>NC_080835.1:101842144-103203094 GCF_030435755.1 Ochotona princeps | reverse complement strand
CAGTGTTTCCTTGATTGAATTAGCTCTCACACCAATATTTGCGCCTAGAGCCTTTGCATTGAGGGCTATCTGAAAACGGCTCTGGCGCTGAAGTTGTCTGTGAATGTGGAGTTGGTGGCATGTGAAACCCGCATGTGGAGCATTGGTTTGTGTGGGATGCTCTACCAGGTTCATTCCTAGAAAATGACTCAAAGGGCATTAAGCATAGAGTGTGAAAACTGAGTTTCCTTGAGAGCTGCTTGGAAGCATGATGGTGTGTGAAGTTAGTGAGCCAAATGCAGTTGTTCTCCCACAACAACCACTCGGCTGATTCTTCTTCAATATGCCCTTCATTAACATGCAGTGTTTCCTTGATTGAATTAGCTCTCACACCAATATTTGTGTCTAGATCCTTTGCATTGAGGGCTATCTGAAAACGGCTTTTGCGCTGAAATTGTCTGTGAATGTGGAGTTGGTGGCATGTGAAACCCGTATGTGGAGCATTGGTTTGTGTGGGATGCTCTACCAGGTTCATTCCTAGATAATCTCCCAACGGGCATTAAGCATAGAGTGTGAAAACTGAGTTTCCTTGAGAGCTGCTTGGAAGCATGATGGTGTTTGAAGTTAGTGAGCCAAATGGAGTTGTTCTCCCACAAGAACCACTCGGCTGATTCTTCTTCAATATGCCCTTCACTAACATGCAGGGTTTCCTTGCTTGAATTAGCTCTCACACCAATATTTGCGTCTAGAGCCTTTGCATTGAGGGCTATCTGAAAACGGTTCTTTGCACTGAAGTTGTCTGTGAATGTGGAGTTGGTGGCATGTGAAACCCGCATGTGGAGCATTGGTTTGTGTGGGATGCTCTACCAGGTTCATTCCTAGATAATGACTCAAAGGGCATTAAGCATAGAGTGTGAAAACTGAGTTTCCTTGAGAGCTGCTTGGAAGCATGATGGTGTGTGAAGTTAGTGAGCCAAATGGAGTTGTTCTCCCACAAGAACCACTCGGCTGATTCTTCTTCAATATGCCATTCATTAACATGCAGTGTTTCCTTGATTGAATTAGCTCTCACACCAATATTTTTGTCTAGAGCCTTTGCATTGAGGGCTATCTGAAAAAGTTTTTGGCGCTGAAGTTGTCTGTAAATGTGGATTTGGTGGCATGTGAAACCAGTATGTGGAGCCTTGGTTTGTGTGGGATGCTCTACCAGGTTCATTCCTAGATAATGCTCCCAACGGGCATTAAGCATAGAGTGTGAAAACTGAGTTTCCTTGAGAGCTGCTTGGAAGCCTGATGGTGTGTGAAGTTAGTGAGCCAAATGGAGTTGTTCTCCCACAAGAACAACTCGGCTGATTCTTCTTCATTATGCCCTTCACTAACATGCAGGGTTTCCTTGATTGAATTAGCTCTCACACCAATATTTGAGTCTAGAGCCTTTGCATTGAGGGCTATCTGAAAACGGCCTTTGCACTGAAGTTGTCTGTGAATGTGGAGTTGGTGGCATGTGAAACCCACATGTGGAGCATTGGTTTGTGTGGGATGCTCTACCAGGTTCATTCCTAGATAATGCACTCCCAACGGGCATTAAGCATAGAGTGTGAAAACTGAGTTTCCTTGAGAGCTGCTTGGAAGCCTGATGGTGTGTGAAGTTAGTGAGCCAAATGGAGTTGTTCTCCCACAAGAAACCACTCGGCTGATTCTTCTTCAATATGCCCTTCATTAACATGCAGTGTTTCCTTGATTGAATTAGCTCTCACACCAATATTTGTGTCTAGATCCTTTGCATTGAGGGCTATCTGAAAACGGCTTTTGCGCTGAAATTGTCTGTGAATGTGGAGTTGGTGGCATGTGAAACCCGTATGTGGAGCATTGGTTTGTGTGGGATGCTCTACCAGGTTCATTCCTAGATAATGCACTCAAAGGGCATTAAGCATAGAGTGTGAAAACTGAGTTTCCTTGAGAGCTGCTTGGAAGCATGATGGTGTGTGAAGTTAGTGAGCCAAATGTAGTTGTTCTCCCACAAGAACCACTCGGCTGATTCTTCTTCAATATGCCCTTCACTAACATGCAGGGTTTCCTTGATTGAATTAGCTCTCACACCAATATTTGCGTCTAGAGCCTTTGCATTGAGGGCTATCTGAAAACGGGTTTGGCGCTGAAGTTGTCTGTGAATGTGGAGTTGGTGGCATGTGAAACCCGCATGTGGAGCATTGGTTTGTGTGGGATGCTCTACCAGGTTCATTCCTAGATAATGCACTCAAAGGGCATTAAGCATAGAGTGTGAAAACTGAGTTTCCTTGAGAGCTGCTTGGAAGCCTGATGGTGTGTGAAGTTAGTGAGCCTCAGGGAGTTGTTCTCCCACAAGAACCACTCGGCTGATTCTTCTTCAATATGCCCTTCACCAACATGCAGTGTTTCCTTGATTGAATTAGCTCTCACACCAATATTTGCGTCTAGAGCCTTTGCATTGAGGGCTATCTGAAAACGGCCTTTGCACTGAAGTTGTCTGTGAATGTGGAGTTGGTGGCATGTGAAACCCGCATGTGGAGCATTGGTTTGCGTGGAATGCTCACCAAGCTTCCCTCAGACCTAGGCACTCAAAGGGCATTAAGCATAGAGTGTGAAAACTGAGTTTCCTTGAGAGCTGCTTGGAAGCCTGATGGTGTGTGAAGTTAGTGAGCCAAATGGAGTTGTTCTCCCACAAGAACCACTCGGCTGATTCTTCTTCAATATGCCCTTCACCAACATGCAGTGTTTCCTTGATTGAATTAGCTCTCACACCAATATTTGCGCCTAGAGCCTTTGCATTGAGGGCTATCTGAAAACGGCTTTGGCGCTGAAGTTGTCTGTGAATGTGGAGTTGGTGGCATGTGAAACCCGCATGTGGAGCATTGGTTTGTGTGGGATGCTCTACCAGGTTCATTCCTAGATAATGACTCAAAGGGCATTAAGCATAGAGTGTGAAAACTGAGTTTCCTTGAGAGCTGCTTGGAAGCCTGATGGTGTGTGAAGTTAGTGAGCCAAATGGAGTTGTTCTCCCACAACAACCACTCGGCTGATTCTTCTTCAATATGCCCTTCATTAACATGCAGTGTTTTCTTGATTGAATTAGCTCTCACACCAATATTTGTGTCTAGATCCTTTGCATTGAGGGCTATCTGAAAACGGCTTTGGCGCTGAAGTTGTCTGTGAATGTGGAGTTGGTGGCATGTGAAACCCGTATGTGGAGCATTGGTTTGTGTGGGATGCTCTACCAGGTTCATTCCTAGATAATGCTCCCAACGGGCATTAAGCATAGAGTGTGAAAACTGAGTTTCCTTGAGAGCTGCTTGGAAGCCTGATGGTGTGTGAAGTTAGTGAGCCAAATGGAGTTGTTCTCCCACAAGAACCACTCGGCTGATTCTTCTTCATTATGCCCTTCACGAACATGCAGGGTTTCCTTGATTGAATTAGCTCTCACACCAATATTTGTGTCTAGAGCCTTTGCATTGAGGGCTATCTGAAAACGGCCTTTGCACTGAAGTTGTCTGTGAATGTGGAGTTGGTGGCATGTGAAACCCGCATGTGGAGCATTGGTTTGTGTGGGATGCTCTACCAGGTTCATTCCTAGATAATGCACTCAAAGTGCATTAAGCATAGAGTGTGAAAACTGAGTTTCCTTGAGAGCTGCTTGGAAGCTTGAGGGTGTGTGAAGTTAGTGAGTAAAATAGAGTTGTTCTCCCACAAGAACCACTCGGCTGATTCTTCTTCAATATGCCCTTCACCAACATGCAGTGTTTCCTTGATTGAATTAGCTCTCACACCAACATTTGTGTCTAGAGCCTTTGCATTGAGGGCTATCTGAAAACGGCTTTGGCGCTGAAGTTGTCTGTGAATGTGGAGTTGGTGGCATGTGAAACCCGTATGTGGGCCTTGGTTTGTGTGGGATGCTCTACCAGGTTCATTCCTAGATAATGCTCCCAACGGGCATTAAGCATAGAGTGTGAAAACTGAGTTTCCTTGAGAGCTGCTTGGAAGCCTGATGGTGTGTGAATTTAGTGAGCCTCAATGAGTTGTTCTCCCACAAGCACCACTCGGCTGATTCTTCTTCAATATGCCCTTCACCAACATGCAGTGTTTCCTTGATTGAATTAGCTCTCACACTAATATTTGCTCCTAGAGCCTTTGCATTGAGGGCTACCTAAAAACGGCTTATGCGCTGAAGTTGTCTGTGAATGTGGAGTTGGTGGCATGTGAAACCCGCATGTGGAGCATTGGTTTGGGTGGGATGCTCTACCGGGTTCATTCCTACATAATGCACTCAAAGGACATTAAGCATAGAGTGTGAAAACTGAGTTTCCTTGAGAGCTGCTTGGAAGCATGATGGTGTGTGAAGTTAGTGAGCCAAATGGAGTTGTTCTCCCACAACAACCACTCGGCTGATTCTTCTTCAATATGCCCTTCACCTACATGTAGTTTTTCCTTGATTGAATTATCTCTCACACCAATATTTGCGCCTAGAGCCTTTGCATTGAGGACTCTCTGAAAAAGTTTTTGGCGCTGAAGTTGTCTGTGAATGTGGAGTTGGTGGCATGTGAAACCCGCATGTGGAGCATTGGTTTGTGTGGGATGCCCTACCAGGTTCATTCCTAGATAATGCACTCAAAGGGCATTAAGAATAGAGTGTGAAAACTGAGTTTCCTTGAGAGCTGCTTGGAAGCCTGATGGTGTGTGAAGTTAGTGAGCCAAATGGAGTTGTTCTCCCACAACAACCACTCGGCTGATTCTTCTTCAATATGCCCTTCACCAACATGCAGTGTTTCCTTGATTGAATTAGCTCTCACACCAATATTTGTGTCTAGAGCCTTTTTCATTGAGGGCTATCTGAAAACGGCTTTGGCGCTGAAGTTGTCTGTGAATGTGGAGTTGGTGGCATGTGAAACCCGCATGTGGAGCATTGGTTTGTGTGGCATGCTCATCAAGCTTCAGTGCAGTCCTAGGCACTCAAAGGGCATTAAGCACAGAGTGTTAAAACTGAGTTTCCTTGAGAGCTGCTTGGAAGCCTGATGGTGTGTGAACTTAGTGAGCCAAATGGAGTTGTTCTCCCACAAGAACCACTCGGCTGATTCTTCTTCAATATGCCCTTCACCAACATGCAGTGTTTCCTTGATTGAATTAGCTCTCACACCAATATTTGCGTCTAAAGCCTTTGCACTGAGGGCTATCTGAAAACGGCCTTTGCACTGAAGTTGTCTGTGAATGTGGAGTTGGTGGCATGTGAAACCCGCATGTGGAGCATTGGTTTGCGTGGAATGCTCACCAAGCTTCCCTCAGACCTAGGCACTCAAAGGGCATTAAGCATAGAGTGTGAAAACTGAGTTTCCTTGAGAGCTGCTTGGAAGCTTGAGGGTGTGTGAAGTTAGTGAGTAAAATGGAGTTGTTCTCCCACAAGAACCACTCGGCTGATTCTTCTTCAATATGCCCTTCACCAACATGCAGTGTTTCCTTGATTGAATTAGCTCTCACACCAACATTTGTGTCTAGAGCCTTTGCATTGAGGGCTATCTGAAAACGGCTTTGGCGCTGAAGTTGTCTGTGAATGTGGAGTTGGTGGCATGTGAAACCCGTATGTGGGCCTTGGTTTGTGTGGGATGCTCTACCAGGTTCATTCCTAGATAATGCACTCAAAGGGCATTAAGCATAGAGTGTGAAACCTGAGTTTTCTAGAGAGCTGCTTGGAAGCCTGATGGTGTGTGAACTTAGTGAGCCAAATGGAGTTGTTCTCCTACAAGAACCACTCGGCTGATTCTTCTTCAATATGCCCTTCACCAACATGCAGTGATTTCTTGATTGAATTAGCTCTCACACCAATATTTGTGTCTAGAGCCTTTGCACTTAGGGCTATCTGAAAACGGCTTAGGTGCTGAAGTTGTCTGTGAATGTGGAGTTGGTGGCATGTGAAACCCGCATGTGGAGCATTGGTTTGTGTGGGATGCTCTACCATGTTCATTCCTAGATAATGCTCTCAACGGACATTAAGCATAGAGTGTGAAAACTGAGTTTCCTGGAGAGCTGCTTGGAAGCCTGATGGTGTGTGAACTTAGCGAGCCAAATGGAGTTGTTCTCCCACAAGAACCACTCGGCTGATTCTTCTTCAATATGCCCTTCACTAACATGCAGTGTTTCCTTGATTGAATTAGCTCTCACACCAATATTTGTGTCTAGAGCCTTTGCATTGAGGGCTATCTGAAAACAGCTTTGGCGCTGAAGTTGTCTGTGAATGTGGAGTTGGTGGCATGTGAAACCCGCATGTGGAGCATTGGTTTGTTTGGGATGCTCTACCAGGTTCATTCCTAGATAATGCACTCAAAGGGCATTAAGCATAGAGTGTGAAAACTGAGTTTCCTTGAGAGCTGCTTGGAAGCCTGATGGTGTGTGAAGTTAGTGAGCCAAATGGAGTTGTTCTCCCACAAGAACCACTCGGCTGATTCTTCGTCAACATGCCCTTCACCAACATGCATTGTTTTATTGAATGAATTAGCTGTCACACGAATATTTGTGTCTAGAGCCTTTGCATTGAGGACTCTCTGAAAATGGCTTTGGCGCTGAAGTTGTCTGTGAATGTGGAGTTGGTGGCATGTGAAACCCGCATGTGGAGCATTGGTTTGTGTGGGATGCTCTACCAGGTTCATTCCTAGATAATGCACTCAAAGGGCATTAAGCATAGAGTGTGAAAACTGAGTTTCCTTGAGAGCTGCTTGGAAGCCTGATGGTGTGTGAAGTGAGTGAGCCAAATGGAGTTGTTCTCCCACAAGAACCACTCGGCTGATTCTTCTTCAATATGCCCTTCACCAACATGCAGTGTTTCCTTGATTGAATTCGCTCTCACACCAATATTTGTGTCTAGAGCCTTTTTCATTGAGGGCTATCTGAAAACGGCTTTGGCGCTGAAGTTGTCTGTGAATGTGGAGTTGGTGGCATGTGAAACCCGCATGTGGAGCATTGGTTTGTGTGGGATGCTCATCAAGCTTCAGTTCAGTCCTATCACTCAAAGGGCATTAAGCATAGAGTGTGAAAACTGAGTTTCCTTGAGAGCTGCTTGGAAGCCTGATGGTGTGTGAAGTTAGTGAGCCAAATGCAGTTGTTCTCCCACAACAACCACTCGGCTGATTCTTCTTCAATATGCCCTTCACCAACATGCAGTGTTTCCTTGATTGAATTAGCTCTCACACCAATATTTGTGTCTAGAGCCTTTTTCATTGAGGGCTATCTGGAAACGGCTTAGGCGCTGAAGTTGTCTGTGAATGTGGAGTTGGTGGCATGTGAAACCCGCATGTGGAGCATTGGTTTGTGTGGGATGCTCATCAAGCTTCAGTTCAGTCCTAGGCACTCAAAGGGCATTAAGCATAGAGTGTGAAAACTGAGTTTCCTTGAGAGCTGCTTGGAAGCCTGATGGTGTGTGAAGTTAGTGAGCCAAATGGAGTTGTTCTCCCACAAGAACCACTCGGCTGATTCTTCTTCAATATGCCCTTCACCAACATGCAGTGTTTCCTTGATTGAATTAGCTCTCACACCAATATTTGCGCCTAGAGCCTTTACTTTGAGGACTCTCTGAAAACGGCTTTGACGCTGAAGTTGTCTTTGAATGTGGAGTTGGTGGCATGTGAAACCCGCATGTGGAGCATTGGTTTGCGTGGAATGCTCA
Organism: Ochotona princeps; assembly: GCF_030435755.1. NCBI lineage: Eukaryota > Metazoa > Chordata > Mammalia > Lagomorpha > Ochotonidae > Ochotona > Ochotona princeps. The sequence continues at coordinate 103,195,431 of NC_080835.1, read as the reverse complement.
CCAAGCTTCCATTCAGACCTAGGCACTCAAAGGGCATTAAGCATAGAGTGTGAAAACTGAGTTTCCTGGAGAGCTGCTTGGAAGCCTGATGGTGTGTGAAGTTAGTGAGCCAAATGGAGTTGTTCTCCCACAACAACCACTCGGCTGATTCTTCTTCAATATGCCCTTCACCTACATGTAGTTTTTCCTTGATTGAATTATCTCTCACACCAATATTTGCGCCTAGAGCCTTTGCATTGAGGACTATCTGAAAAAGTTTTTGGCGCTGAAGTTGTCTGTGAATGTGGAGTTGGGGGCATGTGAAACCCGCATGTGGAGCATTGGTTTGTGTGGGATGCTCTACCAGGTTCATTCCTCGATAATGCACTCAAAGGGCATTAAGCATAGAGTGTGAAAACTGAGTTTCCTTGAGAGCTGCTTGGAAGCCTGATGGTGTGTGAAGTTAGTGAGCCAAATGGAGTTGTTCTCCCACAAGAACCACTCGGCTGATTCTTCTTCAATATGCCCTTCATCAACATGCAGTGTTTCCTTGATTGAATTAGCTCTCACACCAATATTTGTGTCTAGAGCCTTTGCATTGAGGGCTATCTGAAAACGGCTTTGGCGCTGAAGTTGTCTGTGAATGTGGAGTTGGTGGCATGTGAAACCCGCATGTGGAGCATTGGTTTGTGTGGTTTGCTCTACCAGGTTCATTCCTAGATAATGCACTCAAAGGGCATTAAGCATAGAGTGTGAAAACTGAGTTTCCTTGAGAGCTGCTTGGAAGCATGATGGTGTGTGAAGTTAGTGAGCCAAATGGAGTTGTTCTCCCACAAGAACCACTCGGCTGATTCTTCTTCAATATGCCCTTCACCAACATGCAGTGTTTCCTTGATTGAATTAGCTCTCACACCAATATTTGCGTCTAGAGCCTTTGCATTGAGGGCTATCTGAAAACGGCCTTTGCACTGAAGTTGTCTGTGAATGTGGAGTTGGTGGCATGTGAAACCCGCATGTGGAGCATTGGTTTGTGAGGAATGCTCACCAACTTCCATTCAGACCTAGGCACTCAAAGGGCATTAAGCATAGAGTGTGAAAACTGAGTTTCCTTGAGAGCTGCTTGGAAGCCTGATGGTGTGTGAAGTTAGTGAGCCAAATGGAGTTGTTCTCCCACAAGAACCACTCGGCTGATTCTTCTTCAATATGCCCTTCACCTACATGTAGTTTTTCCTTGATTGAATTATCTCTCACACCAATATTTGCGCCTAGAGCCTTTGCATTGAGGGCTATCTGAAAACGGATTACGCGCTGAAGTTGTCTGTGAATGTGGAGTTGGTGGCATGTTAAACCCGCATGTGGAGCATTGGTTTGTGTGGGATGCTCTACCAGGTTCATTCCTAGATAATGACTCAAAGGACATTAAGCATAGAGTGTGAAAACTGAGTTTCCTTGAGAGCTGCTTGGAAGCATGATGGTGTGTGAAGTTAGTGAGCCAAATGCAGTTGTTCTCCCACAAGAACCACTCGGCTGATTCTTCTTCAATATGCCCTTCACTAACATGCAGGGTTTCCTTGATTGAATTAGCTCTCACACCAAAGTTTGCGTCTAGAGCCTTTGCATTGAGGGCTATCTGAAAACGGCCTTTGCACTGAAGTTGTCTGTGAATGTGGAGTTGGTGGCATGTGAAACCCGCATGTGGAGCATTGGTTTGTGTGGGATGCTCTACCAGGTTCATTCCTAGATAATGCACTCAAAGGGCATTAAGCATAGAGTGTGAAAACTGAGTTTCCTTGAGAGCTGCTTGGAAGCCTGAAGATGTGTGAAGTTAGTGATCCAAATGGAGTTGTTCTCCCAGAAGAACCACTCGGCTGATTCTTCTTCAATATGCCCTTCACCAACATGCAGTGTTTCCTTGATTGAATTAGCTCTCACACCAACATTTGTGTCTAGAGCCGTTGCATTGAGGGCTATCTGAAAACGGGTTTGGCGCTGAAGTTGTCTGTGAATGTGGAGTTGATGGCATGTGAAACCCGCATGTGGAGCATTGGTTTGTGTGCGATGCTCATCAAGCTTCAGTTCAGTACTATCACTCAAAGGGCATTAAGCATAGAGTGTGAAACCTGAGTTTCCTAGAGAGCTGCTTGGAAGCCTGATGGTGTGTGAACTTAGTGAGCCAAATGGAGTTGTTCTCCCACAAGAACCACTCGGCTGATTCTTCTTCAATATGCCCTTCACCAACATGCAGTGTTTCCTTGATTGAATTAGCTCTCACACTAATATTTGCGTCTAGAGCCTTTTTCATTGAGGGCTATCTGAAAACGGCTTTGGTGCTGAAGTTGTCTGTGAAAGTGGAGTTGGTGGCATGTGAAACCCGCATGTGGAGCATTGGCTTGAGTGGGATGCTCATCAAGCTTCCTTTCCGTCCTAGGTACTAAAAGGGCATTAAGCATAGAGTGTGAAAACTGAGTTTCCTTGAGAGCTGCTTGGAAGCATGATGGTGTGTGAAGTTAGTGAGCCAAATGCAGTTGTTCTCCCACAAGAACCACTCGGCTGATTCTTCTTCAATATGCCCTTCACCAACATGCAGTGTTTCCTTGATTGAATTAGCTCTCACACCAATATTTGCGTCTAGAGCCTTTGCATTGAGGGCTATCTGAAAACGGCCTTTGCACTGAAGTTGTCTGTGAATGTGGAGTTGGTGGCATGTGAAACCCGCATGTGGAGCATTGGTTTGTGTGGGATGCTCTACCAGGTTCATTCCTAGATAATGACTCAAAGGACATTAAGCATAGAGTGTGAAAACTGAGTTTCCTTGAGAGCTGCTTGGAAGCATGATGGTGTGTGAAGTTAGTGAGCCAAATGCAGTTGTTCTCCCACAAGAACCACTCGGCTGATTCTTCTTCAATATGCCCTTCACTAACATGCAGGGTTTAATTGATTGAATTAGCTCTCACACCAAAGTTTGCGTCTAGAGCCTTTGCATTGAGGGCTATCTGAACACGGCCTTTGCACTGAAGTTGTCTGTAATTGTGGAGTTGGTGGCATGTGAAACCCGCATGTGGAGCATTGGTTTGTGTGGGATGCTCTTCCAGGTTCATTCCTAGATAATGCACTCAAAGGGCATTAAGCATAGAGTGTGAAAACTGAGTTTCCTTGAGAGATGCTTGGAAGCATGAGGGTGTGTGAAGTTAGTGAGTAAAATGGAGTTGTTCTCCCACAAGAACCACTCGGCTGATTCTTCTTCAATATGCCCTTCACCAACATGCAGTGTTTCCTTGATTGAATTAGCTCTCACACCAACATTTGTGTCTAGAGCCGTTGCATTGAGGGCTATCTGAAAACGGCTTTGGCGCTGAAGTTGTCTGTGAATGTGGAGTTGGTGGCATGTGAAACCCGCATGTGGAGCATTGGTTTGTGTGCGATGCTCATCAAGCTTCAGTTAAGTCCCATCACTCAAATGGCATTAAGCATAGAGTGTGAAAACTGAGTTTCCTTGAGAGCTGCTTGGAAGCCTGATGGTGTGTGAAGTTAGCGAGCCAAATGGAGTTGTTCTCCCACAACAACTCTCGGCTGATTCTTCTTCAATATGCCATTCACCTACATGTAGTTTTTCCTTGATTGAATTATCTCTCACACCAATATTTGCGCCTAGAGCCTTTGCATTGAGGACTATCTGAAAAAGTTTTTGGCGCTGAAGTTGTCTGTGAATGTGGAGTTGGTGGCATGTGAAACCCGCATGTGGAGCATTGGTTTGTGTGGGATGCTCTACCAGGTTCATTCCTAGATAATGCACTCAAAGGGCATTAAGCATAGAGTGTGAAAACTGAGTTTCCTTGAGAGCTGCTTGTAAGCCTGATGGTGTGTGAAGTTAGTGAGCCAAATGGAGTTGTTCTCCCACAAGAACCACTCGGCTGATTCTTCTTCAATATGCCCTTCACCAACATGCAGTTTTTCCTTGATTGAATTAGCTCTCACACCAATATTTGTGTCTAGAGCCTTTGCATTGAGGGCTATCTGAAAACGGCTTTGGAGCTGAAGTTGTCTGTGAATGTGGAGTTGGTGGCATGTGAAACCCGCATGTGGAGCATTGGCTTGAGTGGGATGCTCATCAAGCTTCATTTCCGTCCTAGGTACTCAAAGGGCATTAAGCATAGAGTGTGAAAACTGAGTTTCCTTGAGAGCTGCTTGGAAGCCTGATGGTGTGTGAAGTTAGTGAGCCAAATGGAGTTGTTCTCCCACAAGAACCACTCGGCTGATTCTTCTTCAATATGCCCTTCACCAACATGCAGTGTTTCTTTGATTGAATTAGCTCTCACACCAATATTTGTGTCTAGAGCCTTTTTCATTGAGGGCTCTCTGAAAACGGCTTTGGCGCTGAAGTTGTCTGTGAATGTGGAGTTGGTGGCATGTGAAACCCGCATGTGGAGCATTGGTTTGTGTGGGATGCTCATCAAGCTTCAGTTCAGTCCTAGGCACTCAAAGGGCATTAAGCATAGAGTGTGAAACCTGAGTTTCCTTGAGAGCTGCTTGGAAGCCTGATGGTGTGTGAAGTTAGTGAGCCAAATGGAGTTGTTCTCCCACAAGAACCACTCGGCTGATTCTTCTTCAATATGCCCTTCACCAACATGCAGTGATTTCTTGATTGAATTAGCTCTCACACCAATATTTGTGTCTGGAGCCTTTGCACTTAGGGCTATCTGAAAACGGCTTAGGCGCTGAAGTTGTCTGTGAATGTGGAGTTGGTGGCATGTGAACCCCGCATGTGGAGCATTGGTTTGTGTGGGATGCTCTACCAGGTTCATTCCTAGATAACGCACTCAAAGGGCATTAAGCATAGAGTGTGAAAACTGAGTTTCCTTGAGAGCTGCTTGTAAGCCTGATGGTGTGTGAAGTTAGTGAGCCAAATGGAGTTGTTCTCCCACAACAACCACTCAGCTGATTCTTCTTCAATATGCCCTTCACCAACATGAAGTGTTTCCATGATTGAATTAGCTCTCACACCAATATTTGTGTCTAGAGCCTTTGCATTGGGGGCTATCTGAAAACAGCTTTGGCGCTGAAGTTGTCTGTGAATGTGGAGTTGGTGGCATGTGAAACCCGCATGTGGAGCATTGGTTTGTGTGTGATGCTCTACCAGGTTCATTCCTAGATAATGCTCTCGACGAGCATTAAGCATAGAGTGTGAAAACTGAGTTTCCTTGAGAGCTGCTTGGAAGCCTGATGGTGTGTGAAGTTAGTGAGCCAAATGGAGTTGTTCTCCCACAAGAACCACTCGGCTGATTCTTCTTCAACATGCCCTTCACCAACATGCATTGTTTTATTGAATGAATTAGCTCTCACACGAGTATTTGTGTCTAGAGCCTTTGCATTGAGGACTCTCTGAAAATGGCTTTGTCGCTGAAGTTGTCTGTGAATGTGGAGTTGGTGGCATGTGAAACCCACATGTGGAGCATTGGTTTGTGTGGGATGCTCTACCAGGTTCATTCCTAGATAATGCACTCCCAACGGGCATTAAGCATAGAGTGTGAAAACTGAGTTTCCTTGAGAGCTGCTTGGAAGCCTGATGGTGTGTGAAGTTAGCGAGCCAAATGGAGTTGTTCTCCCACAACAACTCTCGGCTGATTCTTCTTCAATATGCCATTCACCTACATGTAGTTTTTCCTTGATTGAATTATCTCTCACACCAATATTTGCGCCTAGAGCCTTTGCATTGAGGACTATCTGAAAAAGTTTTTGGCGCTGAAGTTGTCTGTGAATGTGGAGTTGGTGGCATGTGAAACCCGCATGTGGAGCATTGGTTTCTGTGCGATGCTCTACCAGGTTCATTCCTAGATAATGCACTCAAAGGGCATTAAGCATAGAGTGTGAAAACTGAGTTTCCTTGAGAGCTGCTTGGAAGCCTGATGGTGTGTGAAGTTAGTGAGCCAAATGGAGTTGTTCTCCCACAAGAACCACTCGGCTGATTCTTCTTCAATATGCCCTTCACCAACATGCAGTTTTTCCTTGATTGAATTAGCTCTCACACCAATATTTGTGTCTAGAGCCTTTGCATTGAGGGCTATCTGAAAACGGCTTTGGAGCTGAAGTTGTCTGTGAATGTGGAGTTGGTGGCATGTGAAACCCGCATGTGGAGCATTGGCTTGAGTGGAATGCTCATCAAGCTTCATTTCCGTCCTAGGTACTCAAAGGGCATTAAGCATAGAGTGTGAAAACTGAGTTTCCTGGAGAGCTGCTTGGAAGCCTGATGGTGTGTGAAGTTAGTGAGCCAAATGGAGTTGTTCTCCCACAACAACCACTCGGCTGATTCTTCTTCAATATGCACTTCACCAACATGCACTGTTTCCTTGATTGAATTCGCTCTCACACCAATATTTGTGTCTAGAGCCTTTTTCTTTGAGGGCTATCTGAAAACGGCTTTGGCGCTGAAGTTGTCTGTGAATGTGGAGTTGGTGGCATGTGAAACCCGCATGTGGAGCATTGGTTTGTGTGGGATGCTCATCAAGCTTCCTTTCCGTCCTAGGTACTCAAAGGGCATTAAGCATAGAGTGTGAAAACTGAGTTTCCTTGAGAGCTGCTTGGAAGCCTGATGGTGTGTGAAGTTAGTGAGCCAAATGGAGTTGTTCTCCCACAAGAACCACTCGGCTGATTCTTCTTCAACATGCCCTTCACCAACATGCAATGTTTCCTTGATTGAATTATCTGTCACACGAATATTTGTGTCTAGAGCATTTGCATTGAGGACTCTCTGAAAATGGCTTTGGCGCTGAAGTTGTCTGTGAAAGTGGAGTTGGTGGCATGTGAAACCCGCATGTGGAGCATTGGTTTGTGTGGGATGCTCTACCAGGTTCATTCCTAGATAATGCACTCAAAGGGCATTAAGCATAGAGTGTGAAAACTGAGTTTCCTTGAGAGCTGCTTGGAAGCCTGAGGGTGTGTGAAGTTAGTGAGCCAAATGGAGTTGTTCTCCCACAAGAACCACTCGGCTAATTCTTCTTCAATATGCCCTTCACCAACATTCACTGTTTTATTGAATGAATTAGCTCTCACACGAATATTTGTGTCTAGAGCCTTTGCATTGAGGACTCTCTGAAAATGGCTTTGGCGATGAAGTTGTCTGTGAATGTGGAGTTGGTGGCATGTGAAACCCGCATGTGGAGCATTGGTTTGTGTGGGATGCTCTACCAGGTTCATTCCTAGATAATGCACTCAAAGGGCATTAAGCATAGAGTGTGAAAACTGAGTTTCCTTGAGAGCTGCTTGGAAGCCTGATGGTGTGTGAAGTTAGTGAGCCAAATGGAGTTGTTCTCCCACAAGAACCACTCGGCTGATTATTCTTCAACATGCCCTTCACTAACATGCAGTGTTTCCTTGATTAAATTAGCTCTCACACGAATATTTGTGTCTAGAGCCTTTGCATTGAGGACTCTCTGAAATGGCTTTGGCGCTGAAGTTGTCTGTGAATGTGGAGTTGGTGGCATGTGAAACCCGCATGTGGAGCATTGGTTTGTGTTGGATGCTCTACCAGGTTCATTCCTAGATAATGCACTCAAAGGGCATTAAGCATAGAGTGTGAAACCTGAGTTTCCTTGAGAGCTGCTTGGAAGCCTGATGGTGTGTGAAGTTAGTGAGCCAAATGGAGTTGTCCTCCCACAAGAATCACTCGGCTGATTATTCTTCAACATGCCCTTCACTAACATGCAGTGTTTCCTTGATTGAATTAGCTCTCACACCAATATTTGTGTCTAGAGCCTTTGCATTGAGGACTCTCTGAAATGGCTTTGGCGTTGAAGTTGTCTGTGAATGTGGAGTTGGTGGCATGTGAAACCCGCATGTGGAGCATTGGTTTGTGTGGGATGCTCTACCAGGTTCATTCCTAGATAATGCACTCAAAGGGCATTAAGCATAGAGTGTGAAAACTGAGTTTCCTTGAGAGCTGCTTGGAAGCCTGATGGTGTGTGAAGTTAGTGAGCCTCAGGGAGTTGTTCTCCCACAAGAACCACTCGGCTGATTCTTCTTCAATATGCCCTTCACCAACATGCAGTGTTTCCTTGATTGAATTAGCTCTCACACCAATATTTGCGCCTAGAGCCTTTGCTTTGAGGGCTATCTGAAAATGACTTTGGCGCTGAAGTTGTCTGTGAATGTGGAGTAGGTGGCATGTGAAACCCGCATGTGGAGCATTGGTTTGTGTGGGATGCTCTGCTAGGTTCATTCCTAGATAACGCACTCAAAGGGCATTAAGCATAGAGTGTGAAAACTGAGTTTCCTTGAGAGCTGCTTGGAAGCCTGATGGTGTGTGAAGTTAGTGAGCCAAATGGAGTTGTTCTCCCACAAGAACCACTCGGCTGATTCTTCTTCAATATGCCCTTCACTAACATGCAGTGTTTCCTTCATTGAATTAGCTCTCACACCAATATTTGTGTCTAGAGCCTTTGCATTGGGGGCTATCTGAAAACAGCTTTGGCGCTAAAGTTGTCTGTGAATGTGGAGTTGGTGGCATGTGAAACCCGCATGTGGAGCATTGGTTTGTGTGGGATGCTCTACCAGGTTCATTCCTAGATAATGCACTCAAAGGGCATTAAGCATAGAGTGTGAAAACTGAGTTTCCTGGAAAGCTGCTTGTAAGCCTGATGGTGTGTGAAGTTAGTGAGCCAAATGGAGTTGTTCTCCCACAAGAACCACTCGGCTGATTCTTCTTCAACATGCCCTTCACCAACATGCAATGTTTCCTTGATTGAATTATCTGTCACACGAATATTTGTGTCTAGAGCATTTGCATTGAGGACTCTCTGAAAATGGCTTTGGCGCTGAAGTTGTCTGTGAATGTGGAGTTGGTGGCATGTGAAACCCGCATGTGGAGCATTGGTTTGTGTGGGATGCTCTACCAGGTTCATTCCTAGATAATGCACTCAAAGGGCATTAACCATAGAGTGTGAAAACTGAGTTTCATGAGAGCTGCTTGGAAGCCTGATGGTGTGTGAAGTTAGCGAGCCAAATGGAGTTGTTCTCCCACAACAACCACCCGGCTGATTCTTCTTCAATATGCCCTTCACTAACATGCAGTGTTTCCTTGATTGAATTAGCTCTCACACGAATATTTGTGTCTAGAGCCTTTGCATTGAGGACTCTCTGAAAATGGCTATGGCGCTGAAGTTGTCTGTGAATGTGGAGTTGGTGGCATGTGAAACCCGCATGTGGAGCATTGGTTTGTGTGGTATGCTCTACCAGGTTCATTCCTAGATAATGCACTCAAAGGGCATTAAGCATAGAGTGTGAAAACTGAGTTTCCTTGAGAGCTGCTTGGAAGCCTGATGGTGTGTGAAGTTAGTGAGCCAAATGGAGTTGTTCTCCCACAAGAACCACTCGGCTGATTCTTCTTCAATATGCCCTTCACCAACATGCAGTGTTTCCTTGATTGAATTAGCTCTCACACCAATATTTGCGCCTAGAGCCTTTTTCATTGAGGGCTATCTGAAAACGGCTTTGGCGCTGAAGTTGTCTGTGAATGTGGAGTTGGTGGCATGTGAAACCCGCATGTGGAGCATTGGTTTGTGTGGGATGCTCATCAAGCTTCAGTTCAGTCCTATCACTCAAAGGGCATTAAGCATAGAGTGTGAAAACTGAGTTTCCTTGAGAGCTGCTTGGAAGCCTGATGGTGTGTGAAGTTAGTGAGCCAAATGGAGTTGTTCTCCCACAACAACCACTCGGCTGATTCTTCTGCAATATGCCCTTCACCAACATGCAGTGTTTCCTTGATTGAATTAGCTCTCACACCAATATTTGTGTCTAGAGCCTTTTTCATTGAGGGCTATCTGAAAACGGCTTAGGCGCTGAAGTTGTCTGTGAATGTGGAGTTGGTGGCATGTGAAACCCGCATGTGGAGCATTGGTTTGTGTGGGATGCTCATCAAGCTTCAGTTCAGTCCTAGGCACTCAAAGGGCATTAAGCATAGAGTGTGAAAACTGAGTTTCCTTGAGAGCTGCTTGGAAGCCTTATGGTGTGTGAAGTTAGTGAGCCAAATGGAGTTGTTCTCCCACAAGAACCACTCGGCTGATTCTTCTTCAATATGCCCTTCACCAACATGCAGTGTTTCCTTGATTGAATTAGCTCTCACACCAATATTTGCGCCTAGAGCCTTTACTTTGAGGACTCTCTGAAAACGGCTTTGACGCTGAAGTTGTCTTTGAATGTGGAGTTGGTGGCATGTGAAACCCGCATGTGGAGCATTGGTTTGCGTGGAATGCTCACCAAGCTTCCATTCAGACCTAGGCAGTCAAAGGGCATTAAGCATAGAGTGTGAAAACTGAGTTTCCTGGAGAGCTGCTTGGAAGCCTGATGGTGTGTGAAGTTAGTGAGCCAAATGGAGTTGTTCTCCCACAACAACCACTCGGCTGATTCTTCTTCAATATGCCCTTCACCTACATGTAGTTTTTCCTTGATTGAATTATCTCTCACACCAATATTTGCTCCTAGAGCCTTTGCATTGAGGACTATCTGAAAAAGTTTTTGGCGCTGAAGTTGTCTGTGAATGTGGAGTTGGGGGCATGTGAAACCCGCATGTGGAGCATTGGTTTGTGTGGGATGCTCTACCAGGTTCATTCCTCGATAATGCACTCAAAGGGCATTAAGCATAGAGTGTGAAAACTGAGTTTCCTTGAGAGCTGCTTGGAAGCCTGATGGTGTGTGAAGTTAGTGAGCCAAATGGAGTTGTTCTCCCACAAGAACCACTCGGCTGATTCTTCTTCAATATGCCCTTCATCAACGTGCAGTGTTTCCTTGATTGAATTAGCTCTCACACCAATATTTGTGTCTAGAGCCTTTGCATTGAGGGCTATCTGAAAACGGCTTTGGCGCTGAAGTTGTCTGTGAATGTGGAGTTGGTGGCATGTGAAACCCGCATGTGGAGCATTGGTTTGTGTGGTTTGCTCTACCAGGTTCATTCCTAGATAATGCACTCAAAGGGCATTAAGCATAGAGTGTGAAAACTGAGTTTCCTTGAGAGCTGCTTGGAAGCCTGATGGTGTGTGAAGTTAGTGAGCCAAATGGAGTTGTTCTCCCACAAGAACCACTCGGCTGATTCTTCTTCAATATGCCCTTCACCAACATGCAGTGTTTCCTTGATTGAATTAGCTCTCACACCAATATTTGCGTCTAGAGCCTTTGCATTGAGGGCTATCTGAAAACGGCCTTTGCACTGAAGTTGTCTGTGAATGTGGAGTTGGTGGCATGTGAAACCCGCATGTGGAGCATTGGTTTGTGAGGAATGCTCACCAACTTCCATTCAGACCCAGGCACTCAAAGGGCATTAAGCATAGAGTGTGAAAACTGAGTTTCCTTGAGAGCTGCTTGGAAGCCTGATGGTGTGTGAAGTTAGTGAGCCAAATGGAGTTGTTCTCCCACAAGAACCACTCGGCTGATTCTTCTTCAATATGCCCTTCACCTACATGTAGTTTTTCCTTGATTGAATTATCTCTCACACCAATATTTGCGCCTAGAGCCTTTGCATTGAGGGCTATCTGAAAACGGATTACGCGCTGAAGTTGTCTGTGAATGTGGAGTTGGTGGCATGTGAAACCCGCATGTGGAGCATTGGTTTGTGTGGGATGCTCTACCAGGTTCATTCCTAGATAATGACTCAAAGGACATTAAGCATAGAGTGTGAAAACTGAGTTTCCTTGAGAGCTGCTTGGAAGCATGATGGTGTGTGAAGTTAGTGAGCCAAATGCAGTTGTTCTCCCACAAGAACCACTCGGCTGATTCTTCTTCAATATGCCCTTCACTAACATGCAGGGTTTCCTTGATTGAATTAGCTCTCACACCAAATTTGCGTCTAGAGCCTTTGCATTGAGGGCTATCTGAAAACGGCCTTTGCACTGAAGTTGTCTGTGAATGTGGAGTTGGTGGCATGTGAAACCCGCATGTGGAGCATTGGTTTGTGTGGGATGCTCTACCAGGTTCATTCCTAGATAATGCACTCAAAGGGCATTAAGCATAGAGTGTGAAAACTGAGTTTCCTGGAGAGCTGCTTGGAAGCCTGATGGTGTGTGAAGTTAGTGAGCCAAATGGAGTTGTTCTCCCACAACAACCACTCGGCTGATTCTTCTTCAATATGCCCTTCACCTACATGTAGTTTTTCCTTGATTGAATTATCTCTCACACCAATATTTGCGCCTAGAGCCTTTGCATTGAGGACTATCTGAAAAGTTTTTGGCGCTGAAGTTGTCTGTGAATGTGGAGTTGGGGGCATGTGAAACCCGCATGTGGAGCATTGGTTTGTGTGGGATGCTCTACCAGGTTCATTCCTCGATAATGCACTCAAAGGGCATTCAGCATAGAGTGTGAAAACTGAGTTTCCTTGAGAGCTGCTTGGAAGCCTGATGGTGTGTGAAGTTAGTGAGCCAAATGGAGTTGTTCTCCCACAAGAACCACTCGGCTGATTCTTCTTCAATATGCCCTTCATCAACGTGCAGTGTTTCCTTGATTGAATTAGCTCTCACACCAATATTTGTGTCTAGAGCCTTTGCATTGAGGGCTATCTGAAAACGGCTTTGGTGCTGAAGTTGTCTGTGAATGTGGAGTTGGTGGCATTTGAAACCCGCATGTGGAGCATTGGTTTGTGTGGTTTGCTCTACCAGGTTCATTCCTAGATAATGCACTCAAAGGGCATTAAGCATAGAGTGTGAAAACTGAGTTTCCTTGAGAGCTGCTTGGAAGCATGATGGTGTGTGAAGTTAGTGAGCCAAATGCAGTTGTTCTCCCACAAGAACCACTCGGCTGATTCTTCTTCAATATGCCCTTCACCAACATGCAGTGTTTCCTTGATTGAATTAGCTCTCACACCAATATTTGCGTCTAGAGTCTTTGCATTGAGGGCTATCTGAAAACGGCCTTTGCACTGAAGTTGTCTGTGAATGTGGAGTTGGTGGCATGTGAAACCCGCATGTGGAGCATTGGTTTGTGAGGAATGCTCACCAACTTCCATTCAGACCTAGGCACTCAAAGGGCATTAAGCATAGAGTGTGAAAACTGAGTTTCGTTGAGAGCTGCTTGGAAGCCTGATGGTGTGTGAAGTTAGTGAGCCAAATGGAGTTGTTCTCCCACAAGAACCACTCGGCTGATTCTTCTTCAATATGCCCTTCACCTACATGTAGTTTTTCCTTGATTGAATTATCTCTCACACCAATATTTGCGCCTAGAGCCTTTGCATTGAGGGCTATCTGAAAATGACTTTGGCGCTGAAGTTGTCTGTGAATGTGGAGTTGGTGGCATGTGAAACCCGCATGTGGAGCATTGGTTTGTGTGGGATGCTCTACCAGGTTCATTCCTAGATAATGACTCAAAGGACATTAAGCATAGAGTGTGAAAACTGAGTTTCCTTGAGAGCTGCTTGGAAGCCTGAGGGTGTGTGAAGTTAGTGAGTAAAATGGAGTTGTTCTCCCACAAGAACCACTCGGCTGATTCTTCTTCAATATGCCCTTCACCAACATGCAGTGTTTCCTTGATTGAATTAGCTCTCACACCAACATTTGTGTCTAGAGCCGTTGCATTGAGGGCTATCTGAAAACGGGTTTGGCGCTGAAGTTGTCTGTGAATGTGGAGTTGATGGCATGTGAAACCCGCATGTGGAGCATTGGTTTGTGAGGAATGCTCACCAACTTCCATTCAGACCTAGGCACTCAAAGGGCATTAAGCATAGAGTGTGAAACCTGAGTTTCCTAGAGAGCTGCTTGGAAGCCTGATGGTGTGTGAACTTAGTGAGCCAAATGGAGTTGTTCTCCCACAAGAACCACTCGGCTGATTCTTCTTCAATATGCCCTTCACCAACATGCAGTGTTTCCTTGATTGAATTAGCTCTCACACTAATATTTGCGTCTAGAGACTTTGCATTGAGGGCTATCTGAAAACGGCTTTGGTGCTGAAGTTGTCTGTGAAAGTGGAGTTGGTGGCATGTGAAACCCGCATGTGGAGCATTGGCTTGAGTGGGATGCTCATCAAGCTTCCTTTCCGTCCTAGGTACTAAAAGGGCATTAAGCATAGAGTGTGAAAACTGAGTTTCCTTGAGAGCTGCTTGGAAGCATGATGGTGTGTGAAGTTAGTGAGCCAAATGGAGTTGTTCTCCCACAAGAACCACTCGGCTGATTCTTCTTCAATATGCCCTTCACCAACATGCAGTGTTTCCTTGATTGAATTAGCTCTCACACCAATATTTGCGTCTAGAGCCTTTGCATTGAGGGCTATCTGAAAACGGCCTTTGCACTGAAGTTGTCTGTGAATGTGGAGTTGGTGGCATGTGAAACCCGCATGTGGAGCATTGGTTTGTGAGGAATGCTCACCAACTTCCATTCAGACCTAGGCACTCAAAGGGCATTAAGCATAGAGTGTGAAAACTGAGTTTCCTTGAGAGCTGCTTGGAAGCCTGATGGTGTGTGAAGTTAGTGAGCCAAATGGAGTTGTTCTCCCACAAGAACCACTTGGCTGATTCTTCTTCAATATGCCCTTCACCTACATGTAGTTTTTCCTTGATTGAATTATCTCTCACACAATATTTGCGCCTAGAGTCTTTGCATTGAGGGCTATCTGAAAACGGATTACGCGCTGAAGTTGTCTGTGAATGTGGAGTTGGTGGCATGTGAAACCCGCATGTGGAGCATTGGTTTGTGTGGGATGCTCTACCAGGTTCATTCCTAGATAATGCACTCAAAGGGCATTAAGCATAGAGTGTGAAAACTGAGTTTCCTTGAGAGCTGCTTGGAAGCATGAGGGTGTGTGAAGTTAGTGAGTAAAATGGAGTTGTTCTCCCACAAGAACCACTCGGCTGATTCTTCTTCAATATGCCCTTCACCAACATGCAGTGTTTCCTTGATTGAATTAGCTCTCACACCAACATTTGTGTCTAGAGCCTTTGCATTGAGGGCTATCTGAAAACGGCTTTGGCGCTGAAGTTGTCTGTGAATGTGGAGTTGATGGCATGTGAAACCCGCATGTGGAGCATTGGTTTCTGTGCGATGCTCATCAAGCTTCAGTTCAGTCCCATCACTCAAATGGCATTAAGCATAGAGTGTGAAACCTGAGTTTCCTAGAGAGCTGCTTGGAAGCCTGATGGTGTGTGAACTTAGTGAGCCAAATGGAGTTGTTCTCCCACAAGAACCACTCGGCTGATTCTTCTTCAATATGCCCTTCACCAACATGCAGTGTTTCCTTGATTGAATTAGCTCTCACACTAATATTTGTGCCTAGAGCCTTTGCATTGAGGGCTATCTGAAAACGGCTTTGGTGCTGAAGTTGTCTGTGAAAGTGGAGTTGGTGGCATGTGAAACCCGCATGTGGAGCATTGGCTTGAGTGGGATGCTCATCAAGCTTCCTTTCCGTCCTAGGTACTAAAAGGGCATTAAGCATAGAGTGTGAAAACTGAGTTTCCTGGAGAGCTGCTTGGAAGCCTGATGGTGTGTGAAGTTAGTGAGCCAAATGGAGTTGTTCTCCCACAACAACCACTCGGCTGATTCTTCTTCAATATGCCCTTCACCAACATGCAGTGTTTCTTTGATTGAATTAGCTCTCACACCAATATTTGTGTCTAGAGCCTTTTTCATTGAGGGCTCTCTGAAAATGCTTTGGCGATGAAGTTGTCTGTGAATGTGGAGTTGGTGGCATGTGAAACCCGCATGTGGAGCATTGGTTTGTGTGGGATGCTCATCAAGCTTCAGTTCAGTCCTAGGCACTCAAAGGGCATTAAGCATAGAGTGTGAAAACTGAGTTTCCTAGAGAGCTGCTTGGAAGCCTGATGGTGTGTGAACTTAGTGAGCCAAATGGAGTTGTTCTCCCACAAGAACCACTCGGCTGATTCTTCTTCAATATGCCCTTCACCAACATGCAGTGATTTCTTGATTGAATTAGCTCTCACACCAATATTTGTGTCTAGAGCCTTTTTCTTTGAGGGCTATCTGAAAACGGCTTTGGCGCTGAAGTTGTCTGTGAAAGTGGAGTTGGTGGCATGTGAAACCCGCATGTGGAGCATTGGTTTGTGTGCGATGCTCATCAAGCTTCCTTTCCGTCCTAGGTACTCAAAGGGCATTAAGCATAGAGTGTGAAAACTGAGTTTCCTGGAGAGCTGCTTGGAAGCCTGATGGTGTGTGAAGTTAGTGAGCCAAATGGAGTTGTTCTCCCACAAGAACCACTCGGCTGATTCTTCTTCAATATGCCCTTCACCAACATGCAATGTTTCCTTGATTGAATTATCTGTCACACGAATATTTGTGTCTAGAGCATTTGCATTGAGGACTCTCTGAAAATGGCTTTGGCGCTGAAGTTGTCTGTGAAAGTGGAGTTGGTGGCATGTGAAACCCGCATGTGGAGCATTGGTTTGTGTGGGATGCTCTACCAGGTTCATTCCTAGATAATGCACTCAAAGGGCATTAAGCATAGAGTGTGAAAACTGAGTTTCCTTGAGAGCTGCTTGGAAGCCTGATGGTGTGTGAAGTTAGTGAGCCAAATGGAGTTGTTCTCCCACAAGAACCACTCGGCTAATTCTTCTTCAATATGCCCTTCACCAACATTCACTGTTTTATTGAATGAATTAGCTCTCACACCAATATTTGTGTCTAGAGCCTTTGCATTGAGGACTCTCTGAAAATGGCTTTGGCGATGAAGTTGTCTGTGAATGTGGAGTTGGTGGCATGTGAAACCCGCATGTGGAGCATTGGTTTGTGTGGGATGCTCTACCAGGTTCATTCCTAGATAATGCACTCAAAGGGCATTAAGCATAGAGTGTGAAAACTGAGTTTCCTTGAGAGCTGCTTGGAAGCCTGATGGTGTGTGAAGTTAGTGAGCCAAATGGAGTTGTTCTCCCACAAGAACCACTCGGCTGATTATTCTTCAACATGCCCTTCACTAACATGCAGTGTTTCCTTGATTGAATTAGCTCTCACACGAATATTTGTGTCTATAGCCTTTGCATTGAGGACTCTCTGAAATGGCTTTGGCGCTGAAGTTGTCTGTGAATGTGGAGTTGGTGGCATGTGAAACCCGCATGTGGAGCATTGGTTTGTGTTGGATGCTCTACCAGGTTCATTCCTAGATAATGCACTCAAAGGGCATTAAGCATAGAGTGTGAAAACTGAGTTTCCTTGAGAGCTGCTTGGAAGCCTGATGGTGTGTGAAGTTAGTGAGCCAAATGGAGTTGTCCTCCCACAAGAACCACTCGGCTGATTATTCTTCAACATGCCCTTCACTAACATGCAGTGTTTCCTTGATTGAATTAGCTCTCACACGAATATTTGTGTCTAGAGCCTTTGCATTGAGGACTCTCTGAAATGGCTTTGGCGTTGAAGTTGTCTGTGAATGTGGAGTTGGTGGCATGTGAAACCCGCATGTGGAGCATTGGTTTGTGTGGGATGCTCTACCAGGTTCATTCCTAGATAATGCACTAAAAGGGCATTAAGCATAGAGTGTGAAAACTGAGTTTCCTGGAGAGCTGCTTGTAAGCCTGATGGTGTGTGAAGTTAGTGAGCCAAATGGAGTTGTTCTCCCACAAGAACCACTCGGCTGATTCTTCTTCAACATGCCCTTCACCAACATGCAATGTTTCCTTGATTGAATTATCTGTCACACGAATATTTGTGTCTAGAGCATTTGCATTGAGGACTCTCTGAAAATGGCTTTGGCGCTGAACTTGTCTGTGAATGTGGAGTTGGTGGCATGTGAATCCCGCATGTGGAGCATTGGTTTGTGTGGGATGCTCTACCAGGTTCATTCCTAGATAATGCACTCAAAGGGCATTAAGCATAGAGTGTGAAAACTGAGTTTCATGAGAGCTGCTTGGAAGCCTGATGGTGTGTGAAGTTAGTGAGCCAAATGCAGTTGTTCTCCCACAAGAACCACCCGGCTGATTCTTCTTCAATATGCCCTTCACCAACATTCACTGTTTTATTGAATGAATTAGCTCTCACACGAATATTTGTGTCTAGAGCCTTTGCATTGAGGACTCTCTGAAAATGGCTTTGGCGCTGAAGTTGTCTGTGAATGTGGAGTTGGTGGCATGTGAAACCCGCATGTGGAGCATTGGTTTGTGTGGTATGCTCTACCAGGTTCATTCCTAGATAATGCACTCAAAGGGCATTAAGTATAGAGTGTGAAAACTGAGTTTCCTTGAGAGCTGCTTGGAAGCCTGATGGTGTGTGAAGTTAGTGAGCCAAATGCAGTTGTTCTCCCACAAGAACCACTCGGCTGATTCTTCTTCAATATGCCTTCACCAACATGCAGTGTTTCCTTGATTGAATTAGCTCTCACACCAATATTTGTGTCTAGAGCCTTTTTCATTGAGGGCTATCTGAAAACAGCTTTGGCGCTGAAGTTGTCTGTGAATGTGGAGTTGGTGGCATGTGAAACCCGCATGTGGAGCATTGGTTTGTGTGGGATGCTCATCAAGCTTCAGTTCAGTACTATCACTCAAAGGGCATTAAGCATAGAGTGTGAAAACTGAGTTTCCTTGAGAGCTGCTTGGAAGCCTGATGGTGTGTGAAGTTAGTGAGCCTCAGGGAGTTGTTCTCCCACAAGAACCACTCGGCTGATTATTCTTCAACATGCCCTTCACTAACATGCAGTGTTTCCTTGATTGAATTAGCTCTCACACGAATATTTGTGTCTAGAGCCTTTGCATTGAGGACTCTCTGAAATGGCTTTGGCGCTGAAGTTGTCTGTGAATGTGGAGTTGGTGGCATGTGAAACCCGCATGTGGAGCATTGGTTTGTGTTGGATGCTCTACCAGGTTCATTCCTAGATAATGCACTCAAAGGGCAATAAGCATAGAGTGTGAAAACTGAGTTTCCTTGAGAGCTGCTTGGAAGCCTGATGGTGTGTGAAGTTAGTGAGCCAAATGGAGTTGTCCTCCCACAAGAACCACTCGGCTGATTATTCTTCAACATGCCCTTCACTAACATGCAGTGTTTCCTTGATTGAATTAGCTCTCACACGAATATTTGTGTCTAGAGCCTTTGCATTGAGGACTCTCTGAAATGGCTTTGGCGTTGAAGTTGTCTGTGAATGTGGAGTTGGTGGCATGTGAAACCCGCATGTGGAGCATTGGTTTGTGTGGGATGCTCTACCAGGTTCATTCCTAGATAATGCACTCAAAGGGCATTAAGCATAGAGTGTGAAAACTGAGTTTCCTGGAGAGCTGCTTGTAAGCCTGATGGTGTGTGAAGTTAGTGAGCCAAATGGAGTTGTTCTCCCACAAGAACCACTCGGCTGATTCTTCTTCAACATGCCCTTCACCAACATGCAATGTTTCCTTGATTGAATTATCTGTCACACGAATATTTGTGTCTAGAGCATTTGCATTGAGGACTCTCTGAAAATGGCTTTGGCGCTGAAGTTGTCTGTGAATGTGGAGTTGGTGGCATGTGAAACCCGCATGTGGAGCATTGGTTTGTGTGGGATGCTCTACCAGGTTCATTCCTAGATAATGCACTCAAAGGGCATTAAGCATAGAGTGTGAAAACTGAGTTTCATGAGAGCTGCTTGGAAGCCTGATGGTGTGTGAAGTTAGTGAGCCAAATGCAGTTGTTCTCCCACAAGAACCACCCGGCTGATTCTTCTTCAATATGCCCTTCACCAACATTCACTGTTTTATTGAATGAATTAGCTCTCACACGAATATTTGTGTCTAGAGCCTTTGCATTGAGGACTCTCTGAAAATGGCTTTGGCGCTGAAGTTGTCTGTGAATGTGGAGTTGGTGGCATGTGAAACCCGCATGTGGAGCATTGGTTTGTGTGGGATGCTCTACCAGGTTCATTCCTAGATAATGCACTCAAAGGGCATTAAGCATAGAGTGTGAAAACTGAGTTTCCTTGAGAGCTGCTTGGAAGCCTGATGGTGTGTGAAGTTAGTGAGCCTCAGGGAGTTGTTCTCCCACAAGAACCACTCGGCTGATTCTTCTTCAATATGCCCTTCACCAACATGCAGTGTTTCCTTGATTGAATTAGCTCTCACACCAATATTTGCGCCTAGAGCCTTTGCTTTGAGGGCTATCTGAAAATGACTTTGGCGCTGAAGTTGTCTGTGAATGTGGAGTAGGTGGCATGTGAAACCCGCATGTGGAGCATTGGTTTGTGTTGGATGCTCTACCAGGTTCATTCCTAGATAACGCACTCAAAGGGCATTAAGCATAGAGTGTGAAAACTGAGTTTCCTTGAGAGCTGCTTGGAAGCCTGATGGTGTGTGAAGTTAGTGAGCCAAATGGAGTTGTTCTCCCACAACAACCACTCGGCTGATTCTTCTTCAATATGCCCTTCACCAACATGCAGTGTTTCCTTCATTGAATTAGCTCTCACACCAATATTTGTGTCTAGAGCCTTTGCATTGGGGGCTATCTGAAAACAGCTTTGGCGCTGAAGTTGTCTGTGAATGTGGAGTTGGTGGCATGTGAAACCCGCATGTGGAGCATTGGTTTGTGTGGGATGCTCTACCAGGTTCATTCCTAGATAATGCACTCAAAGGGCATTAAGCATAGAGTGTGAAAACTGAGTTTCCTGGAGAGCTGCTTGTAAGCCTGATGGTGTGTGAAGTTAGTGAGCCAAATGGAGTTGTTCTCCCACAAGAACCACTCAGCTGATTCTTCTTCAACATGCCCTTCACCAACATGCAATGTTTCCTTGATTGAATTATCTGTCACACGAATATTTGTGTCTAGAGCATTTGCATTGAGGACTCTCTGAAAATGGCTTTGGCGCTGAAGTTGTCTGTGAATGTGGAGTTGGTGGCATGTGAAACCCGCATGTGGAGCATTGGTTTGTGTGGGATGCTCTACCAGGTTCATTCCTAGATAATGCACTCAAAGGGCATTAAGCATAGAGTGTGAAAACTGAGTTTCCTTGAGAGCTGCTTGGAAGCCTGATGGTGTGTGAAGTTAGTGAGCCAAATGGAGTTGTTCTCCACAAGAACCACTCGGCTGATTCTTCTTCAATATGCCCTTCACCAACATGCAGTGTTTCCTTGATTGAATTAGCTCTCACACCAATATTTGCGCCTAGAACCTTTACTTTGAGGACTCGCTGAAAACGGCTTTGACGCTGAAGTTGTCTTTGAATGTGGAGTTGGTGGCATGTGAAACCCGCATGTGGGGCATTGGTTTGCGTGGAATGCTCACCAAGCTTCCATTCAGTCCTAGGCACTCAAAGGGCATTCAGCATAGAGTGTGAAAACTGAGTTTCCTTGAGAGCTGCTTGGAAGCCTGATGGTGTGTGAACTTAGTCAGCCAAATGGAGTTGTTCTCCCACAAGAACCACTCGGCTGATTCTTCTTCAATATGCCCTTCACCTACATGTAGTTTTTCCTTGATTGAATTATCTCTCACACCAATATTTGTGTCTAGAGCCTTTGCATTGAGGACTCTCTGAAAAAGTTTTTGGCGCTGAAGTTGTCTGTGAATGTGGAGTTGGTGGCATGTGAAACCCGCATGTGGAGCATTGGTTTGTGTGGGATGCTCTACCAGGTTCATTCCTAGATAATGCACTCAAAGGGCATTAAGCATAGAGTGTGAAAACTGAGTTTCCTCGAGAGCTGCTTGGAAGCCTGATGGTGTGTGAAGTTAGTGAGCCAAATGGAGTTGTTCTCCCACAAGAACCACTCGGCTGATTATTCTTCAACATGCCCTTCACTAACATGCAGTGTTTCCTTGATTGAATTAGCTCTCACACGAATATTTGTGTCTAGAGCCTTTGCATTGAGGACTCTCTTATAATGGCTTTGTCGCTGAAGTTGTCTGTGAATGTGGAGTTGGTGGCATGTGAAACCCGCATGTGGAGCATTGGTTTGTGTGGGTTGCTCTACCAGGTTCATTCCTAGATAATGCACTCAAAGGGCATTAAGCATAGAGTGTGAAAACTGAGTTTCCTTGAGAGCTGCTTGGAAGCCTGATGGTGTGTGAAGTTAGTGAGCCAAATGGAGTTGTTCTCCCACAAGAACCACTCGGCTGATTCTTCTTCAATATGCCCTTAACCTACATGTAGCTTTTCCTTGATTGAATTATCTCTCACACCAATATTTGTGTCTAGAGCCTTTGCATTGAGGACTCTCTGAAATGGCTTTGGCGCTGAAGTTGTCTGTGAATGTGGAGTTGGTGGCATGTGAAACCCGCATGTGGAGCATTGGTATGTGCGGGATGCTCTACCAGGTTCATTCCTAGATAATGCACTCAAAGGGCATTAAGCATAGAGTGTGAAAACTGAGTTTCCTTGAGAGCTGCTTGGAAGCCTGATGGTGTGTGAAGTTAGTGAGCCAAATGGAGTTGTTCTCCCACAAGAACCACTCGGCTGATTCTTCTTTAATATGCCCTTCACCAACATGCAGTGTTTCCTAAATTGAATTAGCTCTCACACCAATATTTGTGTCTAGAGCCTTTGCATTGAGGGCTATCTGAAAACGGTTTGGCCCTGAAGTTGTCTGTGAGTGTGGAGTTGGTGGCATGTGAAACCCGCATGTGGGGCATTGGTTTGCGTGGAATGCTCACCAAGCTTCCATTCAGTCCTAGGCACTCAAAGGGCATTCAGCATAGAGTGTGAAAACTGAGTTTCCTTGAGAGCTGCTTGGAAGCCTGATGGTGTGTGAACTTAGTCAGCCAAATGGAGTTGTTCTCCCACAAGAACCACTCGGCTGATTCTTCTTCAATATGCCCTTCACCTACATGTAGTTTTTCCTTGATTGAATTATCTCTCACACCAATATTTGTGTCTAGAGCCTTTGCATTGAGGGCTATCTGAAAACGGTTTGGCCCTGAAGTTGTCTGTGAGTGTGGAGTTGGTGGCATGTGAAACCCGCATGTGGAGCATTGGCTTGAGTGAGATGCTCATCAAGCTTCCTTTCAGTCCTAGGTACTCAAAGGGCATTAAGCATAGAGCGTGAAAACTGAGTTTCCTTGAGAGCTGCTTGGAAGCCTGATGGTGTGTGAAGTTAGTGAGCCAAATGGAGTTGTTCTCCCACAACAACTACTCGGCTGATTCTTCTTCAATATGCCCTTCACCAACATGCAGTGTTTCCTTGATTGAATTAGCTCTCACACCAATATTTGCGTCTACAGCCTTTTACATTGAGGGCTATCTGAAAACGGCTTTGGCGCTGAAGTTGTCTGTGAATGTGGAGTTGGTGCCATGTGAAACCCGCATGTGGAGCATTGGTTTTTGTGGGATGCTCTACCAGGTTCATTCCTAGATAATGCACTCAAAGGGCATTAAGCATAGAGTGTGAAAACTGAGTTTCCTTGACAGCTGCTTGGAAGCCTGATGGTGTGTGAACTTAGTGAGCCAAATGGAGTTGTTCTCGCACAAGAACCATTCGACTGATTCTTCTTCAATATGCCCTTCACCAACATGCAGTGTTTCCTTGATTGAATTAGCTCTCACACCAATATTTGTGTCTAGAGCCTTTGCACTTAGGGCTATCTGAAAACGGCTTAAGCGCTGAAGTTGTCTGTGAATGTGGAGTTGGTGGCATGTGAAACCCGCTTGTGGAGCATTGGTTTGTGTGGGATGCTCTACCAGGTTCATTCCTAGATAATGCACTCAAAGGGCATTAAGCATAGAGTGTGAAAACTGAGTTTCCTTGAGAGCTGCTTGGAAGCCTGATGGTGTGTGAAGTTAGTGAGCCAAATGGAGTTGTTCTCCCACAAGAACCACTCGGCTGATTCTTCTTCAACATGCCCTTCACCAACATGCAGTGTTTCCTTGATTGAATTAGCTCTCACACCAATATTTGTGTCTAGAGCCTTTGCACTTAGGGCTATCTGAAAACGGCTTAAGCGCTGAAGTTGTCTGTGAATGTGGAGTTGGTGGCATGTGAAACCCGCATGTGGAGCATTGGTTTGTGTGGGATACTCTACCAGGTTCATTCCTAGATAATGCACTCAAAGGGCATTAAGCATAGAGTGTGAAAACTGAGTTTCCTTGAGAGCTGCTTGGAAGCCTGATGGTGTGTGAAGTTAGTGAGCCAAATGGAGTTGTTCTCCCACAAGAACCACTCGGCTGATTCTTCTTCAATATGCCCTTCACCAACATGCAGTGTTTCCTTGATTGAATTAGCTCTCACACCAATATTTGTGTCTAGAGCCTTTGCATTGAGGACTCGCTGAAAACGGATTACGCGCTGAAGTTGTCTGTGAATGTGGAGTTGGTGGCATGTGAAACCCGCATGTGGAGCATTGGTTTGCGAGGAATGCTCACCAAGCTTCCATTCAGTCTTAGGCACTCAAAGGGCATTAAGCATAGAGTGTGAAAACTGAGTTTCCTTGAGAGCTGCTTGGAAGCCTGATGGTGTGTGAAGTTAGTGAGCCAAATGGAGTTGTTCTCCCACAAGAACCATTCGGCTGATTCTTCTTCAATATGCCCTTCACTAACATGCAGTGTTTCCTTGATTGAATTAGCTCTCACACCAATATTTGTGTCTAGAGCCTTTGCACTTAGGGCTATCTGAAAACGGCTTAAGCGCTGAAGTTGTCTGTGAATGTGGAGCTGGTGGCATGTGAAACCCGCATGTGGAGCATTGGTTTGTGTTGGATGCTCTGCCAGGTTCATTCCTAGATAATGCACTCAAAGGGCATTAAGCATAGAGTGTGAAAACTGACTTTCCTTGAGAGCTGCTTGGAAGCCTGATGGTGTGTGAAGTTAGTGAGCCAAATGGAGTTGTTCTCCCACAAGAACCACTCGGCTGATTCTTCTTCAATATGCCCTTCACCAACATGCAGTGTTTCCTTGATTGAATTAGCTCTCACACAAATATCTGTGTCTAGAGCCTTTGCATTGAAGGCTACCTGAAAACAGCTTTGACGCTGAAGTTGTCTGTGAATGTGGAGTTGGTGGCATGTGAAACCCGCATGTGGAGCATTGGTTTGTGTGGGTTGCTCTACCAGGTTCATTCCTAGATAATGCACTCAAAGGGCATTAAGCATAGAGTGTGAAAACTGAGTTTCCTTGAGAGCTGCTTGGAAGCCTGATGCTGTGTGAAATTAGTGAGCCTCAGGGAGTTGTTCTCCCACAAGAACCACTCGGCTGATTCTTCTTCAATATGCCCTTCACCAACATGCACTGTTTCCTTGATTGAATTAGCTCTCACACCAATATTTGCGCCTAGAGCCTTTACTTTGAGGACTCTCTGAAAACGGCTTTGACGCTGAAGTTGTCTTTGAATGTGGAGTTGGTGGCATGTGAAACCCGCATGTGGAGCATTGGTTTGCGTGGAATGCTCACCAAGCTTCCATTCAGTCCTAGGCACTCAAAGGGCATTAAGCATAGAGTGTGAAAACTGAGTTTCCTTGAGAGCTGCTTGGAAGCCTGATGGTGTGTGAAGTTAGTGAGCCAAATGGAGTTGTTCTCCCACAAGAACCACTCGGCTGATTCTTCTTCAATATGCCCTTAACCTACATGTAGCTTTTCCTTGATTGAATTATCTCTCACACCAATATTTGTGTCTAGAGCCTTTGCATTGAGGACTCTCTGAAATGGCTATGGCGCTGAAGTTGTCTGTGAATGTGGAGTTGGTGGCATGTGAAACCCGGATGTGGAGCATTGGTTTGTGCGGGATGCTCTACCAGGTTCATTCCTAGATAATGCACTCAAAGGGCATTAAGCATAGAGTGTGAAAACTGAGTTTCCTTGAGAGCTGCTTGGAAGCCTGATGGTGTGTGAAGTTAGTGAGCCAAATGGAGTTGTTCTCCCACAAGAACCACTCGGCTGATTCTTCTTTAATATGCCCTTCACCAACATGCAGTGTTTCCTAAATTGAATTAGCTCTCACACCAATATTTGTGTCTAGAGCCTTTGCATTGAGGGCTAACTGAAAACGGTTTGGCCCTGAAGTTGTCTGTGAGTGTGGAGTTGGTGGCATGTGAAACCCGCATGTGGAGCATTGGCTTGAGTGAGATGCTCACCAAGCTTCCTTTCAGTCCTAGGTACTCAAAGGGCATTAAGCATAGAGCGTGAAAACTGAGTTTCCTTGAGAGCTGCTTGGAAGCCTGATGGTGTGTGAAGTTAGTGAGCCAAATGGAGTTGTTCTCCCACAACAACCACTCGGCTGATTCTTCTTCAATATGCCCTTCACCAACATGCAGTGTTTCCTTGATTGAATTAGCTCTCACACCAATATTTGCGTCTACAGCCTTTTACATTGAGGGCTATCTGAAAACGGCTTTGGCGCTGAAGTTGTCTGTGAATGTGGAGTTGGTGGCATGTGAAACCGCATGTGGAGCATTGGTTTGTGTGGGATACTCTACCAGGTTCATTCCTAGATAATGCACTCAAAGGGCATTAAGCATAGAGTGTGAAAACTGAGTTTCCTTGAGAGCTGCTTGGAAGCCTGATGGTGTGTGAAGTTAGTGAGCCAAATGGAGTTGTTCTCCCACAAGAACCACTCGGCTGATTCTTCTTCAATATGACCTTCACCAACATGCAGTGTTTCCTTGATTGAATTAGCTCTCACACAAATATCTGTGTCTAGAGCCTTTGCATTGAAGGCTACCTGAAAACAGCTTTGACGCTGAAGTAGTCTGTGAATGTGGAGTTGGTGGCATGTGAAACCCGCATGTGGAGCATTGGTTTGCGTGGAATGCTCTCCAAGATTCCATTCAGTCCTAGGCACTCAAAGGGCATTAAGCATAGAGTGTGAAAACTGAGTTTCCTTGAGAGCTGCTTGGAAGCCTGATGGTGTGTGAAGTTAGTGAGCCAAATGGAGTTGTTCTCCCACAAGAACCACTCGGCTGATTCTTCTTCAATATGCCCTTCACCAACATGCAGTGTTTCCTTGATTGAATTAGCTCTCACACCAATATTTGTGTCTAGAGCCTTTGCACTTAGGGCTATCTGAAAACAGCTTTGGCGCTGAAGTTGTCTGTGAATGTGGAGTTGGTGGCATGTGAAACCCGCATGTGGAGCATTGGTTTGTGTGGGATGCTCTACCAGGTTCATTCCTAGATAATGCACTCAAAGGGCATTAAGCATAGAGTGTGAAACCTGAGTTTCCTTGAGAGCTGCTTGGAAGCCTGATGGTGTGTGAAGTTAGTGAGCCAAATGGAGTTGTTCTCCCACAAGAACCACTCGGCTGATTCTTCTTCAACATGCCCTTCACCAACATGCAGTGTTTCCTTGATTGAATTAGCTCTCACACCAATATTTGTGTCTAGAGCCTTTGCATTGAGGACTCGCTGAAAACGGATTACGCGCTGAAGTTGTCTGTGAATGTGGAGTTGGTGGCATGTGAAACCCGCATGTGGAGCATTGGTTTGCGAGGAATGCTCACCAAGCTTCCATTCAGTCCTAGGCACTCAAAGGGCATTAAGCATAGAGTGTGAAAACTGAGTTTCCTTGAGAGCTGCTTGGAAGCCTGATGGTGTGTGAAGTTAGTGAGCCAAATGGAGTTGTTCTCCCACAAGAACCACTCGGCTGATTCTTCTTCAACATGCCCTTCACTAACATGCAGTGTTTCCTTGATTGAATTAGCTCTCACACGAATATTTGTGTCTAGAGCCTTTGCATTGAGGGCTATCTGAAAACGGCTTTGGCGCTGAAGTTGTCTGTGAATGTGGAGTTGGTGGCATGTGAACCCCGCATGTGGAGCATTGGTTTGTGTGGGATGCTCTACCAGGTTCATTCCTAGATAATGCACTCAAAGGGCATTAAGCATAGAGTGTGAAAACTGAGTTTCCTTGAGAGCTGCTTGGAAGCCTGATGGTGTGTGAAGTTAGTGAGCCAAATGGAGTTGTTCTCCCACAAGAACCACTCGGCTGATTCTTCTTCAATATGCCCTTCACGAACATGCAGTGTTTCCTTGATTGAATTAGCTCTCACACCAATATTTGCGCCTAGAGCCTTTACTTTGAGGACTCGCTGAAAACGGCTTTGACGCTGAAGTTGTCTTTGAATGTGGAGTTGGTGGCATGTGAAACCCGCATGTGGAGCATTGGTTAATGTGGAATGCTCACCAAGCTTCCATCAGTCCTAGGCACTCAAAGGGCATTAAGCATAGAGTGTGAAAACTGAGTTTCCTCGAGAGCTGCTTGGAAGCCTGATGGTGTGTGAAGTTACTGAGCCAAATGGAGTTGTTCTCCCACAAGAACCACTCGGCTGATTCTTCTTCAATATGCCCTTCACTAACATTCAGTGTTTCCTTGATTGAATTAGCTCTCACACCAATATTTGTGTCTAGAGCCTTTGCACTTAGGGCTATCTGAAAACGGCTTAAGCGCTGAAGTTGTCTGTGAATGTGGAGTTGGTGGCATGTGAAACCCGCATGTGGAGCATTGGTTTGTGTGGGATGCTCTACCAGGTTCATTCCTAGATAATGCACTCAAAGGGCATTAAGCATAGAGTGTGAAAACTGACTTTCCTTGAGAGCTGCTTGGAAGCCTGATGGTGTGTGAAGTTAGTGAGCCAAATGGAGTTGTTCTCCCACAAGAACCACTCGGCTGATTCTTCTTCAATATGACCTTCACGAACATGCAGTGTTTCCTTGATTGAATTAGCTCTCACACAAATATCTGTGTCTAGAGCCTTTGCATTGAAGGCTACCTGAAAACAGCTTTGACGCTGAAGTAGTCTGTGAATGTGGAGTTGGTGGCATGTGAAACCCGCATGTGGAGCATTGGTTTGCGTGGAATGCTCTCCAAGATTCCATTCAGTCCTAGGCACTCAAAGGGCATTAAGCATAGAGTGTGAAAACTGAGTTTCCTTGAGAGCTGCTTGGAAGCCTGATGGTGTGTGAACTTAGTGAGCCAAATGGAGTTGTTCTCCCACAACAACCACTCGGCTGATTCTTCTTCAATATGCCCTTCACCAACATGCAGTGTTTCCTTGATTGAATTAGCTCTCACACCAATATTTGTGTCTAGAGCCTTTGCACTTAGGGCTATCTGAAAACAGCTTTGGCGCTGAAGTTGTCTGTGAATGTGGAGTTGGTGGCATGTGAAACCCGCATGTGGAGCATTGGTTTGTGTGGGATGCTCTACCAGGTTCATTCCTAGATAATGCACTCAAAGGGCATTAAGCATAGAGTGTGAAACCTGAGTTTCCTTGAGAGCTGCTTGGAAGCCTGATGATGTGTGAAGTTAGTGAGTAAAATGGAGTTGTTCTCCCACAAGAACCACTCGGCTGATTCTTCTTCAACATGCCCTTCACCAACATGCAGTGTTTCCTTGATTGAATTAGCTTTCACAGCAATATTTGTGTCGAGAGCCTTTGCATTGAGGACTCTCTGAAAATGGCTTTCTCGCTGAAGTTGTCTGTGAATGTGGAGTTGGTGGCATGTGAAACCCGCATGTGGAGCATTGGTTTGCGAGGAATGCTCACCAAGCTTCCATTCAGTCCTAGGCACTCAAAGGGCATTAAGCATAGAGTGTGAAAACTGAGTTTCCTTGAGAGCTGCTTGGAAGCCTGATGGTGTGTGAAGTTAGTGAGCCAAATGGAGTTGTTCTCCTACAAGAACCACTCGGCTGATTCTTCTTCAACATGCCCTTCACCAACATGCAGTGTTTCCTTGATTGAATTAGCTCTCACACAAATATTTGTGTCTACAGCCTTTTTCATTGAGGGCTATCTGAAAACGGCTTTGACGCTGAAGTTGTCTGTGAATGTGGAGTTGTTGGAATGTGAAACCCGCATGTGGAGCATTGGTTTGTGTGGGATGCTCTAATAGGTTCATTCCTAGATAATGCACTCAAAGGGCATTAAGCGTAGAGTGTGAAAACTGAGTTTCCTTGAGAGCTGCTTGGAAGCCTGATGGTGTGTGAAGTTAGTGAGCCTAAGGGAGTTGTTCTCCTACAAGAAGCATTCGGCTGATTCTTCTTCAACATGCCCTTCACCAACATGCAGTGTTTCCTTGATTGAATTAGCTCTCACACCAATATTTGTGTCTAGAGCCTTTGCACTTAGGGCTATCTGAAAACGGCTTAAGCGCTGAAGTTGTCTGTGAATGTGGAGTTGGTGGCATGTGAAACCCGCTTGTGGAGCATTGGTTTGTGTGGGATGCTCTACCAGGTTCATTCCTAGATAATGCACTCAAAGGGCATTAAGCATAGAGTGTGAAAACTGACTTTCCTTGAGAGCTGCTTGGAAGCCTGATGGTGTGTGAAGTTAGTGAGCCAAATGGAGTTGTTCTCCCACAAGAACCACTCGGCTGATTCTTCTTCAATATGCCCTTCACGAACATGCAGTGTTTCCTTGATTGAATTAGCTCTCACACCAATATTTGCGCCTAGAGCCTTTACTTTGAGGACTCGCTGAAAACGGCTTTGACGCTGAAGTTGTCTTTGAATGTGGAGTTGGTGGCATGTGAAACCCGCATGTGGAGCATTGGTTAATGTGGAATGCTCACCAAGCTTCCATCAGTCCTAGTCACTCAAAGGGCATTAAGCATAGAGTGTGAAAACTGAGTTTCCTTGAGAGCTGCTTGGAAGCCTGATGGTGTGTGAAGTTACTGAGCCAAATGGAGTTGTTCTCCCACAAGAACCACTCGGCTGATTCTTCTTCAATATGCCCTTCACCAACATTCAGTGTTTCCTTGATTGAATTAGCTCTCACACCAATATTTGTGTCTAGAGCCTTTGCACTTAGGGCTATCTGAAAACGGCTTAAGCGCTGAAGTTGTCTGTGAATGTGGAGTTGGTGGCATGTGAAACCCGCATGTGGAGCATTGGTTTGTGTGGGATACTCTACCAGGTTCATTCCTAGATAATGCACTCAAAGGGCATTAAGCATAGAGTGTGAAAACTGAGTTTCCTTGAGAGCTGCTTGGAAGCCTGATGGTGTGTGAAGTTAGTGAGCCAAATGGAGTTGTTCTCCCACAAGAACCACTCGGCTGATTTTTCTTCAATATGCCCTTCACCAACATGCAGTGTTTCCTTGATTGAATTAGCTCTCACACAAATATCTGTGTCTAGAGCCTTTGCATTGAAGGCTACCTGAAAACAGCTTTGACGCTGAAGTAGTCTGTGAATGTGGAGTTGGTGGCATGTGAAACCCGCATGTGGAGCATTGGTTTGCGTGGAATGCTCTCCAAGATTCCATTCAGTCCTAGGCACTCAAAGGGCATTAAGCATAGAGTGTGAAAACTGAGTTTCCTTGAGAGCTGCTTGGAAGCCTGATGGTGTGTGAAGTTAGTGAGCCAAATGGAGTTGTTCTCCCACAACAACCACTCGGCTGATTCTTCTTCAATATGCCCTTCACCAACATGCAGTGTTTCCTTGATTGAATTAGCTCTCACACCAATATTTGTGTCTAGAGCCTTTGCACTTAGGGCTATCTGAAAACAGCTTTGGCGCTGAAGTTGTCTGTGAATGTGGAGTTGGTGGCATGTGAAACCCGCATGTGGAGCATTGGTTTGTGTGGGATGCTCTACCAGGTTCATTCCTAGATAATGCACTCAAAGGGCATTAAGCATAGAGTGTGAAACCTGAGTTTCCTTGAGAGCTGCTTGGAAGCCTGATGGTGTGTGAAGTTAGTGAGCCAAATGGAGTTGTTCTCCCACAAGAACCACTCGGCTGATTCTTCTTCAACATGCCCTTCACCAACATGCAGTGTTTCCTTGATTGAATTAGCTCTCACACCAATATTTGTGTCTAGAGCCTTTGCATTGAGGACTCGCTGAAAACGGATTACGCGCTGAAGTTGTCTGTGAATGTGGAGTTGGTGGCATGTGAAACCCGCATGTGGAGCATTGGTTTGCGAGGAATGCTCACCAAGCTTCCATTCAGTCCTAGGCACTCAAAGGGCATTAAGCATAGAGTGTGAAAACTGAGTTTCCTTGAGAGCTGCTTGGAAGCCTGATGGTGTGTGAAGTTAGTGAGCCAAATGGAGTTGTTCTCCCACAAGAACCACTCGGCTGATTCTTCTTCAACATGCCCTTCACTAACATGCAGTGTTTCCTTGATTGAATTAGCTCTCACACCAATATTTGTGTCTAGAGCCTTTGCATTGAGGACTCTCTGAAAACGGCTTTGGCGCTGAAGTTGTCTGTGAATGTGGAGTTGGTGGCATGTGAAACCCGCATGTGGAGCATTGGTTTGTGTGGGATGCTCTACCAGGTTCATTCCTAGATAATGCACTCAAAGGGCATTAAGCATAGAGTGTGAAAACTGAGTTTCCTTGAGAGCTGCTTGGAAGCCTGATGGTGTGTGAAGTTAGTGAGCCAAATGGAGTTGTTCTCCCACAAGAACCACTCGGCTGATTCTTCTTCAATATGCCCTTCACGAACATGCAGTGTTTCCTTGATTGAATTAGCTCTCACACCAATATTTGCGCCTAGAGCCTTTACTTTGAGGACTCGCTGAAAACGGCTTTGACGCTGAAGTTGTCTTTGAATGTGGAGTTGGTGGCATGTGAAACCCGCATGTGGAGCATTGGTTAATGTGGAATGCTCACCAAGCTTCCATCAATCCTAGGCACTCAAAGGGCATTAAGCATAGAGTGTGAAAACTGAGTTTCCTCGAGAGCTGCTTGGAAGCCTGATGGTGTGTGAAGTTACTGAGCCAAATGGAGTTGTTCTCCCACAAGAACCACTCGGCTGATTCTTCTTCAATATGCCCTTCACTAACATTCAGTGTTTCCTTGATTGAATTAGCTCTCACACCAATATTTGTGTCTAGAGCCTTTGCACTTAGGGCTATCTGAAAACGGCTTAAGCGCTGAAGTTGTCTGTGAATGTGGAGTTGGTGGCATGTGAAACCCGCATGTGGAGCATTGGTTTGTGTGGGATGCTCTACCAGGTTCATTCCTAGATAATGCACTCAAAGGGCATTAAGCATAGAGTGTGAAAACTGACTTTCCTTGAGAGCTGCTTGGAAGCCTGATGGTGTGTGAAGTTAGTGAGCCAAATGGAGTTGTTCTCCCACAAGAACCACTCGGCTGATTTTTCTTCAATATGCCCTTCACCAACATGCAGTGTTTCCTTGATTGAATTAGCTCTCACACAAATATCTGTGTCTAGAGCCTTTGCATTGAAGGCTACCTGAAAACAGCTTTGACGCTGAAGTAGTCTGTGAATGTGGAGTTGGTGGCATGTGAAACCCGCATGTGGAGCATTGGTTTGCGTGGAATGCTCTCCAAGATTCCATTCAGTCCTAGGCACTCAAAGGGCATTAAGCATAGAGTGTGAAAACTGAGTTTCCTTGAGAGCTGCTTGGAAGCCTGATGGTGTGTGAAGTTAGTGAGCCAAATGGAGTTGTTCTGCCACAACAACCACTCGGCTGATTCTTCTTCAATATGCCCTTCACCAACATGCAGTGTTTCCTTGATTGAATTAGCTCTCACACCAATATTTGTGTCTAGAGCCTTTGCACTTAGGGCTATCTGAAAACAGCTTTGGCGCTGAAGTTGTCTGTGAATGTGGAGTTGGTGGCATGTGAAACCCGCATGTGGAGCATTGGTTTGTGTGGGATGCTCTACCAGGTTCATTCCTAGATAATGCACTCAAAGGGCATTAAGCATAGAGTGTGAAACCTGAGTTTCCTTGAGAGCTGCTTGGAAGCCTGATGGTGTGTGAAGTTAGTGAGCCAAATGGAGTTGTTCTCCCACAAGAACCACTCGGCTGATTCTTCTTCAACATGCCCTTCACCAACATGCAGTGTTTCCTTGATTGAATTAGCTCTCACACGAATATTTGTGTCTAGAGCCTTTGCATTGAGGACTCGCTGAAAACGGATTACGCGCTGAAGTTGTCTGTGAATGTGGAGTTGGTGGCATGTGAAACCCGCATGTGGAGCATTGGTTTGCGAGGAATGCTCACCAAGCTTCCATTCAGTCCTAGGCACTCAAAGGGCATTAAGCATAGAGTGTGAAAACTGAGTTTCCTTGAGAGCTGCTTGGAAGCCTGATGGTGTGTGAAGTTAGTGAGCCAAATGGAGTTGTTCTCCCACAAGAACCACTCGGCTGATTCTTCTTCAACATGCCCTTCACTAACATGCAGTGTTTCCTTGATTGAATTAGCTCTCACACCAATATTTGTGTCTAGAGCCTTTGCATTGAGGACTCTCTGAAAACGGCTTTGGCGCTGAAGTTGTCTGTGAATGTGGAGTTGGTGGCATGTGAAACCCGCATGTGGAGCATTGGTTTGTGTGGGATGCTCTACCAGGTTCATTCCTAGATAATGCACTCAAAGGGCATTAAGCATAGAGTGTGAAAACTGAGTTTCCTTGAGAGCTGCTTGGAAGCCTGATGGTGTGTGAAGTTAGTGAGCCAAATGGAGTTGTTCTCCCACAAGAACCACTCGGCTGATTCTTCTTCAATATGCCCTTCACGAACATGCAGTGTTTCCTTGATTGAATTAGCTCTCACACCAATATTTGCGCCTAGAGCCTTTACTTTGAGGACTCGCTGAAAACGGCTTTGACGCTGAAGTTGTCTTTGAATGTGGAGTTGGTGGCATGTGAAACCCGCATGTGGAGCATTGGTTAATGTGGAATGCTCACCAAGCTTCCATCAATCCTAGGCACTCAAAGGGCATTAAGCATAGAGTGTGAAAACTGAGTTTCCTCGAGAGCTGCTTGGAAGCCTGATGGTGTGTGAAGTTACTGAGCCAAATGGAGTTGTTCTCCCACAAGAACCACTCGGCTGATTCTTCTTCAATATGCCCTTCACTAACATTCAGTGTTTCCTTGATTGAATTAGCTCTCACACCAATATTTGTGTCTAGAGCCTTTGCACTTAGGGCTATCTGAAAACGGCTTAAGCGCTGAAGTTGTCTGTGAATGTGGAGTTGGTGGCATGTGAAACCCGCATGTGGAGCATTGGTTTGTGTGGGATGCTCTACCAGGTTCATTCCTAGATAATGCACTCAAAGGGCATTAAGCATAGAGTGTGAAAACTGACTTTCCTTGAGAGCTGCTTGGAAGCCTGATGGTGTGTGAAGTTAGTGAGCCAAATGGAGTTGTTCTCCCACAAGAACCACTCGGCTGATTCTTCTTCAATATGCCCTTCACCAACATGCAGTGTTTCCTTGATTGAATTAGCTCTCACACAAATATCTGTGTCTAGAGCCTTTGCATTGAAGGCTACCTGAAAACAGCTTTGACGCTGAAGTAGTCTGTGAATGTGGAGTTGGTGGCATGTGAAACCCGCATGTGGAGCATTGGTTTGCGTGGAATGCTCTCCAAGATTCCATTCAGTCCTAGGCACTCAAAGGGCATTAAGCATAGAGTGTGAAAACTGAGTTTCCTTGAGAGCTGCTTGGAAGCCTGATGGTGTGTGAAGTTAGTGAGCCAAATGGAGTTGTTCTCCCACAACAACCACTCGGCTGATTCTTCTTCAATATGCCCTTCACCAACATGCAGTGTTTCCTTGATTGAATTAGCTCTCACACCAATATTTGTGTCTAGAGCCTTTGCACTTAGGGCTATCTGAAAACAGCTTTGGCGCTGAAGTTGTCTGTGAATGTGGAGTTGGTGGCATGTGAAACCCGCATGTGGAGCATTGGTTTGTGTGGGATGCTCTACCAGGTTCATTCCTAGATAATGCACTCAAAGGGCATTAAGCATAGAGTGTGAAACCTGAGTTTCCTTGAGAGCTGCTTGGAAGCCTGATGATGTGTGAAGTTAGTGAGTAAAATGGAGTTGTTCTCCCACAAGAACCACTCGGCTGATTCTTCTTCAACATGCCCTTCACCAACATGCAGTGTTTCCTTGATTGAATTAGCTTTCACAGCAATATTTGTGTCTAGAGCCTTTGCATTGAGGACTCTCTGAAAATGGCTTTGTCGCTGAAGTTGTCTGTGAATGTGGAGTTGGTGGCATGTGAAACCCGCATGTGGAGCATTGGTTTGTGTGGGATGCTCCACCAGTTTCATTCCTAGATAATGCACTCAAAGGGCATTAAGCATAGAGTGTGAAAACTGAGTTTCCTTGAGAGCTGCTTGGAAGCCTGATGGTGTGTGAAGTTAGTGAGCCTAAGGGAGTTGTTCTCCTACAGGAACCATTCGGCTGATTCTTCTTCAACATGCCCTTCACCAACATGCAGTGTTTCCTTGATTGAATTAGCTCTCACACAAATATTTGTGTCTACAACCTTTTTCATTGAGGGCTATCTGAAAACGGCTTTGGCGCTGAAGTTGTCTGTGAATGTGGAGTTGGTGGCATGTGAAACCCGCATGTGGAGCATTGGTTTGTGTGGGATGCTCTACCAGGTTCATTCCTAGATAATGCACTCAAAGGGCATTAAGCATAGAGTGTGAAAACTGAGTTTCCTTGAGAGCTGCTTGGAAGCCTGATGGTGTGTGAAGTTAGTGAGCCAAATGGAGTTGTTCTCCCACAAGAACCACTCGGCTGATTCTTCTTCAATATGCCCTTCACCAACATGCAGTGTTTCCTTGATTGAATTAGCTCTCACACTAATATTTGCGTCTAGAGCCTTTACTTTGCATTGAAGGCTATCTGAAAACGGCTTTGGTGCTGAAGTTGTCTGTGAAAGTGGAGTTGG
This sequence comes from Ochotona princeps, assembly GCF_030435755.1. Classification (NCBI taxonomy): domain Eukaryota; kingdom Metazoa; phylum Chordata; class Mammalia; order Lagomorpha; family Ochotonidae; genus Ochotona; species Ochotona princeps. The sequence goes on along the minus strand of NC_080835.1, from coordinate 103,159,014 downwards.
TGGCATGTGAAACCCGCATGTGGAGCATTGGCTTGAGTGGAATGCTCATCAAGCTTCCTTTCCGTCCTAGGTACTAAAAGGGCATTAAGCATAGAGTGTGAAAACTGAGTTTCCTGGAGAGCTGCTTGGAAGCCTGATGGTGTGTGAAGTTAGTGAGCCAAATGGAGTTGTTCTCCCACAACAACCACTCGGCTGATTCTTCTTCAATATGCCCTTCACCAACATGCAGTGTTTCCTTGATTGAATTAGCTCTCACACCAATATTTGTGTCTAGAGCCTTTTTCATTGAGGGCTCTCTGAAAACGGCTTTGGCGCTGAAGTTGTCTGTGAATGTGGAGTTGGTGGCATGTGAAACCCGCATGTGGAGCATTGGTTTGCGTGGGATGCTCATCAAGCTTCAGTTCAGTCCTAGGCACTCAAAGGGCATTAAGCATAGAGTGTGAAAACTGAGTTTCCTTGAGAGCTGCTTGGAAGCCTGATGGTGTGTGAACTTAGTGAGCCAAATGGAGTTGTTCTCCCACAAGAACCACTCGGCTGATTCTTCTTCAATATGCCCTTCACCAACATGCAATGATTTCTTGATTGAATTAGCTCTCACACCAATATTTGTGTCTAGAGCCTTTGACTTAGGGCTATCTGAAAACGGCTTAGGCGCTGAAGTTGTCTGTGAATGTGGAGTTGGTGGCATGTGAACCCCGCATGTGGAGCATTGGTTTGCGTGCAATGCTCTACCAGGTTCATTCCTAGATAACGCACTCAAAGGGCATTAAGCATAGAGTGTGAAAACTGAGTTTCCTTGAGAGCTGCTTGGAAGCCTGATGGTGTGTGAAGTTAGTGAGCCAAATGGAGTTGTTCACCCACAACAACCACTCGGCTGATTCTTCTTCAATATGCCTTTCACTAACATGCAGTGTTTCCTTGATTGAATTAGCTCTCACACCGATATTTGTGTCTAGAGCCTTTGCATTGGGGGCTATCTGAAAACAGCTTTGGCGCTGAAGTTGTCTGTGAATGTGGAGTTGGTGGCATGTGAAACCCGCATGTGGAACATTGGTTTGTGTGTGATGCTCTACCAGGTTCATTCCTAGATAATGCTCTCGACGAGCATTAAGCATAGAGTGTGAAAACTGAGTTTCCTTGAGAGCTGCTTGGAAGCCTGATGGTGTGTGAAGTTAGTGAGCCAAATGGAGTTGTTCTCCCACAAGAACCACTCGGCTGATTCTTCTTCAACATACCCTTCACCAACATGCATTGTTTTATTGAATGAATTAGCTCTCACACGAATATTTGTGTCTAGAGCCTTTGCATTGAGGACTCTCTGAAAATGGCTTTGGCGCTGAAGTTGTCTGTGAATGTGGAGTTGGTGGCATGTGAAACCCGCATGTGGAGCATTGGTTTGTGTGGGATGCTCTACCAGGTTCATTCCTAGATAATGCACTCAAAGGGCATTAAGCATAGAGTGTGAAAACTGAGTTTCCTGGAGAGCTGCTTGGAAGCCTGATGGTGTGTGAAGTTAGCGAGCCAAATGGAGTTGTTCTCCCACAACAACTCTCGGCTGATTCTTCTTCAATATGCCCTTCACCAACATGCAGTGTTTCCTTGATTGAATTAGCTCTCACACCAATATTTGTGTCTAGAGCCTTTTTCATTGAGGGCTATCTGAAAACGGCTTTGGCGCTGAAGTTGTCTGTGAATGTGGAGTTGGTGGCATGTGAAACCCGCATGTGGAGCATTGGTTTGTGTGGGATGCTCATCAAGCTTCAGTTCAGTCCTATCACTCAACGGGCATTAAGCATAGAGTGTGAAAACTGAGTTTCCTTGAGAGCTGCTTGGAAGCCTGATGTTGTGTGAACTTAGTGAGCCAAATGGAGTTGTTCTCCCACAAGAACCACTCGGCTGATTCTTCTTCAATATGCCCTTCACCAACATGCAGTGTTTCCTTGATTGAATTATCTCTCACACCAATATTTGCGCCTAGAGCCTTTGCATTGAGGACTCTCTGAAAATGGCTTTGGCGCTGAAGTTGTCTGTGAATGTGGAGTTGGTGGCATGTGAAACCCGCATGTGGAGCATTGGTTTGTGTGGGATGCTCTACCAGGTTCATTCCTAGATAATGCACTCAAAGGGCATTAAGCATAGAGTGTGAAAACTGAGTTTCCTTGAGAGCTGCTTGGAAGCCTGATGGTGTGTGAAGTTAGTGAGCCAAATGGAGTTGTTCTCCCACAAGAACCACTCGGCTGATTCTTCTTCAATATGCCCTTCACCAACATGCAGTGTTTCCTTGATTGAATTAGCTCTCACACCAATATTTGTGTCTAGAGCCTTTTTCATTGAGGGCTATCTGAAAACAGCTTTGGCGCTGAAGTTATCTGTGAATGTGGAGTTGGTGGCATGTGAAACCCGCATGTGGAGCATTGGTTTGTGTGGGATGCTCATCAAGCTTCAGTTCAGTCCTATCACTCAAAGGGCATTAAGCATAGAGTGTGAAAACTGAGTTTCCTTGAGAGCTGCTTGGAAGCCTGATGGTGTGTGAAGTTAGTGAGCCAAATGGAGTTGTTCTCCCACAAGAACCACTCGGCTGATTCTTCTTCAACATGCCCTTCACTAACATGCAGTGTTTCCTTGATTGAATTAGCTCTCACACGAATATTTGTGTCTAGAGCCTTTGCATTGAGGACTCTCTGAAATGGCTTTGGCGCTGAAGTTGTTTTGTGAATGTGGAGTTGGTGGCATGTGAAACCCGCATGTGGAGCATTGGTTTGTGTGGGATGCTCTACCACGTTCATTCCTAGATAATGCACTCAAAGGGCATTAAGCATAGAGTGTGAAAACTGAGTTTCCTTGAGAGCTGCTTGGAAGCCTGATGGTGTGTGAAGTTAGTGATCCAAATGGTGTTGTTCTCCCACAAGAACCACTCGGCTGATTCTTCTTCAATATGCCCTTCACCAACATGCAGTGTTTCCTTGATTGAATTAGCTCTCACACCAATATTTGCGCCTAGAGCCTTTACTTTGAGGACTCGCTGAAAACGGCTTTGACACTGAAGTTGTCTTTGAATGTGGAGTTGGTGGCATGTGAAACCCGCATGTGGGGCATTGGTTTGCGTGGAATGCTCACCAAGCTTCCATTCAGTCCTAGGCACTCAAAGGGCATTCAGCATAGAGTGTGAAAACTGAGTTTCCTTGAGAGCTGCTTGGAAGCCTGATGGTGTGTGAACTTATTCAGCCAAATGGAGTTGTTCTCCCACAAGAACCACTCGGCTGATTCTTCTTCAATATGCCCTTCACCTACATGTAGTTTTTCCTTGATTGAATTATCTCTCACACCAATATTTGTGTCTAGAGCCTTTGCATTGAGGACTCTCTGAAAAAGTTTTTGGCTCTGAAGTTGTCTGTGAATGTGGAGTTGGTGGCATGTGAAACCCGCATGTGGAGCATTGGTTTGTGTGGGATGCTCTACCAGGTTCATTCCTAGATAATGCACTCAAAGGGCATTAAGCATAGAGTGTGAAAACTGAGTTTCCTCGAGAGCTGCTTGGAAGCCTGATGGTGTGTGAAGTTAGTGAGCCAAATGCAGTTGTTCTCCCACAAGAACCACTCGGCTGATTCTTCTTCAATATGCCCTTCACCAAAATGCAGTGTTTCCTTGATTGAATTAGCTCTCACACCAATATTTTCGCCTAGAGCCTTTACTTTGAGGGCTATCTGAAAATGACTTTGGCGCTGAAGTTGTCTGTGAATGTGGAGTAGGTGGCATGTGAAACCCGCATGTGGAGCATTGGTTTGTGTGGGATGCTCTACCAGGTTCATTCCTAGATAACGCACTCAAAGGGCATTAAGCATAGAGTGTGAAAACTGAGTTTCCTTGAGAGCTGCTTGGAAGCCTGATGGTGTGTGAAGTTAGTGAGCCAAATGGAGTTGTTCTCCCACAACAACCACTCGGCTGATTCTTCTTCAATATGCCCTTCACGAACATGCAGTGTTTCCTTCATTGAATTAGCTCTCACACCAATATTTGTGTCTAGAGCCTTTGCATTGGGGGCTATCTGAAAACAGCTTTGGCGCTGAAGTTGTCTGTGAATGTGGAGTTGGTGGCATGTGAAACCCGCATGTGGAGCATTGGTTTGTGTGGGATGCTCTACCAGGTTCATTCCTAGATAATGCTCTCGACGGGCATTAAGCATAGAGTGTGAAAACTGAGTTTCCTTGAGAGCTGCTTGGAAGCCTGATGGTGTGTGAAGTTAGTGAGCCAAATGGAGTTGTTCTCCCACAAGAACCACTCGGCTGATTCTTCTTCAACATGCCCTTCACTAACATGCAGTGTTTCCTTGATTGAATTAGCTCTCACACGAATATTTGTGTCTAGAGCCTTTGCATTGAGGACTCTCTGAAATGGCTTTGTCGCTGAAGTTGTCTGTGAATGTGGAGTTGGTGGCATGTGAAACCCGCATGTGGAGCATTGGTTTGTGTGGGATGCTCTACCAGGTTCATTCCTAGATAATGCACTCAAAGGGCATTAAGCATAGAGTGTGAAAACTGAGTTTCCTTGAGAGCTGCTTGGAAGCCTGATGGTGTGTGAAGTTAGTGAGCCAAATGGAGTTGTTCTCCCACAAGAACCACTCGGCTGATTCTTCTTCAATATGCCATTCACCAACATGCAGTGTTTCCTTGATTGAATTAGCTCTCACACCAATATTTGCGCCTAGAACCTTTACTTTGAGGACTCGCTGAAAACGGCTTTGACGCTGAAGTTGTCTTTGAATGTGGAGTTGGTGGCATGTGAAACCCGGATGTGGAGCATTGGTTTGCGTGGAATGCTCACCAAGCTTCCATTCAGTCCTAGGCACTCAAAGGGCATTCAGCATAGAGTGTGAAAACTGAGTTTCCTTGAGAGCTGCTTGGAAGCCTGATGTTGTGTGAACTTAGTCAGCCAAATGGAGTTGTTCTCCCACAAGAACCACTCGGCTGATTCTTCTTCAATATGCCCTTCACCTACATGTAGTTTTTCCTTGATTGAATTATCTCTCACACCAATATTTGTGTCTAGAGCCTTTGCATTGAGGACTCTCTGAAAAAGTTTTTGGCGCTGAAGTTGTCTGTGAATGTGGAGTTGGTGGCATGTGAAACCCGCATGTGGAGCATTGGTTTGTGTGGGATGCTCTACCAGGTTCATTCCTAGATAATGCACTCAAAGGGCATTAAGCATAGAGTGTGAAAACTGAGTTTCCTCGAGAGCTGCTTGGAAGCCTGATGGTGTGTGAAGTTAGTGAGCCAAATGGAGTTGTTCTCCCACAAGAACCACTCGGCTGATTCTTCTTCAATATGCCCTTCACCAACATTCACTGTTTTATTGAATGAATTAGCTCGCACACGAATATTTGTGTCTAGAGCCTTTGCATTGAGGACTCTCTGAAAATGGCTTTGGCGCTGAAGTTGTCTGTGAATGTGGAGTTGGTGGCATGTGAAACCCGCATGTGGAGCATTGGTTTGTGTGGGATGCTCTACCAGGTTCATTCCTAGATAATGCACTCAAAGGGCATTAAGCATAGAGTGTGAAAACTGAGTTTCCTTGAGAGCTGCTTGGAAGCCTGATGGTGTGTGAACTTAGTCAGCCAAATGGAGTTGTTCTCCCACAAGAACCACTCGGCTGATTCTTTTTCAACATGCCCTTCACTAACATGCAGTGTTTCCTTGATTGAATTAGCTCTCACACGAATATTTGTGTCTAGAGCCTTTGCATTGAGGACTCTCTGAAATGGCTTTGTCGCTGAAGTTGTCTGTGAATGTGGAGTTGGTGGCATGTGAAACCCGCATGTGGAGCATTGGTTTGTGTGGGATGCTCTACCAGGTTCATTCCTAGATAATGCACTCAAAGGGCATTAAGCATAGAGTGTGAAAACTGAGTTTCCTTGAGAGCTGCTTGGAAGCCTGATGGTGTGTGAAGTTAGTGAGCCAAATGGAGTTGTTCTCCCACAAGAACCACTCGGCTGATTCTTCTTCAATATGCCATTCACCAACATGCAGTGTTTCCTTGATTGAATTAGCTCTCACACGAATATTTGTGTCTAGAGCCTTTGCATTGAGGACTCTCTGAAAATGGCTTTGGCGCTGAAGTTGTCTGTGAATGTGGAGTTGGTGGCATGTGAAACCCGCATGTGGAGCATTGGTTTGTGTGGGATGCTCTACCAGGTTCATTCCTAGATAATGCACTCAAAGGGCATTAAGCATAGAGTGTGAAAACTGAGTTTCCTTGAGAGCTGCTTGGAAGCCTGATGGTGTGTGAAGTTAGTGAGCCAAATGGAGTTGTTCTCCCACAAGAACCACTCGGCTGATTCTTCTTCAATATGCCCTTCACGAACATGCAGTGTTTCCTTGATTGAATTAGCTCTCACACCAATATTTGTGTCTAGAGCCTTTTTCATTGAGGGCTATCTGAAAACAGCTTTGGCGCTGAAGTTGTTTGTGAATGTGGAGTTGGTGGCATGTGAAACCCGCATGTGGAGCATTGGTTTGTGTGGGATGCTCATCAAGCTTCAGTTCAGTCCTATCACTCAAAGGGCATTAAGCATAGAGTGTGAAAACTGAGTTTCCTTGAGAGCTGCTTGGAAGCCTGATGGTGTGTGAAGTTAGTGAGCCAAATGGAGTTGTTCTCCCACAAGAACCACTCGGCTGATTCTTCTTCAACATGCCCTTCACTAACATGCAGTGTTTCCTTGATTGAATTAGCTCTCACACGAATATTTGTGTCTAGAGCCTTTGCATTGAGGACTCTCTGAAATGGCTTTGTCGCTGAAGTTGTCTGTGAATGTGGAGTTGGTGGCATGTGAAACCCGCATGTGGAGCATTGGTTTGTGTGGGATGCTCTACCAGGTTCATTCCTAGATAATGCACTCAAAGGGCATTAAGCATAGAGTGTGAAAACTGAGTTTCCTTGAGAGCTGCTTGGAAGCCTGATGGTGTGTGAAGTTAGTGAGCCAAATGGAGTTGTTCTCCCACAAGAACCACTCGGCTGATTCTTCTTCAATATGCCATTCACCAACATGCAGTGTTTCCTTGATTGAATTAGCTCTCACACCAATATTTGCGCCTAGAACCTTTACTTTGAGGACTCGCTGAAAACGGCTTTGACGCTGAAGTTGTCTTTGAATGTGGAGTTGGTGGCATGTGAAACCCGGATATGGAGCATTGGTTTGCGTGGAATGCTCACCAAGCTTCCATTCAGTCCTAGGCACTCAAAGGGCATTCAGCATAGAGTGTGAAAACTGAGTTTCCTGAGAGCTGCTTGGAAGCCTGATGTTGTGTGAACTTAGTCAGCCAAATGGAGTTGTTCTCCCACAAGAACCACTCGGCTGATTCTTCTTCAATATGCCCTTCACCTACATGTAGTTTTTCCTTGATTGAATTATCTCTCACACCAATATTTGTGTCTAGAGCCTTTTTGCATTGAGGACTCTCTGAAAAAGTTTTTGGCGCTGAAGTTGTCTGTGAATGTGGAGTTGGTGGCATGTGAAACCCGCATGTGGAGCATTGGTTTGTGTGGGATGCTCTACCAGGTTCATTCCTAGATAATGCACTCAAAGGGCATTAAGCATAGAGTGTGAAAACTGAGTTTCCTCGAGAGCTGCTTGGAAGCCTGATGGTGTGTGAAGTTAGTGAGCCAAATGGAGTTGTTCTCCCACAAGAACCACTCGGCTGATTCTTCTTCAATATGCCCTTCACCAACATTCACTGTTTTATTGAATGAATTAGCTCGCACACGAATATTTGTGTCTAGAGCCTTTGCATTGAGGACTCTCTGAAAATGGCTTTGGCGCTGAAGTTGTCTGTGAATGTGGAGTTGGTGGCATGTGAAACCCGCATGTGGAGCATTGGTTTGTGTGGGATGCTCTACCAGGTTCATTCCTAGATAATGCACTCAAAGGGCATTAAGCATAGAGTGTGAAAACTGAGTTTCCTTGAGAGCTGCTTGGAAGCCTGATGGTGTGTGAACTTAGTCAGCCAAATGGAGTTGTTCTCCCACAAGAACCACTCGGCTGATTCTTTTTCAACATGCCCTTCACTAACATGCAGTGTTTCCTTGATTGAATTAGCTCTCACACGAATATTTGTGTCTAGAGCCTTTGCATTGAGGACTCTCTGAAATGGCTTTGTCGCTGAAGTTGTCTGTGAATGTGGAGTTGGTGGCATGTGAAACCCGCATGTGGAGCATTGGTTTGTGTGGGATGCTCTACCAGGTTCATTCCTAGATAATGCACTCAAAGGGCATTAAGCATAGAGTGTGAAAACTGAGTTTCCTTGAGAGCTGCTTGGAAGCCTGATGGTGTGTGAAGTTAGTGAGCCAAATGGAGTTGTTCTCCCACAAGAACCACTCGGCTGATTCTTCTTCAATATGCCATTCACCAACATGCAGTGTTTCCTTGATTGAATTAGCTCTCACACGAATATTTGTGTCTAGAGCCTTTGCATTGAGGACTCTCTGAAAATGGCTTTGGCGCTGAAGTTGTCTTTGAATGTGGAGTTGGTGGCATGTGAAACCCGCATGTGGAGCATTGGTTTGTGTGGGATGCTCTACCAGGTTCATTCCTAGATAATGCACTCAAAGGGCATTAAGCATAGAGTGTGAAAACTGAGTTTCCTTGAGAGCTGCTTGGAAGCCTGATGGTGTGTGAAGTTAGTGAGCCAAATGGAGTTGTTCTCCCACAAGAACCACTCGGCTGATTCTTCTTCAATATGCCCTTCACGAACATGCAGTGTTTCCTTGATTGAATTAGCTCTCACACCAATATTTGCACCTAGAGCCTTTTTCATTGAGGGCTATCTGAAAACAGCTTTGGCGCTGAAGTTGTTTGTGAATGTGGAGTTGGTGGCATGTGAAACCCGCATGTGGAGCATTGGTTTGTGTGGGATGCTCATCAAGCTTCAGTTCAGTCCTATCACTCAAAGGGCATTAAGCATAGAGTGTGAAAACTGAGTTTCCTTGAGAGCTGCTTGGAAGCCTGATGGTGTGTGAAGTTAGTGAGCCAAATGGAGTTGTTCTCCCACAAGAACCACTCGGCTGATTCTTCTTCAACATGCCCTTCACTAACATGCAGTGTTTCCTTGATTGAATTAGCTCTCACACGAATATTTGTGTCTAGAGCCTTTGCATTGAGGACTCTCTGAAATGGCTTTGTCGCTGAAGTTGTCTGTGAATGTGGAGTTGGTGGCATGTGAAACCCGCATGTGGAGCATTGGTTTGTGTGGGATGCTCTACCAGGTTCATTCCTAGATAATGCACTCAAAGGGCATTAAGCATAGAGTGTGAAAACTGAGTTTCCTTGAGAGCTGCTTGGAAGCCTGATGGTGTGTGAAGTTAGTGAGCCAAATGGAGTTGTTCTCCCACAAGAACCACTCGGCTGATTCTTCTTCAATATGCCATTCACCAACATGCAGTGTTTCCTTGATTGAATTAGCTCTCACACCAATATTTGCGCCTAGAACCTTTACTTTGAGGACTCGCTGAAAACGGCTTTGACGCTGAAGTTGTCTTTGAATGTGGAGTTGGTGGCATGTGAAACCCGGATGTGGAGCATTGGTTTGCGTGGAATGCTCACCAAGCTTCCATTCAGTCCTAGGCACTCAAAGGGCATTCAGCATAGAGTGTGAAAACTGAGTTTCCTGAGAGCTGCTTGGAAGCCTGATGTTGTGTGAACTTAGTCAGCCAAATGGAGTTGTTCTCCCACAAGAACCACTCGGCTGATTCTTCTTCAATATGCCCTTCACCTACATGTAGTTTTTCCTTGATTGAATTATCTCTCACACCAATATTTGTGTCTAGAGCCTTTTTGCATTGAGGACTCTCTGAAAAAGTTTTTGGCGCTGAAGTTGTCTGTGAATGTGGAGTTGGTGGCATGTGAAACCCGCATGTGGAGCATTGGTTTGTGTGGGATGCTCTACCAGGTTCATTCCTAGATAATGCACTCAAAGGGCATTAAGCATAGAGTGTGAAAACTGAGTTTCCTTGAGAGCTGCTTGGAAGCCTGATGGTGTGTGAAGTTAGTGAGCCAAATGGAGTTGTTCTCCCACAAGAACCACTCGGCTGATTCTTCTTCAATATGCCCTTCACCAACATTCACTGTTTTATTGAATGAATTAGCTCGCACACGAATATTTGTGTCTAGAGCCTTTGCATTGAGGACTCTCTGAAAATGGCTTTGGCGCTGAAGTTGTCTGTGAATGTGGAGTTGGTGGCATGTGAAACCCGCATGTGGAGCATTGGTTTGTGTGGGATGCTCTACCAGGTTCATTCCTAGATAATGCACTCAAAGGGCATTAAGCATAGAGTGTGAAAACTGAGTTTCCTTGAGAGCTGCTTGGAAGCCTGATGGTGTGTGAAGTTAGTGAGCCAAATGGAGTTGTTCTCCCACAAGAACCACTCGGCTGATTCTTCTTCAATATGCCCTTCACCAACATGCAGTGTTTCCTTGATTGAATTAGCTCTCACACCAATATTTGCACCTAGAGCCTTTACTTTGATGACTCGCTGAAAACGGATTACGCGCTGAAGTTGTCTGTGAATGTGGAGTTGGTGGCATGTGAAACCCGCATGTGGAGCATTGGTTTGCGAGGAATGCTCACCAAGCTTCCATTCAGTCCTAGGCACTCAAAGGGCATTAAGCATAGAGTGTGAAAACTGAGTTTCCTTGAGAGCTGCTTGGAAGCCTGATGGTGTGTGAAGTTAGTGAGCCAAATGGAGTTGTTCTCCTACAAGAACCACTCGGCTGATTCTTCTTCAACATGCCCTTCACCAACATGCAGTGTTTCCTTGATTGAATTAGCTCTCACACAAATATTTGTGTCTACAGCCTTTTTCATTGAGGGCTATCTGAAAACGGCTTTGACGCTGAAGTTGTCTGTGAATGTGGAGTTGTTGGAATGTGAAACCCGCATGTGGAGCATTGGTTTGTGTGGGATGCTCTAATAGGTTCATTCCTAGATAATGCACTCAAAGGGCATTAAGCATAGAGTGTGAAAACTGAGTTTCCTTGAGAGCTGCTTGGAAGCCTGATGGTGTGTGAAGTTAGTGAGCCTAAGGGAGTTGTTCTCCTACAAGAAGCATTCGGCTGATTCTTCTTCAACATGCCCTTCACCAACATGCAGTGTTTCCTTGATTGAATTAGCTCTCACACGAATATTTGTGTCTAGAGCCTTTGCATTGAGGACTCTCTGAAATGGCTTTGTCGCTGAAGTTGTCTGTGAATGTGGAGTTGGTGGCATGTGAAACCCGCATGTGGAGCATTGGTTTGTGTGGGATGCTCTACCAGGTTCATTCCTAGATAATGCACTCAAAGGGCATTAAGCATAGAGTGTGAAAACTGAGTTTCCTTGAGAGCTGCTTGGAAGCCTGATGGTGTGTGAAGTTAGTGAGCCAAATGGAGTTGTTCTCCCACAAGAACCACTCGGCTGATTCTTCTTCAATATGCCATTCACCAACATGCAGTGTTTCCTTGATTGAATTAGCTCTCACACCAATATTTGCGCCTAGAACCTTTACTTTGAGGACTCGCTGAAAACGGCTTTGACGCTGAAGTTGTCTGTGAATGTGGAGTTGGTGGCATGTGAAACCCGGATGTGGAGCATTGGTTTGCGTGGAATGCTCACCAAGCTTCCATTCAGTCCTAGGCACTCAAAGGGCATTCAGCATAGAGTGTGAAAACTGAGTTTCCTTGAGAGCTGCTTGGAAGCCTGATGTTGTGTGAACTTAGTCAGCCAAATGGAGTTGTTCTCCCACAAGAACCACTCGGCTGATTCTTCTTCAATATGCCCTTCACCTACATGTAGTTTTTCCTTGATTGAATTATCTCTCACACCAATATTTGTGTCTAGAGCCTTTTTGCATTGAGGACTCTCTGAAAAAGTTTTTGGCGCTGAAGTTGTCTGTGAATGTGGAGTTGGTGGCATGTGAAACCCGCATGTGGAGCATTGGTTTGTGTGGGATGCTCTACCAGGTTCATTCCTAGATAATGCACTCAAAGGGCATTAAGCATAGAGTGTGAAAACTGAGTTTCCTCGAGAGCTGCTTGGAAGCCTGATGGTGTGTGAAGTTAGTGAGCCAAATGGAGTTGTTCTCCCACAAGAACCACTCGGCTGATTCTTCTTCAATATGCCATTCACCAACATTCACTGTTTTATTGAATGAATTAGCTCGCACACGAATATTTGTGTCTAGAGCCTTTGCATTGAGGACTCTCTGAAAATGGCTTTGGCGCTGAAGTTGTCTGTGAATGTGGAGTTGGTGGCATGTGAAACCCGCATGTGGAGCATTGGTTTGTGTGGGATGCTCTACCAGGTTCATTCCTAGATAATGCACTCAAAGGGCATTAAGCATAGAGTGTGAAAACTGAGTTTCCTTGAGAGCTGCTTGGAAGCCTGATGGTGTGTGAAGTTAGTGAGCCAAATGGAGTTGTTCTCCCACAAGAACCACTCGGCTGATTCTTCTTCAATATGCCCTTCACCAACATGCAGTGTTTCCTTGATTGAATTAGCTCTCACACCAATATTTGCACCTAGAGCCTTTACTTTGATGACTCGCTGAAAACGGATTACGCGCTGAAGTTGTCTGTGAATGTGGAGTTGGTGGCATGTGAAACCCGCATGTGGAGCATTGGTTTGCGAGGAATGCTCACCAAGCTTCCATTCCTAGATAATGCACTCAAAGGGCATTAAGCATAGAGTGTGAAAACTGAGTTTCCTTGAGAGCTGCTTGGAAGCCTGATGGTGTGTGAAGTTAGTGAGCCAAATGGAGTTGTTCTCCTACAAGAACCACTCGGCTGATTCTTCTTCAACATGCCCTTCACCAACATGCAGTGTTTCCTTGATTGAATTAGCTCTCACACAAATATTTGTGTCTACAGCCTTTTTCATTGAGGGCTATCTGAAAACGGCTTTGACGCTGAAGTTGTCTGTGAATGTGGAGTTGTTGGAATGTGAAACCCGCATGTGGAGCATTGGTTTGTGTGGGATGCTCTAATAGGTTCATTCCTAGATAATGCACTCAAAGGGCATTAAGCATAGAGTGTGAAAACTGAGTTTCCTTGAGAGCTGCTTGGAAGCCTGATGGTGTGTGAAGTTAGTGAGCCTAAGGGAGTTGTTCTCCTACAAGAAGCATTCGGCTGATTCTTCTTCAACATGCCCTTCACCAACATGCAGTGTTTCCTTGATTGAATTAGCTCTCACACCAATATTTGTGTCTAGAGCCTTTGCACTTAGGGCTATCTGAAAACGGCTTAAGCGCTGAAGTTGTCTGTGAATGTGGAGTTGGTGGCATGTGAAACCCGCTTGTGGAGCATTGGTTTGTGTGGGATGCTCTACCAGGTTCATTCCTAGATAATGCACTCAAAGGGCATTAAGCATAGAGTGTGAAAACTGAGTTTCCTTGAGAGCTGCTTGGAAGCCTGATGGTGTGTGAAGTTAGTGAGCCAAATGGAGTTGTTCTCCCACAAGAACCACTCGGCTGATTCTTCTTCAATATGCCCTTCACGAACATGCAGTGTTTCCTTGATTGAATTAGCTCTCACACCAATATTTGCGCCTAGAGCCTTTACTTTGAGGACTCGCTGAAAACGGCTTTGGCGCTGAAGTTGTCTTTGAATGTGGAGTTGGTGGCATGTGAAACCCGCATGTGGAGCATTGGTTAATGTGGAATGCTCACCAAGCTTCCATCAGTCCTAGTCACTCAAAGGGCATTAAGCATAGAGTGTGAAAACTGAGTTTCCTTGAGAGCTGCTTGGAAGCCTGATGGTGTGTGAAGTTACTGAGCCAAATGGAGTTGTTCTCCCACAAGAACCACTCGGCTGATTCTTCTTCAATATGCCCTTCACCAACATTCAGTGTTTCCTTGATTGAATTAGCTCTCACACCAATATTTGTGTCTAGAGCCTTTGCACTTAGGGCTATCTGAAAACGGCTTAAGCGCTGAAGTTGTCTGTGAATGTGGAGTTGGTGGCATGTGAAACCCGCATGTGGAGCATTGGTTTGTGTGGGATACTCTACCAGGTTCATTCCTAGATAATGCACTCAAAGGGCATTAAGCATAGAGTGTGAAAACTGAGTTTCCTTGAGAGCTGCTTGGAAGCCTGATGGTGTGTGAAGTTAGTGAGCCAAATGGAGTTGTTCTCCCACAAGAACCACTCGGCTGATTCTTCTTCAATATGCCCTTCACCAACATGCAGTGTTTCCTTGATTGAATTAGCTCTCACACAAATATCTGTGTCTAGAGCCTTTGCATTGAAGGCTACCTGAAAACAGCTTTGACGCTGAAGTAGTCTGTGAATGTGGAGTTGGTGGCATGTGAAACCCGCATGTGGAGCATTGGTTTGTGTGGAATGCTCTCCAAGATTCCATTCAGTCCTAGGCACTCAAAGGGCATTAAGCATAGAGTGTGAAAACTGAGTTTCCTTGAGAGCTGCTTGGAAGCCTGATGGTGTGTGAAGTTAGTGAGCCAAATGGAGTTGTTCTCCCACAAGAACCACTCGGCTGATTCTTTTTCAATATGCCCTTCACCAACATGCAGTGTTTCCTTGATTGAATTAGCTCTCACACCAATATTTGTGTCTAGAGCCTTTGCACTTAGGGCTATCTGAAAACAGCTTTGGCGCTGAAGTTGTCTGTGAATGTGGAGTTGGTGGCATGTGAAACCCGCATGTGGAGCATTGGTTTGTGTGGGATGCTCTACCAGGTTCATTCCTAGATAATGCACTCAAAGGGCATTAAGCATAGAGTGTGAAACCTGAGTTTCCTTGAGAGCTGCTTGGAAGCCTGATGGTGTGTGAAGTTAGTGAGCCAAATGGAGTTGTTCTCCCACAAGAACCACTCGGCTGATTCTTCTTCAACATGCCCTTCACCAACATGCAGTGTTTCCTTGATTGAATTAGCTCTCACACCAATATTTGTGTCTAGAGCCTTTGCATTGAGGACTCGCTGAAAATGGATTACGCGCTGAAGTTGTCTGTGAATGTGGAGTTGGTGGCATGTGAAACCCGCATGTGGAGCATTGGTTTGCGAGGAATGCTCACCAAGCTTCCATTCAGTCCTAGGCACTCAAAGGGCATTAAGCATAGAGTGTGAAAACTGAGTTTCCTTGAGAGCTGCTTGGAAGCCTGATGGTGTGTGAAGTTAGTGAGCCAAATGGAGTTGTTCTCCCACAAGAACCACTCGGCTGATTCTTCTTCAACATGCCCTTCACTAACATGCAGTGTTTCCTTGATTGAAGTAGCTCTCACACGAATATTTGTGTCTAGAGCCTTTGCATTGAGGACTCTCTGAAAACGGCTTTGGCGCTGAAGTTGTCTGTGAATGTGGAGTTGGTGGCATGTGAAACCCGCATGTGGAGCATTGGTTTGTGTGGGATGCTCTACCAGGTTCATTCCTAGATAATGCACTCAAAGGGCATTAAGCATAGAGTGTGAAAACTGAGTTTCCTTGAGAGCTGCTTGGAAGCCTGATGGTGTGTGAAGTTAGTGAGCCAAATGGAGTTGTTCTCCCACAAGAACCACTCGGCTGATTCTTCTTCAATATGCCCTTCACGAACATGCAGTGTTTCCTTGATTGAATTAGCTCTCACACCAATATTTGCGCCTAGAGCCTTTACTTTGAGGACTCGCTGAAAACGGCTTTGACGCTGAAGTTGTCTGTGAATGTGGAGTTGGTGGCATGTGAAACCCGCATGTGGAGCATTGGTTAATGTGGAATGCTCACCAAGCTTCCATCAATCCTAGGCACTCAAAGGGCATTAAGCATAGAGTGTGAAAACTGAGTTTCCTCGAGAGCTGCTTGGAAGCCTGATGGTGTGTGAAGTTACTGAGCCAAATGGAGTTGTTCTCCCACAAGAACCACTCGGCTGATTCTTCTTCAATATGCCCTTCACTAACATTCAGTGTTTCCTTGATTGAATTAGCTCTCACACCAATATTTGTGTCTAGAGCCTTTGCACTTAGGGCTATCTGAAAACGGCTTAAGCGCTGAAGTTGTCTGTGAATGTGGAGTTGGTGGCATGTGAAACCCGCATGTGGAGCATTGGTTTGTGTGGGATGCTCTACCAGGTTCATTCCTAGATAATGCACTCAAAGGGCATTAAGCATAGAGTGTGAAAACTGACTTTCCTTGAGAGCTGCTTGGAAGCCTGATGGTGTGTGAACTTAGTGAGCCAAATGGAGTTGTTCTCCCACAAGAACCACTCGGCTGATTCTTCTTCAATATGCCCTTCACCAACATGCAGTGTTTCCTTGATTGAATTAGCTCTCACACAAATATCTGTGTCTAGAGCCTTTGCACTTAGGGCTATCTGAAAACAGCTTTGGCGCTGAAGTTGTCTGTGAATGTGGAGTTGGTGGCATGTGAAACCCGCATGTGGAGCATTGGTTTGTGTGGGATGCTCTACCAGGTTCATTCCTAGATAATGCACTCAAAGGGCATTAAGCATAGAGTGTGAAACCTGAGTTTCCTTGAGAGCTGCTTGGAAGCCTGATGATGTGTGAAGTTAGTGAGTAAAATGGAGTTGTTCTCCCACAAGAACCACTCGGCTGATTCTTCTTCAACATGCCCTTCACCAACATGCAGTGTTTCCTTGATTGAATTAGCTTTCACAGCAATATTTGTGTCGAGAGCCTTTGCATTGAGGACTCTCTGAAAATGGCTTTGTCGCTGAAGTTGTCTGTGAATGTGGAGTTGGTGGCATGTGAAACCCGCATGTGGAGCATTGGTTTGTGTGGGATGCTCCACCAGTTTCATTCCTAGATAATGCACTCAAAGGGCATTAAGCATAGAGTGTGAAAACTGAGTTTCCTTGAGAGCTGATTGGAAGCCTGATGGTGTGTGAAGTTAGTGAGCCAAATGGAGTTGTTCTCCCACAAGAACCACTCGGCTGATTCTTCTTCAATATGCCCTTCACGAACATGCAGTGTTTCCTTGATTGAATTAGCTCTCACACCAATATTTGCACCTAGAGCCTTTACTTTGATGACTCGCTGAAAACGGATTACGCGCTGAAGTTGTCTGTGAATGTGGAGTTGGTGGCATGTGAAACCCGCATGTGGAGCATTGGTTTGCGAGGAATGCTCACCAAGCTTCCATTCAGTCCTAGGCACTCAAAGGGCATTAAGCATAGAGTGTGAAAACTGAGTTTCCTTGAGAGCTGCTTGGAAGCCTGATGGTGTGTGAAGTTAGTGAGCCAAATGGAGTTGTTCTCCTACAAGAACCACTCGGCTGATTCTTCTTCAACATGCCCTTCACCAACATGCAGTGTTTCCTTGATTGAATTAGCTCTCACACAAATATTTGTGTCTACAGCCTTTTTCATTGAGGGCTATCTGAAAACGGCTTTGACGCTGAAGTTGTCTGTGAATGTGGAGTTGTTGGAATGTGAAACCCGCATGTGGAGCATTGGTTTGTGTGGGATGCTCTAATAGGTTCATTCCTAGATAATGCACTCAAAGGGCATTAAGCATAGAGTGTGAAAACTGAGTTTCCTTGAGAGCTGCTTGGAAGCCTGATGGTGTGTGAAGTTAGTGAGCCTAAGGGAGTTGTTCTCCTACAGGAACCATTCGGCTGATTCTTCTTCAACATGCCCTTCACCAACATGCAGTGTTTCCTTGATTGAATTAGCTCTCACACAAATATTTGTGTCTACAACCTTTTTCATTGAGGGCTATCTGAAAACGGCTTTGGCGCTGAAGTTGTCTGTGAATGTGGAGTTGGTGGCATGTGAAACCCGCATGTGGAGCATTGGTTTGTGTGGGATGCTCTACCAGGTTCATTCCTAGATAATGCACTCAAAGGGCATTAAGCATAGAGTGTGAAAACTGAGTTTCCTTGAGAGCTGCTTGGAAGCCTGATGGTGTGTGAAGTTAGTGAGCCAAATGGAGTTGTTCTCCCACAAGAACCACTCGGCTGATTCTTCTTCAATATGCCCTTCACCAACATGCAGTGTTTCCTTGATTGAATTAGCTCTCACACTAATATTTGCGTCTAGAGCCTTTACTTTGCATTGAAGGCTATCTGAAAACGGCTTTGGTGCTGAAGTTGTCTGTGAAAGTGGAGTTGGTGGCATGTGAAACCCGCATGTGGAGCATTGGCTTGAGTGGAATGCTCATCAAGCTTCCTTTCCGTCCTAGGTACTAAAAGGGCATTAAGCATAGAGTGTGAAAACTGAGTTTCCTGGAGAGCTGCTTGGAAGCCTGATGGTGTGTGAAGTTAGTGAGCCAAATGCAGTTGTTCTCCCACAACAACCACTCGGCTGATTCTTCTTCAATATGCCCTTCACCAACATGCAGTGTTTCCTTGATTGAATTAGCTCTCACACCAATATTTGTGTCTAGAGCCTTTTTCATTGAGGGCTCTCTGAAAACAGCTTTGGCGCTGAAGTTGTCTGTGAATGTGGAGTTGGTGGCATGTGAAACCCGCATGTGGAGCATTGGTTTGCGTGGGATGCTCATCAAGCTTCAGTTCAGTCCTAGGCACTCAAAGGGCATTAAGCATAGAGTGTGAAAACTGAGTTTCCTTGAGAGCTGCTTGGAAGCCTGATGGTGTGTGAACTTAGTGAGCCAAATGGAGTTGTTCTCCCACAAGAACCACTCGGCTGATTCTTCTTCAATATGCCCTTCACCAACATGCAATGATTTCTTGATTGAATTAGCTCTCACACCAATATTTGTGTCTAGAGCCTTTGACTTAGGGCTATCTGAAAACGGCTTAGGCACTGAAGTTGTCTGTGAATGTGGAGTTGGTGGCATGTGAACCCCGCATGTGGAGCATTGGTTTGCGTGCAATGCTCTACCAGGTTCATTCCTAGATAACGCACTCAAAGGGCATTAAGCATAGAGTGTGAAAACTGAGTTTCCTTGAGAGCTGCTTGGAAGCCTGATGGTGTGTGAAGTTAGTGAGCCAAATGGAGTTGTTCACCCACAACAACCACTCGGCTGATTCTTCTTCAATATGCCTTTCACTAACATGCAGTGTTTCCTTGATTGAATTAGCTCTCACACCGATATTTGTGTCTAGAGCCTTTGCATTGGGGGCTATCTGAAAACAGCTTTGGCGCTGAAGTTGTCTGTGAATGTGGAGTTGGTGGCATGTGAAACCCGCATGTGGAACATTGGTTTGTGTGTGATGCTCTACCAGGTTCATTCCTAGATAATGCTCTCGACGAGCATTAAGCATAGAGTGTGAAAACTGAGTTTCCTTGAGAGCTGCTTGGAAGCCTGATGGTGTGTGAAGTTAGTGAGCCAAATGGAGTTGTTCTCCCACAAGAACCACTCGGCTGATTCTTCTTCAACATACCCTTCACCAACATGCATTGTTTTATTGAATGAATTAGCTCTCACACGAATATTTGTGTCTAGAGCCTTTGCATTGAGGACTCTCTGAAAATGGCTTTGGCGCTGAAGTTGTCTGTGAATGTGGAGTTGGTGGCATGTGAAACCCGCATGTGGAGCATTGGTTTGTGTGGGATGCTCTACCAGGTTCATTCCTAGATAATGCACTCAAAGGGCATTAAGCATAGAGTGTGAAAACTGAGTTTCCTGGAGAGCTGCTTGGAAGCCTGATGGTGTGTGAAGTTAGCGAGCCAAATGGAGTTGTTCTCCCACAACAACTCTCGGCTGATTCTTCTTCAATATGCCCTTCACCAACATGCAGTGTTTCCTTGATTGAATTAGCTCTCACACCAATATTTGTGTCTAGAGCCTTTTTCATTGAGGGCTATCTGAAAACGGCTTTGGCGCTGAAGTTGTCTGTGAATGTGGAGTTGGTGGCATGTGAAACCCGCATGTGGAGCATTGGTTTGTGTGGGATGCTCATCAAGCTTCAGTTCAGTCCTATCACTCAACGGGCATTAAGCATAGAGTGTGAAAACTGAGTTTCCTTGAGAGCTGCTTGGAAGCCTGATGTTGTGTGAACTTAGTGAGCCAAATGGAGTTGTTCTCCCACAACAACCACTCGGCTGATTCTTTTTCAATATGCCCTTCACCAACATGCAGTGTTTCCTTGATTGAATTAGCTCTCACACCAATATTTGTGTCTAGAGCCTTTGCACTTAGGGCTATCTGAAAACAGCTTTGGCGCTGAAGTTGTCTGTGAATGTGGAGTTGGTGGCATGTGAAACCCGCATGTGGAGCATTGGTTTGTGTGGGATGCTCTACCAGGTTCATTCCTAGATAATGCACTCAAAGGGCATTAAGCATAGAGTGTGAAACCTGAGTTTCCTTGAGAGCTGCTTGGAAGCCTGATGGTGTGTGAAGTTAGTGAGCCAAATGGAGTTGTTCTCCCACAAGAACCACTCGGCTGATTCTTCTTCAACATGCCCTTCACCAACATGCAGTGTTTCCTTGATTGAATTAGCTCTCACACCAATATTTGTGTCTAGAGCCTTTGCATTGAGGACTCGCTGAAAATGGATTACGCGCTGAAGTTGTCTGTGAATGTGGAGTTGGTGGCATGTGAAACCCGCATGTGGAGCATTGGTTTGCGAGGAATGCTCACCAAGCTTCCATTCAGTCCTAGGCACTCAAAGGGCATTAAGCATAGAGTGTGAAAACTGAGTTTCCTTGAGAGCTGCTTGGAAGCCTGATGGTGTGTGAAGTTAGTGAGCCAAATGGAGTTGTTCTCCCACAAGAACCACTCGGCTGATTCTTCTTCAACATGCCCTTCACTAACATGCAGTGTTTCCTTGATTGAATTAGCTCTCACACGAATATTTGTGTCTAGAGCCTTTGCATTGAGGACTCTCTGAAAACGGCTTTGGCGCTGAAGTTGTCTGTGAATGTGGAGTTGGTGGCATGTGAAACCCGCATGTGGAGCATTGGTTTGTGTGGGATGCTCTACCAGGTTCATTCCTAGATAATGCACTCAAAGGGCATTAAGCATAGAGTGTGAAAACTGAGTTTCCTTGAGAGCTGCTTGGAAGCCTGATGGTGTGTGAAGTTAGTGAGCCAAATGGAGTTGTTCTCCCACAAGAACCACTCGGCTGATTCTTCTTCAATATGCCCTTCACGAACATGCAGTGTTTCCTTGATTGAATTAGCTCTCACACCAATATTTGCGCCTAGAGCCTTTACTTTGAGGACTCGCTGAAAACGGCTTTGACGCTGAAGTTGTCTTTGAATGTGGAGTTGGTGGCATGTGAAACCCGCATGTGGAGCATTGGTTAATGTGGAATGCTCACCAAGCTTCCATCAATCCTAGGCACTCAAAGGGCATTAAGCATAGAGTGTGAAAACTGAGTTTCCTCGAGAGCTGCTTGGAAGCCTGATGGTGTGTGAAGTTACTGAGCCAAATGGAGTTGTTCTCCCACAAGAACCACTCGGCTGATTCTTCTTCAATATGCCCTTCACTAACATTCAGTGTTTCCTTGATTGAATTAGCTCTCACACAAATATTTGTGTCTAGAGCCTTTGCACTTAGGGCTATCTGAAAACGGCTTAAGCGCTGAAGTTGTCTGTGAATGTGGAGTTGGTGGCATGTGAAACCCGCATGTGGAGCATTGGTTTGTGTGGGATGCTCTACCAGGTTCATTCCTAGATAATGCACTCAAAGGGCATTAAGCATAGAGTGTGAAAACTGACTTTCCTTGAGAGCTGCTTGGAAGCCTGATGGTGTGTGAACTTAGTGAGCCAAATGGAGTTGTTCTCCCACAAGAACCACTCGGCTGATTCTTCTTCAATATGCCCTTCACCAACATGCAGTGTTTCCTTGATTGAATTAGCTCTCACACAAATATCTGTGTCTAGAGCCTTTGCATTGAAGGCTACCTGAAAACAGCTTTGACGCTGAAGTAGTCTGTGAATGTGGAGTTGGTGGCATGTGAAACCCGCATGTGGAGCATTGGTTTGCGTGGAATGCTCTCCAAGATTCCATTCAGTCCTAGGCACTCAAAGGGCATTAAGCATAGAGTGTGAAAACTGAGTTTCCTTGAGAGCTGCTTGGAAGCCTGATGGTGTGTGAAGTTAGTGAGCCAAATGGAGTTGTTCTCCCACAACAACCACTCGGCTGATTCTTCTTCAATATGCCCTTCACCAACATGCAGTGTTTCCTTGATTGAATTAGCTCTCACACCAATATTTGTGTCTAGAGCCTTTGCACTTAGGGCTATCTGAAAACAGCTTTGGCGCTGAAGTTGTCTGTGAATGTGGAGTTGGTGGCATGTGAAACCCGCATGTGGAGCATTGGTTTGTGTGGGATGCTCTACCAGGTTCATTCCTAGATAATGCACTCAAAGGGCATTAAGCATAGAGTGTGAAACCTGTGTTTCCTTGAGAGCTGCTTGGAAGCCTGATGATGTGTGAAGTTAGTGAGTAAAATGGAGTTGTTCTCCCACAAGAACCACTCGGCTGATTCTTCTTCAACATGCCCTTCACCAACATGCAGTGTTTCCTTGATTGCATTAGCTTTCACAGCAATATTTGTGTCGAGAGCCTTTGCATTGAGGACTCTCTGAAAATGGCTTTGTCGCTGAAGTTGTCTGTGAATGTGGAGTTGGTGGCATGTGAAACCCGCATGTGGAGCATTGGTTAATGTGGGATGCTCCACCAGTTTCATTCCTAGATAATGCACTCAAAGGGCATTAAGCATAGAGTGTGAAAACTGAGTTTCCTTGAGAGCTGATTGGAAGCCTGATGGTGTGTGAAGTTAGTGAGCCAAATGGAGTTGTTCTCCCACAAGAACCACTCGGCTGATTCTTCTTCAATATGCCCTTCACGAACATGCAGTGTTTCCTTGATTGAATTAGCTCTCACACCAATATTTGCACCTAGAGCCTTTACTTTGATGACTCGCTGAAAACGGATTACGCGCTGAAGTTGTCTGTGAATGTGGAGTTGGTGGCATGTGAAACCCGCATGTGGAGCATTGGTTTGCGAGGAATGCTCACCAAGCTTCCATTCAGTCCTAGGCACTCAAAGGGCATTAAGCATAGAGTGTGAAAACTGAGTTTCCTTGAGAGCTGCTTGGAAGCCTGATGGTGTGTGAAGTTAGTGAGCCAAATGGAGTTGTTCTCCTACAAGAACCACTCGGCTGATTCTTCTTCAACATGCCCTCCACCAACATGCAGTGTTTCCTTGATTGAATTAGCTCTCACACAAATATTTGTGTCTACAGCCTTTTTCATTGAGGGCTATCTGAAAACGGCTTTGACGCTGAAGTTGTCTGTGAATGTGGAGTTGTTGGAATGTGAAACCCGCATGTGGAGCATTGGTTTGTGTGGGATGCTCTAATAGGTTCATTCCTAGATAATGCACTCAAAGGGCATTAAGCATAGAGTGTGAAAACTGAGTTTCCTTGAGAGCTGCTTGGAAGCCTGATGGTGTGTGAAGTTAGTGAGCCTAAGGGAGTTGTTCTCCTACAGGAACCATTCGGCTGATTCTTCTTCAACATGCCCTTCACCAACATGCAGTGTTTCCTTGATTGAATTAGCTCTCACACAAATATTTGTGTCTACAACCTTTTTCATTGAGGGCTATCTGAAAACGGCTTTGGCGCTGAAGTTGTCTGTGAATGTGGAGTTGGTGGCATGTGAAACCCGCATGTGGAGCATTGGTTTGTGTGGGATGCTCTACCAGGTTCATTCCTAGATAATGCACTCAAAGGGCATTAAGCATAGAGTGTGAAAACTGAGTTTCCTTGAGAGCTGCTTGGAAGCCTGATGGTGTGTGAAGTTAGTGAGCCAAATGGAGTTGTTCTCCCACAAGAACCACTCAGCTGATTCTTCTTCAATATGCCCTTCACCAACATGCAGTGTTTCCTTGATTGAATTAGCTCTCACACTAATATTTGCGTCTAGAGCCTTTACTTTGCATT
This sequence comes from Ochotona princeps, assembly GCF_030435755.1. Lineage (NCBI taxonomy): Eukaryota > Metazoa > Chordata > Mammalia > Lagomorpha > Ochotonidae > Ochotona > Ochotona princeps. Next base: position 103,135,189 of record NC_080835.1, on the reverse strand, counting down.
GAAGGCTATCTGAAAACGGCTTTGGTGCTGAAGTTGTCTGTGAAAGTGGAGTTGGTGGCATGTGAAACCCGCATGTGGAGCATTGGCTTGAGTGGAATGCTCATCAAGCTTCCTTTCCGTCCTAGGTACTAAAAGGGCATTAAGCATAGAGTGTGAAAACTGAGTTTCCTGGAGAGCTGCTTGGAAGCCTGATGGTGTGTGAAGTTAGTGAGCCAAATGCAGTTGTTCTCCCACAACAACCACTCGGCTGATTCTTCTTCAATATGCCCTTCACCAACATGCAGTGTTTCCTTGATTGAATTAGCTCTCACACCAATATTTGTGTCTAGAGCCTTTTTCATTGAGGGCTCTCTGAAAACGGCTTTGGCGCTGAAGTTGTCTGTGAATGTGGAGTTGGTGGCATGTGAAACCCGCATGTGGAGCATTGGTTTGCGTGGGATGCTCATCAAGCTTCAGTTCAGTCCTAGGCACTCAAAGGGCATTAAGCATAGAGTGTGAAAACTGAGTTTCCTTGAGAGCTGCTTGGAAGCCTGATGGTGTGTGAACTTAGTGAGCCAAATGGAGTTGTTCTCCCACAAGAACCACTCGGCTGATTCTTCTTCAATATGCCCTTCACCAACATGCAATGATTTCTTGATTGAATTAGCTCTCACACCAATATTTGTGTCTAGAGCCTTTGACTTAGGGCTATCTGAAAACGGCTTAGGCGCTGAAGTTGTCTGTGAATGTGGAGTTGGTGGCATGTGAACCCCGCATGTGGAGCATTGGTTTGCGTGCAATGCTCTACCAGGTTCATTCCTAGATAACGCACTCAAAGGGCATTAAGCATAGAGTGTGAAAACTGAGTTTCCTTGAGAGCTGCTTGGAAGCCTGATGGTGTGTGAAGTTAGTGAGCCAAATGGAGTTGTTCACCCACAACAACCACTCGGCTGATTCTTCTTCAATATGCCTTTCACTAACATGCAGTGTTTCCTTGATTGAATTAGCTCTCACACCGATATTTGTGTCTAGAGCCTTTGCATTGGGGGCTATCTGAAAACAGCTTTGGCGCTGAAGTTGTCTGTGAATGTGGAGTTGGTGGCATGTGAAACCCGCATGTGGAGCATTGGTTTGTGTGTGATGCTCTACCAGGTTCATTCCTAGATAATGCTCTCGACGAGCATTAAGCATAGAGTGTGAAAACTGAGTTTCCTTGAGAGCTGCTTGGAAGCCTGATGGTGTGTGAAGTTAGTGAGCCAAATGGAGTTGTTCTCCCACAAGAACCACTCGGCTGATTCTTCTTCAACATACCCTTCACCAACATGCATTGTTTTATTGAATGAATTAGCTCTCACACGAATATTTGTGTCTAGAGCCTTTGCATTGAGGACTCTCTGAAAATGGCTTTGGCGCTGAAGTTGTCTGTGAATGTGGAGTTGGTGGCATGTGAAACCCGCATGTGGAGCATTGGTTTGTGTGGGATGCTCTACCAGGTTCATTCCTAGATAATGCACTCAAAGGGCATTAAGCATAGAGTGTGAAAACTGAGTTTCCTGGAGAGCTGCTTGGAAGCCTGATGGTGTGTGAAGTTAGCGAGCCAAATGGAGTTGTTCTCCCACAACAACTCTCGGCTGATTCTTCTTCAACATGCCCTTCACCAACATGCAGTGTTTCTTGATTGAATTAGCTCTCACACCAATATTTGTGTCTAGAGCCTTTTTCATTGAGGGCTATCTGAAAACGGCTTTGGCGCTGAAGTTGTCTGTGAATGTGGAGTTGGTGGCATGTGAAACCCGCATGTGGAGCATTGGTTTGTGTGGGATGCTCATCAAGCTTCAGTTCAGTCCTATCACTCAACGGGCATTAAGCATAGAGTGTGCAAACTGAGTTTCCTTGAGAGCTGCTTGGAAGCCTGATGGTGTGTGAACTTAGTGAGCCAAATGGAGTTGTTCTCCCACAAGAACCACTCGGCTGATTCTTCTTCAATATGCCCTTCACCAACATGCAGTGTTTCCTTGATTGAATTATCTCTCACACCAATATTTGCGCCTAGAGCCTTTGCATTGAGGACTCTCTGAAAATGGCTTTGGCGCTGAAGTTGTCTGTGAATGTGGAGTTGGTGGCATGTGAAACCCGCATGTGGAGCATTGGTTTGTGTGGGATGCTCTACCAGGTTCATTCCTAGATAATGCACTCAAAGGGCATTAAGCATAGAGTGTGAAAACTGAGTTTCCTTGAGAGCTGCTTGGAAGCCTGATGGTGTGTGAAGTTAGTGAGCCAAATGGAGTTGTTCTCCCACAAGAACCACTCGGCTGATTCTTCTTCAATATGCCCTTCACCAACATGCAGTGTTTCCTTGATTGAATTAGTTCTCACACCAATATTTGTGTCTAGAGCCTTTTTCATTGAGGGCTATCTGAAAACAGCTTTGGCGCTGAAGTTGTCTGTGAATGTGGAGTTGGTGGCATGTGAAACCCGCATGTGGAGCATTGGTTTGTGTGGGATGCTCATCAAGCTTCAGTTCAGTCCTATCACTCAAAGGGCATTAAGCATAGAGTGTGAAAACTGAGTTTCCTTGAGAGCTGCTTGGAAGCCTGATGGTGTGTGGAGTTAGTGAGCCAAATGGAGTTGTTCTCCCACAACAACCACTCGGCTGATTCTTCTTCAACATGCCCTTCACTAACATGCAGTGTTTCCTTGATTGAATTAGCTCTCACACGAATATTTGTGTCTAGAGCCTTTGCATTGAGGACTCTCTGAAATGGCTTTGGCGCTGAAGTTGTTTTGTGAATGTGGAGTTGGTGGCATGTGAAACCCGCATGTGGAGCATTGGTTTGTGTGGGATGCTCTACCACGTTCATTCCTAGATAATGCACTCAAAGGGCATTAAGCATAGAGTGTGAAAACTGAGTTTCCTTGAGAGCTGCTTGGAAGCCTGATGGTGTGTGAAGTTAGTGATCCAAATGGTGTTGTTCTCCCACAAGAACCACTCGGCTGATTCTTCTTCAATATGCCCTTCACCAACATGCAGTGTTTCCTTGATTGAATTAGCTCTCACACCAATATTTGCGCCTAGAGCCTTTACTTTGAGGACTCGCTGAAAACGGCTTTGACACTGAAGTTGTCTTTGAATGTGGAGTTGGTGGCATGTGAAACCCGCATGTGGGGCATTGGTTTGCGTGGAATGCTCACCAAGCTTCCTTTCAGTCCTAGGCACTCAAAGGGCATTCAGCATAGAGTGTGAAAACTGAGTTTCCTTGAGAGCTGCTTGGAAGCCTGATGGTGTGTGAACTTATTCAGCCAAATGGAGTTGTTCTCCCACAAGAACCACTCGGCTGATTCTTCTTCAATATGCCCTTCACCTACATGTAGTTTTTCCTTGATTGAATTATCTCTCACACCAATATTTGTGTCTAGAGCCTTTGCATTGAGGACTCTCTGAAAAAGTTTTTGGCTCTGAAGTTGTCTGTGAATGTGGAGTTGGTGGCATGTGAAACCCGCATGTGGAGCATTGGTTTGTGTGGGATGCTCTACCAGGTTCATTCCTAGATAATGCACTCAAAGGGCATTAAGCATAGAGTGTGAAAACTGAGTTTCCTCGAGAGCTGCTTGGAAGCCTGATGGTGTGTGAAGTTAGTGAGCCAAATGCAGTTGTTCTCCCACAAGAACCACTCGGCTGATTCTTCTTCAATATGCCCTTCACCAAAATGCAGTGTTTCCTTGATTGAATTAGCTCTCACACCAATATTTTCGCCTAGAGCCTTTACTTTGAGGGCTATCTGAAAATGACTTTGGCGCTGAAGTTGTCTGTGAATGTGGAGTAGGTGGCATGTGAAACCCGCATGTGGAGCATTGGTTTGTGTGGGATGCTCTACCAGGTTCATTCCTAGATAACGCACTCAAAGGGCATTAAGCATAGAGTGTGAAAACTGAGTTTCCTTGAGAGCTGCTTGGAAGCCTGATGGTGTGTGAAGTTAGTGAGCCAAATGGAGTTGTTCTCCCACAACAACCACTCGGCTGATTCTTCTTCAATATGCCCTTCACGAACATGCAGTGTTTCCTTCATTGAATTAGCTCTCACACCAATATTTGTGTCTAGAGCCTTTGCATTGGGGGCTATCTGAAAACAGCTTTGGCGCTGAAGTTGTCTGTGAATGTGGAGTTGGTGGCATGTGAAACCCGCATGTGGAGCATTGGTTTGTGTGGGATGCTCTACCAGGTTCATTCCTAGATAATGCTCTCGACGGGCATTAAGCATAGAGTGTGAAAACTGAGTTTCCTGGAGAGCTGCTTGTAAGCCTGATGGTGTGTGAAGTTAGTGAGCCAAATGGAGTTGTTCTCCCACAAGAACCACTCGGCTGATTCTTCTTCAACATGCCCTTCACCAACATGCAATGTTTCCTTGATTGAATTATCCTTCACACGAATATTTGTGTCTAGAGCATTTGCATTGAGGACTCTCTGAAAATGGCTTTGTCGCTGAAGTTGTCTGTGAATGTGGAGTTGGTGGCATGTGAAACCCGCATGTGGAGCATTGGTTTGTGTGGGATGCTCTACCAGGTTCATTCCTAGATAATGCACTCAAAGGGCATTAAGCATAGAGTGTGAAAACTGAGTTTCCTTGAGAGCTGCTTGGAATCCTGATGGTGTGTGAAGTTAGTGAGCCAAATGGAGTTGTTCTCCCACAAGAACCACTCGGCTGATTCTTCTTCAATATGCCCTTCACCAACATTCACTGTTTTATTGAATGAATTAGCTCTCACACGAATATTTGTGTCTAGAGCCTTTGCATTGAGGACTCTCTGAAAATGGCTTTGGCGCTGAAGTTGTCTGTGAATGTGGAGTTGGTGGCATGTGAAACCCGCATGTGGAGCATTGGTTTGTGTGGGATGCTCTACCAGGTTCATTCCTAGATAATGCACTCAAAGGGCATTAAGCATAGAGTGTGAAAACTGAGTTTCCTTGAGAGCTGCTTGGAAGCCTGATGGTGTGTGAAGTTAGTGAGCCAAATGGAGTTGTTCTCCCACAAGAACCACTCGGCTGATTATTCTTCAATATGCCCTTCACCAACATGCAGTGTTTCCTTGATTGAATTAGCTCTCACACCAATATTTGTGTCTAGCGCCTTTTTCATTGAGGGCTATCTGAAAACAGCTTTGGCGCTGAAGTTGTTTGTGAATGTGGAGTTGGTGGCATGTGAAACCCGCATGTGGAGCATTGGTTTGTGTGGGATGCTCATCAAGCTTCAGTTCAGTCCTATCACTCAAAGGGCATTAAGCATAGAGTGTGAAAACTGAGTTTCCTTGAGAGCTGCTTGGAAGCCTGATGGTGTGTGAAGTTAGTGAGCCAAATGGAGTTGTTCTCCCACAAGAACCACTCGGCTGATTCTTCTTCAACATGCCCTTCACTAACATGCAGTGTTTCCTTGATTGAATTAGCTCTCACACGAATATTTGTGTCTAGAGCCTTTGCATTGAGGACTCTCTGAAATGGCTTTGTCGCTGAAGTTGTCTGTGAATGTGGAGTTGGTGGCATGTGAAACCCGCATGTGGAGCATTGGTTTGTGTGGGATGCTCTACCAGGTTCATTCCTAGATAATGCACTCAAAGGGCATTAAGCATAGAGTGTGAAAACTGAGTTTCCTTGAGAGCTGCTTGGAAGCCTGATGGTGTGTGAAGTTAGTGAGCCAAATGGAGTTGTTCTCCCACAAGAACCACTCGGCTGATTCTTCTTCAATATGCCATTCACCAACATGCAGTGTTTCCTTGATTGAATTAGCTCTCACACCAATATTTGTGTCTAGAGCCTTTTTCATTGAGGGCTATCTGAAAACAGCTTTGGCGCTGAAGTTGTTTGTGAATGTGGAGTTGGTGGCATGTGAAACCCGCATGTGGAGCATTGGTTTGTGTGGGATGCTCATCAAGCTTCAGTTCAGTCCTATCACTCAAAGGGCATTAAGCATAGAGTGTGAAAACTGAGTTTCCTTGAGAGCTGCTTGGAAGCCTGATGGTGTGTGAAGTTAGTGAGCCAAATGGAGTTGTTCTCCCACAAGAACCACTCGGCTGATTCTTCTTCAACATGCCCTTCACTAACATGCAGTGTTTCCTTGATTGAATTAGCTCTCACACGAATATTTGTGTCTAGAGCCTTTGCATTGAGGACTCTCTGAAATGGCTTTGTCGCTGAAGTTGTCTGTGAATGTGGAGTTGGTGGCATGTGAAACCCGCATGTGGAGCATTGGTTTGTGTGGGATGCTCTACCAGGTTCATTCCTAGATAATGCACTCAAAGGGCATTAAGCATAGAGTGTGAAAACTGAGTTTCCTTGAGAGCTGCTTGGAAGCCTGATGGTGTGTGAAGTTAGTGAGCCAAATGGAGTTGTTCTCCCACAAGAACCACTCGGCTGATTCTTCTTCAATATGTCCTTCACCAACATGCAGTGTTTCCTTGATTGAATTAGCTCTCACACCAATATTTGCGCCTAGAACCTTTACTTTGAGGACTCGCTGAAAACGGCTTTGACGCTGAAGTTGTCTTTGAATGTGGAGTTGGTGGCATGTGAAACCCGGATGTGGAGCATTGGTTTGCGTGGAATGCTCACCAAGCTTCCATTCAGTCCTAGGCACTCAAAGGGCATTCAGCATAGAGTGTGAAAACTGAGTTTCCTTGAGAGCTGCTTGGAAGCCTGATGTTGTGTGAAGTTAGTGAGCCAAATGGAGTTGTTCTCCCACAAGAACCACTCGGCTGATTCTTCTTCAATATGCCATTCACCAACATGCAGTGTTTCCTTGATTGAATTAGCTCTCACACCAATATTTGTGTCTAGAGCCTTTTTCATTGAGGGCTATCTGAAAACAGCTTTGGCGCTGAAGTTGTTTGTGAATGTGGAGTTGGTGGCATGTGAAACCCGCATGTGGAGCATTGGTTTGTGTGGGATGCTCATCAAGCTTCAGTTCAGTCCTATCACTCAAAGGGCATTAAGCATAGAGTGTGAAAACTGAGTTTCCTTGAGAGCTGCTTGGAAGCCTGATGGTGTGTGAAGTTAGTGAGCCAAATGGAGTTGTTCTCCCACAAGAACCACTCGGCTGATTCTTCTTCAACATGCCCTTCACTAACATGCAGTGTTTCCTTGATTGAATTAGCTCTCACACGAATATTTGTGTCTAGAGCCTTTGCATTGAGGACTCTCTGAAATGGCTTTGTCGCTGAAGTTGTCTGTGAATGTGGAGTTGGTGGCATGTGAAACCCGCATGTGGAGCATTGGTTTGTGTGGGATGCTCTACCAGGTTCATTCCTAGATAATGCACTCAAAGGGCATTAAGCATAGAGTGTGAAAACTGAGTTTCCTTGAGAGCTGCTTGGAAGCCTGATGGTGTGTGAAGTTAGTGAGCCAAATGGAGTTGTTCTCCCACAAGAACCACTCGGCTGATTCTTCTTCAATATGTCCTTCACCAACATGCAGTGTTTCCTTGATTGAATTAGCTCTCACACCAATATTTGCGCCTAGAACCTTTACTTTGAGGACTCTCTGAAAACGGCTTTGACGCTGAAGTTGTCTTTGAATGTGGAGTTGGTGGCATGTGAAACCCGGATGTGGAGCATTGGTTTGCGTGGAATGCTCACCAAGCTTCCATTCAGTCCTAGGCACTCAAAGGGCATTCAGCATAGAGTGTGAAAACTGAGTTTCCTTGAGAGCTGCTTGGAAGCCTGATGTTGTGTGAACTTAGTCAGCCAAATGGAGTTGTTCTCCCACAAGAACCACTCGGCTGATTCTTCTTCAATAAGCCCTTCACCTACATGTAGTTTTTCCTTGATTGAATTATCTCTCACACCAATATTTGTGTCTAGAGCCTTTGCATTGAGGACTCTCTGAAAAAGTTTTTGACGCTGAAGTTGTCTTTGAATGTGGAGTTGGTGGCATGTGAAACCCGCATGTGGGGCATTGGTTTGCGTGGAATGCTCACCAAGCTTCCATTCAGTCCTAGGCACTCAAAGGGCATTAAGCATAGAGTGTGAAAACTGAGTTTCCTTGAGAGCTGCTTGGAAGCCTGATGGTGTGTGAACTTTGTGAGCCAAATGGAGTTGTTCTCCCACAAGAACCACTCGGCTGATTCTTCTTCAATATGCCCTTCACCAACATGCAGTGTTTCCTTGATTGAATTATCTCTCACACCAATATTTGCGCTTAGAGCCTTTGCATTGAGGACTCTCTGAAAAAGTTTTTGGCGCTGAAGTTGTATGTGAATGTGGAGTTGGTGGCATGTGAAACCCGCATGTGGAGCATTGGTTTGTGTGGGATGCTCTACCAGGTTCATTCCTAGATAATGCACTCAAAGGGCATTAAGCATAGAGTTTGAAAACTGAGTTTCCTTGAGAGCTGCTTGGAAGCCTGATGGTGTGTGAAGTTAGTGAGCCAAATGGAGTTGTTCTCCCACAAGAACCACTCGGCTGATTCTTCTTCAATATGCCCTTCACTAACATGCAGTGTTTCCTTGATTGAATTAGCTCTCACACAAATATCTGTGTCTAGAGCCTTTGCACTTAGGGCTATCTGAAAACGGCTTAAGCGCTGAAGTTGTCTGTGAATGTGGAGTTGGTGGCATGTGAAACCCGCATGTGGAGCATTGGTTTGTGTGGGATGCTCTACCAGGTTCATTCCTAGATAATGCACTCAAAGGGCATTAAGCATAGAGTGTGAAAACTGAGTTTCCTTGAGAGCTGCTTGGAAGCCTGAGGGTGTGTGAAGTTAGTGAGCCAAATGGAGTTGTTCTCCCACAAGAACCATTCGGCTGATTCTTCTTCAATATGCCCTTCACCAACATGCAGTGATTTCTTGATTGAATTAGCTTTCACACCAATATTTGTGTCTAGAGCCTTTGCATTGATGGCTATCTGAAAACGGCCTTTGCACTGAAGTTGTCTGTGAATGTGGAGTTGGTGGCATGTGAAACCCGCATGTGGAGCATTGGTTTGTGTGGGATGCTCTACCAGGTTCATTCCTAGATAATGCACTCAAAGGGCATTAAGCATAGAGTGTGAAAACTGAGTTTCCTTGAGAGCTGCTTGGAAGCCTGATGGTGTGTGAAGTTAGTGAGCCAAATGGAGTTGTTCTCCCACAAGAACCACTCGGCTGATTCTTCTTCAATATGCCCTTCACCAACATGCAGTGTTTCCTTGATTGAATTAGCTCTCACACCAATATTTGTGTCTAGAGCCTTTGCATTGGGGGCTATCTGAAAACAGCTTTGGCGCTGAAGTTGTCTGTGAATGTGGAGTTGGTGGCATGTGAAACCCGCATGTGGGGCATTGGTTTGCGTGGAATGCTCACCAAGCTTCCATTCAGTCCTAGGCACTCAAAGGGCATTAAGCATAGAGTGTGAAAACTGAGTTTCCTTGAGAGCTGCTTGGAAGCCTGATGGTGTGTGAACTTTGTGAGCCAAATGGAGTTGTTCTCCCACAAGAACCACTCGGCTGATTCTTCTTCAATATGCCCTTCACCAACATGCAGTGTTTCCTTGATTGAATTATCTCTCACACCAATATTTGCGCTTAGAGCCTTTGCATTGAGGACTCTCTAAAAAAGTTTTTGGCGCTGAAGTTGTCTGTGAATGTGGAGTTGGTGGCATGTGAAACCCGCATGTGGAGCATTGGTTTGTGTGGGATGCTCTACCAGGTTCATTCCTAGATAATGCACTCAAAGGGCATTAAGCATAGAGTGTGAAAACTGAGTTTCCTCGAGAGCTGCTTGGAAGCCTGATGGTGTGTGAACTTAGTGAGCCAAATGGAGTTGTTCTCCCACAAGAACCACTCGGCTGATTCTTCTTCAATATGCCCTTCACCAACATGCAGTGATTTCTTGATTGAATTAGCTCTCACACCAATATTTGTGTCTAGAGCCTTTGCATTGAGGACTCTCTGAAAATGGCTTTGTCGCTGAAGTTGTCTGTGAATTTGGAGTTGGTGGTATGTGAAACCCGCATGTTAAGCATTGGTTTGTGTGGGATGCTCTACCAGGTTCATTCCTAGATAATGCACTCAAAGGGCATTAAGCATAGAGTGTGAAAACTGAGTTTCCTAGAGAGGTGCTTGGAAGCCTGATGGTGTGTGAAGTTAGTGATCCAAAAGGAGTTGTTCTCCCACAAGAACCACTCGGCTGATTCTTCTTCAATATGCCCTTCACCAACATGCAGTGTTTCCTTGATTGAATTAGCTCTCACACCAATATTTGCGCCTAGAGCCTTTACTTTGAGGACTCTCTGAAAACGGCTTTGACGCTGAAGTTCTCTTTGAATGTGGAGTTGGTGGCATGTGAAACCCGCATGTGGAGCATTGGGTTGTTTGGGATGCTCTACCAGGTTCATTCCTAGATAATGCACTCAAAGGGCATTAAGCATAGAGTGTGAAAACTGAGTTTCCTTGAGAGCTGCTTGGAAGCCTGATGGTGTGTGAACTTAGTGAGCCAAATGGAGTTGTTCTCCCACAAGAACCACTCGGCTGATTCTTCTTCAATATGCCATTCACCAACATGCAGTGTTTCCTTGATTGAATTAGCTCTCACACCAATATTTGCGCCTAGAGCCTTTACTTTGAGGACTCGCTGAAAACGGCTTTGACGCTGAAGTTGTCTTTGAATGTGGAGTTGGTAGCATGTGAAACCCGCATGTGGAGCATTGGTTTGCGTGGAATGCTCACCAAGATTCCATTCAGTCCTAGGCACTCAAAGGGCATTAAGCATAGAGTGTGAAAACTGAGTTTCCTTGAGAGCTGCTTGGAAGCCTGATGGTGTGTGAAGTTAGTGAGCCAAATGGAGTTGTTCTCCCACAACAACCACTCGGCTGATTCTTCTTCAATATGTCCTTCACCAACATGCAGTGTTTCATTGATTGAATTAGCTCTCACACAAATATTTGTGTCTACAGTCTTTGCATTGGGGGCTATCTGAAAACAGCTTTGGCGCTGAAGTTGTCTGTGAATGTGGAGTTGGTGGCATGTGAAACCCGCATGTGGAGCATTGGTTTGTGTGGGATGCTCTACCAGGTTCATTCCTAGATAATCCTCTCAAAGGGCATTAAGCATAGAGTGTGAAAACTGAGTTTCCTTGAGAGCTGCTTGGAAGCCTGATGGTGTGTGAAGTTAGTGAGCCAAATGGAGTTGTTCTCCCACAAGAACCACTCGGCTGATTCTTCTTCAATATGCCATTCACCAACATGCAGTGTTTCCTTGATTGAATTAGCTCTCACACCAATATTTGTGTCTAGAGCCTTTACTTTGAGGACTCGCTGAAAACGGCTTTGACGCTGAAGTTGTCTTTGAATGTGGAGTTGGTGGCATGTGAAACCCGCATGTGGGGCATTGGTTTGCGTGGAATGCTCACCAAGCTTCCATTCAGTCCTAGGCACTCAAAGGGCATTAAGCATAGAGTGTGAAAACTGAGTTTCCTTGAGAGCTGCTTGGAAGCCTGATGGTGTGTGAAGTTAGTGAGCCAAATGGAGTTGTTCTCCCACAAGAACCACTCGGCTGATTCTTCTTCAATATGCCCTTCACCTACATGTAGTTTTTCCTTGATTGAATTATCTCTCACACCAATATTTGTGTCTAGAGCCTTTGCATTGAGGACTCTCTGAAAAAGTTTTTGGCGCTGAAGTTGTATGTGAATGTGGAGTTGGTGGCATGTGAAACCCGCATGTGGAGCATTGGTTTGTGTGGGATGCTCTACCAGGTTCATTCCTAGATAATGCACTCAAAGGGCATTAAGCATAGAGTTTGAAAACTGAGTTTCCTTGAGAGCTGCTTGGAAGCCTGATGGTGTGTGAAGTTAGTGAGCCAAATGGAGTTGTTCTCCCACAAGAACCACTCGGCTGATTCTTCTTCAATATGCCCTTCACTAACATGCAGTGTTTCCTTGATTGAATTAGCTCTCACACAAATATCTGTGTCTAGAGCCTTTGCACTTAGGGCTATCTGAAAACGGCTTAAGCGCTGAAGTTGTCTGTGAATGTGGAGTTGGTGGCATGTGAAACCCGCATGTGGAGCATTGGTTTGTGTGGGATGCTCTACCAGGTTCATTCCTAGATAATGCACTCAAAGGGCATTAAGCATAGAGTGTGAAAACTGAGTTTCCTTGAGAGCTGCTTGGAAGCCTGAGGGTGTGTGAAGTTAGTGAGCCAAATGGAGTTGTTCTCCCACAAGAACCATTCGGCTGATTCTTCTTCAATATGCCCTTCACCAACATGCAGTGATTTCTTGATTGAATTAGCTTTCACACCAATATTTGTGTCTAGAGCCTTTGCATTGATGGCTATCTGAAAACGGCCTTTGCACTGAAGTTGTCTGTGAATGTGGAGTTGGTGGCATGTGAAACCCGCATGTGGAGCATTGGTTTGTGTGGGATGCTCTACCAGGTTCATTCCTAGATAATGCACTCAAAGGGCATTAAGCATAGAGTGTGAAAACTGAGTTTCCTTGAGAGCTGCTTGGAAGCCTGATGGTGTGTGAAGTTAGTGAGCCAAATGGAGTTGTTCTCCCACAAGAACCACTCGGCTGATTCTTCTTCAATATGCCCTTCACCAACATGCAGTGTTTCCTTGATTGAATTAGCTCTCACACCAATATTTGTGTCTAGAGCCTTTGCATTGGGGGCTATCTGAAAACAGCTTTGGCGCTGAAGTTGTCTGTGAATGTGGAGTTGGTGGCATGTGAAACCCGCATGTGGAGCATTGGTTTGTGTGGGATGCTCTACCAGGTTCATTCCTAGATAATGCACTCAAAGGGCATTAAGCATAGAGTGTGAAAACTGAGTTTACTTCAGAGCTGCTTGGAAGCCTGATGCTGTGTGAAGTTAGTGAGCCAAATGCAGTTGTTCTCCCACAAGAACCACTCGGCTGATTCTTCTTCAATATGCCCTTCACCAACATGCAGTGTTTCCTTGATTGAATTAGCTCTCACAACAATATTTGTGCCTAGAGCCTTTACTTTGAGGACTCGCTTAAAACGGTTTGACGCTGAAGTTGTCTTTGAATGTGGAGTTGGTGGCATGTGAAACCCGCATGTGGAGCATTGGTTTGTGTGGGATGCTCTACCAGGTTCATTCCTAGATAATGCACTCAAAGGGCATTAAGCATAGAGTGTGAAAACTGAGTTTCCTTGAGAGCTGCTTGGAAGCCTGATGGTGTGTGAACTTAGTGAGCCAAATGGAGTTGTTCTCCCACAAGAACCACTCGGCTGATTCTTCTTCAATATGCCCTTCACCAACATGCAGTGTTTCCTTGATTGAATTAGCTCTCACACAAATATCTGTGTCTAGAGCCTTTGCATTGAAGGCTACCTGAAAACAGCTTTGACGCTGAAGTAGTCTGTGAATGTGGAGTTGGTGGCATGTGAAACCCGCATGTGGAGCATTGGTTTGTGTGGGATGCTCTACCAGGTTCATTCCTAGATAATGCACTCAAAGGGCATTAAGCATAGAGTGTGAAAACTGAGTTTCCTTGAGAGCTGCTTGGAAGCCTGATGGTGTGTGAACTTAGTGAGCCTAAGGGAGTTGTTCTCCCACAAGAACCACTCGGATGATTCTTCTTCAATATGCCCTTCACCAACATGCAGTGATTTCTTGATTGAATTAGCTCTCACACCAATATTTGTGTCTAGAGCCTTTGCATTGAGGACTCTCTGAAAATGGCTTTGTCGCTGAAGTTGTCTGTGAATTTGGAGTTGGTGGTATGTGAAACCCGCATGTGGAGCATTGGTTTGTGTGGGATGCTCTACCAGGTTCATTCCTAGATAATGCACTCAAAGGGCATTAAGCATAGAGTGTGAAAACTGAGTTTCCTAGAGAGGTGCTTGGAAGCCTGATGGTGTGTGAAGTTAGTGATCCAAAAGGAGTTGTTCTCCCACAAGAACCACTCGGATGATTCTTCTTCAATATGCCCTTCACCAACATGCAGTGTTTCCTTGATTGAATTAGCTCTCACACAAATATCTGTGTCTAGAGCCTTTGCATTGAAGGCTACCTGAAAACAGCTTTGACGCTGAAGTAGTCTGTGAATGTGGAGTTGGTGGCATGTGAAACCCGCATGTGGAGCATTGGTTTGTGTGGGATGCTCTACCAGGTTCATTCCTAGATAATGCACTCAAAGGGCATTAAGCATAGAGTGTGAAAACTGAGTTTCCTTGAGAGCTGCTTGGAAGCCTGATGGTGTGTGAACTTAGTGAGCCAAATGGAGTTGTTCTCCCACAAGAACCACTCGGCTGATTCTTCTTCAATATGCCCTTCACCAACATGCAGTGATTTCTTGATTGAATTAGCTCTCACACCAATATTTGTGTCTAGAGCCTTTGCATTGAGGACTCTCTGAAAATGGCTTTGTCGCTGAAGTTGTCTGTGAATTTGGAGTTGGTGGTATGTGAAACCCGCATGTGGAGCATTGGTTTGTGTGGGATGCTCTACCAGGTTCATTCCTAGATAATGCACTCAAAGGGCATTAAGCATAGAGTGTGAAAACTGAGTTTCCTAGAGAGGTGCTTGGAAGCCTGATGGTGTGTGAAGTTAGTGATCCAAAAGGAGTTGTTCTCCCACAAGAACCACTCGGCTGATTCTTCTTCAATATGCCCTTCACCAACATGCAGTGTTTCCTTGATTGAATTAGCTCTCACACCAATATTTGCGCCTAGAGCCTTTACTTTGAGGACTCGCTGAAAACGGCTTTGACGCTGAAGTTGTCTTTGAATGTGGAGTTGGTGGCATGTGAAACCCGCATGTGGAGCATTGGTTTGCGTGGAATGCTCACCAAGATTCCATTCAGTCCTAGGCACTCAAAGGGCATTAAGCATAGAGTGTGAAAACTGAGTTTCCTTGAGAGCTGCTTGGAAGCCTGATGGTGTGTGAAGTTAGTGAGCCAAATGGAGTTGTTCTCCCACAACAACCACTCGGCTGATTCTTCTTCAATATGTCCTTCACCAACATGCAGTGTTTCATTGATTGAATTAGCTCTCACACAAATATTTGTGTCTACAGTCTTTGCATTGGGGGCTATCTGAAAACAGCTTTGGCGCTGAAGTTGTCTGTGAATGTGGAGTTGGTGGCATGTGAAACCCGCATGTGGAGCATTGGTTTGTGTGGGATGCTCTACCAGGTTCATTCCTAGATAATCCTCTCAAAGGGCATTAAGCATAGAGTGTGAAAACTGAGTTTCCTTGAGAGCTGCTTGGAAGCCTGATGGTGTGTGAAGTTAGTGAGCCAAATGGAGTTGTTCTCCCACAAGAACCACTCGGCTGATTCTTCTTCAATATGCCATTCACCATCATGCAGTGTTTCCTTGATTGAATTAGCTCTCACACCAATATTTGCGCCTAGAGCCTTTACTTTGAGGACTCGCTGAAAACGGCTTTGACGCTGAAGTTGTCTTTGAATGTGGAGTTGGTGGCATGTGAAACCCGCATGTGGGGCATTGGTTTGCGTGGAATGCTCACCAAGCTTCCATTCAGTCCTAGGCACTCAAAGGGCATTAAGCATAGAGTGTGAAAACTGAGTTTCCTTGAGAGCTGCTTGGAAGCCTGATGGTGTGTGAACTTAGTGAGCCAAATGGAGTTGTTCTCCCACAAGAACCACTCGGCTGATTCTTCTTCAATATGCCCTTCACCTACATGTAGTTTTTCCTTGATTGAATTATCTCTCACACCAATATTTGTGTCTAGAGCCTTTGCATTGAGGACTCTCTGAAAAAGTTTTTGGCGCTGAAGTTGTATGTGAATGTGGAGTTGGTGGCATGTGAAACCCGCATGTGGAGCATTGGTTTGTGTGGGATGCTCTACCAGGTTCATTCCTAGATAATGCACTCAAAGGGCATTAAGCATAGAGTGTGAAAACTGAGTTTCCTTGAGAGCTGCTTGGAAGCCTGATGGTGTGTGAAGTTAGTGAGCCAAATGGAGTTGTTCTCCCACAAGAACCACTCGGCTGATTCTTCTTCAATATGCCCTTCACTAACATGCAGTGTTTCCTTGATTGAATTAGCTCTCACACAAATATCTGTGTCTAGAGCCTTTGCACTTAGGGCTATCTGAAAACGGCTTAAGCGCTGAAGTTGTCTGTGAATGTGGAGTTGGTGGCATGTGAAACCCGCATGTGGAGCATTGGTTTGTGTGGGATGCTCTACCAGGTTCATTCCTAGATAATGCACTCAAAGGGCATTAAGCATAGAGTGTGAAAACTGAGTTTCCTTGAGAGCTGCTTGGAAGCCTGATGGTGTGTGAAGTTAGTGAGCCAAATGGAGTTGTTCTCCCACAAGAACCACTCAGCTGATTCTTCTTCAATATGCCCTTCACCAACATGCAGTGTTTCCTTGATTGAATTAGCTCTCACACCAATATTTGTGTCTAGAGCCTTTGCATTGAGGGCTATCTGAAAACGGCTTTTGCGCTGAAGTTGTCTGTGAATGTGGAGTTGGTGGCATGTAAAACCCGTATGTGGAGCATTGGTTTGTGTGGGATGCTCTACCAGGTTCATTCCTAGATAATGCTCCCAACGGGCATTAAGCATAGAGTGTGAAAACTGAGTTTCCTGGAGAGCTGCTTGGAAGCATGATGGTGTGTGAAGTTAGTGAGCCAAATGGAGTTGTTCTCCCACAAGAACCACTCGGCTGATTCTTCTTCAATATGCCCTTCACTAACGTGCAGGGTTTCCTTGATTGAATTAGCTCTCACACCAAAGTTTGCGTCTAGAGCCTTTGCATTGAGGACTCTCTGAAAACGGTCTTTGCACTGAAGTTGTCTGTGAATGTGGAGTTGGTGGCATGTGAAACCCGCATGTGGAGCATTGTTTTGTGTGGGATGCTCTACCAGGTTCATTCCTAGATAATGCACTCAAAGGGCATTAAGCATAGAGTGTGAAAACTGAGTTTCCTTGAGAGCTGCTTGGAAGCCTGAGGGTGTGTGAAGTTAGTGAGTAAAATGGAGTTGTTCTCCCACAAGAACCACTCGGCTGATTCTTCTTCAATATGCCCTTCACCAACATGCAGTGTTTCCTTGATTGAATTAGCTCTCACAACAACATTTGTGTCTAGAGCCTTTGCATTGAGGGCTATCTGAAAACGGCTTTGGCGCTGAAGTTGTCTGTGAATGTGGAGTTGGTGGCATGTGAAACCCGCATGTGGAGCATTGGTTTGTGTGGGATGCTCATCAAGCTTCAGTTCAGTCCTATCACTCAAAGGGCATTAAGCATAGAGTGTGATACCTGAGTTTCCTAGAGAGCTGCTTGGAAGCCTGATAGTGTGTGAACTTAGTGAGCCAAATGGAGTTGTTCTCCCACAAGAACCACTCGGCTGATTCTTCTTCAATATGCCCTTCACCAACATGCAGTGTTTCCTTGATTGAATTAGCTCTCACACCAATATTTGCGTCTAGAGCCTTTGCATTGAGGGCTATCTGAAAACGGCTTTGGCGCTGAAGTTTTCTGTGAAAGTGGAGTTGGTGGCATGTGAAACCCGCATGTGGAGCATTGGCTTGAGTGGGATGCTCATCAAGCTTCCTTTCCGTCCTAGGTACTCAAAGGGCATTAAGCATAGAGTGTGAAAACTGAGTTTCCTGGAGAGCTGCTTGGAAGCCTGATGGTGTGTGAAGTTAGTGAGCCAAATGGAGTTGTTCTCCCACAAGAACCACTCGGCTGATTCTTCTTCACATGCCCTTCACCAACATGCAATGTTTCCTTGATTGAATTATCTGTCACACGAATATTTGTGTCTAGAGCATTTGCATTGAGGACTCTCTGAAAATGGCTTTGGCGCTGAAGTTGTCTGTGAATGTGGAGTTGGTGGCATGTGAAACCCGCATGTGGAGCATTGGTTTGTGTGGGATGCTCTACCAGGTTCATTCCTAGATAATGCACTCAAAGGGCATTAAGCATAGAGTGTGAAAACTGACTTTCCTTGAGAGCTGTTTGGAAGCCTGATGGTGTGTGAAGTTAGTGAGCCAAATGGAGTTGTTCTCCCACAACAACCACTCGGCTGATTCTTCTTCAATATGCCCTTCACCAACATGCAGTGTTTCCTTGATTGAATTAGCTCTCACACCAATATTTGTGTCTAGAGCCTTTGCATTGACGGCTATCTGAAAACGGCTTTTGCGCTGAAGTTGTCTGTGAATGTGGAGTTGGTGGCATGTGAAACCCGCATGTGGAGCATTGGTTTGCGTGGAATGCTCACCAAGCTTCCATTCAGTCCTAGGCACTCAAAGGGCATTAAGCATAGAGTGTGAAAACTGAGTTTCCTTGAGAACTGCTTGGAAGCCTGATGGTGTGTGAACTTAGTGAGCCAAATGGAGTTGTTCTCCCACAAGAACCACTCGGCTGATTCTTCTTCAATATGCCATTCACCAACATGCAGTGTTTCCTTGATTGAATTAGCTCTCACACCAATATTTGCGCCTAGAGCCTTTACTTTGAGGACTCGCTGAAAACGGCTTTGACGCTGAAGTTGTCTTTGAATGTGGAGTTGGTGGCATGTGAAACCCGCATGTGGGGCATTGGTTTGCGTGGAATGCTCACCAAGCTTCCATTCAGTCCTAGGCACTCAAAGGGCATTAAGCATAGAGTGTGAAAACTGAGTTTCCTTGAGAGCTGCTTGGAAGCCTGATGGTGTGTGAACTTAGTGAGCCAAATGGAGTTGTTCTCCCACAAGAACCACTCGGCTGATTCTTCTTCAATATGCCCTTCACCTACATGTAGTTTTTCCTTGATTGAATTATCTCTCACACCAATATTTGTGTCTAGAGCCTTTGCATTGAGGACTCTCTGAAAAAGTTTTTGGCGCTGAAGTTGTATGTGAATGTGGAGTTGGTGGCATGTGAAACCCGCATGTGGAGCATTGGTTTGTGTGGGATGCTCTACCAGGTTCATTCCTAGATAATGCACTCAAAGGGCATTAAGCATAGAGTTTGAAAACTGAGTTTCCTTGAGAGCTGCTTGGAAGCCTGATGGTGTGTGAAGTTAGTGATCCAAAAGGAGTTGTTCTCCCACAAGAACCACTCGGCTGATTCTTCTTCAATATGCCCTTCACTAACATGCAGTGTTTCCTTGATTGAATTAGCTCTCACACAAATATCTGTGTCTAGAGCCTTTGCACTTAGGGCTATCTGAAAACGGCTTAAGCGCTGAAGTTGTCTGTGAATGTGGAGTTGGTGGCATGTGAAACCCGCATGTGGAGCATTGGTTTGTGTGGGATGCTCTACCAGGTTCATTCCTAGATAATGCACTCAAAGGGCATTAAGCATAGAGTGTGAAAACTGAGTTTCCTTGAGAGCTGCTTGGAAGCCTGATGGTGTGTGAAGTTAGTGAGCCAAATGGAGTTGTTCTCCCACAAGAACCACTCAGCTGATTCTTCTTCAATATGCCCTTCACCAACATGCAGTGTTTCCTTGATTGAATTATCTCTCACACCAATATTTGTGTCTAGAGCCTTTGCATTGAGGGCTATCTGAAAACGGCTTTTGCGCTGAAGTTGTCTGTGAATGTGGAGTTGGTGGCATGTAAAACCCGTATGTGGAGCATTGGTTTGTGTGGGATGCTCTACCAGGTTCATTCCTAGATAATGCTCCCAACGGGCATTAAGCATAGAGTGTGAAAACTGAGTTTCCTGGAGAGCTGCTTGGAAGCATGATGGTGTGTGAAGTTAGTGAGCCAAATGCAGTTGTTCTCCCACAAGAACCACTCGGCTGATTCTTCTTCAATATGCCCTTCACTAACGTGCAGGGTTTCCTTGATTGAATTATCTCTCACACCAAAGTTTGCGTCTAGAGCCTTTGCATTGAGGACTCTCTGAAAACGGTCTTTGCACTGAAGTTGTCTGTGAATGTGGAGTTGGTGGCATGTGAAACCCGCATGTGGAGCATTGTTTTGTGTGGGATGCTCTACCAGGTTCATTCCTAGATAATGCACTCAAAGGGCATTAAGCATAGAGTGTGAAAACTGAGTTTCCTTGAGAGCTGCTTGGAAGCCTGAGGGTGTGTGAAGTTAGTGAGTAAAATGGAGTTGTTCTCCCACAAGAACCACTCGGCTGATTCTTCTTCAATATGCCCTTCACCAACATGCAGTGTTTCCTTGATTGAATTAGCTCTCACAACAACATTTGTGTCTAGAGCCTTTGCATTGAGGGCTATCTGAAAACGGCTTTGGCGCTGAAGTTGTCTGTGAATGTGGAGTTGGTGGCATGTGAAACCCGCATGTGGAGCATTGGTTTGTGTGGGATGCTCATCAAGCTTCAGTTCAGTCCTATCACTCAAAGGGCATTAAGCATAGAGTGTGATACCTGAGTTTCCTAGAGAGCTGCTTGGAAGCCTGATAGTGTGTGAACTTAGTGAGCCAAATGGAGTTGTTCTCCCACAAGAACCACTCGGCTGATTCTTCTTCAATATGCCCTTCACCAACATGCAGTGTTTCCTTGATTGAATTAGCTCTCACACCAATATTTGCGTCTAGAGCCTTTGCATTGAGGGCTATCTGAAAACGGCTTTGGCGCTGAAGTTTTCTGTGAAAGTGGAGTTGGTGGCATGTGAAACCCGCATGTGGAGCATTGGCTTGAGTGGGATGCTCATCAAGCTTCCTTTCCGTCCTAGGTACTCAAAGGGCATTAAGCATAGAGTGTGAAAACTGAGTTTCCTGGAGAGCTGCTTGGAAGCCTGATGGTGTGTGAAGTTAGTGAGCCAAATGGAGTTGTTCTCCCACAAGAACCACTCGGCTGATTCTTCTTCACATGCCCTTCACCAACATGCAATGTTTCCTTGATTGAATTATCTGTCACACGAATATTTGTGTCTAGAGCATTTGCATTGAGGACTCTCTGAAAATGGCTTTGGCGCTGAAGTTGTCTGTGAATGTGGAGTTGGTGGCATGTGAAACCCGCATGTGGAGCATTGGTTTGTGTGGGATGCTCTACCAGGTTCATTCCTAGATAATGCACTCAAAGGGCATTAAGCATAGAGTGTGAAAACTGACTTTCCTTGAGAGCTGTTTGGAAGCCTGATGGTGTGTGAAGTTAGTGAGCCAAATGGAGTTGTTCTCCCACAACAACCACTCGGCTGATTCTTCTTCAATATGCCCTTCACCAACATGCAGTGTTTCCTTGATTGAATTAGCTCTCACACCAATATTTGTGTCTAGAGCCTTTGCATTGAGGGCTATCTGAAAACGGCTTTGGCGCTGAAGTTGTCTGTGAATGTGGAGTTGGTGGCATGTGAAACCCGCATGTGGAGCATTGGTTTGCGTGGAATGCTCACCAAGCTTCCATTCAGTCCTAGGCACTCAAAGGGCATTAAGCATAGAGTGTGAAAACTGAGTTTCCTTGAGAACTGCTTGGAAGCCTGATGGTGTGTGAACTTAGTGAGCCAAATGGAGTTGTTCTCCCACAAGAACCACTCGGCTGATTCTTCTTCAATATGCCCTTCACCTACATGTAGTTTTTCCTTGATTGAATTATCTCTCACACCAATATTTGCGCTTAGAGCCTTTGCATTGAGGACTCTCTAAAAAAGTTTTTGGCGCTGAAGTTGTCTGTGAATGTGGAGTTGGTGGCATGTGAAACCCGCATGTGGAGCATTGGCTTGAGTGAGATGCTCATCAAGCTTCCTTTCAGTCCTAGGTACTCAAAGGGCATTAAGCATAGAGTGTGAAAACTGAGTTTCCTTGAGAGCTGCTTGGAAGCCTGATGGTGTGTGAAGTTAGTGAGCCAAATGGAGTTGTTCTCCCACAAGAACCACTCGGCTGATTCTTCTTCAATATGCCCTTCACCAACATGCAGTGTTTCCTTGATTGAATTAGCTCTCACACGAATATTTGTGTCTAGAGCATTTGCATTGAGGACTCTCTGAAAATGGCTTTGTCGCTGAAGTTGGCTGTGAATGTGGAGTTGGTGGCTTGTGAAACCCGCATGTGGAGCATTGGTTTGTGTGGGATGCTCTACCAGGTTCATTCCTAGATAATGCACTCAAAGGGCATTAAGCATAGAGTGTGAAAACTGAGTTTCCTTGAGAGCTGCTTGGAAGCCTGATGGTGTGTGAAGTTAGTGATCCAAAAGGAGTTGTTCTCCCACAAGAACCACTCGGCTGATTCTTCTTCAATATGCCCTTCACGAACATGCAGTGTTTCCTTGATTGAATTAGCTCTCACACCAATATTTGCGCCTAGAGCCTTTACTTTGAGGACTCGCTGAAAACGGCTTTGACGCTGAAGTTGTCTTTGAATGTGGAGTTGGTGGCATGTGAAACCCGCATGTGGAGCATTGGTTAATGTGGAATGCTCACCAAGCTTCCATCAGTCCTAGGCACTCAAAGGGCATTAAGCATAGAGTGTGAAACCTGAGTTTCCTTGAGAGCTGCTTGGAAGCCTGATGGTGTGTGAAGTTAGTGAGCCAAATGGAGTTGTTCTCCCACAAGAACCACTCGGATGATTCTTCTTCAATATGCCCTTCACTAACATGCAGTGTTTCCTTGATTGAATTAGCTCTCACACCAATATTTGTGTCTAGAGCCTTTGCACTTAGGGCTATCTGAAAACGGCTTAAGCGCTGAAGTTGTCTGTGAATGTGGAGTTGGTGGCATGTGAAACCCGCATGTGGAGCATTGGTTTGTGTGGGATGCTCTACCAGGTTCATTCCTAGATAATGCACTCAAAGGGCATTAAGCATAGAGTGTGAAAACTGACTTTCCTTGAGAGCTGCTTGGAAGCCTGATGGTGTGTGAACTTAGTGAGCCAAATGGAGTTGTTCTCCCACAAGAACCACTCGGCTGATTCTTCTTCAATATGCCCTTCACCAACATGCAGTGTTTCCTTGATTAAATTAGCTCTCACACAAATATCTGTGTCTAGAGCCTTTGCATTGAAGGCTACCTGAAAACATCTTTGACGCTGAAGTAGTCTGTGAATGTGGAGTTGGTGGCATGTGAAACCCGCATGTGGAGCATTGGTTTGTGTGGGATGCTCTACTAGGTTCATTCCTAGATAATGCACTCAAAGGGCATTAAGCATAGAGTGTGCAACGCGACAAAAGCGTAAGTGGAGCAGCATAGAACTACAGGGAGAAGAACGTGAAGTTCCCTGGACAGTGTGGAGCCAAAAAAATCCACCCAACTCGGAAGAGCAACCAGGGAAAAATAAAGCAAAGACAGGGATGACGACTTTCCGCTCCTGACCTGCTGAGTCACCTCTGAGTGCAGACGCTGAAAGCCGCCGAACCCACCCAAAGACCGACCTGCAGACGCTGTGGCCGTGAGGACCGGCGGTGATTGGGACCCGCTGGCATCTTCTCACCCTGGTCACCAGGACTCGCCAGGACCTGCCCCGCTTTGGACACCAGGACCCTGAATCACCGGGACCCGCCGGCATCTGCCCACCCTGGTCGCCAACCCCCGGGACCTGCACCAGCCACAGCCCCCAGGCTCCATCGCGACCCGCGGAGACCAGCAACGGACGCAGCAGTCGGGAGACGCACTGGCGGCCAGGATTCCCACCAGAGGAAGAAGCAGACTGCAAGAACCTGAGGTTTGAGTGAGTTGGGTGGGGACAGTGGTGGGTTGGAGGCTTCGGGAGTTGGCCCCCCAGGGGCACGGACAGAGCCTGAACACAATTGGTCTCCCCGCCCCTCCCCCCCCCCAGGCTCCAGCCTCTAGAGACACAGGGCGAGTGCCTTGAGACTGCCAAAACTGTGTCTGGGAGAAAGGCAAAAGGCACACTGGATACTCCCCTGTGCCTTTGCGGTGTGGCACTCAGCTGGGCGGTGCTATCCCACAGGAACCCAAGCACGCCTCTGGGCTGGGCAGTTCCCTGCTAGCGCCGGGGCGGTCGGTTCCCTGCAAGTGCTGGGGTGGGCGGACCTGCGCAGGAGGCGTTTCCAGAGAGCACCTGGAACACCCCATGCCCTATAGTCCCTTGCTCCGAGCCCTGTGATCCAGTGCACAGGGGGCGCGCACAGAGAGTGCCTTCACTCCTCCACACCCTGTGGTAGCATACCTGTAGGGGACGAGCTGAGAGTGCGCTTTGAATCCTCTGGGCCCTGGAAGTGGCACCCTGAGGTCCAGTGTTCTGGAGACGCACCAAAAGTGCCTTGAAAATTCCCACACCCTGCTACTCCACGCCTGCAGACTCCGATCTCTACAGGATAGTGCTTGGAGACCCCTCAGCACACTGGTGCCTAGGTCTCTCAAAAAAGAAACACTAACACAATGGGAAGAAATACCAGAAAAGGTAATGATCCAGATGAGAGTGCCAACACCCTACCAATAAAGGATCGAAAGCCAATGTCTATTTCGGAGATGCGAGATGAAGACATAGAAGATCTACCAGACAAGGAATTCAAAAAAATAATGTTAAAATATGTCAGAGACAATGAGAAGAATTGGGAGGACTTCAAGGAATTCAAGAACCACATAGCCTCAGAAATACAACAAATGAAAAGTAAAATCCTTGACTTAGAGCACAAAATTGAGAGCCTAACCAACAGAACAAATACAGCAGAAGAGAGGATCTCTGAAACAGAAGACACACAAAACGAACACACCCAGTTCATTAAACAGCTGGAGACAAGTCTGAACAAAGCCAATAAGACCATACAAGAAATGAAAGACAACCTCAGAAAATCAAATATTAGGATTATTGGCCTTCCTGAAGGAGCGGAAAAAGAATCAGGAATGCAAATGGTGCTCGACGAAATTATACAGGAAAACTTTCAAAACACTTGGAACATGAATCCAGCTCAAATCCAGGACGGTCAGAGGACTCCCAGCAGATATGACCCAAAGCGATCTTCACCCAGACATATGGTGCTCAAGTTCCACTCCAACGAAGACAAAGAAAGAATCCTGAGACAAGTACGAAGCAGAGAAAAGATCACATACCGGGGAAAACCAATCAGGATCATGGCTGACTTTTCTGAAGAGACCTTACAAGCAAGAAGAGAATGGACAAAGATCTTCCAAATCCTGAATCAGAACAACTGTCAACCAAGACTATTGTACCCAGCAAAGATCTCATTCGTATTTGAGAACGAAATCAAATACTTCCACAGCAAAGAGAAATTAGAAGAATATGCCAGCACAAAACCAGCTCTACAAAATCTCCTTAGAAATGCACTAATTCCAGAAAAAAAGGAGGTGAATCATAAGCAAAGATGGCAAACAGGAAGGTCTCCCCACTAAAGTCCACACAAGGAAGAGCAATAACACAGATATCAACACCCACAAAAACAAGTATGGCAGGGCAAAATCACAACCTCTCAATTTTAACTCTCAACACAAATGGCCTGAACTCACCAATCAAAAGGCATAGATTAACAGAATGGATTATCAAACAGCACCCAACTATCTGTTGCCTACAAGAGACACATCTAACCAGAAGAGATTCAAAGAAGCTGAAAGTGAAAGGTTGGAAACAGATATTTCATGCCAATGGACGAGAAAAAAAGGCTGGGGTAGCTGTCTTAATTTCAGATGATGTGGACTTCAATCTGACACACATCAAAAAGGACAGGGAAGGACATTATATATTGGTGAAGGGACTGATCCATCAGGAAGTAATTACCATTGTGAACATATATGCACCAAATTCAAACGCACCTAGCTACGTGAAGCAATTACTCACGGACTTAAGGGGAGACATAGATATGCACACAATAATAGTGGGTGATCTTAACACCCCACTAACAACTATAGACAGATCAACAAAACAAAAACTCAACAAAGAAACAACAGAACTCATACAAACAATAGAACAACTGGACTTGGTTGACATTTATAGAATTTTTTACCCTAAGGCCACAGATTATACATTTTTTTCAGCAGTGCATGGCACCTTCTCCAGGATCGACCACATGATAGGACACAAAGCAAACCTAAATAACTTCCAAAAGATAGGAATCATACCATGTACCCTCTCAGACCACCACGGAATGAAGCTGGAAATCAGCAATTCAAAATGCCCCAGGAAATACAGAAACTCTTGGAGGCTGAACAATATGCTACTAAACGAACAATGGATCAGAGAAGAAATTAAAGATGAGATCAAAAAATTTATGGAAACCAATGAAAACTCTGACACAACATTCCAAAATTTGTGGGACACTGCCAAAGCAGTGCTACGGGGTAAACTCATCGCAATTGGAGCTCATGTCAAGGCCCAAGAGAGGCGCCAAATACAGGAACTAAACACACACCTCCAGGAACTGGAAAAACAACAGCAGAAGAGCCCCACACACAATAGGAAACAAGAAATCATCAAAACAAGGGAGGAAATCAACCAGATAGAAATAAAAAAAACCATACACAAAATCAATGAATCAAAAAGCTGGTTTTTTGAGAAGATAAACAAGATAGACACTCCACTGGCCCGACTGACAAAGAAAAAACAAGAGAAGGCAAGAATTAACAGCATCAAAGATGAAAAAGGCAACATAACAACAGACACCGCATCCATTAAGGCCATAATCAGAAATTACTACAAAGCACTGTACTCCAACAAATCAGAAGATCACCAAGAAATGGAAAAGTTCTTAGACTTCTACCACTTGCCAAAACTTAGCCCAGAGGCAACAAATGACCTGAACAAACCCATAACTGAAGTAGAGATTGAATCAGTGATTAAAGACCTCCCAACAAGGAAAAGCCCAGGCCCAGACGGCTTCACTCCAGAATTCTACAAAACATTCCGAACAGAGCTGACCCCAATCCTCTACAAACTCTTCAAAACAATAGAAAAAGAGGCAACCCTTCCAAACTCATTCTATGAAGCCAACATTACCTTAATCCCAAAACCAGATAGAGAACTAACAGAGAAGGAAAACTACAGACCTATCTCTTTGATGAACATTGATGCTAAGATTCTCAACAAAATCCTAGCCAACAGAATTCAAAAACACATCAGACAGATCATTCATCCAGATCAAGTAGGATTCATCCCTGGAATGCAGGGATGGTTCAACATTCGAAAATCTATAAATGTGATACACCACATCCAAAAACTGAAAAACAAGAATCACATGATAGTATCAATAGATGCGGAAAAAGCTTTCGACAAAATCCAACATCACTTCCTACTAAAAACCCTAACCAAGGTAGGCATAGATGGAAAAATCCACAACATAATTAAAGCAATATATGAAAAACCCAACGCCAGCATCATACTGAATGGAGAAAAGCTGGAACCCTTCCCACTGAGATCTGGAACAAGACAGGGATGTCCGCTTTCTCCGCTGCTATTCAACATAGTTCTAGAGGTACTCGCTGAGGCCATAAGACAAGAAAAAGAAATCAAAGGAATCCAAATGGGAAATGAAGAAGTCAAGCTCTCACTATACGCAGATGATATGATTCTTTATGTAGAAGAGCCAAGAGACTCAATACAGAGACTGCTAGAACTTGTACGAGAGTTTGGTAGAGTGGCAGGGTACAAAATTAATGAACGAAAATCAACAGCCATAGTGTATGCGAACAGCCCCAAGATGGAAAAAGACTTAACCAGCAAGATACCATTCAAAATAACAGAGAAAAGTATGAAATATCTGGGAATAAATCTAACCAAAAATGTAGGAGACTTATTTGAAGAAAACTACAAACTACTTAAAAAAGAAATTGAACAAGACCTCAAAAGATGGAGTAATATCCCATGCTCCTGGATAGGTAAAATCAATATCATTAAAATGTCTATACTGCCAAAAGCAATATATACATTCAATGCAATCCCAATCAAATTGCCCAAAACATTCTTCACAGATCTGGAAACAATGATCCAAAGGTTCATCTGGAAGCACAAAAAACCACGGATAGCTAGAACTATCCTGAAGAACAGGAAGTTAGCAGGGGGAATCACAGTTCCGGACCTCTGGACATACTATAGGGCAGTGGTTATCAAAACAGCGTGGTACTGGCACAAAGATAGAGAGGAAGATCAATGGAGCAGAATAGAAACGCCAGAAGGAAACCCACACAGATACAGCCAAATAATCTTTGACAAAAAGACAAACAACAACCCAGGCAAATGGGAAGGTCTGTTCAATAAATGCTGCTGGGACAACTGGTTGATAGCCTGCAGAAACAAAAAAATAGATCCACATCTCTCACCATACACTAAGATCAGATCTAAATGGATAACAGATCTAAACCTACATCCAGAAACCTTCAAACTTTTGGAAGAAAATGTTGGAAACACACTGGAACACTTAGGGGTAGGCCCTCACTTCCTAAAAAAGACTCCAGATGCAGTAGAAATCAAGACCAAAATAAACAATTGGGACCTCATCAAACTAAGAAGCTTCTGTACAGCTAGAGAAACAATCAACAAAGTAAAAAGGCAACCCACAGAATGGGAGAAGATCTTCGCACACGACATAGGTGATAGAGGGCTAATATCCAGAATATACAAAGAGCTACAAAACAACCAAAATGTCAAAACAAACAACCCACTCAAGAAATGGGCACGGGAAATGGGCAGACACTTCACAAAGGAACAAACCCAAATGGCAAATAAACATATGAAAAAATGCTCAAGTTCCCTGGCAATAAGGGAAATCCAAATTAAAACATCAATGAGGTACCACCTAACGCCAGTAAGACTGGCCCACATGAATAAAAGCACCAACGACAATTGTTGGCGAGGTTGCGGGGAAAAGGGAACCCTACTCCACTGCTGGTGGGGCTGCAGGCTGGTACAGCCTCTATGGAAATCAGTATGGAGAATATTCAAACAACTCAAATTCAACATACCGTATGATCCAGCAATAGCACTCCTAGGAATATATCCAGAACACTTGTTCTATGAGAAACCAACATGTACTCCTATGTTCATAGCAGCACAATCAGTAATTGCAAAAACATGGAAACAACCAAAATGCCCATCAAAAGAGGATTGGATAAGAAAGCTATGGTTCATCTACTCCATGGAATACTACTCAGCTATTAAAAAAAACAAAATGCAGTTCTTTGTGGCCAAATGGGCCAAACTGGAAACCATAATGCTAAGGGAAATGAGCCAATCCCAAAAGGTTAAATACCACATGTTTGCCTTAATTTAAGATGATATGATGTTATGTATAACATGTTATGTTTTGAATGTTATATGTTGTGTATAATCTAAAATTGAAGTATAGGTGAGGTGGTCACAGAAGGTGGCTGGGAACCCGCATTTACTTTTAACATATTGGTTACTCATTACTATGTCAATTAATTCCATAATGATGTAAATTTTTGCTGATGGTATGTTGGAGCTTTCAATTGACTGGGATGATACTCTGCTGGCTCTGTCATCAGACCAGAGAGGGTATACCTAAGAAGCCGTTGAACTTGACGGGACAATAAGATGCTGGACTCTATGTTTGGTATACGCTTGCAATGGGGAAATCTCAACTGAACTTGAGCTGTGGTTATGCAATAAGGTGGAGGAATCCACCATGGTGGGAGGGTTTGGGGAGGGGTGGGGAGAACCCAAGTATCTATGTAACTGTGTCACATAATACAATGTAATTACTGAAGTTAAATAATAAATAATTAAAAAAAATTAAAAAAAAAAAGAAAATTAAAAAAAAAAAAAAGCATAGAGTGTGAAAACTGAGTTTCCTTGAGAGCTGCTTGGAAGCGTGATGGTGTGTGAAGTTAGTGAGCCAAATGGAGTTGTTCTCCTACAAGAACCACTCGGCTGATTCTTCTTCAACATGCACTTCACCAACATGCAGTGTTTCCTTGATTGAATTAGCTCTCACACAAATATTTGTGTCTACAGCCTTTTTCATTGAGGGCTATCTAAAACGGCTTTGACGCTGAAGTTGTCTGTGAATGTGGAGTTGGTGGCATGTGAAACCCGCATGTGGAGCATTGGTTTGTGTGGGATGCTCTACTAGGTTCATTCCTAGATAATGCACTCAAAGGGCATTAAGCATAGAGTGTGAAAACTGAGTTTCCTTGAGAGCTGCTTGGAAGCCTGATGGTGTGTGAAGTTAGTGAGCCTAAGGGAGTTGTTCTCCTACAAGAACCACTCGGCTGATTCTTCTTCAACATGCCCTTCACCAACATGCAGTGTTTCCTTGATTGAATTAACTCTCACACAAATATTTGTGTCTACAACCTTTTTCATTGAGGGCTATCTGAAAACGACTTTGGCGCTGAAGTTGTCTGTGAATGTGGAGTTGGTGGCATGTGAAACCCGCACGTGGAGCATTGGTTTGTGTGGGATGCTCTACCAGGTTCATTCCTAGATAATGCACTCAAAGGGCATTAAGCATAGAGTGTGAAAACTGAGTTTCCTTGAGAGCTGCTTGGAAGCCTGATGGTGTGTGAAGTTAGTGAGCCAAATGGAGTTGTTCTCCCACAAGAACCACTCGGCTGATTCTTCTTCAATATGCCCTTCACCAACATGCAGTGTTTCCTTGATTGAATTAGCTCTCACACCAATATTTGTGTCTAGAGCCTTTGCACTTAGGGCTATCTGAAAATAGCTTTGGCGCTGAAGTTGTTTGTGAATGTGGAGTTGGTGGCATGTGAAACCCGCATGTGGAGCATTGGTTTGTGTGGGATGCTCTACCAGGTTCATTCCTAGATAATGCACTCAAAGGGCATTAAGCATAGAGTGTGAAACCTGAGTTTCCTTGAGAGCTGCTTGGAAGCCTGATGATGTGTGAAGTTAGTGAGCCAAATGGAGTTGTTCTCCCACAAGAACCACTCGGCTGATTCTTCTTCAACATGCCCTTCACCAACATGCAGTGTTTCCTTGATTGAATTAGCTCTCACACCAATATTTGTGTCTAGAGCCTTTGCATTGAGGACTCTCTGAAAATGGCTTTGTCGCTGAAGTTGTCTGTGAATGTGGAGTTGGTGGCATGTGAAACCCGCATGTGGAGCATTGGTTTGTGTGGGATGCTCTACCAGGTTCATTCCTAGATAATGCACTCAAAGGGCATTAAGCATAGAGTGTGAAAACTGAGTTTCCTGGAGAGCTGCTTGGAAGCGTGATGGTGTGTGAAGTTAGTGATCCAAAAGGAGTTGTTCTCCCACAAGAACCACTCGGATGATTCTTCTTCAATGTGCCCTTCACGAACATGCAGTGTTTCATTGATTGAATTAGCTCTCACACAAATATTTGCGCCTAGAGCCTTTACTTTGAGGACTCGCTGAAAACGGATTACGCGCTGAATTTGTCTGTGAATGTGGAGTTGGTGGCATGTGAAACCCGCATGTGGAGCATTGGTTTGCGTGGAATGCTCATCAAGCTTCATTTCAGTCCTAGGCACTCAAAGGGCATTAAGCATAGAGTGTGAAACCTGAGTTTCCTTGAGAGCTGCTTGGAAGCCTGATGGTGTGTGAAGTTAGTGAGCCAAATGGAGTTGTTCTCCCACAAGAACCACTCGGATGATTCTTCTTCAATATGCCCTTCACTAACATGCAGTGTTTCCTTGATTGAATTAGCTCTCACACCAATATTTGTGTCTAGAGCCTTTGCACTTAGGGCTATCTGAAAACGGCTTAAGCGCTGAAGTTGTCTGTGAATGTGGAGTTGGTGGCATGTGAAACCCGCATGTGGAGCATTGGTTTGTGTGGGATGCTCTACCAGGTTCATTCCTAGATAATGCACTCAAAGGGCATTAAGCATAGAGTGTGAAAACTGACTTTCCTTGAGAGCTGCTTGGAAGCCTGATGGTGTGTGAAGTTAGTGAGCCAAATGGAGTTGTTCTCCCACAAGAACCACTCGGCTGATTCTTCTTCAATATGCCCTTCACCAACATGCAGTGTTTCCTTGATTAAATTAGCTCTCACACAAATATCTGTGTCTAGAGCCTTTGCATTGAAGGCTACCTGAAAACATCTTTGACGCTGAAGTAGTCTGTGAATGTGGAGTTGGTGGCATGTGAAACCCGCATGTGGAGCATTGGTTTGTGTGGGATGCTCTACTAGGTTCATTCCTAGATAATGCACTCAAAGGGCATTAAGCATAGAGTGTGCAACGCGACAAAAGCGTAAGTGGAGCAGCATAGAACTACAGGGAGAAGAACGTGAAGTTCCCTGGACAGTGTGGAGCCAAAAAAATCCACCCAACTCGGAAGAGCAACCAGGGAAAAATAAAGCAAAGACAGGGATGACGACTTTCCGCTCCTGACCTGCTGAGTCACCTCTGAGTGCAGACGCTGAAAGCCGCCGAACCCACCCAAAGACCGACCTGCAGACGCTGTGGCCGTGAGGACCGGCGGTGATTGGGACCCGCTGGCATCTTCTCACCCTGGTCACCAGGACTCGCCAGGACCTGCCCCGCTTTGGACACCAGGACCCTGAATCACCGGGACCCGCCGGCATCTGCCCACCCTGGTCGCCAACCCCCGGGACCTGCACCAGCCACAGCCCCCAGGCTCCATCGCGACCCGCGGAGACCAGCAACGGACGCAGCAGTCGGGAGACGCACTGGCGGCCAGGATTCCCACCAGAGGAAGAAGCAGACTGCAAGAACCTGAGGTTTGAGTGAGTTGGGTGGGGACAGTGGTGGGTTGGAGGCTTCGGGAGTTGGCCCCCCAGGGGCACGGACAGAGCCTGAACACAATTGGTCTCCCCGCCCCTCCCCCCCCCCCCCAGGCTCCAGCCTCTAGAGACACAGGGCGAGTGCCTTGAGACTGCCAAAACTGTGTCTGGGAGAAAGGCAAAAGGCACACTGGATACTCCCCTGTGCCTTTGCGGTGTGGCACTCAGCTGGGCGGTGCTATCCCACAGGAACCCAAGCACGCCTCTGGGCTGGGCAGTTCCCTGCTAGCGCCGGGGCGGTCGGTTCCCTGCAAGTGCTGGGGTGGGCGGACCTGCGCAGGAGGCGTTTCCAGAGAGCACCTGGAACACCCCATGCCCTATAGTCCCTTGCTCCGAGCCCTGTGATCCAGTGCACAGGGGGCGCGCACAGAGAGTGCCTTCACTCCTCCACACCCTGTGGTAGCATACCTGTAGGGGACGAGCTGAGAGTGCGCTTTGAATCCTCTGGGCCCTGGAAGTGGCACCCTGAGGTCCAGTGTTCTGGAGACGCACCAAAAGTGCCTTGAAAATTCCCACACCCTGCTACTCCACGCCTGCAGACTCCGATCTCTACAGGATAGTGCTTGGAGACCCCTCAGCACACTGGTGCCTAGGTCTCTCAAAAAAGAAACACTAACACAATGGGAAGAAATACCAGAAAAGGTAATGATCCAGATGAGAGTGCCAACACCCTACCAATAAAGGATCGAAAGCCAATGTCTATTTCGGAGATGCGAGATGAAGACATAGAAGATCTACCAGACAAGGAATTCAAAAAAATAATGTTAAAATATGTCAGAGACAATGAGAAGAATTGGGAGGACTTCAAGGAATTCAAGAACCACATAGCCTCAGAAATACAACAAATGAAAAGTAAAATCCTTGACTTAGAGCACAAAATTGAGAGCCTAACCAACAGAACAAATACAGCAGAAGAGAGGATCTCTGAAACAGAAGACACACAAAACGAACACACCCAGTTCATTAAACAGCTGGAGACAAGTCTGAACAAAGCCAATAAGACCATACAAGAAATGAAAGACAACCTCAGAAAATCAAATATTAGGATTATTGGCCTTCCTGAAGGAGCGGAAAAAGAATCAGGAATGCAAATGGTGCTCGACGAAATTATACAGGAAAACTTTCAAAACACTTGGAACATGAATCCAGCTCAAATCCAGGACGGTCAGAGGACTCCCAGCAGATATGACCCAAAGCGATCTTCACCCAGACATATGGTGCTCAAGTTCCACTCCAACGAAGACAAAGAAAGAATCCTGAGACAAGTACGAAGCAGAGAAAAGATCACATACCGGGGAAAACCAATCAGGATCATGGCTGACTTTTCTGAAGAGACCTTACAAGCAAGAAGAGAATGGACAAAGATCTTCCAAATCCTGAATCAGAACAACTGTCAACCAAGACTATTGTACCCAGCAAAGATCTCATTCGTATTTGAGAACGAAATCAAATACTTCCACAGCAAAGAGAAATTAGAAGAATATGCCAGCACAAAACCAGCTCTACAAAATCTCCTTAGAAATGCACTAATTCCAGAAAAAAAGGAGGTGAATCATAAGCAAAGATGGCAAACAGGAAGGTCTCCCCACTAAAGTCCACACAAGGAAGAGCAATAACACAGATATCAACACCCACAAAAACAAGTATGGCAGGGCAAAATCACAACCTCTCAATTTTAACTCTCAACACAAATGGCCTGAACTCACCAATCAAAAGGCATAGATTAACAGAATGGATTATCAAACAGCACCCAACTATCTGTTGCCTACAAGAGACACATCTAACCAGAAGAGATTCAAAGAAGCTGAAAGTGAAAGGTTGGAAACAGATATTTCATGCCAATGGACGAGAAAAAAAGGCTGGGGTAGCTGTCTTAATTTCAGATGATGTGGACTTCAATCTGACACACATCAAAAAGGACAGGGAAGGACATTATATATTGGTGAAGGGACTGATCCATCAGGAAGTAATTACCATTGTGAACATATATGCACCAAATTCAAACGCACCTAGCTACGTGAAGCAATTACTCACGGACTTAAGGGGAGACATAGATATGCACACAATAATAGTGGGTGATCTTAACACCCCACTAACAACTATAGACAGATCAACAAAACAAAAACTCAACAAAGAAACAACAGAACTCATACAAACAATAGAACAACTGGACTTGGTTGACATTTATAGAATTTTTTACCCTAAGGCCACAGATTATACATTTTTTTCAGCAGTGCATGGCACCTTCTCCAGGATCGACCACATGATAGGACACAAAGCAAACCTAAATAACTTCCAAAAGATAGGAATCATACCATGTACCCTCTCAGACCACCACGGAATGAAGCTGGAAATCAGCAATTCAAAATGCCCCAGGAAATACAGAAACTCTTGGAGGCTGAACAATATGCTACTAAACGAACAATGGATCAGAGAAGAAATTAAAGATGAGATCAAAAAATTTATGGAAACCAATGAAAACTCTGACACAACATTCCAAAATTTGTGGGACACTGCCAAAGCAGTGCTACGGGGTAAACTCATCGCAATTGGAGCTCATGTCAAGGCCCAAGTGAGGCGCCAAATACAGGAACTAAACACACACCTCCAGGAACTGGAAAAACAACAGCAGAAGAGCCCCACACACAATAGGAAACAAGAAATCATCAAAACAAGGGAGGAAATCAACCAGATAGAAATAAAAAAAACCATACACAAAATCAATGAATCAAAAAGCTGGTTTTTTGAGAAGATAAACAAGATAGACACTCCACTGGCCCGACTGACAAAGAAAAAACAAGAGAAGGCAAGAATTAACAGCATCAAAGATGAAAAAGGCAACATAACAACAGACACCGCATCCATTAAGGCCATAATCAGAAATTACTACAAAGCACTGTACTCCAACAAATCAGAAGATCACCAAGAAATGGAAAAGTTCTTAGACTTCTACCACTTGCCAAAACTTAGCCCAGAGGCAACAAATGACCTGAACAAACCCATAACTGAAGTAGAGATTGAATCAGTGATTAAAGACCTCCCAACAAGGAAAAGCCCAGGCCCAGACGGCTTCACTCCAGAATTCTACAAAACATTCCGAACAGAGCTGACCCCAATCCTCTACAAACTCTTCAAAACAATAGAAAAAGAGGCAACCCTTCCAAACTCATTCTATGAAGCCAACATTACCTTAATCCAAAACCAGATAGAGAACTAACAGAGAAGGAAAACTACAGACCTATCTCTTTGATGAACATTGATGCTAAGATTCTCAACAAAATCCTAGCCAACAGAATTCAAAAACACATCAGACAGATCATTCATCCAGATCAAGTAGGATTCATCCCTGGAATGCAGGGATGGTTCAACATTCGAAAATCTATAGTGATACACCACATCCAAAAACTGAAAAACAAGAATCACATGATAGTATCAATAGATGCGGAAAAAGCTTTCGACAAAATCAACATCACTTCCTACTAAAAACCCTAACCAAGGTAGGCATAGATGGAAAAATCCACAACATAATTAAAGCAATATATGAAAAACCCAACGCCAGCATCATACTGAATGGAGAAAAGCTGGAACCCTTCCCACTGAGATCTGGAACAAGACAGGGATGTCCGCTTTCTCCGCTGCTATTCAACATAGTTCTAGAGGTACTCGCTGAGGCCATAAGACAAGAAAAAGAAATCAAAGGAATCCAAATGGGAAATGAAGAAGTCAAGCTCTCACTATACGCAGATGATATGATTCTTTATGTAGAAGAGCCAAGAGACTCAATACAGAGACTGCTAGAACTTGTACGAGAGTTTGGTAGAGTGGCAGGGTACAAAATTAATGAACGAAAATCAACAGCCATAGTGTATGCGAACAGCCCCAAGATGGAAAAAGACTTAACCAGCAAGATACCATTCAAAATAACAGAGAAAAGTATGAAATATCTGGGAATAAATCTAACCAAAAATGTAGAAGACTTATTTGAAGAAAACTACAATCTGCTTAAAAAAGAAATTGAACAAGACCTCAAAAGATGGAGTAATATCCCATGCTCCTGGATAGGTAAAATCAATATCATTAAAATGTCTATACTGCCAAAAGCAATATATACATTCAATGCAATCCCAATCAAATTGCCCAAAACATTCTTCACAGATCTGGAAACAATGATCCAAAGGTTCATCTGGAAGCACAAAAAACCACGGATAGCTAGAACTATCCTGAAGAACAGGAAGTTAGCAGGGGGAATCACAGTTCCGGACCTCTGGACATACTATAGGGCAGTGGTTATCAAAACAGCGTGGTACTGGCACAAAGATAGAGAGGAAGATCAATGGAGCAGAATAGAAACGCCAGAAGGAAACCCACACAGATACAGCCAAATAATCTTTGACAAAAAGACAAACAACAACCCAGGCAAATGGGAAGGTCTGTTCAATAAATGCTGCTGGGACAACTGGTTGATAGCCTGCAGAAACAAAAAAATAGATCCACATCTCTCACCATACACTAAGATCAGATCTAAATGGATAACAGATCTAAACCTACATCCAGAAACCTTCAAACTTTTGGAAGAAAATGTTGGAAACACACTGGAACACTTAGGGGTAGGCCCTCACTTCCTAAAAAAGACTCCAGATGCAGTAGAAATCAAGACCAAAATAAACAATTGGGACCTCATCAAACTAAGAAGCTTCTGTACAGCTAGAGAAACAATCAACAAAGTAAAAAGGCAACCCACAGAATGGGAGAAGATCTTCGCACACGACATAGGTGATAGAGGGCTAATATCCAGAATATACAAAGAGCTACAAAACAACCAAAATGTCAAAACAAACAACCCACTCAAGAAATGGGCACGGGAAATGGGCAGACACTTCACAAAGGAACAAACCCAAATGGCAAATAAACATATGAAAAAATGCTCAAGTTCCCTGGCAATAAGGGAAATCCAAATTAAAACATCAATGAGGTACCACCTAACGCCAGTAAGACTGGCCCACATGAATAAAAGCACCAACGACAATTGTTGGCGAGGTTGCGGGGAAAAGGGAACCCTACTCCACTGCTGGTGGGGCTGCAGGCTGGTACAGCCTCTATGGAAATCAGTATGGAGAATATTCAAACAACTCAAATTCAACATACCGTATGATCCAGCAATAGCACTCCTAGGAATATATCCAGAACACTTGTTCTATGAGAAACCAACATGTACTCCTATGTTCATAGCAGCACAATCAGTAATTGCAAAAACATGGAAACAACCAAAATGCCCATCAAAAGAGGATTGGATAAGAAAGCTATGGTTCATCTACTCCATGGAATACTACTCAGCTATTAAAAAAAACAAAATGCAGTTCTTTGTGGCCAAATGGGCCAAACTGGAAACCATAATGCTAAGGGAAATGAGCCAATCCCAAAAGGTTAAATACCACATGTTTGCCTTAATTTAAGATGATATGATGTTATGTATAACATGTTATGTTTTGAATGTTATATGTTGTGTATAATCTAAAATTGAAGTATAGGTGAGGTGGTCACAGAAGGTGGCTGGGAACCCGCATTTACTTTTAACATATTGGTTACTCATTACTATGTCAATTAATTCCATAATGATGTAAATTTTTGCTGATGGTATGTTGGAGCTTTCAATTGACTGGGATGATACTCTGCTGGCTCTGTCATCAGACCAGAGAGGGTATACCTAAGAAGCCGTTGAACTTGACGGGACAATAAGATGCTGGACTCTATGTTTGGTATACGCTTGCAATGGGGAAATCTCAACTGAACTTGAGCTGTGGTTATGCAATAAGGTGGAGGAATCCACCATGGTGGGAGGGTTTGGGGAGGGGTGGGGAGAACCCAAGTATCTATGTAACTGTGTCACATAATACAATGTAATTACTGAAGTTAAATAATAAATAATTAAAAAAAATTAAAAAAAAAAAGAAAATTAAAAAAAAAAAAAAGCATAGAGTGTGAAAACTGAGTTTCCTTGAGAGCTGCTTGGAAGCGTGATGGTGTGTGAAGTTAGTGAGCCAAATGGAGTTGTTCTCCTACAAGAACCACTCGGCTGATTCTTCTTCAACATGCACTTCACCAACATGCAGTGTTTCCTTGATTGAATTAGCTCTCACACAAATATTTGTGTCTACAGCCTTTTTCATTGAGGGCTATCTAAAACGGCTTTGACGCTGAAGTTGTCTGTGAATGTGGAGTTGGTGGCATGTGAAACCCGCATGTGGAGCATTGGTTTGTGTGGGATGCTCTACTAGGTTCATTCCTAGATAATGCACTCAAAGGGCATTAAGCATAGAGTGTGAAAACTGAGTTTCCTTGAGAGCTGCTTGGAAGCCTGATGGTGTGTGAAGTTAGTGAGCCTAAGGGAGTTGTTCTCCTACAAGAACCACTCGGCTGATTCTTCTTCAACATGCCCTTCACCAACATGCAGTGTTTCCTTGATTGAATTAACTCTCACACAAATATTTGTGTCTACAACCTTTTTCATTGAGGGCTATCTGAAAACGACTTTGGCGCTGAAGTTGTCTGTGAATGTGGAGTTGGTGGCATGTGAAACCCGCACGTGGAGCATTGGTTTGTGTGGGATGCTCTACCAGGTTCATTCCTAGATAATGCACTCAAAGGGCATTAAGCATAGAGTGTGAAAACTGAGTTTCCTTGAGAGCTGCTTGGAAGCCTGATGGTGTGTGAAGTTAGTGAGCCAAATGGAGTTGTTCTCCCACAAGAACCACTCGGCTGATTCTTCTTCAATATGCCCTTCACCAACATGCAGTGTTTCCTTGATTGAATTAGCTCTCACACCAATATTTGTGTCTAGAGCCTTTGCACTTAGGGCTATCTGAAAATAGCTTTGGCGCTGAAGTTGTTTGTGAATGTGGAGTTGGTGGCATGTGAAACCCGCATGTGGAGCATTGGTTTGTGTGGGATGCTCTACCAGGTTCATTCCTAGATAATGCACTCAAAGGGCATTAAGCATAGAGTGTGAAACCTGAGTTTCCTTGAGAGCTGCTTGGAAGCCTGATGATGTGTGAAGTTAGTGAGCCAAATGGAGTTGTTCTCCCACAAGAACCACTCGGCTGATTCTTCTTCAACATGCCCTTCACCAACATGCAGTGTTTCCTTGATTGAATTAGCTCTCACACCAATATTTGTGTCTAGAGCCTTTGCATTGAGGACTCTCTGAAAATGGCTTTGTCGCTGAAGTTGTCTGTGAATGTGGAGTTGGTGGCATGTGAAACCCGCATGTGGAGCATTGGTTTGTGTGGGATGCTCTACCAGGTTCATTCCTAGATAATGCACTCAAAGGGCATTAAGCATAGAGTGTGAAAACTGAGTTTCCTGGAGAGCTGCTTGGAAGCGTGATGGTGTGTGAAGTTAGTGATCCAAAAGGAGTTGTTCTCCCACAAGAACCACTCGGATGATTCTTCTTCAATGTGCCCTTCACGAACATGCAGTGTTTCATTGATTGAATTAGCTCTCACACAAATATTTGCGCCTAGAGCCTTTACTTTGAGGACTCGCTGAAAACGGATTACGCGCTGAATTTGTCTGTGAATGTGGAGTTGGTGGCATGTGAAACCCGCATGTGGAGCATTGGTTTGCGTGGAATGCTCATCAAGCTTCATTTCAGTCCTAGGCACTCAAAGGGCATTAAGCATAGAGTGTGAAACCTGAGTTTCCTTGAGAGCTGCTTGGAAGCCTGATGGTGTGTGAAGTTAGTGAGCCAAATGGAGTTGTTCTCCCACAAGAACCACTCGGATGATTCTTCTTCAATATGCCCTTCACTAACATGCAGTGTTTCCTTGATTGAATTAGCTCTCACACCAATATTTGTGTCTAGAGCCTTTGCACTTAGGGCTATCTGAAAACGGCTTAAGCGCTGAAGTTGTCTGTGAATGTGGAGTTGGTGGCATGTGAAACCCGCATGTGGAGCATTGGTTTGTGTGGGATGCTCTACCAGGTTCATTCCTAGATAATGCACTCAAAGGGCATTAAGCATAGAGTGTGAAAACTGACTTTCCTTGAGAGCTGCTTGGAAGCCTGATGGTGTGTGAAGTTAGTGAGCCAAATGGAGTTGTTCTCCCACAAGAACCACTCGGCTGATTCTTCTTCAATATGCCCTTCACCAACATGCAGTGTTTCCTTGATTAAATTAGCTCTCACACAAATATCTGTGTCTAGAGCCTTTGCATTGAAGGCTACCTGAAAACATCTTTGACGCTGAAGTAGTCTGTGAATGTGGAGTTGGTGGCATGTGAAACCCGCATGTGGAGCATTGGTTTGTGTGGGA
Organism: Ochotona princeps; assembly: GCF_030435755.1. NCBI lineage: Eukaryota > Metazoa > Chordata > Mammalia > Lagomorpha > Ochotonidae > Ochotona > Ochotona princeps. The sequence continues at coordinate 103,094,380 of NC_080835.1, read as the reverse complement.
TGCTCTACTAGGTTCATTCCTAGATAATGCACTCAAAGGGCATTAAGCATAGAGTGTGCAACGCGACAAAAGCGTAAGTGGAGCAGCATAGAACTACAGGGAGAAGAACGTGAAGTTCCCTGGACAGTGTGGAGCCAAAAAAATCCACCCAACTCGGAAGAGCAACCAGGGAAAAATAAAGCAAAGACAGGGATGACGACTTTCCGCTCCTGACCTGCTGAGTCACCTCTGAGTGCAGACGCTGAAAGCCGCCGAACCCACCCAAAGACCGACCTGCAGACGCTGTGGCCGTGAGGACCGGCGGTGATTGGGACCCGCTGGCATCTTCTCACCCTGGTCACCAGGACTCGCCAGGACCTGCCCCGCTTTGGACACCAGGACCCTGAATCACCGGGACCCGCCGGCATCTGCCCACCCTGGTCGCCAACCCCCGGGACCTGCACCAGCCACAGCCCCCAGGCTCCATCGCGACCCGCGGAGACCAGCAACGGACGCAGCAGTCGGGAGACGCACTGGCGGCCAGGATTCCCACCAGAGGAAGAAGCAGACTGCAAGAACCTGAGGTTTGAGTGAGTTGGGTGGGGACAGTGGTGGGTTGGAGGCTTCGGGAGTTGGCCCCCCAGGGGCACGGACAGAGCCTGAACACAATTGGTCTCCCCGCCCCTCCCCCCCCCCCCCAGGCTCCAGCCTCTAGAGACACAGGGCGAGTGCCTTGAGACTGCCAAAACTGTGTCTGGGAGAAAGGCAAAAGGCACACTGGATACTCCCCTGTGCCTTTGCGGTGTGGCACTCAGCTGGGCGGTGCTATCCCACAGGAACCCAAGCACGCCTCTGGGCTGGGCAGTTCCCTGCTAGCGCCGGGGCGGTCGGTTCCCTGCAAGTGCTGGGGTGGGCGGACCTGCGCAGGAGGCGTTTCCAGAGAGCACCTGGAACACCCCATGCCCTATAGTCCCTTGCTCCGAGCCCTGTGATCCAGTGCACAGGGGGCGCGCACAGAGAGTGCCTTCACTCCTCCACACCCTGTGGTAGCATACCTGTAGGGGACGAGCTGAGAGTGCGCTTTGAATCCTCTGGGCCCTGGAAGTGGCACCCTGAGGTCCAGTGTTCTGGAGACGCACCAAAAGTGCCTTGAAAATTCCCACACCCTGCTACTCCACGCCTGCAGACTCCGATCTCTACAGGATAGTGCTTGGAGACCCCTCAGCACACTGGTGCCTAGGTCTCTCAAAAAAGAAACACTAACACAATGGGAAGAAATACCAGAAAAGGTAATGATCCAGATGAGAGTGCCAACACCCTACCAATAAAGGATCGAAAGCCAATGTCTATTTCGGAGATGCGAGATGAAGACATAGAAGATCTACCAGACAAGGAATTCAAAAAAATAATGTTAAAATATGTCAGAGACAATGAGAAGAATTGGGAGGACTTCAAGGAATTCAAGAACCACATAGCCTCAGAAATACAACAAATGAAAAGTAAAATCCTTGACTTAGAGCACAAAATTGAGAGCCTAACCAACAGAACAAATACAGCAGAAGAGAGGATCTCTGAAACAGAAGACACACAAAACGAACACACCCAGTTCATTAAACAGCTGGAGACAAGTCTGAACAAAGCCAATAAGACCATACAAGAAATGAAAGACAACCTCAGAAAATCAAATATTAGGATTATTGGCCTTCCTGAAGGAGCGGAAAAAGAATCAGGAATGCAAATGGTGCTCGACGAAATTATACAGGAAAACTTTCAAAACACTTGGAACATGAATCCAGCTCAAATCCAGGACGGTCAGAGGACTCCCAGCAGATATGACCCAAAGCGATCTTCACCCAGACATATGGTGCTCAAGTTCCACTCCAACGAAGACAAAGAAAGAATCCTGAGACAAGTACGAAGCAGAGAAAAGATCACATACCGGGGAAAACCAATCAGGATCATGGCTGACTTTTCTGAAGAGACCTTACAAGCAAGAAGAGAATGGACAAAGATCTTCCAAATCCTGAATCAGAACAACTGTCAACCAAGACTATTGTACCCAGCAAAGATCTCATTCGTATTTGAGAACGAAATCAAATACTTCCACAGCAAAGAGAAATTAGAAGAATATGCCAGCACAAAACCAGCTCTACAAAATCTCCTTAGAAATGCACTAATTCCAGAAAAAAAGGAGGTGAATCATAAGCAAAGATGGCAAACAGGAAGGTCTCCCCACTAAAGTCCACACAAGGAAGAGCAATAACACAGATATCAACACCCACAAAAACAAGTATGGCAGGGCAAAATCACAACCTCTCAATTTTAACTCTCAACACAAATGGCCTGAACTCACCAATCAAAAGGCATAGATTAACAGAATGGATTATCAAACAGCACCCAACTATCTGTTGCCTACAAGAGACACATCTAACCAGAAGAGATTCAAAGAAGCTGAAAGTGAAAGGTTGGAAACAGATATTTCATGCCAATGGACGAGAAAAAAAGGCTGGGGTAGCTGTCTTAATTTCAGATGATGTGGACTTCAATCTGACACACATCAAAAAGGACAGGGAAGGACATTATATATTGGTGAAGGGACTGATCCATCAGGAAGTAATTACCATTGTGAACATATATGCACCAAATTCAAACGCACCTAGCTACGTGAAGCAATTACTCACGGACTTAAGGGGAGACATAGATATGCACACAATAATAGTGGGTGATCTTAACACCCCACTAACAACTATAGACAGATCAACAAAACAAAAACTCAACAAAGAAACAACAGAACTCATACAAACAATAGAACAACTGGACTTGGTTGACATTTATAGAATTTTTTACCCTAAGGCCACAGATTATACATTTTTTTCAGCAGTGCATGGCACCTTCTCCAGGATCGACCACATGATAGGACACAAAGCAAACCTAAATAACTTCCAAAAGATAGGAATCATACCATGTACCCTCTCAGACCACCACGGAATGAAGCTGGAAATCAGCAATTCAAAATGCCCCAGGAAATACAGAAACTCTTGGAGGCTGAACAATATGCTACTAAACGAACAATGGATCAGAGAAGAAATTAAAGATGAGATCAAAAAATTTATGGAAACCAATGAAAACTCTGACACAACATTCCAAAATTTGTGGGACACTGCCAAAGCAGTGCTACGGGGTAAACTCATCGCAATTGGAGCTCATGTCAAGGCCCAAGAGAGGCGCCAAATACAGGAACTAAACACACACCTCCAGGAACTGGAAAAACAACAGCAGAAGAGCCCCACACACAATAGGAAACAAGAAATCATCAAAACAAGGGAGGAAATCAACCAGATAGAAATAAAAAAAACCATACACAAAATCAATGAATCAAAAAGCTGGTTTTTTGAGAAGATAAACAAGATAGACACTCCACTGGCCCGACTGACAAAGAAAAAACAAGAGAAGGCAAGAATTAACAGCATCAAAGATGAAAAAGGCAACATAACAACAGACACCGCATCCATTAAGGCCATAATCAGAAATTACTACAAAGCACTGTACTCCAACAAATCAGAAGATCACCAAGAAATGGAAAAGTTCTTAGACTTCTACCACTTGCCAAAACTTAGCCCAGAGGCAACAAATGACCTGAACAAACCCATAACTGAAGTAGAGATTGAATCAGTGATTAAAGACCTCCCAACAAGGAAAAGCCCAGGCCCAGACGGCTTCACTCCAGAATTCTACAAAACATTCCGAACAGAGCTGACCCCAATCCTCTACAAACTCTTCAAAACAATAGAAAAAGAGGCAACCCTTCCAAACTCATTCTATGAAGCCAACATTACCTTAATCCCAAAACCAGATAGAGAACTAACAGAGAAGGAAAACTACAGACCTATCTCTTTGATGAACATTGATGCTAAGATTCTCAACAAAATCCTAGCCAACAGAATTCAAAAACACATCAGACAGATCATTCATCCAGATCAAGTAGGATTCATCCCTGGAATGCAGGGATGGTTCAACATTCGAAAATCTATAAATGTGATACACCACATCCAAAAACTGAAAAACAAGAATCACATGATAGTATCAATAGATGCGGAAAAAGCTTTCGACAAAATCCAACATCACTTCCTACTAAAAACCCTAACCAAGGTAGGCATAGATGGAAAAATCCACAACATAATTAAAGCAATATATGAAAAACCCAACGCCAGCATCATACTGAATGGAGAAAAGCTGGAACCCTTCCCACTGAGATCTGGAACAAGACAGGGATGTCCGCTTTCTCCGCTGCTATTCAACATAGTTCTAGAGGTACTCGCTGAGGCCATAAGACAAGAAAAAGAAATCAAAGGAATCCAAATGGGAAATGAAGAAGTCAAGCTCTCACTATACGCAGATGATATGATTCTTTATGTAGAAGAGCCAAGAGACTCAATACAGAGACTGCTAGAACTTGTACGAGAGTTTGGTAGAGTGGCAGGGTACAAAATTAATGAACGAAAATCAACAGCCATAGTGTATGCGAACAGCCCCAAGATGGAAAAAGACTTAACCAGCAAGATACCATTCAAAATAACAGAGAAAAGTATGAAATATCTGGGAATAAATCTAACCAAAAATGTAGAAGACTTATTTGAAGAAAACTACAATCTGCTTAAAAAAGAAATTGAACAAGACCTCAAAAGATGGAGTAATATCCCATGCTCCTGGATAGGTAAAATCAATATCATTAAAATGTCTATACTGCCAAAAGCAATATATACATTCAATGCAATCCCAATCAAATTGCCCAAAACATTCTTCACAGATCTGGAAACAATGATCCAAAGGTTCATCTGGAAGCACAAAAAACCACGGATAGCTAGAACTATCCTGAAGAACAGGAAGTTAGCAGGGGGAATCACAGTTCCGGACCTCTGGACATACTATAGGGCAGTGGTTATCAAAACAGCGTGGTACTGGCACAAAGATAGAGAGGAAGATCAATGGAGCAGAATAGAAACGCCAGAAGGAAACCCACACAGATACAGCCAAATAATCTTTGACAAAAAGACAAACAACAACCCAGGCAAATGGGAAGGTCTGTTCAATAAATGCTGCTGGGACAACTGGTTGATAGCCTGCAGAAACAAAAAAATAGATCCACATCTCTCACCATACACTAAGATCAGATCTAAATGGATAACAGATCTAAACCTACATCCAGAAACCTTCAAACTTTTGGAAGAAAATGTTGGAAACACACTGGAACACTTAGGGGTAGGCCCTCACTTCCTAAAAAAGACTCCAGATGCAGTAGAAATCAAGACCAAAATAAACAATTGGGACCTCATCAAACTAAGAAGCTTCTGTACAGCTAGAGAAACAATCAACAAAGTAAAAAGGCAACCCACAGAATGGGAGAAGATCTTCGCACACGACATAGGTGATAGAGGGCTAATATCCAGAATATACAAAGAGCTACAAAACAACCAAAATGTCAAAACAAACAACCCACTCAAGAAATGGGCACGGGAAATGGGCAGACACTTCACAAAGGAACAAACCCAAATGGCAAATAAACATATGAAAAAATGCTCAAGTTCCCTGGCAATAAGGGAAATCCAAATTAAAACATCAATGAGGTACCACCTAACGCCAGTAAGACTGGCCCACATGAATAAAAGCACCAACGACAATTGTTGGCGAGGTTGCGGGGAAAAGGGAACCCTACTCCACTGCTGGTGGGGCTGCAGGCTGGTACAGCCTCTATGGAAATCAGTATGGAGAATATTCAAACAACTCAAATTCAACATACCGTATGATCCAGCAATAGCACTCCTAGGAATATATCCAGAACACTTGTTCTATGAGAAACCAACATGTACTCCTATGTTCATAGCAGCACAATCAGTAATTGCAAAAACATGGAAACAACCAAAATGCCCATCAAAAGAGGATTGGATAAGAAAGCTATGGTTCATCTACTCCATGGAATACTACTCAGCTATTAAAAAAAACAAAATGCAGTTCTTTGTGGCCAAATGGGCCAAACTGGAAACCATAATGCTAAGGGAAATGAGCCAATCCCAAAAGGTTAAATACCACATGTTTGCCTTAATTTAAGATGATATGATGTTATGTATAACATGTTATGTTTTGAATGTTATATGTTGTGTATAATCTAAAATTGAAGTATAGGTGAGGTGGTCACAGAAGGTGGCTGGGAACCCGCATTTACTTTTAACATATTGGTTACTCATTACTATGTCAATTAATTCCATAATGATGTAAATTTTTGCTGATGGTATGTTGGAGCTTTCAATTGACTGGGATGATACTCTGCTGGCTCTGTCATCAGACCAGAGAGGGTATACCTAAGAAGCCGTTGAACTTGACGGGACAATAAGATGCTGGACTCTATGTTTGGTATACGCTTGCAATGGGGAAATCTCAACTGAACTTGAGCTGTGGTTATGCAATAAGGTGGAGGAATCCACCATGGTGGGAGGGTTTGGGGAGGGGTGGGGAGAACCCAAGTATCTATGTAACTGTGTCACATAATACAATGTAATTACTGAAGTTAAATAATAAATAATTAAAAAAAATTAAAAAAAAAAAGAAAATTAAAAAAAAAAAAAAGCATAGAGTGTGAAAACTGAGTTTCCTTGAGAGCTGCTTGGAAGCGTGATGGTGTGTGAAGTTAGTGAGCCAAATGGAGTTGTTCTCCTACAAGAACCACTCGGCTGATTCTTCTTCAACATGCACTTCACCAACATGCAGTGTTTCCTTGATTGAATTAGCTCTCACACAAATATTTGTGTCTACAGCCTTTTTCATTGAGGGCTATCTAAAACGGCTTTGACGCTGAAGTTGTCTGTGAATGTGGAGTTGGTGGCATGTGAAACCCGCATGTGGAGCATTGGTTTGTGTGGGATGCTCTACTAGGTTCATTCCTAGATAATGCACTCAAAGGGCATTAAGCATAGAGTGTGAAAACTGAGTTTCCTTGAGAGCTGCTTGGAAGCCTGATGGTGTGTGAAGTTAGTGAGCCTAAGGGAGTTGTTCTCCTACAAGAACCACTCGGCTGATTCTTCTTCAACATGCCCTTCACCAACATGCAGTGTTTCCTTGATTGAATTAACTCTCACACAAATATTTGTGTCTACAACCTTTTTCATTGAGGGCTATCTGAAAACGACTTTGGCGCTGAAGTTGTCTGTGAATGTGGAGTTGGTGGCATGTGAAACCCGCACGTGGAGCATTGGTTTGTGTGGGATGCTCTACCAGGTTCATTCCTAGATAATGCACTCAAAGGGCATTAAGCATAGAGTGTGAAAACTGAGTTTCCTTGAGAGCTGCTTGGAAGCCTGATGGTGTGTGAAGTTAGTGAGCCAAATGGAGTTGTTCTCCCACAAGAACCACTCGGCTGATTCTTCTTCAATATGCCCTTCACCAACATGCAGTGTTTCCTTGATTGAATTAGCTCTCACACCAATATTTGTGTCTAGAGCCTTTGCACTTAGGGCTATCTGAAAATAGCTTTGGCGCTGAAGTTGTTTGTGAATGTGGAGTTGGTGGCATGTGAAACCCGCATGTGGAGCATTGGTTTGTGTGGGATGCTCTACCAGGTTCATTCCTAGATAATGCACTCAAAGGGCATTAAGCATAGAGTGTGAAACCTGAGTTTCCTTGAGAGCTGCTTGGAAGCCTGATGATGTGTGAAGTTAGTGAGCCAAATGGAGTTGTTCTCCCACAAGAACCACTCGGCTGATTCTTCTTCAACATGCCCTTCACCAACATGCAGTGTTTCCTTGATTGAATTAGCTCTCACACCAATATTTGTGTCTAGAGCCTTTGCATTGAGGACTCTCTGAAAATGGCTTTGTCGCTGAAGTTGTCTGTGAATGTGGAGTTGGTGGCATGTGAAACCCGCATGTGGAGCATTGGTTTGTGTGGGATGCTCTACCAGGTTCATTCCTAGATAATGCACTCAAAGGGCATTAAGCATAGAGTGTGAAAACTGAGTTTCCTGGAGAGCTGCTTGGAAGCGTGATGGTGTGTGAAGTTAGTGATCCAAAAGGAGTTGTTCTCCCACAAGAACCACTCGGATGATTCTTCTTCAATGTGCCCTTCACGAACATGCAGTGTTTCATTGATTGAATTAGCTCTCACACAAATATTTGCGCCTAGAGCCTTTACTTTGAGGACTCGCTGAAAACGGATTACGCGCTGAATTTGTCTGTGAATGTGGAGTTGGTGGCATGTGAAACCCGCATGTGGAGCATTGGTTTGCGTGGAATGCTCATCAAGCTTCATTTCAGTCCTAGGCACTCAAAGGGCATTAAGCATAGAGTGTGAAAACTGAGTTTCCTTGAGAGCTGCTTGGAAGCCTGATGGTGTGTGAAGTTAGTGAGCCAAATGGAGTTGTTCTCCCACAAGAACCACTCGGCTGATTCTTCTTCAATATGCCCTTCACTAACATGCAGTGTTTCCTTGATTGAATTAGCTCTCACACCAATATTTGTGTCTAGAGCCTTTGCACTTAGGGCTATCTGAAAACGGATTACGCGCTGAAGTTGTCTGTGAATGTGGAGTTGGTGGCATGTGAAACCCGCATGTGGAGCATTGGTTTGTGTGGGATGCTCTACCAGGTTCATTCCTAGATAATGCACTCAAAGGGCATTAAGCATAGAGTGTGAAAACTGAGTTTCCTTGAGAGCTGCTTGGAAGCCTGATGGTGTGTGAAGTTAGTGAGCCAAATGGAGTTGTTCTCCCACAAGAACCACTCGGCTGATTCTTCTTCAATATGCCCTTCACCAACATGCAGTGTTTCCTTGATTGAATTAGCTCTCACACAAATATCTGTGTCTAGAGCCTTTGCATTGAAGGCTACCTGAAAACAGCTTTGACGCTGAAGTAGTCTGTGAATGTGGAGTTGGTGGCATGTGAAACCCACATGTGGAGCATTGGTTTGTGTGGGATGCTCTACTAGGTTCATTCCTAGATAATGCACTCAAAGGGCATTAAGCATAGAGTGTGAAAACTGAGTTTCCTTGAGAGCTGCTTGGAAGCCTGATGGTGTGTGAAGTTAGTGAGCCAAATGGAGTTGTTCTCCCACAAGAACCATTCGGCTGATTCTTCTTCAACATGCCCTTCACCAACATGCAGTGTTTCCTTGATTGAATTAGCTCTCACACAAATATTTGTGTCTAGAGCCTTTACTTTGAGGACTCGCTGAAAACGGCTTTGACGCTGAAGTTCTCTTTGAATGTGGAGTTGGTGGCATGTGAAACCCGCATGTCGGGCATTGGTTTGCGTGGAATGCTCACCAAGCTTCCATTCAGTCCTAGGCACTCAAAGGGCATTAAGCATAGAGTGTGAAAACTGAGTTTCCTTGAGAGCTGCTTGGAAGCCTGATGGTGTGTGAACTTAGTGATCCAAAAGGAGTTGTTCTCCCACAAGAACCACTCGGCTGATTCTTTTTCAATATGCCCTTCACGAACATGCAGTGTTTCCTTGATTGAATTAGCTCTCACACCAATATTTGCGCCTAGAGCCTTTACTTTGAGGACTCGCTGAAAACGGCTTTGACGCTGAAGTTGTCTGTGAATGTGGAGTTGGTGGCATGTGAAACCCGCATGTGGAGCATTGCTTTGTTTGGGATGCTCTACCAGGTTCATTCCTAGATAATGCACTCAAAGGGCATTAAGCATAGAGTGTGAAAACTGACTTTCCTTGAGAGCTGCTTGGAAGCCTGATGGTGTGTGAAGTTAGTGAGCCAAATGGAGTTGTTCTCCCACAAGAACCACTCGGCTGATTCTTCTTCAATATGCCCTTCACCAACATGCAGTGTTTACTTGATTGAATTAGCTTTCACACAAATATCTGTGTCTAGCGCCTTTGCATTGAAGGCTACCTGAAAACAGCTTTGAAGCTGAAGTAGTCTGTGAATGTGGAGTTGGTGGCATGTGAAACCCGCATGTGGAGCATTGGTTTGTGTGGGATGCTCTATTAGGTTCATTCCTAGATAATGCACTCAAAGGGCATTAAGCATAGAGTGTGAAAACTGAGTTTCCTTGAGAACTGCTTGGAAGCCTGATGGTGTGTGAAGTTAGTGAGCCGAAGGGAGTTGTTCTCCTACAAGAACCACTCGGCTGATTATTCTTCAACATGCCCTTCACCAACATGCAGTGTTTCCTTGATTGAATTAGCTCTCACACAAATATTTGTGTCTACAGCCTTTTTCATTGAAGGCTATCTGAAAAAGACTTTGGCGCTGAAGTTGTCTGTGAATGTGGAGTTGGTGGCATGTGAAACCCGCATGTGGAGCATTGGTTTGTGTGGGATGCTCTACTAGGTTCATTCCTAGATAATGCACTCAAAGGGCATTAAGCATAGAGTGTGAAAACTGAGTTTCCTTGAGAGCTGCTTGGAAGCCTGATGGTGTGTGAAGTTAGTGAGCCTAAGGGAGTTGTTCTCCTACAAGAACCACTCGGCTGATTCTTCTTCAACATGCCCTTCACCAACATGCAGTGTTTCATTGATTGAATTAGCTCTCACACAAATATTTGTGTCTAGAGCCTTTTTCATTGAGGGCTATTTGAAAAAGACTTTGGCGCTGAAGTTGTCTGTGAATGTGGAGTTGGTGGCATGTGAAACCCGCATGTGGAGCATTGGTTTGTGTGGGATGCTCTACCAGGTTCATTCCTAGATAATGCACTCAAAGGGCATTAAGCATAGAGTGTGCAAACTGAGTTTCCTTGAGAGCTGCTTGGAAGCCTGATGGTGTGTGAAGTTAGTGAGCCAAATGGAGTTGTTCTCCCACAAGAACCATTCAGCTGATTCTTCTTCAATATGCCCTTCACCAACATGCAGTGATTTCTTGATTGAATTAGCTCTCACACCAATATTTGTGTCTAGAGCCTTTGCATTTAGGGCTATCTGAAAACGGCTTTGACGCTGAAGTTGTCTGTGAATGTGGAGTTGGTGGCATGTGAAACCCGCATGTGGAGCATTGGTTTGTGTGGGATGCTCTACCAGGTTCATTCCTAGATAATGCACTCAAAGGGCATTAAGCATAGAGTGTGAAAACTGAGTTTCCTTGAGAGCTGCTTGGAAGCCTGATGGTGTGTGAACTTAGTCAGCCAAATGGAGTTGTTCTCCCACAAGAACCACTCGGCTGATTCTTCTTCAATATGCCCTTCACCAACATGCAGTGTTTCCTTGATTGAATTAGCTCTCACACCAATATTTGCGCCTAGAGCCTTTACTTTGAGGACTCTCTGAAAACGGCTTTGACGCTGAAGTTGTCTTTGAATGTGGAGTTGGTGGCATGTGAAACCCGCATGTGGAGCATTGGTTTGCGTGGAATGCTCGCCAAGCTTCCATTCAGTCCTAGGCACTCAAAGGGCATTAAGCATAGAGTGTGAAAACTGAGTTTCCTTGAGAGCTGCTTGGAAGCCTGATGGTGTGTGAAGTTAGTGAGCCAAATGGAGTTGTTCTCCCACAACAACCACTCGGCTGATTCTTCTTCAATATGTCCTTCACCAACATGCAGTGTTTCCTTGATTGAATTAGCTCTCACACCAATATTTGTGTCTAGAGCCTTTGCACTTAGGGCTATCTGAAAACGGCTTAAGCGCTGAAGTTGTCTGTGAATGTGGAGTTGGTGGCATGTGAAACCCGCATGTGGAGCATTGGTTTGTGTGGGATGCTCTACTAGGTTCATTCCTAGATAATGCACTCAAAGGGCATTAAGCATAGAGTGTGAAAACTGAGTTTCCTTGAGAGCTGCTTGGAAGCCTGATGGTGTGTGAAGTTAGTGAGCCAAATGGAGTTGTTCTCCCACAAGAACCACTCGGCTGATTCTTCTTCAATATGCCCTTCACCAACATGCAGTGTTTCCTTGATTGAATTAGCTCTCACACAAATATCTGTGTCTAGAGCATTTGCATTGAAGGCTACCTGAAAACAGCTTTGACGCTGAAGTTGTCTGTGAATGTGGAGTTGGTGGCATGTGAAACCCGCATGTGGAGCATTGGTTTGTGTGGGATGCTCTACTAGGTTCATTCCTAGATAATGCACTCAAAGGGCATTAAGCATAGAGTGTGAAAACTGAGTTTCCTTGAGAGCTGCTTGGAAGCCTGATGGTGTGTGAAGTTAGTGAGCCAAATGGAGTTGTTCTCCTACAAGAACCACTCGGCTGATTCTTCTTCAACATGCCCTTCACCAACATGCAGTGTTTCCTTGATTGAATTAGCTCTCACACAAATATTTGTGTCTACAGCCTTTTACATTGACGGCTATCTGAAAACGGCTTTGACGCTGAAGTTGTCTGTGAATGTGGAGTTGGTGGCATGTGAAACCCGCATGTGGAGCATTGGTTTGTGTGGGATGCTCTACCAGGTTCATTCCTAGATAATGCACTCAAAGGGCATTAAGCATAGAGTGTGAAAACTGAGTTTCCTTGAGAGCTGCTTGGAAGCCTGATGGTGTGTGAAGTTAGTGAGCCAAATGGAGTTGTTCTCCCACAACAACCACTCGGCTGATTCTTCTTCAATATGCCCTTCACCAACATGCAGTGTTTCCTTGATTGAATTAGCTCTCACACCAATATTTGCGCCTAGAGCCTTTGCATTGAGGACTCTCTGAAAATGGCTTTGTCGCTGAAGTTGTCTGTGAATGTGGAGTTGGTGGCATGTGAAACCCGCATGTGGAGCATTGGTTTGTGTGGGATGCTCTACTAGGTTCATTCCTAGATAATGCACTCAAAGGGCATTAAGCATAGAGTGTGAAAACTGAGTTTCCTTGAGAGCTGCTTGGAAGCCTGATGGTGTGTGAAGTTAGTGAGCCAAATGGAGTTGTTCTCCCACAAGAACCACTCGGCTGATTCTTCTTCAATATGCCCTTCACTAACATGCAGTGTTTCCTTGATTGAATTAGCTCTCACAACAATATTTGCGCCTAGAGCCTTTGCATTGAGGACTCTCTGAAAAAGTTTTTGGCGCTGAAGTTGTATGTGAATGTGGAGTTGGTGGCATGTGAAACCCGCATGTGGAGCATTGGTTTGTGTGGGATGCTCTACCAGGTTCATTCCTAGATAATGCACTCAAAGGGCATTAAGCATAGAGTGTGAAAACTGAGTTTCCTTGAGAGCTGCTTGGAAGCCTGATGGTGTGTGAAGTTAGTGAGCCAAATGGAGTTGTTCTCCCACAAGAACCACTCGGCTGATTCTTCTTCAATATGCCCTTCACCAACATGCAGTGTTTCCTTGATTGAATTAGCTCTCACACCAATATTTGTGTCTAGAGCCTTTGCATTGAGGACTCTCTGAAAATGGCTTTGTCGCTGAAGTTGTCTGTGAATGTGGAGTTGGTGGCATGTGAAACCCGCATGTGGAGCATTGGTTTGTGTGGGATGCTCTACCAGGTTCATTCCTAGATAATGCACTCAAAGGGCATTAAGCATAGAGTGTGAAAACTGAGTTTCCTTGAGAGCTGCTTGGAAGCCTGATGGTGTGTGAAGTTAGTGAGCCAAAGGGAGTTGTTCTCCCACAACAACCACTCGGCTGATTCTTCTTCAACATGCCCTTCACCAACATGCAGTGTTTCATTGATTGAATTAGCTCTCACACAAAGATTTGTGTCTACAGCCTTTTTCATTGAGGGCTATTTGAAAACGACTTTGGCGCTGAAGTTGTCTGTGAATGTGGAGTTGGTGGCATGTGAAACCCGCATGTGGAGCATTGGTTTGTGTGGGATGCTCTACCAGGTTCATTCCTAGATAATGCACTCAAAGGGCATTAAGCATAGAGTGTGAAAACTGAGTTTCCTTGAGAGCTGCTTGGAAGGCTGATGGTGTGTGAACTTAGTGAGCCAAATGGAGTTGTTCTCCCACAAGAACCACTCGGCTGATTCTTCTTCAATATGCCCTTCACCAACATGCAGTGTTTCCTTGATTGAATTAGCTCTCACACCAATATTTGCGCCTAGAGCCTTTACTTTGAGGACTCTCTGAAAACGGCTTTGACGCTGAAGTTGTCTTTGAATGTGGAGTTGGTGGCATGTGAAACCCGCATGTGGAGCATTGGTTTGCGTGGAATGCTCACCAAGCTTCCATTCAGTCCTAGGCACTCAAAGGGCATTAAGCATAGAGTGTGAAAACTGAGTTTCCTTGAGAGCTGCTTGGAAGCCTGATGGTGTGTGAAGTTAGTGAGCCAAATGGAGTTCTTCTCCCACAACAACCACTCGGCTGATTCTTCTTCAATATGTCCTTCACCAACATGCAGTGTTTCCTTGATTGAATTAGCTCTCACACCAATATTTGTGTCTAGAGCCTTTGCACTTAGGGCTATCTGAAAACGGCTTAAGCGCTGAAGTTGTCTGTGAATGTGGAGTTGGTGGCATGTGAAACCCGCATGTGGAGCATTGGTTTGTGTGGGATGCTCTACCAGGTTCATTCCTAGATAATGCACTCAAAGGGCATTAAGCATAGAGTGTGAAAACTGAGTTTCCTTGAGAGCTGCTTGGAAGCATGATGGTGTGTGAAGTTAGTGAGCCAAATGCAGTTGTTCTCCCACAAGAACCACTCGGCTGATTCTTCTTCAATATGCCCTTCACCAACATGCAGTGTTTCCTTGATTGAATTAGCTCTCACACAAATATCTGTGTCTACAGCCTTTGCATTGAAGGCTACCTGAAAACAGCTTTGACGCTGAAGTAGTCTGTGCATGTGGAGTTGGTGGCATGTGAAACCCGCATGTGGAGCATTGGTTTGTGTGGGATGCTCTACCAGGTTCATTCCTAGATAATGCACTCAAAGGGCATTAAGCATAGAGTGTGAAAACTGAGTTTCCTTGAGAGCTGCTTGGAAGCCTGATGGTGTGTGAAGTTAGTGAGCCAAATGTAGTTGTTCTCCCACAAGAACCACTCGGCTGATTCTTCTTCAATATGCCCTTCACCAACATGCAGTGTTTCCTTGATTGAATTAGCTCTCACACCAATATTTGCGCCTAGAGCCTTTACTTTGAGGACTCGCTGAAAACGGCTTTGACGCTGAAGTTGTCTTTGAATGTGGAGTTGGTGGCATGTGAAACCCACATGTGGGACATTGGTTTGCGTGGAATGCTCACCAAGCTTCCATTCAGTCCTAGGCACTCAAAGGGCATTAAGCATAGAGTGTGAAAACTGAGTTTCCTTGAGAGCTGCTTGGAAGCCTGATGGTGTGTGAACTTAGTGAGCCAAATGGAGTTGTTCTCCCACAAGAACCACTCGGCTGATTCTTCTTCAATATGCCCTTCACCAACATGCAGTGTTTCCTTGATTGAATTAGCTCTCACACCAATATTTGTGTCTAGAGCCTTTGCATTGAGGACTCTCTGAAAATGTCTTTGTGGCTGAAGTTGTCTGTGAATGTGGAGTTGGTGGCATGTGAAACCCGCATGTGGAGCATTGGTTTGTGTGGGATGCTCTACCAGGTTCATTCCTAGATAATGCACTCAAAGGGCATTAAGCATAGAGTGTGAAAACTGAGTTTCCTTGAGAGCTGCTTGGAAGCCTGATGGTGTGTGAAGTTAGTGAGCCTAAGGGAGTTGTTCTCCTACAAGAACCACTCGGCTGATTCTTCTTCAATATGCCCTTCACCAACATGCAGTGTTTCATTGATTGAATTATCTCTCACACCAATATTTGCGCCTAGAGCCTTTACTTTGAGGACTCTCTGAAAACGGCTTTGACGCTGAAGTTGTCTTTGAATGTGGAGTTGGTGGCATGTGAAACCCGCATGTGGAGCATTGGTTTGCGTGGAATGCTCACCAAGATTCCATTCAGTCCTAGGCACTCAAAGGGCATTAAGCATAGAGTGTGAAAACTGAGTTTCCTTGAGAGCTGCTTGGAAGCCTGATGGTGTGTGAAGTTAGTGAGCCAAATGGAGTTGTTCTCCCACAACAACCACTCGGCTGATTCTTCTTCAATATGTCCTTCACCAACATGCAGTGTTTCCTTGATTGAATTAGCTCTCACACCAATATTTGTGTCTAGAGCCTTTGCACTTAGGGCTATCTGAAAACGGCTTAGCGCTGAAGTTGTCTGTGAATGTGGAGTTGGTGGCATGTGAAACCCGCATGTGGAGCATTGGTTTGTGTGGGATGCTCTACCAGGTTCATTCCTAGATAATGCACTCAAAGGGCATTAAGCATAGAGTGTGAAAACTGAGTTTCCTTGAGAGCTGCTTGGAAGCCTGATGGTGTGTGAAGTTAGTGAGCCAAATGGAGTTGTTCTCCTACAAGAACCACTCGGCTGATTCTTCTTCAACATGCCCTCCACCAACATGCAGTGTTTCCTTGATTGAATTAGCTCTCACACCAATATTTGCGCCTAGAGCCTTTACTTTGAGGACTCGCTGAAAACGGCTTTGACGCTGAAGTTGTCTTTGAATGTGGAGTTGGTGGCATGTGAAACCCACATGTGGGGCATTGGTTTGCGTGGAATGCTCACCAAGCTTCCATTCAGTCCTATGCACTCAAAGGGCATTAAGCATAGAGTGTGAAAACTGAGTTTCCTTGAGAGCTGCTTGGAAGCCTGATGGTGTGTGAACTTAGTGAGCCAAATGGAGTTGTTCTCCCACAAGAACCACTCGGCTGATTCTTCTTCAATATGCCCTTCACCAACATGCAGTGTTTCCTTGATTGAATTAGCTCTCACACCAATATTTGTGTCTAGAGCCTTTGCATTGAGGACTCTCTGAAAATGGCTTTGTGGCTGAAGTTGTCTGTGAATGTGGAGTTGGTGGCATGTGAAACCCGCATGTGGAGCATTGGTTTGTGTGGGATGCTCTACCAGGTTCATTCCTAGATAATGCACTCAAAGGGCATTAAGCATAGAGTGTGAAAACTGAGTTTCCTTGAGAGCTGCTTGGAAGCCTGATGGTGTGTGAAGTTAGTGATCCAAAAGGAGTTGTTCTCCCACAAGAAACACTCGGCTGATTCTTCTTCAATATGCCCTTCACCAACATGCAGTGTTTCCTTGATTGAATTAGCTCTCACACCAATATTTGCGCCTAGAGCCTTTACTTTGAGGACTCGCTGAAAACGGCTTTGACGCTGAAGTTGTCTTTGAATGTGGAGTTGGTGGCATGTGAAACCCGCATGTGGAGCATTGGTTTGTGTGGGATGCTCTACCAGGTTCATTCCTAGATAATGCACTCAAAGGGCATTAAGCATAGAGTGTGAAAACTGAGTTTCCTTGAGAGCTGCTTGGAAGCCTGATGGTGTGTGAAGTTAGTGAGCCAAAGGGAGTTGTTCTCCCACAACAACCACTCGGCTGATTCTTCTTCAACATGCCCTTCACCAACATGCAGTGTTTCCTTGATTGAATTAGCTCTCACACAAATATTTGTATCTACAGCCTTTTTCATTGAGGGCTATTTGAAAACGACTTTGGCGCTGAAGTTGTCTGTGAATGTGGAGTTGGTGGCATGTGAAACCCGCATGTGGAGCATTGGTTTGTGTGGGATGCTCTACCAGGTTCATTCCTAGATAATGCACTCAAAGGGCATTAAGCATAGAGTGTGAAAACTGAGTTTCCTTGAGAGCTGCTTGGAAGCCTGATGGTGTGTGAACTTAGTGAGCCAAATGGAGTTGTTCTCCCACAAGAACCACTCGGCTGATTCTTCTTCAATATGCCCTTCACCAACATGCAGTGTTTCCTTGATTGAATTAGCTCTCACACCAATATTTGCGCCTAGAGCCTTTACTTTGAGGACTCGCTGAAAACGGCTTTGACGCTGAAGTTGTCTTTGAATGTGGAGTTGGTGGCATGTGAAACCCGCATGTGGAGCATTGGTTTGTTTGGGATGCTCTACCATGTTCATTCCTAGATAATGCACTCAAAGGGCATTAAGCATAGAGTGTGAAAACTGAGTTTCCTTGAGAGCTGCTTGGAAGCCTGATGGTGTGTGAAGTTAGTGAGCCAAATGGAGTTGTTCTCCCACAAGAACCACTCGGCTGATTCTTCTTCTGTATGCCCTTCACGAACATGCAGTGTTTCCTTGATTGAATTAGCTCTCACACCAATATTTGCGCCTAGAGCCTTTACTTTCAGGACTCGCTGAAAACGGCTTTGACGCTGAAGTTGTCTTTGAATGTGGAGTTGGTGGCATGTGAAACCCGCATGTGGGGCATTGGTTTGCGTGGAATGCTCACCAAGCTTCCATTCAGTCCTAGGCACTCAAAGGGCATTAAGCATAGAGTGTGAAAACTGAGTTTCCTTGAGAGCTGCTTGGAAGCCTGATGGTGTGTGAACTTAGTGAGCCAAATGGAGTTGTTCTCCCACAAGAACCACTCGGCTGATTGTTCTTAAATATGCCCTTTACCTACATGCAGTGTTTCCTTGATTCAATTATCTCTCACACAAATATCTGTGTCTAGAGCCTTTGCATTGAAGGCTACCTGAAAACAGCTTTGACGCTGAAGTAGTCTGTGAATGTGGAGTTGGTGGCATGTGAAACCCGCATGTGGAGCATTGGTTTGTGTGGGATGCTCTACCAGGTTCATTCCTAGATAATGCACTCAAAGGGCATTAAGCATAGAGTGTGAAAACTGACTTTCCTTGAGAGCTGCTTGGAAGCCTGATGGTGTGTGAAGTTAGTGAGCCAAATGGAGTTGTTCTCCCACAAGAACCACTCGGCTGATTCTTCTTCAATATGCCCTTCACCAACATGCAGTGTTTCCTTGATTGAATTAGCTCTCACACCAATATCTGTTTCTAGAGCCTTTGCATTGAAGGCTACCTGAAAACAGCTTTGACGCTGAAGTAGTCTGTGCATGTGGAGTTGGTTGCATGTGAAACCCGCATGTGGAGCATTGGTTTGTGTGGGATGCTCTACTAGGTTCATTCCTAGATAATGCACTCAAAGGGCATTAAGCATAGAGTGTGAAAACTGAGTTTCCTTGAGAGCTGCTTGGAAGCCTGATGGTGTGTGAAGTTAGTGAGCCAAAGGGAGTTGTTCTCCCACAACAACCACTCGGCTGATTCTTCTTCAACATGCCCTTCACCAACATGCAGTGTTTCCTTGATTGAATTAGCTCTCACACAAATATTTGTATCTACAGCCTTTTTCATTGAGGGCTATTTGAAAACGACTTTGGCGCTGAAGTTGTCTGTGAATGTGGAGTTGGTGGCATGTGAAACCCGCATGTGGAGCATTGGTTTGTGTGGGATGCTCTACCAGGTTCATTCCTAGATAATGCACTCAAAGGGCATTAAGCATAGAGTGTGAAAACTGAGTTTCCTTGAGAGCTGCTTGGAAGCCTGATGGTGTGTGAACTTAGTGAGCCAAATGGAGTTGTTCTCCCACAAGAACCACTCGGCTGATTCTTCTTCAATATGCGCTTCACCAACATGCAGTGTTTCCTTGATTGAATTAGCTCTCACACCAATATTTGCGCCTAGAGCCTTTACTTTGAGGACTCGCTGAAAACGGCTTTGACGCTGAAGTTGTCTTTGAATGTGGAGTTGGTGGCATGTGAAACCCGCATGTGGAGCATTGGTTTGTTTGGGATGCTCTACCATGTTCATTCCTAGATAATGCACTCAAAGGGCATTAAGCATAGAGTGTGAAAACTGAGTTTCCTTGAGAGCTGCTTGGAAGCCTGATGGTGTGTGAAGTTAGTGAGCCAAATGGAGTTGTTCTCCCACAAGAACCACTCGGCTGATTCTTCTTCAATATGCCCTTCACGAACATGCAGTGTTTCCTTGATTGAATTAGCTCTCACACCAATATTTGCGCCTAGAGCCTTTACTTTGAGGACTCGCTGAAAACGGCTTTGACGCTGAAGTTGTCTTTGAATGTGGAGTTGGTGGCATGTGAAACCCGCATGTGGGGCATTGGTTTGCGTGGAATGCTCACCAAGCTTCCATTCAGTCCTAGGCACTCAAAGGGCATTAAGCATAGAGTGTGAAAACTGAGTTTCCTTGAGAGCTGCTTGGAAGCCTGATGGTGTGTGAACTTAGTGAGCCAAATGGAGTTGTTCTCCCACAAGAACCACTCGGCTGATTGTTCTTAAATATGCCCTTTACCTACATGCAGTGTTTCCTTGATTCAATTATCTCTCACACAAATATCTGTGTGTGGAGCCTTTGCATTGAAGGCTACCTGAAAACAGCTTTGACGCTGAAGTAGTCTGTGAATGTGGAGTTGGTGGCATGTGAAACCCGCATGTGGAGCATTGGTTTGTGTGGGATGCTCTACCAGGTTCATTCCTAGATAATGCACTCAAAGGGCATTAAGCATAGAGTGTGAAAACTGACTTTCCTTGAGAGCTGCTTGGAAGCCTGATGGTGTGTGAAGTTAGTGAGCCAAATGGAGTTGTTCTCCCACAAGAACCACTCGGCTGATTCTTCTTCAATATGCCCTTCACCAACATGCAGTGTTTCCTTGATTGAATTAGCTCTCACACAAATATCTGTTTCTAGAGCCTTTGCATTGAAGGCTACCTGAAAACAGCTTTGACGCTGAAGTAGTCTGTGCATGTGGAGTTGGTGGCATGTGAAACCCGCATGTGGAGCATTGGTTTGTGTGGGATGCTCTACTAGGTTCATTCCTAGATAATGCACTCAAAGGGCATTAAGCATAGAGTGTGAAAACTGAGTTTCCTTGAGAGCTGCTTGGAAGCCTGATGGTGTGTGAAGTTAGTGAGCCAAAGGGAGTTGTTCTCCCACAACAACCACTCGGCTGATTCTTCTTCAACATGCCCTTCACCAACATGTAGTGTTTCCTTGATTGAATTAGCTCTCACACAAATATTTGTATCTACAGCCTTTTTCATTGAGGGCTATTTGAAAACGACTTTGGCGCTGAAGTTGTCTGTGAATGTGGAGTTGGTGGCATGTGAAACCCGCATGTGGAGCATTGGTTTGTGTGGGATGCTCTACCAGGTTCATTCCTAGATAATGCACTCAAAGGGCATTAAGCATAGAGTGTGAAAACTGACTTTCCTTGAGAGCTGCTTGGAAGCCTGATGGTGTGTGAAGTTAGTGAGCCAAATGGAGTTGTTCTCCCACAACAACCACTCGGCTGATTCTTCTTCAATATGCCCTTCACCAACATGCAGTGTTTCCTTGATTGAATTAGCTCTCACACCAATATTTGCGCCTAGAGCCTTTACTTTGAGGACTCGCTGAAAACGGCTTTGACGCTGAAGTTGTCTTTGAATGTGGAGTTGGTGGCATGTGAAACCCGCATGTGGAGCATTGGTTTGTTTGGGATGCTCTACCATGTTCATTCCTAGATAATGCACTCAAAGGGCATTAAGCATAGAGTGTGAAAACTGAGTTTCCTTGAGAGCTGCTTGGAAGCCTGATGGTGTGTGAAGTTAGTGAGCCAAATGCAGTTGTTCTCCCACAAGAACCACTCGGCTGATTCTTCTTCAATATGCCCTTCACCAACATGCAGTGTTTCCTTGATTGAATTAGCTCTCACACCAATATTTGCGCCTAGAGCCTTTACTTTGAGGACTCGCTGAAAACGGCTTTGACGCTGAAGTTGTATGTGAATGTGGAGTTGGTGGCATGTGAAACCCACATGTGGGGCATTGGTTTGCGTGGAATGCTCACCAAGCTTCCATTCAGTCCTAGGCACTCAAAGGGCATTAAGCATAGAGTGTGAAAACTGAGTTTCCTTGAGAGCTGCTTGGAAGCCTGATGGTGTGTGAACTTAGTGAGCCAAATGGAGTTGTTCTCCCACAAGAACCACTCGGCTGATTCTTCTTCAATATGCCCTTCACCAACATGCAGTGATTTCTTGATTGAATTAGCTCTCACACCAATATTTGTGTCTAGACCTTTGCATTGAGGACTCTCTGAAAATGGCTTTGTGGCTGAAGTTGTCTGTGAATGTGGAGTTGGCGGCATGTGAAACCCGCATGTGGAGCATTGGTTTGTGTGGGATGCTCTACCAGGTTCATTCCTAGATAATGCACTCAAAGGGCATTAAGCATAGAGTGTGAAAACTGAGTTTCCTTGAGAGCTGCTTGGAAGCCTGATGGTGTGTGAAGTTAGTGATCCAAAAGGAGTTGTTCTCCCACAAGAAACACTCGGCTGATTCTTCTTCAATATGCCCTTCACGAACATGCAGTGTTTCCTTGATTGAATTAGCTCTCACACCAATATTTGCGCCTAGAGCCTTTACTTTGAGGACTCGCTGAAAACGGCTTTGACGCTGAAGTTGTCTTTGAATGTGGAGTTGGTGGCATGTGAAACCCGCATGTGGAGCATTGGTTTGTGTGGGATGCTCTACTAGGTTCATTCCTAGATAATGCACTCAAAGGGCATTAAGCATAGAGTGTGAAAACTGAGTTTCCTTGAGAGCTGCTTGGAAGCCTGATGGTGTGTGAAGTTAGTGAGCCAAAGGGAGTTGTTCTCCCACAACAACCACTCGGCTGATTCTTCTTCAACATGCCCTTCACCAACATGTAGTGTTTCCTTGATTGAATTAGCTCTCACACAAATATTTGTATCTACAGCCTTTTTCATTGAGGGCTATTTGAAAACGACTTTGGCGCTGAAGTTGTCTGTGAATGTGGAGTTGGTGGCATGTGAAACCCGCATGTGGAGCATTGGTTTGTGTGGGATGCTCTACCAGGTTCATTCCTAGATAATGCACTCAAAGGGCATTAAGCATAGAGTGTGAAAACTGAGTTTCCTTGAGAGCTGCTTGGAAGCCTGATGGTGTGTGAAGTTAGTGAGCCAAATGGAGTTGTTCTCCCACAACAACCACTCGGCTGATTCTTCTTCAATATGCCCTTCACCAACATGCAGTGTTTCCTTGATTGAATTAGCTCTCACACCAATATTTGCGCCTAGAGCCTTTACTTTGAGGACTCGCTGAAAACGGCTTTGACGCTGAAGTTGTCTTTGAATGTGGAGTTGGTGGCATGTGAAACCCGCATGTGGAGCATTGGTTTGTTTGGGATGCTCTACCATGTTCATTCCTAGATAATGCACTCAAAGGGCATTAAGCATAGAGTGTGAAAACTGAGTTTCCTTGAGAGCTGCTTGGAAGCCTGATGGTGTGTGAAGTTAGTGAGCCAAATGGAGTTGTTCTCCCACAAGAACCACTCGGCTGATTCTTCTTCAATATGCCCTTCACCAACATGCAGTGTTTCCTTGATTGAATTAGCTCTCACACCAATATTTGCGCCTAGAGCCTTTACTTTGAGGACTCGCTGAAAACGGCTTTGACGCTGAAGTTGTATGTGAATGTGGAGTTGGTGGCATGTGAAACCCACATGTGGGGCATTGGTTTGCGTGGAATGCTCACCAAGCTTCCATTCAGTCCTAGGCACTCAAAGGGCATTAAGCATAGAGTGTGAAAACTGAGTTTCCTTGAGAGCTGCTTGGAAGCCTGATGGTGTGTGAACTTAGTGAGCCAAATGGAGTTGTTCTCCCACAAGAACCACTCGGCTGATTCTTCTTCAATATGCCCTTCACCAACATGCAGTGATTTCTGATTGAATTAGCTCTCACACCAATATTTGTGTCTAGACCTTTGCATTGAGGACTCTCTGAAAATGGCTTTGTGGCTGAAGTTGTCTGTGAATGTGGAGTTGGCGGCATGTGAAACCCGCATGTGGAGCATTGGTTTGTGTGGGATGCTCTACCAGGTTCATTCCTAGATAATGCACTCAAAGGGCATTAAGCATAGAGTGTGAAAACTGAGTTTCCTTGAGAGCTGCTTGGAAGCCTGATGGTGTGTGAAGTTAGTGATCCAAAAGGAGTTGTTCTCCCACAAGAAACACTCGGCTGATTCTTCTTCAATATGCCCTTCACGAACATGCAGTGTTTCCTTGATTGAATTAGCTCTCACACCAATATTTGCGCCTAGAGCCTTTACTTTGAGGACTCGCTGAAAACGGCTTTGACGCTGAAGTTGTCTTTGAATGTGGAGTTGGTGGCATGTGAAACCCGCATGTGGAGCATTGGTTTGTGTGGGATGCTCTACTAGGTTCATTCCTAGATAATGCACTCAAAGGGCATTAAGCATAGAGTGTGAAAACTGAGTTTCCTTGAGAGCTGCTTGGAAGCCTGATGGTGTGTGAAGTTAGTGAGCCAAAGGGAGTTGTTCTCCCACAACAACCACTCGGCTGATTCTTCTTCAACATGCCCTTCACCAACATGCAGTGATTCATTGATTGAATTAGCTCTCACACCAATATTTGCGCCTAGAGCCTTTGCTTTGAGGAATCTCTGAAAACGGCTTTGGCGCTGAAGTAGTCTGTGAATGTGGAGTTGGTGGCATGTGAAACCCGCATGTGGAGCATTGGTTTGTGTGGGATGCTCTACCAGGTTCATTCCTAGATAATGCACTCAAAGGGCATTAAGCATAGAGTGTGAAAACTGAGTTTCCTTGAGAGCTGCTTGGAAGCCTGATGGTGTGTGAACTTAGTGAGCCAAATGGAGTTGTTCTCCCACAAGAACCACTCGGCTGATTCTTCTTCAATATGCCCTTCACCAACATGAAGTGTTTCCTTGATTGAATTAGCTCTCACACCAATATTTGCGCCTAGAGCCTTTACTTTGAGGACTCGCTGAAAACGGCTTTGACGCTGAAGTTGTCTTTGAATGTGGAGTTGGTGGCATGTGAAACCCGCATGTGGAGCATTGGTTTGCGTGGAATGCTCACCAAGCTTCCATTCAGTCCTAGGCACTCAAAGGGCATTAAGCATAGAGTGTGAAAACTGAGTTTCCTTGAGAGCTGCTTGGAAGCCTGATGGTGTGTGAACTTAGTGAGCCAAATGGAGTTGTTCTCCCACAAGAACCATTCGGCTGATTCTTCTTCAATATGCCCTTCACCAACATGCAGTAATTTCTTGATTGAATTAGCTCTCACACCAATATTTGTGTCTAGAGCCTTTGCATTGAGGGCTATCTGAAAACGGCCTTTGCGCTGAAGTTGTCTGTGAATGTGGAGTTGGTGGCATGTGAAACCCGCATGTGGAGCATTGGTTTGTGTGGGATGCTCTACCAGGTTCATTCCTAGATAATGCACTCAAAGGGCATTAAGCATAGAGTGTGAAAACTGAGTTTCCTTGAGAGCTGCTTGGAAGCCTGATGGTGTGTGAAGTTAGTGAGCCAAATGGAGTTGTTTTCCCACAAGAACCACTCGGCTGATTCTTCTTCAATATGCCCTTTACCTACATGCAGTGTTTCCTTGATTGAATTAGCTCTCACAACAATATTTGCGCCTAGAGCCTTTGCATTGAGGACTCTCTGAAAAAGTTTTTTTCGCTGAAGTTGTATGTGAATGTGGAGTTGGTGGCATGTGAAACCCGCATGTGGAGCATTGGTTTGTGTGGGATGCTCTACCAGGTTCATTCCTAGATAATGCACTCAAAGGGCATTAAGCATAGAGTGTGAAAACTGAGTTTCCTTGAGAGCTGCTTGGAAGCCTGATGGTGTGTGAACTTAGTGAGCCAAATGGAGTTGTTCTCCCACAAGAACCACTCGGCTGATTCTTCTTCAACATGCCCTTCACCAACATGCAGTGTTTCCTTGATTGAATTAGCTCTCACACCAATATTTGTGTCTAGAGCCTTTGCATTGAGGACTCTCTGAAAATGGCTTTGTCGCTGAAGTTGTCTGTGAATGTGGAGTTGGTGGCATGTGAAACCCGCATGTGGAGCATTGGTTTGTGTGGGATGCTCTACCAGGTTCATTCCTAGATAATGCACTCAAAGGGCATTAAGCATAGAGTGTGAAAACTGAGTTTCCTTGAGAGCTGCTTGGAAGCCTGATGGTGTGTGAAGTTAGTGAGCCGAAGGGAGTTGTTCTCCTACAAGAACCACTCGGCTGATTCTTCTTCAACATGCCCTTCACCAACATGCAGTGTTTCCTTGATTGAATTAGCTCTCACACAAATATTTGTGTCTACAGCCTTTTTCATTGAGGGCTATCTGAAAACGACTTTGGCGCTGAAGTTGTTTGTGAATGTGGAGTTGGTGGCATGTGAAACCCGCATGTGGAGCATTGGTTTGTGTGGGATGCTCTACTAGTTTCATTCCTAGATAATGCACTCAAAGGGCATTAAGCATAGAGTGTGAAAACTGAGTTTCCTTGAGAGCTGCTTAAAAGCCTGATGGTGTGTGAAGTTAGTGAGCCTAAGGGAGTTGTTCTCCTACAAGAACCACTCGGCTGATTCTTCTTCAATATGCCCTTCACCAACATGCAGTGTTTCATTGATTGAATTATCTCTCACACCAATATTTGCGCCTAGAGCCTTTACTTTGAGGACTCTCTGAAAACGGCTTTGACGCTGAAGTTGTCTTTGAATGTGGAGTTGGTGGCATGTGAAACCCGCATGTGGAGCATTGGTTTGCGTGGAATGCTCACCAAGATTCCATTCAGTCCTAGGCACTCAAAGGGCATTAAGCATAGAGTGTGAAAACTGAGTTTCCTTGAGAGCTGCTTGGAAGCCTGATGGTGTGTGAAGTTAGTGAGCCAAATGGAGTTGTTCTCCCACAACAACCACTCGGCTGATTCTTCTTCAACATGCCCTTCACCAACATGCAGTGTTTCCTTGATTGAATTAGCTCTCACACCAATATTTGTGTCTAGAGCCTTTGCACTTAGGGCTATCTGAAAACGGCTTAGCGCTGAAGTTGTCTGTGAATGTGGAGTTGGTGGCATGTGAAACCCGCATGTGGAGCATTGGTTTGTGTGGGATGCTCTACCAGGTTCATTCCTAGATAATGCACTCAAAGGGCATTAAGCATAGAGTGTGAAAACTGAGTTTCCTTGAGAGCTGCTTGGAAGCCTGATGGTGTGTGAAGTTAGTGAGCCTAAGGGAGTTGTTCTCCTACAAGAACCACTCGGCTGATTCTTCTTCAACATGCCCTCCACCAACATGCAGTGTTTCCTTGATTGAATTAGCTCTCACACAAATATTTGTGTCTACAGCCTTTTTCATTGAGGGCTATCTGAAAACGGCTTTGACGCTGAAGTTGTCTGTGAATGTGGAGTTGGTGGCATGTGAAACCCGCATGTGGAGCATTGGTTTGTGTGGGATGCTCTACTAGGTTCATTCCTAGATAATGCACTCAAAGGGCATTAAGCATAGAGTGTGAAAACTGAGTTTCATTGAGAGCTGCTTGGAAGCCTGATGGTGTGTGAAGTTAGTGAGCCTAAGGGAGTTGTTCTCCTACAAGAACCATTCGGCTGATTCTTCTTCAACATGCCCTTCACCAACATGCAGTGTTTCCTTGATTGAATTAGCTCTCACACAAATATTTGTGTCTACAACCTTTTTCATTGAGGGCTATCTGAAAACGGCTTTGGCGCTGAAGTTGTCTGTGAATGTGGAGTTGGTGGCATGTGAAACCCGCATGTGGAGCATTGGTTTGTGTGGGATGCTCTACCAGGTTCATTCCTAGATAATGCACTCAAAGGGCATTAAGCATAGAGTGTGAAAACTGAGTTTCCTTGAGAGCTGCTTGGAAGCCTGATGGTGTGTGAAGTTAGTGAGCCAAATGGAGTTGTTCTCCCACAAGAACCACTCGGCTGATTCTTCTTCAATATGCCCTTCACCAACATGCAGTGATTTCTTGATTGAATTAGCTCTCACACCAATATTTGTGTCTAGAGCCTTTGCATTGGGGGCTATCTGAAAACAGCTTTGGCGCTGAAGTTGTCTGTGAATGTGGAGTTGGTGGCATGTGAAACCCGCATGTGGAGCATTGGTTTGTGTGGGATGCTCTACCAGGTTCATTCCTAGATAATGCACTCAAAGGGCATTAAGCATAGAGTGTGAAAACTGAGTTTCCTTGAGAGCTGCTTGGAAGCCTGATGGTGTGTGAAGTTAGTGAGCCAAATGTAGTTGTTCTCCCACAAGAACCACTCGGCTGATTCTTCTTCAATATGCCCTTCACCAACATGCAGTGTTTCCTTGATTGAATTAGCTCTCACACCAATATTTGCGCCTAGAGCCTTTACTTTGAGGACTCGTTGAAAACGGCTTTGACGCTGAAGTTGTCTTTGAATGTGGAGTTGGTGGCATGTGAAACCCACATGTGGGACATTGGTTTGCGTGGAATGCTCACCAAGCTTCCATTCAGTCCTAGGCACTCAAAGGGCATTAAGCATAGAGTGTGAAAACTGAGTTTCCTTGAGAGCTGCTTGGAAGCCTGATGGTGTGTGAACTTAGTGAGCCAAATGGAGTTGTTCTCCCACAAGAACCACTCGGCTGATTCTTCTTCAATATGCCCTTCACCAACATGCAGTGTTTCCTTGATTGAATTAGCTCTCACACCAATATTTGTGTCTAGAGCCTTTGCATTGAGGACTCTCTGAAAATGGCTTTGTGGCTGAAGTTGTCTGTGAATGTGGAGTTGGTGGCATGTGAAACCCGCATGTGGAGCATTGGTTTGTGTGGGATGCTCTACCAGGTTCATTCCTAGATAATGCACTCAAAGGGCATTAAGCATAGAGTGTGAAAACTGAGTTTCCTTGAGAGCTGCTTGGAAGCCTGATGGTGTGTGAAGTTAGTGATCCAAAAGGAGTTGTTCTCCCACAAGAAACACTCGGCTGATTCTTCTTCAATATGCCCTTCACGAACATGCAGTGTTTCCTTGATTGAATTAGCTCTCACACCAATATTTGCGCCTAGAGCCTTTACTTTGAGGACTCGCTGAAAACGGCTTTTACGCTGAAGTTGTCTTTGAATGTGGAGTTGGTGGCATGTGAAACCCGCATGTGGAGCATTGGTTTGTGTGGGATGCTCTACTAGGTTCATTCCTAGATAATGCACTCAAAGGGCATTAAGCATAGAGTGTGAAAACTGAGTTTCCTTGAGAGCTGCTTGGAAGCCTGATGGTGTGTGAAGTTAGTGAGCCAAAGGGAGTTGTTCTCCCACAACAACCACTCGGCTGATTCTTCTTCAACATGCCCTTCACCAACATGCAGTGTTTCCTTGATTGAATTAGCTCTCACACAAATATTTGTATCTACAGCCTTTTTCATTGAGGGCTATTTGAAAACGACTTTGGCGCTGAAGTTGTCTGTGAATGTGGAGTTGGTGGCATGTGAAACCCGCATGTGGAGCATTGGTTTGTGTGGGATGCTCTACCAGGTTCATTCCTAGATAATGCACTCAAAGGGCATTAAGCATAGAGTGTGAAAACTGAGTTTCCTTGAGAGCTGCTTGGAAGCCTGATGGTGTGTGAAGTTAGTGAGCCTAAGGGAGTTGTTCTCCTACAAGAACCACTCGGCTGATTCTTCTTCAATATGCCCTTCACCAACATGCAGTGTTTCATTGATTGAATTATCTCTCACACCAATATTTGCGCCTAGAGCCTTTACTTTGAGGACTCGCTGAAAACGGCTTTGACGCTGAAGTTGTCTTTGAATGTGGAGTTGGTGGCATGTGAAACCCGCATGTGGAGCATTGGTTTGCGTGGAATGCTCACCAAGATTCCATTCAGTCCTAGGCACTCAAAGGGCATTAAGCATAGAGTGTGAAAACTGAGTTTCCTTGAGAGCTGCTTGGAAGCCTGATGGTGTGTGAAGTTAGTGAGCCAAATGGAGTTGTTCTCCCACAACAACCACTCGGCTGATTCTTCTTCAATATGTCCTTCACCAACATGCAGTGTTTCCTTGATTGAATTAGCTCTCACACCAATATTTGTGTCTAGAGCCTTTGCACTTAGGGCTATCTGAAAACGGCTTAGCGCTGAAGTTGTCTGTGAATGTGGAGTTGGTGGCATGTGAAACCCGCATGTGGAGCATTGGTTTGTGTGGGATGCTCTACCAGGTTCATTCCTAGATAATGCACTCAAAGGGCATTAAGCATAGAGTGTGAAAACTGAGTTTCCTTGAGAGCTGCTTGGAAGCCTGATGGTGTGTGAAGTTAGTGATCCAAAAGGAGTTGTTCTCCCACAAGAAACACTCGGCTGATTCTTCTTCAATATGCCCTTCACGAACATGCAGTGTTTCCTTGATTGAATTAGCTCTCACACCAATATTTGCGCCTAGAGCCTTTACTTTGAGGACTCGCTGAAAACGGCTTTTACGCTGAAGTTGTCTTTGAATGTGGAGTTGGTGGCATGTGAAACCCGCATGTGGAGCATTGGTTTGTGTGGGATGCTCTACTAGGTTCATTCCTAGATAATGCACTCAAAGGGCATTAAGCATAGAGTGTGAAAACTGAGTTTCCTTGAGAGCTGCTTGGAAGCCTGATGGTGTGTGAAGTTAGTGAGCCAAAGGGAGTTGTTCTCCCACAACAACCACTCGGCTGATTCTTCTTCAACATGCCCTTCACCAACATGCAGTGTTTCCTTGATTGAATTAGCTCTCACACAAATATTTGTATCTACAGCCTTTTTCATTGAGGGCTATTTGAAAACGACTTTGGCGCTGAAGTTGTCTGTGAATGTGGAGTTGGTGGCATGTGAAACCCGCATGTGGAGCATTGGTTTGTGTGGGATGCTCTACCAGGTTCATTCCTAGATAATGCACTCAAAGGGCATTAAGCATAGAGTGTGAAAACTGAGTTTCCTTGAGAGCTGCTTGGAAGCCTGATGGTGTGTGAAGTTAGTGAGCCTAAGGGAGTTGTTCTCCTACAAGAACCACTCGGCTGATTCTTCTTCAATATGCCCTTCACCAACATGCAGTGTTTCATTGATTGAATTATCTCTCACACCAATATTTGCGCCTAGAGCCTTTACTTTGAGGACTCGCTGAAAACGGCTTTGACGCTGAAGTTGTCTTTGAATGTGGAGTTGGTGGCATGTGAAACCCGCATGTGGAGCATTGGTTTGCGTGGAATGCTCACCAAGATTCCATTCAGTCCTAGGCACTCAAAGGGCATTAAGCATAGAGTGTGAAAACTGAGTTTCCTTGAGAGCTGCTTGGAAGCCTGATGGTGTGTGAAGTTAGTGAGCCAAATGGAGTTGTTCTCCCACAACAACCACTCGGCTGATTCTTCTTCAATATGTCCTTCACCAACATGCAGTGTTTCCTTGATTGAATTAGCTCTCACACCAATATTTGTGTCTAGAGCCTTTGCACTTAGGGCTATCTGAAAACGGCTTAGCGCTGAAGTTGTCTGTGAATGTGGAGTTGGTGGCATGTGAAACCCGCATGTGGAGCATTGGTTTGTGTGGGATGCTCTACCAGGTTCATTCCTAGATAATGCACTCAAAGGGCATTAAGCATAGAGTGTGAAAACTGAGTTTCCTTGAGAGCTGCTTGGAAGCCTGATGGTGTGTGAAGTTAGTGATCCAAAAGGAGTTGTTCTCCCACAAGAAACACTCGGCTGATTCTTCTTCAATATGCCCTTCACGAACATGCAGTGTTTCCTTGATTGAATTAGCTCTCACACCAATATTTGCGCCTAGAGCCTTTACTTTGAGGACTCGCTGAAAACGGCTTTTACGCTGAAGTTGTCTTTGAATGTGGAGTTGGTGGCATGTGAAACCCGCATGTGGAGCATTGGTTTGTGTGGGATGCTCTACTAGGTTCATTCCTAGATAATGCACTCAAAGGGCATTAAGCATAGAGTGTGAAAACTGAGTTTCCTTGAGAGCTGCTTGGAAGCCTGATGGTGTGTGAAGTTAGTGAGCCAAAGGGAGTTGTTCTCCCACAACAACCACTCGGCTGATTCTTCTTCAACATGCCCTTCACCAACATGCAGTGTTTCCTTGATTGAATTAGCTCTCACACAAATATTTGTATCTACAGCCTTTTTCATTGAGGGCTATTTGAAAACGACTTTGGCGCTGAAGTTGTCTGTGAATGTGGAGTTGGTGGCATGTGAAACCCGCATGTGGAGCATTGGTTTGTGTGGGATGCTCTACCAGGTTCATTCCTAGATAATGCACTCAAAGGGCATTAAGCATAGAGTGTGAAAACTGAGTTTCCTTGAGAGCTGCTTGGAAGCCTGATGGTGTGTGAAGTTAGTGAGCCTAAGGGAGTTGTTCTCCTACAAGAACCACTCGGCTGATTCTTCTTCAATATGCCCTTCACCAACATGCAGTGTTTCATTGATTGAATTATCTCTCACACCAATATTTGCGCCTAGAGCCTTTACTTTGAGGACTCGCTGAAAACGGCTTTGACGCTGAAGTTGTCTTTGAATGTGGAGTTGGTGGCATGTGAAACCCGCATGTGGAGCATTGGTTTGCGTGGAATGCTCACCAAGATTCCATTCAGTCCTAGGCACTCAAAGGGCATTAAGCATAGAGTGTGAAAACTGAGTTTCCTTGAGAGCTGCTTGGAAGCCTGATGGTGTGTGAAGTTAGTGAGCCAAATGGAGTTGTTCTCCCACAACAACCACTCGGCTGATTCTTCTTCAATATGTCCTTCACCAACATGCAGTGTTTCCTTGATTGAATTAGCTCTCACACCAATATTTGTGTCTAGAGCCTTTGCACTTAGGGCTATCTGAAAACGGCTTAGCGCTGAAGTTGTCTGTGAATGTGGAGTTGGTGGCATGTGAAACCCGCATGTGGAGCATTGGTTTGTGTGGGATGCTCTACCAGGTTCATTCCTAGATAATGCACTCAAAGGGCATTAAGCATAGAGTGTGAAAACTGAGTTTCCTTGAGAGCTGCTTGGAAGCCTGATGGTGTGTGAAGTTAGTGAGCCTAAGGGAGTTGTTCTCCTACAAGAACCACTCGGCTGATTCTTCTTCAACATGCCCTCCACCAACATGCAGTGTTTCCTTGATTGAATTAGCTCTCACACAAATATTTGTGTCTACAGCCTTTTTCATTGAGGGCTATCTGAAAACGGCTTTGACGCTGAAGTTGTCTGTGAATGTGGATTTGGTGGCATGTGAAACCCGCATGTGGAGCATTGGTTTGTGTGGGATGCTCTACTAGGTTCATTCCTAGATAATGCACTCAAAGGGCATTAAGCATAGAGTGTGAAAACTGAGTTTCCTTGAGAGCTGCTTGGAAGCCTGATGGTGTGTGAAGTTAGTGAGCCTAAGGGAGTTGTTCTCCTACAAGAACCATTCGGCTGATTCTTCTTCAACCTGCCCTTCACCAACATGCAGTGTTTCCTTGATTGAATTAGCTCTCACACAAATATTTGTGTCTACAACCTTTTTCATTGAGGGCTATCTGAAAACGGCTTTGGCGCTGAAGTTGTCTGTGAATGTGGAGTTGGTGGCATGTGAAACCCGCATGTGGAGCATTGGTTTGTGTGGGATGCTCTACCAGGTTCATTCCTAGATAATGCACTCAAAGGGCATTAAGCATAGAGTGTGAAAACTGAGTTTCCTTGAGAGCTGCTTGGAAGCCTGATGGTGTGTGAACTTAGTGAGCCAAATGGAGTTGTTCTCCCACAAGAACCACTCGGCTGATTCTTCTTCAATATGCCCTTCACCAACATGCAGTGATTTCTTGATTGAATTAGCTCTCACACCAATATTTGTGTCTAGAGCCTTTGCATTGGGGGCTATCTGAAAACAGCTTTGGCGCTGAAGTTGTCTGTGAATGTGGAGTTGGTGGCATGTGAAACCCGCATGTGGAGCATTGGTTTGTGTGGGATGCTCTACCAGGTTCATTCCTAGATAATGCACTCAAAGGGCATTAAGCATAGAGTGTGAAAACTGAGTTTCCTTGAGAGCTGCTTGGAAGCCTGATGGTGTGTGAAGTTAGTGAGCCAAATGGAGTTGTTCTCCCACAAGAACCACTCGGCTGATTCTTCTTCAATATGCCCTTCACCAACATGCAGTGTTTCCTTGATTGAATTAGCTCTCACACCAATATTTGCGCCTAGAGCCTTTACTTTGAGGACTCGCTGAAAACGGCTTTGACGCTGAAGTTGTCTTTGAATGTGGAGTTGGTGGCATGTGAAACCCACATGTGGGGCATTGGTTTGCGTGGAATGCTCACCAAGCTTCCATTCAGTCCTAGGCACTCAAAGGGCATTAAGCATAGAGTGTGAAAACTGAGTTTCCTTGAGAGCTGCTTGGAAGCCTGATGGTGTGTGAACTTAGTGAGCCAAATGGAGTTGTTCTCCCACAAGAACCACTCGGCTGATTCTTCTTCAATATGCCCTTCACCAACATGCAGTGTTTCCTTGATTGAATTAGCTCTCACACCAATATTTGTGTCTAGAGCCTTTGCATTGAGGACTCTCTGAAAATGGCTTTGGCGCTGAAGTTGTCTGTGAATGTGGAGTTGGTGGCATGTGAAACCCGCATGTGGAGCATTGGTTTGTGTGGGATGCTCTACCAGGTTCATTCCTAGATAATGCACTCAAAGGGCATTA
The DNA here is from genome assembly GCF_030435755.1 of Ochotona princeps. NCBI lineage: Eukaryota > Metazoa > Chordata > Mammalia > Lagomorpha > Ochotonidae > Ochotona > Ochotona princeps. The sequence continues at coordinate 103,060,151 of NC_080835.1, read as the reverse complement.
AGCATAGAGTGTGAAAACTGAGTTTCCTTGAGAGCTGCTTGGAAGCCTGATGGTGTGTGAAGTTAGTGATCCAAAAGGAGTTGTTCTCCCACAAGAAACACTCGGCTGATTCTTCTTCAATATGCCCTTCACCAACATGCAGTGTTTCCTTGATTGAATTAGCTCTCACACCAATATTTGCGCCTAGAGCCTTTACTTTGAGGACTCGCTGAAAACGGCTTTGACGCTGAAGTTGTCTTTGAATGTGGAGTTGGTGGCATGTGAAACCCGCATGTGGAGCATTGGTTTGTGTGGGATGCTCTACTAGGTTCATTCCTAGATAATGCACTCAAAGGGCATTAAGCATAGAGTGTGAAAACTGAGTTTCCTTGAGAGCTGCTTGGAAGCCTGATGGTGTGTGAAGTTAGTGAGCCAAAGGGAGTTGTTCTCCCACAACAACCACTCGGCTGATTCTTCTTCAACATGCCCTTCACCAACATGCAGTGTTTCCTTGATTGAATTAGCTCTCACACAAATATTTGTATCTACAGCCTTTTTCATTGAGGGCTATTTGAAAACGACTTTGGCGCTGAAGTTGTCTGTGAATGTGGAGTTGGTGGCATGTGAAACCCGCATGTGGAGCATTGGTTTGTGTGGGATGCTCTACCAGGTTCATTCCTAGATAATGCACTCAAAGGGCATTAAGCATAGAGTGTGAAAACTGAGTTTCCTTGAGAGCTGCTTGGAAGCCTGATGGTGTGTGAACTTAGTGAGCCAAATGGAGTTGTTCTCCCACAAGAACCACTCGGCTGATTCTTCTTCAATATGCCCTTCACCAACATGCAGTGTTTCCTTGATTGAATTAGCTCTCACACCAATATTTGCGCCTAGAGCCTTTACTTTGAGGACTCGCTGAAAACGGCTTTGACGCTGAAGTTGTCTTTGAATGTGGAGTTGGTGGCATGTGAAACCCGCATGTGGAGCATTGGTTTGTGTGGGATGCTCTACCAGGTTCATTCCTAGATAATGCACTCAAAGGGCATTAAGCATAGAGTGTGAAAACTGAGTTTCCTTGAGAGCTGCTTGGAAGCCTGATGGTGTGTGAAGTTAGTGAGCCAAATGGAGTTGTTCTCCCACAAGAACCACTCGGCTGATTCTTCTTCAGTATGCCCTTCACGAACATGCAGTGTTTCCTTGATTGAATTAGCTCTCACACCAATATTTGCGCCTAGAGCCTTTACTTTCAGGACTCGCTGAAAACGGCTTTGACGCTGAAGTTGTCTTTGAATGTGGAGTTGGTGGCATGTGAAACCCGCATGTGGGGCATTGGTTTGCGTGGAATGCTCACCAAGCTTCCATTCAGTCCTAGGCACTCAAAGGGCATTAAGCATAGAGTGTGAAAACTGAGTTTCCTTGAGAGCTGCTTGGAAGCCTGATGGTGTGTGAAGTTAGTGAGCCAAAGGGAGTTGTTCTCCCACAACAACCACTCGGCTGATTCTTCTTCAACATGCCCTTCACCAACATGCAGTGTTTCCTTGATTGAATTAGCTCTCACACAAATATTTGTATCTACAGCCTTTTTCATTGAGGGCTATTTGAAAACGACTTTGGCGCTGAAGTTGTCTGTGAATGTGGAGTTGGTGGCATGTGAAACCCGCATGTGGAGCATTGGTTTGTGTGGGATGCTCTACCAGGTTCATTCCTAGATAATGCACTCAAAGGGCATTAAGCATAGAGTGTGAAAACTGACTTTCCTTGAGAGCTGCTTGGAAGCCTGATGGTGTGTGAAGTTAGTGAGCCAAATGGAGTTGTTCTCCCACAAGAACCACTCGGCTGATTCTTCTTCAATATGCCCTTCACCAACATGCAGTGTTTCCTTGATTGAATTAGCTCTCACACCAATATCTGTTTCTAGAGCCTTTGCATTGAAGGCTACCTGAAAACAGCTTTGACGCTGAAGTAGTCTGTGCATGTGGAGTTGGTTGCATGTGAAACCCGCATGTGGAGCATTGGTTTGTGTGGGATGCTCTACTAGGTTCATTCCTAGATAATGCACTCAAAGGGCATTAAGCATAGAGTGTGAAAACTGAGTTTCCTTGAGAGCTGCTTGGAAGCCTGATGGTGTGTGAAGTTAGTGAGCCAAAGGGAGTTGTTCTCCCACAAGAACCACTCGGCTGATTCTTCTTCAACATGCCCTTCACCAACATGCAGTGTTTCCTTGATTGAATTAGCTCTCACACAAATATTTGTATCTACAGCCTTTTTCATTGAGGGCTATTTGAAAACGACTTTGGCGCTGAAGTTGTCTGTGAATGTGGAGTTGGTGGCATGTGAAACCCGCATGTGGAGCATTGGTTTGTGTGGGATGCTCTACCAGGTTCATTCCTAGATAATGCACTCAAAGGGCATTAAGCATAGAGTGTGAAAACTGAGTTTCCTTGAGAGCTGCTTGGAAGCCTGATGGTGTGTGAACTTAGTGAGCCAAATGGAGTTGTTCTCCCACAAGAACCACTCGGCTGATTCTTCTTCAATATGCCCTTCACCAACATGCAGTGTTTCCTTGATTGAATTAGCTCTCACACCAATATTTGCGCCTAGAGCCTTTACTTTGAGGACTCGCTGAAAATGGCTTTGACGCTCAAGTTGTCTTTGAATGTGGAGTTGGTGGCATGTGAAACCCGCATGTGGAGCATTGGTTTGTTTGGGATGCTCTACCATGTTCATTCCTAGATAATGCACTCAAAGGGCATTAAGCATAGAGTGTGAAAACTGAGTTTCCTTGAGAGCTGCTTGGAAGCCTGATGGTGTGTGAAGTTAGTGAGCCAAATGGAGTTGTTCTCCCACAAGAACCACTCGGCTGATTCTTCTTCAATATGCCCTTCACGAACATGCAGTGTTTCCTTGATTGAATTAGCTCTCACACCAATATTTGCGCCTAGAGCCTTTACTTTGAGGACTCGCTGAAAACGGCTTTGACGCTGAAGTTGTCTTTGAATGTGGAGTTGGTGGCATGTGAAACCCGCATGTGGGGCATTGGTTTGCGTGGAATGCTCACCAAGCTTCCATTCAGTCCTAGGCACTCAAAGGGCATTAAGCATAGAGTGTGAAAACTGAGTTTCCTTGAGAGCTGCTTGGAAGCCTGATGGTGTGTGAACTTAGTGAGCCAAATGGAGTTGTTCTCCCACAAGAACCACTCGGCTGATTGTTCTTAAATATGCCCTTTACCTACATGCAGTGTTTCCTTGATTCAATTATCTCTCACACAAATATCTGTGTGTGGAGCCTTTGCATTGAAGGCTACCTGAAAACAGCTTTGACGCTGAAGTAGTCTGTGCATGTGGAGTTGGTGGCATGTGAAACCCGCATGTGGAGCATTGGTTTGTGTGGGATGCTCTACCAGGTTCATTCCTAGATAATGCACTCAAAGGGCATTAAGCATAGAGTGTGAAAACTGAGTTTCCTGGAGAGCTGCTTGGAAGCCTGATGGTGTGTGAAGTTAGTGAGCCAAATGGAGTTGTTCTCCCACAACAACCACTCGGCTGATTCTTCTTCAATATGCCCTTCACCAACATGCAGTGTTTCCTTGATTGAATTAGCTCTCACACAAATATCTGTTTCTAGAGCCTTTGCATTGAAGGCTACCTGAAAACAGCTTTGACGCTGAAGTAGTCTGTGCATGTGGAGTTGGTGGCATGTGAAACCCGCATGTGGAGCATTGGTTTGTGTGGGATGCTCTACTAGGTTCATTCCTAGATAATGCACTCAAAGGGCATTAAGCATAGAGTGTGAAAACTGAGTTTCCTTGAGAGCTGCTTGGAAGCCTGATGGTGTGTGAAGTTAGTGAGCCAAAGGGAGTTGTTCTCCCACAACAACCACTCGGCTGATTCTTCTTCAACATGCCCTTCACCAACATGTAGTGTTTCCTTGATTGAATTAGCTCTCACACAAATATTTGTATCTACAGCCTTTTTCATTGAGGGCTATTTGAAAACGACTTTGGCGCTGAAGTTGTCTGTGAATGTGGAGTTGGTGGCATGTGAAACCCGCATGTGGAGCATTGGTTTGTGTGGGATGCTCTACCAGGTTCATTCCTAGATAATGCACTCAAAGGGCATTAAGCATAGAGTGTGAAAACTGAGTTTCCTTGAGAGCTGCTTGGAAGCCTGATGGTGTGTGAACTTAGTGAGCCAAATGGAGTTGTTCTCCCACAAGAACCACTCGGCTGATTCTTCTTCAATATGCCCTTCACCAACATGCAGTGATTTCTTGATTGAATTAGCTCTCACACCAATATTTGTGTCTAGACCTTTGCATTGAGGACTCTCTGAAAATGGCTTTGTGGCTGAAGTTGTCTGTGAATGTGGAGTTGGTGGCATGTGAAACCCGCATGTGGAGCATTGGTTTGTGTGGGATGCTCTACCAGGTTCATTCCTAGATAATGCACTCAAAGGGCATTAAGCATAGAGTGTGAAAACTGAGTTTCCTTGAGAGCTGCTTGGAAGCCTGATGGTGTGTGAAGTTAGTGATCCAAAAGGAGTTGTTCTCCCACAAGAAACACTCGGCTGATTCTTCTTCAATATGCCCTTCACGAACATGCAGTGTTTCCTTGATTGAATTAGCTCTCACACCAATATTTGCGCCTAGAGCCTTTACTTTGAGGACTCGCTGAAAACGGCTTTGACGCTGAAGTTGTCTTTGAATGTGGAGTTGGTGGCATGTGAAACCCGCATGTGGAGCATTGGTTTGTGTGGGATGCTCTACTAGGTTCATTCCTAGATAATGCACTCAAAGGGCATTAAGCATAGAGTGTGAAAACTGAGTTTCCTTGAGAGCTGCTTGGAAGCCTGATGGTGTGTGAAGTTAGTGAGCCAAAGGGAGTTGTTCTCCCACAACAACCACTCGGCTGATTCTTCTTCAACATGCCCTTCACCAACATGCAGTGATTCGTTGATTGAATTAGCTCTCACACAAATATTTGTATCTACAGCCTTTTTCATTGAGGGCTATTTGAAAACGACTTTGGCGCTGAAGTAGTCTGTGAATGTGGAGTTGGTGGCATGTGAAACCCGCATGTGGAGCATTGGTTTGTGTGGGATGCTCTACCAGGTTCATTCCTAGATAATGCACTCAAAGGGCATTAAGCATAGAGTGTGAAAACTGAGTTTCCTTGAGAGCTGCTTGGAAGCCTGATGGTGTGTGAACTTAGTGAGCCAAATGGAGTTGTTCTCCCACAAGAACCACTCGGCTGATTCTTCTTCAATATGCCCTTCACCAACATGAAGTGTTTCCTTGATTGAATTAGCTCTCACACCAATATTTGCGCCTAGAGCCTTTACTTTGAGGACTCGCTGAAAACGGCTTTGACGCTGAAGTTGTCTTTGAATGTGGAGTTGGTGGCATGTGAAACCCGCATGTGGAGCATTGGTTTGCGTGGAATGCTCACCAAGCTTCCATTCAGTCCTAGGCACTCAAAGGGCATTAAGCATAGAGTGTGAAAACTGAGTTTCCTTGAGAGCTGCTTGGAAGCCTGATGGTGTGTGAACTTAGTGAGCCAAATGGAGTTGTTCTCCCACAAGAACCATTCGGCTGATTCTTCTTCAATATGCCCTTCACCAACATGCAGTAATTTCTTGATTGAATTAGCTCTCACACCAATATTTGTGTCTAGAGCCTTTGCATTGAGGGCTATCTGAAAACGGCCTTTGCGCTGAAGTTGTCTGTGAATGTGGAGTTGGTGGCATGTGAAACCCGCATGTGGAGCATTGGTTTGTGTGGGATGCTCTACCAGGTTCATTCCTAGATAATGCACTCAAAGGGCATTAAGCATAGAGTGTGAAAACTGAGTTTCCTTGAGAGCTGCTTGGAAGCCTGATGGTGTGTGAAGTTAGTGAGCCAAATGGAGTTGTTTTCCCACAAGAACCACTCGGCTGATTCTTCTTCAATATGCCCTTTACCTACATGCAGTGTTTCCTTGATTGAATTAGCTCTCACAACAATATTTGTGTCTAGAGCCTTTGCATTGAGGACTCTCTGAAAATGGCTTTGTCGCTGAAGTTGTCTGTGAATGTGGAGTTGGTGGCATGTGAAACCCGCATGTGGAGCATTGGTTTGTGTGGGATGCTCTACCAGGTTCATTCCTAGATAATGCACTCAAAGGGCATTAAGCATAGAGTGTGAAAACTGAGTTTCCTTGAGAGCTGCTTGGAAGCCTGATGGTGTGTGAAGTTAGTGATCCAAAAGGAGTTGTTCTCCCACAAGAACCACTCGGCTGATTCTTCTTCAATATGCCCTTCACCAACATGCAGTGTTTCCTTGATTGAATTAGCTCTCACACAAATATCTGTGTTTAGAGCCTTTGCATTGAAGGCTACCTGAAAACAGCTTTGAAGCTGAAGTAGTCTGTGAATGTGGAGTTGGTGGCATGTGAAACCCGCATGTGGAGCATTGGTTTGTGTGGGATGCTCTACTAGGTTCATTCCTAGATAATGCACTCAAAGGGCATTAAGCATAGAGTGTGAAAACTGAGTTTCCTTGAGAGCTGCTTGGAAGCCTGATGGTGTGTGAAGTTAGTGAGCCGAAGGGAGTTGTTCTCCTACAAGAACCACTCGGCTGATTCTTCTTCAACATGCCCTTCACCAACATGCAGTGTTTCCTTGATTGAATTAGCTCTCACACAAATATTTGTGTCTACAGCCTTTTTCATTGAGGGCTATCTGAAAACGACTTTGGCGCTGAAGTTGTTTGTGAATGTGGAGTTGGTGGCATGTGAAACCCGCATGTGGAGCATTGGTTTGTGTGGGATGCTCTACTAGGTTCATTCCTAGATAATGCACTCAAAGGGCATTAAGCATAGAGTGTGAAAACTGAGTTTCCTTGAGAGCTGCTTGGAAGCCTGATGGTGTGTGAACTTAGTGAGCCAAATGGAGTTGTTCTCCTACAAGAACCACTCGGCTGATTCTTCTTCAATATGCCCTTCACCAACATGCAGTGTTTCCTTGATTGAATTAGCTCTCACACCAATATTTGCGCCTAGAGCCTTTACTTTGAGGACTCTCTGAAAACGGCTTTGACGCTGAAGTTGTCTTTGAATGTGGAGTTGGTGGCATGTGAAACCCGCATGTGGAGCATTGGTTTGCGTGGAATGCTCACCAAGATTCCATTCAGTCCTAGGCACTCAAAGGGCATTAAGCATAGAGTGTGAAAACTGAGTTTCCTTGAGAGCTGCTTGGAAGCCTGATGGTGTGTGAAGTTAGTGAGCCAAATGGAGTTGTTCTCCCACAACAACCACTCGGCTGATTCTTCTTCAACATGCCCTTCACCAACATGCAGTGTTTCCTTGATTGAATTAGCTCTCACACCAATATTTGTGTCTAGAGCCTTTGCACTTAGGGCTATCTGAAAACGGCTTAGCGCTGAAGTTGTCTGTGAATGTGGAGTTGGTGGCATGTGAAACCCGCATGTGGAGCATTGGTTTGTGTGGGATGCTCTACCAGGTTCATTCCTAGATAATGCACTCAAAGGGCATTAAGCATAGAGTGTGAAAACTGAGTTTCCTTGAGAGCTGCTTGGAAGCCTGATGGTGTGTGAAGTTAGTGAGCCTAAGGGAGTTGTTCACCTACAAGAACCACTCGGCTGATTCTTCTTCAACATGCCCTCCACCAACATGCAGTGTTTCCTTGATTGAATTAGCTCTCACACCAATATTTGCGCCTAGAGCCTTTTTCATTGAGGGCTATCTGAAAACGGCTTTGACGCTGAAGTTGTCTGTGAATGTGGAGTTGGTGGCATGTGAAACCCGCATGTGGAGCATTGGTTTGTGTGGGATGCTCTACTAGGTTCATTCCTAGATAATGCACTCAAAGGGCATTAAGCATAGAGTGTGAAAACTGAGTTTCATTGAGAGCTGCTTGGAAGCCTGATGGTGTGTGAAGTTAGTGAGCCTAAGGGAGTTGTTCTCCTACAAGAACCATTCGGCTGATTCTTCTTCAACATGCCCTTCACCAACATGCAGTGTTTCCTTGATTGAATTAGCTCTCACACAAATATTTGTGTCTACAACCTTTTTCATTGAGGGCTATCTGAAAACGGCTTTGGCGCTGAAGTTGTCTGTGAATGTGGAGTTGGTGGCATGTGAAACCCGCATGTGGAGCATTGGTTTGTGTGGGATGCTCTACCAGGTTCATTCCTAGATAATGCACTCAAAGGGCATTAAGCATAGAGTGTGAAAACTGAGTTTCCTTGAGAGCTGCTTGGAAGCCTGATGGTGTGTGAAGTTAGTGAGCCAAATGGAGTTGTTCTCCCACAAGAACCACTCGGCTGATTCTTCTTCAATATGCCCTTCACCAACATGCAGTGATTTCTTGATTGAATTAGCTCTCACACCAATATTTGTGTCTAGAGCCTTTGCATTGGGGGCTATCTGAAAACAGCTTTGGCGCTGAAGTTGTCTGTGAATGTGGAGTTGGTGGCATGTGAAACCCGCATGTGGAGCATTGGTTTGTGTGGGATGCTCTACCAGGTTCATTCCTAGATAATGCACTCAAAGGGCATTAAGCATAGAGTGTGAAAACTGAGTTTCCTTGAGAGCTGCTTGGAAGCCTGATGGTGTGTGAAGTTAGTGAGCCAAATGTAGTTGTTCTCCCACAAGAACCACTCGGCTGATTCTTCTTCAATATGCCCTTCACCAACATGCAGTGTTTCCTTGATTGAATTAGCTCTCACACCAATATTTGCGCCTAGAGCCTTTACGTTGAGGACTCGCTGAAAACGGCTTTGACGCTGAAGTTGTCTTTGAATGTGGAGTTGGTGGCATGTGAAACCCACATGTGGGGCATTGGTTTGCGTGGAATGCTCACCAAGCTTCCATTCAGTCCTAGGCACTCAAAGGGCATTAAGCATAGAGTGTGAAAACTGAGTTTCCTTGAGAGCTGCTTGGAAGCCTGATGGTGTGTGAACTTAGTGAGCCAAATGGAGTTGTTCTCCCACAAGAACCACTCGGCTGATTCTTCTTCAATATGCCCTTCACCAACATGCAGTGTTTCCTTGATTGAATTAGCTCTCACACCAATATTTGTGTCTAGAGCCTTTGCATTGAGGACTCTCTGAAAATGGCTTTGTGACTGAAGTTGTCTGTGAATGTGGAGTTGGTGGCATGTGAAACCCGCATGTGGAGCATTGGTTTGTGTGGGATGCTCTACCAGGTTCATTCCTAGATAATGCACTCAAAGGGCATTAAGCATAGAGTGTGAAAACTGAGTTTCCTTGAGAGCTGCTTGGAAGCCTGATGGTGTGTGAAGTTAGTGATCCAAAAGGAGTTGTTCTCCCACAAGAAACACTCGGCTGATTCTTCTTCAATATGCCCTTCACGAACATGCAGTGTTTCCTTGATTGAATTAGCTCTCACACCAATATTTGCGCCTAGAGCCTTTACTTTGAGGACTCGCTGAAAACGGCTTTTACGCTGAAGTTGTCTTTGAATGTGGAGTTGGTGGCATGTGAAACCCGCATGTGGAGCATTGGTTTGTGTGGGATGCTCTACTAGGTTCATTCCTAGATAATGCACTCAAAGGGCATTAAGCATAGAGTGTGAAAACTGAGTTTCCTTGAGAGCTGCTTGGAAGCCTGATGGTGTGTGAAGTTAGTGAGCCAAAGGGAGTTGTTCTCCCACAACAACCACTCGGCTGATTCTTCTTCAACATGCCCTTCACCAACATGCAGTGTTTCCTTGATTGAATTAGCTCTCACACAAATATTTGTATCTACAGCCTTTTTCATTGAGGGCTATTTGAAAACGACTTTGGCGCTGAAGTTGTCTGTGAATGTGGAGTTGGTGGCATGTGAAACCCGCATGTGGAGCATTGGTTTGTGTGGGATGCTCTACCAGGTTCATTCCTAGATAATGCACTCAAAGGGCATTAAGCATAGAGTGTGAAAACTGAGTTTCCTTGAGAGCTGCTTGGAAGCCTGATGGTGTGTGAAGTTAGTGAGCCTAAGGGAGTTGTTCTCCTACAAGAACCACTCGGCTGATTCTTCTTCAATATGCCCTTCACCAACATGCAGTGTTTCATTGATTGAATTATCTCTCACACCAATATTTGCGCCTAGAGCCTTTACTTTGAGGACTCGCTGAAAACGGCTTTGACGCTGAAGTTGTCTTTGAATGTGGAGTTGGTGGCATGTGAAACCCGCATGTGGAGCATTGGTTTGCGTGGAATGCTCACCAAGATTCCATTCAGTCCTAGGCACTCAAAGGGCATTAAGCATAGAGTGTGAAAACTGAGTTTCCTTGAGAGCTGCTTGGAAGCCTGATGGTGTGTGAAGTTAGTGAGCCAAATGGAGTTGTTCTCCCACAACAACCACTCGGCTGATTCTTCTTCAATATGTCCTTCACCAACATGCAGTGTTTCCTTGATTGAATTAGCTCTCACACCAATATTTGTGTCTAGAGCCTTTGCACTTAGGGCTATCTGAAAACGGCTTAGCGCTGAAGTTGTCTGTGAATGTGGAGTTGGTGGCATGTGAAACCCGCATGTGGAGCATTGGTTTGTGTGGGATGCTCTACCAGGTTCATTCCTAGATAATGCACTCAAAGGGCATTAAGCATAGAGTGTGAAAACTGAGTTTCCTTGAGAGCTGCTTGGAAGCCTGATGGTGTGTGAAGTTAGTGAGCCTAAGGGAGTTGTTCTCCTACAAGAACCACTCGGCTGATTCTTCTTCAACATGCCCTCCACCAACATGCAGTGTTTCCTTGATTGAATTAGCTCTCACACAAATATTTGTGTCTACAGCCTTTTTCATTGAGGGCTATCTGAAAACGGCTTTGACGCTGAAGTTGTCTGTGAATGTGGATTTGGTGGCATGTGAAACCCGCATGTGGAGCATTGGTTTGTGTGGGATGCTCTACTAGGTTCATTCCTAGATAATGCACTCAAAGGGCATTAAGCATAGAGTGTGAAAACTGAGTTTCATTGAGAGCTGCTTGGAAGCCTGATGGTGTGTGAAGTTAGTGAGCCTAAGGGAGTTGTTCTCCTACAAGAACCATTCGGCTGATTCTTCTTCAACCTGCCCTACACCAACATGCAGTGTTTCCTTGATTGAATTAGCTCTCACACAAATATTTGTGTCTACAACCTTTTTCATTGAGGGCTATCTGAAAATGGCTTTGGCGCTGAAGTTGTCTGTGAATGTGGAGTTGGTGGCATGTGAAACCCGCATGTGGAGCATTGGTTTGTGTGGGATGCTCTACCAGGTTCATTCCTAGATAATGCACTCAAAGGGCATTAAGCATAGAGTGTGAAAACTGAGTTTCCTTGAGAGCTGCTTGGAAGCCTGATGGTGTGTGAACTTAGTGAGCCAAATGGAGTTGTTCTCCCACAAGAACCACTCGGCTGATTCTTCTTCAATATGCCCTTCACCAACATGCAGTGATTTCTTGATTGAATTAGCTCTCACACAAATATTTGTGTCTAGAGCCTTTGCATTGGGGGCTATCTGAAAACAGCTTTGGCGCTGAAGTTGTCTGTGAATGTGGAGTTGGTGGCATGTGAAACCCGCATGTGGAGCATTGGTTTGTGTGGGATGCTCTACCAGGTTCATTCCTAGATAATGCACTCAAAGGGCATTAAGCATAGAGTGTGAAAACTGAGTTTCCTTGAGAGCTGCTTGGAAGCCTGATGGTGTGTGAAGTTAGTGAGCCTAAGGGAGTTGTTCTCCCACAAGAACCACTCGGCTGATTCTTCTTCAATATGCCCTTCACCAACATGCAGTGTTTCCTTGATTGAATTAGCTCTCACACCAATATTTGCGCCTAGAGGCTTTACTTTGAGGACTCGCTGAAAACGGCTTTGACGCTGAAGTTGTCTTTGAATGTGGAGTTGGTGGCATGTGAAACCCATATGTGGGGCATTGGTTTGCGTGGAATGCTCACCAAGCTTCCATTCAGTCCTAGGCACTCAAAGGTCATTAAGCATAGAGTGTGAAAACTGAGTTTCCTTGAGAGCTGCTTGGAAGCCTGATGGTGTGTGAACTTAGTGAGCCAAATGGAGTTGTTCTCCCACAAGAACCACTCGGCTGATTCTTCTTCAATATGCCCTTCACCAACATGCAGTGTTTCCTTGATTGAATTAGCTCTCACACCAATATTTGTGTCTAGAGCCTTTGCATTGAGGACTCTCTGAAAATGGCTTTGTGGCTGAAGTTGTCTGTGAATGTGGAGTTGGTGGCATGTGAAACCCGCATGTGGAGCATTGGTTTGTGTGGGATGCTCTACCAGGTTCATTCCTAGATAATGCACTCAAAGGGCATTAAGCATAGAGTGTGAAAACTGAGTTTCCTTGAGAGCTGCTTGGAAGCCTGATGGTGTGTGAAGTTAGTGATCCAAAAGGAGTTGTTCTCCCACAAGAAACACTCGGCTGATTCTTCTTCAATATGCCCTTCACGAACATGCAGTGTTTCCTTGATTGAATCAGCTCTCACACCAATATTTGCGCCTAGAGCCTTTACTTTGAGGACTCGCTGAAAACGGCTATGACGCTGAAGCTGTCTTTGAATGTGGAGTTGGTGGCATGTGAAACCCGCATGTGGAGCATTGGTTTGTTTGGGATGCTCTACCATGTTCATTCCTAGATAATGCACTCAAAGGGCATTAAGCATAGAGTGTGAAAACTGAGTTTTTTTGAGAGCTGCTTGGAAGCCTGATGGTGTGTGAAGTTAGTGAGCCAAATGGAGTTGTTCTCCCACAAGAACCACTCGGCTGATTCTTCTTCAGTATGCCCTTCACGAACATGCAGTGTTTCCTTGATTGAATTAGCTCTCACACCAATATTTGCGCCTAGAGCCTTTACTTTGAGGACTCGCTGAAAACGGCTTTGACGCTGAAGTTGTCTTTGAATGTGGAGTTGGTGGCATGTGAAACCCGCATGTGGGGCATTGGTTTGCGTGGAATGCTCACCAAGCTTCCATTCAGTCCTAGGCACTCAAAGGGCATTAAGCATAGAGTGTGAAAACTGAGTTTCCTTGAGAGCTGCTTGGAAGCCTGATGGTGTGTGAACTTAGTGAGCCAAATGGAGTTGTTCTCCCACAAGAACCACTCGGCTGATTGTTCTTAAATATGCCCTTTACCTACATGCTGTGTTTCGTTGATTCAATTATCTCTCACACAAATATCTGTGTGTAGAGCCTTTGCATTGAAGGCTACCTGAAAACAACTTTGACGCTGAAGTAGTCTGTGCATGTGGAGTTGGTGGCATGTGAAACCCGCATGTGGAGCATTGGTTTGTGTGGGATGCTCTACCAGGTTCATTCCTAGATAATGCACTCAAAGGGCATTAAGCATAGAGTGTGAAAACTGACTTTCCTTGAGAGCTGCTTGGAAGCCTGATGGTGTGTGAAGTTAGTGAGCCAAATGGAGTTGTTCTCCCACAAGAACCACTCGGCTGATTCTTCTTCAATATGCCCTTCACCAACATGCAGTGTTTCCTTGATTGAATTAGCTCTCACACAAATATCTGTTTCTAGAGCCTTTGCATTGAAGGCTACCTGAAAACAGCTTTGACGCTGAAGTAGTCTGTGCATGTGGAGTTGGTGGCATGTGAAACCCGCATGTGGAGCATTGGTTTGTGTGGGATGCTCTACTAGGTTCATTCCTAGATAATGCACTCAAAGGGCATTAAGCATAGAGTGTGAAAACTGAGTTTCCTTGAGAGCTGCTTGGAAGCCTGATGGTGTGTGAAGTTAGTGAGCCAAATGGAGTTGTTCTCCCACAACAACCACTCGGCTGATTCTTCTTCAACATGCCCTTCACCAACATGTAGTGTTTCCTTGATTGAATTAGCTCTCACACAAATATTTGTATCTACAGCCTTTTTCATTGAGGGCTATTTGAAAACGACTTTGGCGCTGAAGTTGTCTGTGAATGTGGAGTTGGTGGCATGTGAAACCCGCATGTGCAGCATTGGTTTGTGTGGGATGCTCTACCAGGTTCATTCCTAGATAATGCACTCAAAGGGCATTAAGCATAGAGTGTGAAAACTGAGTTTCCTTGAGAGCTGCTTGGAAGCCTGATGGTGTGTGAACTTAGTGAGCCAAATGGAGTTGTTCTCCCACAAGAACCACTTGGCTGATTCTTCTTCAATATGCCCTTCACCAACATGCAGTGTTTCCTTGATTGAATTAGCTCTCACACCAATATTTGCGCCTAGAGCCTTTACTTTGAGGACTCGCTGAAAACGGCTTTGACGCTGAAGTTGTCTGTGAATGTGGAGTTGGTGGCATGTGAAACCCGCATGTGGAGCATTGGTTTGTGTGGGATGCTCTACCATGTTCATTCCTAGATAATGCACTCAAAGGGCATTAAGCATAGAGTGTGAAAACTGAGTTTCCTTGAGAGCTGCTTGGAAGCCTGATGGTGTGTGAAGTTAGTGAGCCAAATGGAGTTGTTCTCCCACAAGAACCACTCGGCTGATTCTTCTTCAATATGCCCTTCACGAACATGCAGTGTTTCCTTGATTGAATTAGCTCTCACACCAATATTTGCGCCTAGAGCCTTTACTTTGAGGACTCGCTGAAAACGGCTTTGACGCTGAAGTTGTCTTTGAATGTGGAGTTGGTGGCATGTGAAACCCGCATGTGGGGCATTGGTTTGCGTGGAATGCTCACCAAGCTTCCATTCAGTCCTAGATAATGCACTCAAAGGGCATTAAGCATAGAGTGTGAAAACTGAGTTTCCTTGAGAGCTGCTTGGAAGCCTGATGGTGTGTGAACTTAGTGAGCCAAATGGAGTTGTTCTCCCACAAGAACCACTCGGCTGATTGTTCTTAAATATGCCCTTTACCTACATGCTGTGTTTCCTTGATTCAATTATCTCTCACACAAATATCTGTGTGTAGAGCCTTTGCATTGAAGGCTACCTGAAAACAACTTTGACGCTGAAGTAGTCTGTGCATGTGGAGTTGGTGGCATGTGAAACCCGCATGTGGAGCATTGGTTTGTGTGGGATGCTCTACCAGGTTCATTCCTAGATAATGCACTCAAAGGGCATTAAGCATAGAGTGTGAAAACTGACTTTCCTTGAGAGCTGCTTGGAAGCCTGATGGTGTGTGAAGTTAGTGAGCCAAATGGAGTTGTTCTCCCACAAGAACCACTCGGCTGATTCTTCTTCAATATGCCCTTCACCAACATGCAGTGTTTCCTTGATTGAATTAGCTCTCACACAAATATCTGTTTCTAGAGCCTTTGCATTGAAGGCTACCTGAAAACAGCTTTGACGCTGAAGTAGTCTGTGCATGTGGAGTTGGTGGCATGTGAAACCCGCATGTGGAGCATTGGTTTGTGTGGGATGCTCTACTAGGTTCATTCCTAGATAATGCACTCAAAGGGCATTAAGCATAGAGTGTGAAAACTGAGTTTCCTTGAGAGCTGCTTGGAAGCCTGATGGTGTGTGAAGTTAGTGAGCCAAAGGGAGTTGTTCTCCCACAACAACCACTCGGCTGATTCTTCTTCAACATGCCCTTCACCAACATGCAGTGTTTCCTTGATTGAATTAGCTCTCACACAAATATTTGTATCTACAGCCTTTTTCATTGAGGGCTATTTGAAAACGACTTTGGCGCTGAAGTTGTCTGTGAATGTGGAGTTGGTGGCATGTGAAACCCGCATGTGGAGCATTGGTTTGTGTGGGATGCTCTACCAGGTTCATTCCTAGATAATGCACTCAAAGGGCATTAAGCATAGAGTGTGAAAACTGAGTTTCCTTGAGAGCTGCTTGGAAGCCTGATGGTGTGTGAACTTAGTGAGCCAAATGGAGTTGTTCTCCCACAAGAACCACTCGGCTGATTCTTCTTCAATATGCCCTTCACCAACATGCAGTGTTTCCTTGATTGAATTAGCTCTCACACCAATATTTGCGCCTAGAGCCTTTACTTTGAGGACTCGCTGAAAACGGCTTTGACGCTGAAGTTGTCTTTGAATGTGGAGTTGGTGGCATGTGAAACCCGCATGTGGGGCATTGGTTTGCGTGGAATGCTCACCAAGCTTCCATTCAGTCCTAGGCACTCAAAGGGCATTAAGCATAGAGTGTGAAAACTGAGTTTCCTTGAGAGCTGCTTGGAAGCCTGATGGTGTGTGAACTTAGTGAGCCAAATGGAGTTGTTCTCCCACAAGAACCACTCGGCTGATTGTTCTTAAATATGCCCTTTACCTACATGCAGTGTTTCCTTGATTCAATTATCTCTCACACAAATATCTGTGTGTAGAGCCTTTGCATTGAAGGCTACCTGAAAACAGCTTTGACGCTGAAGTAGTCTGTGAATGTGGAGTTGGTGGCATGTGAAACCCGCATGTGGAGCATTGGTTTGTGTGGGATGCTCTACCAGGTTCATTCCTAGATAATGCACTCAAAGGGCATTAAGCATAGAGTGTGAAAACTGACTTTCCTTGAGAGCTGCTTGGAAGCCTGATGGTGTGTGAAGTTAGTGAGCCAAATGGAGTTGTTCTCCCACAAGAACCACTCGGCTGATTCTTCTTCAATATGCCCTTCACCAACATGCAGTGTTTCCTTGATTGAATTAGCTCTCACACAAATATCTGTTTCTAGAGCCTTTGCATTGAAGGCTACCTGAAAACAGCTTTGGCGCTGAAGTAGTCTGTGCATGTGGAGTTGGTGGCATGTGAAACCCGCATGTGGAGCATTGGTTTGTGTGGGATGCTCTACTAGGTTCATTCCTAGATAATGCACTCAAAGGGCATTAAGCATAGAGTGTGAAAACTGAGTTTCCTTGAGAGCTGCTTGGAAGCCTGATGGTGTGTGAAGTTAGTGAGCCAAATGGAGTTGTTCTCCTACAAGAACCACTCGGCTGATTCTTCTTCAACATGCCCTTCACCAACATGCAGTGTTTCCTTGATTGAATTAGCTCTCACACAAATATTTGTGTCTACAACCTTTTTCATTGAGGGCTATCTGAAAACGGCTTTGGCGCTGAAGTTGTCTGTGAATGTGGAGTTGGTGGCATGTGAAACCCGCATGTGGAGCATTGGTTTGTGTGGGATGCTCTACCAGGTTCATTCCTAGATAATGCACTCAAAGGGCATTAAGCATAGAGTGTGAAAACTGAGTTTCCTTGAGAGCTGCTTGGAAGCCTGATGGTGTGTGAAGTTAGTGAGCCAAATGGAGTTGTTCTCCCACAAGAACCATTCGGCTGATTCTTCTTCAATATGCCCTTCACCAACATGCAGTGATTTCTTGATTGAATTAGCTCTCACACCAATATTTGTGTCTAGAGCCTTTGCATTAAGGGCTATCTGAAAACGGCCTTTGCACTGAAGTTGTCTGTGAATGTGGAGTTGGTGGCATGTGAAACCCGCATGTGGAGCATTGGTTTGTGTGGGATGCTCTACCAGGTTCATTCCTAGATAATGCACTCAAAGGGCATTAAGCATAGAGTGTGAAAACTGAGTTTCCTTGAGAGCTGCTTGGAAGCCTGATGGTGTGTGAAGTTAGTGAGCCAAATGGAGTTGTTCACCCACAAGAACCATTCGGCTGATTCTTCTTCAATATGCCCTTCACCAACATGCAGTGATTTCTTGATTGAATTAGCTCTCACACCAATATTTGTGTCTAGAGCCTTTGCATTGGGGGCTATCTGAAAACAGCTTTGGCGCTGAAGTTGTCTGTGAATGTGGAGTTGGTGGCATGTGAAACCCGCATGTGGAGCATTGGTTTGTGTGGGATGCTCTACCAGGTTCATTCCTAGATAATGCACTCAAAGGGCATTAAGCATAGAGTGTGAAAACTGAGTTTCCTTGAGAGCTGCTTGGAAGCCTGATGGTGTGTGAAGTTAGTGAGCCAAATGCAGTTGTTCTCCCACAAGAACCACTCGGCTGATTCTTCTTCAATATGCCCTTCACCAACATGCAGTGTTTCCTTGATTGAATTAGCTCTCACACCAATATTTGCGCCTAGAGCCTTTACTTTGAGGACTCGCTGAAAACGGCTTTGACGCTGAAGTTGTATGTGAATGTGGAGTTGGTGGCATGTGAAACCCACATGTGGGGCATTGGTTTGCGTGGAATGCTCACCAAGCTTCCATTCAGTCCTAGGCACTCAAAGGGCATTAAGCATAGAGTGTGAAAACTGAGTTTCCTTGAGAGCTGCTTGGAAGCCTGATGGTGTGTGAACTTAGTGAGCCAAATGGAGTTGTTCTCCTACAAGAACCACTCGGCTGATTCTTCTTCAATATGCCCTTCACCAACATGCAGTGATTTCTTGATTGAATTAGCTCTCACACCAATATTTGTGTCTAGACCTTTGCATTGAGGACTCTCTGAAAATGGCTTTGTGGCTGAAGTTGTCTGTGAATGTGGAGTTGGTGGCATGTGAAACCCGCATGTGGAGCATTGGTTTGTGTGGGATGCTCTACCAGGTTCATTCCTAGATAATGCACTCAAAGGGCATTAAGCATAGAGTGTGAAAAGTGAGTTTCCTTGAGAGCTGCTTGGAAGCCTGATGGTGTGTGAAGTTAGTGATCCAAAAGGAGTTGTTCTCCCACAAGAACCACTCGGCTGATTCTTCTTCAATATGCCCTTCACGAACATGCAGTGTTTCCTTGATTGAATTAGCTCTCACACCAATATTTGCGCCTAGAGCCTTTACTTTGAGGACTCGCTGAAAACGGCTTTGACGCTGAAGTTGTCTTTGAATGTGGAGTTGGTGGCATGTGAAACCCGCATGTGGAGCATTGGTTTGTGTGGGATGCTCTACTAGGTTCATTCCTAGATAATGCACTCAAAGGGCATTAAGCATAGAGTGTGAAAACTGAGTTTCCTTGAGAGCTGCTTGGAAGCCTGATGGTGTGTGAAGTTAGTGAGCCAAAGGGAGTTGTTCTCCCACAACAACCACTCGGCTGATTCTTCTTCAACATGCCCTTCACCAACATGCAGTGTTTCATTGATTGAATTAGCTCTCACACAAATATTTGTATCTACAGCCTTTTTCATTGAGGGCTATTTGAAAACGACTTTGGCGCTGAAGTTGTCTGTGAATGTGGAGTTGGTGGCATGTGAAACCCGCATGTGGAGCATTGGTTTGTGTGGGATGCTCTACCAGGTTCATTCCTAGATAATGCACTCAAAGGGCATTAAGCATAGAGTGTGAAAACTGAGTTTCCTTGAGAGCTGCTTGGAAGCCTGATGGTGTGTGAACTTAGTGAGCCAAATGGAGTTGTTCTCCCACAAGAACCACTCGGCTGATTCTTCTTCAACATGCCCTTCACCAACATGCAGTGTTTCCTTGATTGAATTAGCTCTCACACCAATATTTGCGCCTAGAGCCTTTACTTTGAGGACTCGCTGAAAACGGCTTTGACGCTGAAGTTGTCTTTGAATGTGGAGTTGGTGGCATGTGAAACCCGCATGTGGAGCATTGGTTTGCGTGGAATGCTCACCAAGATTCCATTCAGTCCTAGGCACTCAAAGGGCATTAAGCATAGAGTGTGAAAACTGAGTTTCCTTGAGAGCTGCTTGGAAGCCTGATGGTGTGTGAAGTTAGTGAGCCAAATGGAGTTGTTCTCCCACAACAACCACTCGGCTGATTCTTCTTCAATATGCCCTTCACCAACATGCAGTGTTTCCTTGATTGAATTAGCTCTCACACCAATATTTGTGTCTAGAGCCTTTGCATTGGGGGCTATCTGAAAACAGCTTTGGCGCTGAAGTTGTCTGTGAATGTGGAGTTGGTGGCATGTGAAACCCGCATGTGGAGCATTGGTTTGTGTGGGATGCTCTACCAGGTTCATTCCTAGATAATGCACTCAAAGGGCATTAAGCATAGAGTGTGAAAACTGAGTTTCCTTGAGAGCTGCTTGGAAGCCTGATGGTGTGTGAAGTTAGTGATCCAAAAGGAGTTGTTCTCCCACAAGAACCACTCGGCTGATTCTTCTTCAATATGCCCTTCACCAACATGCAGTGTTTCCTTGATTGAATTAGCTCTCACACCAATATTTTCGCCTAGAGCCTTTACTTTGAGGACTCGCTGAAAACGGCTTTGACGCTGAAGTTGTATGTGAATGTGGAGTTGGTTGCATGTGAAACCCGCATGTGGGGCATTGGTTTGCGTGGAATGCTCACCAAGCTTCCATTCAGTCCTAGGCACTCAAAGGGCATTAAGCATAGAGTGTGAAAACTGAGTTTCCTTGAGAGCTGCTTGGAAGCCTGATGGTGTGTGAACTTAGTGAGCCAAATGGAGTTGTTCTCCCACAAGAACCACTCGGCTGATTCTTCTTCAATATGCCCTTCACCAACATGCAGTGTTTCCTTGATTGAATTAGCTCTCACACCAACATGTGTGTATAGAGCCTTTGCATTGAGGACTCTCTGAAAATGGCTTTGTGGCTGAAGTTGTCTGTGAATGTGGAGTTGGTGGCATGTGAAACCCGCATGTGGAGCATTGGTTTGTGTGGGATGCTCTACCAGGTTCATTCCTAGATAATGCACTCAAAGGGCATTAAGTATAGAGTGTGAAAACTGAGTTTCCTTGAGAGCTGCTTGGAAGCCTGATGGTGTGTGAAGTTAGTGATCCAAAAGGAGTTGTTCTCCCACAAGAAACACTCGGCTGATTCTTCTTCAATATGCCCTTCACGAACATGCAGTGTTTCCTTGATTGAATTAGCTCTCACACCAATATTTGCGCCTAGAGCCTTTACTTTGAGGACTCGCTGAAAACGGCTTTGGCGCTGAAGTTGTCTGTGAATGTGGAGTTGGTGGCATGTGAAACCCGCATGTGGAGCATTGGTTTGTGTGGGATGCTCTACTAGGTTCATTCCTAGATAATGCACTCAAAGGGCATTAAGCATAGAGTGTGAAAACTGAGTTTCCTTGAGAGCTGCTTGGAAGCCTGATGGTGTGTGAAGTTAGTGAGCCAAAGGGAGTTGTTCTCCCACAACAACCACTCGGCTGATTCTTCTTCAACATGCCCTTCACCAACATGCAGTGTTTCATTGATTGAATTAGCTCTCACACAAATATTTGTGTCTACAACCTTTTTCATTGAGGGCTATTTGAAAACGACTTTGGCGCTGAAGTTGTCTGTGAATGTGGAGTTGGTGGCATGTGAAACCCGCATGTGGAGCATTGGTTTGTGTGGGATGCTCTACCAGGTTCATTCCTAGATAATGCACTCAAAGGGCATTAAGCATAGAGTGTGAAAACTGAGTTTCCTTGAGAGCTGCTTGGAAGCCTGATGGTGTGTGAACTTAGTGAGCCAAATGGAGTTGTTCTCCCACAAGAACCACTCGGCTGATTCTTCTTCAATATGCCCTTCACCAACATGAAGTGTTTCCTTGATTGAATTAGCTCTCACACCAATATTTGCGCCTAGAGCCTTTACTTTGAGGACTCGCTGAAAACGGCTTTGACGCTGAAGTTGTCTTTGAATGTGGAGTTGGTGGCATGTGAAACCCGCATGTGGAGCATTGGTTTGCGTGGAATGCTCACCAAGATTCCATTCAGTCCTAGGCACTCAAAGGGCATTAAGCATAGAGTGTGAAAACTGAGTTTCCTTGAGAGCTGCTTGGAAGCCTGATGGTGTGTGAAGTTAGTGAGCCAAATGGAGTTGTTCTCCCACAACAACCACTCGGCTGATTCTTCTTCAATATGCCCTTCACCAACATGCAGTGTTTCCTTGATTGAATTAGCTCTCACACCAATATTTGCGTCTAGAGCCTTTGCATTGGGGGCTATCTGAAAACAGCTTTGGCGCTGAAGTTGTCTGTGAATGTGGAGTTGGTGGCATGTGAAACCCGCATGTGGAGCATTGGTTTGTGTGGGATGCTCTACCAGGTTCATTCCTAGATAATGCACTCAAAGGGCATTAAGCATAGAGTGTGAAAACTGAGTTTCCTTGAGAGCTGCTTGGAAGCCTGATGGTGTGTGAAGTTAGTGATCCAAAAGGAGTTGTTCTCCCACAAGAACCACTCGGCTGATTCTTCTTCAATATGCCCTTCACCAACATGCAGTGTTTCCTTGATTGAATTAGCTCTCACACCAATATTTGCGCCTAGAGCCTTTACTTTGAGGACTCGCTGAAAACGGCTTTTACGCTGAAGTTGTCTTTGAATGTGGAGTTGGTGGCATGTGAAACCCGCATGTGGAGCATTGGTTTGTTTGGGATGCTCTACCAGGTTCATTCCTAGATAATGCACTCAAAGGGCATTAAGCATAGAGTGTGAAAACTGAGTTTCCTTGAGAGCTGCTTGGAAGCCTGATGGTGTGTGAAGTTAGTGAGCCAAATGGAGTTGTTCTCCCACAAGAACCACTCGGCTGATTCTTCTCCAGTATGCCCTTCACGAACATGCAGTGTTTCCTTGATTGAATTAGCTCTCACACCAATATTTGCGCCTAGAGCCTTTACTTTGAGGACTCGCTGAAAACGGCTTTGACGCTGAAGTTGTCTTTGAATGTGGAGTTGGTGGCATGTGAAACCCGCATGTGGAGC
Organism: Ochotona princeps; assembly: GCF_030435755.1. Classification (NCBI taxonomy): domain Eukaryota; kingdom Metazoa; phylum Chordata; class Mammalia; order Lagomorpha; family Ochotonidae; genus Ochotona; species Ochotona princeps. Next base: position 103,037,689 of record NC_080835.1, on the reverse strand, counting down.
ATTGGTTTGTGTGGGATGCTCTACTAGGTTCATTCCTAGATAATGCACTCAAAGGGCATTAAGCATAGAGTGTGAAAACTGAGTTTCCTTGAGAGCTGCTTGGAAGCCTGATGGTGTGTGAAGTTAGTGAGCCAAAGGGAGTTGTTCTCCCACAACAACCACTTGCCTGTTTCTTCTTCAACATGCCCTTCACCAACATGCAGTGTTTCATTGATTGAATTAGCTCTCACACAAATATTTGTATCTACAGCCTTTTTCATTGAGGGCTATTTGAAAACGACTTTGGCGCTGAAGTTGTCTGTGAATGTGGAGTTGGTGGCATGTGAAACCCGCATGTGGAGCATTGGTTTGTGTGGGATGCTCTACCAGGTTCATTCCTAGATAATGCACTCAAAGGGCATTAAGCATAGAGTGTGAAAACTGAGTTTCCTTGAGAGCTGCTTGGAAGCCTGATGGTGTGTGAACTTAGTGAGCCAAATGGAGTTGTTCTCCCACAAGAACCACTCGGCTGATTCTTCTTCAATATGCCCTTCACCAACATGCAGTGTTTCCTTGATTGAATTAGCTCTCACACCAATATTTTCGCCTAGAGCCTTTACTTTGAGGACTCGCTGAAAACGGCTTTGACGCTGAAGTTGTATGTGAATGTGGAGTTGGTGGCATGTGAAACCCGCATGTGGGGCATTGGTTTGCGTGGAATGCTCACCAAGATTCCATTCAGTCCTAGGCACTCAAAGGGCATTAAGCATAGAGTGTGAAAACTGAGTTTCCTTGAGAGCTGCTTGGAAGCCTGATGGTGTGTGAACTTAGTGAGCCAAATGGAGTTGTTCTCCCACAACAACCACTCGGCTGATTCTTCTTCAATATGCCCTTCACCAACATGCAGTGTTTCCTTGATTGAATTAGCTCTCACACCAACATGTGTGTATAGAGCCTTTGCATTGAGGACTCTCTGAAAATGGCTTTGTGGCTGAAGTTGTCTGTGAATGTGGAGTTGGTGGCATGTGAAACCCGCATGTGGAGCATTGGTTTGTGTGGGATGCTCTACCAGGTTCATTCCTAGATAATGCACTCAAAGGGCATTAAGTATAGAGTGTGAAAACTGAGTTTCCTTGAGAGCTGCTTGGAAGCCTGATGGTGTGTGAAGTTAGTGATCCAAAAGGAGTTGTTCTCCCACAAGAAACACTCGGCTGATTCTTCTTCAATATGCCCTTCACGAACATGCAGTGTTTCCTTGATTGAATTAGCTCTCACACAAATATTTGCGCCTAGAGCCTTTACTTTGAGGACTCGCTGAAAACGGCTTTGGCGCTGAAGTTGTCTGTGAATGTGGAGTTGGTGGCATGTGAAACCCGCATGTGGAGCATTGGTTTGTTTGGGATGCTCTACCAGGTTCATTCCTAGATAATGCACTCAAAGGGCATTAAGCATAGAGTGTGAAAACTGAGTTTCCTTGAGAGCTGCTTGGAAGCCTGATGGTGTGTGAAGTTAGTGAGCCAAATGGAGTTGTTCTCCCACAAGAACCACTCGGCTGATTCTTCTCCAGTATGCCCTTCACGAACATGCAGTGTTTCCTTGATTGAATTAGCTCTCACACCAATATTTGCGCCTAGAGCCTTTACTTTGAGGACTCGCTGAAAACGGCTTTGACGCTGAAGTTGTCTTTGAATGTGGAGTTGGTGGCATGTGAAACCCGCATGTGGAGCATTGGTTTGTGTGGGATGCTCTACTAGGTTCATTCCTAGATAATGCACTCAAAGGGCATTAAGCATAGAGTGTGAAAACTGAGTTTCCTTGAGAGCTGCTTGGAAGCCTGATGGTGTGTGAAGTTAGTGAGCCAAAGGGAGTTGTTCTCCCACAACAACCACTTGCCTGATTCTTCTTCAACATGCCCTTCACCAACATGCAGTGTTTCATTGATTGAATTAGCTCTCACACAAATATTTGTATCTACAGCCTTTTTCATTGAGGGCTATTTGAAAACGACTTTGGCGCTGAAGTTGTCTGTGAATGTGGAGTTGGTGGCATGTGAAACCCGCATGTGGAGCATTGGTTTGTGTGGGATGCTCTACCAGGTTCATTCCTAGATAATGCACTCAAAGGGCATTAAGCATAGAGTGTGAAAACTGAGTTTCCTTGAGAGCTGCTTGGAAGCCTGATGGTGTGTGAACTTAGTGAGCCAAATGGAGTTGTTCTCCCACAAGAACCACTCGGCTGATTCTTCTTCAATATGCCCTTCACCAACATGAAGTGTTTCCTTGATTGAATTAGCTCTCACACCAATATTTGCGCCTAGAGCCTTTACTTTGAGGACTCGCTGAAAACGGCTTTGACGCTGAAGTTGTCTTTGAATGTGGAGTTGGTGGCATGTGAAACCCGCATGTGGAGCATTGGTTTGCGTGGAATGCTCACCAAGATTCCATTCAGTCCTAGGCACTCAAAGGGCATTAAGCATAGAGTGTGAAAACTGAGTTTCCTTGAGAGCTGCTTGGAAGCCTGATGGTGTGTGAAGTTAGTGAGCCAAATGGAGTTGTTCTCCCACAACAACCACTCGGCTGATTCTTCTTCAATATGCCCTTCACCAACATGCAGTGTTTCCTTGATTGAATTAGCTCTCACACCAATATTTGTGTCTAGAGCCTTTGCATTGGGGGCTATCTGAAAACAGCTTTGGCGCTGAAGTTGTCTGTGAATGTGGAGTTGGTGGCATGTGAAACCCGCATGTGGAGCATTGGTTTGTGTGGGATGCTCTACCAGGTTCATTCCTAGATAATGCACTCAAAGGGCATTAAGCATAGAGTGTGAAAACTGAGTTTCCTTGAGAGCTGCTTGGAAGCCTGATGGTGTGTGAAGTTAGTGATCCAAAAGGAGTTGTTCTCCCACAAGAACCACTCGGCTGATTCTTCTTCAATATGCCCTTCACCAACATGCAGTGTTTTCTTGATTGAATTAGCTCTCACACCAATATTTGCGCCTAGAGCCTTTACTTTGAGGACTCGCTGAAAACGGCTTTGACGCTGAAGTTGTCTTTGAATGTGGAGTTGGTGGCATGTGAAACCCGCATGTTGAGCATTGGTTTGTTTGGGATGCTCTACCATGTTCATTCCTAGATAATGCACTCAAAGGGCATTAAGCATAGAGTGTGAAAACTGAGTTTCCTTGAGAGCTGCTTGGTAGCCTGATGGTGTGTGAAGTTAGTGAGCCAAATGGAGTTGTTCTCCCACAAGAACCACTCGGCTGATTCTTCTTCAATATGCCCTTCACCAACATGCAGTGTTTCCTTGATTGAATTAGCTCTCACACAAATATCTGTTTCTAGAGCCTTTGCATTGAAGGCTACCTGAAAACAGCTTTGACGCTGAAGTTGTCTGTGAATGTGGAGTTGGTGGCATGTGAAACCCGCATGTGGAGCATTGGTTTGTGTGGGATGCTCTACTAGGTTCATTCCTAGATAATGCACTCAAAGGGCATTAAGCATAGAGTGTGAAAACTGAGTTTCCTTGAGAGCTGCTTGTAAGCCTGATGGTGTGTGAAGTTAGTGAGCCAAATGGAGTTGTTCTCCTACAAGAACTACTCGGCTGATTCTTCTTCAACATGCCCTTCACCAACATGCAGTGTTTCCTTGATTGAATTAGCTCTCACACAAATATTTGTGTCTACAACCTTTTTCATTGAGGGCTATCTGAAAACGGCTTTGGCGCTGAAGTTGTCTGTGAATGTGGAGTTGGTGGCATGTGAAACCCGCATGTGGAGCATTGGTTTGTGTGGGATGCTCTACCAGGTTCATTCCTAGATAATGCACTCAAAGGGCATTAAGCATAGAGTGTGAAAACTGAGTTTCCTTGAGAGCTGCTTGGAAGCCTGATGGTGTGTGAAGTTAGTGAGCCAAATGGAGTTGTTCTCCCACAAGAACCATTCGGCTGATTCTTCTTCAATATGCCCTTCACCAACATGCAGTGATTTCTTGATTGAATTAGCTCTCACACCAATATTTGTGTCTAGAGCCTTTGCATTGAGGGCTATCTGAAAACGGCCTTTGCACTGAAGTTGTCTGTGAATGTGGAGTTGGTGGCATGTGAAACCCGCATGTGGAGCATTGGTTTGTGTGGGATGCTCTACCAGGTTCATTCCTAGATAATGCACTCAAAGGGCATTAAGCATAGAGTGTGAAAACTGAGTTTCCTTGAGAGCTGCTTGGAAGCCTGATGGTGTGAGAAGTTAGTGAGCCAAATGGAGTTGTTCTCCCACAACAACCACTCGGCTGATTCTTCTTCAATATGCCCTTCACCAACATGCAGTGTTTCCTTGATTGAATTAGCTCTCACACCAATATTTGTGTCTAGAGCCTTTGCATTGGGGGCTATCTGAAAACAGCTTTGGCGCTGAAGTTGTCTGTGAATGTGGAGTTGGTGGCATGTGAAACCCGCATGTGGAGCATTGGTTTGTGTGGGATGCTCTACCAGGTTCATTCCTAGATAATGCACTCAAAGGGCATTAAGCATAGAGTGTGAAAACTGAGTTTCCTTGAGAGCTGCTTGGAAGCCTGATGGTGTGTGAAGTTAGTGAGCCAAATGGAGTTGTTCTCCCACAACAACCACTCGGCTGATTCTTCTTCAATATGCCCTTCACCAACATGCAGTGTTTCCTTGATTGAATTAGCTCTCACACCAATATTTGTGTCTAGAGCCTTTGCATTGGGGGCTATCTGAAAACAGCTTTGGCGCTGAAGTTGTCTTTGAATGTGGAGTTGGTGGCATGTGAAACCCGCATGTGGAGCATTGGTTTGTGTGGGATGCTCTACCAGGTTCATTCCTAGATAATGCACTCAAAGGGCATTAAGCATAGAGTGTGAAAACTGAGTTTCCTTGAGAGCTGCTTGGAAGCCTGATGGTGTGTGAAGTTAGTGATCCAAAAGGAGTTGTTCTCCCACAAGAACCACTCGGCTGATTCTTCTTCAATATGCCCTTCACCAACATGCAGTGTTTTCTTGATTGAATTAGCTCTCACACCAATATTTGCGCCTAGAGCCTTTACTTTGAGGACTCGCTGAAAACGGCTTTGACGCTGAAGTTGTCTTTGAATGTGGAGTTGGTGGCATGTGAAACCCGCATGTTGAGCATTGGTTTGTTTGGGATGCTCTACCATGTTCATTCCTAGATAATGCACTCAAAGGGCATTAAGCATAGAGTGTGAAAACTGAGTTTCCTTGAGAGCTGCTTGGTAGCCTGATGGTGTGTGAAGTTAGTGAGCCAAATGGAGTTGTTCTCCCACAAGAACCACTCGGCTGATTCTTCTTCAATATGCCCTTCACCAACATGCAGTGTTTCCTTGATTGAATTAGCTCTCACACAAATATCTGTTTCTAGAGCCTTTGCATTGAAGGCTACCTGAAAACAGCTTTGACGCTGAAGTTGTCTGTGAATGTGGAGTTGGTGGCATGTGAAACCCGCATGTGGAGCATTGGTTTGTGTGGGATGCTCTACTAGGTTCATTCCTAGATAATGCACTCAAAGGGCATTAAGCATAGAGTGTGAAAACTGAGTTTCCTTGAGAGCTGCTTGTAAGCCTGATGGTGTGTGAAGTTAGTGAGCCAAATGGAGTTGTTCTCCTACAAGAACTACTCGGCTGATTCTTCTTCAACATGCCCTTCACCAACATGCAGTGTTTCCTTGATTGAATTAGCTCTCACACAAATATTTGTGTCTACAACCTTTTTCATTGAGGGCTATCTGAAAACGGCTTTGGCGCTGAAGTTGTCTGTGAATGTGGAGTTGGTGGCATGTGAAACCCGCATGTGGAGCATTGGTTTGTGTGGGATGCTCTACCAGGTTCATTCCTAGATAATGCACTCAAAGGGCATTAAGCATAGAGTGTGAAAACTGAGTTTCCTTGAGAGCTGCTTGGAAGCCTGATGGTGTGTGAAGTTAGTGAGCCAAATGGAGTTGTTCTCCCACAAGAACCATTCGGCTGATTCTTCTTCAATATGCCCTTCACCAACATGCAGTGATTTCTTGATTGAATTAGCTCTCACACCAATATTTGTGTCTAGAGCCTTTGCATTGAGGGCTATCTGAAAACGGCCTTTGCACTGAAGTTGTCTGTGAATGTGGAGTTGGTGGCATGTGAAACCCGCATGTGGAGCATTGGTTTGTGTGGGATGCTCTACCAGGTTCATTCCTAGATAATGCACTCAAAGGGCATTAAGCATAGAGTGTGAAAACTGAGTTTCCTTGAGAGCTGCTTGGAAGCCTGATGGTGTGAGAAGTTAGTGAGCCAAATGGAGTTGTTCTCCCACAACAACCACTCGGCTGATTCTTCTTCAATATGCCCTTCACCAACATGCAGTGTTTCCTTGATTGAATTAGCTCTCACACCAATATTTGTGTCTTGAGCCTTTGCATTGGGGGCTATCTGAAAACAGCTTTGGCGCTGAAGTTGTCTGTGAATGTGGAGTTGGTGGCATGTGAAACCCGCATGTGGAGCATTGGTTTGTGTGGGATGCTCTACCAGGTTCATTCCTAGATAATGCACTCAAAGGGCATTAAGCATAGAGTGTGAAAACTGAGTTTCCTTGAGAGCTGCTTGGAAGCCTGATGGTGTGTGAAGTTAGTGAGCCAAATGGAGTTGTTCTCCCACAAGAACCACTCGGCTGATTCTTCTTCAATATGCCCTTCACCAACATGCAGTGTTTCCTTGATTGAATTAGCTCTCACACCAATATTTTCGCCTAGAGCCTTTACTTTGAGGACTCGCTGAAAACGGCTTTGACGCTGAAGTTGTATGTGAATGTGGAGTTGGTTGCATGTGAAACCCGCATGTGGGGCATTGGTTTGCGTGGAATGCTCACCAAGCTTCCATTCAGTCCTAGGCACTCAAAGGGCATTAAGCATAGAGTGTGAAAACTGAGTTTCCTTGAGAGCTGCTTGGAAGCCTGATGGTGTGTGAACTTAGTGAGCCAAATGGAGTTGTTCTCCCACAAGAACCACTCGGCTGATTCTTCTTCAATATGCCCTTCACCAACATGCAGTGTTTCCTTGATTGAATTAGCTCTCACACCAACATGTGTGTATAGAGCCTTTGCATTGAGGACTCTCTGAAAATGGCTTTGTGGCTGAAGTTGTCTGTGAATGTGGAGTTGGTGGCATGTGAAACCCGCATGTGGAGCATTGGTTTGTGTGGGATGCTCTACCAGGTTCATTCCTAGATAATGCACTCAAAGGGCATTAAGTATAGAGTGTGAAAACTGAGTTTCCTGGAGAGCTGCTTGGAAGCCTGATGGTGTGTGAAGTTAGTGATCCAAAAGGAGTTGTTCTCCCACAAGAAACACTCGGCTGATTCTTCTTCAATATGCCCTTCACGAACATGCAGTGTTTCCTTGATTGAATTAGCTCTCACACCAATATTTGCGCCTAGAGCCTTTACTTTGAGGACTCGCTGAAAACGGCTTTGGCGCTGAAGTTGTCTGTGAATGTGGAGTTGGTGGCATGTGAAACCCGCATGTGGAGCATTGGTTTGTGTGGGATGCTCTACTAGGTTCATTCCTAGATAATGCACTCAAAGGGCATTAAGCATAGAGTGTGAAAACTGAGTTTCCTTGAGAGCTGCTTGGAAGCCTGATGGTGTGTGAAGTTAGTGAGCCAAAGGGAGTTGTTCTCCCACAACAACCACTCGGCTGATTCTTCTTCAACATGCCCTTCACCAACATGCAGTGTTTCATTGATTGAATTAGCTCTCACACAAATATTTGTGTCTACAGCCTTTTTCATTGAGGGCTATTTGAAAACGACTTTGGCGCTGAAGTTGTCTGTGAATGTGGAGTTGGTGGCATGTGAAACCCGCATGTGGAGCATTGGTTTGTGTGGGATGCTCTACCAGGTTCATTCCTAGATAATGCACTCAAAGGGCATTAAGCATAGAGTGTGAAAACTGAGTTTCCTTGAGAGCTGCTTGGAAGCCTGATGGTGTGTGAACTTAGTGAGCCAAATGGAGTTGTTCTCCCACAAGAACCACTCGGCTGATTCTTCTTCAATATGCCCTTCACCAACATGAAGTGTTTCCTTGATTGAATTAGCTCTCACACCAATATTTGCGCCTAGAGCCTTTACTTTGAGGACTCGCTGAAAACGGCTTTGACGCTGAAGTTGTCTGTGAATGTGGAGTTGGTGGCATGTGAAACCCGCATGTGGAGCATTGGTTTGCGTGGAATGCTCACCAAGATTCCATTCAGTCCTAGGCACTCAAAGGGCATTAAGCATAGAGTGTGAAAACTGAGTTTCCTTGAGAGCTGCTTGGAAGCCTGATGGTGTGTGAAGTTAGTGAGCCAAATGGAGTTGTTCTCCCACAACAACCACTCGGCTGATTCTTCTTCAATATGCCCTTCACCAACATGCAGTGTTTCCTTGATTGAATTAGCTCTCACACCAATATTTTTGTCTAGAGCCTTTGCATTGGGGGCTATCTGAAAACAGCTTTGGCGCTGAAGTTGTCTGTGAATGTGGAGTTGGTGGCATGTGAAACCCGCATGTGGAGCATTGGTTTGTGTGGGATGCTCTACCAGGTTCATTCCTAGATAATGCACTCAAAGGGCATTAAGCATAGAGTGTGAAAACTGAGTTTCCTTGAGAGCTGCTTGGAAGCCTGATTGTGTGTGAAGTTAGTGATCCAAAAGGAGTTGTTCTCCCACAAGAACCACTCGGCTGATTCTTCTTCAATATGCCCTTCACCAAATTGCAGTGTTTCCTTGATTGAATTAGCTCTCACACCAATATTTGCGCCTAGAGCCTTTACTTTGAGGACTCGCTGAAAACGGCTTTTACGCTGAAGTTGTCTTTGAATGTGGAGTTGGTGGCATGTGAAACCCGCATGTTGAGCGTTGGTTTGTTTGGGATGCTCTACCAGGTTCATTCCTAGATAATGCACTCAAAGGGCATTAAGCATAGAGTGTGAAAACTGAGTTTCCTTGAGAGCTGCTTGGAAGCCTGATGGTGTGTGAAGTTAGTGAGCCAAATGGAGTTGTTCTCCCACAAGAACCACTCGGCTGATTCTTCTCCAGTATGCCCTTCACGAACATGCAGTGTTTCCTTGATTGAATTAGCTCTCACACCAATATTTGCGCCTAGAGCCTTTACTTTGAGGACTCGCTGAAAACGGCTTTGACGCTGAAGTTGTCTTTGAATGTGGAGTTGGTGGCATGTGAAACCCGCATGTGGGGCATTGGTTTGCGTGGAATGCTCACCAAGCTTCCATTCAGTCCTAGGCACTCAAAGGGCATTAAGCATAGAGTGTGAAAACTGAGTTTCCTTGAGAGCTGCTTGGAAGCCTGATGGTGTGTGAAGTTAGTGAGCCAAATGGAGTTGTTCTCCCACAAGAACCATTCAGCTGATTCTTCTTCAATATGCCCTTCACCAACATGCAGTGATTTCTTGATTGAATTAGCCCTCACACCAATATTTGTGTCTAGAGCCTTTGCACTTAGGGCTATCTGAAAACGGCTTTGACGCTGAAGTTGTCTGTGAATGTGGAGTTGGTGGCATGTGAAACCCGCATGTGGAGCATTGGTTTGTGTGGGATGCTCTACCAGGTTCATTCCTAGATAATGCACTCAAAGGGCATTAAGCATAGAGTGTGAAAACTGAGTTTCCTTGAGAGCTGCTTGGAAGCCTGATGGTGTGTGAACTTAATCAGCCAAATGGAGTTGTTCTCCCAAAAGAACCACTCGGCTGATTCTTCTTCAATATGCCATTCACCAACATGCAGTGTTTCCTTGATTGAATTAGCTCTCACACCAATATTTGCGCATAGAGCCTTTACTTTGAGGACTCGCTGAAAACGGCTTTGACGCTGAAGTTGTCTTTGAATGTGGAGTTGGTGGCATGTGAAACCCGCATGTGGAGCATTGGTTTGCGTGGAATGCTCACCAAGATTCCATTCAGTCCTAGGCACTCAAAGGGCATTAAGCATAGAGTGTGAAAACTGAGTTTCCTTGAGAGCTGCTTGGAAGCCTGATGGTGTGTGAAGTTAGTGAGCCAAATGGAGTTGTTCTCCCACAACAACCACTCGGCTGATTCTTCTTCAATATGCCCTTCACCAACATGCAGTGTTTCCTTGATTGAATTAGCTCTCACACCAATATTTGTGTCTAGAGCCTTTGCATTGGGGGCTATCTGAAAACAGCTTTGGCGCTGAAGTTGTCTGTGAATGTGGAGTTGGTGGCATGTGAAACCCGCATGTGGAGCATTGGTTTGTGTGGGATGCTCTACCAGGTTCATTCCTAGATAATGCACTCAAAGGGCATTAAGCATAGAGTGTGAAAACTGAGTTTCCTTGAGAGCTGCTTGGAAGCCTGATGGTGTGTGAAGTTAGTGATCCAAAAGGAGTTGTTCTCCCACAAGAACCACTCGGCTGATTCTTCTTCAATATGCCCTTCACCAACATGCAGTGTTTTCTTGATTGAATTAGCTCTCACACCAATATTTGCGCCTAGAGCCTTTACTTTGAGGACTCGCTGAAAACGGCTTTGACGCTGAAGTTGTCTTTGAATGTGGAGTTGGTGGCATGTGAAACCCGCATGTTGAGCATTGGTTTGTTTGGGATGCTCTACCATGTTCATTCCTAGATAATGCACTCAAAGGGCATTAAGCATAGAGTGTGAAAACTGAGTTTCCTTGAGAGCTGCTTGGTAGCCTGATGGTGTGTGAAGTTAGTGAGCCAAATGGAGTTGTTCTCCCACAAGAACTACTCGGCTGATTCTTCTTCAACATGCCCTTCACCAACATGCAGTGTTTCCTTGATTGAATTAGCTCTCACACAAATATTTGTGTCTACAACCTTTTTCATTGAGGGCTATCTGAAAACGGCTTTGGCGCTGAAGTTGTCTGTGAATGTGGAGTTGGTGGCATGTGAAACCCGCATGTGGAGCATTGGTTTGTGTGGGATGCTCTACCAGGTTCATTCCTAGATAATGCACTCAAAGGGCATTAAGCATAGAGTGTGAAAACTGAGTTTCCTTGAGAGCTGCTTGGAAGCCTGATGGTGTGTGAAGTTAGTGAGCCAAATGGAGTTGTTCTCCCACAAGAACCATTCGGCTGATTCTTCTTCAATATGCCCTTCACCAACATGCAGTGATTTCTTGATTGAATTAGCTCTCACACCAATATTTGTGTCTAGAGCCTTTGCATTGAGGGCTATCTGAAAACGGCCTTTGCACTGAAGTTGTCTGTGAATGTGGAGTTGGTGGCATGTGAAACCCGCATGTGGAGCATTGGTTTGTGTGGGATGCTCTACCAGGTTCATTCCTAGATAATGCACTCAAAGGGCATTAAGCATAGAGTGTGAAAACTGAGTTTCCTTGAGAGCTGCTTGGAAGCCTGATGGTGTGAGAAGTTAGTGAGCCAAATGGAGTTGTTCTCCCACAACAACCACTCGGCTGATTCTTCTTCAATATGCCCTTCACCAACATGCAGTGTTTCCTTGATTGAATTAGCTCTCACACCAATATTTGTGTCTAGAGCCTTTGCATTGGGGGCTATCTGAAAACAGCTTTGGCGCTGAAGTTGTCTGTGAATGTGGAGTTGGTGGCATGTGAAACCCGCATGTGGAGCATTGGTTTGTGTGGGATGCTCTACCAGGTTCATTCCTAGATAATGCACTCAAAGGGCATTAAGCATAGAGTGTGAAAACTGAGTTTCCTTGAGAGCTGCTTGGAAGCCTGATGGTGTGTGAAGTTAGTGAGCCAAATGGAGTTGTTCTCCCACAAGAACCACTCGGCTGATTCTTCTTCAATATGCCCTTCACCAACATGCAGTGTTTCCTTGATTGAATTAGCTCTCACACAAATATCTGTGTCTAGAGCCTTTGCATTGAAGGCTACCTGAAAACAGCTTTGACGCTGAAGTAGTCTGTGAATGTGGAGTTGGTGGCATGTGAAACCCACATGTGGAGCATTGGTTTGTGTGGGATGCTCTACTAGGTTCATTCCTAGATAATGCACTCAAAGGGCATTAAGCATAGAGTGTGAAAACTGAGTTTCCTTGAGAGCTGCTTGGACGCCTGATGGTGTGTGAAGTTAATGAGCCAAATGGAGTTGTTCTCCCACAAGAACCACTCGGCTGATTCTTCTTCAATATGCCCTTCACCAACATGCAGTGTTTCCTTGATTGAATTAGCTCTCACACCAATATTTTCGCCTAGAGCCTTTACTTTGAGGACTCGCTGAAAACGGCTTTGACGCTGAAGTTGTATGTGAATGTGGAGTTGGTGGCATGTGAAACCCGCATGTGGGGCATTGGTTTGCGTGGAATGCTCACCAAGCTTCCATTCAGTCCTAGGCACTCAAAGGGCATTAAGCATAGAGTGTGAAAACTGAGTTTCCTTGAGAGCTGCTTGGAAGCCTGATGGTGTGTGAACTTAGTGAGCCAAATGGAGTTGTTCTCCCACAAGAACCACTCGGCTGATTCTTCTTCAATATGCCCTTCACCAACATGCAGTGTTTCCTTGATTGAATTAGCTCTCACACCAACATGTGTGTATAGAGCCTTTGCATTGAGGACTCTCTGAAAATGGCTTTGTGGCTGAAGTTGTCTGTGAATGTGGAGTTGGTGGCATGTGAAACCCGCATGTGGAGCATTGGTTTGTGTGGGATGCTCTACCAGGTTCATTCCTAGATAATGCACTCAAAGGGCATTAAGTATAGAGTGTGAAAACTGAGTTTCCTTGAGAGCTGCTTGGAAGCCTGATGGTGTGTGAAGTTAGTGATCCAAAAGGAGTTGTTCTCCCACAAGAAACACTCGGCTGATTCTTCTTCAATATGCCCTTCACGAACATGCAGTGTTTCCTTGATTGAATTAGCTCTCACACCAATATTTGCGCCTAGAGCCTTTACTTTGAGGACTCGCTGAAAACGGCTTTGGCGCTGAAGTTGTCTGTGAATGTGGAGTTGGTGGCATGTGAAACCCGCATGTGGAGCATTGGTTTGTGTGGGATGCTCTACTAGGTTCATTCCTAGATAATGCACTCAAAGGGCATTAAGCATAGAGTGTGAAAACTGAGTTTCCTTGAGAGCTGCTTGGAAGCCTGATGGTGTGTGAAGTTAGTGAGCCAAAGGGAGTTGTTCTCCCACAACAACCACTCGGCTGATTCTTCTTCAACATGCCCTTCACCAACATGCAGTGTTTCATTGATTGAATTAGCTCTCACACAAATATTTGTGTCTACAGCCTTTTTCATTGAGGGCTATTTGAAAACGACTTTGGCGCTGAAGTTGTCTGTGAATGTGGAGTTGGTGGCATGTGAAACCCGCATGTGGAGCATTGGTTTGTGTGGGATGCTCTACCAGGTTCATTCCTAGATAATGCACTCAAAGGGCATTAAGCATAGAGTGTGAAAACTGAGTTTCCTTGAGAGCTGCTTGGAAGCCTGATGGTGTGTGAACTTAGTGAGCCAAATGGAGTTGTTCTCCCACAACAACCACTCGGCTGATTCTTCTTCAATATGCCCTTCACCAACATGAAGTGTTTCCTTGATTGAATTAGCTCTCACACCAATATTTGCGCCTAGAGCCTTTACTTTGAGGACTCTCTGAAAACGGCTTTGACGCTGAAGTTGTCTTTGAATGTGGAGTTGGTGGCATGTGAAACCCGCATGTGGAGCATTGGTTTGCGTGGAATGCTCACCAAGATTCCATTCAGTCCTAGGCACTCAAAGGGCATTAAGCATAGAGTGTGAAAACTGAGTTTCCTTGAGAGCTGCTTGGAAGCCTGATGGTGTGTGAAGTTAGTGAGCCAAATGGAGTTGTTCTCCCACAACAACCACTCGGCTGATTCTTCTTCAATATGCCCTTCACCAACATGCAGTGTTTCCTTGATTGAATTAGCTCTCACACCAATATTTTTGTCTAGAGCCTTTGCATTGGGGGCTATCTGAAAACAGCTTTGGCGCTGAAGTTGTCTGTGAATGTGGAGTTGGTGGCATGTGAAACCCGCATGTGGAGCATTGGTTTGTGTGGGATGCTCTACCAGGTTCATTCCTAGATAATGCACTCAAAGGGCATTAAGCATAGAGTGTGAAAACTGAGTTTCCTTGAGAGCTGCTTGGAAGCCTGATGGTGTGTGAAGTTAGTGATCCAAAAGGAGTTGTTCTCCCACAAGAACCACTCGGCTGATTCTTCTTCAATATGCCCTTCACCAAATTGCAGTGTTTCCTTGATTGAATTAGCTCTCACACCAATATTTGCGCCTAGAGCCTTTACTTTGAGGACTCGCTGAAAACGGCTTTTACGCTGAAGTTGTCTTTGAATGTGGAGTTGGTGGCATGTGAAACCCGCATGTTGAGCGTTGGTTTGTTTGGGATGCTCTACCAGGTTCATTCCTAGATAATGCACTCAAAGGGCATTAAGCATAGAGTGTGAAAACTGAGTTTCCTTGAGAGCTGCTTGGAAGCCTGATGGTGTGTGAAGTTAGTGAGCCAAATGGAGTTGTTCTCCCACAAGAACCACTCGGCTGATTCTTCTCCAGTATGCCCTTCACGAACATGCAGTGTTTCCTTGATTGAATTAGCTCTCACACCAATATTTGCGCCTAGAGCCTTTACTTTGAGGACTCGCTGAAAACGGCTTTGACGCTGAAGTTGTCTTTGAATGTGGAGTTGGTGGCATGTGAAACCCGCATGTGGGGCATTGGTTTGCGTGGAATGCTCACCAAGCTTCCATTCAGTCCTAGGCACTCAAAGGGCATTAAGCATAGAGTGTGAAAACTGAGTTTCCTTGAGAGCTGCTTGGAAGCCTGATGGTGTGTGAAGTTAGTGAGCCAAATGGAGTTGTTCTCCCACAAGAACCATTCAGCTGATTCTTCTTCAATATGCCCTTCACCAACATGCAGTGATTTCTTGATTGAATTAGCTCTCACACCAATATTTGTGTCTAGAGCCTTTGCACTTAGGGCTATCTGAAAACGGCTTTGACGCTGAAGTTGTCTGTGAATGTGGAGTTGGTGGCATGTGAAACCCGCATGTGGAGCATTGGTTTGTGTGGGATGCTCTACCAGGTTCATTCCTAGATAATGCACTCAAAGGGCATTAAGCATAGAGTGTGAAAACTGAGTTTCCTTGAGAGCTGCTTGGAAGCCTGATGGTGTGTGAACTTAGTCAGCCAAATGGAGTTGTTCTCCCAAAAGAACCACTCGGCTGATTCTTCTTCAATATGCCATTCACCAACATGCAGTGTTTCCTTGATTGAATTAGCTCTCACACCAATATTTGCGCATAGAGCCTTTACTTTGAGGACTCGCTGAAAACGGCTTTGACGCTGAAGTTGTCTTTGAATGTGGAGTTGGTAGCATGTGAAACCCGCATGTGGAGCATTGGTTTGCGTGGAATGCTCACCAAGCTTCCATTCAGTCCTACACACTCAAAGGGCATTAAGCATAGAGTGTGAAAACTGAGTTTCCTTGAGAGCTGCTTGGAAGCCTGATGGTGTGTGAAGTTAGTGAGCCAAATGGAGTTGTTCTCCCACAACAACCACTCGGCTGATTCTTCTTCAATATGCCCTTCACCAACATGCAGTGTTTCCTTGATTGAATTAGCTCTCACACCAATATTTTTGTCTAGAGCCTTTGCATTGGGGGCTATCTGAAAACAGCTTTGGCGCTGAAGTTGTCTGTGAATGTGGAGTTGGTGGCATGTGAAACCCGCATGTGGAGCATTGGTTTGTGTGGGATGCTCTACCAGGTTCATTCCTAGATAATGCACTCAAAGGGCATTAAGCATAGAGTGTGAAAACTGAGTTTCCTTGAGAGCTGCTTGGAAGCCTGATGGTGTGTGAAGTTAGTGATCCAAAAGGAGTTGTTCTCCCACAAGAACCACTCGGCTGATTCTTCTTCAATATGCCCTTCACCAAATTGCAGTGTTTCCTTGATTGAATTAGCTCTCACACCAATATTTGCGCCTAGAGCCTTTACTTTGAGGACTCGCTGAAAACGGCTTTTACGCTGAAGTTGTCTTTGAATGTGGAGTTGGTGGCATGTGAAACCCGCATGTTGAGCGTTGGTTTGTTTGGGATGCTCTACCAGGTTCATTCCTAGATAATGCACTCAAAGGGCATTAAGCATAGAGTGTGAAAACTGAGTTTCCTTGAGAGCTGCTTGGAAGCCTGATGGTGTGTGAAGTTAGTGAGCCAAATGGAGTTGTTCTCCCACAAGAACCACTCGGCTGATTCTTCTCCAGTATGCCCTTCACGAACATGCAGTGTTTCCTTGATTGAATTAGCTCTCACACCAATATTTGCGCCTAGAGCCTTTACTTTGAGGACTCGCTGAAAACGGCTTTGACGCTGAAGTTGTCTTTGAATGTGGAGTTGGTGGCATGTGAAACCCGCATGTGGGGCATTGGTTTGCGTGGAATGCTCACCAAGCTTCCATTCAGTCCTAGGCACTCAAAGGGCATTAAGCATAGAGTGTGAAAACTGAGTTTCCTTGAGAGCTGCTTGGAAGCCTGATGGTGTGTGAAGTTAGTGAGCCAAATGGAGTTGTTCTCCCACAAGAACCATTCAGCTGATTCTTCTTCAATATGCCCTTCACCAACATGCAGTGATTTCTTGATTGAATTAGCTCTCACACCAATATTTGTGTCTAGAGCCTTTGCACTTAGGGCTATCTGAAAACGGCTTTGACGCTGAAGTTGTCTGTGAATGTGGAGTTGGTGGCATGTGAAACCCGCATGTGGAGCATTGGTTTGTGTGGGATGCTCTACCAGGTTCATTCCTAGATAATGCACTCAAAGGGCATTAAGCATAGAGTGTGAAAACTGAGTTTCCTTGAGAGCTGCTTGGAAGCCTGATGGTGTGTGAACTTAGTCAGCCAAATGGAGTTGTTCTCCCACAAGAACCACTCGGCTGATTCTTCTTCAATATGCCATTCACCAACATGCAGTGTTTCCTTGATTGAATTAGCTCTCACACCAATATTTGCGCATAGAGCCTTTACTTTGAGGACTCGCTGAAAACGGCTTTGACGCTGAAGTTGTCTTTGAATGTGGAGTTGGTAGCATGTGAAACCCGCATGTGGAGCATTGGTTTGCGTGGAATGCTCACCAAGCTTCCATTCAGTCCTACACACTCAAAGGGCATTAAGCATAGAGTGTGAAAACTGAGTTTCCTTGAGAGCTGCTTGGAAGCCTGATGGTGTGTGAAGTTAGTGAGCCAAATGGAGTTGTTCTCCCACAACAACCACTCGGCTGATTCTTCTTCAAAATGCCCTTCACCAACATGCAGTGTTTCCTTGATTGAATTAGCTCTCACACCAATATTTGTGTCTAGAGCCTTTGCATTCGGGGCTATCTGAAAACAGCTTTGGCGCTGAAGTTGTCTGTGAATGTGGAGTTGGTGGCATGTGAAACCCGCATGTGGAGGATTGGTTTGTCTGGGATGCTCTACCAGGTTCATTCCTAGATAATGCACTCAAAGGGCATTAAGCATAGAGTGTGAAAACTGAGTTTCCTTGAGAGCTGCTTGGAAGCCTGATGGTGTGTGAAGTTAGTGATCCAAAAGGAGTTGTTCTCCCACAAGAACCACTCGGCTGATTCTTCTTCAATATGCCCTTCACCAACATGCAGTGTTTCCTTGATTGAATTAGCTCTCACACCAATATTTGCGCCTAGAGCCTTTACTTTGAGGACTCGCTGAAAACGGCTTTGACGCTGAAGTTGTCTTTGAATGTGGAGTTGGTGGCATGTGAAACCCGCATGTTGAGCATTGGTTTGTTTGGGATGCTCTACCAGGTTCATTCCTAGATAATGCACTCAAAGGGCATTAAGCATAGAGTGTGAAAACTGAGTTTCCTTGAGAGCTGCTTGGAAGCCTGATGGTGTGTGAAGTTAGTGAGCCAAATGGAGTTGTTCTCCCACAAGAACCACTCGGCTGATTCTTCTTCAGTATGCCCTTCACGAACATGCAGTGTTTCCTTGATTGAATTAGCTCTCACACGAATATTTTCGCCTAGAGCCTTTACTTTGAGGACTCGCTGAAAACGGCTTTGACGCTGAAGTTGTCTTTGAATGTGGAGTTGGTGGCATGTGAAACCCGCATGTGGGGCATTGGTTTGCGTGGAATGCTCACCAAGCTTCCATTCAGTCCTAGGCACTCAAAGGGCATTAAGCATAGAGTGTGAAAACTGAGTTTCCTTGAGAGCTGCTTGGAAGCCTGATGGTGTGTGAAGTTAGTGAGCCAAATGGAGTTGTTCTCCCACAAGAACCACTCGGCTGATTCTTCTTCAATATGCTCTTCACCAACATGCAGTGTTTCCTTGATTGAATTAGCTCTCACACAAATATCGGTGTCTAGAGCCTTTGCATTGAAGGCTACCTGAAAACAGCTTTGAAGCTGAAGTAGTCTGTGAATGTGGAGTTGGTGGCATGTGAAACCCGCATGTGGAGCATTGGTTTGTGTGGGATGCTCTACCAGGTTCATTCCTAGATAATGCACTCAAAGGGCATTAAGCATAGAGTGTGAAAACTGAGTTTCCTTGAGAGCTGCTTGGAAGCCTGATGGTGTGTGAAGTTAGTGAGCCGAAGGGAGTTGTTCTCCTACAAGAACTACTCGGCTGATTCTTCTTCAATATGCCCTTCACCAACATGCAGTGTTTCCTTGATTGAATTAGCTCTCACACAAATATCTGGGTCTAGAGCCTTTGCATTGAAGGCTACCTGAAAACGACTTTGGCGCTGAAGTTGTCTGTGAATGTGGAGTTGGTGGCATGTGAAACCCGCATGTGGAGCATTGGATTGTGTGGGATGCTCTACCAGGTTCATTCCTAGATAATGCACTCAAAGGGCATTAAGCATAGAGTGTGCAAACTGAGTTTCCTTGAGAGCTGCTTGGAAGCCTGATGGTGTGTGAAGTTAGTGAGCCTAAGGAGTTGTTCTCCTACAAGAACCACTCGGCTGATTCTTCTTCAACATGCCCTTCACCAACATGCAGTGTTTCATTGATTGAATTAGCTCTCACACAAATATTTGTGTCTACAGCCTTTTTCATTGAGGGCTATTTGAAAACGACTTTGGCGCTGAAGTTGTCTGTGAATGTGGAGTTGGTGGCATGTGAAACCCGCATGTGGAGCATTGGTTTGTGTGGGATGCTCTACCAGGTTCATTCCTAGATAATGCACTCAAAGGGCATTAAGCATAGAGTGTGAAAACTGAGTTTCCTTGAGAGCTGCTTGGAAGCCTGATGGTGTGTGAAGTTAGTGAGCCAAATGGAGTTGTTCTCCGACAAGAACCATTCGGCTGATTCTTCTTCAATATGCCCTTCACCAACATGCAGTGATTTCTTGATTGAATTAGCTCTCACACCAATATTTGTGTCTAGAGCCTTTGCACTTAGGGCTATCTGAAAACGGCTTTGTGGCTGAAGTTTTCTGTGAATGTGGAGTTGGTGGCATGTGAAACCCGCATGTGGAGCATTGGTTTGTGTGGGATGCTCTACCAGGTTCATTCCTAGATAATGCACTCAAAGGGCATTAAGCATAGAGTGTGAAAACTGAGTTTCCTTGAGAGCTGCTTGGAAGCCTGATGGTGTGTGAAGTTAGTGAGCCAAATGGAGTTGTTCTCCTACAAGAACCACTCGGCTGATTCTTCTTCAATATGCCATTCACCAACATGCAGTGTTTCCTTGATTGAATTAGCTCTCACACCAATATTTGCGCCTAGAGCCTTTACTTTGAGGACTCGCTGAAAACGGCTTTGACGCTGAAGTTGTCTTTGAATGTGGAGTTGGTGGCATGTGAAACCCGCATGTGGAGCATTGGTTTGCGTGGAATGCTCACCAAGATTCCATTCAGTCCTAGGCACTCAAAGGGCATTAAGCATAGAGTGTGAAAACTGAGTTTCCTTGAGAGCTGCTTGGAAGCCTGATGGTGTGTGAACTTAGTGAGCCAAATGGAGTTGTTCTCCCACAAGAACCACTCGGCTGATTCTTCTTCAATATGCCCTTCACCTACATGTAGTTTTTCCTTGATTGAATTATCTCTCACACCAATATTTGCGCCTAGAGCCTTTGCATTGAGGACTCTCTGAAAACGAATTTGGCGCTGAAGTTGTCTGTGAATGTGGAGTTGGTGGCATGTGAAACCCGCATGTGGAGCATTGGTTTGTGTGGGATGCTCTACCAGGTTCATTCCTAGATAATGCACTCAAAGGGCATTAAGCATAGAGTGTGAAAACTGAGTTTCCTTGAGAGCTGCTTGGAAGCCTGATGGTGTGTGAAGTTAGTGAGCCAAATGGAGTTGTTCTCCCACAACAACCACTCGGCTGATTCTTCTTCAATATGCCCTTCACCAACATGCAGTGTTTCCTTGATTGAATTAGCTCTCACACCAATATTTGTGTCTACAGCCTTTGCACTTAGGGCTCTTTGAAAACAGCTTTGTCGCTGAAGTTGTCTGTGAATGTGGAGTTGGTGGCATGTGAAACCCGCATGTGGAGCATTGGTTTGTGTGGGATGCTCTACCAGGTTCATTCCTAGATAATGCACTCAAAGGGCATTAAGCATAGAGTGTGAAAACTGAGTTTCCTTGAGAGCTGCTTGGAAGCCTGATGGTGTGTGAAGTTAGTGAGCCAAATGGAGTTGTTCTCCCACAAGAACCACTCGGCTGATTCTTCTTCAATATGCCATTCACCAACATGCAGTGTTTCCTTGATTGAATTAGCTCTCACACCAATATTTGCGCCTAGAGCCTTTACTTTGAGGACTCGCTGAAAACGGCTT
Source organism: Ochotona princeps (assembly GCF_030435755.1). Taxonomy (NCBI): domain Eukaryota; kingdom Metazoa; phylum Chordata; class Mammalia; order Lagomorpha; family Ochotonidae; genus Ochotona; species Ochotona princeps. The sequence goes on along the minus strand of NC_080835.1, from coordinate 103,016,940 downwards.
TGACGCTGAAGTTGTCTTTGAATGTGGAGTTGGTGGCATGTGAAACCCGCATGTGGAGCATTGGTTTGCGTGGAATGCTCACCAAGATTCCATTCAGTCCAGGCACTCAAAGGGCATTAAGCATAGAGTGTGAAAACTGAGTTTCCTTGAGAGCTGCTTGGAAGCCTGATGGTGTGTGAACTTAGTGAGCCAAATTGAGTTGTTCTCCCACAAGAACCACTTGGCTGATTCTTCTTCAATATGCCCTTCACCTACATGTAGTTTTTCCTTGATTGAATTATCACTCACACAAATATTTGCGCCTAGAGCCTTTGCATTGAGGACTCTCTGAAAACGAATTTGGCGCTGAAGTTGTCTGTGAATGTGGAGTTGGTGGCATGTGAAACCCGCATGTGGAGCATTGGTTTGTGTGGGATGCTCTACCAGGTTCATTCCTAGATAATGCACTCAAAGGGCATTAAGCATAGAGTGTGAAAACTGAGTTTCCTTGAGAGCTGCTTGGAAGCCTGATGGTGTGTGAAGTTAGTGAGCCAAATGGAGTTGTTCTCCCACAACAACCACTCGGCTGATTCTTCTTCAATATGCCCTTCACCAACATGCAGTGTTTCCTTGATTGAATTAGCTCTCACACCAATATTTGTGTCTAGAGCCTTTGCACTTAGGGCTATTTGAAAACAGCTTTGGCGCTGAAGTTGTCTGTGAATGTGGAGTTGGTGGCATGTGAAACCCGCATGTGGAGCATTGGTTTGTGTGGCATGCTCTACCAGGTTCATTCCTAGATAATGCACTCAAAGGGCATTAAGCATAGAGTGTGAAAACTGAGTTTCCTTGAGAGCTGCTTGGAAGCCTGATGGTGTGTGAAGTTAGTGAGCCAAATGGAGTTGTTCTCCTACAAGAACCACTCGGCTGATTCTTCTTCAATATGCCATTCACCAACATGCAGTGTTTCTTTGATTGAATTAGCTCTCACACCAATATTTGCGCCTAGAGCCTTTACTTTGAGGACTCGCTGAAAACGGCTTTGACGCTGAAGTTGTCTTTGAATGTGGAGTTGGTGGCATGTGAAACCCGCATGTGGAGCATTGGTTTGCGTGGAATGCTCACCAAGATTCCATTCAGTCCTAGGCACTCAAAGGGCATTAAGCATAGAGTGTGAAAACTGAGTTTCCTTGAGAGCTGCTTGGAAGCCTGATGGTGTGTGAAGTTAGTGAGCCAAATGGAGTTGTTCTCCCACAACAACCACTCGGCTGATTCTTCTTCAATATGCCCTTCACCAACATGCAGTGTTTCCTTGATTGAATTAGCTCTCACAACAATATTTGTGTCTAGAGCCTTTGCACTTAGGGCTATTTGAAAACAGCTTTGTCGCTGAAGTTGTCTGTGAATGTGGAGTTGGTGGCATGTGAAACCCGCATGTGGAGCATTGGTTTGTGTGGGATGCTCTACCAGGTTCATTCCTAGATAATGCACTCAAAGGGCATTAAGCATAGAGTGTGAAAACTGAGTTTCCTTGAGAGCTGCTTGGAAGCCTGATGGTGTGTGAAGTTAGTGAGCCAAATGGAGTTGTTCTCCCACAAGAACCACTCGGCTGATTCTTCTTCAATATGCCATTCACCAACATGCAGTGTTTCCTTGATTGAATTAGCTCTCACACCAATATTTGCGCCTAGAGCCTTTACTTTGAGGACTCGCTGAAAACGGCTTTGACGCTGAAGTTGTCTTTGAATGTGGAGTTGGTGGCATGTGAAACCCGCATGTGGAGCATTGGTTTGCGTGGAATGCTCACCAAGATTCCATTCAGTCCAGGCACTCAAAGGGCATTAAGCATAGAGTGTGAAAACTGAGTTTCCTTGAAAGCTGCTTGGAAGCCTGATGGTGTGTGAAGTTAGTGAGCCAAATGGAGTTGTTCTCCCACAACAACCACTCGGCTGATTCTTCTTCAATATGCCCTTCACCAACATGCAGTGTTTCCTTGATTGAATTAGCGCTCACAACAATATTTGCGTCTAGAGCCTTTGCATTGAGGGCTATCTGAAAACGGATTGGCGCTGAAGTTGTCTGTGAATGTGGAGTTGGTGGCATGTAAAACCCCATGTGGTTCATTGGTTAATGTGGGATATTCTACCAGGTGCATTTCTTGATAATGCACTCAAAGGGCATTAAGCATAGAGTGTGAAAACTGAGTTTCCTGGAGAGCTGCTTGGAAGCCTGATGGTGTGTGAAGTTAGTGAGCCAAACGGAGTTGTTCTCCGACAAGAACCACTCGGCTGATTCTTCTTCAATTTCCCTTCACCAGCATGCAGTGTTTCCTTGATTGAATTAGCTCTCACACCAATATTTGTGTCTAGAGTCTTTGCATTGAGGACTATCTGAAAACGGCTTTTGCGCTGAAGTTGTCTGTGAATGTGGAGTTGGTGGCATGTAAAACCCGCATGTGGAGCATTGGTTAATGTGGGATATTTTACCAGGTCCATTCCTAGATAATGCACTCAAAGGGCATTAAGCATAGAGTGTGAAAACTGAGTTTCCTTGAGAGCTGCTTGGAAGCATGATGGTGTGTGAAGTTAGTGAGCCAAATGGAGTTGTTCTCCCACAACAACCACTCGGCTGATTCTTCTTCAATTTCCCTTCACTAACATGCAGTGTTTGCTTGTTTGAATTAGCTCTCACACCAATATTTGTGTCTAGAGCCTTTGCATTGAGAGCTATCTGAAAACGGCTTTGGCGCTGAAGTTGTCTGTGAATGTGGAGTTGGTGGCATGTGAAACCCGCATGTGGAGCATTGGTTTGTGTGGGATGCTCTACCAGGTTCATTCCTAGATAATGCACTCCAAGGGCATTAAGCATAGAGTGTGAAAACTGAGTTTCCTTGAGACCTGCTTGGAAGCCTGATGGTGTGTGACCTTAGTGAGCCAAATGGTGTTGTTCTCCCACAAGAACCACTTGGCTGATTCTTCTTCAATATGCTCTTCACCAACATGCAGTGTTTCCTAAATTGAATTAGCTCTCACACCAATATTTGTGTCTAGAGTCTTTGCATTGAGGGCTATCTGAAAACGGTTTGGCGCTGAAGTTGTCTGTGAATGTGGAGTTGGTGGCATGTGAAACCCGCATGTGGAGCATTGGTTAATGTGGGATATTCTACCAGGTCCATTTCTTGATAATGCACTCAAAGACACTAAGCATAGAGTGTGAAAACTGATTTTCTTGAGAGCTGCTTGGAAGCCTGATGGTGTGTGAACTTAGTGAGCCAAATGGAGTTGTTCTCCCACAAGAACCACTCGGCTGATTCTTCTTCAATATGCCCTTCACCTACATGCAGTGTTTCCTTGATTGAATTAGTTCTCACACCAATATTTGCGTCTAGAGCCTATGCATGGATGGCTTTCTGAAAACGGCTTTGGCGCTGAAGTTGTCTGTGAAAGTGGAGTTGGTGGCATGTGAAACCCGCATGTGGATCATTAGTGTGTTTGGGATGCTCTACTAAGTTCATTCCTAGATAATGCACTCAAAGGGCATTAAGCATAGAGTGTGAAAACTGAGTTTCCTTGAGAGCTGCTTGGAAGCCTGATGGTGTGTGAACTTAGTGAGCCAAATGGAGTTGTTCTCCCACAAGAACCACTCGGCTGATTCTTCTTCAATATGCCCTTCACCTACATGTAGTTTTTCCTTGATTGAATTATCTCTCACACCAATATTTGCGCCTAGAGCCTTTGCATTGAGGGCTCTCTGAAAAAGTTTTTGGCGCTGAAGTTGTCTGTGAATGTGGAGTTGGTGGCATGTGAAACCCGCATGTGGAGCATTGGTTTGTGTGGGATGCTCTACCAGGTTCATTCCTAGATAATGCTATCAACGGGGTTTAAGCATAGAGTGTGAAAACTGAGTTTCCTTGAGAGCTGCTTGGAAGCCTGATGGTGTGTGAAGTTAGTGAGCCAAATGGAGTTGTTCTCCGACAAGAACCACTCGGCTGATTCTTCTTCAATTTCCCTTCACCAACATGCCTTGTTTCCTTGATTGAATTAGCTCTCACACCAATATTTGTGTCTAGAGCCTTTGAGCTTAGGGCTATCTGAAAACGGATTACGCGCTGAAGTTGTCTGTGAATGTGGAGTTGGTGGCATGTCAAACCCGCATGTGGACCATTGGTTAATGCGGGATATTCTATCAGGTCCATTTCTTGATAATGCACTCAAAGGCATTTAGCATAGAGTGTGAAAACTGAGTTTCCTTGAGAGCTGCTTGGAAGCCTGATGGTGTGTGAAGTTAGTGAGTAAAATGGAGTTGTTCTCCCACAACAACCACTCGGCTGATTCTTCTTCAATATGCCCTTCACCAACATGCAATGTTTCCTTGATTGAATTAGCTGTCACACCAATATTTGTGTCTAGAGTCTTTGCATTGAGGACTATCTGAAAACGGCTTAGGCGCTGAAGTTGTCTGTGAATGTGGAGTTGGTGGCATGTGAAACCCGCATGTGGAGCATTGGTTAATGTGGGATATTCTAACAGGTCCATTTCTTGATAATGCCCTCAACGGCATTAAGCATAGAGTGTGAAAACTGAGTTTCCTTGAGAGCTGCTTGGAAGCCTGATGGTGTGTGAAGTTAGTGAGCCAAATGGAGTTGTTCTCCCACAAGAACCACTAGGCTGATTCTTCTTCAATATGAGCTTCCCCAACATGCAGTGTTTCCTTGATTGAATTAGCTCTCACACCAATATTTGTGCCTAGAGCCTTTGCATTGAAGGCTATCTGAAAACGGCCTTTGCACTGAAGTTGTCTGTGAATGTGGAGTTGGTGGCATGTGAAACCCGCATGTGGAGCATTGGTTTGTGTGGGATGCTCTACCAGGTTCATTCCTAGATAATGCACTCAAAGGGCATTAAGCATAGAGTGTGAAAACTGAGTTTCCTTGAGAGCTGCTTGGAAGCCTGATGGTGTGTGAAGTTAGTGAGCCAAAAGGAGTTGTTCTCCCACAAGAACCACTCGGCTGATTCTTCTTCAATATGCCCTTCACCAACATGCAGTGATTTCTTGATTGAATTAGCTCTCACACCAATATTTGCGCCTAGAGCCTTTACTTTGAGGACTCTCTGAAAACGGCTTTGACGCTGAAGTTGTCTGCGAATGTGGAGTTGGTGGCATGTGAAACCCGCATGTGGAGCATTGGTTTGCGTGGAATGCTCACCAAGCTTCCATTCAGACCTAGGCACTCAAAGGGCATTAAGCATAGAGTGTGAAAACTGAGTTTCCTTGAGAGCTGCTTGGAAGCCTGATGGTGTGTGTACTTTGTGAGCCAAATGGAGTTGTTCTCCCACAAGAACCACTCGGCTGATTCTTCTTCAATATGCCCTTCACCTACATGTAGTTTTTCCTTGATTGAATTATCTCTCACACCAATATTTGCGCCTAGAGCCTTTGCATTGAGGGCTACCTGAAAACGGCTTTGGCGCTGAAGTTGTCTGTGAATGTGGAGTTGGTGGCATGTGAAACCCGCATGTGGAGCATTGGTTTGTGTGGGATGCTCTACCAGGTTCATTCCTAGATAATGCACTCAAAGGGCATTAAGCATAGAGTGTGAAAACTGAGTTTCCTTGAGAGCTGCTTGGAAGCCTGATGGTGTGTGAAGTTAGTGAGCCAAATGGAGTTGTTCTCCCACAAGAACCACTCGGCTGATTCTTCTTCAACATGCCCTTCACCAACATGCATTGTTTTGTTGAATGAATTAGCTCTCACACGAATATTTGTGTCTAGAGCCTTTGCATTGGGGACTCTCTGAAAATGGCTTTGTCGCTTAAGTTGCCTGTGAATGTGGAGTTGGTGGCATGTGAAACCCGCATGTGGAGCATTGGTTTGTGTGGGATGCTCTACCAGGTTCATTCCTAGATAATGCTCCCAACGGGCATTAAGCATAGAGTGTGAAAACTGAGTTTCCTTGAGAGCTGCTTGGAAGCCTGATGGTGTGTGAAGTTAGTGAGCCAAATGGAGTTGTTCTCCCACAAGAACCACTCGGCTGATTCTTCTTCATATGCCCTTCACTAACATGCATTGTTTCCTTGATTGAATTAGCTCTCACACCAATATTTGTGTCTAGAGCCTTTGCATTGAGGGCTATCTGAAAACGGCCTTTGCACTGAAGTTGTCTGTGAATGTGGAGTTGGTGGCATGTGAAACCCGCATGTGGAGCATTGGTTTGTGTGGTATGCTCACCAACTTCCATTCAGACCTAGGCACTCAAAGGGCATTAAGCATAGAGTGTGAAAACTGAGTTCCTGGAGAGCTGCTTGGAAGCCTGATGGTGTGTGAACTTTGTGAGCCAAATGGAGTTGTTCTCCCACAAGAACCACTCGGCTGATTCTTCTTCAATATGCCCTTCACCTACATGTAGTTTTTCCTTGATTGAATTATCTCTCACCAATATTTGCGCCTAGAGCCTTTGCATTGAGGGCTATCTGAAAACGGCTTTGGCGCTGAAGTTGTCTGTGAATGTGGAGTTGGTGGCATGTGAAACCCGCATGTGGAGCATTGGTTTGTGTGGATGCTCTACCAGGTTCATTCCTAGATAATGCTCCCAACGGGCATTAAGCATAGAGTGTGAAAACTGAGTTTCCTTGAGAGCTGGTTGGAAGAATGATGGTGTGTGAATTTAGTGAGCCAAATGCAGTTGTTCTCCCACAACAACCACTCGGCTGATTCTTCTTCAATATGCCCTTCACTAACATGCAGTGTTTCCTTGATTGAATTAGCTCTCACACCAATATTTGCGTCTAGAGCCTTTGCATTGAGGGCTATCTGAAAACGGCCTTTGCACTGAAGTTGTCTGTGAATGTGGAGTTGGTGGCATGTGAAACCCGCATGTGGAGCATTGGTTTATGTGGGATGCTCTACCAGGTTCATTCCTAGATAATGCACTCAAAGGGCATTAAGCATAGAGTGTGAAAACTGAGTTTCCTTGAGAGCTGCTTGGAAGCCTGATGGTGTGTGAAGTTAGTGAGACAAATGGAGTTGTTCTCCCACAACAACCACTCGGCTGATTCTTCTTCAATATGCCCTTCACCAACATGCAGTGTTTCCTTGATTGAATTAGCTCTCACACCAATATTTGTGTCTAGAGCCTTTGCATTGAGGACTCTCTGAAAACGGCTTTGGCGCTGAAGTTGTCTGTGAATGTGGAGTTGGTGGCATGTGAAACCCGCATGTGGAGCATTGGTTTGTGTGGGATGCTCCACCAGGTTCATTCCTAGATAATGCACTCAAAGGGCATTAAGCATAGAGTGTGAAAACTGAGTTTCCTTGAGAGCTGCTTGGAAGCCTGATGGTGTGTGAACTTAGTGAGCCAAATGGAGTTGTTCTCCCACAAGAACCACTCGGCTGATTCTTCTTCAATATGCCCTTCACCAACATGCAGTGTTTCCTTGATTGAATTAGCTCTCACACCAATATTTGTGTCTAGAGCCTTTGCACTTAGGGCTATTTGAAAACAGCTTTGGCGCTGAAGTTGTCTGTGAATGTGGAGTTGGTGGCATGTGAAACCCGCATGTGGAGCATTGGTTTGTGTGGGATGCTCTACCAGGTTCATTCCTAGATAATGCACTCAAAGGGCATTAAGCATAGAGTGTGAAAACTGAGTTTCCTTGAGAGCTGCTTGGAAGCCTGATGGTGTGTGAAGTGAGTGAGCCAAATGGAGTTGTTCTCCCACAAGAACCACTCGGCTGATTCTTCTTCAATATGCCATTCACCAACATGCAGTGTTTCCTTGATTGAATTAGCTCTCACACCAATATTTGTGTCTAGAGCCTTTACTTTGAGGACTCGCTGAAAACGGCTTTGACGCTGAAGTTTTCTTTGAATGTGGAGTTGGTGGCATGTGAAACCCGCATGTGGAGCATTGGTTTGCGTGGAATGCTCACCAAGATTCCATTCAGTCCTAGGCACTCAAAGGGCATTAAGCATAGAGTGTGAAAACTGAGTTTCCTTGAGAGCTGCTTGGAAGCCTGAGGTGTGTGAAGTTAGTGAGTAAAATGGAGTTGTTCTCCCACAAGAACCACTCGGCTGATTCTTCTTCAATATGCCTTCACCTACATGTAGTTTTTCCTTGATTGAATTATCTCTCACACCAATATTTGCGCCTAGAGCCTTTGCATTGAGGACTCTCTGAAAACGAATTTGGCGCTGAAGTTGTCTGTGAATGTGGAGTTGGTGGCATGTGAAACCCGCATGTGGAGCATTGGTTTGTGTGGGATGCTCTACCAGGTTCATTCCTAGATAATGCACTCAAAGGGCATTAAGCATAGAGTGTGAAAACTGAGTTTCCTTGAGAGCTGCTTGGAAGCCTGATGGTGTGTGAAGTTAGTGAGCCAAATGGAGTTGTTCTCCCACAAGAACCACTCGGCTGATTCTTCTTCAATATGCCCTTCACTAACATGCATTGTTTCCTTGATTGAATTAGCTCTCACACCAATATTTGTGTCTAGAGCCTTTGCATTGAGGGCTATCTGAAAACGGCCTTTGCACTGAAGTTGTCTGTGAATGTGGAGTTGGTGGCATGTGAAACCCGCATGTGGAGCATTGGTTTGTGTGGTATGCTCACCAACTTCCATTCAGACCTAGGCACTCAAAGGGCATTAAGCATAGAGTGTGAAAACTGAGTTTCCTGGAGAGCTGCTTGGAAGCCTGATGGTGTGTGAACTTTGTGAGCCAAATGGAGTTGTTCTCCCAGAAGAACCACTCGGCTGATTCTTCTTCAATATGCCCTTCACCTACATGTAGTTTTTCCTTGATTGAATTATCTCTCACCAATATTTGCGCCTAGAGCCTTTGCATTGAGGGCTATCTGAAAACGGCTTTGGCGCTGAAGTTGTCTGTGAATGTGGAGTTGGTGGCATGTGAAACCCGCATGTGGAGCATTGGTTTGTGTGGATGCTCTACCAGGTTCATTCCTAGATAATGCTCCCAACGGGCATTAAGCATAGAGTGTGAAAACTGAGTTTCCTTGAGAGCTGGTTGGAAGAATGATGGTGTGTGAATTTAGTGAGCCAAATGCAGTTGTTCTCCCACAACAACCACTCGGCTGATTCTTCTTCAATATGCCCTTCACTAACATGCAGTGTTTCCTTGATTGAATTAGCTCTCACACCAATATTTGCGTCTAGAGCCTTTGCATTGAGGGCTATCTGAAAACGGCCTTTGCACTGAAGTTGTCTGTGAATGTGGAGTTGGTGGCATGTGAAACCCGCATGTGGAGCATTGGTTTATGTGGGATGCTCTACCAGGTTCATTCCTAGATAATGCACTCAAAGGGCATTAAGCATAGAGTGTGAAAACTGAGTTTCCTTGAGAGCTGCTTGGAAGCCTGATGGTGTGTGAAGTTAGTGAGACAAATGGAGTTGTTCTCCCACAACAACCACTCGGCTGATTCTTCTTCAATATGCCCTTCACCAACATGCAGTGTTTCCTTGATTGAATTAGCTCTCACACCAATATTTGTGTCTAGAGCCTTTGCATTGAGGACTCTCTGAAAACGGCTTTGGCGCTGAAGTTGTCTGTGAATGTGGAGTTGGTGGCATGTGAAACCCGCATGTGGAGCATTGGTTTGTGTGGGATGCTCCACCAGGTTCATTCCTAGATAATGCACTCAAAGGGCATTAAGCATAGAGTGTGAAAACTGAGTTTCCTTGAGAGCTGCTTGGAAGCCTGATGGTGTGTGAACTTAGTGAGCCAAATGGAGTTGTTCTCCCACAAGAACCACTCGGCTGATTCTTCTTCAATATGCCCTTCACCAACATGCAGTGTTTCCTTGATTGAATTAGCTCTCACACCAATATTTGTGTCTAGAGCCTTTGCACTTAGGGCTATTTGAAAACAGCTTTGGCGCTGAAGTTGTCTGTGAATGTGGAGTTGGTGGCATGTGAAACCCGCATGTGGAGCATTGGTTTGTGTGGGATGCTCTACCAGGTTCATTCCTAGATAATGCACTCAAAGGGCATTAAGCATAGAGTGTGAAACCTGAGTTTCCTTGAGAGCTGCTTGGAAGCCTGATGGTGTGTGAAGTGAGTGAGCCAAATGGAGTTGTTCTCCCACAAGAACCACTCGGCTGATTCTTCTTCAATATGCCATTCACCAACATGCAGTGTTTGCTTGATTGAATTAGCTCTCACACCAATATTTGTGTCTAGAGCCTTTACTTTGAGGACTCGCTGAAAACGGCTTTGACGCTGAAGTTGTCTTTGAATGTGGAGTTGGTGGCATGTGAAACCCGCATGTGGAGCATTGGTTTGCGTGGAATGCTCACCAAGATTCCATTCAGTCCTAGGCACTCAAAGGGCATTAAGCATAGAGTGTGAAAACTGAGTTTCCTTGAGAGCTGCTTGGAAGCCTGAGGGTGTGTGAAGTTAGTGAGTAAAATGGAGTTGTTCTCCCACAAGAACCACTCGGCTGATTCTTCTTCAATATGCCCTTCACCTACATGTAGTTTTTCCTTGATTGAATTATCTCTCACACCAATATTTGCGCCTAGAGCCTTTGCATTGAGGACTCTCTGAAAACGAATTTGGCGCTGAAGTTGTCTGTGAATGTGGAGTTGGTGGCATGTGAAACCCGCATGTGGAGCATTGGTTTGTGTGGGATGCTCTACCAGGTTCATTCCTAGATAATGCACTCAAAGGGCATTAAGCATAGAGTGTGAAAACTGAGTTTCCTTGAGAGCTGCTTGGAAGCCTGATGGTGTGTGAAGTTAGTGAGCCAAATGGAGTTGTTCTCCCACAACAACCACTCGGCTGATTCTTCTTCAATATGCCCTTCACCAACATGCAGTGTTTCCTTGATTGAATTAGCTCTCACACCAATATTTGCGTCTAGAGCCTTTGCATTGAGGACTCTCTGAAAACGGCTTTGGCACTGAAGTTGTTTGTGAAAGTGGAGTTGGTGGCATGTGAAACCCGCATGTGGAGCATTGGTTTGCATGGGATACTCACCAAGCTTTCTTTCAGTACTATGCACTCAAAGTGCATTAAGCATAGAGTGTGAAAACTGAGTTTCCTGGAGAGCTGCTTGGAAGCCTGATGGTGTGTGAAGTTAGTGAGCCAAATGGAGTTGTTCTCCCACAAGAACCACTCGGCTGATTCTTCTTCAATATGCCCTTCACCAACATGCAGTGTTTCCTTGATTGAATTAGCTCTCACACCAATATTTGCGTCTAGAGCCTTTGCATTGAGGGCTATCAGAAAATGACTTAGGCGCTGAAGTAGTCTGTGAATGTGGAGTTGGTGGCATGTGAAACCCGCATGTGGAGCATTGGTTTGTGTGGGATGCTCTACCAGGTTCATTCCTAGACAATCCTCTCAAAGGGCACTAAGCATAGAGTGTGAAAACTGAGTTTCCTTGAGAGCTGCTTGGAAGCCTGATGGTGTGTGAAGTTAGTGAGCCAAATGCAGTTGTTCTCCCACAAGAACCACTCGGCTGATCCTTCTTCAATATGCCCTTCACCAACATGCAGTGTTTCCTTGATTGAATTAGCTCTCACACAAATATTTGCGCCTAGAGCCTTTGCATTGAGGACTCTCTGAAAACGGCTTTGGCGCTGAAGTTCTCTGTGAATGTGGAGTTGGTGGCATGTGAAACCCGCATGTGGAGCATTGGTTTGCGTGGGATGTTCACCAAGCTTACTTTCCGTCCTAGGCACTCAAAGGGCATTAAGCATAGAGTGTGAAAACTGAGTTTCCTTGAGACCTGCTTGGAAACCTGGTGGTGTGTGAAGTTAGTGAGCCAAATGGAGTTGTTCTCCCACAAGAACCACTCAGCTGATTCTTCTTCAATATGCCCTTCACCTACATGTAGTTTTTCCTTGACTGAATTAGCTCTCACACCAATATTTGTGTCTAGAGCCTTTGCATTGCGGACTATCTGAAAACGACTTTGGCGCTGAAGTTGTCTGTGAATGTAGAGTTGGTGGCATGTGAAACCAGCATGTGGAGCATTGGTTTGTGTGGGATGCTCATCAAGCTTCCTTTCAGTCCTAGGCACTCAAAGGGCACTAAGGATAGAGTGTGAAAACTGAGTTTCCTTGAGAGCTGCTTGGAAGCCTGATGGTGTGTGAAGTTAGTGAGCCAAATTGAGTTGTTCTCCTTCAAGAACCACTCGGCTGATTCTTCTTCAATATGCCCTTCACCAACATGCAGTGTTTCCTTGATTGAATCAGCTCTCACACAAATATTTGTGTCTAGAGCCTTTGCATTGAGGGCTATCTGAAAACGGCTTTGACGCTGAAGTTGTCTGTGAATGTGGAGTTGGTGGCATGTAAAACCCCATGTGGTTCATTGGTTAATGTGGGATATTCTACCAGGTGCATTTCTTGATAATGCACTCAAAGGCATTAAGCATAGAGTGTGAAAACTGAGTTTCCTGGAGAGCTGCTTGGAAGCCTGATGGTGTGTGAAGTTAGTGAGCCAAATGGAGTTGTTCTCCCACAAGAACCACTCGGCTGATTCTTCTTCAATATGCCCTTCACCAGCATGCAGTGTTTCCTTGATTGAATTAGCTCTCACACCAATATTTGCGCCTAGAGCCTTTGCATTGAGGACTCTCTGAAAACAAATTTGGCGCTGAAGTTGTCTGTGAATGTGGAGTTGGTGGCATGTAAAACCCGCATGTGGAGCATTGGTTAATGTGGGATATTTTACCAGGTCCATTTCTTGATAATGCACTCAAAGGGCATTAAGCATAGAGTGTGAAAACTGAGTTTCCTTGAGACCTGCTTGGAAGCATGATGGTGTGTGAAGTTAGTGAGCCAAATGGAGTTGTTCTCCCACAACAACAACTCGGCTGATTCTTCTTCAATTTCCCTTCACTAACATGCAGTGTTTGCTTGATTGAATTAGAACTCACACCAATATTTGTGTCTAGAGCCTTTGCATTGAGGGCTATCTGAAAACGGCTTTGGCACTGAAGTTGTTTGTGAATGTGGAGTTGGTGGCATGTGAAACCCGCATGTGGAGCATTGGTTTGCATAGGATACTCACCAAGCTTCCATTCAGTCCTAGGCACTCAAAGGGCATTAAGCATAGAGTGTGAAAACTGAGTTTCCTTGAGAGCTGCTTGGAAGCCTGATGGTGTGTGAAGTTAGTGATCCAAAAGGAGTTGTTCTAACTCAAGAACCACTCGGCTGATTCTTCTTCAATATGCCCTTCACGAACATGCAGTGTTTCCTTGATTGAATTATCTCTCACACCAATATTTGCGTCTAGAGCCTTTGCATTGAGGACTCTCTGAAAACGGCTTTGGCATTGAAGTTGTTTGTGAAAGTGGAGTTGGTGGCATGTGAAACCCGCATGTGGAGCATTGGTTTGCATAGGATACTCACCAAGCTTACTTTCAGACCTAGGCACTCAAAGTGCATTAAGCATAGAGTGTGAAAACTGAGTTTCCTTGAGAGCTGCTTGGAAGCCTGATGGTGTGTGAACTTAGTGAGCCAAATGGAGTTGTTCTCCCACAACAACCACTCGGCTGATTCTTCTTCAATATGCCCTTCACCAACATGCAGTGTTTCCTTGATTGAATTAGCTCTCACACCAATATTTGCGTCTAGAGCCTTTGCATTGAGGGATATCAGAAAATGACTTAGGCGCTGAAGTTGTCTGTGAATGTGGAGTTGGTGGCATGTGAAACCCACATGTGGAGCATTGGTTTGTGTGGGATGCTCTACCAGGTTCATTCCTAGACAATCCTCTCAAAGGGCACTAAGCATAGAGTGTGAAAACTGAGTTTCCTTGAGAGCTGCTTGGAAGCCTGATGGTGTGTGAAGTTAGTGAGCCAAATGGAGTTGTTCTCCCACAAGAACCACTCGGCTGATTCTTCTTCAATATGCCCTTCACCAACATGCAGTGTTTCCTTGATTGAATTAGCTCTCACACCAATATTTTTGTCTAGAGCCTTTGCATTGAGGACTCTCTGAAAACGGCTTTGGCGCTGAAGTTGTCTGTGAATGTGGAGTTGGTGGCATGTGAAACCCGCATGTGGAGCATTGGTTTGCGTGGGATGTTCACCAAGCTTACTTTCCGTCCTAGGCACTCAAAGGGCATTAAGCATAGAGTGTGAAAACTGAGTTTCCTTGAGACCTGCTTGGAAACCTGGTGGTGTGTGAAGTTAGTGAGCCAAAAGGAGTTGTTCTCCCACAAGAACCACTCAGCTGATTCTTCTTCAATATGCCCTTCACCTACATGTAGTTTTTCCTTGACTGAATTAGCTCTCACACCAATATTTGTGTCTAGAGCCTTTGCATTGAGGACTATCTGAAAACGACTTTGGCGCTGAAGTTGTCTGTGAATGTAGAGTTGGTGGCATGTGAAACCAGCATGTGGAGCATTGGTTTGTGTGGGATGCTCATCAAGCTTCCTTTCAGTCCTAGGCACTCAAAGGGCACTAAGGATAGAGTGTGAAAACTGAGTTTCCTTGAGAGCTGCTTGGAAGCCTGATGGTGTGTGAAGTTAGTGAGCCAAATGGAGTTGTTCTCCTTCAAGAACCACTCGGCTGATTCTTCTTCAATATGCCCTTCACCAACATGCAGTGTTTCCTTGATTGAATCAGCTCTCACACAAATATTTGTGTCTAGAGCCTTTGCATTGAGGGCTATCTGAAAACGGATTGGCGCTGAAGTTGTCTGTGAATGTGGAGTTGGTGGCATGTAAAACCCCATGTGGTTCATTGGTTAATGTGGGATATTCTACCAGGTGCATTTCTTGATAATGCACTCAAAGGCATTAAGCATAGAGTGTGAAAACTGAGTTTCCTGGAGAGCTGCTTGGAAGCCTGATGGTGTGTGAAGTTAGTGAGCCAAACGGAGTTGTTCTCCCACAAGAACCACTCGGCTGATTCTTCTTCAATTTCCCTTCACCAGCATGCAGTGTTTCCTTGATTGAATTAGCTCTCACACCAATATTTGTGTCTAGATTCTTTGCATTGAGGACTATCTGAAGACGGCTTAGGCGCTGAAGTTGTCTGTGAATGTGGAGTTGGTGGCATGTAAAACCCGCATGTGGAGCATTGGTTAATGTGGGATATTTTACCAGGTCCATTTCTTGATAATGCACTCAAAGGGCATTAAGCATAGAGTGTGAAAACTGAGTTTCCTTGAGAGCTGCTTGGAAGCATGATGGTGTGTGAAGTTAGTGAGCCAAATAGAGTTGTTCTCCCACAACAACAACTTGGCTGATTCTTCTTCAATTTCCCTTCACTAACATGCAGTGTTTGCTTGATTGAATTAGATCTCACACCAATATTTGTGTCTAGAGCCTTTGCATTGAGGGCTATCTGAAAACGGCTTTGGCGCTGAAGTTGTCTGTGAATGTGGAGTTGGTGGCATGTGAAACCCGCATGTGGAGCATTGGTTTGTGTGGGATGCTCTACCAGGTTCATTCCTAGATAATGCACTCCAAGGGCATTAAGCATAGAGTGTGAAAACTGAGTTTCCTTGAGAGCTGCTTGGAAGCCTGATGGTGTGTGAACTTAGTGAGCCAAATGGTGTTGTTCTCCCACAAGAACCACTTGGCTGATTCTTCTTCAATATGCTCTTCACCAACATGCAGTGTTTCCTAAATTGAATTAGCTCTCACATCAATATTTGTGTCTAGAGCCTTTGCATTGAGGGCTATCTGAAAACGGTTTGGCGCTGAAGTTGTCTCTGAATGTGGAGTTGGTGGCATGTAAAACCCGCATGTGGAGCATTGGTTAATGTGGGATATTCTACCAGGTCCATTTCTTGATAATGCACTCAAAGGCATTAAGCATAGAGTGTGAAAACTGAGTTTCCTTGAGAGCTGCTTGGAAGCCTGATGGTGTGTGAACTTAGTGAGCCAAATGGTGTTGTTCTCCACAAGAACCACTTGGCTGATTCTTCTTCAATATGCCCTTCACCTACATGCAGTGTTTCCTTGATTGAATTAGCTCTCACACCAATATTTGCGTCTGGAGCCTATGCATGGATGGCTTTCTGAAACGGCTCTGGCGCTGAAGTTGTCTGTGAATGTGGAGTTGGTGGCATGTGAAACCCGCATGTGGAGCATTAGTGTGTTTGGGATGCTCTACTAAGTTCATTCCTAGATAATGCACTCAAAGGACATTAAGCATAGAGTGTGAAAACTGAGTTTCCTGGAGAGCTGCTTGGAAGCCTGATGGTGTGTGAACTTTGTGAGCCAAATGGAGTTGTTCTCCCACAAGAACCACTCGGCTGATTCTTCTTCAATATGCCCTTCACCTACATGTAGTTTTTCCTTGATTGAATTATCTCTCACACCAATATTTACGCCTAGAGCCTTTGCATTGAGGGCTCTCTGAAAAAGTTTTTGGCGCTGAAGTTGTCTGTGAATGTGGAGTTGGTGGCATGTGAAACCCGCATGTGGAGCATTGGTTTGTGTGGGATGCTCTACCAGGTTCATTCCTAGATAATGTCTCAAAGGCATTAAGCATAGAGTGTGAAAACTGAGTTTCCTTGAGAGCTGCTTGGAAGCATGATGGTGTGTGAAGTTAGTGAGCCAAATGGAGTTGTTCTCCCACAACAACCACTCGGCTGATTCTTCTTCAATATGCCCTTCATTAACATGCAGTGTTTCCTTGATTGAATTAGCTCTCACACCAATATTGTGTCTAGAGCCTTTGCATTGAGGGCTATCTGAAAAGGCTTTTGCGCTGAAGTTGTCTGTGAATGTGGAGTTGGTGGCATGTGAAACCCGCATGTGGAGCATTGGTTTGTGTGGGATGCTCTACCAGGTTCATTCCTAGATAATGCTATCAACGGGCCCTTAAGCATAGAGTGTGAAAACTGAGTTTCCTTGAGAGCTGCTTGGAAGCCTGATGGTGTGTGAAGTTAGTGAGCCAAATGGAGTTGTTCTCCCACAAGAACCACTCGGCTGATTCTTCTTCAATTTCCCTTCACCAACATGCCTTGTTTCCTTGATCGAATTAGCTCTCACACCAATATTTGTGTCTAGAGCCTTTGAGCTTAGGGCTATCTGAAAACGGATTACGCGCTGAAGTTGTCTGTGAATGTGGAGTTGGTGGCATGTCAAACCCGCATATGGAGCATTGGTTAATGCGGGATATTCTATCAGGTCCATTTCTTGATAATGCACTCAAAGGGCATTTAGCATAGAGTGTGAAAACTGAGTTTCCTTGAGAGCTGCTTGGAAGCCTGATGGTGTGTGAAGTTAGTGAGCCAAATGGAGTTGTTCTCCCACAACAACCACTCGGCTGATTCTTCTTCAATATGCCCTTCACCAACATGCAATGTTTCCTAAATTGAATTAGCTGTCACACCAATATTTGTGTCTAGAGTCTTTGCATTGAGGACTATCTGAAAACGGCTTAGGCGCTGAAGTTGTCTGTGAATGTGGAGTTGGTGGCATGTAAAACCCGCATGTGGAGCATTGGTTAATGTGGGATATTCTACCAGGTCCATTTCTTGATAATGCACTCAACGGCATTAAGCATAGAGTGTGAAAACTGAGTTTCCTTGAGAGCTGCTTGGAAGCCTGATGGTGTGTGAAGTTAGTGAGCCAAATGGAGTTGTTCTCCCACAAGAACCACTAGGCTGATTCTTCTTCAATATGAGCTTCCCCAACATGCAGTGTTTCTTGATTGAATTAGCTCTCACACCAATATTTGTGCCTAGAGCCTTTGCATTGAGGGCTATCTGAAAACGGTTTGCACTGAAGTTGTCTGTGAATGTGGAGTTGGTGGCATGTGAAACCCGCATGTGGAGCATTGGTTTGTGTGGGATGCTCTACTAGGTTCATTCCTAGATAATGCACTCAAAGGGCATTAAGCATGGAGTGTGAAAACTGAGTTTCCTTGAGAGCTGCTTGGAAGCCTGAGGGCGTGTGAAGTTAGTGAGTAAAATGGAGTTGTTCTCCCACAAGAACCACTCGGCTGATTCTTCTTCAATATGCCCTTCACCAACATGCAGTGTTTCCTTGATTGAACTAGCTCTCACACAAATATTTGCGCCTAGAGCCTTTACTTTGAGGACTCTCTGAAAACGGCTTTGACGCTGAAGTTGTCTGCGAATGTGGAGTTGGTGGCATGTGAAACCCGCATGTGGAGCATTGGTTTGCGTGGAATGCTCACCAAGCTTCCATTCAGACCTAGGCACTCAAAGGGCATTAAGCATAGAGTGTGAAAACTGAGTTTCTTGAGAGCTGCTTGGAAGCCTGATGGTGTGTGTACTTTGTAGAGCCAAATGGAGTTGTTCTCCACAAGAACCACTCGGCTGATTCTTCTTCAATATGCCCTTCACCTACATGTAGTTTTTCCTTGATTGAATTATCTCTCACACCAATATTTGGGCCTAGAGCCTTTGCATTGAGGGCTACCTGAAAACGGCTTTGGCGCTGAAGTTGTCTGTGAATGTGGAGTTGGTGGCATGTGAAACCCGCATGTGGAGCATTGGTTTGTGTGGCATGCTCATCAAGCTTCCTTTCCGTCCTAGGCACTCAAAGGGCATTAAGCATAGAATGTGAAACCTGAGTTTCCTTGAGAGCTGCTTGGAAGCCTGATGGTGTGTGAACTTAGTGAGCCAAATGGAGTTGTTCTCCCACAAGAACCACTCGGCTGATTCTTCTTCAATATGCCCTTCACCAACATGCAGTGATTTCTTGATTGAATTAGCTCTCACACCAATATTTGTGTCTACAGCCTTTGCACTTAGGGCTATCTGAAAACGGCTTAGGCGCTGAAGTTGTCTGTGAATGTGGAGTTGGTGGCATGTGAAACCCGCATGTGGAGCATTGGTTTGTGTGGGATGCTCTACCAGGTTCATTCCTAGATAATGCTCTCAACGGGCATTAAGCATAGAGTGTGAAAACTGAGTTTCCTTGAGAGCTGCTTGGAAGCCTGATGGTGTGTGAAGTTAGTGAGCCAAATGGAGTTGTTCTCCTTCAAGAACCACTCGGCTGATTCTTCTTCAATATGCCCTTCACCAACATGCAGTGTTTCCTTGATTGAATCAGCTCTCACACAAATATTTGTGTCTAGAGCCTTTGCATTGAGGGCTATCTGAAAACGGATTGGCGCTGAAGTTGTCTGTGAATGTCGAGTTGGTGGCATGTAAAACCCCATGTGGTTCATTGGTTAATGTGGGATATTCTACCAGGTGCATTTCTTGATAATGCACTCAAAGGCATTAAGCATAGAGTGTGAAAACTGAGTTTCCTGGAGAGCTGCTTGGAAGCCTGATGGTGTGTGAAGTTAGTGAGCCAAACGGAGTTGTTCTCCCACAAGAACCACTCGGCTGATTCTTCTTCAATTTCCCTTCACCAGCATGCAGTGTTTCCTTGATTGAATTAGCTCTCACACCAATATTTGTGTCTAGAGTCTTTGCATTGAGGACTATCTGAAAACGGCATAGGCGCTGAAGTTGTCTGTGAATGTGGAGTTGGTGGCATGTAAAACCCGCATGTGGAGCATTGGTTAATGTGGGATATTTTACCAGGTCCATTTCTTGATAATGCACTCAAAGGGCATTAAGCATAGAGTGTGAAAACTGAGTTTCCTTGAGAGCTGCTTGGAAGCCTGATGGTGTGTGAAGTTAGTGAGCCAAATGGAGTTGTTCTCCCACAACAACCACTCGGCTGATTCTTCTTCAATTTCCCTTCACTAACATGCAGTGTTTGCTTGATTGAATTAGATCTCACACCAATATTTGTGTCTAGAGCCTTTGCATTGAGGGCTATCTGAAAACGGCTTTGGCGCTGAAGTTGTCTGTGAATGTGGAGTTGGTGGCATGTGAAACCCGCATGTGGAGCATTGGTTTGTGTGGGATGCTCTACCAGGTTCATTCCTAGATAATGCACTCCAAGGGCATTAAGCATAGAGTGTGAAAACTGAGTTTCCTTGAGAGCTGCTTGGAAGCCTGATGGTGTGTGAACTTAGTGAGCCAAATGGTGTTGTTCTCCCACAAGAACCACTTGGCTGATTCTTCTTCAATATGCTCTTCACCAACATGCAGTGTTTCCTAAATTGAATTAGCTCTCACACCAATATTTGTGTCTAGAGTCTTTGCATTGAGGGCTATCTGAAAACGGTTTGGCCCTGAAGTTGTCTCTGAATGTGGAGTTGGTGGCATGTGAAACCCGCATGTGGAGCATTAGTGTGTTTGGGATGCTCTACTAAGTTCATTCCTAGATAATGCACTCAAAGGGCATTAAGCATAGAGTGTGAAAACTGAGTTTCCTGGAGAGCTGCTTGGAAGCCTGATGGTGTGTGAACTTTGTGAGCCAAATGGAGTTGTTCTCCCACAAGAACCACTCGGCTGATTCTTCTTCAATATGCCCTTCACCTACATGTAGTTTTTCCTTGATTGAATTATCTCTCACACCAATATTTACGCCTAGAGCCTTTGCATTGAGGGCTCTCTGAAAAAGTTTTTGGCGCTGAAGTTGTCTGTGAATGTGGAGTTGGTGGCATGTGAAACCCGCATGTGGAGCATTGGTTTGTGTGGGATGCTCTACCAGGTTCATTCCTAGATAATGTCTCAAAGGGCATTAAGCATAGAGTGTGAAAACTGAGTTTCCTTGAGAGCTGCTTGGAAGCATGATGGTGTGTGAAGTTAGTGAGCCAAATGGAGTTGTTCTCCCACAACAACCACTCGGCTGATTCTTCTTCAATATGCCCTTCATTAACATGCAGTGTTTCCTTGATTGAATTAGCTCTCACACCAATATTTGTGTCTAGAGCCTTTGCATTGAGGGCTATCTGAAAAAGGCTTTTGCGCTGAAGTTGTCTGTGAATGTGGAGTTGGTGGCATGTGAAACCCGCATGTGGAGCATTGGTTTGTGTGGGATGCTCTACCAGGTTCATTCCTAGATAATGCTATCAACGGGCCTTAAGCATAGAGTGTGAAAACTGAGTTTCCTTGAGAGCTGCTTGGAAGCCTGATGGTGTGTGAAGTTAGTGAGCCAAATGCAGTTGTTCTCCCACAAGAACCACTCGGCTGATTCTTCTTCAATTTCCCTTCACCAACATGCCTTGTTTCCTTGATTGAATTAGCTCTCACACCAATATTTGTGTCTAGAGCCTTTGAGCTTAGGGCTATCTGAAAACGGATTACGCGCTGAAGTTGTCTGTGAATGTGGAGTTGGTGGCATGTCAAACCCGCATGTGGAGCATTGGTTAATGCGGGATATTCTATCAGGTCCATTTCTTGATAATGCACTCAAAGGCATTTAGCATAGAGTGTGAAAACTGAGTTTCCTTGAGAGCTTCTTGGAAGCCTGATGGTGTGTGAAGTTAGTGAGTAAAATGGAGTTGTTCTCCCACAACAACCACTCGGCTGATTCTTCTTCAATATGCCCTTCACCAACATGCAATGTTTCCTTGATTGAATTAGCTGTCACACCAATATTTGTGTCTAGAGTCTTTGCATTGAGGACTATCTGAAAACGGCTTAGGCGCTGAAGTTGTCTGTGAATGTGGAGTTGGTGGCATGTAAAACCCGCATGTGGAGCATTGGTTAATGTGGGATATTCTACCAGGTCCATTTCTTGATAATGCACTCAACGGCATTAAGCATAGAGTGTGAAAACTGAGTTTCCTTGAGAGCTGCTTGGAAGCCTGATGGTGTGTGAAGTTAGTGAGCCAAATGGAGTTGTTCTCCCACAAGAACCACTAGGCTGATTCTTCTTCAATATGAGCTTCCCCAACATGCAGTGTTTCCTTGATTGAATTAGCTCTCACACCAATATTTGTGCCTAGAGCCTTTGCATTGAGGGCTATCTGAAAACGGCCTTTGCACTGAAGTTGTCTGTGAATGTGGAGTTGGTGGCATGTGAAACCCGCATGTGGAGCATTGGTTTGTGTGGGATGCTCTACTAGGTTCATTCCTAGATAATGCACTCAAAGGGCATTAAGCATGGAGTGTGAAAACTGAGTTTCCTTGAGAGCTGCTTGGAAGCCTGAGGGTGTGTGAAGTTAGTGAGTAAAATGGAGTTGTTCTCCCACAAGAACCACTCGGCTGATTCTTCTTCAATATGCCCTTCACCAACATGCAGTGTTTCCTTGATTGAACTAGCTCTCACACCAATATTTGTGTCTAGAGCCTTTGCATTGAGGACTCTCTGAAAACGGCTTTGGCGCTGAAGTTGTCTGTGAATGTGGAGTTGGTGGCATGTGAAACCCGCATGTGCAGCATTGGTTTGTGTGGGATGCTCTACCAGGTTCATTCCTAGATAATGCACTCAAAGGGCATTAAGCATAGAGTGTGAAAACTGAGTTTCCTTGAGAGCTGCTTGGAAGCCTGATGGTGTGTGAAGTTAGTGAGCCAAAAGGAGTTGTTCTCCCACAAGAACCACTCGGCTGATTCTTCTTCAATATGCCCTTCACCAACATGCAGTGTTTCCTTGATTGAATTAGCTCTCACACCAATATTTGCGCCTAGAGCCTTTACTTTGAGGACTCTCTGAAAACGGCTTTGACGCTGAAGTTGTCTGCGAATGTGGAGTTGGTGGCATGTGAAACCCGCATGTGGAGCATTGGTTTGCGTGGAATGCTCACCAAGCTTCCATTCAGACCTAGGCACTCAAAGGGCATTAAGCATAGAATGTGAATCCTGAGTTTCCTTGAGAGCTGCTTGGAAGCCTGATGGTGTGTGAACTTAGTGAGCCAAATGCAGTTCTTCTCCCACAAGAACCACTCGGCTGATTCTTCTTCAATATGCCCTTCACCAACATGCAGTGTTTCCTTGATTGAATTAGCTCTCACACCAATATTTGCGTCTAGAGCCTTTGCATTGAGGGCTATTTGAAAACGGCCTTTGCACTGAAGTTGTCTGTGAAAGTGGAGTTGGTGGCATGTGAAACCCGCATGTGGAGCATTGGTTTGTGTGGGATGCTCTACCAGGTTCATTCCTAGATAATGCACTCAAAGGGCATTAAGCATAGAGTGTGAAAACTGAGTTTCCTTGAGAGCTGCTTGGAAGCCTGAGGGTGTGTGAAGTTTGTGAGTAAAATGGAGTTGTTCTCCCACAAGAACCACTCGGCTGATTCTTCTTCAATATGCCCTTCACCAACATGCAGTGTTTCCTTGATTGAATTAGCTCTCACACCAATATTTGTGTCTAGAGCCTTTGCATTGAGGACTCTCTGAAAACGACTTTGGCGCTGAAGTTGTCTGTGAATGTGGAGTTGGTGGCATGTGAAACCCGCATGTGGAGCATTGGTTTGTTTGGGATGCTCCACCAGGTTCATTCCTAGATAATGCACTCAAAGGGCATTAAGCATAGAGTGTGAAAACTGAGTTTCCTTGAGAGCTGCTTGGAAGCCTGATGGTGTGTGAAGTTAGTGAGCCAAATGGAGTTGTTCTCCCACAAGAACCACTCGGCTGATTCTTCTTCAACATGCTCTTCACCAACATGCATTGTTTTATTGAATGAATTAGCTCTCACACGAATATTTGTGTCTAGAGCCTTTGCATTGAGGACTCTCTGTAAATGGCTTTGGCGCTGAAGTTGTCTGTGAATGTGGAGTTGGTGGCATGTGAAACCCGCATGTGGAGCATTGGTTTGTGTGGGATGCTCTACCAGGTTCATTCCTAGATAATGCACTCAAAGGGCATTAAGCATAGAGTGTGAAAACTG
This sequence comes from Ochotona princeps, assembly GCF_030435755.1. NCBI lineage: Eukaryota > Metazoa > Chordata > Mammalia > Lagomorpha > Ochotonidae > Ochotona > Ochotona princeps. The sequence continues at coordinate 102,993,326 of NC_080835.1, read as the reverse complement.
AGTTTCCTTGAGAGCTGCTTGGAAGCCTGATGGTGTGTGAACTTTGTGAGCCAAATGGAGTTGTTCTCCCACAAGAACCACTCGGCTGATTCTTCTTCAATATGCCCTTCACCTACATGTAGTTTTTCCTTGATTGAATTATCTCTCACCAATATTTGCGCCTAGAGCCTTTGCATTGAGAGCTATCTGAAAACGGCTTAAGCGCTGAAGTTGTCTGTGAATGTGGAGTTGGTGGCATGTGAAACCCGCATGTGGAGCATTTTTTTGTGTGGGATGCTCTACCAGGTTCATTCCTAGATAATGACTCAAAGGGCATTAAGCATAGAGTGTGGAAACTGAGTTTCCTTGAGAGCTGCTTGGAAGCATGATGGTGTGTGAAGTTAGTGAGCCAAATGCAGTTGTTCTCCCACAAGAACCACTCGGCTGATTCTTCTTCAATATGCCCTTCATTAACATGCAGTGTTTCCTTGATTGAATTAGCTCTCACACCAATATTTGCGTCTAGAGCCTTTGCATTGAGTTCTATCTGAAAACGGCCTTTGCACTGAAGTTGTCTGTGAATGTGGAGTTGGTGGCATGTGAAACCCGCATGTGGAGCATTGGTTTGTGTGGGATGCTCTACCAGGTTCATTCCTAGATAATGCACTCAAAGGGCATTAAGCATAGAGTGTGAAAACTGAGTTTCCTTGAGAGCTGCTTGGAAGCCTGAGGGTGTGTGAAGTTAGTGAGCAAAATGGAGTTGTTCTCCCACAAGAACCACTCGGCTGATTCTTCTTCAATATGCCCTTCACCAACATGCAGTGTTTCCTTGATTGCATTAGCTCTCACACCAATATTTGTGTCTAGAGCCTTTGCATTGAGGACTCTCTGAAAACGGCTTTGGCGCTGAAGTTGTCTGTGAATGTGGAGTTGGTGGCATGTGAAACCCGCATGTGCAGCATTGGTTTGTGTGGGATGCTCTACCAGGTTCATTCCTAGATAATGCACTCAAAGGGCATTAAGCATAGAGTGTGAAAACTGAGTTTCCTTGAGAGCTGCTTGGAAGCCTGATGGTGTGTGAAGTTAGTGAGCCAAATGGAGTTGTTCTCCCACAAGAACCACTAGGCTGATTCTTCTTCAATATGAGCTTCACCAACATGCAGTGTTTCCTTGATTGAATTAGCTCTCACACCAATATTTGTGCCTAGAGCCTTTGCATTGAGGGCTATCTGAAAACGGTTTGCACTGAAGTTGTCTGTGAATGTGGAGTTGGTGGCATGTGAAACCCGCATGTGGAGCATTGGTTTGTGTGGGATGCTCTACTAGGTTCATTCCTAGATAATGCACTCAAAGGGCATTAAGCATGGAGTGTGAAAACTGAGTTTCCTTGAGAGCTGCTTGGAAGCCTGAGGGTGTGTGAAGTTAGTGAGTAAAATGGAGTTGTTCTCCCACAAGAACCACTCGGCTGATTCTTCTTCAATATGCCCTTCACCAACATGCAGTGTTTCCTTGATTGAACTAGCTCTCACACAAATATTTGCGCCTAGAGCCTTTGCATTGAGGACTCTCTGAAAACGGCTTTGGCGCTGAAGTTGTCTGTGAATGTGGAGTTGGTGGCATGTGAAACCCGCATGTGGAGCATTGGTTTGTGTGGGATGCTCTACCAGGTTCATTCCTAGATAATGCACTCAAAGGGCATTAAGCATAGAGTGTGAAAACTGAGTTTCCTTGAGAGCTGCTTGGAAGCCTGATGGTGTGTGAAGTTAGTGAGCCAAAAGGAGTTGTTCTCCCACAAGAACCACTCGGCTGATTCTTCTTCAATATGCCCTTCACGAACATGCAGTGTTTCCTTGATTGAATTAGCTCTCACACCAATATTTGCGCCTAGAGCCTTTACTTTGAGGACTCTCTGAAAACGGCTTTGAAGCTGAAGTTGTCTGCGAATGTGGAGTTGGTGGCATGTGAAACCCGCATGTGGAGCATTGGTTTGCGTGGAATGCTCACCAAGCTTCCATTCAGACCTAGGCACTCAAAGGGCATTAAGCATAGAGTGTGAAAACTGAGTTTCCTTGAGAGCTGCTTGGAAGCATGATGGTGTGTGTACTTTGTGAGCCAAATGGAGTTGTTCTCCCACAAGAACCACTCGGCTGATTCTTCTTCAATATGCCCTTCACCTACATGTAGTTTTTCCTTGATTGAATTATCTCTCACACCAATATTTGCGCCTAGAGCCTTTGCATTGAGGGCTACCTGAAAACGGCTTTGGCGCTGAAGTTGTCTGTGAATGTGGAGTTGGTGGCATGTGAAACCCGCATGTGGAGCATTGGTTTGTGTGGCATGCTCATCAAGCTTCCTTTCCGTCCTAGGCACTCAAAGGGCATTAAGCATAGAATGTGAAACCTGAGTTTCCTTGAGAGCTGCTTGGAAGCCTGATGGTGTGTGAACTTAGTGAGCCAAATGGAGTTGTTCTCCCACAAGAACCACTCGGCTGATTCTTCTTCAATATGCCCTTCACCAACATGCAGTGATTTCTTGATTGAATTAGCTCTCACACCAATATTTGTGTCTACAGCCTTTGCACTTAGGGCTATCTGAAAACGGCTTAGGCGCTGAAGTTGTCTGTGAATGTGGAGTTGGTGGCATGTGAAACCCGCATGTGGAGCATTGGTTTGTGTGGGATGCTCTACCAGGTTCATTCCTAGATAATGCTCTCAACGGGCATTAAGCATAGAGTGTGAAAACTGAGTTTCCTTGAGAGCTGCTTGGAAGCCTGATGGTGTGTGAAGTTAGTGAGCCAAATGGAGTTGTTCTCCTTCAAGAACCACTCGGCTGATTCTTCTTCAATATGCCCTTCACCAACATGCAGTGTTTCCTTGATTGAATCAGCTCTCACACAAATATTTGTGTCTAGAGCCTTTGCATTGAGGGCTATCTGAAAACGGATTGGCGCTGAAGTTGTCTGTGAATGTCGAGTTGGTGGCATGTAAAACCCCATGTGGTTCATTGGTTAATGTGGGATATTCTACCAGGTGCATTTCTTGATAATGCACTCAAAGGCATTAAGCATAGAGTGTGAAAACTGAGTTTCCTGGAGAGCTGCTTGGAAGCCTGATGGTGTGTGAAGTTAGTGAGCCAAACGGAGTTGTTCTCCCACAAGAACCACTCGGCTGATTCTTCTTCAATTTCCCTTCACCAGCATGCAGTGTTTCCTTGATTGAATTAGCTCTCACACCAATATTTGTGTCTAGAGTCTTTGCATTGAGGACTATCTGAAAACGGCATAGGCGCTGAAGTTGTCTGTGAATGTGGAGTTGGTGGCATGTAAAACCCGCATGTGGAGCATTGGTTAATGTGGGATATTTTACCAGGTCCATTTCTTGATAATGCACTCAAAGGGCATTAAGCATAGAGTGTGAAAACTGAGTTTCCTTGAGAGCTGCTTGGAAGCCTGATGGTGTGTGAAGTTAGTGAGCCAAATGGAGTTGTTCTCCCACAACAACCACTCGGCTGATTCTTCTTCAATTTCCCTTCACTAACATGCAGTGTTTGCTTGATTGAATTAGATCTCACACCAATATTTGTGTCTAGAGCCTTTGCATTGAGGGCTATCTGAAAACGGCTTAGGCGCTGAAGTTGTCTGTGAATGTGGAGTTCGTGGCATGTGAAACCCGCATGTGGAGCATTGGTTTGTGTGGGATGCTCTACCAGGTTCATTCCTAGATAATGCACTCCAAGGGCATTAAGCATAGAGTGTGAAAACTGAGTTTCCTTGAGAGCTGCTTGGAAGCCTGATGGTGTGTGAACTTAGTGAGCCAAATGGAGTTGTTCTCCCACAAGAACCACTTGGCTGATTCTTCTTCAATATGCTCTTCACCAACATGCAGTGTTTCCTAAATTGAATTAGCTCTCACACCAATATTTGTGTCTAGAGTCTTTGCATTGAGGGCTATCTGAAAACGGTTTGGCGCTGAAGTTGTCTCTGAATGTGGAGTTGGTGGCATGTGAAACCCGCATGTGGAGCATTAGTGTGTTTGGGATGCTCTACTAAGTTCATTCCTAGATAATGCACTCAAAGGGCATTAAGCATAGAGTGTGAAAACTGAGTTTCCTGGAGAGCTGCTTGGAAGCCTGATGGTGTGTGAACTTTGTGAGCCAAATGGAGTTGTTCTCCCACAAGAACCACTCGGCTGATTCTTCTTCAATATGCCCTTCACCTACATGTAGTTTTTCCTTGATTGAATTATCTCTCACACCAATATTTACGCCTAGAGCCTTTGCATTGAGGGCTCTCTGAAAAAGTTTTTGGCGCTGAAGTTGTCTGTGAATGTGGAGTTGGTGGCATGTGAAACCCGCATGTGGAGCATTGGTTTGTGTGGCATGCTCTACCAGGTTCATTCCTAGATAATGTCTCAAAGGGCATTAAGCATAGAGTGTGAAAACTGAGTTTCCTTGAGAGCTGCTTGGAAGCATGATGGTGTGTGAAGTTAGTGAGCCAAATGGAGTTGTTCTCCCACAACAACCACTCGGCTGATTCTTCTTCAATATGCCCTTCATTAACATGCAGTGTTTCCTTGATTGAATTAGCTCTCACACCAATATTTGTGTCTAGAGCCTTTGCATTGAGGGCTATCTGAAAAAGGCTTTTGCGCTGAAGTTGTCTGTGAATGTGGAGTTGGTGGCATGTGAAACCCGCATGTGGAGCATTGGTTTGTGTGGGATGCTCTACCAGGTTCATTCCTAGATAATGCTATCAACGGGCCTTAAGCATAGAGTGTGAAAACTGAGTTTCCTTGAGAGCTGCTTGGAAGCCTGATGGTGTGTGAAGTTAGTGAGCCAAATGCAGTTGTTCTCCCACAAGAACCACTCGGCTGATTCTTCTTCAATTTCCCTTCACCAACATGCCTTGTTTCCTTGATTGAATTAGCTCTCACACCAATATTTGTGTCTAGAGCCTTTGAGCTTAGGGCTATCTGAAAACGGATTACGCGCTGAAGTTGTCTGTGAATGTGGAGTTGGTGGCATGTCAAACCCGCATGTGGAGCATTGGTTAATGCGGGATATTCTATCAGGTCCATTTCTTGATAATGCACTCAAAGGCATTTAGCATAGAGTGTGAAAACTGAGTTTCCTTGAGAGCTTCTTGGAAGCCTGATGGTGTGTGAAGTTAGTGAGTAAAATGGAGTTGTTCTCCCACAACAACCACTCGGCTGATTCTTCTTCAATATGCCCTTCACCAACATGCAATGTTTCCTTGATTGAATTAGCTGTCACACCAATATTTGTGTCTAGAGTCTTTGCATTGAGGACTATCTGAAAACGGCTTAGGCGCTGAAGTTGTCTGTGAATGTGGAGTTGGTTGCATGTAAAACCCGCATGTGGAGCATTGGTTAATGTGGGATATTCTACCAGGTCCATTTCTTGATAATGCACTCAACGGCATTAAGCATAGAGTGTGAAAACTGAGTTTCCTTGAGAGCTGCTTGGAAGCCTGATGGTGTGTGAAGTTAGTGAGCCAAATGGAGTTGTTCTCCCACAAGAACCACTCGGCTGATTCTTCTTCAATATGCCCTTCACCAACATGCAGTGTTTCCTTGATTGAATTAGCTCTCACACCAATATTTGTGCCTAGAGCCTTTGCATTGAGGGCTATCTGAAAACGGCCTTTGCACTGAAGTTGTCTGTGAATGTGGAGTTGGTGGCATGTGAAACCCGCATGTGGAGCATTGGTTTGTGTGGGATGCTCTACTAGGTTCATTCCTAGATAATGCACTCAAAGGGCATTAAGCATGGAGTGTGAAAACTGAGTTTCCTTGAGAGCTGCTTGGAAGCCTGAGGGTGTGTGAAGTTAGTGAGTAAAATGGAGTTGTTCTCCCACAAGAACCACTCGGCTGATTCTTCTTCAATATGCCCTTCACCAACATGCAGTGTTTCCTTGATTGAACTAGCTCTCACACCAATATTTGTGTCTAGAGCCTTTGCATTGAGGACTCTCTGAAAACGGCTTTGGCGCTGAAGTTGTCTGTGAATGTGGAGTTGGTGGCATGTGAAACCCGCATGTGCAGCATTGGTTTGTGTGGGATGCTCTACCAGGTTCATTCCTAGATAATGCACTCAAAGGGCATTAAGCATAGAGTGTGAAAACTGAGTTTCCTTGAGAGCTGCTTGGAAGCCTGATGGTGTGTGAAGTTAGTGAGCCAAAAGGAGTTGTTCTCCCACAAGAACCACTCGGCTGATTCTTCTTCAATATGCCCTTCACCAACATGCAGTGTTTCCTTGATTTAATTAGCTCTCACACCAATATTTGCGCCTAGAGCCTTTACTTTGAGGACTCTCTGAAAACGGCTTTGACGCTGAAGTTGTCTGCGAATGTGGAGTTGGTGGCATGTGAAACCCGCATGTGGAGCATTGGTTTGCGTGGAATGCTCACCAAGCTTCCATTCAGACCTAGGCACTCAAAGGGCATTAAGCATAGAGTGTGAAAACTGAGTTTCCTTGAGAGCTGCTTGGAAGCCTGATGGTGTGTGAAGTTAGTGAGCCAAATGGAGTTGTTCTCCCACAAGAACCACTCGGCTGATTCTTCTTCAATATGCCCTTCACCTACATGTAGTTTTTCCTTGATTGAATTATCTCTCACACCAATATTTGCGCCTAGAGCCTTTGCATTGAGGGCTACCTGAAAACGGCTTTGGCGCTGAAGTTGTCTGTGAATGTGGAGTTGGTGGCATGTGAAACCCGCATGTGGAGCATTGGTTTGTGTGGCATGCTCATCAAGCTTCCTTTCCGTCCTAGGCACTCAAAGGGCATTAAGCATAGAATGTGAATCCTGAGTTTCCTTGAGAGCTGCTTGGAAGCCTGATGGTGTGTGAACTTAGTGAGCCAAATGGAGTTCTTCTCCCACAAAACCACTCGGCTGATTCTTCTTCAATATGCCCTTCACCAACATGCAGTGTTTCCTTGATTGAATTAGCTCTCACACCAATATTTGCGTCTAGAGCCTTTGCATTGAGGGCTATTTGAAAACGGCCTTTGCACTGAAGTTGTCTGTGAAAGTGGAGTTGGTGGCATGTGAAACCCGCATGTGGAGCATTGGTTTGTGTGGGATGCTCTACCAGGTTCATTCCTAGATAATGCACTCAAAGGGCATTAAGCATAGAGTGTGAAAACTGAGTTTCCTTGAGAGCTGCTTGGAAGCCTGAGGGTGTGTGAAGTTTGTGAGTAAAATGGAGTTGTTCTCCCACAAGAACCACTCGGCTGATTCTTCTTCAATATGCCCTTCACCAACATGCAGTGTTTCCTTGATTGAATTAGCTCTCACACCAATATTTGTGTCTAGAGCCTTTGCATTGAGGACTCTCTGAAAACGGCTTTGGCGCTGAAGTTGTCTGTGAATGTGGAGTTGGTGGCATGTGAAACCCGCATGTGGAGCATTGGTTTGTTTGGGATGCTCCACCAGGTTCATTCCTAGATAATGCACTCAAAGGGCATTAAGCATAGAGTGTGAAAACTGAGTTTCCTTGAGAGCTGCTTGGAAGCCTGATGGTGTGTGAAGTTAGTGAGCCAAATGGAGTTGTTCTCCCACAAGAACCACTCGGCTGATTCTTCTTCAACATGCTCTTCACCAACATGCATTGTTTTATTGAATGAATTAGCTCTCACACGAATATTTGTGTCTAGAGCCTTTGCATTGAGGACTCTCTGTAAACGGCTTTGGCGCTGAAGTTGTCTGTGAATGTGGAGTTGGTGGCATGTGAAACCCGCATGTGGAGCATTGGTTTGTGTGGGATGCTCTACCAGGTTCATTCCTAGATAATGCACTCAAAGGGCATTAAGCATAGAGTGTGAAAACTGAGTTTCCTTGAGAGCTGCTTGGAAGCCTGATGGTGTGTGAAGTTAGTGAGCCAAATGGAGTTGTTCTCCCACAAGAACCACTCGGCTGATTCTTCTTCAATATGCCCTTCACCAACATGCAGTGTTTCCTTGATTGAACTAGCTCTCACACCAATATTTGTGTCTAGAGCCTTTGCATTGAGGACTCTCTGAAAACGGCTTTGGCGCTGAAGTTGTCTGTGAATGTGGAGTTGGTGGCATGTGAAACCCGCATGTGGAGCATTGGTTTGTGTGGAATGCTCACCAACTTCCATTCAGACCTAGGCACTCAAAGGGCATTAAGCATAGAGTGTGAAAACTGAGTTTCCTTGAGAGCTGCTTGGAAGCCTGATGGTGTGTGAACTTTGTGAGCCAAATGGAGTTGTTCTCCCACAAGAACCACTCGGCTGATTCTTCTTCAATATACCCTTCACCTACATGTAGTTTTTCCTTGATTGAATTATCTCTCACCAATATTTGCGCCTAGAGCCTTTGCATTGAGAGCTATCTGAAAACGGCTTAAGCGCTGAAGTTGTCTGTGAATGTGGAGTTGGTGGCATGTGAAACCCGCATGTGGAGCATTTTTTTGTGTGGGATGCTCTACCAGGTTCATTCCTAGATAATGACTCAAAGGGCATTAAGCATAGAGTGTGGAAACTGAGTTTCCTTGAGAGCTGCTTGGAAGCATGATGGTGTGTGAAGTTAGTGAGCCAAATGCAGTTGTTCTCCCACAAGAACCACTCGGCTGATTCTTCTTCAATATGCCCTTCATTAACATGCAGTGTTTCCTTGATTGAATTAGCTCTCACACCAATATTTGCGTCTAGAGCCTTTGCATTGAGTTCTATCTGAAAACGGCCTTTGCACTGAAGTTGTCTGTGAATGTGGAGTTGGTGGCATGTGAAACCCGCATGTGGAGCATTGGTTTGTGTGGGATGCTCTACCAGGTTCATTCCTAGATAATGCACTCAAAGGGCATTAAGCATAGAGTGTGAAAACTGAGTTTCCTTGAGAGCTGCTTGGAAGCCTGAGGGTGTGTGAAGTTAGTGAGCAAAATGGAGTTGTTCTCCCACAAGAACCACTCGGCTGATTCTTCTTCAATATGCCCTTCACCAACATGCAGTGTTTCCTTGATTGCATTAGCTCTCACACCAATATTTGTGTCTAGAGCCTTTGCATTGAGGACTCTCTGAAAACGGCTTTGGCGCTGAAGTTGTCTGTGAATGTGGAGTTGGTGGCATGTGAAACCCGCATGTGCAGCATTGGTTTGTGTGGGATGCTCTACCAGGTTCATTCCTAGATAATGCACTCAAAGGGCATTAAGCATAGAGTGTGAAAACTGAGTTTCCTTGAGAGCTGCTTGGAAGCCTGATGGTGTGTGAAGTTAGTGAGCCAAATGGAGTTGTTCTCCCACAAGAACCACTCGGCTGATTCTTCTTCAACATGCTCTTCACCAACATGCATTGTTTTATTGAATGAATTAGCTCTCACACGAATATTCGTGTCTAGAGCCTTTGCATTGAGGACTCTCTGAAAACGGCTTTGGCGCTGAAGTTGTCTGTGAATGTGGAGTTGGTGGCATGTGAAACCCGCATGTGGAGCATTGGTTTGTGTGGGATGCTCTACCAGGTTCATTCCTAGATAATGCTCCCAACGGGCATTAAGCATAGAGTGTGAAAACTGAGTTTCCTTGAGAGCTGGTTGGAAGAATGATGGTGTGTGAATTTAGTGAGCCAAATGGAGTTGTTCTCCCACAAGAACCACTCGGCTGATTCTTCTTCAATATGCCCTTCACTAACATGCAGTGTTTCCTTGATTGAATTAGCTCTCACACCAATATTTGCGTCTAGAGCCTTTGCATTGAGGACTATTTGAAAACGGCCTTTGCACTGAAGTTGTCTGTGAATGTGGAGTTGGTGGCATGTGAAACCCGCATGTGGAGCATTGGTTTGTGTGGGATGCTCCACCAGGTTCATTCCTAGATAATGCACTCAAAGGGCATTAAGCATAGAGTGTGAAAACTGAGTTTCCTTGAGAGCTGCTTGGAAGCCTGATGGTGTGTGAAGTTAGTGAGCCAAATGGAGTTGTTCTCCCACAAGAACCACTCGGCTGATTCTTCTTCAACATGCTCTTCACCAACATGCATTGTTTTATTGAATGAATTAGCTCTCACACGAATATTTGTGTCTAGAGCCTTTGCATTGAGGACTCTCTGTAAACGGCTTTGGCGCTGAAGTTGTCTGTGAATGTGGAGTTGGTGGCATGTGAAACCCGCATGTGGAGCATTGGTTTGTGTGGGATGCTCTACCAGGTTCATTCCTAGATAATGCACTCAAAGGGCATTAAGCATAGAGTGTGAAAACTGAGTTTCCTTGAGAGCTGCTTGGAAGCCTGATGGTGTGTGAAGTTAGTGAGCCAAATGGAGTTGTTCTCCCACAAGAACCACTCGGCTGATTCTTCTTCAATATGCCCTTCACCAACATGCAGTGTTTCCTTGATTGAACTAGCTCTCACACCAATATTTGTGTCTAGAGCCTTTGCATTGAGGACTCTCTGAAAACGGCTTTGGCGCTGAAGTTGTCTGTGAATGTGGAGTTGGTGGCATGTGAAACCCGCATGTGGAGCATTGGTTTGTGTGGAATGCTCACCAACTTCCATTCAGACCTAGGCACTCAAAGGGCATTAAGCATAGAGTGTGAAAACTGAGTTTCCTTGAGAGCTGCTTGGAAGCCTGATGGTGTGTGAACTTTGTGAGCCAAATGGAGTTGTTCTCCCACAAGAACCACTCGGCTGATTCTTCTTCAATATACCCTTCACCTACATGTAGTTTTTCCTTGATTGAATTATCTCTCACCAATATTTGCGCCTAGAGCCTTTGCATTGAGAGCTATCTGAAAACGGCTTAAGCGCTGAAGTTGTCTGTGAATGTGGAGTTGGTGGCATGTGAAACCCGCATGTGGAGCATTTTTTTGTGTGGGATGCTCTACCAGGTTCATTCCTAGATAATGACTCAAAGGGCATTAAGCATAGAGTGTGGAAACTGAGTTTCCTTGAGAGCTGCTTGGAAGCATGATGGTGTGTGAAGTTAGTGAGCCAAATGCAGTTGTTCTCCCACAAGAACCACTCGGCTGATTCTTCTTCAATATGCCCTTCATTAACATGCAGTGTTTCCTTGATTGAATTAGCTCTCACACCAATATTTGCGTCTAGAGCCTTTGCATTGAGTTCTATCTGAAAACGGCCTTTGCACTGAAGTTGTCTGTGAATGTGGAGTTGGTGGCATGTGAAACCCGCATGTGGAGCATTGGTTTGTGTGGGATGCTCTACCAGGTTCATTCCTAGATAATGCACTCAAAGGGCATTAAGCATAGAGTGTGAAAACTGAGTTTCCTTGAGAGCTGCTTGGAAGCCTGAGGGTGTGTGAAGTTAGTGAGCAAAATGGAGTTGTTCTCCCACAAGAACCACTCGGCTGATTCTTCTTCAATATGCCCTTCACCAACATGCAGTGTTTCCTTGATTGCATTAGCTCTCACACCAATATTTGTGTCTAGAGCCTTTGCATTGAGGACTCTCTGAAAACGGCTTTGGCGCTGAAGTTGTCTGTGAATGTGGAGTTGGTGGCATGTGAAACCCGCATGTGCAGCATTGGTTTGTGTGGGATGCTCTACCAGGTTCATTCCTAGATAATGCACTCAAAGGGCATTAAGCATAGAGTGTGAAAACTGAGTTTCCTTGAGAGCTGCTTGGAAGCCTGATGGTGTGTGAAGTTAGTGAGCCAAATGGAGTTGTTCTCCCACAAGAACCACTCGGCTGATTCTTCTTCAACATGCTCTTCACCAACATGCATTGTTTTATTGAATGAATTAGCTCTCACACGAATATTCGTGTCTAGAGCCTTTGCATTGAGGACTCTCTGAAAACGGCTTTGGCGCTGAAGTTGTCTGTGAATGTGGAGTTGGTGGCATGTGAAACCCGCATGTGGAGCATTGGTTTGTGTGGGATGCTCTACCAGGTTCATTCCTAGATAATGCTCCCAACGGGCATTAAGCATAGAGTGTGAAAACTGAGTTTCCTTGAGAGCTGGTTGGAAGAATGATGGTGTGTGAATTTAGTGAGCCAAATGGAGTTGTTCTCCCACAAGAACCACTCGGCTGATTCTTCTTCAATATGCCCTTCACTAACATGCAGTGTTTCCTTGATTGAATTAGCTCTCACACCAATATTTGCGTCTAGAGCCTTTGCATTGAGGACTATTTGAAAACGGCCTTTGCACTGAAGTTGTCTGTGAATGTGGAGTTGGTGGCATGTGAAACCCGCATGTGGAGCATTGGTTTGTGTGGGATGCTCTACCAGGTTCATTCCTAGATAATGCACTCAAAGGGCATTAAGCATAGAGTGTGAAAACTGAGTTTCCTTGAGAGCTGCTTGGAAGCCTGAGGGTGTGTGAAGTTTGTGAGTAAAATGGAGTTGTTCTCCCACAAGAACCACTCGGCTGATTCTTCTTCAATATGCCCTTCACCAACATGCAGTGTTTCCTTGATTGAATTAGCTCTCACACCAATATTTGTGTCTAGAGCCTTTGCATTGAGGACTCTCTGAAAACAGCTTTGGCGCTGAAGTTGTCTGTGAATGTGGAGTTGGTGGCATGTGAAACCCGCATGTGCAGCATTGGTTTGTGTGGGATGCTCCACCAGGTTCATTCCTAGATAATGCACTCAAAGGGCATTAAGCATAGAGTGTGAAAACTGAGTTTCCTTGAGAGCTGCTTGGAAGCCTGATGGTGTGTGAAGTTAGTGAGCCAAATGGAGTTGTTCTCCCACAAGAACCACTCGGCTGATTCTTCTTCAACATGCTCTTCACCAACATGCATTGTTTTATTGAATGAATTAGCTCTCACACGAATATTTGTGTCTAGAGCCTTTGCATTGAGGACTCTCTGTAAATGGCTTTGGCGCTGAAGTTGTCTGTGAATGTGGAGTTGGTGGCATGTGAAACCCGCATGTGGAGCATTGGTTTGTGTGGGATGCTCTACCAGGTTCATTCCTAGATAATGCACTCAAAGGGCATTAAGCATAGAGTGTGAAAACTGAGTTTCCTTGAGAGCTGCTTGGAAGCCTGATGGTGTGTGAAGTTAGTGAGCCAAATGGAGTTGTTCTCCCACAAGAACCACTCGGCTGATTCTTCTTCAATATGCCCTTCACCAACATGCAGTGTTTCCTTGATTGAATTAGCTCTCACACCAATATTTGCGTCTAGAGCCTTTGCATTGAGGGCTATCTGAAAACGGCCTTTGCACTGAAGTTGTCTGTGAATGTGGAGTTGGTGGCATGTGAAACCCTCATGTGGAGCATTGGTTTGTGTGGAATGCTCACCAACTTCCATCCAGACCTAGGCACTCAAAGGGCATTAAGCATAGAGTGTGAAAACTGAGTTTCCTTGAGAGCTGCTTGGAAGCCTGATGGTGTGTGAACTTTGTGAGCCAAATGGAGTTGTTCTCCCACAAGAACCACTCGGCTGATTCTTCTTCAATATGCCCTTCACCTACATGTAGTTTTTCCTTGATTGAATTATCTCTCACCAATATTTGCGCCTAGAGCCTTTGCATTGAGGGCTATCTGAAAATGGCTTTGGCGCTGAAGTTGTCTGTGAATGTGGAGTTGGTGGCATGTGAAACCCGCATGTGGAGCATTTTTTTGTGTGGGATGCTCTACCAGGTTCATTCCTAGATAATGACTCAAAGGGCATTAAGCATAGAGTGTGGAAACTGAGTTTCCTTGAGAGCTGCTTGGAAGCATGATGGTGTGTGAAGTTAGTGAGCCAAATGGAGTTCTTCTCCCACAAGAACCACTCGGCTGATTCTTCTTCAATATGCCCTTCATTAACATGCAGTGTTTCCTTGATTGAATTAGCTCTCACACCAATATTTGTGTCTAGAGCCTTTGCATTGAGTTCTATCTGAAAACGGCTTTTGCGCTGAAGTTGTCTGTGAATGTGGAGTTGGTGGCATGTGAAACCCGTATGTGGAGCATTGGTTTGTGTGGGATGCTCTACCACGTTCATTCCTAGATAATGCTCCCAACGGGCATTAAGCATAGAGTGTGAAAACTGAGTTTCCTTGAGAGCTGGTTGGAAGAATGATGGTGTGTGAAGTTAGTGAGCCAAATGCAGTTGTTCTCCCACAAGAACCACTCGGCTGATTCTTCTTCAATATGCCCTTCACTAACATGCAGGGTTTCCTTGATTGAATTAGCTCTCACACCAATATTTGCGTCTAGAGCCTTTGCATTGAGGGCTATCTGAAAACGGCCTTTGCACTGAAGTTGTCTGTGAATGTGGAGTTGGTGGCATGTGAAACCCGCATGTGGAGCATTGGTTTGTGTGGGATGCTCTACCAGGTTCATTCCTAGATAATGCACTCAAAGGGCATTAAGCATAGAGTGTGAAAACTGAGTTTCCTTGAGAGCTGCTTGGAAGCCTGATGGTGTGTGAAGTTAGTGAGCCAAATGGAGTTGTTCTCCCACAAGAACCACTCGGCTGATTCTTCTTCAACATGCTCTTCACCAACATGCATTGTTTTATTGAATGAATTAGCTCTCACACGAATATTTGTGTCTAGAGCCTTTGCATTGAGGACTCTCTGTAAATGGCTTTGGCGCTGAAGTTGTCTGTGAATGTGGAGTTGGTGGCATGTGAAACCCGCATGTGGAGCATTGGTTTGTGTGGGATGCTCTACCAGGTTCATTCCTAGATAATGCACTCAAAGGGCATTAAGCATAGAGTGTGAAAACTGAGTTTCCTTGAGAGCTGCTTGGAAGCCTGATGGTGTGTGAAGTTAGTGAGCCAAATGGAGTTGTTCTCCCACAAGAACCACTCGGCTGATTCTTCTTCAATATGCCCTTCACCAACATGCAGTGTTTCCTTGATTGAATTAGCTCTCACACCAATATTTGCGTCTAGAGCCTTTGCATTGAGGGCTATCTGAAAACGGCCTTTGCACTGAAGTTGTCTGTGAATGTGGAGTTGGTGGCATGTGAAACCCTCATGTGGAGCATTGGTTTGTGTGGAATGCTCACCAACTTCCATCCAGACCTAGGCACTCAAAGGGCATTAAGCATAGAGTGTGAAAACTGAGTTTCCTTGAGAGCTGCTTGGAAGCCTGATGGTGTGTGAACTTTGTGAGCCAAATGGAGTTGTTCTCCCACAAGAACCACTCGGCTGATTCTTCTTCAATATGCCCTTCACCTACATGTAGTTTTTCCTTGATTGAATTATCTCTCACCAATATTTGCGCCTAGAGCCTTTGCATTGAGGGCTATCTGAAAATGGCTTTGGCGCTGAAGTTGTCTGTGAATGTGGAGTTGGTGGCATGTGAAACCCGCATGTGGAGCATTTTTTTGTGTGGGATGCTCTACCAGGTTCATTCCTAGATAATGACTCAAAGGGCATTAAGCATAGAGTGTGGAAACTGAGTTTCCTTGAGAGCTGCTTGGAAGCATGATGGTGTGTGAAGTTAGTGAGCCAAATGGAGTTCTTCTCCCACAAGAACCACTCGGCTGATTCTTCTTCAATATGCCCTTCATTAACATGCAGTGTTTCCTTGATTGAATTAGCTCTCACACCAATATTTGTGTCTAGAGCCTTTGCATTGAGTTCTATCTGAAAACGGCTTTTGCGCTGAAGTTGTCTGTGAATGTGGAGTTGGTGGCATGTGAAACCCGTATGTGGAGCATTGGTTTGTGTGGGATGCTCTACCACGTTCATTCCTAGATAATGCTCCCAACGGGCATTAAGCATAGAGTGTGAAAACTGAGTTTCCTTGAGAGCTGGTTGGAAGAATGATGGTGTGTGAAGTTAGTGAGCCAAATGCAGTTGTTCTCCCACAAGAACCACTCGGCTGATTCTTCTTCAATATGCCCTTCACTAACATGCAGGGTTTCCTTGATTGAATTAGCTCTCACACCAATATTTGCGTCTAGAGCCTTTGCATTGAGGGCTATCTGAAAACGGCCTTTGCACTGAAGTTGTCTGTGAATGTGGAGTTGGTGGCATGTGAAACCCGCATGTGGAGCATTGGTTTGTGTGGGATGCTCTACCAGGTTCATTCCTAGATAATGCACTCAAAGGGCATTAAGCATAGAGTGTGAAAACTGAGTTTCCTTGAGAGCTGCTTGGAAGCCTGAGGGTGTGTGAAGTTAGTGAGCAAAATGGAGTTGTTCTCCCACAACAACCACTCGGCTGATTCTTCTTCAATATGCCCTTCACCAACATGCAGTGTTTCCTTGATTGCATTAGCTCTCACACCAATATTTGTGTCTAGAGCCTTTGCATTGAGGACTCTCTGAAAACGGCTTTGGCGCTGAAGTTGTCTGTGAATGTGGAGTTGGTGGCATGTGAAACCCGCATGTGCAGCATTGGTTTGTGTGGGATGCTCTACCAGGTTCATTCCTAGATAATGCACTCAAAGGGCATTAAGCATAGAGTGTGAAAACTGAGTTTCCTTGAGAGCTGCTTGGAAGCCTGATGGTGTGTGAAGTTAGTGAGCCAAATGGAGTTGTTCTCCCACAAGAACCACTCGGCTGATTCTTCTTCAACATGCTCTTCACCAACATGCATTGTTTTATTGAATGAATTAGCTCTCACACGAATATTTGTGTCTAGAGCCTTTGCATTGAGGACTCTCTGAAAACGGCTTTGGCGCTGAAGTTGTCTGTGAATGTGGAGTTGGTGGCATGTGAAACCCGCATGTGGAGCATTGGTTTGTGTGGGATGCTCTACCAGGTTCATTCCTAGATAATGCACTCAAAGGGCATTAAGCATAGAGTGTGAAAACTGAGTTTCCTTGAGAGCTGCTTGGAAGCCTGATGGTGTGTGAACTTAGTGAGCCAAATGGAGTTGTTCTCCAACAAGAACCACTCGGCTGATTCTTCTTCAATATGCCCTTCACCAACATGCAGTGTTTCCTTGATTGATTTAGCTCTCACACCAATATTTGCGCCTAGAGCCTTTGCATTGAGGGCTATCTGAAAACGGCCTTTGCACTGAAGTTGTCTGTGAATGTGGAGTTGGTGGCATGTGAAACCCGCATGTGGAGCATTGGTTTGTGTGGAATGCTCACCAACTTCCATTCAGACCTAGGCACTCAAAGGGCATTAAGCATAGAGTGTGAAAACTGAGTTTCCTTGAGAGCTGCTTGGAAGCCTGATGGTGTGTGAAGTTAGTGAGCCAAAAGGAGTTGTTCTCCCACAAGAACCACTCGGCTGATTCTTCTTCAATAGCCCTTCACCTACATGTAGTTTTTCCTTGATTGAATTATCTCTCACACCAATATTTGCGCCTAGAGCCTTTGCATTGAGGGCTATCTGAAAACGGCTTTGGCGCTGAAGTTGTCTGTGAATGTGGAGTTGGTGGCATGTGAAACCCGTATGTGGAGCATTCGTTTGTGTGGGATGCTCTACCAGGTTCATTCCTAGATAATGCACTCAAAGGGCATTAAGCATAGAGTGTGAAACCTGAGTTTCCTTGAGAGCTGCTTGGAAGCCTGATGGTGTGTGAAGTTAGTGAGCCAAATGGAGTTGTTCTCCCACAACAACCACTCGGCTGATTCTTCTTCAATATGCCCTTCACCAACATGCAGTGTTTGCTTGATTGAATTAGCTCTCACACCAATATTTGTGTCTACAGCCTTTTTCATTGAGGGCTATCTGAAAACGGCTTTGGCGCTGAAGTTGTCTGTGAATGTGGAGTTGGTGGCATGTGAAACCCGCATGTGGAGCATTGGTTTGTTTGGGATGCTCATCAAGCTTCCTTTTTTGTCCTAGGCACTCAAAGGGCATTAAGCATAGAATGTGAAACCTGAGTTTCCTTGAGAGCTGCTTGGAAGCCTGATGGTGTGTGAAGTTAGTGAGCCAAATGGAGTTGTACTCCCACAAGAACCACTCGGCTGATTCTTCTTCAATATGCCCTTCACCAACATGCAGTGATTTCTTGATTGAATTAGCTCTCGCACCAATATTTGTGTCTACAGCCTTTGCACTTAGGGCTATCTGAAAACGGCTTAGGCGCTGAAGTTGTCTGTGAATGTGGAGTTGGTGGCATGTGAAACCCGCATATGGAGCATTGGTTTGTGTGGGATGCTCTACCAGGTTCATTCCTAGATAATGCACTCAAAGGGCATTAAGCATAGAGTGTGAAAACTGAGTTTCCTTGAGAGCTGCTTGGAAGCCTGATGGTGTGTGAAGTTAGTGAGACAAATGGAGTTGTTCTCCCACAACAACCACTCGGCTGATTCTTCTTCAATATGCCCTTCACCAACATGCAGTGTTTCCTTGATTGAATTAGCTCTCACACCAATATTTGCGTCTAGAGCCTTTGCATTGAGGGCTATCTGAAAACGGCCTTTGCACTGAAGTTGTCTGTGAATGTGGAGTTGGTGGCATGTGAAACCCGCATGTGGAGCATTGGTTTGTGTGGAATGCTCACCAACTTCCATTCAGACCTAGGCACTCAAAGGACATTAAGCATAGAGTGTGAAAACTGAGTTTCCTTGAGAGCTGCTTGGAAGCCTGATGGTGTGTGAACTTTGTGAGCCAAATGGAGTTGTTCTCCCACAAGAACCACTCGGCTGATTCTTCTTCAATATGCCCTTCACCTACATGTAGTTTTTCCTTGATTGAATTATCTCTCACCAATATTTGCGCCTAGAGCCTTTGCATTGAGGGCTATCTGAAAACGGTTTGGCGCTGAAGTTGTCTTTGAATGTGGAGTTGGTGGCATGTGAAACCCGCATGTGGAGCATTGGCTTGAGTGAGATGCTCATCAAGCTTCCTTTCAGTCCTAGGTACTCAAAGGGCATTAAGCATAGAGCGTGAAAACTGAGTTTCCTTGAGAGCTGCTTGGAAGCCTGATGGTGTGTGAAGTTAGTGAGCCAAATGGAGTTGTTCTCCCACAACAACCACTCGGCTGATTCTTCTTCAATATGTCCTTCACCAACATGCAGTGTTTCCTTGATTGAATTAGCTCTCACACCAATATTTGTGTCTACAGCCTTTTACATTGAGGGCTATCTGAAAACGGCTTTGGCGCTGAAGTTGTCTGTGAATGTGGAGTTGGTGGCATGTGAAACCCGCATGTGCAGCATTGGTTTGTGTGGGATGCTCTACCAGGTCCATTCCTAGATAATGCACTCAAAGGGCATTAAGCATAGAGTGTGAAAACTGAGTTTCCTTGAGAGCTGCTTGGAAGCCTGATGGTGTGTGAAGTTAGTGATCCAAATGGAGTTGTTCTCCCACAAGAACCATTCGCTGATTCTTCTTCAATATGCCCTTCACCAACATGCAGTGATTTCTTGATTGAATTAGCTCTCACACCAATATTTGCGCCTAGAACCTTTGCACTTAGGGCTATCTGAAAACGGCTTTGACGCTGAAGTTCTTCTGTGAATGTGGAGTTGGTGGCATGTGAAACCCGCATGTGGAGCATTGCTTTGTGTGGGATGCTCTACCAGCTTCATTCCTAGATAATGCACTCAAAGGGCATTAAGCATAGAGTGTGAAAACTGAGTTTCCTTGAGAGCTGCTTGGAAGCCTGATGGTGTGTGAACTTAGAGAGCCAAATGGAGTTGTTCTCCCACAAGAACCACTCGGCTGATTCTTCTTCAATATGCCCTTCACCAACATGCAGTGTTTCCTTGATTGAATTAGCTCTCACACCAATATTTGCTCCTAGAGCCTTTACTTTGAGGACTCTCTGAAAACGGCTTTGGCGCTGAAGTTGTCTTTGAATGTGGAGTTGGTGGCATGTGAAACCCGCATGTGGAGCATTGGAGTGCGTGGAATGCTCACCAAGATTCCATTCAGTCCTAGGCACTCAAAGGGCATTAAGCATAGAGTGTGAAAACTGAGTTTCCTTGAGAGCTGCTTGGAAGCCTGATGGTGTGTGAACTTAGTGAGCCAAATGGAGTTGTTCTCCCACAAGAACCACTCGGCTGATCCTTCTTCAATATGCCCTTCATTAACATGCAGTGTTTCCTTGATTGAATTAGCTCTCACACCAATATTTGTGTCTAGAGCCTTTGCATTGAGTTCTATCTGAAAACGGCTTTTGCGCTGAAGTTGTCTGTGAATGTGGAGTTGGTGGCATGTGAAACCCGTATGTGGAGCATTGGTTTGTGTGGGATGCTCTACCACGTTCATTCCTAGATAATGCTCCCAACGGGCATTAAGCATAGAGTGTGAAAACTGAGTTTCCTTGAGAGCTGCTTGGAAGCCTGATGGTGTGTGAACTTAGTGAGCCAAATGCAGTTGTTCTCCCACAAGAACCACTCGGCTGATTCTTCTTCAATATGCCCTTCACTAACATGCAGGGTTTCCTTGATTGAATTAGCTCTCACACCAATATTTGCGTCTAGAGCCTTTGCATTGAGGGCTATCTGAAAACGGCCTTTGCACTGAAGTTGTCTGTGAATGTGGAGTTGGTGGCATGTGAAACCCGCATGTGGAGCATTGCTTTGTGTGGGATGCTCTACCAGGTTCATTCCTAGATAATGCACTCAAAGGGCATTAAGCATAGAGTGTGAAAACTGAGTTTCCTTGAGAGCTGCTTGGAAGCCTGATGGTGTGTGAAGTTAGTGAGCAAAATGGAGTTGTTCTCCCACAACAACCACTCGGCTGATTCTTCTTCAATATGCCCTTCACCAACATGCAGTGTTTCCTTGATTGCATTAGCTCTCACACCAATATTTGTGTCTAGAGCCTTTGCATTGAGGACTCTCTGAAAACGGCTTTGGCGCTGAAGTTGTCTGTGAATGTGGAGTTGGTGGCATGTGAAACCCGCATGTGCAGCATTGGTTTGTGTGGGATGCTCTACCAGGTTCATTCCTAGATAATGCACTCAAAGGGCATTAAGCATAGAGTGTGAAAACTGAGTTTCCTTGAGAGCTGCTTGGAAGCCTGATGGTGTGTGAAGTTAGTGAGCCAAATGGAGTTGTTCTCCCACAAGAACCACTCGGCTGATTCTTCTTCAACATGCTCGTCACCAACATGCATTGTTTTATTGAATGAATTAGCTCTCACACGAATATTTGTGTCTAGAGCCTTTGCATTGAGGACTCTCTGAAAACGGCTTTGGCGCTGAAGTTGTCTGTGAATGTGGAGTTGGTGGCATGTGAAACCCGCATGTGGAGCATTGGTTTGTGTGGGATGCTCTACCAGGTTCATTCCTAGATAATGCACTCAAAGGGCATTAAGCATAGAGTGTGAAAACTGAGTTTCCTTGAGAGCTGCTTGGAAGCCTGATGGTGTGTGAACTTAGTGAGCCAAATGGAGTTGTTCTCCAACAAGAACCACTCGGCTGATTCTTCTTCAATATGCCCTTCACCAACATGCAGTGTTTCCTTGATTGAATTAGCTCTCACACCAATATTTGCACCTAGAGCCTTTGCATTGAGGGCTATCTGAAAACGGCCTTTGCACTGAAGTTGTCTGTGAATGTGGAGTTGGTGGCATGTGAAACCCGCATGTGGAGCATTGGTTTGTGTGGAATGCTCACCAACTTCCATTCAGACCTAGGCACTCAAAGGGCATTAAGCATAGAGTGTGAAAACTGAGTTTCCTTGAGAGCTGCTTGGAAGCCTGATGGTGTGTGAACTTTGTGAGCCAAATGGAGTTGTTCTCCCACAAGAACCACTAGGCTGATTCTTCTTCAATAGCCCTTCACCTACATGTAGTTTTTCCTTGATTGAATTATCTCTCACACCAATATTTGCGCCTAGAGCCTTTGCATTGAGGGCTATCTGAAAACGGCTTTGGCGCTGAAGTTGTCTGTGAATGTGGAGTTGGTGGCATGTGAAACCCGTATGTGGAGCATTCGTTTGTGTGGGATGCTCTACCAGGTTCATTCCTAGATAATGCACTCAAAGGGCATTAAGCATAGAGTGTGAAACCTGAGTTTCCTTGAGAGCTGCTTGGAAGCCTGATGGTGTGTGAAGTTAGTTAGCCAAATTGAGTTGTTCTCCCACAACAACCACTCGGCTGATTCTTCTTCAATATGCCCTTCACCAACATGCAGTGTTTGCTTGATTGAATTAGCTCTCACACCAATATTTGTGTCTACAGCCTTTTTCATTGAGGGCTATCTGAAAACGGCTTTGGCGCTGAAGTTGTCTGTGAATGTGGAGTTGGTGGCATGTGAAACCCGCATGTGGAGCATTGGTTTGTTTGGGATGCTCATCAAGCTTCCTTTTTTGTCCTAGGCACTCAAAGGGCATTAAGCATAGAATGTGAAACCTGAGTTTCCTTGAGAGCTGCTTGGAAGCCTGATGGTGTGTGAAGTTAGTGAGCCAAATGGAGTTGTACTCCCACAAGAACCACTCGGCTGATTCTTCTTCAATATGCCCTTCACCAACATGCAGTGATTTCTTGATTGAATTAGCTCTCACACCAATATTTGTGTCTACAGCCTTTGCACTTAGGGCTATCTGAAAACGGCTTAGGCGCTGAAGTTGTCTGTGAATGTGGAGTTGGTGGCATGTGAAACCCGCATGTGGAGCATTGGTTTGTGTGGGATGCTCTACCAGGTTCATTCCTAGATAATGCACTCAAAGGGCATTAAGCATAGAGTGTGAAAACTGAGTTTCCTTGAGAGCTGCTTGGAAGCCTGATGGTGTGTGAAGTTAGTGAGACAAATGGAGTTGTTCTCCCACAACAACCACTCGGCTGATTCTTCTTCAATATGCCCTTCACCTACATGTAGTTTTTCCTTGATTGAATTATCTCTCACCAATATTTGCGCCTAGAGCCTTTGCAGTGAGGGCTATCTGAAAACGGTTTGGCGCTGAAGTTGTCTTTGAATGTGGAGTTGGTGGCATGTGAAACCCGCATGTGGAGCATTGGCTTGAGTGAGATGCTCATCAAGCTTCCTTTCAGTCCTAGGTACTCAAAGGGCATTAAGCATAGAGCGTGAAAACTGAGTTTCCTTGAGAGCTGCTTGGAAGCCTGATAGTGTGTGAAGTTAGTGAGCCAAATGGAGTTGTTCTCCCACAACAACCACTCGGCTGATTCTTCTTCAATATGTCCTTCACCAACATGCAGTGTTTCCTTGATTGAATTAGCTCTCACACCAATATTTGTGTCTACAGCCTTTTACATTGAGGGCTATCTGAAAACGGCTTTGTCGCTGAAGTTGTCTGTGAATGTGGAGTTGGTGGCATGTGAAACCCGCATGTGCAGCATTGGTTTGTGTGGGATGCTCTACCAGGTCCATTCCTAGATAATGCACTCAAAGGGCATTAAGCATAGAGTGTGAAAACTGAGTTTCCTTGAGAGCTGCTTGGAAGCCTGATGGTGTGTGAAGTTAGTGATCCAAATGGAGTTGTTCTCCCACAAGAACCATTCGGCTGATTCTTCTTCAATATGCCCTTCACCAACATGCAGTGATTTCTTGATTGAATTAGCTCTCACACCAATATTTGCGCCTAGAACCTTTGCACTTAGGGCTATCTGAAAACGGCTTTGACGCTGAAGTTCTTCTGTGAATGTGGAGTTGGTGGCATGTGAAACCCGCATGTGGAGCATTGCTTTGTGTGGGATGCTCTACCAGCTTCATTCCTAGATAATGCACTCAAAGGGCATTAAGCATAGAGTGTGAAAACTGAGTTTCCTTGAGAGCTGCTTGGAAGCCTGATGGTGTGTGAACTTAGAGAGCCAAATGGAGTTGTTCTCCCACAAGAACCACTCGGCTGATTCTTCTTCAATATGCCCTTCACCAACATGCAGTGTTTCCTTGATTGAATTAGCTCTCACACCAATATTTGCTCCTAGAGCCTTTACTTTGAGGACTCTCTGAAAACGGCTTTGGCGCTGAAGTTGTCTTTGAATGTGGAGTTGGTGGCATGTGAAACCCGCATGTGGAGCATTGGAGTGCGTGGAATGCTCACCAAGATTCCATTCAGTCCTAGGCACTCAAAGGGCATTAAGCATAGAGTGTGAAAACTGAGTTTCCTTGAGAGCTGCTTGGAAGCCTGATGGTGTGTGAACTTAGTGAGCCAAATGGAGTTGTTCTCCCACAAGAACCACTCGGCTGATTCTTCTTCAATATGCCCTTCACCAACATGCAGTGATTTCTTGATTGAATTAGCTCTCACACCAATATTTGTGCCTAGAGCCTTTGCACTTAGGGCTATCTGAAAACGGCTTAGGCGCTGAAGTTGTCTGTGAATGTGGAGTTGGTGGCATGTGAAACCCGCATGTGGAGCATTGGTTTGTGTGGGATGCTCTACCAGGTTCATTCCTAGATAATGCACTCAAAGGGCATTAAGCATAGAGTGTGAAAACTGAGTTTCCTTGAGAGCTGCTTGGAAGCCTGATGGTGTGTGAGGTTAGTGAGCCAAATGGAGTTGTTCTCCCTCAACAACCACTCGGCTGATTCTTCTTCAATATGCCCTTCACCAACATGCAGTGTTTCCTTGATTGAATTAGCTCTCACACCAATATTTGTGTCTAGAGCCTTTGCACTTAGGGCTAACTGAAAACAGCTTTGGCGCTGAAGTTGTCTGTGAATGTGGAGTTGGTGGCATGTGAAACCCGCATGTGGAGCATTGGTTTGTGCGGGATGCTCTACCAGGTTCATTCCTAGATAATGCACTCAAAGGGCATTAAGCATAGAGTGTGAAAACTGAGTTTCCTTGAGAGCTGCTTGGAAGCCTGATGGTGTGTGAAGTTAGTGAGCCAAATGGAGTTGTTCTCCCACAAGAACCACTCGGCTGATTCTTCTTTAATATGCCCTTCACCAACATGCAGTGTTTCCTTGATTTAATTAGCTCTCACACAAATATTTGTGTCTAGAGCCTTTGCATTGAGGGCTATCTGAAAACGGTTTAGCGCTGAAGTTGTCTTTGAATGTGGAGTTGGTGGCATGTGAAACCCGCATGTGGAGCATTGGCTTGAGTGAGATGCTCATCAAGCTTCCTTTCAGTCCTAGGTACTCAAAGGGCATTAAGCATAGAGTGTGAAAACTGAGTTTCCTTGAGAGCTGCTTGGAAGCCTGAGGGTGTGTGAAGTTAGTGAGCAAAATGGAGTTGTTCTCCCACAAGAACCACTCGGCTGATTCTTCTTCAATATGCCCTTCACCAACATGCAGTGTTTCCTTGATTGCATTAGCTCTCACACCAATATTTGTGTCTAGAGCCTTTGCATTGAGGACTCTCTGAAAACGGCTTTGGCGCTGAAGTTGTCTGTGAATGTGGAGTTGGTGGCATGTGAAACCCGCATGTGCAGCATTGGTTTGTGTGGGATGCTCTACCAGGTTCATTCCTAGATAATGCACTCAAAGGGCATTAAGCATAGAGTGTGAAAACTGAGTTTCCTTGAGAGCTGCTTGGAAGCCTGATGGTGTGTGAAGTTAGTGAGCCAAATGGAGTTGTTCTCCCACAAGAACCACTCGGCTGATTCTTCTTCAACATGCTCTTCACCAACATGCATTGTTTTATTGAATGAATTAGCTCTCACACGAATATTTGTGTCTAGAGCCTTTGCATTGAGGACTCTCTGAAAACGGCTTTGGCGCTGAAGTTGTCTGTGAATGTGGAGTTGGTGGCATGTGAAACCCGCATGTGGAGCATTGGTTTGTGTGGGATGCTCTACCAGGTTCATTCCTAGATAATGCACTCAAAGGGCATTAAGCATAGAGTGTGAAAACTGAGTTTCCTTGAGAGCTGCTTGGAAGCCTGATGGTGTGTGAAGTTAGTGAGCCAAATGGAGTTGTACTCCCACAAGAACCACTCGGCTGATTCTTCTTCAATATGCCCTTCACCAACATGCAGTGATTTCTTGATTGAATTAGCTCTCACACCAATATTTGTGTCTACAGCCTTTGCACTTAGGGCTATCTGAAAACGGCTTAGGCGCTGAAGTTGTCTGTGAATGTGGAGTTGGTGGCATGTGAAACCCGCATGTGGAGCATTGGTTTGTTTGGGATGCTCATCAAGCTTCCTTTTTTGTCCTAGGCACTCAAAGGGCATTAAGCATAGAATGTGAAACCTGAGTTTCCTTGAGAGCTGCTTGGAAGCCTGATGGTGTGTGAAGTTAGTGAGCCAAATGGAGTTGTACTCCCACAAGAACCACTCGGCTGATTCTTCTTCAATATGCCCTTCACCAACATGCAGTGATTTCTTGATTGAATTAGCTCTCACACCAATATTTGTGTCTACAGCCTTTGCACTTAGGGCTATCTGAAAACGGCTTAGGCGCTGAAGTTGTCTGTGAATGTGGAGTTGGTGGCATGTGAAACCCGCATGTGGAGCATTGGTTTGTGTGGGATGCTCTACCAGGTTCATTCCTAGATAATGCACTCAAAGGGCATTAAGCATAGAGTGTGAAAACTGAGTTTCCTTGAGAGCTGCTTGGAAGCCTGATGGTGTGTGAAGTTAGTGAGACAAATGGAGTTGTTCTCCCACAACAACCACTCGGCTGATTCTTCTTCAATATGCCCTTCACCAACATGCAGTGTTTCCTTGATTGAATTAGCTCTCACACCAATATTTGCGTCTAGAGCCTTTGCATTGAGGGCTATCTGAAAACGGCCTTTGCACTGAAGTTGTCTGTGAATGTGGAGTTGGTTGCATGTGAAACCCGCATGTGGAGCATTGGTTTGTGTGGAATGCTCACCAACTTCCATTCAGACCTAGGCACTCAAAGGGCATTAAGCATAGAGTGTGAAAACTGAGTTTCCTTGAGAGCTGCTTGGAAGCCTGATGGTGTGTGAACTTTGTGAGCCAAATGGAGTTGTTCTCCCACAAGAACCACTCGGCTGATTCTTCTTCAATATGCCCTTCACCTACATGTAGTTTTTCCTTGATTGAATTATCTCTCACCAATATTTGCGCCTAGAGCCTTTGCATTGAGGGCTATCTGAAAACGGTTTGGCGCTGAAGTTGTCTTTGAATGTGGAGTTGGTGGCATGTGAAACCCGCATGTGGAGCATTGGCTTGAGTGAGATGCTCATCAAGCTTCCTTTCAGTCCTAGGTACTCAAAGGGCATTAAGCATAGAGCGTGAAAACTGAGTTTCCTTGAGAGCTGCTTGGAAGCCTGATGGTGTGTGAAGTTAGTGAGCCAAATGGAGTTGTTCTCCCACAACAACCACTCGGCTGATTCTTCTTCAATATGTCCTTCACCAACATGCAGTGTTTCCTTGATTGAATTAGCTCTCACACCAATATTTGTGTCTACAGCCTTTTACATTGAGGGCTATCTGAAAACGGCTTTGGCGCTGAAGTTGTCTGTGAATGTGGAGTTGGTGGCATGTGAAACCCGCATGTGCAGCATTGGTTTGTGTGGGATGCTCTACCAGGTCCATTCCTAGATAATGCACTCAAAGGGCATTAAGCATAGAGTGTGAAAACTGAGTTTCCTTGAGAGCTGCTTGGAAGCCTGATGGTGTGTGAAGTTAGTGAGCCAAATGGAGTTGTTCTCCCACAAGAACCATTCGGTTGATTCTTCTTCAATATGCCCTTCACCAACATGCAGTGATTTCTTGATTGAATTAGGTCTCACACCAATATTTGCGCCTAGAACCTTTGCACTTAGGGCTATCTGAAAACGGCTTTGACGCTGAAGTTCTTCTGTGAATGTGGAGTTGGTGGCATGTGAAACCCGCATGTGGAGCATTGGTTTGTGTGGGATGCTCTACCAGCTTCATTCCTAGATAATGCACTCAAAGGGCATTAAGCATAGAGTGTGAAAACTGAGTTTCCTTGAGAGCTGCTTGGAAGCCTGATGGTGTGTGAACTTAGAGAGCCAAATGGAGTTGTTCTCCCACAAGAACCACTCGGCTGATTCTTCTTCAATATGCCCTTCACCAACATGCAGTGTTTCCTTGATTGAATTAGCTCTCACACCAATATTTGCTCCTAGAGCCTTTACTTTGAGGACTCTCTGAAAACGGCTTTGGAGCTGAAGTTGTCTTTGAATGTGGAGTTGGTGGCATGTGAAACCCGCATGTGGAGCATTGGAGTGCGTGGAATGCTCAGCAAGATTCCATTCAGTCCTAGGCACTCAAAGGGCATTAAGCATAGAGTGTGAAAACTGAGTTTCCTTGAGAGCTGCTTGGAAGCCTGATGGTGTGTGAACTTAGTGAGCCAAATGGAGTTGTTCTCCCACAAGAACCACTCGGCTGATTCTTCTTCAATATGCCCTTCACCAACATGCAGTGTTTCCTTGATTGAATTAGCTCTCACACCAATATTTGCTCCTAGAGCCTTTACTTTGAGGACTCTCTGAAAACGGCTTTGGCGCTGAAGTTGTCTTTGAATGTGGAGTTGGTGGCATGTGAAACCCGCATGTGGAGCATTGGAGTGCGTGGAATGCTCACCAAGATTCCATTCAGTCCTAGGCACTCAAAGGGCATTAAGCATAGAGTGTGAAAACTGAGTTTCCTTGAGAGCTGCTTGGAAGCCTGATGGTGTGTGAACTTAGTGAGCCAAATGGAGTTGTTCTCCCACAAGAACCACTCGGCTGATTCTTCTTCAATATGCCCTTCACCAACATGCAGTGATTTCTTGATTGAATTAGCTCTCACACCAATATTTGTGCCTAGAGCCTTTGCACTTAGGGCTATCTGAAAACGGCTTAGGCGCTGAAGTTGTCTGTGAATGTGGAGTTGGTGGCATGTGAAACCCGCATGTGGAGCATTGGTTTGTGTGGGATGCTCTACCAGGTTCATTCCTAGATAATGCACTCAAAGGGCATTAAGCATAGAGTGTGAAAACTGAGTTTCCTTGAGAGCTGCTTGGAAGCCTGATGGTGTGTGAAGTTAGTGAGCCAAATGGAGTTGTTCTCCCTCAACAACCACTCGGCTGATTCTTCTTCAACATGCCCTTCACCAACATGCAGTGTTTCCTTGATTGAATTAGCTCTCACACCAATATTTGTGTCTACAGCCTTTGCACTTAGGGCTAACTGAAAACAGCTTTGGCGCTGAAGTTGTCTGTGAATGTGGAGTTGGTGGCATGTGAAACCCGCATGTGGAGCATTGGTTTGTGCGGGATGCTCTACCAGGTTCATTCCTAGATAATGCACTCAAAGGGCATTAAGCATAGAGTGTGAAAACTGAGTTTCCTTGAGAGCTGCTTGGAAGCCTGATGATGTGTGAAGTTAGTGAGCCAAATGGAGTTGTTCTCCCACAATAACCACTCGGCTGATTCTTCTTCAACATGCCCTTCACCAACATGCAGTGTTTCCTTGATTGAATTAGCTCTCACACCAATATTTGCGCCTAGAGCCTTTGCTTTGAGGACTCTCTGAAAACGGCTTTGGCGCTGAAGTTGTCTGTGAATGTGGAGTTGGTGGCATGTGAAACCGCATGTGGAGCTTTGGTTTGTGCGTGGAATGCTCACCAAGCTTCCATTCAGTCCTAGGCACTCAAAGGGCATTAAGCATAGAGTGTGAAAATTGAGTATCCTGCAGAGCTGCTTGGAAGTCTGATGGTGTGTGAAGTTAGTGAGCGAAATGGAGTTGTTCTCCCACAAGAACCATTCGGTTGATTCTTCTTCAATATGCCCGTCACCAACATGCAGTGATTTCTTGATTGAATTAGCTCTCACACCAATATTTGTGCCTAGAGCCTTTGCACTTAGGGCTATCTGAAAACGGCTTTGACGCTGAAGTTGTCTGTGAATGTGGAGTTGGTGGCATGTGAAACCCGCATGTGGAGCATTGGTTTGTGTGGGATGCTCTACCAGCTTCATTCCTAGATAATGCTCCCAACGGGCATTAAGCATAGAGTGTGAAAACTGAGTTTCCTTGAGAGCTGCTTGGAAGCCTGATGGTGTGTGAACTTAGAGAGCCAAATGGAGTTGTTCTCCCACAAGAACCACTCGGCTGATTCTTCTTCAATATGCCCTTCACCAACATGCCTTGTTTCCTTGATTGAATTAGCTCTCACACCAATATTTGCGCCTAGAGCCTTTACTTTGAGGACTCGCTGAAAACGGCTTTGACGCTGAAGTTGTCTTTGAATGTGGAGTTGGTGGCATGTGAAACCCGCATGTGGAGCATTGGTTTGCGTGGAATGCTCACCAAGATTCTATTCAGTCCTAAGCACTCAAAGGGCATTAAGCATAGAGTGTGAAAACTGAGTTTCCTTGAGAGCTGCTTGGAAGCCTGATGGTGTGTGAAGTTAGTGAGCCAAATGGAGTTGTTCTCCCACAACAACCACTCGGCTGATTCTTCTTCAATATGTCCTTCACCAACATGCAGTGTTTCCTTGATTGAATTAGCTCTCACACCAATATTTGTGTCTACAGCCTTTTACATTGAGGGCTATCTGAAAACGGCTTTGGCGCTGAAGTTGTCTGTGAATGTGGAGTTGGTGGCATGTGAAACCCGCATGTGCAGCATTGGTTTGTGTGGGATGCTCTACCAGGTCCATTCCTAGATAATGCACTCAAAGGGCATTAAGCATAGAGTGTGAAAACTGAGTTTCCTTGAGAGCTGCTTGGAAGCCTGATGGTGTGTGAAGTTAGTGAGCCAAATGGAGTTGTTCTCCCACAAGAACCATTCGGTTGATTCTTCTTCAATATGCCCTTCACCAACATGCAGTGATTTCTTGATTGAATTAGGTCTCACACCAATATTTGCGCCTAGAACCTTTGCACTTAGGGCTATCTGAAAACGGCTTTGACGCTGAAGTTCTTCTGTGAATGTGGAGTTGGTGGCATGTGAAACCCGCATGTGGAGCATTGGTTTGTGTGGGATGCTCTACCAGCTTCATTCCTAGATAATGCACTCAAAGGGCATTAAGCATAGAGTGTGAAAACTGAGTTTCCTTGAGAGCTGCTTGGAAGCCTGATGGTGTGTGAACTTAGAGAGCCAAATGGAGTTGTTCTCCCACAAGAACCACTCGGCTGATTCTTCTTCAATATGCCCTTCACCAACATGCAGTGTTTCCTTGATTGAATTAGCTCTCACACCAATATTTGCTCCTAGAGCCTTTACTTTGAGGACTCTCTGAAAACGGCTTTGGAGCTGAAGTTGTCTTTGAATGTGGAGTTGGTGGCATGTGAAACCCGCATGTGGAGCATTGGAGTGCGTGGAATGCTCAGCAAGATTCCATTCAGTCCTAGGCACTCAAAGGGCATTAAGCATAGAGTGTGAAAACTGAGTTTCCTTGAGAGCTGCTTGGAAGCCTGATGGTGTGTGAACTTAGTGAGCCAAATGGAGTTGTTCTCCCACAAGAACCACTCGGCTGATTCTTCTTCAATATGCCCTTCACCAACATGCAGTGTTTCCTTGATTGAATTAGCTCTCACACCAATATTTGCTCCTAGAGCCTTTACTTTGAGGACTCTCTGAAAACGGCTTTGGCGCTGAAGTTGTCTTTGAATGTGGAGTTGGTGGCATGTGAAACCCGCATGTGGAGCATTGGAGTGCGTGGAATGCTCACCAAGATTCCATTCAGTCCTAGGCACTCAAAGGGCATTAAGCATAGAGTGTGAAAACTGAGTTTCCTTGAGAGCTGCTTGGAAGCCTGATGGTGTGTGAACTTAGTGAGCCAAATGGAGTTGTTCTCCCACAAGAACCACTCGGCTGATTCTTCTTCAATATGCCCTTCACCAACATGCAGTGATTTCTTGATTGAATTAGCTCTCACACCAATATTTGTGCCTAGAGCCTTTGCACTTAGGGCTATCTGAAAACGGCTTAGGCGCTGAAGTTGTCTGTGAATGTGGAGTTGGTGGCATGTGAAACCCGCATGTGGAGCATTGGTTTGTGTGGGATGCTCTACCAGGTTCATTCCTAGATAATGCACTCAAAGGGCATTAAGCATAGAGTGTGAAAACTGAGTTTCCTTGAGAGCTGCTTGGAAGCCTGATGGTGTGTGAAGTTAGTGAGCCAAATGGAGTTGTTCTCCCTCAACAACCACTCGGCTGATTCTTCTTCAACATGCCCTTCACCAACATGCAGTGTTTCCTTGATTGAATTAGCTCTCACACCAATATTTGTGTCTACAGCCTTTGCACTTAGGGCTAACTGAAAACAGCTTTGGCGCTGAAGTTGTCTGTGAATGTGGAGTTGGTGGCATGTGAAACCCGCATGTGGAGCATTGGTTTGTGCGGGATGCTCTACCAGGTTCATTCCTAGATAATGCACTCAAAGGGCATTAAGCATAGAGTGTGAAAACTGAGTTTCCTTGAGAGCTGCTTGGAAGCCTGATGATGTGTGAAGTTAGTGAGCCAAATGGAGTTGTTCTCCCACAATAACCACTCGGCTGATTCTTCTTCAACATGCCCTTCACCAACATGCAGTGTTTCCTTGATTGAATTAGCTCTCACACCAATATTTGCGCCTAGAGCCTTTGCTTTGAGGACTCTCTGAAAACGGCTTTGGCGCTGAAGTTGTCTGTGAATGTGGAGTTGGTGGCATGTGAAACCGCATGTGGAGCTTTGGTTTGTGCGTGGAATGCTCACCAAGCTTCCATTCAGTCCTAGGCACTCAAAGGGCATTAAGCATAGAGTGTGAAAATTGAGTATCCTGCAGAGCTGCTTGGAAGTCTGATGGTGTGTGAAGTTAGTGAGCGAAATGGAGTTGTTCTCCCACAAGAACCATTCGGTTGATTCTTCTTCAATATGCCCGTCACCAACATGCAGTGATTTCTTGATTGAATTAGCTCTCACACCAATATTTGTGCCTAGAGCCTTTGCACTTAGGGCTATCTGAAAACGGCTTTGACGCTGAAGTTGTCTGTGAATGTGGAGTTGGTGGCATGTGAAACCCGCATGTGGAGCATTGGTTTGTGTGGGATGCTCTACCAGCTTCATTCCTAGATAATGCTCCCAACGGGCATTAAGCATAGAGTGTGAAAACTGAGTTTCCTTGAGAGCTGCTTGGAAGCCTGATGGTGTGTGAACTTAGAGAGCCAAATGGAGTTGTTCTCCCACAAGAACCACTCGGCTGATTCTTCTTCAATATGCCCTTCACCAACATGCCTTGTTTCCTTGATTGAATTAGCTCTCACACCAATATTTGCGCCTAGAGCCTTTACTTTGAGGACTCGCTGAAAACGGCTTTGACGCTGAAGTTGTCTTTGAATGTGGAGTTGGTGGCATGTGAAACCCGCATGTGGAGCATTGGTTTGCGTGGAATGCTCACCAAGATTCTATTCAGTCCTAAGCACTCAAAGGGCATTAAGCATAGAGTGTGAAAACTGAGTTTCCTTGAGAGCTGCTTGGAAGCCTGATGGTGTGTGAAGTTAGTGAGCCAAATGGAGTTGTTCTCCCACAACAACCACTCGGCTGATTCTTCTGCAATATGCCCTTCACTAACATGCAGTGTTTCCTTGATTGAATTAGCTCTCACACCAATATTTGTGTCTAGAGCCTTTGCATTGAGGGCTATCTGAAAACAGCTTTGGCGCTGAAGTTGTCTGTGAATGTGGAGTTGGTGGCATGTGAAACCCGCATGTGGATCATTGGTTTGTGTGGGATGCTCTACCAGGTTCATTCCTAGATAATGCACTCAAAGGGCATTAAGCATAGAGTGTGAAAACTGAGTTTCCTTGAGAGCTGCTTGGAAGCCTGATGGTGTGTGAAGTTAGTGAGCCAAATGGAGTTGTTCTCCCACAAGAACCACTAGGCTGATTCTTCTTCAATATGCCCTTCACCAACATGCAGTGTTTCCTTGATTGAATTAGCTCTCACACCAATATTTGCGCCTAGAGCCTTTGCATTGAGGACTCTCTGAAAACGGCTTTGGCGCTGAAGTTGTCTGTGAATGTGGAGTTGGTGGCATGTGAAACCCGCATGTGGGGCATTGGTTTGCGTGGAATGCTCACCAAGCTTCCATTCAGTCCTAGGGACTCAAAGGGCATTAAGCATAGAGTGTGAAAACTGAGTTTCCTTGAGAGCTGCTTGGAAGCCTGATGGTGTGTGAACTTAGTCAGCCAAATGGAGTTGTTCTCCCACAAGAACCACTCGGCTGATTCTTCTTCAATATGCCCTTCACCTACATGTAGTTTTTCCTTGATTGAATTGTCTCTCACACCAATATTTGCGCCTAGAGCCTTTGCATTGAGGACTCTCTGAAAAAGTTTTTGGCGCTGAAGTTGTATGTGAATGTGGAGTTGGTGGCATGTGAAACCCGCATGTGGAGCATTGGTTTGTGTGGGATGCTCTACCAGGTTCATTCCTAGATAATGCACTCAAAGGGCATTAAGCATAGAGTGTGAAAACTGAGTTTCCTTGAGAGCTGCTTGGAAGCCTGATGGTGTGTGAAGTTAGTGAGCCAAATGGAGTTGTTCTCCCACAACAACCACTCGGCTGATTCTTCTTCAATATGCCCTTCACCAACATGCAGTGTTTCCTTGATTGAATTAGCTCTCACACCAATATTTGTGTCTAGAGCCTTTGCACTTAGGGCTATCTGAAAACAGCTTTGGCGCTGAAGTTGTCTGTGAATGTGGAGTTGGTGGCATGTGAAACCCGCATGTGGAGCATTGGTTTGTGTGGGATGCTCTACCAGGTTCATTCCTAGATAATGCACTCAAAGGGCATTAAGCATAGAGTGTGAAAACTGAGTTTCCTTGAGAGCTGCTTGGAAGCCTGATGGTGTGTGAAGTTAGTGATCCAAAAGGAGTTGTTCTCCCACAAGAACCACTCGGCTGATTCTTCTTCAATATGCCCTTCACCAACATGCAGTGTTTCCTTGATTGAATTAGCTCTCACACCAATATTTGCGCCTAGAGCCTTTACTTTGAGGACTCTCTGAAAATGGCTTTAGCGCTGAAGTTGTCTGTGAATGTGGAGTTGGTGGCATGTGAAACCCGCATGTGGAGCATTGGCTTGCGTGGAATGCTCACCAAGCTTCCATTCAGTCCTAGGCACTCAAAGGGCATTAAGCATAGAGTGTGAAAACTGAGTTTCCTTGAGAGCTGCTTGGAAGCCTGATGGTGTGTGAAGTTAGTGAGCCAAATGGAGTTGTTCTCCCACAAGAACCACTCGGCTGATTCTTCTTCAATATGCCCTTCACCAACATGCAGTGTTTCCTTGATTGAATTAGCTCTCACACCAATATTTGCGCCTAGAGCCTTTACTTTGAGGACTCGCTGAAAACGGCTTTGACGCTGAAGTTGTATGTGAATGTGGAGTTGGTGGCATGTGAAACCCGCATGTGGGGCATTGGTTTGCGTGGAATGCTCACCAAGCTTCCATTCAGTCCTAGGCACTCAAAGGGCATTAAGCATAGAGTGTGAAAACTGAGTTTCCTTGAGAGCTGCTTGGAAGCCTGATGGTGTGTGAACTTAGTCAGCCAAATGGAGTTGTTCTCCCACAAGAACCACTCGGCTGATTCTTCTTCAATATGCCCTTCACCTACATGTAGTTTTTCCTTGATTGAATTATCTCTCACACCAATATTTGCGCCTAGAGCCTTTGCATTGTGGACTCTCTGAAAAAGTTTTTGGCGCTGAAGTTGTATGTGAATGTGGAGTTGGTGGCATGTGAAACCCGCATGTGGAGCATTGGTTTGTGTGGGATGCTCTACCAGGTTCATTCCTAGATAATGCACTCAAAGGGCATTAAGCATAGAGTGTGAAAACTGAGTTTCCTAGAGAGCTGCTTGGAAGCCTGATGGTGTGTGAAGTTAGTGAGCCAAATGGAGTTGTTCTCCCACAAGAACCACTCGGCTGATTCTTCTTCAATATGCCCTTCACCAACATGCAGTGTTTCCTTGATTGAATTAGCTCTCACACCAATATTTCTGTCTAGAGCCTTTGCACTTAGGGCTATCTGAAAACAGCTTTGGCGCTGAAGTTGTCTGTGAACGTGGAGTTGGTGGCATGTGAAACCCGCATGTGGAGCTTTGGTTTGTGTGGGATGCTCTACCAGGTTCATTCCTAGATAATGCACTCAAAGGGCATTAAGCATACAGTGTGAAAACTGAGTTTCCTTGAGAGCTGCTTGGAAGCCTGATGGTGCGTGAAGTTAGTGAGCCAAATGGAGTTGTTCTCCCACAAGAACCACTCGGCTGATTCTTCTTCAATATGCCCTTCACCAACATGCAGTGTTTCCTTGATTGAATTAGCTCTCACACGAATATTTGTGTCTAGAGCCTTTGCATTGAGGACTCTCTGAAAATGCCTTTGGCGCTGAAGTTGTCTGTGAATGTGGAGTTGGTGGCATGTGAAACCCGCATGTGGAGCATTGGTTTGTGTGGGATGCTCTACCAGGTTCATTCCTAGATAATGCACTCAAAGGGGATTAAGCATAGAGTGTGAAAACTGAGTTTCCTTGAGAGCTGCTTGGAAGCCTGATGGTGTGTGAAGTTAGTGATCCAAAAGGAGTTGTTCTCCCACAAGAACCACTCGGCTGATTCTTCTTCAATATGCCCTTCACCAACATGCAGTGTTTCCTTGATTGAATTAGGTATAACACCAATATTTGCGCCTAGAGCCTTTACTTTGAGGACTCGCTGAAAACGGCTTTGACGCTGAAGTTGTCTTTGAATGTGGAGTTGGTGGCATGTGAAACCCGCATGTGGAGCATTGGTTTGCGTGGAATGCTCACCAAGCTTCCATTCAGTCCTAGGCACTCAAAGGGCATTAAGCATAGAGTGTGAAAACTGAGTTTCCTTGAGAGCTGCTTGGAAGCCTGATGGTGTGTGAAGTTAGTGAGCCAAATGGAGTTGTTCTCCCACAAGAACCACTCGGCTGATTCTTCTTCAATATGCCCTTCACTAACATGCAGTGTTTCCTTGATTGAATTAGCTCTCACACGAATATTTGTGTCTACAGCGTTTTTCATTGAGGGCTATCTGAAAACGACTTTGGCACTGAAGTTGTCTGTGAATGTGGAGTAGTTGGCATGTGAAACCCGCATGTGGAACATTGGTTTGTGTGGGATGCTCTACCAGGTTCATTCCTAGATAATGCACTCAAAGGGCATTAAGCAAAGAGTGTGAAAAGTGAGTTTCCTTGAGAGCTGCTTGGAAGCCTGATGGTGTGTGAAGTTAGTGAGCCAAATGGAGTTGTTCTCCCACAAGAACCACTCGGCTGATTCTTCTTCAATATGCCCTTCACCAACATGCAGTGTTTCCTTGATTGAATTAGCTCTCACACCAATATTTGTGTCTAGAGCCTTTGCACTTAGGGCTATCTGAAAACAGCTTTGGCGCTGAAGTTGTCTGTGAATGTGGTGTTGGTGGCATGTGAAACCCGCATGTGGAGCATTGGTTTGTGTGTGGGATGCTCTACCAGGTTCATTCCTAGATAATGCACTCAAAGGGCATTAAGCATAGAGTGTGAAAACTGAGTTTCCTTGAGAGCTGCTTGGAAGCCTGATGGTGTGTGAAATTAGTGAGCCAAATGGAGTTGTTCTCCCACAAGAACCACTCGGCTGATTCTTCTTCAACAGGCCCTTCACCAACATGCAGTGTTTCCTTGATTGAATTAGCTCTCACACCAATATTTGTGTCTAGAGCCTTTGCATTGAGGACTCTCTGAAAATGGCTTTGACGCTGAAGTTGTCTGTGAATGTGGAGTTGGTGGCATGTGAAACCCGCATGTGGAGCATTCATTTGTGTGGGATACTCTACCAGGTTCATTCCTAGATAATGCACTCAAAGGGCATTAAGCATAGAGTGTGAAAACTGAGTTTCCTTGAGAGCTGCTTGGAAGCCTGATGGTGTGTGAAGTTAGTGATCCTCAGGGAGTTGTTCTCCCACAAGAACCACTCGGCTGATTCTTCTTCAATATGCCATTCACCAACATGCAGTGTTTCCTTGATTGAATTAGCTCTCACACCAATATTTGCGCCTAGAGCCTTTACTTTGAGGACTCGCTGAAAACAGCTTTGATGCTGAAGTTGTTTTGAATGTGGAGTTGGTGGCATGTGAAACCCGCATGTGGAGGATTGGTTTGCGTGGAATGCTCACCAAGCTTCCATTCAGTCCTAGGCACTCAAAGGGCATTAAGCATAGAGTGTGAAAACTGAGTTTCCTTGAGAGCTGCTTGGAAGCCTGATGGTGTGTGAAGTTAGTGAGCCAAATGGAGTTGTTCTCCCACAAGAACCACTTGTCTGATTCTTCTTCAATATGCCCTTCACCTACATGTAGTTTTTCCTTGATTGAGTTATCTCTCACACCAATGTTTGCGACTAAGGCCTTTGCATTGAGGACTCTCTGAAAATGTTTTGGCGCTGAAGTTGTCTGTGAATGTGGAGTTGGTGGCATGTGAAACCCGCATGTGGAGCATTGGTTTGTGTGGGATGCTCTACCAGGTCCATTCCTAGATAATGCACTCAAAGGGCATTAAGCATAGAGTGTGAAAACTGAGTTTCCTTGAGAGCTGCTTGGAAGCCTGATGGTGGGTGAAGTTAGTGAGCCAAATGGAGTTGTTCTCCAACAAGAACCACTCGGCTGATTCTTCTTCAATATGCCCTTCAACAACATGCAGTGATTTCTTGAGTGAGTTAGCTCTCACACCAATATTTGTGTCTAGAGCCTTTGCACTTAGGGCTATCTGAAAACGGCTTAGGCGCTGAAGTTGTCTGTGAATGTGGAGTTGGTGGCATGTGAAACCCGCATGTGGAGCATTGGTTTGTGTGGGATGCTCTACCAGGTTCATTCCTAGATAATGCACTCAAAGGCATTAAGCATAGAGTGTGAAAACTGAGTTTCCTAGAGAGCTGCTTGGAAGCCTGATGGTGTGTGAAGTTTGTGATCCATAAGGAGTTGTTCTCCCACAAGAACCACGCGGGTGATTCTTCTTCAATTTCCCTTCACCAACATGCAGTGTTTCCTAAATTGAATTAGCTCTCACACAAATATTTGTGTCTAGAGCCTTTTTCGTTGAGGGCTATCTGAAAACGGCTTTGGCGCTGAAGTTGTCTGTGAATGTGGAGTTGGTGGCATGTAAAACCCGCATGTGGAGCAATGGTTAATGTGGGATATTCTACCAGGTCCATTTCTTGATAATGCACTCAAAGGCATTAAGCATAGAGTGTGAAAACTGAGTTTCCTTGAGAGCTGCTTGGAAGCCTGATGGTGTGTGAAGTTAGTGAGCCTCATGGAGTTGTTCTCCCACAAGAACCACTCGGCTGATTCTTCTTCATTATGATCTTCACTAACATGCAGTGTTTCCCTGATTGAATTAGCTCTCACACCAATATTTGTGTCTAGAGCCTTGCATTGAGGACTCTCTTAAAATGGCTTCGGCGCTGAAGTTTTCTGTGAATGTGGAGTTGGTGGCATGTGAAACGCGCTTGTGGAGCATTGGCTTGAGTGGGATGCTCATCAAGCTTCCTTTCCGTCATAGGTACTCAAAGGGCATTAAGCATAGAGTGTGAAAACTGAGTTTCCTTGAGAGCTGCTTGGAAGCCTGATGGTGTGTGAAGTTAATGAGCCAAATGGAGTTGTTCTCCCACAAGAACCACTCGGCTGATTCTTCTTCAATATGCCCTTCACCAACATGCAGTGTTTCCTTGATTGAATTAGCTCTCACACCAATATTTGTGTCTAGAGCCTTTCTCATTGAGGGCTATCTGAAAATGTCTTTGGCGCTGAAGTTGTCTGTGAATGTGAAGTTGGTGGCATGTGAAACCCGCATGGGGAGCATTGGGTTGTGTGGGATGCTCATCAAGCTTTCTTTCCGTCCTAGGTACTCTAAGGGCATTAAACATAGAGTGTGAAAACTGGGTTTCCTTGAGAGCTGCTTGGAAGCCTGATGGTGTGGGAAGTTAGTGAGCCAAATGGAGTTGTTCTCCCACAACAACCACTCGGCTTATTCTTCTTCAATGTGCCCTTCACCAACATGCAGTGTTTCCTTGATTGAATTAGCTCTCACACCAATATTTGTGTCTAGAGCCTTTGCACTTAGGGCTATCTGAAAACGGTTTGGTGCTGAAGTTGTCTGTGAATGTGGAGTTGGTGGCATGTAAAACCTGCATGTGGAGCATTGGTTAATGTGGGATATTCTACCAGGTTCATTTCTTGATAATGCACTCAAAGGGCATTAAGCATAGAGTGTGAAAACTGAGTTTCCTAGAGAGCTGCTTGGAAGCCTGATGGTGTGTGAAGTTAGTGAGCCAAATGGAGTTGTTCTCCCACAAGAACCACTCGGCTGATTCTTCTTCAATTTCCCTTCACCAACATGCAGTGTTTCCTTGATTGAATTAGCTCTCACACCAATATTTGCGTCTAGAGCCTTTGCATTGAAGGCAATCTGAAAACAGCTTTGGCGCTGAAGTTGTTTGTGAATGTGGAGTTGGTGGCATGTGAAACCCACATGTGGAGCATTGGTTTATGTTGGATACTATAATAGATCCATTTCTAGATAATGTACTCAAAGGCATTAAGCATAGAGTGTGAAAACTGAGTTTCCTTGAGAGCTGCTTGGAAGCCTGATGGTGTGTGAACTTAGTGAGCCAAATGGAGTTGTTCTCCCACAAGAACTGCAGGCCCCGGTCTCCCAAGGATTAACTCCACAGCTTAGCTTGTTTCTCAGAGCATAACAGGATTGGTAATTTTGGCCTGATACATATAGCCACTGGCTTAACCGCAAGTTCCTGCTTCCTATTTGTCAAGTTATCTGCCAGGGGATTGGATAAAACTCAAGGGATTTAGGGTGGCCACGAGAGGATTGGATAAACACTGGGAGGAACTGAAGGGATTTAGGGTTGCCACTACTGGGAGGAACTGAAGGGATTTAGGGTGGCCACTACTGGGAGGAGCTAAGCAGAGTATGAAAGAAAGTCTGGAGTTGCAATAAAGATCATTCTGTCATCGATCGGCATTCGGTGTACTGCGTGTTGCCTTGTCTTGTCTCTCTGCGTTGTCTGCGTTGCAACCCTAGTCCCTCCGCTCGGCTCGGGGTACGTGGCGACGAGGGTGTTCCCAACATCTGGAGGTCCCACCGAGATTGAGAAAGAGAGGATACGACGAAGGGTCGTCCCAAGAGTCTGGCCAGCTGATTCAGGTAAGTGGGACGTATTGTAAGTCTCTCCTAAACTGGTAGGAGAGGGAGGTTCATTTTGAAATATAGTCAGGTTTTGGATTTATTTTGAAATAGAGTTAGGTTTTAGACTTATTTTGAAATATAACTAGGTTTTGGATTTATTTTTTAAGTTTTCGATTTATTTTGAAGTATAGTCAGGTTTTAGATTTATTTTGAAGTATAGTTAGGTCTTGGTGTTTAATTTATCCGGTGAAAAGGACGATAAAATGGATTCTGCCTTCTCGCGGAATAAATTGGCCACCGAGCTTGAAGAACTTCTACGTCAACTGGGGATGCCAGTTAAATTTAAAATGATTAGAAATTTTGTTAAAGCCATTCAATCTAGCAGTCCTTGGTTTATTGTTTCAGGCAACTTCAATATTCCCGATTTGGAACAGGTTAAGGCCAATTTACAATCCTGTTTACAAAAAGACCCAGATAATTTCCCCATTGTTAACTTTTCTTTGTGGCGCTTAGTCCGTGATTCATTATTTACTGATAAAGTGAAAGTTGAGAGACAGTTAAGAGAAGTACAGACTACTTTTGAAGCAATCCAGGGGTGGGAAGTTCTACGGTCCTTGGAAGCCTGGAACGAGGCGGCCTCGAGTGAAACCACCCCGAGTGAGACCTCTTCTTTAGAGGAGAGTGAGGTCTCTTCTTTAGAGGAGAGTGAAGCCTCTTCTTCAGATGAGAACGAGGCCTCTTCCTCGGAAGAGAGTGAGGAAAAACGAGATGAGGAGGTTTTCTTAAAGCGGAAAATTAAGGATAAAGAGAAGATTTTCTTAAAGCGGGAAATTAGGGACATTAAAAGAAAGTTAAAGAAAGCAGGAATAGGTGCACGTTCCTCTGGCAAATTGTCCAGTTCAAGACCACCACCATATGCCCCTAATTTTGTGACCCCTACCGCTCCTCCTGAGGAGGAAGCCACGGGCCATTCACGCAATAATTACCCCACGCGGCCATGGAGTGACGGCCTCACTGATCAGCTGGTGGGTGGGGTTCGATGCTTCCCTGTAATAGAGGTCCCAGTTCGAGGGGGTCCCCCTCGCCGGGAGCATCAGCCCCTTCAATTTAAAGACCTCAAAAATGTAAAGCAGGCTGTTAAAGATTATGGTGCCCAGGCACCCTTTACTCTTACACTCATAGAATCCTTTTTGAGTTTGAATCTTACTCCTAGTGATTGGATGCAATTGTGCCGCTCTGCTCTCGATGGTGGTGACTTTCTCCTATGGAAAGGGGATTTTCAAGATAGGTGCAGATTTTTTGCTGAGCAGAACGCGGCTGGGGGACATGCAGATCGAAGCCTTGAAATGCTTACTGGCACTGGACCTTTTGAGGGCATCCAACAACAAGTTAATTATGACCTAGGAGTTTATGCACAGATAGCAAATGCAGCCCTTGGAGCCTGGAAGGCCTTACCTAATGCTAATACAGGAGACCAGCTTTCCAAGGTCTTGCAAGGCCCTACAGAACCTTTTCAAGAATTTGTGGACCGTATTATGCAGGTTGCTACTAAGATCTTTGGTAACGTGGAA
This sequence comes from Ochotona princeps, assembly GCF_030435755.1. NCBI lineage: Eukaryota > Metazoa > Chordata > Mammalia > Lagomorpha > Ochotonidae > Ochotona > Ochotona princeps. Next base: position 102,950,972 of record NC_080835.1, on the reverse strand, counting down.
CCAGCAATGCCAGTAATTAAGCATATAGCCTTTGAGAATGCTAATAAATATTGTCAGGATGCTCTCAGGTTCCACAGAGATAAGTCCCTGCATGATTATCTCAAAATCTGCAGACATATTGACTCCACCCATGCCCTTGGGCAAGTGATAGCAGCCGCTGTTCAACACCCTCAGCCCCACCCTAGGGCGCCTCCCAAAACCTGTTTCAGATGTGGACAGCCTGGACATTTTAAAAAACAGTGCCCCAAACTTCCGCGACAAGGAAGATCACCCCCAAGATCCTTGCAGGCCCCAGATCTTTGTCCAAGATGCCATAAAGGCTATCATTGGAGCAGTGATTGTAGGTCCAGATATGATGCCCAAGGCAATCCCCTATCGGGAAACGGGGTCAGGGGCCCGCTCCGGGCCCCCCAACCTCAGGTGTACGGAGCCCAGCAGACACCTGTAACTTCCAGAACAGCGCAGACTCCTTCCAGAGTCCCTCTCCCACGGCGAGGAGCACCGACATTTCAACCCTCCTCAGAGCAACACCAGGTAGCGCAGGACTGGACCTCTGTGCCACCTCTGGAGAGGTATTGACCCCGCTCCTGGGACCCCAACGGATAAAAACAGGAGTCAGGGGCCCCTTACCTAAGAATACCTTGGGCCTGATCCTAGGAAGAAGTAGTGCTACTATGGATGGAATCAGGGTACTACCAGGAGTGATAGATGAGGATACCCCTGCAGAAATAGAAGTCATGGCAGAATCAGCCAAAGGCACTATAATCATTCCACCAGGAGCTAGATTTGCCCAGCTAATCTTGATCCCCAAGGTTCCAACTGACAACCCCATTCTTAAGAGAGATAGACAAGGAGGATTTGGACATTCTGGCCCCTTGGCATGTTGGGTCTCCGACATGCAAACCCGACCCACCTTACAGTTAGAGATAGAAGGGAGAAAATTCACAGGTTTACTTGATACCGGGGCTGACAGTACAGTTATATCCCAGGCATAGTGGCCAAGTTCCTGGCCATTAGAGGCCACCCCAACCATTCTCCAAGGGATAGGAACTTCTCAGCCACAGAAAAGCGCCAGGTTGTTAAGGTGGAAGGATCAAGAGGGTCATTCAGGAGTTTTCCAGCCGTATGTCTTACCACATATTCCTATCAATCTGTGGGGACGAGATTTGTTGAGTGCCATGAATGTTGTATTGACCTCTCAGCCTGTGCCAAATATGCTTAATAGACAGGGTTAAAAATTAGAGGCTGCAATTGAATTGGTAAAGGAACAGCTTGAGAGAAATTAAAAGAAGCCCATTGTTTACAGGACTTTGCCTATATTTTAATATAACTCACAAAACAGGCATCCCTTATAATCCTCAGGGTCAAGCCATTGTTGAACGTGCTAACCGCACCCTTAAAGTTTATTTAGAAAAAATAAAGAAGGGGGATGTGGCTGAGCATTGCAGCTCACCCCATTCCTTACTGGCATCTGCCATCTATGTGTTAAATTTTTTAACTGTCACTAATGATGTAGCTCCTGCAGAGCGCCATTGGCTTCGCCCTTCTAATGAGAATAAAGGCCAAGTAAAATGGAAAGATCTGGCCACAAATAAATGGTGAGGACCAGATCCAGTACTAACGTGGGGGCGAGGCTCTGTTTGTGTTTTTCCCCAGGATGAAGAAACACCTAGATGGGTTCCCGAGAGACTTACACGACAAATCTCCTTGGCTCCAACTCAACATGATCCCACTCCTAATGATGTTCTTGCAGGATAGGAGACCCTGACAGCAGTGGTGCAACTTCCTGATATCCTGCCCATGGGAAACGCAGATCTCCAGCTGCTCCCCGATTTACCATCATATATGTGTTACCCCTGTTAAATGGCATTTAACTGGCAGCATGGTTGTTTTAGGAACAAAGCGGAATCTTGGCCATGGGGCTGATGGTCGTAGCCATGATTGCAGTACTGTTTAGTCTTCTTTGCCGCCTATGCAGGCAACAAGCCTGGGAGCAGGTCATTATTTGACAAACCATGATGGTTTTGGCTGTGGAAAACCCTAACGCTCAAGTTTGGTGAACTTGGTGTGATGGGCAGCCAGAGACGGGTAAGATCTGGCAGCGCTGATGACCAACCTAAGACAGGGATTCCCCAGGTGGGGCTCCCCATGACGGGTAAGGCGTCAACTGACTGCTGGACAACCTAAGACAGGCGTCCATTAAAAAAAACAAAAAAAGGGGGACATGCAGGCCCCGGTCTCCCAAGGATTAACTCCACAGCTTAGCTTGTTTCTCAGAGCATAACAGGATTGGTAATTTTGGCCTGATACATATAGCCACTGGCTTAACCGCAAGTTCCTGCTTCCTATTTGTCAAGTTATCTGCCAGGGGATTGGATAAAACTCAAGGGATTTAGGGTGGCCACGAGAGGATTGGATAAACACTGGGAGGAACTGAAGGGATTTAGGGTTGCCACTACTGGGAGGAACTGAAGGGATTTAGGGTGGCCACTACTGGGAGGAGCTAAGCAGAGTATGAAAGAAAGTCTGGAGTTGCAATAAAGATCATTCTGTCATCGATCGGCATTCGGTGTACTGCGTGTTGCCTTGTCTTGTCTCTCTGCGTTGTCTGCGTTGCAACCCTAGTCCCTCCGCTCGGCTCGGGGTACGTGGCGACGAGGGTGTTCCCAACAAAGAACCACTCGGCTGATTCGTCTTCAATATGCCCTTCACCAACATGCAGTGTTTCCTTGATTGAATTAGCTCTCACACCAATATTTGTGTCTACAGCTTTTGCATTTAGGGCTATCTGAAAACTCGCTGGCGCTGAAGTTGTCTGTGAATGTGAAGTTGGTGGCATGTAAAACCCGCATGTGGAGCATTGGTTTGTGTGTGGGATGCGCTACTATGTTCATTCCTAGATAATGCACTCAAAGGGCATTAAGCACAGAGTGTGAAAACTGAGTTTCCTAGAGAGCTGCTTGGAAGCCGGATGGTGTGTGAAGTTTGTGAGCCAAATGGAGTTGTTCTCCCACAACAACCACTCGGCTGATTCTTCTTCAATATGCCCTTCACAAACATGCAGTGTTTCCTTGATTGAATTAGGTCTCACACCAATATTTGCGTCTAGATCCTTTGCATTGAGGGCTATCTGAAAACGGCTTTGGCGCTGAAGTTGTCTGTGAATGTGGAGCTAGTGGCATGTGAAACCCGCATGTGGAGCATTGGCTTGAGTGAGATGCTCATCAAGCTTCCTTTCCGTCCGAGGTACTCAAAGGGCATTAAGCATAGAGTGTGAAAACTGAGTTTCCTTGAGAGCTGCTAGGAAGCCTGATGGTGTGTGAAGTTAGTGAGCCAAATGGAGTTGTTCTCCAACAAGAACCACTCGGCTGATTCTTCTTCAATATGCCCTTCACCAACATGCAGTGGATTCTTGATTGAGTTAGCTCTCACACCAATATTTGTGTCTAGAGCCTTTGCACTTAGGGCTATCTGAAAACGGCTTAGGCGCTGAAGTTGTCTGTGAATGTGGAGTTGGTGGCATGTGAAACCCGCATGTGGAGCATTGGTTTGTGTGGCATGCTCTACCAGGTTCATTCCTAGATAATGCACTCAAAGGCATTAAGCATAGAGTGTGAAAACTGAGTTTCCTAGAGAGCTGCTTGGAAGCCTGATGGTGTGTGAAGTTTGTGATCCATAAGGAGTTGTTCTCCCACAAGAACCACTCGGCTGATTCTTCTTCAATTTCCCTTCACCAACATGCAGTGTTTCCTTGATTGAATTAGCTCTCACACAAATATTTGTGTCTAGAGCCTTTGCATTGAGGGCTATCTGAAAACGGTTTGGCCCTGAAGTTGTCTGTGAATGTGGAGTTGGTGGCATGTAAAACCCGCATGTGGAGCATTGGTTAATGTGGGATATTCTACCAGGTCCATTTCTTGATAATGCACTCAAAGGCATTAAGCATAGAGTGTGAAAACTGAGTTTCCTAGAGAGCTGCTTGGAAGCCTGATGGTGTGTGAAGTTAGTGAGCCTCATGGAGTTGTTCTCCCACAAGAACCACGCGGCTGATTCTTCTTCATTATGATCTTCACTAACATGCAGTGTTTCCTTGATTGAATTAGCTCTCACACCAATATTTGTGTCTAGAGCCTTGCATTGAGGACTCTCTGAAAATGGCTTCGGCGCTGAAGTTTTCTGTGAATGTGGAGTTGGTGGCATGTGAAACGCGCTTGTGGAGCATTGGCTTGAGTGGGATGCTCATCAAGCTTCCTTTCCGTCATAGGTACTCAAAGGGCATTAAGCATAGAGTGTGAAAACTGAGTTTCCTAGAGAGCTGCTTGGAAGCCTGATGGTGTGTGAAGCTAATGAGCCAAATGGAGTTGTTCTCCCACAACAACCACTCGGCTGATTCTTCTTCAATATGCCATTCACCAACATGCAGTGTTTCCTTGATTGAATTAGCTCTCACACCAATATTTGTGTCTAGAGCCTTTTTCATTGAGGGCTATCTGAAAATGGCTTTGGCGCTGAAGTTGTCTGTGAATGTGGAGTTGGTGGCATGTGAAACCCACATGTGGAGCATTGGCTTGTGTGGGATGCTCATCAAGCTTTCTTTCCGTCCTAGGTACTCTAAGGGCATTAAACATAGAGTGTGAAAACTGAGTTTCCTTGAGAGCTGCTTGGAAGCCTGATGGTGTGTGAAGTTAGTGAGCCAAATGGAGTTGTTCTCCCACAACAACCACTCGGCTGATTCTTCTTCAATGTGCCCTTCACCAACATGCAGTGTTTCGTAAATTGAATTAGCTCTCACACCAATATTTGTGTCTAGAGCCTTTGCATTGAGGGCTATCTGAAAATGGCTTTGGCGCTTAAGTTGTCTGTGAATGTGGAGTTGGTGGCATGTGAAACCCGCATGTGGAGCATTGGTTAATGTGGGATATTCTATCAGGTAAATTTCTTGATAATGCACTCAAAGGCATTAAGCATAGAGTGTGAAAACTGATTTTTCTTGAGAGCTGCTTGGAAGCCTGATGGTGTGTGAAGTTAGTGAGCCAAATGGAGTTGTTCTCCCACAACAACCACTCGGCTGATTCTTCTTCAATATGCCCTTCACCAACATGTAGTGTTTCCTAAATTGAATTAGCTCTCACACCAATATTTGTGTCTAGAGCCTTTGCATTGAGGGCTGTCTGAAAACGGTTTGGTGCTGAAGTTGTCTGTGAATGTGGAGTTGGTGGCATGTAAAACCCGCATGTGGAGCATTGGTTAATGTGGGATATTCTACCAGGTTCATTTCTTGATAATGCACTCAAAGGCATTAAGCATAGAGTGTGAAAACTGATTTTTCTTGAGAGCTGCTTGGAAGCCTGATGGTGTGTGAAGTGAGTGAGCCAAATGGAGTTGTTCTCCCACAAGAACCACTCGGCTGATTCTTCTTCAATATGACCTTCACTAACATGCAGTGTTTCCTTGATTGAATTAGCTCTCACACCAATATTTGTGTCTAGAAGCTTGCATTGAGGGCTCTCTGAAAATGGCTTTAGCGCTGAAGTTGTCTGTGAATATGGAGTTGGTGGCATGTGAAACCCGCATGTGGTGCATTGGTTTGTGTGGGATGCGCTACTAAGTTCATTCCTGGATAATGCACTCAAAGGGCATTAAGCATAGAGTGTGAAAACTGAGTTTCCTTGAGAGCTGCTTGGAAGTCTGATGGTGTGTGAACTTAGTGAGCCAAATGGAGTTGTTCTCCCACAAGAACCACTCGGCTGATTCTTCTTCAATATGCCCTTCATCAACATGCATTGTTTTATTGAATGAATTAACTCTCACACGAATATTTTTGTCTAGAGCCTTTGCACTTAGGCCTATCTGAAAACGGCTTAGGCGCTGATGTTGTCTGTGAATGTGAAGTTGGTGGCATGTGAAACCCGCATGTGGAGCATTGGTTTGTGTGGGATGCTCTACCAGGTTCATTCCTAGATAATGCACTCAAAGGGCATTAAGCATAGAGTTTGAAAACTGACTTTCCTAGAGAGCTGCTTGGAAGCCTGATGGTGTGTGAAGTTAGTGAGCCTAATTGAGTTGTTCTCCCACAACAACCACTCGGCTGATTCTTCTTCAATATGCCCTTCACCAACATGCAGTGTTTCCTTGATTGAATTAGCTCTCACAACAATATTTGTGTCTTGAGCCTTTGCATTGAGGGCTATCTGAAAACGGCCTTTGCGTTGAAGTTGTCTGTGAATGTGGAGTTGGTGGCATGTGATATCCGCATGTGGAGCATTGGTTTGTGTGGGATGCTCTACCAGGTTCATTCCTAGATAATGCACTCAAAAGGCATTAAGTAGAGAGTGTGAAAACTGAGTTTCCTAGAGAGCTGCTTGGAAGCCTGATGGTGTGTGAAGTTTGTGATCCATAAGGAGTTGTTCTCCCACAAGAACCACTCGGCTGATTCTTCTTCAATTTCCCTTCACTAACATGCAGTGTTTCCTTGATTGAATTAGCTGTCACATCAATATTTGTTTCTAGAGCCTTGCATTGAGGACTCTCTGAAAATGGCTTCGGCGCTGAAGTTTTCTGTGAATGTGGAGTTGGTGGCATGTGAAACTCGCTTGTGGAGCATTGGCTTGAGTGGGATGCTCATCAAGCTTCCTTTCCGTCATAGGTACTCAAAGGGCATTAAGCATAGAGTGTGAAAACTGAGTTTCCTTGAGAGCTGCTTGGAAGCCTGATGGTGTGTGAAGTTAAAGAGCCAAATGGAGTTGTTCTCCCACAAGAACCACTCGGCTGATTCTTCTTCAATATGCCCTTCACCAACATGCAGTGTTTCCTTGATTGAATTAGCTCTCACACCAATATTTGTGTCTAGAGCCTTTTTCATTGAGGGCTATCTGAAAATGGCTTTGGCGCTGAAGTTGTCTGTGAATGTGGAGTTGGTGGCATGTGAAACCCGCATGTGGAGCATTGGATTGTGTGGGATGCTCATCAAGCTTTCTTTCCGTCCTAGGTACTCTAAGGGCATTAAACATAGAGTGTGAAAACTGAGTTTCCTTGAGAGCTGCTTGGAAGCCTGATGGTGTGTGAAGTTAGTGAGCCAAATGGAGTTGTTCTCCCACAAGAACCACTCGGCTGATTCTTCTTCAATGTGCCCTTCACCAACATGTAGTGTTTCCTAAATTGAATTAGCTCTCACACCAATATTTGTGTCTAGAGCCTTTGCATTGAGGGCTATCTGAAAACGGTTTGGTGCTGAAGTTGTCTGTGAATGTGGAGTTGGAGGCATGTAAAACCCGCATGTGGAGCATTGGTTAATGTGGGATGCTCTATCAGGTTCATTCCTAGATTATGCACTCAAAGGCATTAAGCATAGAGTGTGAAAACTGAGTTTCCTTGAGAACTGCTTGGAAGCCTGATGGTGTGTGAACTTAGTGAGCCAAATGGAGTTGTTCTCCCACAAGAACCACTTGTCTGATTCTTCTTCAATATGCCCTTCACCAACATGCATTGTTTTATTGAATGAATTAGCTCTCACACGAATATTTTTGTCTAGAGCCTTTGCACTTAGGCCTATCTGAAAACGGCTTAGGCGCTGATGTTGTCTGTGAATGTGAAGTTGGTGGCATGTGAAACCCGCATGTGGAGCATTGGTTTGTGTGGGATGCTCTACCAGGTTCATTCCTAGATAATGCACTCAAAGGGCACTAAGCATAGAGTGTGAAAACTGAGTTTCCTTGAGAGCTGCTTGGAAGCCTGATGGTGTGTGAAGTTAGTGAGCCTAATTGAGTTGTTCTCCCACAAGAACCACTCGGCTGATTCTTCTTCAATATGCCCTTCACTAACATGCAGTGTTTCCTTGATTGAATTAGGTCTCACACCAATATTTGCGCCTAGAGCCTTTGCTTTGAGGACTCTCTGAAAACGGCTTTGGCGCTGAAGTTGTCTGTGAAAGTGGAGTTGGTGGCATGTGAAACCCGCATGTGGTGCATTGGTTTGTGTGGGATGCGCTACTAAGTTCATTCCTGGATAATGCACTCAAAGGGCATTAAGCATAGAGTGTGAAAACTGAGTTTCCTTGAGAGCTGCTTGGAAGCCTGATGGTGTGTGAAGTTTGTGATCCATAAGGAGTTGTTCTCCCACAAGAACCACTTGGCTGATTCTTCTTCAATTTCCCTTCACCAACATGCAGTGTTTCCTTGATTGAATTAGCTCTCACACCAATATTTGTGTCTGGAGCCTTTGCATTGAAGGCTATCTGAAAACGGCTTTGTCGCTGAAGTTGTCTTTGAATGTGGAGTTGGTGGCATGTGAAACCCGCATGTGGAGCATTGGTTTATTTGGGATACTTACCAGATCCATTTCTAGATAATGCACTCAAAGACATTAAGCATAGAGTGTGAAAACTGAGTTTCCTTGAGAGCTGCTTGGAAGCCTGATGGTTTGTGAATTTAGTGAGCCAAATGGAGTTGTTCTCCCACAAGAACCACTCGGCTGATTCTTTTTCAATTTGCCCTTCACCAACATGCAGTGTTTCCTTGATTGAATTAGCTCTTACACCAATATTTGTGTCTAGAGCCTTTTTCGTTGAGTTCTATCTGAAAACGGCTTAGGCGCTGAAGTTGTCTGCGAATGTGGAGTTGGTGGCATGTGAAACCCTCATGTGGAGCATTGGTTTGTGTGGGATGCTCATCAAGCTTCAGTTCAGTCCTAGGAACTCAAAGGGCATTAAGCATAGAGTGTGAAAACTGAGTTTCCTTGAGAGCTGCTTGGAAGCCTGATGGTGTGTGAAGTTAGTGAGCCAAATGCAGTTGTTCTCCCACAAGAACCACTCGGCTGATTCTTCTTCAATATGCCCTTCACCAACATGCAGTGTTTCCTTGATTGAATTAGGTCTCACACCAATATTTGTGTCTAGAGCCTTTTTCACTTAGGGCTATCTGAAAACGGCTTTGGCGCTGAAGTTGTCTGTGAATGTGGAGTTGGTGGCATGTGAAACCCGCATGTGGAGCATTGGTTAATGCGGGATATTCTACCAGGTCCATTTCTTGATAATGCACTCAAAGGCATTAAGCATATAGTGTGAAAACTGAGTTTCCTAGAGAGCTGCTTGGAAGCCTGATGGTGTGTGAACTTATTGAGCCAAATGGAGTTGTTCTCCCACAAGAACCACTCGGCTGATTCTTCTTCAATATGCCCTTCACCAACATGCAGTGTTTCCTAAATTGAATTAGCTCTCACACCAATATTTGTGTCTAGAGCCTTTGCACTTAGGGCTATCTGAAAACAGCTTTGGCGCTGAAGTTGTCTGTGAATGTGGAGTTGGTGGCATGTGAAACCCGCATGTGGAGCATTGGTTTGTGTGGGATGCTCTATCAGGTTCATTCCTAGATAATGCACTCGAAGGCATTAAGCATAGAATGTGAAAACTGAGTTTCCTTGAGAGCTGCTTGAAAGTTTGATGGTGTGTGAACTTAGTGATCCAAATGGAGTTGTTCTCCCAAAAGAACCACTCGGCTGATTCTTCTTCAATATGCCCTTCACCAACATGCATTATTTTATTGAATGAATTAGCTCTCACACGAATATTTTTGTCTAGAGCCTTTGCACTTAGGCCTATCTGAAAACGGCTTAGGCGCTAAAGTTGTCTGTGAATGTGGAGTTGGTGGCATGTGAAACCCGTATGTGGAGCATTGGTTTGTGTGGGATGCTCTACCAGGTTCATTCCTAGATAATGCACTCAAAGGGCATTAAGCATAGAGTGTGCAAACTGAGTTTCCTTGAGAGCTGCTTGGAAGCCTGATGGTGTGTGAAGTTGGTGAGCCAAATGGAGTTGTTCTCCCACAAAAACCACTTGGCTGATTCTTCTTCAATATGCCCTTCACTAACATGCAGTGTTTCCTTGATTGAATTAGCTCTCACACCAATATTTGTGTCTAGAGCCTTTTACATTGAGGGCTATCTCAAAACGGCTTTGGCGCTGAAGTTGTCTGTGAATGTGGAGTTGGTGGCATGTGAAACCCGCATGTGGAGCATTGGTTTGTGTGGGATGCTCTACCAGGTTCATTCCTAGATAATGCACTCAAAGGCATTAAGCATAGTGTGTGAAAACTGAGTTTCCTTGAGAGCTGCTTGGAAGCCTGATGGTGTGTGAACTTAGTGAGCCAAATGGAGTTGTTCTCCCACAAGAACCACGCGGCTGATTCTTCTTCAATATGCCCTTGACCAACATGCAGTGTTTCCTTGATTGAATTAGGTCTCACAACAATATTTGTGTCTACAGCCTTTGCATTGAGTTCTATCTGAAAACGCCTTTGGCGCTGAAGTTTTCTGTGAATGTGGAGTTGGTGGCACGTGAAACCCGCATGTGGAGCCTTGGCTTGTGTGGGATGCTCATCAAGCTTCCTTTCCGTCCTAGGTACTCAAAGGGAATTAAACATAGAGTGTGAAAACTGAGTTTCCTTGAGAGCTGCTTGGAAGCCTGATGGTGTGTGAAGTTAGTGAGCGAAAAGGAGATGTTCTCCCACATCAACCACTCGGCTGATTCTTCTTCAATATGCCCTTCACCAACATGCAGTGTTTCCTTGATTGAATTAGCTCTCACACCAATATTTGTGTCTAGAGCCTTTACTTTGAGGACTCGCTGAAAACGGCTTTGACGCTGAAGTTGTCTTTGAATGTGGAGTTGGTGGCATGTGAAACCCTCATGTGGAGCATTGGTTTGTGTGGGATGCTCATCAAGCTTCAGTTCAGTCCTAGGCGCTCAAAGGGCATTAAGCATAGAGTGTGAAAACTGAGTTTCCTTGAGAGCTGCTTGGAAGCCTGATGGTGTGTGAAGTTAGTGAGCCAAAAGGAGTTGTTCTCCCACAACAACCACTCGGCTGATTCTTCTTCAATATGCCCTTGACCAACATGCAGTGTTTCCTTGATTGAATTAGCTCTCACACCAATATTTGTGTCTAGAGCCTTTTTCATTGAGGGCTATCTGAAAACGGCTTTCGCGCTAAAGTTTTCTGTGAATGTGGAGTTGGTGGCATGTGAAACCCGCATGTTTAGCATTGGTTTGTTTGGGATGCTCTACCAGGTTCATTCCTATATAATGCTCTCAACGGCCATTAAGCATAGAGTGTGAAAACTGACTTTCCTAGAGAGCTGCTTGGAAGCCTGATGGTGTGTGAAGTTTGTGAGCCAAATGGAGTTGTTCTCCCACAAGAACCACTCGGCTGATTCTTCTTCAATATGCCCTTCACCAACATGCAGTGATTTCTTGATTGAATTAGCATCTCATGCCAATATTTTTTTCTAGATGCTTTGCACGTAGGGCTATCTGAAAACGGCTTTGGCGCTGCAGTTGTCTGTGAATGTGGGGTTGGTGGCATGAGAAACCCGCATGTGGAGCATTTTTTTGTGTGGGATGCTCTACCAGGTTCATTCCTAGATAATGCACTCAAAGGGCATTAAGCATAGAGTGTGCAAACTGAGTTTCCTTGAGAGCTGCTTGGAAGCCTGATGGTGTGTGAAGTTGGTGATCCATAAGGAGTTGTTCTCCCACAAGAACCACTCGGCTGATTCTTCTTCAATTTCCCTTCACCAACATGCAGTGTTTCCTAGATTGAATTAGCTCTCACACCAATATTTGCGTCTAGAGATTTTGCATTTGGGGCTATCTGAAAACAGCTTTGGCGCTGAAGTTGTCTGTGAATGTGGAGTTGGTGGCATGTGAAACCCGCATGTGGAGCATTGGTTTGTGTGGGATACTCTACCAGGTTCATTTCTAAATAATGCACTCAAAGGCATTAAGCATAGAGTATGAAAACTGAGTTTCCTTGAGAGCTGCTTGGAAGCCTGATGGTGTGTGAAGTTAGTGAGCCAAATGGAGTTGTTCTCCCACAAGAACCACTCGGCTGATTCCACTTCAATATGCCCTTCACTAACATGCAGTGTTTCCTTGATTGAATTAGCTCTCACACCAATATTTGTGTCTAGAGCCTTTGCATTGAGGGCTATCTGAAAACGGCCTTTGCGCTGAAGTTGTCTGTGAATGTGGAGTTGGTGGCATGTGAAACCCGCATGTGGAGCATTGGTTTGTGTGGGATGCTCTACCAGGTTCATTCCTAGCTAATGCACTCAAAGGGCATTAAGTAGAGAGTGTGAAAACTGAGTTTCCTAGAGAGGTGCTTGGAAGCCTGATGGTGTGTGAAATTTGTGATCCATAAGGAGTTGTTCTCCCACAAGAACCGCTCGGCTGATTCTTCTTCAATATGCCCTTCACCAACATGCATTGTTTTATTGAATGAATTAGCTCTCACACTAATATTTGTGTCTAGAGCCTTTGCATTCAGAACTCTCTGAAAACGGCTTAGGCGCTGAAGTTGTCTGTGAATGTGGAGTTGGTGGCATGTGAATCCCGCATGTGGAGCATTGGTTTGTGAGGGATGCGCTCACCAAGCTTCCTTTCAATGCTAGGCACTCAAAGGACATTAAGTATGGAGTGTGAAAACTGAGTTTCCTTGAGAGCTGCTTGGACGCCTGATGGTGTGTGAAGTTAATGAGCCAAATGGAGTTGTTCTCCCACAAGAACCACTCGGCTGATTCTTCTTCAATATGCCCTTCACCAACATGCAGTGTTTCCTTGATTGAATTAGCTCTCATACCAATATTTGTGTCTGGAGCCTTTGCATTGAGGGCTAATTGAAAACGGCTCTGGCGCTGAAGTTTTCTGTGAATGTGGAGTTGGTGGCATGTGAAACCCGCATGTTTAGCATTAGTGTGTGTGGGATGCACTACCTTGTTCATTCCTAGATAATGCACTCAAAGGGCATTAAGCATAGAGTGTGAAAACTGAGTTTCCTTGAGAGCTGCTTGGAAGCCTGATAGTGTGTGAAGTTAGTGAGCCAAATGGAGTTGTTCTCCCACAAGAACCACTCGGCTGATTCTTCTTCAATATGCCCTTCACTAACATGCAGTGTTTCCTTGATTGAATTAGCTCTCACACAAATATTTGTGTCTAGAGCCTTTGCATTTAGGGCTATCTGAAAACGGCTTTGGCCCTGAAGTTGTCTGTGAATGTGGAGTTGGTGGCATGTGAAACCCGCATGTGGAGCATTGGTTTGTGTGGGATGCTCACCAAATTCCTTTCAGTCCGAGGCACTCAAAGGGCATTAAGCATAGAGTGTGAAAACTGAGTTTCCTTGAGAGCTGCTTGGAAGCCTGATGGTGTGTGAAGTTAGTGAGCCAAATGCAGTTGTTCTCCCACAAGAACCACTCGGCTGATTCTTCTTCAATATGCCCTTCACTAATATGCAGTGTTTCCTTGATTGAATTAGCTCTCACACCAATATTTGTGTCTAGAGCCTTGCTTTGAGGGCTATCTGAAAACGGCTTTGGCGCTGAAGTTGTCTGTGAATGTGGAGTTGGTGGCATGTGAAACCCGCATGTGGAGCATTGGTTTTTGTGTGGGATGTTCTACCAGGTTCATTCCTAGATAATGCACTCAAAGGGCATTAAGCATAGAGTGTGAAAACTGAGTTTCCTAGAGAGCTGCTTGGAAGCCTGATGGTGTGTGACGTTTGTGAGCCAAATGGAGTTGTTCTCATACAAGAACCACTCGGCTGATTCTTCTTCAATATGCCCTTCACCAACATGCAGTGTTTCCTTGATTGAATTATCTCTCACACCAATATTTGTGTCTAGAGCCTTTTTCATTGAGTTCTATCAGAAAACGGCTTTGGCGCTGAAGTTGTCTGTGAATGTGGAGTTGGTGGCATGTGAAACCCGCATGTGGAGCATTGGCTTGTGTGGGATGCTCATCAAGCTTCCTTTCCGTCCTAGGCACTCAAAGGGCATTAAACATAGAGTGTGAAAACTGAGTTTCCTTGAGAGCTGCTTGGAAGCCTGATGGTGTGTGAAGTTAGTGAGCCAAAAGCAGTTGTTCTCCCACAACAAACGCTCGGCTGATTATTCTTCAATTTGCCCTTCACCAACATGCAGTGTTTCCTTGATTGAATTATCTCTCACACCAATATTTGTGTCTAGAGCCTTTTTCATTGAGGGTTATCTGAAAACGGTTTGGCGCTGAATTTGCCTGCGAATGTGGAGTTGGTGGCATGTGAAACCCTCATGTGGAGCATTGGTTTGTGTGGGATGCTCATCAAGCTTCCATTCAGTCCTAGGCACTCAAAGGGCATTAAGCATAGAGTGTGAAAACTGAGTTTCCTTGAAAGCTGCTTGGAAGCCTGATGGTGTGTGAAGTTAGTGAACCAAATGCAGTTGTTCTCCCACAAGAACCACTCGGCTGATTTTTCTTCAATATGCCCTTCACTAACATGCAGTGTTTCCTTGATTGAATTAGCTCTCACACCAATATTTGTGTCTAGAGCCTTAGCATTGAGGGCTATCTGAAAGCGGCTCTGGCGCTGAAGTTGTCTGTGAATGTGGAGTTGGTGGCATGTGAAACCCGCATGTGGAGCATTGGTTTGTGTGGGATGCTCTACCAGGTTCATTCCTAGATAATGCACATTAAAAGGCATTAAGTAGAGAGTATGAAAACTGAGTTTCCTAGAGAGGTGCTTGGAAGCCTGATGGTGTGTGAAGTTTGTGATCCATAAGGAGTTGTTCTCCCACAAGAACCACTCGGCTGATTCTTCTTCAATATGCCCTTCACCACATGCAGTGTTTCCTTGATTGAATTAGGTCTCACACCAATATTTCTGTCTAGAGCCTTTGCATTGAGGGCTATCTGAAAAGGACTCTGGCGCTGACCTTTTCTGTGAATGTGGAGTTAGGTGCATGTGAAACCCGCATGTGGAGCATTAGTGTGTGTGGGATGCTCTACCGGGTTCATTCCTAGATAATGCACTCAAAGGGCATTAAGCATAGAGTGTGAAAACTGAGTTCCTTGAGAGCTGCTTGGAAGCCTGATGGTGTGTGAAGTTAGTGAGCCAAATGGAGTTGTTCTCCCACAAGAACCACTCGGCTGATTCTTCTTCAATATGCCCTTCACCAACATGCAGTGTTTCCTTGATTGAATTAGGTCTCACACAAATATTTGCGTCCAGAGCCTTTGAATTGAGGACTCTCTGAAAACGGCTTTGGCGCTGAATTTGTCTGTGAATGTGGAGTTGGTGGCATGTGACACCCGCATTTGGAGCATTGGTTTGTGTGGGATGCTCTACCGGGTTCATTCCTAGATCATGCATTCAAAGGGCATTAAGCATAGAGTGTGAAACCTGAGTTTCCTAGAGACCTGCTTGGATGCCTGATGGTGTGTGAAGTTAGTGAGCCAAATGGAGTTGTTCTCCCACAAGATCCACTCGGCTGATTCTTCTTCAATATGCCCTTCACCAACATGCAGTGTTTCCTTGATTGAATTAGCTCTCACACCAATATTTGTGTCTAGAGCCTTTGCATTGAGGACTCTCTGAAAATGACTTTGGCGCTGAAGTTTCAGTGAATGTGGAGTTGGGGGCATGTGAAACCCGCATGTGGAGCATTAGTGTGTGTGGGATGCTCTACCGGGTTCATTCCTAGATAATGCACTCAAAGGGCATTAAGCATAGAGTGTGAAAACTGAGTTTCCTTGAAAGTTGCTTGGAAGCCTGATGGTGTGTGAAGTTAGTGAGCCAAATGGAGCTGTTCTCCCACAAGATCCACTCGGCTGATTCTTCTTCAATATGCCCTTCACCAACATGCAGTGTTTCCTTGATTGAATTATCTCTCACACCAATATTTGTGTCTAGAGCCTTTGCATGGAGGGGCTATCTGAAAACAGCTTTGGCGCTGACGGTGTCTGCGAATGTGAGTTGGTGGCGTGTGAAACCCGCATGTGGAGCATTGTTTATGTGGGATACTCTACCAGGTCAATTTCTAGATAATGCACTCAAAGGGCATTAAGCATACAGTGTGAAACTGAGTTTCCTTGAAAGTTGCTTGGAAGCCTGATGGTGTGTGAAGTTAGTGAGCCAAATGGAGTTTTTCTCCCACAAGAACTACTCGGCTGATTCTTCTTCAATATGCCCTTCACCAACATGCAGTGTTTCCTTGATTGCATTAGCTCTCACACCAATATTTGCGTCTGGAGCCTATGCATGGATGGCTAACTGAAAAAGGTTTGGTGCTGAAGTTGTCTGCGAATGTGGAGTTGGTGGCATGTGAAACCGCATGTGGAGAATTGTTTGTGTGGGATGCTCACCAAGCTTCCTTTCAGTCCTAGGTACTCAAAGGGCATTAAGCATAGATTGTGAAAACTGAGTTTCCTTAAGAGCTGCTTGGAAGCCTGATGGTGTGTGAAGTTAGTGAGCCAAATGGAGTTGTTCTCCCACAAGAACCACTCGGCTGATTCTTCTTCAATATGCCCTTCACTTACATGAAGTGTTTCCTTCATTGAATTAGCTCTCACACAGATATTTGTGTCTAGAGCCTTTGCATTTAGGGCTATCTGAAAACATCTTTGGAGCTGAATTTGTCTGTGAATGTGGAGTTGGTGGCATATGAAACCCGCATGTGGAGCATTGGTTTTTGTGGGATGCTCTACCAGGATCATTCCTAGATAATGCACTCAAAGGGCATTAATCATAGAGTGTGAAAACTGAGTTTCCTTGAGAGCTGCTTGGAAGCCTGATGGTGTGTGAAGTTAGTGATCCAAATGGAGTTGTTCTCCCACAAGAACCACTCGGCTGATTCTTCTTCAATATGCCCTTCACCAACATGCAGTGTTTCCTTGATTGAATTAGCTCTCACACAAATATTTGTGTCTAGAGCCTTTGCATGGAGGGCTATCTGAAAACGGCTTTGGCGCTGAAGTTGTCTGTGAATGTGGAGTTGGTGGCATGTGAAACCCGCATGTGGAGCATTGGTTTATTTGGGATACTTACCAGATCCATTTCTAGATAATGCACTCAAAGACATTAAGCATAGAGTGTGAAAACTGAGTTTCCTTGAGAGCTGCTTGGAAGCCTGATGGTTTGTGAATTTAGTGAGCCAAATGGAGTTGTTCTCCCACAAGAACCACTCGGCTGATTCTTTTTCAATTTGCCCTTCACCAACATGCAGTGTTTCCTTGATTGAATTAGCTCTTACACCAATATTTGTGTCTAGAGCCTTTTTCGTTGAGTTCTATCTGAAAACGGCTTAGGCGCTGAAGTTGTCTGCGAATGTGGAGTTGGTGGCATGTGAAACCCTCATGTGGAGCATTGGTTTGTGTGGGATGCTCATCAAGCTTCAGTTCAGTCCTAGGAACTCAAAGGGCATTAAGCATAGAGTGTGAAAACTGAGTTTCCTTGAGAGCTGCTTGGAAGCCTGATGGTGTGTGAAGTTAGTGAGCCAAATGCAGTTGTTCTCCCACAAGAACCACTCGGCTGATTCTTCTTCAATATGCCCTTCACCAACATGCAGTGTTTCCTTGATTGAATTAGGTCTCACACCAATATTTGTGTCTAGAGCCTTTTTCACTTAGGGCTATCTGAAAACGGCTTTGGCGCTGAAGTTGTCTGTGAATGTGGAGTTGGTGGCATGTGAAACCCGCATGTGGAGCATTGGTTAATGCGGGATATTCTACCAGGTCCATTTCTTGATAATGCACTCAAAGGCATTAAGCATATAGTGTGAAAACTGAGTTTCCTAGAGAGCTGCTTGGAAGCCTGATGGTGTGTGAACTTATTGAGCCAAATGGAGTTGTTCTCCCACAAGAACCACTCGGCTGATTCTTCTTCAATATGCCCTTCACCAACATGCAGTGTTTCCTAAATTGAATTAGCTCTCACACCAATATTTGTGTCTAGAGCCTTTGCACTTAGGGCTATCTGAAAACAGCTTTGGCGCTGAAGTTGTCTGTGAATGTGGAGTTGGTGGCATGTGAAACCCGCATGTGGAGCATTGGTTTGTGTGGGATGCTCTATCAGGTTCATTCCTAGATAATGCACTCGAAGGCATTAAGCATAGAATGTGAAAACTGAGTTTCCTTGAGAGCTGCTTGAAAGTTTGATGGTGTGTGAACTTAGTGATCCAAATGGAGTTGTTCTCCCAAAAGAACCACTCGGCTGATTCTTCTTCAATATGCCCTTCACCAACATGCATTATTTTATTGAATGAATTAGCTCTCACACGAATATTTTTGTCTAGAGCCTTTGCACTTAGGCCTATCTGAAAACGGCTTAGGCGCTAAAGTTGTCTGTGAATGTGGAGTTGGTGGCATGTGAAACCCTCATGTGGAGCATTGGTTTGTGTGGGATGCTCTACCAGGTTCATTCCTAGATAATGCACTCAAAGGGCATTAAGCATAGAGTGTGCAAACTGAGTTTCCTTGAGAGCTGCTTGGAAGCCTGATGGTGTGTGAAGTTGGTGAGCCAAATGGAGTTGTTCTCCCACAAAAACCACTTGGCTGATTCTTCTTCAATATGCCCTTCACTAACATGCAGGTTTCCTTGATTGAATTAGCTCTCACACCAATATTTGTGTCTAGAGCCTTTTACATTGAGGGCTATCTCAAAACGGCTTTGGCGCTGAAGTTGTCTGTGAATGTGGAGTTGGTGGCATGTGAAACCCGCATGTGGAGCATTGGTTTGTGTGGGATGCTCTACCAGGTTCATTCCTAGATAATGCACTCAAAGGCATTAAGCATAGTGTGTGAAAACTGAGTTTCCTTGAGAGCTGCTTGGAAGCCTGATGGTGTGTGAACTTAGTGAGCCAAATGGAGTTGTTCTCCCACAAGAACCACGCGGCTGATTCTTCTTCAATATGCCCTTGACCAACATGCAGTGTTTCCTTGATTGAATTAGGTCTCACAACAATATTTGTGTCTACAGCCTTTGCATTGAGTTCTATCTGAAAACGCCTTTGGCGCTGAAGTTTTCTGTGAATGTGGAGTTGGTGGCACGTGAAACCCGCATGTGGAGCCTTGGCTTGTGTGGGATGCTCATCAAGCTTCCTTTCCGTCCTAGGTACTCAAAGGGAATTAAACATAGAGTGTGAAAACTGAGTTTCCTTGAGAGCTGCTTGGAAGCCTGATGGTGTGTGAAGTTAGTGAGCGAAAAGGAGATGTTCTCCCACATCAACCACTCGGCTGATTCTTCTTCAATATGCCCTTCACCAACATGCAGTGTTTCCTTGATTGAATTAGCTCTCACACCAATATTTGTGTCTAGAGCCTTTACTTTGAGGACTCGCTGAAAACGGCTTTGACGCTGAAGTTGTCTTTGAATGTGGAGTTGGTGGCATGTGAAACCCTCATGTGGAGCATTGGTTTGTGTGGGATGCTCATCAAGCTTCAGTTCAGTCCTAGGCGCTCAAAGGGCATTAAGCATAGAGTGTGAAAACTGAGTTTCCTTGAGAGCTGCTTGGAAGCCTGATGGTGTGTGAAGTTAGTGAGCCAAAAGGAGTTGTTCTCCCACAACAACCACTCGGCTGATTCTTCTTCAATATGCCCTTGACCAACATGCAGTGTTTCCTTGATTGAATTAGCTCTCACACCAATATTTGTGTCTAGAGCCTTTTTCATTGAGGGCTATCTGAAAACGGCTTTCGCGCTAAAGTTTTCTGTGAATGTGGAGTTGGTGGCATGTGAAACCCGCATGTTTAGCATTGGTTTGTTTGGGATGCTCTACCAGGTTCATTCCTATATAATGCTCTCAACGGCCATTAAGCATAGAGTGTGAAAACTGACTTTCCTAGAGAGCTGCTTGGAAGCCTGATGGTGTGTGAAGTTTGTGAGCCAAATGGAGTTGTTCTCCCACAAGAACCACTCGGCTGATTCTTCTTCAATATGCCCTTCACCAACATGCAGTGATTTCTTGATTGAATTAGCATCTCATGCCAATATTTTTTTCTAGATGCTTTGCACGTAGGGCTATCTGAAAACGGCTTTGGCGCTGCAGTTGTCTGTGAATGTGGGGTTGGTGGCATGAGAAACCCGCATGTGGAGCATTTTTTTGTGTGGGATGCTCTACCAGGTTCATTCCTAGATAATGCTCTCAACGGGCATTAAGCATAGAGTGTGAAAACTGAGTTTCCTAGAGAGCTGCTTGGAAGCCTGATGGTGTGTGAAGTTTGTGATCCATAAGGAGTTGTTCTCCCACAAGAACCACTCGGCTGATTCTTCTTCAATTTCCCTTCACCAACATGCAGTGTTTCCTAGATTGAATTAGCTCTCACACCAATATTTGCGTCTAGAGATTTTGCATTTGGGGCTATCTGAAAACAGCTTTGGCGCTGAAGTTGTCTGTGAATGTGGAGTTGGTGGCATGTGAAACCCGCATGTGGAGCATTGGTTTGTGTGGGATACTCTACCAGGTTCATTTCTAAATAATGCACTCAAAGGCATTAAGCATAGAGTATGAAAACTGAGTTTCCTTGAGAGCTGCTTGGAAGCCTGATGGTGTGTGAAGTTAGTGAGCCAAATGGAGTTGTTCTCCCACAAGAACCACTCGGCTGATTCCACTTCAATATGCCCTTCACTAACATGCAGTGTTTCCTTGATTGAATTAGCTCTCACACCAATATTTGTGTCTAGAGCCTTTGCATTGAGGGCTATCTGAAAACGGCCTTTGCGCTGAAGTTGTCTGTGAATGTGGAGTTGGTGGCATGTGAAACCCGCATGTGGAGCATTGGTTTGTGTGGGATGCTCTACCAGGTTCATTCCTAGCTAATGCACTCAAAGGGCATTAAGTAGAGAGTGTGAAAACTGAGTTTCCTAGAGAGGTGCTTGGAAGCCTGATGGTGTGTGAAATTTGTGATCCATAAGGAGTTGTTCTCCCACAAGAACCGCTCGGCTGATTCTTCTTCAATATGCCCTTCACCAACATGCATTGTTTTATTGAATGAATTAGCTCTCACACTAATATTTGTGTCTAGAGCCTTTGCATTCAGAACTCTCTGAAAACGGCTTAGGCGCTGAAGTTGTCTGTGAATGTGGAGTTGGTGGCATGTGAATCCCGCATGTGGAGCATTGGTTTGTGAGGGATGCGCTCACCAAGCTTCCTTTCAATGCTAGGCACTCAAAGGACATTAAGTATGGAGTGTGAAAACTGAGTTTCCTTGAGAGCTGCTTGGACGCCTGATGGTGTGTGAAGTTAATGAGCCAAATGGAGTTGTTCTCCCACAAGAACCACTCGGCTGATTCTTCTTCAATATGCCCTTCACCAACATGCAGTGTTTCCTTGATTGAATTAGCTCTCATACCAATATTTGTGTCTGGAGCCTTTGCATTGAGGGCTAATTGAAAACGGCTCTGGCGCTGAAGTTTTCTGTGAATGTGGAGTTGGTGGCATGTGAAACCCGCATGTTTAGCATTAGTGTGTGTGGGATGCACTACCTTGTTCATTCCTAGATAATGCACTCAAAGGGCATTAAGCATAGAGTGTGAAAACTGAGTTTCCTTGAGAGCTGCTTGGAAGCCTGATAGTGTGTGAAGTTAGTGAGCCAAATGGAGTTGTTCTCCCACAAGAACCACTCGGCTGATTCTTCTTCAATATGCCCTTCACTAACATGCAGTGTTTCCTTGATTGAATTAGCTCTCACACAAATATTTGTGTCTAGAGCCTTTGCATTTAGGGCTATCTGAAAACGGCTTTGGCCCTGAAGTTGTCTGTGAATGTGGAGTTGGTGGCATGTGAAACCCGCATGTGGAGCATTGGTTTGTGTGGGATGCTCACCAAATTCCTTTCAGTCCGAGGCACTCAAAGGGCATTAAGCATAGAGTGTGAAAACTGAGTTTCCTTGAGAGCTGCTTGGAAGCCTGATGGTGTGTGAAGTTAGTGAGCTAAATGCAGTTGTTCTCCCACAAGAACCACTCGGCTGATTCTTCTTCAATATGCCCTTCACTAATATGCAGTGTTTCCTTGATTGAATTAGCTCTCACACCAATATTTGTGTCTAGAGCCTTGCTTTGAGGGCTATCTGAAAACGGCTTTGGCGCTGAAGTTGTCTGTGAATGTGGAGTTGGTGGCATGTGAAACCCGCATGTGGAGCATTGGTTTTTGTGTGGGATGTTCTACCAGGTTCATTCCTAGATAATGCACTCAAAGGCATTAAGCATAGAGTGTGAAAACTGAGTTTCCTAGAGAGCTGCTTGGAAGCCTGATGGTGTGTGAAGTTTGTGAGCCAAATGGAGTTGTTCTCATACAAGAACCACTCGGCTGATTCTTCTTCAATATGCCCTTCACCAACATGCAGTGTTTCCTTGATTGAATTATCTCTCACACCAATATTTGTGTCTAGAGCCTTTTTCATTGAGTTCTATCAGAAAACGGCTTTGGCGCTGAAGTTGTCTGTGAATGTGGAGTTGGTGGCATGTGAAACCCGCATGTGGAGCATTGGCTTGTGTGGGATGCTCATCAAGCTTCCTTTCCGTCCTAGGCACTCAAAGGGCATTAAACATAGAGTGTGAAAACTGAGTTTCCTTGAGAGCTGCTTGGAAGCCTGATGGTGTGTGAAGTTAGTGAGCCAAAAGCAGTTGTTCTCCCACAACAAACGCTCGGCTGATTATTCTTCAATTTGCCCTTCACCAACATGCAGTGTTTCCTTGATTGAATTATCTCTCACACCAATATTTGTGTCTAGAGCCTTTTTCATTGAGGGTTATCTGAAAACGGTTTGGCGCTGAATTTGCCTGCGAATGTGGAGTTGGTGGCATGTGAAACCCTCATGTGGAGCATTGGTTTGTGTGGGATGCTCATCAAGCTTCCATTCAGTCCTAGGCACTCAAAGGGCATTAAGCATAGAGTGTGAAAACTGAGTTTCCTTGAAAGCTGCTTGGAAGCCTGATGGTGTGTGAAGTTAGTGAACCAAATGCAGTTGTTCTCCCACAAGAACCACTCGGCTGATTTTTCTTCAATATGCCCTTCACTAACATGCAGTGTTTCCTTGATTGAATTAGCTCTCACACCAATATTTGTGTCTAGAGCCTTTGCATTGAGGGCTATCTGAAAGCGGCTCTGGCGCTGAAGTTGTCTGTGAATGTGGAGTTGGTGGCATGTGAAACCCGCATGTGGAGCATTGGTTTGTGTGGGATGCTCTACCAGGTTCATTCCTAGATAATGCACATTAAAAGGCATTAAGTAGAGAGTATGAAAACTGAGTTTCCTAGAGAGGTGCTTGGAAGCCTGATGGTGTGTGAAGTTTGTGATCCATAAGGAGTTGTTCTCCCACAAGAACCACTCGGCTGATTCTTCTTCAATATGCCCTTCACCAACATGCAGTGTTTCCTTGATTGAATTAGGTCTCACACCAATATTTCTGTCTAGAGCCTTTGCATTGAGGGCTATCTGAAAAGGACTCTGGCGCTGACCTTTTCTGTGAATGTGGAGTTAGGTGCATGTGAAACCCGCATGTGGAGCATTAGTGTGTGTGGGATGCTCTACCGGGTTCATTCCTAGATAATGCACTCAAAGGGCATTAAGCATAGAGTGTGAAAACTGAGTTTCCTTGAGAGCTGCTTGGAAGCCTGATGGTGTGTGAAGTTAGTGAGCCAAATGGAGTTGTTCTCCCACAAGAACCACTCGGCTGATTCTTCTTCAATATGCCCTTCACCAACATGCAGTGTTTCCTTGATTGAATTAGGTCTCACACAAATATTTGCGTCCAGAGCCTTTGAATTGAGGACTCTCTGAAAACGGCTTTGGCGCTGAATTTGTCTGTGAATGTGGAGTCGGTGGCATGTGACACCCGCATTTGGAGCATTGGTTTGTGTGGGATGCTCTACCGGGTTCATTCCTAGATCATGCATTCAAAGGGCATTAAGCATAGAGTGTGAAACCTGAGTTTCCTAGAGACCTGCTTGGATGCCTGATGGTGTGTGAAGTTAGTGAGCCAAATGGAGTTGTTCTCCCACAAGATCCACTCGGCTGATTCTTCTTCAATATGCCCTTCACCAACATGCAGTGTTTCCTTGATTGAATTAGCTCTCACACCAATATTTGTGTCTAGAGCCTTTGCATTGAGGACTCTCTGAAAATGACTTTGGCGCTGAAGTTTTCAGTGAATGTGGAGTTGGGGGCATGTGAAACCCGCATGTGGAGCATTAGTGTGTGTGGGATGCTCTACCGGGTTCATTCCTAGATAATGCACTCAAAGGGCATTAAGCATAGAGTGTGAAAACTGAGTTTCCTTGAAAGTTGCTTGGAAGCCTGATGGTGTGTGAAGTTAGTGAGCCAAATGGAGCTGTTCTCCCACAAGATCCACTCGGCTGATTCTTCTTCAATATGCCCTTCACCAACATGCAGTGTTTCCTTGATTGAATTAGCTCTCACACCAATATTTGTGTCTAGAGCCTTTGCATGGAGGGCTATCTGAAAACAGCTTTGGCGCTGACGGTGTCTGCGAATGTGGAGTTGGTGGCGTGTGAAACCCGCATGTGGAGCATTGGTTTATGTGGGATACTCTACCAGGTCAATTTCTAGATAATGCACTCAAAGGGCATTAAGCATACAGTGTGAAAACTGAGTTTCCTTGAAAGTTGCTTGGAAGCCTGATGGTGTGTGAAGTTAGTGAGCCAAATGGAGTTTTTCTCCCACAAGAACTACTCGGCTGATTCTTCTTCAATATGCCCTTCACCAACATGCAGTGTTTCCTTGATTGCATTAGCTCTCACACCAATATTTGCGTCTGGAGCCTATGCATGGATGGCTAACTGAAAAAGGTTTGGTGCTGAAGTTGTCTGCGAATGTGGAGTTGGTGGCATGTGAAACCGCATGTGGAGAATTGGTTTGTGTGGGATGCTCACCAAGCTTCCTTTCAGTCCTAGGTACTCAAAGGGCATTAAGCATAGATTGTGAAAACTGAGTTTCCTTAAGAGCTGCTTGGAAGCCTGATGGTGTGTGAAGTTAGTGAGCCAAATGGAGTTGTTCTCCCACAAGAACCACTCGGCTGATTCTTCTTCAATATGCCCTTCACTTACATGAAGTGTTTCCTTCATTGAATTAGCTCTCACACAGATATTTGTGTCTAGAGCCTTTGCATTTAGGGCTATCTGAAAACATCTTTGGAGCTGAATTTGTCTGTGAATGTGGAGTTGGTGGCATATGAAACCCGCATGTGGAGCATTGGTTTTTGTGGGATGCTCTACCAGGATCATTCCTAGATAATGCACTCAAAGGGCATTAATCATAGAGTGTGAAAACTGAGTTTCCTTGAGAGCTGCTTGGAAGCCTGATGGTGTGTGAAGTTAGTGATCCAAATGGAGTTGTTCTCCCACAAGAACCACTCGGCTGATTCTTCTTCAATATGCCCTTCACCAACATGCAGTGTTTCCTTGATTGAATTAGCTCTCACACAAATATTTGTGTCTAGAGCCTTTGCATGGAGGGCTATCTGAAAACGGCTTTGGCGCTGAAGTTGTCTGTGAATGTGGAGTTGGTGGCATGTGAAACCCGCATGTGGAGCATTGGTTTGTGTGGGATGCTCATCAAGCTTCCTTTCAGTCCTAGGCACTCAAAGGGCATTAAGCATAGAGTGTGAAAACTGAGTTTCCTTGAGAGCTGCTTGGAAGCCTGACGGTGTGTGAAGTTAGTGAGCCAAATGGAGTTGTTCTCCCACAAGAACCACTCGGCTGATTCTTCTTCAATATGCCCTTCACCAACATGCAGTGTTTCCTTGATTGAATTAGGTCTCACAATATTATTTGAGTCTACAGCATTTGCATTGAGGGCTATCTGAAAACGGCTCTGGCGCTGAAGTTGTCTGTGAAAGTGGAGTTGGTGACATGTGAAACCCGCATGTGGAGCATTAGTGTGTGTGGGATGCGCTACTATGTTCATTCCTAGATAATGCACTCAAAGGGCATTAAGCATAGAGTGTGAAAACTGAGTTTCCTAGAGAGCTGCTTGGAAGCCTGATGGTGTGTGAAGTTAGTGATCCAAAAGGAGTTGTTCTCCCACAAGAACCACTCAGCTGATTCTTCTTCAATATGCCCTTCACCAACATGCAGTGTTTCCTTGATTGAATTAGGTCTCACACCAATATTTGCGTCTGGAGCCTTTGCATGGAGGGCTATCTGAAAACGGTTTGGTGCTGAAGTTGTCTGCGAATGTGGAGTTGGTGGCATGTGAAACCCGCATGTGGAGCATTGGTTCATGTGGGATACTCTACCAGGTCAATTTCTAGATAATGCACTCAAAAGGCATTAAGCATAGACTGTGAAAACTGAGTTTCCTAGAGAGCTGCTTGGAAGCCTGATGGTGTGTGACGTTAGTGAGCCAAATGGAGTTGTTCTCCCACAAGAACCACTCGGCTGATTCTTCTTCAATATGCCCTTCACCAACATGCAGTGTTTCCTTGATTGAATTAGGTCTCACACCAATATTTGTGTCTAGAGCCTTTAATTGAGGGCTATCTGAAAACGGCTTTGGCGCTGAAGTTGTCTGTGAATGTGGAGTTGGTGGCATGTAAAACCCGCATGTGGAACATTGGTTCATGTGGGATATTCTACCAGGTCCATTTCTTGATAATGCACTCAAAGGAATTAAGCATAGAGTGTGAAAACTGAGTTTCCTTGAGAGCTGCTTGGAAGCCTGATGGTGTGTGAAGTTAGTGAGCCAAATGGAGTTGTTCTCCCACAAGAACCACTCGGCTGATTCTTCTTCAATATGCCCTTCACTAACATGCAGTGTTTCCTTGATTGAATTATCTCTCACACAAATATTTGCGTCCAGAGCCTTTGCATTGAGGACTCTCTGAAAACGGCTTTGGCGCTGAAGTTGTCTGTGAATGTGGAGTTGGTGGCATGTGAAACCCGCATGTGGAGCATTGGTTTGTGTGGGATGCTCTACCAGGTTCATTCCTAGATAATGCACTCAAAGGGCATTAAGCATAGAGTGTGAAAACTGAGTTTCCTTGAAAGTTGCTTGGAAGCCTGATGGTGTGTGAAGTTAGTGAGCCAAATGGAGCTGTTCTCCCACAAGATCCACTCGGCTGATTCTTCTTCAATATGCCCTTCACCAACATGCAGTGTTTCCTTGATTGAATTATCTCTCACACCAATATTTGTGTCTAGAGCCTTTGCATGGAGGGCTATCTGAAAACAGCTTTGGCGCTGACGGTGTCTGCGAATGTGGAGTTGGTGGCGTGTGAAACCCGCATGTGGAGCATTGGTTTATGTGGGATACTCTACCAGGTCAATTTCTAGATAATGCACTCAAAGGGCATTAAGCATACAGTGTGAAAACTGAGTTTCCTTGAAAGTTGCTTGGAAGCCTGATGGTGTGTGAAGTTAGTGAGCCAAATGGAGTTTTTCTCCCACAAGAACTACTCGGCTGATTCTTCTTCAATATGCCCTTCACCAACATGCAGTGTTTCCTTGATTGCATTAGCTCTCACACCAATATTTGCGTCTGGAGCCTATGCATGGATGGCTAACTGAAAAAGGTTTGGTGCTGAAGTTGTCTGCGAATGTGGAGTTGGTGGCATGTGAAACCGCATGTGGAGAATTGGTTTGTGTGGGATGCTCACCAAGCTTCCTTTCAGTCCTAGGTACTCAAAGGGCATTAAGCATAGATTGTGAAAACTGAGTTTCCTTAAGAGCTGCTTGGAAGCCTGATGGTGTGTGAAGTTAGTGAGCCAAATGGAGTTGTTCTCCCACAAGAACCACTCGGCTGATTCTTCTTCAATATGCCCTTCTCCAACATGCAGTGTTTCCTTGATTGAATTAGCTCTCAAACCAATATTTGTGCCTAGAGCCTTTCTTTTGGGGACTCTCTGAAAACGGCTTTGGCGCTGAAGTTGTCTGTGAATGTGGAGTTGGCGGCATGTGAAACCCGCATGTGGAGCATTGGTTTGTGAGTATAATGCTCACCAAGCTTCCATTCAGTCCAAGGCAATCCAATGACATTAAGGATAGAGTGTGAAAACTGAGTTTCCTTGAGAGCTGCTTGGAAGCCTGATGGTGTGTGAAGTTAGTGAGCCAAATGGAGTTGTTCTCCCACAAGAACCACTCGGCTGATTCTTCTTCAATATGCCCTTCACCAACATGTAGTTTTTCCTTGATTGAATTATCTCTCAAACAAATATTTGTGTCTAGAGCCTTTGCATGGAGAGCTATCTGAAAACGGCTTTGGCGCTGAAGTTGTCTGTGAATGTGGAGTTGGTGGCATGTGAAACCCGCATGTGGAGCATTGGTTTGTGTGGGATCCTCTACCAGGTTCATTCCTAGATAATGCACTCAAAGGGCATTAAGCATAGAGTGTGAAAACTGAGTTTCCTTGAGAGCTGCTTGGAAGCCTGATGGTGTGTGAAGTTAGTGAGCCAAATGGAGTTTTTCTCCCACAAGAACCACTCGGCTGATTCTTCTTCAATATGCCCTTCACTAACATGCAGTGTTTCCTTGATTGAATTAGCTCTCACACAAATATTTGTGTCTAGAGCCTTTGCATTTAGGGCTATCTGAAAACGGCTTTGGCGCTGAAGTTGTCTGTGAATGTGGAGTTGGTGGCATGTGAAACCCGCATGTGGAGCATTGGTTTGTGTGGGATGCTCATCAAGCTTCCTTTCAGTCCTAGGCACTCAAAGGGCATTAAGCATAGAGTGTGAAAACTGAGTTTCCTTGAGAGCTGCTTGGAAGCCTGATGGTGTGTGAAGTTAGTGAGCCAAATGGAGTTGTTCTCCCACAAGAACCACTCGGCTGATTCTTCTTCAATATGCCCTTCACCAACATGCAGTGTTTCCTTGATTGAATTAGGTCTCACTACAATATTTGAGTCTACAGCCTTTGCATTGAGGGCTATCTGAAAACGGCTCTGGCGCTGAAGTTGTCTGTGAAAGTGGAGTTGGTGGCATGTGAAACCCGCATGTGGAGCATTAGTGTGTGTGGGATGCGCTACTATGTTCATTCCTAGATAATGCACTCAAAGGGCATTAAGCATAGAGTGTGAAAACTGAGTTTCCTAGATAGCTGCTTGGAAGCCTGATGGTGTGTGAAGTTAGTGATCCAAAAGGAGTTGTTCTCCCACAAGAACCACTCGGCTGATTCTTCTTCAATATGCCCTTCACCAACATGCAGTGTTTCCCTGATTGAATTAGCTCTCACACCAATATTTGCGTCTGGAGCCTATGCATGGATGGCTATCTGAAAACGGTTTGGTGCTGAAGTTGTCTGCGAATGTGGAGTCGGTGGCATGTGAAACCGCATGTGGAGCATTGGTTTGTGTGGGATGCTCACCAAGCTTCCTTTCAGTCCTAGGTACTCAAAGGGCATTAAGCATAGAGTGTGAAAACTGAGTTTCCTTGAGAGCTGCTTGGAAGCCTGATGGTGTGTGAAGTTAGTGAGCCAAATGGAGTTGTTCTCCCACAAGAACCACTCGGCTGATTCTTCTTCAATATGCCCTTCACTTACATGAAGTGTTTCCTTGATTGAATTAGCTCTCACACAGATATTTGTGTCTAGAGCCTTTGCATTTAGGGCTATCTGAAAACATCTTTGGCGCTGAAGTTGTCTGTGAATGTGGAGTTGGTGGCATATGAAACCCGCATGTGGAGCGTTGGTTTGTGTGGGATGCTCTACCAGGTTCATTCCTAGATAATGCACTCAAAGGGCATTAAACATAGAGTGTGAAAACTGAGTTTCCTTGAGAGCTGCTTGGAAGCCTGATGGTGTGTGAAGTTAGTGAGCCAAATGGAGTTGTTCTCCCACAAGAACCACTCGGCTGATTCTTCTTCAATATGCCCTTCACTAACATGCACTGTTTCCTTGATTGAATTAGCTCTCACACCAATATTTGTGTCTGGAGCCTTTGCATTGAGGACTCTCTGAAAACGGCTTTGTCGCTGAAGTTGTCTGTGAATGTGGAGTTGGTGGCATGTGAAACCCTCATGTAGAGCATTGGTTTGTGTGGGATGCGCTCACCAAGCTTCCTTTCAGTACTATGCACTCAAAGGGCATTAAGGATAGAGTGTAAAAACTGAGTTTCCTTGAGAGCTGCTTGGAAGCCTGATGGTGTGTGAAGTTAGTGAGTAAAATGGAGTTGTTCTCCCACAAGAAACACTCGGCTGATTCTTCTTCAATATGCCCTTCACTAACATGCAGTGTTTCCTTGATTGAATTAGCTCTCACACAAATATTTGTGTCTAGAGCCTTTTTCGTTGAGGGCTATCTGAAAACGGCTTTGGCGCTGAAGTTGTCTGTGAATGTGGAGTTGGTGGCATGTGAAACCCGCATGTGGAGCATTAGTGTGTGTGGGATGCGCTACTATGTTCATTCCTAGATAATGCACTTCAAAGGGCATTAAGCATAGAGTGTGAAAACTGAGTTCCTTGAGAGCTGCTTGGAAGCCTGATGGTGTGTGAAGTTAGTGAGCCAAATGGAGTTGTTCTCCCACAAGAACCACTCGGCTGATTCTTCTTCAATATGCCCTTCACTAACATGCAGTGTTTCCTTGATTGAATTAGCTCTCACACAAATATTTGTGTCTAGAGCCTTTGCATTTAGGGCTATCTGAAAACGGCTTTGGCGCTGAAGTTGTCTGTGAATGTGGAGTTGGTGGCATGTGAAACCGCATGTGGAGCATTGGTTTGTGTGGGATGCTCATCAAGCTTCCTTTCAGTCCTAGGCACTCAAAGGGCATTAAGCATAGAGTGTGAAAACTGAGTTTCCTTGAGAGCTGCTTGGACGCCTGATGGTGTGTGAAGTTTGTGAACCTCAGGGAGTGGTTCTCCCACAAGAACCACTCGGCTGATTCTTCTTCAATATGCCCTTCACTAACATGCAGTGTTTCCTTGATTGAATTAGCTCTCACACCAATATTTGTGTCTAGAAGCTTGCATTGAGGGCTCTCTGAAAATGGCTTTAGCGCTGAAGTTGTCTGTGAATATGGAGTTGGTGGCATATGAAACCCGCATGTGGTGCATTGGTTTGTGTGGGATGCGCTACTAAGTTCATTCCTGGATAATGCACTCAAAGGGCATTAAGCATAGAGTGTGAAAACTGAGTTTCCTTGAGAGCTGCTTGGAAGTCTGATGGTGTGTGAACTTAGTGAGCCAAATGGAGTTGTTCTCCCACAAGAACCACTCGGCTGATTCTTCTTCAATATGCCCTTCATCAACATGCATTGTTTTATTGAATGAATTAACTCTCACACGAATATTTTTGTCTAGAGCCTTTGCACTTAGGCCTATCTGAAAACGGCTTAGGCGCTGATGTTGTCTGTGAATGTGAAGTTGGTGGCATGTGAAACCCGCATGTGGAGCATTGGTTTGTGTGGGATGCTCTACCAGGTTCATTCCTAGATAATGCACTCAAAGGGCATTAAGCATAGAGTTTGAAAACTGACTTTCCTAGAGAGCTGCTTGGAAGCCTGATGGTGTGTGAAGTTAGTGAGCCTAATTGAGTTGTTCTCCCACAACAACCACTCGGCTGATTCTTCTTCAATATGCCCTTCACCAACATGCAGTGTTTCCTTGATTGAATTAGCTCTCACAACAATATTTGTGTCTTGAGCCTTTGCATTGAGGGCTATCTGAAAACGGCCTTTGCGTTGAAGTTGTCTGTGAATGTGGAGTTCGTGGCATGTGAAATCCGCATGTGGAGCATTGGTTTGTGTGGGATGTTCTACCAGGTTCATTCCTAGATAATGCACTCAAAAGGCATTAAGTAGAGAGTGTGAAAACTGAGTTTCCTAGAGAGCTGCTTGGAAGCCTGATGGTGTGTGAAGTTTGTGATCCATAAGGAGTTGTTCTCCCACAAGAACCACTCGGCTGATTCTTCTTCAATTTCCCTTCACTAACATGCAGTATTTCCTTGATTGAATTAGCTGTCACATCAATATTTGTTTCTAGAGCCTTGCATTGAGGACTCTCTGAAAATGGCTTCGGCGCTGAAGTTTTCTGTGAATGTGGAGTTGGTGGCATGTGAAACTCGCTTGTGGAGCATTGGCTTGAGTGGGATGCTCATCAAGCTTCCTTTCCGTCATAGGTACTCAAAGGGCATTAAGCATAGAGTGTGAAAACTGAGTTTCCTTGAGAGCTGCTTGGAAGCCTGATGGTGTGTGAAGTTAAAGAGCCAAATGGAGTTGTTCTCCCACAAGAACCACTCGGCTGATTCTTCTTCAATATGCCCTTCACCAACATGCAGTGTTTCCTTGATTGAATTAGCTCTCACACCAATATTTGTGTCTAGAGCCTTTTTCATTGAGGGCTATCTGAAAATGGCTTTGGCGCTGAAGTTGTCTGTGAATGTGGAGTTGGTGGCATGTGAAACCCGCATGTGGAGCATTGGATTGTGTGGGATGCTCATCAAGCTTTCTTTCCGTCCTAGGTACTCTAAGGGCATTAAACATAGAGTGTGAAAACTGAGTTTCCTTGAGAGCTGCTTGAAAGTTTGATGGTGTGTGAAGTTAGTGAGCCAAATGGAGTTGTTCTCCCACAAGAACCACTCGGCTGATTCTTCTTCAATGTGCCCTTCACCAACATGTAGTGTTTCCTAAATTGAATTAGCTCTCACACCAATATTTGTGTCTAGAGCCTTTGCATTGAGGGCTATCTGAAAACGGTTTGGTGCTGAAGTTGTCTGTGAATGTGGAGTTGGAGGCATGTAAAACCCGCATGTGGAGCATTGGTTAATGTGGGATGCTCTATCAGGTTCATTCCTTGATTATGCACTCAAAGGCATTAAGCATAGAGTGTGAAAACTGAGTTTCCTTGAGAACTGCTTGGAAGCCTGATGGTGTGTGAAGTTTGTGATCCATAAGGAGTTGTTCTCCCACAAGAACCACTTGGCTGATTCTTCTTCAATTTCCCTTCACCAACATGCAGTGTTTCCTTGATTGAATTAGCTCTCACACCAATATTTGTGTCTGGAGCCTTTGCATTGAAGGCTATCTGAAAACGGCTTTGTCGCTGAAGTTGTCTGTGAATGTGGAGTTGGTGGCATGTGAAACCCGCATGTGGAGCATTGGTTTATTTGGGATACTTACCAGATCCATTTCTAGATAATGCACTCAAAGACATTAAGCATAGAGTGTGAAAACTGAGTTTCCTTGAGAGCTGCTTGGAAGCCTGATGGTTTGTGAATTTAGTGAGTAAAATGGAGTTGTTCTCCCACAAGAACCACTCGGCTGATTCTTTTTCAATTTGCCCTTCACCAACATGCAGTGTTTCCTTGATTGAATTAGCTCTTACACCAATATTTGTGTCTAGAGCCTTTTTCGTTGAGTTCTATCTGAAAACGGCTTAGGCGCTGAAGTTGTCTGCGAATGTGGAGTTGGTGGCATGTGAAACCCTCATGTGGAGCATTGGTTTGTGTGGGATGCTCATCAAGCTTCAGTTCAGTCCTAGGAACTCAAAGGGCATTAAGCATAGAGTGTGAAAACTGAGTTTCCTTGAGAGCTGCTTGGAAGCCTGATGGTGTGTGAAGTTAGTGAGCCAAATGCAGTTGTTCTCCCACAAGAACCACTCGGCTGATTCTTCTTCAATATGCCCTTCACCAACATGCAGTGTTTCCTTGATTGAATTAGGTCTCACACCAATATTTGTGTCTAGAGCCTTTTTCACTTAGGGCTATCTGAAAACGGCTTTGGCGCTGAAGTTGTCTGTGAATGTGGAGTTGGTGGCATGTGAAACCCGCATGTGGAGCATTGGTTAATGCGGGATATTCTACCAGGTCCATTTCTTGATAATGCACTCAAAGGCATTAAGCATATAGTGTGAAAACTGAGTTTCCTAGAGAGCTGCTTGGAAGCCTGATGGTGTGTGAACTTATTGAGCCAAATGGAGTTGTTCTCCCACAAGAACCACTCGGCTGATTCTTCTTCAATATGCCCTTCACCAACATGCAGTGTTTCCTAAATTGAATTAGCTCTCACACCAATATTTGTGTCTAGAGCCTTTGCACTTAGGGCTATCTGAAAACAGCTTTGGCGCTGAAGTTGTCTGTGAATGTGGAGTTGGTGGCATGTGAAACCCGCATGTGGAGCATTGGTTTGTGTGGGATGCTCTATCAGGTTCATTCCTAGATAATGCACTCGAAGGCATTAAGCATAGAATGTGAAAACTGAGTTTCCTTGAGAGCTGCTTGAAAGTTTGATGGTGTGTGAACTTAGTGAGCCAAATGGAGTTGTTCTCCCAAAAGAACCACTCGGCTGATTCTTCTTCAATATGCCCTTCACCAACATGCATTATTTTATTGAATGAATTAGCTCTCACACGAATATTTTTGTCTAGAGCCTTTGCACTTAGGCCTATCTGAAAACGGCTTAGGCGCTAAAGTTGTCTGTGAATGTGGAGTTGGTGGCATGTGAAACCCGTATGTGGAGCATTGGTTTGTGTGGGATGCTCTACCAGGTTCATTCCTAGATAATGCACTCAAAGGGCATTAAGCATAGAGTGTGCAAACTGAGTTTCCTTGAGAGCTGCTTGGAAGCCTGATGGTGTGTGAAGTTGGTGAGCCAAATGGAGTTGTTCTCCCACAAAAACCACTTGGCTGATTCTTCTTCAATATGCCCTTCACTAACATGCAGTGTTTCCTTGATTGAATTAGCTCTCACACCAATATTTGTGTCTAGAGCCTTTTACATTGAGGGCTATCTCAAAACGGCTTTGGCGCTGAAGTTGTCTGTGAATGTGGAGTTGGTGGCATGTGAAACCCGCATGTGGAGCATTGGTTTGTGTGGGATGCTCTACCAGGTTCATTCCTAGATAATGCACTCAAAGGCATTAAGCATAGTGTGTGAAAACTGAGTTTCCTTGAGAGCTGCTTGGAAGCCTGATGGTGTGTGAACTTAGTGAGCCAAATGGAGTTGTTCTCCCACAAGAACCACGCGGCTGATTCTTCTTCAATATGCCCTTGACCAACATGCAGTGTTTCCTTGATTGAATTAGGTCTCACAACAATATTTGTGTCTACAGCCTTTGCATTGAGTTCTATCTGAAAACGCCTTTGGCGCTGAAGTTTTCTGTGAATGTGGAGTTGGTGGCACGTGAAACCCGCATGTGGAGCCTTGGCTTGTGTGGGATGCTCATCAAGCTTCCTTTCCGTCCTAGGTACTCAAAGGGAATTAAACATAGAGTGTGAAAACTGAGTTTCCTTGAGAGCTGCTTGGAAGCCTGATGGTGTGTGAAGTTAGTGAGCGAAAAGGAGATGTTCTCCCACATCAACCACTCGGCTGATTCTTCTTCAATATGCCCTTCACCAACATGCAGTGTTTCCTTGATTGAATTAGCTCTCACACCAATATTTGTGTCTAGAGCCTTTACTTTGAGGACTCGCTGAAAACGGCTTTGACGCTGAAGTTGTCTTTGAATGTGGTGTTGGTGGCATGTGAAACCCTCATGTGGAGCATTGGTTTGTGTGGGATGCTCATCAAGCTTCAGTTCAGTCCTAGGCGCTCAAAGGGCATTAAGCATAGAGTGTGAAAACTGAGTTTCCTTGAGAGCTGCTTGGAAGCCTGATGGTGTGTGAAGTTAGTGAGCCAAAAGGAGTTGTTCTCCCACAACAACCACTCGGCTGATTCTTCTTCAATATGCCCTTGACCAACATGCAGTGTTTCCTTGATTGAATTAGCTCTCACACCAATATTTGTGTCTAGAGCCTTTTTCATTGAGGGCTATCTGAAAACGGCTTTCGCGCTAAAGTTTTCTGTGAATGTGGAGTTGGTGGCATGTGAAACCCGCATGTTTAGCATTGGTTTGTTTGGGATGCTCTACCAGGTTCATTCCTATATAATGCTCTCAACGGCCATTAAGCATAGAGTGTGAAAACTGACTTTCCTAGAGAGCTGCTTGGAAGCCTGATGGTGTGTGAAGTTTGTGAGCCAAATGGAGTTGTTCTCCCACAAGAACCACTCGGCTGATTCTTCTTCAATATGCCCTTCACCAACATGCAGTGATTTCTTGATTGAATTAGCATCTCATGCCAATATTTTTTTCTAGATGCTTTGCACGTAGGGCTATCTGAAAACGGCTTTGGCGCTGCAGTTGTCTGTGAATGTGGGGTTGGTGGCATGAGAAACCCGCATGTGGAGCATTTTTTTGTGTGGGATGCTCTACCAGGTTCATTCCTAGATAATGCTCTCAACGGGCATTAAGCATAGAGTGTGAAAACTGAGTTTCCTAGAGAGCTGCTTGAAAGCCTGATGGTGTGTGAAGTTTGTGATCCATAAGGAGTTGTTCTCCCACAAGAACCACTCGGCTGATTCTTCTTCAATTTCCCTTCACCAACATGCAGTGTTTCCTAGATTGAATTAGCTCTCACACCAATATTTGCGTCTAGAGCCTTTGCATTTGGGGCTATCTGAAAACAGCTTTGGCGCTGAAGTTGTCTGTGAATGTGGAGTTGGTGGCATGTGAAACCCGCATGTGGAGCATTGGTTTGTGTGGGATACTCTACCAGGTTCATTTCTAAATAATGCACTCAAAGGCATTAAGCATAGAGTATGAAAACTGAGTTTCCTTGAGAGCTGCTTGGAAGCCTGATGGTGTGTGAAGTTAGTGAGCCAAATGGAGTTGTTCTCCCACAAGAACCACTCGGCTGATTCCACTTCAATATGCCCTTCACTAACATGCAGTGTTTCCTTGATTGAATTAGCTCTCACACCAATATTTGTGTCTAGAGCCTTTGCATTGAGGGCTATCTGAAAACGGCCTTTGCGCTGAAGTTGTCTGTGAATGTGGAGTTGGTGGCATGTGAAACCCGCATGTGGAGCATTGGTTTGTGTGGGATGCTCTACCAGGTTCATTCCTAGCTAATGCACTCAAAGGGCATTAAGTAGAGAGTGTGAAAACTGAGTTTCCTAGAGAGGTGCTTGGAAGCCTGATGGTGTGTGAAATTTGTGATCCATAAGGAGTTGTTCTCCCACAAGAACCGCTCGGCTGATTCTTCTTCAATATGCCCTTCACCAACATGCATTGTTTTATTGAATGAATTAGCTCTCACACTAATATTTGTGTCTAGAGCCTTTGCATTCAGAACTCTCTGAAAACGGCTTAGGCGCTGAAGTTGTCTGTGAATGTGGAGTTGGTGGCATGTGAATCCCGCATGTGGAGCATTGGTTTGTGAGGGATGCGCTCACCAAGCTTCCTTTCAATGCTAGGCACTCAAAGGACATTAAGTATGGAGTGTGAAAACTGAGTTTCCTTGAGAGCTGCTTGGACGCCTGATGGTGTGTGAAGTTAATGAGCCAAATGGAGTTGTTCTCCCACAAGAACCACTCGGCTGATTCTTCTTCAATATGCCCTTCACCAACATGCAGTGTTTCCTTGATTGAATTAGGTCTCACACAAATATTTGCGTCCAGAGCCTTTGAATTGAGGACTCTCTGAAAACGGCTTTGGCGCTGAATTTGTCTGTGAATGTGGAGTTGGTGGCATGTGACACCCGCATTTGGAGCATTGGTTTGTGTGGGATGCTCTACCGGGTTCATTCCTAGATCATGCATTCAAAGGGCATTAAGCATAGAGTGTGAAACCTGAGTTTCCTAGAGACCTGCTTGGATGCCTGATGGTGTGTGAAGTTAGTGAGCCAAATGGAGTTGTTCTCCCACAAGATCCACTCGGCTGATTCTTCTTCAATATGCCCTTCACCAACATGCAGTGTTTCCTTGATTGAATTAGCTCTCACACCAATATTTGTGTCTAGAGCCTTTGCATTGAGGACTCTCTGAAAATGACTTTGGCGCTGAAGTTTTCAGTGAATGTGGAGTTGGGGGCATGTGAAACCCGCATGTGGAGCATTAGTGTGTGTGGGATGCTCTACCGGGTTCATTCCTAGATAATGCACTCAAAGGGCATTAAGCATAGAGTGTGAAAACTGAGTTTCCTTGAAAGTTGCTTGGAAGCCTGATGGTGTGTGAAGTTAGTGAGCCAAATGGAGCTGTTCTCCCACAAGATCCACTCGGCTGATTCTTCTTCAATATGCCCTTCACCAACATGCAGTGTTTCCTTGATTGAATTATCTCTCACACCAATATTTGTGTCTAGAGCCTTTGCATGGAGGGCTATCTGAAAACAGCTTTGGCGCTGACGGTGTCTGCGAATGTGGAGTTGGTGGCGTGTGAAACCCGCATGTGGAGCATTGGTTTATGTGGGATACTCTACCAGGATCATTCCTAGATAATGCACTCAAAGGGCATTAAGCATACAGTGTGAAAACTGAGTTTCCTTGAAAGTTGCTTGGAAGCCTGATGGTGTGTGAAGTTAGTGAGCCAAATGGAGTTTTTCTCCCACAAGAACTACTCGGCTGATTCTTCTTCAATATGCCCTTCACCAACATGCAGTGTTTCCTTGATTGCATTAGCTCTCACACCAATATTTGCGTCTGGAGCCTATGCATGGATGGCTAACTGAAAAAGGTTTGGTGCTGAAGTTGTCATCGAATGTGGAGTTGGTGGCATGTGAAACCGCATGTGGAGAATTGGTTTGTGTGGGATGCTCACCAAGCTTCCTTTCAGTCCTAGGTACTCAAAGGGCATTAAGCATAGATTGTGAAAACTGAGTTTCCTTAAGAGCTGCTTGGAAGCCTGATGGTGTGTGAAGTTAGTGAGCCAAATGGAGTTGTTCTCCCACAAGAACCACTCGGCTGATTCTTCTTCAATATGCCCTTCACTTACATGAAGTGTTTCCTTCATTGAATTAGCTCTCACACAGATATTTGTGTCTAGAGCCTTTGCATTTAGGGCTATCTGAAAACATCTTTGGAGCTGAATTTGTCTGTGAATGTGGAGTTGGTGGCATATGAAACCCGCATGTGGAGCATTGGTTTTTGTGGGATGCTCTACCAGGATCATTCCTAGATAATGCACTCAAAGGGCATTAATCATAGAGTGTGAAAACTGAGTTTCCTTGAGAGCTGCTTGGAAGCCTGATGGTGTGTGAAGTTAGTGATCCAAATGGAGTTGTTCTCCCACAAGAACCACTCGGCTGATTCTTCTTCAATATGCCCTTCACCAACATGCAGTGTTTCCTTGATTGAATTAGCTCTCACACAAATATTTGTGTCTAGAGCCTTTGCATGGAGGGCTATCTGAAAACGGCTTTGGCGCTGAAGTTGTCTGTGAATGTGGAGTTGGTGGCATGTGAAACCCGCATGTGGAGCATTGGTTTGTGTGGGATGCTCATCAAGCTTCCTTTCAGTCCTAGGCACTCAAAGGGCATTAAGCATAGAGTGTGAAAACTGAGTTTCCTTGAGAGCTGCTTGGAAGCCTGACGGTGTGTGAAGTTAGTGAGCCAAATGGAGTTGTTCTCCCACAAGAACCACTCGGCTGATTCTTCTTCAATATGCCCTTCACCAACATGCAGTGTTTCCTTGATTGAATTAGGTCTCACAATATTATTTGAGTCTACAGCATTTGCATTGAGGGCTATCTGAAAACGGCTCTGGCGCTGAAGTTGTCTGTGAAAGTGGAGTTGGTGACATGTGAAACCCGCATGTGGAGCATTAGTGTGTGTGGGATGCGCTACTATGTTCATTCCTAGATAATGCACTCAAAGGGCATTAAGCATAGAGTGTGAAAACTGAGTTTCCTAGATAGCTGCTTGGAAGCCTGATGGTGTGTGAAGTTAGTGATCCAAAAGGAGTTGTTCTCCCACAAGAACCACTCAGCTGATTCTTCTTCAATATGCCCTTCACCAACATGCAGTGTTTCCTTGATTGAATTAGGTCTCACACCAATATTTGCGTCTGGAGCCTTTGCATGGAGGGCTATCTGAAAACGGTTTGGTGCTGAAGTTGTCTGCGAATGTGGAGTTGGTGGCATGTGAAACCCGCATGTGGAGCATTGGTTCATGTGGGATACTCTACCAGGTCAATTTCTAGATAATGCACTCAAAAGGCATTAAGCATAGACTGTGAAAACTGAGTTTCCTAGAGAGCTGCTTGGAAGCCTGATGGTGTGTGACGTTAGTGAGCCAAATGGAGTTGTTCTCCCACAAGAACCACTCGGCTGATTCTTCTTCAATATGCCCTTCACCAACATGCAGTGTTTCCTTGATTGAATTAGGTCTCACACCAATATTTCTGTCTAGAGCCTTTGCATTGAGGGCTATCTGAAAAGGACTCTGGCGCTGACCTTTTCTGTGAATGTGGAGTTAGGTGCATGTGAAACCCGCATGTGGAGCATTAGTGTGTGTGGGATGCTCTACCGGGTTCATTTCTAGATAATGCACTCAAAGGGCATTAAGCATAGAGTGTGAAAACTGAGTTTCCTTGAGAGCTGCTTGGAAGCCTGATGGTGTGTGAAGTTAGTGAGCCAAATGGAGTTGTTCTCCCACAAGAACCACTCGGCTGATTCTTCTTCAATATGCCCTTCACTAACATGCAGTGTTTCCTTGATTGAATTATCTCTCACACAAATATTTGCGTCCAGAGCCTTTGCATTGAGGACTCTCTGAAAACGGCTTTGGCGCTGAAGTTGTCTGTGAATGTGGAGTTGGTGGCATGTGAAACCCGCATGTGGAGCATTGGTTTGTGTGGGATGCTCTACCAGGTTCATTCCTAGATAATGCACTCAAAGGGCATTAAGCATAGAGTGTGAAAACTGAGTTTCCTTGAAAGTTGCTTGGAAGCCTGATGGTGTGTGAAGTTAGTGAGCCAAATGGAGCTGTTCTCCCACAAGATCCACTCGGCTGATTCTTCTTCAATATGCCCTTCACCAACATGCAGTGTTTCCTTGATTGAATTATCTCTCACACCAATATTTGTGTCTAGAGCCTTTGCATGGAGGGCTATCTGAAAACAGCTTTGGCGCTGACGGTGTCTGCGAATGTGGAGTTGGTGGCGTGTGAAACCCGCATGTGGAGCATTGGTTTATGTGGGATACTCTACCAGGTCAATTTCTAGATAATGCACTCAAAGGGCATTAAGCATACAGTGTGAAAACTGAGTTTCCTTGAAAGTTGCTTGGAAGCCTGATGGTGTGTGAAGTTAGTGAGCCAAATGGAGTTTTTCTCCCACAAGAACTACTCGGCTGATTCTTCTTCAATATGCCCTTCACCAACATGCAGTGTTTCCTTGATTGCATTAGCTCTCACACCAATATTTGCGTCTGGAGCCTATGCATGGATGGCTAACTGAAAAAGGTTTGGTGCTGAAGTTGTCTGCGAATGTGGAGTTGGTGGCATGTGAAACCCGCATATGCAGCATTTGTGTGTGTGGGATGCTCACCAAGCTTCCTTTCAGTCCTAGGTACTCAAAGGGCATTAAGCATAGATTGTGAAAACTGAGTTTCCTTAAGAGCTGCTTGGAAGCCTGATGGTGTGTGAAGTTAGTGAGCCAAATGGAGTTGTTCTCCCACAAGAACCACTCGGCTGATTCTTCTTCAATATGCCCTTCTCCAACATGCAGTGTTTCCTTGATTGAATTAGCTCTCAAACCAATATTTGTGCCTAGAGCCTTTCTTTTGGGGACTCTCTGAAAACGGCTTTGGCGCTGAAGTTGTCTGTGAATGTGGAGTTGGTGGCATGTGAAACCCGCATGTGGAGCATTGGTTTGTGAGTAAAATGCTCACCAAGCTTCCATTCAGTCCAAGGCAATCCAATGGCATTAAGGATAGAGTGTGAAAACTGAGTTTCCTTGAGAGCTGCTTGGAAGCCTGATGGTGTGTGAAGTTAGTGAGCCAAATGGAGTTGTTCTCCCACAAGAACCACTCGGCTGATTCTTCTTCAATATGCCCTTCACCAACATGTAGTTTTTCCTTGATTGAATTATCTCTCAAACAAATATTTGTGTCTAGAGCCTTTGCATGGAGAGCTATCTGAAAACGGCTTTGGCGCTGAAGTTGTCTGTGAATGTGGAGTTGGTGGCATGTGAAACCCGCATGTGGAGCATTGGTTTGTGTGGGATCCTCTACCAGGTTCATTCCTAGATAATGCACTCAAAGGGCATTAAGCATAGAGTGTGAAAACTGAGTTTCCTTGAGAGCTGCTTGGAAGCCTGATGGTGTGTGAAGTTAGTGAGCCAAATGGAGTTGTTCTCCCACAAGAACCACTCGGCTGATTCTTCTTCAATATGCCCTTCACTAACATGCAGTGTTTCCTTGATTGAATTAGCTCTCACACAAATATTTGTGTCTAGAGCCTTTGCATTTAGGGCTATCTGAAAACGGCTTTGGCGCTGAAGTTGTCTGTGAATGTGGAGTTGGTGGCATGTGAAACCCGCATGTGGAGCATTGGTTTGTGTGGGATGCTCATCAAGCTTCCTTTCAGTCCTAGGCACTCAAAGGGCATTAAGCATAGAGTGTGAAAACTGAGTTTCCTTGAGAGCTGCTTGGAAGCCTGATGGTGTGTGAAGTTAGTGAGCCAAATGGAGTTGTTCTCCCACAAGAACCACTCGGCTGATTCTTCTTCAATATGCCCTTCACCAACATGCAGTGTTTCCTTGATTGAATTAGGTCTCACTACAATATTTGAGTCTACAGCCTTTGCATTGAGGGCTATCTGAAAACGGCTCTGGCGCTGAAGTTGTCTGTGAAAGTGGAGTTGGTGGCATGTGAAACCCGCATGTGGAGCATTAGTGTGTGTGGGATGCGCTACTATGTTCATTCCTAGATAATGCACTCAAAGGGCATTAAGCATAGAGTGTGAAAACTGAGTTTCCTAGATAGCTGCTTGG
Source organism: Ochotona princeps (assembly GCF_030435755.1). Taxonomy (NCBI): domain Eukaryota; kingdom Metazoa; phylum Chordata; class Mammalia; order Lagomorpha; family Ochotonidae; genus Ochotona; species Ochotona princeps. Next base: position 102,908,482 of record NC_080835.1, on the reverse strand, counting down.
AAGCCTGATGGTGTGTGAAGTTAGTGATCCAAAAGGAGTTGTTCTCCCACAAGAACCACTCGGCTGATTCTTCTTCAATATGCCCTTCACCAACATGCAGTGTTTCCCTGATTGAATTAGCTCTCACACCAATATTTGCGTCTGGAGCCTATGCATGGATGGCTATCTGAAAACGGTTTGGTGCTGAAGTTGTCTGCGAATGTGGAGTCGGTGGCATGTGAAACCGCATGTGGAGCATTGGTTTGTGTGGGATGCTCACCAAGCTTCCTTTCAGTCCTAGGTACTCAAAGGGCATTAAGCATAGAGTGTGAAAACTGAGTTTCCTTGAGAGCTGCTTGGAAGCCTGATGGTGTGTGAAGTTAGTGAGCCAAATGGAGTTGTTCTCCCACAAGAACCACTCGGCTGATTCTTCTTCAATATGCCCTTCACTAACATGCACTGTTTCCTTGATTGAATTAGCTCTCACACCAATATTTGTGTCTAGAGCCTTTGCATTGAGGACTCTCTGAAAACGGCTTTGGCGCTGAAGTTGTCTGTGAATGTGGAGTTGGTGGCATGTGAAACCCTCATGTAGAGCATTGGTTTGTGTGGGATGCGCTCACCAAGCTTCCTTTCAGTACTATGCACTCAAAGGGCATTAAGGATAGAGTGTAAAAACTGAGTTTCCTTGAGAGCTGCTTGGAAGCCTGATGGTGTGTGAAGTTAGTGAGCCTAATGGAGTTGTTCTCCCACAAGAAACACTCGGCTGATTCTTCTTCAATATGCCCTTCACTAACATGCAGTGTTTCCTTGATTGAATTAGCTCTCACACAAATATTTGTGTCTAGAGCCTTTTTCGTTGAGGGCTATCTGAAAACGGCTTTGGCGCTGAAGTTGTCTGTGAATGTGGAGTTGGTGGCATGTGAAACCCGCATGTGGAGCATTGGTTTGTGTGGGATCCTCTACCAGGTTCATTCCTAGATAATGCACTCAAAGGGCATTAAGCATAGAGTGTGAAAACTGAGTTTCCTTGAGAGCTGCTTGGAAGCCTGATGGTGTGTGAAGTTAGTGAGCCAAATGGAGTTGTTCTCCCACAAGAACCACTCGGCTGATTCTTGTTCAATATGCCCTTCACTAACATGCAGTGTTTCCTTGATTGAATTAGCTCTCACACAAATATTTGTGTCTAGAGCCTTTGCATTTAGGGCTATCTGAAAACGGCTTTGGCGCTGAAGTTGTCTGTGAATGTGGAGTTGGTGGCATGTGAAACCCGCATGTGGAGCATTGGTTTGTGTGGGATGCTCATCAAGCTTCCTTTCAGTCCTAGGCACTCAAAGGGCATTAAGCATAGAGTGTGAAAACTGAGTTTCCTTGAGAGATGCTTGGAAGCCTGATGGTGTGTGAAGTTAGTGAGCCAAATGGAGTTGTTCTCCCACAAGAACCACTCGGCTGATTCTTCTTCAATATGCCCTTCACCAACATGCAGTGTTTCCTTGATTGAATTAGGTCTCACAACAATATTTGAGTCTAGAGCCTTTGCATTGAGGGCTATCTGAAAACGGCTCTGGCGCTGAAGTTGTCTGTGAAAGTGGAGTTGGTGGCATGTGAAACCCGCATGTGGAGCATTAGTGTGTGTGGGATGCGCTACTATGTTCATTCCTAGATAATGCACTCAAAGGGCATTAAGCATAGAGTGTGAAAACTGAGTTTCCTAGATAGCTGCTTGGAAGCCTGATGGTGTGTGAAGTTAGTGAGCCAAAAGGAGTTGTTCTCCCACAAGAACCACTCGGCTGATTCTTCTTCAATATGCCCTTCACCAACATGCAGTGTTTCCCTGATTGAATTAGCTCTCACACCAATATTTGCGTCTGGAGCCTATGCATGGATGGCTATCTGAAAACGGTTTGGTGCTGAAGTTGTCTGCGAATGTGGAGTTGGTGGCATGTGAAACCGCATGTGGAGCATTGGTTTGTGTGGGATGCTCACCAAGCTTCCTTTCAGTCCTAGGTACTCAAAGGGCATTAAGCATAGAGTGTGAAAACTGAGTTTCCTTGAGAGCTGCTTGGAAGCCTGATGGTGTGTGAAGTTAGTGAGCCAAATGGAGTTGTTCTCCCACAAGAACCACTCGGCTGATTCTTCTTCAATATGCCCTTCACTTACATGAAGTGTTTCCTTGATTGAATTAGCTCTCACACAGATATTTGTGTCTAGAGCCTTTGCATTTAGGGCTATCTGAAAACATCTTTGGCGCTGAAGTTGTCTGTGAATGTGGAGTTGGTGGCATATGAAACCCGCATGTGGAGCGTTGGTTTGTGTGGGATGCTCTACCAGGTTCATTCCTAGATAATGCACTCAAAGGGCATTAAACATAGAGTGTGAAAACTGAGTTTCCTTGAGAGCTGCTTGGAAGCCTGATGGTGTGTGAAGTTAGTGAGCCAAATGGAGTTGTTCTCCCACAAGAACCACTCGGCTGATTCTTCTTCAATATGCCCTTCACTAACATGCACTGTTTCCTTGATTGAATTAGCTCTCACACCAATATTTGTGTCTAGAGCCTTTGCATTGAGGACTCTCTGAAAACGGCTTTGGCGCTGAAGTTGTCTGTGAATGTGGAGTTGGTGGCATGTGAAACCCTCATGTAGAGCATTGGTTTGTGTGGGATGCGCTCACCAAGCTTCCTTTCAGTACTATGCACTCAAAGGGCATTAAGGATAGAGTGTGAAAACTGAGTTTCCTGCAGAGCTGCTTGGAAGTCTGATGGTGTGTGAAGTTAGTGAGCCAAATGGCGTTGTTCTCCCACAAGAACCACTCGGCTGATTCTTCTTCAATATGCCCTTCACCAACATGTAATTTTTCCTTGATTGAATTAGCTCTCACACCAATATTTGCGCCTAGAGCCTTTGCATTGAGTACTCTCTGAAAACTGCTTTGGCGCTGAAGTTGTCTGTGAATGTGGAGTTGGTGGCATGTGAAACCCGCATGTGGAGCATTGGTTTGTGTGGGATGCGCCAATATGTTCATTCCTAGATAATGCACTCAAAGGGCATTAAGCATAGAGTGTGAAAACTGAGTTTCCTAGAGAGCTGCTTGGAAACCTGATGGTGTGTGAAGTTTGTGATCCAAAAGGAGTTGTTCTCCCACAAGAACCACTTGGCTGATTCTTCTTGAATTTGCCGTTCACCAACATGCAGTGTTTCCTTGATTGAATTAGCTCTCACACTAATATTTGTGTCTAGAGCTTTTGCATTGGGCACTCTCTGAAAACTGCTTTGGCGCTGAAGTTGTCTGTGAATGTGGAGTTGGTGGCATGTGAAACCCGCTTGTGCAGCGTTGGTTTGTGTGAGATGCTCTACCGGGTTCATTCCTAGATAATGCACTCAAAGGGCATTAAGCATAGAGTGTGAAAACTGAGTTTCCTTGAGAGCTGCTTGGAAGCCTGATGGTGTGTGAAGTTAGTGAGCCAAATGGAGTTGTTCTCCCACAAGAACCACTCGGCTGATTCTTCTTCAATATGCCCTTCACCAACATGCAGTGTTTCCTTGATTGAATTAGTTCTCACACAAATATTTGCGCCTAGAACCTTTGCATTGAGGGCTACCTAAAAACGGCTTTGGAGCTGAAGTTGTCTGTGAATGTGGAGTTGGTGGCATGTGAAACCCGCTTGTGGAGCATTGGTTTGTGTGGGATGCTCTACCAGGTTCATTCCTAGATAATGCACTCAAAGGGCATTAAGCATAGAGTGTGAAAACTGAGTTTCCTTGAGAGCTGCTTGGAAGCCTGATGGTGTGTGAATTTAGTGAGCCAAATGGAGTTGTTCTCCCACAAGAACCATTCAGCTGATTCTTCTTCAATTTGCACTTCACCAACATGCAGTGTTTCCTTGATTGAATTAGCTCTCACACCAATATTTGTGTCTAGAGCCTTTGCAATGAGGGCTATCTGAAAACGGCTTTCGCGCTGAAGTTGTCTGTGAAAGTGGAGTTGGTGGCATGTGAAACCGCATGTGGAGCTTTGGTTTGTGCGTGGAATGCTCTACCAGGTTCATTCCTAGATAATGCACTCAAAGGGCATTAAGCATAGAGTGTGAAAACTGAGTTTCTTTGAGAGCTGCTTGGAAGCCTGATGGTGTGTGAAGTTAGTGAGCCAAATGGAGTTTTCACCCACAAGAACCACTCAGCTGATTCTTCTTCAATATGCCCTTCACCAACATGCAGTGTTTCCTTGATTGAATTGGGTCTCACACCAATATTTGCGTCTGGAGCCTTTGCATGGAGGGCTAATTGAAAACAGCTTTGGCGCTGAAGTTTTCTGCGAATGTGGAGTTGGTGGCATGTGAAACCCGCATGTGGAGCATTGGTTAATGTGGGATACTCTACCAGGTCAATTTCTAGATAATGCACTCAAAGGGCATTAAGCATAGAGTGTGAAAACTGCGTTTCCTTGAGAGTTGCTTGGAAGCCTGATGGTGTGTGAAGTTAGTGAGCCTAAGGGAGTTGTTCTCCCACAAGATCCACTCGGCTGATTCTTCTTCAATATGCCCTTCACCAACATGCAGTGATTTCTTGATTGAATTAGTTCTCACACCAATATTTGTGTCTAGAGCCTTTGCATTGAGGGCTCTCTGAAAACGGCTTTGGCGCTGAAGTTGTCTGTGAATGTGGAGTTGGTGGCATGTGAAACCCGCATGTGGAGAATTAGTGTGTCTGAGATGAGCTACTATGTTCATTCCTAGATAATGCACTCAAAGGGCATTAAGCATAGAGTGTGAAAACTGAGTTTCCTAGTTAGCTGCTTGGAAGCCTGATGGTGTGTGAAATTTGTGATCCAAACGGAGTTGTTCTCCCACAAGAACCACTCGGCTGATTCTTCTTCAATATGCCCTTCACCAACATGTAGTTTTTCCTTGATTGAATTAGCTCTCACACCAATATTTGCGCCTAGAGCCTTTGCAATGAGGACTCTCTGAAAAAGTTTTTGGCGCTGAAGTTGTCTGTGAATGTGGAGTTGGTGGCATGTGAAACCCGCATATGCAGCATTTGTGTGTGTGGGATGCGCCACTATGTTCATTCCTAGATAATGCACTCAAAGGGCATTAAGCATAGAGTGTGAAAACTGAGTTTCCTAGAGAGCTGCTTGGAAACCTGATGGTGTGTGAAGTTAGTGAGCCAAATGGAGTTGTTCTCCCACAAGAACCACTCAGCTGATTCTTGTTCAACATGCCCTTCACCAACATGCAGTGTTTCCTTGATTGAATTATCTCTCACAAAAAATATTTGCGTCCAGAACCTTTGCATTGAGGACTCTCTGAAAACGGCTTTGGCGCTGAAGTTGTCTGTGAATGTGGAGTTGGTGGCATGTGAAACCCGCTTATGGAGCATTGGTTTGTGTGGGATACTCTACCGGGTTCATTCCTAGATAATGCACTCAAAGGGCATTAAGCATAGAGTGTGAAAACTGAGTTTCCTTGAGAGCTGCTTGGAAGCCTGATGGTGTGTGAAGTTAGTGAGCGAAATGGAGTTGTTCTCCCACAAGAACCACTCGGCTGATTCTTCTTCAATATGCTCTTCACCAACATGCAGTGTTTCCTTGATTGAATTAGGTCTCACAACAATATTTGTGTCTAGAGCCTTTGCATTGAGGGCTACCAAAAAAGGCTTTCGCGCTGAAGTTGTCTGCGAATGTGGAGTTGGTGGCATGTGAAACCCGCATGTGGAGCATTGGTTTGTGTGGGATGCTCTAATAGGTTCATTACTAGATAATACACTCAAAGGGCATTAAGGATAGAGTGTGAAAACTGAGTTTCCTTGAGAGCTGCTTGGAAGCCTGATGGTGTGTGAAGTTAGTGAGCCAAATGGAGTTGTTCTCCCACAATAACCACTCGGCTGATTCTTCTTCAACATGCCCTTCACCAACATGCAGTGTTTCCTTGATTGAATTAGCTCTCACACCAATATTTGCGCCTAGAGCCTTTGCTTTGAGGACTCTCTGAAAACGGCTTTGGCGCTGAAGTTGTCTTTGAATGTGGAGTTGGTGGCATGTGAAACTGCATGTGGAGCTTTGGTTTGTGCGTGGAATGCTCACCAAGCTTCCATTCAGTCCTAGGCACTCAAAGGGCATTAAGCATAGAGTGTGAAAATTGAGTATCCTGCAGAGCTGCTTGGAAGTCTGATGGTGTGTGAAGTTAGTGAGCGAAATGGAGTTGTTCTCCCACAAGAACCACTCGGCTGATTCTTCTTCAATATGCCCTTCACCAACATGTAGTTTTTCCTTGATTGAATTATCTCTCACACCAATATTTGCGCCTAGAGCCTTTGCATTGAGGGCTCTCTGAAAAAGTTTTTGGCGCTGAAGTTGTCTGTGAATGTGGGGTTGGTGGCATGTGAAACCCGCATGTGGAGCATTAGTGTGTGTCGGATGCGCCACTATGTTCATTCCTAGATAATGCACTCAAAGGGCATTAAGTATATAGTCTGAAAACTGAGTTTCTTTGAGAGCTGCTTGGAAGCCTGATGGTGTGTGAAGTTAGTGAGCCTAAGGGAGTTGTTCTCCCACAAGAACCACTCGGCTGATTCTTCTTCAATATGCCCTTCACCAACATGCAGTGTTTCCTTGATTGAATTAGCTCTCACATCAATATTTGCGTCTAGAACCTTTGCATTGAGGGCTGTCTGAAAACGGCTTTGGCGCTGAAGTTGTCTGTGAATGTGGAGTTGGTGGCATGTGAAACCCGCATGTGGAGCATTGGTTTGTGTGTGATGCTCACCAAGCTTCCTTTCTGTCCTAGGCACTCAAAGGGCATTAAGCATAGAGTGTCAAAACTGAGTTTCCTAGAGAGCTGCTTGGAAACCTGATGGTGTGTGAAGTTAGTGAGCCAAATGGAGTTGTTCTCCCAGAAGAACCACTCGCCTGATTCTTCTTCAATATGCCCTTCACCAGCATGCAGTGTTTCCTTGATTGAATTAGCTCTCACACCAATATTTGTGTCTAGAGCCTTTGCATTAGGGTTATCTGAAAACGGCTTACGCGCTGAAGTTGTCTGTGAATGTGGAGTTGGTGGCATGTAAAACCCGCATGTGGAGCATTGGTTAATGTGGGATATTCTACCTAGTCCATTTCCTTTTTTTTTTCTTTTTTTTTAATTATTTATTATTTAACTTCACTAATTACATTGTATTATGTGACACAGTTACATAGATACTTGGGTTTTCCCTACCCGTCCCCAAGCCCTCCCACCATGGTGGATTTCTCCACCTTGTTGCATAACCACAGCTCAAGTTCAGTTGAGATTTCCCCATTGCAAGCGTATACCAAGCATAGAGTCCAGCATCTTATTGTCCCGTCAAGTTCAACGGCTTCTTAGGTATACCCTCTCTGGTCTGAAGACAGAGCCAGCAGAGTATCATCCCAGTCAATTGAAAGCTCCAACATACCATCAGCAAAAATTTACATCATTATGGTATTAATTGACATAGTAATGAGTAACCAATATGTTAAAAGTAAATGCGAGTTCCCAGCCACCTTCTGTGACCACCTCACCTATACTTCAATTTTAGATTATACACAACATATAACATTCAAAACATAACATGTTATACATAACATCATATCATCTTAAATTAAGGCAAACATGTGGTATTCAACCTTTTGGGATTGGCTCATTTCCCTTAGCATTATGGTTTCCAGTTTGGCCCATTTGGCCACAAAGAACTGCATTTTGTTTTTTTTAATAGCTGAGTAGTATTCCATGGAGTAGATGAACCATAGCTTTCTTATCCAATCCTCTGTTGATGGGCATTTTGGTTGTTTCCATGTTTTTGCAATTACTGATTGTGCCGCTATGAACATAGGAGTGCATGTTGGTTTCTCATAGAACATGTGTTCTGGATATAGTCCTAGGAGTGCTATTGCTGGATCATACGGTATGTTGAATTTGAGTTGTTTGAATATTCTCCATACTGATTTCCATAGAGGCTGTACCAGCCTGCAGCCCCACCAGCAGTGGAGTAGGGTTCCCTTTTCCCCGCAACCTCGCCAACAAGTGTCGTTGGTGCTTTTATTCATGTGGGCCAGTCTTACTGGCGTTAGGTGGTACCTCATTGATGTTTTAATTTGGATTTCCCTTATTGCCAGGGAACTTGAGCATTTTTTCATATGTTTATTTGCCATTTGGGTTTGTTCCTTTGTGAAGTGTTTGCCCATTTCCCGTGCCCATTTTTTGAGTGGCTTGTTTTGACATTTTGGTTGTTTTGTAGCTCTTTGTATATTCTGGAGATTAGCCCTCTATCACCTATGTCGTGTGCGAAGATCTGCTCCCATTCTGTGGGTTGCCTTTTTACTTTGTCGATTGTTTCTCTAGCTGTACAGAAGCTTCTTAGTTTGATGAGGTCCCAATTGTTTATTTTGGTCTTGATTTCTACTGCATCTGGAGTCTTTTTTAGGAAGTGAGGGCCTACCCCTAAGTGTTCCAGTGTGTTTCCAGCATTTTCTTTCAAACGTTTGAAGGTTTCCGGATGTAGGTTTAGATCTGTTATCCATTTAGATCTGATCTTAGTGTATGGTGAGAGATGTGGATCTATTTTTTTTGTTTCTGCAGGCTATCAACCAGTTGTCCCAACAGCATTTATTGAACAGACCTTCCCATTTGCCTGGATTGTCGTTTGTCTTTTTGTCAAAGATTATTTGGCTGTATCTGTGTGGGTTTCCTTCTGGCGTTTCTATTCTGCTCCATTGATCTTCCTCTCTATCTTTGTGCCAGTACCACGCTGTTTTGATAACCACTGCCCTATAGTATGTCCAGAGGTCCGGAACTGTGATTCCCCCTGCTAACTTCCTGTTCTTCAGGATAGCTCTAGCTATCCGTGGTTTTTTGTGCTTCCAGATGAACCTTTGGATCATTGTTTCCAGTTCCATGAAGAATGTTTTGGGCAATTTGATTGGGATTGCGTTGAATGTATATATTGCTTTTGGCAGTATAGACATTTTAATGATATTGATTTTACATATCCAGGAGCATGGGATGTTACTCCATCTTTTGAGGTCTTGTTCAATTTCTTTTTTAAGTAGTTTGTAGTTTTCTTCAAATAAGTCTTCTACATTTTTGGTTAGATTTATTCCCAGATATTTCATACCTTTCTCTGTTATTTTGAACGGTATCTTGCTGGTTAAGTCTTTTTCCATCTTGGGGCTGTTCGCATACACTATGGCTGTTGATTTTTGTTCATTAATTTTGTACCCTGCCACTCTACCAAACTCTCGTACAAGTTCTAGCAGTCTCTGTATTGAGTCTCTTGGCTCTTCTACATAAAGAATCATATCATCTGCGTATAGTGAGAGTTTAACTTCTTCGTTTCCCATTTGGATTCCTCTGATTTCTTTTTCTTGTCTTATGGCCTCAGCGAGTACCTCTAGGACTATGTTGAATAGTAGTGGAGAAAGTGGACATCCCTGTTTTGTTCCAGATCTCAGTGGGAAGGGTTCCAGCTTTTCTCCATTCAGTATGATGCTGGCGTTGGGTTTTTCATATATGGCTTTAATTATGTTGTGGATTTTTCCATCTATGCCTACTTTGGTTAGGGTTTTTAGTAGAAAGTGATGTTGGATTTTGTCGAAAGCTTTTTCTGCATCTATTGATACTATCATGTGATTCTTGCTTTTCAGTTTTTGGATGTGGTGTATCACATTTATAGATTTTCGAATGTTGAACCATCCCTGCATTCCAGGGATGAATCCTACTTGATCTGGATGAATGATCTGTCTGATGTGTTTTTGAATTCTATTGGCTAGGATTTTGTTGAGAATCTTAGCATCAATGTTCATCAAAGAGATAGGTCTGTAGTTTTCCTTCTCTGTTAGTTCTCTGTCTGGTTTTGGGATTAAGGTAATGTTGGCTTCATAGAATGAGTTTGGAAGGATTGCCACTTTTTCTATTGTTTTGAAGAGTTTGTAGAGGATTGGGGTCAGCTCTGTTCGGAATGTTTTGTAGAATTCTGGAGTGAAGCCGTCTGGGCCTGGGCTTTTCCTTGTTGGGAGGTCTTTAATCACTGATTCAATCTCTACTTCAGTTATGGGTTTGTTCAGGTCGTTTGTTGCCTCTGGGCTAAGTTTTGGCAAGTGGTAGAAGTCTAAGAACTTTTCCATTTCTTGGTGATCTTCTGATTTGTTGGAGTACAGTGCTTTGTAGTAATTTCTAATTATGGCCTTAATGGATGCGGTGTCTGTTGTTATGTTGCCTTTTTCATCTTTGATGCTGTTAATTCTTGCCTTCTCTTGTTTTTTCTTTGTCAGTCGGGCCAGTGGGGTGTCTATCTTGTTTATCTTCTCAAAAAACCAGCTTTTTGATTCATTGATTTTGTGTATGGTTTTTTTTATTTCTATCTGGTTGATTTCCTCCCTTGTTTTGATGATTTCTTGTCTCCTGTTGTGTGTGGGGCTCTTCTGCTGTTGTTTTTCCAGTTCCTGGAGGTGTGTGTTTAGTTCCTGTATTTGGCGCCTCTCTTGGGCCTTGACATGAGCTCCAATTGCGATGAGTTTACCCCGTAGCACTGCTTTGGCAGTGTCCCACAAATTTTGGAATGTTGTGTCAGAGTTTTCATTGGTTTCCATAAATTTTTTGATCTCATCTTTAATTTCTTCTCTGATCCATTGTTCATTTAGTAGCATATTGTTCAGCCTCCAAGAGTTTCTGTATTTCCTGGGGCATTTTGAATTGCTGATTTCCAGCTTCATTCCGTGGTGGTCTGAGAGGGTACATGGTATGATTCCTATCTTTTTGAAGTTATTTTGCTTTGCTTTGTGTCCTATCATGTGGTCGATCCTGGAGAAGGTGCCATGCACTGCTGAAAAAAATGTATAATCTGTGGCCTTAGGGTAAAAAATTCCATAAATGTCAACCAAGTCCAGTTGTTCTATTGTTTGTATGAGTTCTGTTGTTTCTTTGTTGAGTTTTTGTTTTGTTGATCTGTCTATAGTTGTTAGTGGGGTGTTAAGATCACCCACTATTATTGTGTGCATATCTATGTCTCCCCTTAAGTCCTTGAGTAATTGCTTCACGTAGCTAGGTGCGTTTGAATTTGGTGCATATATGTTCACAATGGTAATTACTTCCTGATGGATCAGTCCCTTCACCAATATATAATGTCCTTCCCTGTCCTTTTTGATGTGTGTCAGATTGAAGTCCACATCATCTGAAATTAAGACAGCTACCCCAGCCTTTTTTTTCTCGTCCATTGGCATGAAATATCTGTTTCCAACCTTTCACTTTCAGCTTTTTCGAATCTCTTCTGGTTAGATGTGTCTCTTGTAGGCAACAGATAGTTGGGTGCTGTTTGATAATCCATTCTGTTAATCTATGCCTTTTGATTGGTGAGTTCAGGCCATTTGTGTTAAGAGTTAAAATTGAGAGGTTGTGATTTTGCCCTGCCATACTTGTTTTTGTGGGTGTTGATATCTGTGTAATTGCCCTTCCTTGTGTGGACTTTAGTGGGAAGATCTTCCTGTTTGCCTTCTTTGCTTATGATTCACCTCCTTTTTTTCTGGAATTAGTGCATTTCTAAGGAGATTTTATAGAGCTGGTTTTGTGCTGGCATATTCTTCTAATTTCTCTTTGCTGTGGAAGTATTTGATTTCGTTCTCAAATACGAATGAGATCTTTGCTGGGTACATTATTCTTGGTTGACAGTTGTTCTGATTCAGGATTTGGAAGATCTTTGTCCATTCTCTTCTTGCTTGTAAGGTCTCTTCAGAAAAGTCAGCAGTGATCCTGATTGGTTTTCCCCGGTATGTGATCTTTTCTCTGCTTCGTACTTGTCTCAGGATTCTTTCTTTGTCTTCGTTGGAGTGGAACTGGAGCACCATATGTCTGGGTGAAGATCGCTTTGGGTCATATCTGCTGGGAGTCCTCTGACCATCCTGGATTTGGGCTGGATTCATGTTCCAAGTGTTTTGAAAGTTTTCCTGTGTAATTTCGTCGAGCACCATTTGCATTCCTGATTCTTTTTCCGCTCCTTCAGGAAGGCCAATAATCCTAATATTTGATTTTCTGAGGTTGTCTTTCATTTCTTGTATGGTCTTATTGGCTTTGTTCAGACTTGTCTCCAGCTGTTTAATGAACTGGGTGTGTTCGTTTTGTGTGTCTTCCGTTTCAGAGATCCTCTCTTCTGCTATATTTGTTCTGTTGGTTAGGCTCTCAATTTTGTGCTCTAAGTCAAAGATTTTACTTTTCATTTGTTGTATTTCTGAGGCTATGTGGTTCTTGAATTCCTTGAAGTCCTCCCAATTCTTCTCATTGTCTCTGACATATTTTAACATTATTTTTTTGAATTCCTTGTCTGGTAGATCTTCTATGTCTTCATCTCGCATCTCCGAAATAGACATTGGCTTTCGATCCTTTATTGGTAGGGTGTTGGCACTCTCATCTTGATCATTACCTTTTCTGGTATTTCTTCCCATTGTGTTAGTGTTTCTTTTTTGAGAGACCTAGGCACCAGTGTGCTGAGGGGTCTCCAAGCACTATCCTGTAGAGATCGGATTCTGCAGGCGTGGAGTAGCAGGGTGTGGGAATTTTCAAGGCACTTTTGGTGCGTCTCCAGAACACTGGACCTCAGGGTGCCACTTCCAGGGCCCAGAGGATTCAAAGCGCACTCTCAGCTCGTCCCCTACAGGTATGCTACCACAGGGTGTGGAGGAGTGAAGGCACTCTCTGTGCGCGCCCCCTGTGCACTGGATCACAGGGCTCGGAGCAAGGGACTATAGGGCATGGGGTGTTCCAGGTGCTCTCTGGAAGCGCCTCCTGCGCAGGCCCGCCCACCCCAGCACTTGCAGGGGACCGACCGCCCCGGCACTAGCAGGGAACTGCCCAGCCCAGAGGCGTGCTTGGGTTCCTGTGGGATAGCACCGCCCAGCTGAGTGCCAGACCGCAAAGGCACAGGGGAGTATCCAGTGTGCCTTTTGCCTTTCTCCCAGACACAGTTTTGGCAGTTTCAAGGCACTCGCCCTGTGTCTCTAGACGCTGGAGTCTGGGGCGGGAGGGGCGGGGAGACGAGCACCAATTGTGTTCAGGCTCTGTCCGTGCCCCTGGGGGGACAACTCCCGAAGCCTCCAACCCACCACTGTCCCCACCCAACTCACTCAAACCTCAGGTTCTTGCAGTCTGCCTCTTCCTCTAGTGGGAATCCTGGCCACAGGTGCGTCTCCCTGTTGCTGGTCCGGGCGGTTCGCGATGGAGCCTGGAGGCTGCAGCTGTTGCAGGTCCTGGGGCTTGGCGACAAGGGTGGGCAGATGCCGGCGGGTCCCGGTGATTCAGGGTCCTGGTGTCCAAAGCGGGGCAGGTCCTGGCGAGTCCTGGTGACCAGGGTGAGCAGATGCCAGCGGGTCCCAATCACCGCCAGTCCTCACGGCCACAGCGTCTGCGGGTCGGTCTTTGGGTGGGTCGGCGGCTTTAACGTCTGCAATCAGAGGTGACTCAGCAGGTCAGGAGCGGAAAGTCGTCTTCCCTGTCTTTTGCTTTGTTTTTCCCTGGTAGCTCTTCCGAGTTGTGTGGATTTTTTTGGCTCCACACTGTCCAGGGAAATTCACGTTCTTCTCCCTGTAGTTCTATGCTGCTCCACTTACACTTTTGTCGCGTTCTAGCCCTCTCTGTCTGTGAGCTCTCTCACAGTCTTCCTTCTATGTCGGCCATCTTGCGAGTCTCCTAACATTTCTTGATAATGCACTCAAAGGCATTAAGCATAGAGTGTGAAAACTGAGTTTCCTTGAGAGCTGCTTGGAAGCCTGATGGTGTGTGAAGTTAGTGAGCCAAATGGAGTTGTTCTCCCACAAGAACCACGCGGCTGATTCTTCTTCAATATGCCCTTCACCAACATGCAGTGTTTCCTTGATTGAATTAGCTCTCACACCAACATGTTTGTCTAGAGCCTTTGCATTGTGGACTCTCTGAAAACGGCTTTGGCGCTGAAGTTGTCTGTGAATGTGAAGTTGGTGGCATGTGAAACCCGCTTGTGGAGCATTGGTTTGCGTGGAATGCTCACCAAGCTTCCATTCAGTCCTAGGCACTCAAAGGGCATTAAGCATAGAGTGTGAAAACTGAGTTTCCTTGAGAGCTGCTTGGAAACCTGATGGTGTGTGAAGTTAATGAGCCAAATGGAGTTGTTCTCCCACAAGAACCACTCGGCTGATTCTTCTTCAATTTCCCTTTAGCAACATGCAGTGTTTGCTTGATTGAATTAGCTCTCACACAAACATGTGTGTCTAGAGCCTTTGCATTGAGGGCTATCTGAAAACGGCTTTGGCGCTGAAGTTGTCTGTGAATGTGGAGTTGGTGGCATGTGAAACCCGCATGTGGAGCATTGGTTTGTTTTTGTTGCTCACCTATCTTCATTTTTGTTGTAGGCAATCAAAGGTCATTAAACATAGAGTCTGAAAAGTGAGTTTCCTTGAGAGCTGCTTGGAAGCCTGATGGTGTGTGAACTTAGTGAGCCAAATGGAGTTGTTCTCCCTCAAGAACCGCTCAGCTGATTCTTCTTCAATTTGCCCTTCACCAACATGCAGTGTTTCCTTGATTGAATTAGCTCTCACACCAATATTTGTGTCTAGAGCCTTTGCATTGGGGACTCTCTAAAAAAGGCTTTGGCGCTGTAGTTGTCTGTGAATGTGGAGTTGGTGGCATGTAAAACCCGCATGTGGAGCATTGGTTAATGTGGGATATTCTACCAGGTTCATTTCTTGATAATGCACTCAAAGGGCATTAAGCATAGAGTGTGAAAACTGAGTTTCCTTGAGAGCTGCTTGGAAGCCTGATGGTGTGTGAAGTTAGTGAGCCTCAGGGAGTTGTTCTCCCACAAGAACCACTCGGCTGATTCTTCTTCAATATGCCATTCACCAACATGCAGTGTTTCCTTGATTGAATTAGCTCTCACACCAACATGTGTGTATAGAGCCTTTGCATTGAGGCCTCTCTGAAAAAAGCTTTGGCGCTGAAGTTGTCTGTGAATGTGGAGTTGGTGGCATGTGAAACCCACATGTGGAGCATTGCTTTGCGTAGAATGCTCACCAAGCTTCCATTCAGTCCTAGGCACTCAAAGGGCATTAAGCATAGAGTGTGAAAACTGAGTTTCCTAGAGAGCTGCTTGGAAGTCTGATGGTGTGTGCAGTCAGTGAGCCAAATGGAGTTGTTCTCCCCCAAGAAACACTCGGCTGATTCTTCTTCAACATGCCCTTCACCAACATGTAGTTTTTCCTTGATTGAATTAGCTCTCACACCAATATTTGCGCCTAGAGCCTTTGCCTTGGGGACTCTCTGAAAACGGCTTTATCGCTGAAGTTGTCTGTGAATGTGGAGTTGGTGGCATGTGAAACCCGCATATGCAGCATTAGTGTGTGTGGGATGCGCCACCATGTTCATTCCTAGATAATGCACTCAAAGGGCATTAAGCATAGAATGTGAAAACTGAGTTTCCTTGAGAGCTGCTTGGACGCCTGACGTGTGTGAAGTTAGTGAGCCTCAGGAAGTTGTTCTCCCACAAGAACCACTCGGCTGATTCTTCTTCAATTTGCCCTTCACCAACATGAAGTGTTTCCTTGATTGAATTAGCTCTCACACCAATATTTGTGTCTAGAGCCTTTGCATTGAGCACTCTCTGAAAACAGCTTTGGCGCTGAAGTTGTCTGTGAATGTGGAGTTCGTGGCATGTGAAACCCGCATGTGGAGCATTGGTTTGTGCGTGGAATGCTCACCAAGCTTCCATTCAGTCCTAGGCACTCAAAGGACATTAAGCATAGAGTGTGAAAACTGAGTTTCCTTGAGAGCTGCTTGGAAACCTGATGGTGTGTGAAGTTTGTGATCCAAAAGGAGTTGTTCTCCCACAGGAACCACTCGGCTGATTCTTCTTCAATATGCCCTTCACCAACATGCAGTGTTTCCTTGATTGAATTAGCTCTCACACCAATATTTGTGTCTAGAGCCTTTGCATTGAGGACTCTCTGAAAAGGTTTTTGGCGCTAGGTTGTCTCTGAATGTTGAGTTGGTGGCATGTGAAACCCGCATGTGGAGCATTGGGTTGTGTGGGATGCTCTACCGGGTTCATTCCTAGATAATGCACTCAAAGGGCATTAAGGATAGAGTGTGAAAACTGAGTTTCCTTGAGAGCTGCTTGGAAGCCTGATGGTGTGTGAAGTTAGTGAGCCAAATGGAGTTGTTCTCCCTCAAGAACCACTCGGCTGATTCTTCTTCAATATGCCCTTCACCAGCATACAGTGTTTCCTTGATTGAATTAGCTCTCACAACAATATTTGTGTCTAGAGAATTTGCATTGAGGGCTATCTGAAAACGGCTTTGGCGCTGAAGTTGTCTGTGAATGTGGAGTTGGTGGCATGTAAAACCCGCATGTGGAGCATTGGCTAATGTGGGATATTCTACCAGTTTCATTCCTAGATAATGCACTCAAAGGGCATTAAGCATAGAGTGTGAAAACTGAGTTTCCTTTAGAGCTGCTTGGAAGCCTGATGGTGTGTGAAGTTAGTGAGCCAAATGGAGTTGTTCTCCCACAAGAACCACTCGGCTGATTCTTCTTCAACATGCCCTTCACCAACATGCAGTGTTTCCTTGATTGAATTAGCTCTCACACCAATACTTGCGTCAAGAGCCTTTGCATTGAGGACTCTCTGAAAACGGCTTTGGCGCTGAAGTTGTCTGTGAATGTGGAGTTGGTGGCATGTGAAACCCGCTTGTGGAGCATTGGTTTGTGTGGGATGCTCTACCGGATTCATTCCTAGATAATGCACTCCAAGGGCATTAAGCATAGAGTGTGAAAACTGAGTTTCCTTGAGAGCTGCTTGGAAGCCTGATGGTGTGTGAACTTAGTGATCCTAAGGGAGTTGTTCTCCCACAAGAACCACTCGGCTGATTCTTCTTCAATATGCCCTTCACCAACATGCAGTGTTTCCTTGATTGAATTAGCTCTCACACAAATATTTGCGCCTAGAGCCTTTGCTTTGAGGACTCTCTGAAAACGGCTTTGGCTCTGAAGTTGTCTGTGAATGTGGAGTTGGTGGCATGTGAAACCCGCATGTGGAGCATTGGTTTGTGTGGGATGCTCTACCGGGTTCATTCCTAGATAATGCACTCAAAGGGCATTAAGCATAGAGTGTGAAAACTGAGTTTCCTTGAGAGCTGCTTGGAAGCCTGATGGTGTGTGAAGTTAGTGAGCCTCAGGTATTTGTTCTCCCACAAGAACCACTCGGCTGATTCTTCTTCAATTTGCCCTTCACCAGCATGCAGTGTTTCCTTGATTGAATTAGCTCTCACACCAATATTTGTGTCTAGAGCCTTTGCATTGGGCACTCTCTGAAAACAGCTTTGTCGCTGAAGTTGTCTGTGAATGTGGAGTTGGTGGCATGTGAAACCCGCATGTGGAGCATTGGTTTGTGTGGGATGCTCTACCGGGTTCATTTATAGATAATGCACTCAAAGGGCATTAAGCATAGAGTGTGAAAACTGAGTTTCCTTGAGAGCTGCTTGGAAGCCTGATGGTGTGTGAAGTTAGTGAGCCAAATGGAGTTGTTCTCCCACAAGAACCACTCGGCTGATTCTTCTTCAATATGCCCTTCACCAACATGCTGTGTTTCCTTGATTGAATTAGCTCTCACACCAACATGTGTGTATAGAGCCTTTGCAATGAGGACTCTCTGAAAAAAGCTTTGGCGCTGAAGTTGTCTGTGAATGTGGAGTTGGTGGCATGTGAAACCCACATGTGGAGCATTGGTTTGCGTGGAATGCTCACCAAGCTTCCATTCAGTCCTAGGCACTCAAAGGGCATTAAGCATAGAGTGTGAAAACTGAGTTTCCTTGAGAGATGCTTGGAAGCCTGATGGTGTGTGAAGTTAGTGAGCCTCAGGGAGTTGTTCTCCCACAAGAACCACTCGGCTGATTCTTCTTCAATATGCCCTTCACCAACATGCAGTGTTTCCTTGATTGAATTAGCTCTCACACCAATATTTGCGCCTAGAGCCTTTGCTTTGAGGACTCTCTGAAAACGGCTTATGCGCTGAAGTTGTCTGTGAATGTGGAGTTGGTGGCATGTGAAACCCGCATGTGGAAAATTGGTTTGTGCGTGGAATGCTCACCAAGCTTCCATTCAGTCCTAGGCACTCAAAGGGCATTAAGCATAGAGTGTGAAAACTGAGTTTCCTAGAGAGCTGCTTGGAAGTCTGATGGTGTGTGCAGTCAGTGAGCCAAATGGAGTTGTTCTCCCACAAGAAACACTCGGCTGATTCTTCTTCAATATGCCCTTCACCAACATGTAGTTTTTCCTTGATTGAATTAGCTCTCACACCAATATTTGCGCCTAGAGCCTTTGCATTGAGGACTCTATGAAAAAGTTTTTGGCGCTGAAGTTGTCTGTGAATGTGGAGTTGGTGGCATGTGAAACCCGCATATGCAGCATTAGTGTGTGTGGGATGCGCCACCATGTTCATTCCTAGATAATGCACTCAAAGGGCATTAAGCATAGAGTGTGAAAACTGAGTTTCCTTGAGAGCTGCTTGGAAACCTGATGTTGTGTGAAGTTTGTGATCCAAAAGGAGTTGTTCTCCCACAAGAACCACTCAGCTGATTCTTCTTCAATTTGCCCTTCACCAACATCAGTTTTTCCTTGATTGAATTAGCTCTCACACAAATATTTGTGTCTAGAGCCTTTGCATTGAGGACTCTCTGAAAATGGCTTTGGTGCTGAAGTTGTCTGTGAATGTGGAGTTGGTGGCATGTGAAACCCACATGTGGAGCATTAGTGTGTCTGAGATGAGCTACTATGTTCATTCCTAGATAATGCACTCAAAGGGCATTAAGCATAGAGTGTGAAAACTGAGTTTCCTAGATAGCTGCTTGGAACCCTGATGGTGTGTGAAATTTGTGATCCAAACGGAGTTGTTCTCCCACAAGAACCACTCGGCTGATTCTTCTTCAATATGCCCTTCACCAACATGTAGTTTTTTCCTGGTTGAATTAGCTCTCACACCAATATTTGCGCCTAGAGCCTTTGCAATGAGGACTCTCTGAAAAAGTTTTTGGCGCTGAAGTTGTCTGTGAATGTGGAGTTGGTGGCATGTGAAACCCGCATATGCAGCATTTGTGTGTGTGGGATGCGCCACTATGTTAATTCCTAGATAATGCACTCAAAGGGCATTAAGCATAGAGTGTGAAAACTGAGTTTCCTAGAGAGCTGCTTGGAAACCTGATGGTGTGTGAAGTTAGTGAGCCAAATGGAGTTGTTCTCCCACAAGAACCACTTGGCTGATTCTTCTTCAACATGCCCTTCACCAACATGCAGTGTTTCCTTGATTGAATTATCTCTCACAAAAAATATTTGCGTCCAGAGCCTTTGCATTGAGGACTCTCTGAAAATGGCTTTGGCGCTGAAGTTGTCTGTGAATGTGGAGTTGGTGGCATGTGAAACCCGCTTGTGGAGCATTGGTTTGTGTGGGATACTCTACCGGGTTCATTCCTAGATAATGCACTCAAAGGGCATTAAGCATAGAGTGTGAAAACTGAGTTTCCTTGAGAGCTGCTTGGAAGCCTGATGGTGTGTGAAGTTAGTGAGCCTAAGGGAGTTGTTCTCCCACAAGAACCACTCGGCTGATTCTTCTTCAATATGCCCTTCACCAACATGCCGTGTTTCCTTGATTGAATTAGCTCTCACACCAATATTTGTGTCTAGAGCCTTTGCATTGAGGGCTACCAAAAAACGGCTTTCGCGCTGAAGTTGTCTGCGAATGTGGAGTTGGTGGCATGTGAAACCCGCATGTGGAGCATTGGTTTGTGTGGGATGCTCTAATAGGTTCATTCCTAGATAATACACTCAAAGGGCATTAAGGATAGAGTGTGAAAACTGAGTTTCCTTGAGAGCTGCTTGGAAGCCTGATGGTGTGTGAAGTTAGTGAGCCAAATGGAGTTGTTCTCCCACAATAACCACTCGGCTGATTCTTCTTCAACATGCCCTTCACCAACATGCAGTGTTTCCTTGATTGAATTAGCTCTCACACCAATATTTGCGCCTAGAGCCTTTGCTTTGAGGACTCTCTGAAAACGGCTTTGGCGCTGAAGTTGTCTGTGAATGTGGAGTTGGTGGCATGTGAAACCGCAGGTGGAGCTTTGGTTTGTGCGTGGAATGCTCACCAAGCTTCCATTCAGTCCTAGGCACTCAAAGGGCATTAAGCATAGAGTGTGAAAACTGAGTTGCCTGCAGAGCTGCTTGGAAGTCTGATGGTGTGTGAAGTTAGTGAGCGAAATGGAGTTGTTCTCCCACAAGAACCACTCGGCTGATTCTTCTTCAATATGCCCTTCACCAACATGTAGTTTTTCCTTGATTGAATTATCTCTCACACCAATATTTGCGCCTAGAGCTTTTGCATTGAGGGCTCTCTGAAAAAGTTTTTGGCGCTGAAGTTGTCTGTGAAAGTGGGGTTGGTGGCATGTGAAACCCGCATGTGGAGCATTAGTGTGTGTCGGATGCGCCACTATGTTCATTCCTAGATAATGCACTCAAAGGGCATTAAGTATATAGTCTGAAAACTGAGTTTCTTTGAGAGCTGCTTGGAAGCCTGATGGTGTGTGAAGTTAGTGAGCCTTAAGGAGTTGTTCTCCCACAAGAACCATTCAGCTGATTCTTCTTCAATATGCCCTTCACCAACATGCAGTGTTTCCTTGATTGAATTAGATCTCACACCAATATTTGCGTCTGGAGCCTTTGCATGGAGGGCTATCTGAAAACGGTTTGGTGCTGAAGTTGTCTGCGAATGTGGAGTTGGTGGCACGTGAAACCGGCATGTTTAGCATTGGTTAATGTGGGATACTCTACCAGGTCAATTTCTAGATAATGCACTCAAAGGGCATTAAGCATAGACTGTGAAAACTGAGTTTCCTTGAGAGCTGCTTGGACGCCTGATGGTGTGTGAAGTTTGTGAGCCTCAGGGAGTGGTTCTCCCACAAGAACCACTCGGCTGATTCTTCTTCAATATGCCCTTCACCAGCATGCAGTGTTTCCTTGATTGAATTAGGTCTCACACCAATATTTGTGTCTAGAGCCTTTGCATTGAGGGCTATCTGAAAACGTCTCTGGCGCTGAAGCTTTCTGTGAATGTGGTGTTGGTGGCATGTGAAACCTGCATGTGGAGCGTTGGTTTGTGTGGGATGCTCTACCGGGTTCATTCCTAGATAATGCACTCAAAGGGCATTAATCATAGAGTGTGAAAACTGAGTTTCCTTGAGAGCTGCTTGGAAGCCTGATGGTGTGTGAAGTTAGTGAGCCAAATGGAGTTGTTCTCCCACAAGAACCACTCGGCTGATTCTTCTTCAATTTGCCCTTCACCAACATGCAATGTTTCCTTGATTGAATTAGCTCTCACACCAATATTTGTGTCTAGAGCCTTTGCATTGAGGACTCTCTGAAAACGGCTTTGGCGCTGAAGTTGTCTGTGAATGTGGGGTTGGTGGCATGTGAAACCCGCATGTGGAGCATTGGTTTGTCCGTGGAATGCTCACCAAGCTTCCATTCAGTCCTAGGCACTCAAAGGGCATTAAGCATAGAGTGTGAAAACTGAGTTTCCTTGAGAGCTGCTTGGAAGCCTGATGGTGTGTGAAGTTAGTGAGCCTGAGGGAGTTGTTCTCCCTCCAGAACCACTTGGCTGATTCTTTTTCAATATGCCCTTCACCAACATGCAGTGTTTCCTTGATTGAATTAGCTCTCTCACCAATATTTGTGCCTAGAGCCTTTGCTTTGAGGGCTATCTAAAAACGTTTTTATCTCTGAAGTTGTCTGTGAATGTGGAGTTGGTGGCATGTGAAACCCGCATGTGGAGCATTGGTTAACGTGGGATATTCTACCAGGTTCATTCCTAGATAATGCACTCAAAGGGCATTAAGCATAGAGTGTGAAAACTGAGTTTCCTAGAGAGCTGCTTGGAAACCAGATGGTGTGTGAAGTTAGTGAGCCAAATGGAGTTGTTCTCCCACAAGAACCACTCGGCTAATTCTTCTTCAACATGCCCTTCACCAACATGCAGTGTTTCCTTGATTGAATTAGCTCTCACACAAATATTTGTGTCCAGAGCCTTTGCATTGAGGGCTCTCTGAAAACGGCTTTGGCGCTGAAGTTGTCTGTGAATGTGGAGTTGGTGGCATGTGAAACCCGCTTGTGGAGCATTGGTTTGTGTGGGATGCTCTACCGGGTTCATTCCTAGATAATGCACTCAAAGGGCATTAAGCATATAGTGTGAAAACTGAGTTTCCTTGAGAGCTGCTTGGAAGCCTGATGGTGTGTGAAGTTAGTGAGCCAAATGGAGTTGTTCTCCCACAAGAACCACTCGGCTGATTCTTCTTCAATATGCCCTTCACCAACATGCAGTGTTTCCTTGATTGAATTAGCTCTCTCACCAATATTTGTGCCTAGAGCCTTTGCTTTGAGGACTCTCTGAAAACGGCTTTGCCGTTGAAGTTGTCTGTGAATGTTGAGTTGGTGGCATGTGAAACCCGCATGTGGAGCATTGGTTTGTGTGTGGAATGCTCACTAAGCTTCCATTCAGTCCTAGGCACTCAAAGGGCATTAAGCATAGAGTGTGAAAACTGAGTTTCCTGCAGAGCTGCTTGGAAGTCTGATGGTGTGTGAAGTCAGTGAGCCAAATGGCGTTGTTCTCCCACAAGAACCACTCGGCTGATTCTTCTTCAATATGCCCTTCACCAACATGTAATTTTTCTTTGATTGAATTAGCTCTCACACCAATATTTGCGCCTAGAGCCTTTGCATTGAGTACTCTCTGAATAAGTTTTTGGCGCTGAAGTTGTCTGTGAATGTGGAGTTGGTGGCATGTGAAACCCGCATGTGGAGCATTGGTTTGTGTGGGATGCACCACCATGTTCATTCCTAGATAATGCACTCAAAGGGCATTAAGCATAGAGTGTGAAAACTGAGTTTCCTAGAGAGCTGCTTGGAAACCTGATGGTGTGTGAAGTTTGTGATCCAAAAGGAGTTGTTCTCCCACAAGAACCACTTGGCTGATTCTTCTTGAATTTGCCGTTCACCAACATGCAGTGTTTCCTAGATTGAATTAGCTCTCACACTAATATTTGTGTCTAGAGCTTTTGCATTGGGCACTCTCTGAAAACTGCTTTGGCGCTGAAGTTGTCTGTGAATGTGGAGTTGGTGGCATGTGAAACCCGCTTGTGCAGCATTGGTTTATGTGGGATGCTCTACCGGGTTCATTCCTAGATAATGCACTCAAAGGGCATTAAGCATAGAGTGTGAAAACTGAGTTTTTTTGAGAGCTGCTTGGAATCCTGATGGTGTGTGAAGTTAGTGAGCCAAATGGAGTTGTTCTCCCACAAGAACCACTCGGCTGATTCTTCTTCAATATGCCCTTCACCAACATGCAGTGTTTCCTTGATTGAATTAGTTCTCACACAAATATTTGCGCCTAGAACCTTTGCATTGAGGGCTATCTGAAAACGGCTTTCGCGCTGAAGTTGTCTGTGAAAGTGGAGTTGGTGGCATGTGAAACCGCATGTGGAGCTTTGGTTTGTGCGTGGAATGCTCTACCAGGTTCATTCCTAGATAATGCACTCAAAGGGCATTAAGCATAGAGTGTGAAAACTGAGTTTCTTTGAGAGCTGCTTGGAAGCCTGATGGTGTGTGAAGTTAGTGAGCCAAATGGAGTTTTCTCCCACAAGAACCACTCAGCTGATTCTTCTTCAATATGCCCTTCACCAACATGCAGTGTTTCCTTGATTGAAATAGGTCTCACACCAATATTTGCGTCTGGAGCCTTTGCATGGAGGGCTAATTGAAAACAGCTTTGTCGCTGAAGTTTTCTGCGAATGTGGAGTTGGTGGCATGTGAAACCCGCATGTGGAGCATTGGTTAATGTGGGATACTCTACCAGGTCAATTTCTAGATAATGCACTCAAAGGGCATTAAGCATAGAGTGTGAAAACTGCGTTTCCTTGAGAGTTGCTTGGAAGCCTGATGGTGTGTGAAGTTAGTGAGCCAAATGGAGTTGTTCTCCCACAAGATCCACTCGGCTGATTCTTCTTCAATATGCCCTTCACCAACATGCAGTGATTTCTTGATTGAGTTAGTTCTCACACCAATATTTGTGTCTAGAGCCTTTGCATTGAGGGCTACCTAAAAACGGCTTTGGCGCTGAAGTTGTCTGTGAATGTGGGGTTGGTGGCATGTGAAACCCGCATGTGGAGCATTGGTTTGTGTGGGATATTCTACCAGGTTCATTCCTAGATAATTCACTCAAAGGACATTAAGCATAGAGTGTGAAAACTGAGTTTCCTTGAGAGCTGCTTGGAAGCCTGATGGTGTGTGAAGTTAGTGAGCCAAATGGAGTTGTTCTCGCACAAGAACCACTCGGCTGATTCTTCTTCAATATGCCCTTCACCAACATATAGTTTTTCCTTGATTGAATTAGCTCTCACACAAATATTTGTGTATAGAGCCTTTGCATTGAGGGCTATCTGAAAACGGCTTTGGTGCTGAAGTTGTCTGTGAATGTGGAGTTGGTGGCATGTGAAACCCGCATGTGGAGCATTAGTGTGTCTGAGATGAGCTACTATGTTCATTCCTAGATAATGCACTCAAAGGGCATTAAGCATAGAGTGTGAAAACTGAGTTTCCTAGATAGCTGCTTGGAAGCCTGATGGTGTGTGAAATTTGTGATCCAAACGGAGTTGTTCTCCCACAAGAACCACTCGGCTGATTCTTCTTCAATATGCCCTTCACGAACATGTAGTTTTTCCTTGATTGAATTAGCTCTCACACCAATATTTGCGCCTAGAGCCTTTGCAATGAGGACTCTCTGAAAAAGTTTTTGGCGCTGAAGTTGTCTGTGAATGTGGAGTTGGTGGCATGTGAAACCCGCATATGCAGCATTTGTGTGTGTGGGATGCGCCACTATGTTCATTCCTAGATAATGCACTCAAAGGGCATTAAGCATAGAGTGTGAAAACTGAGTTTCCTAGAGAGCTGCTTGGAAACCTGATGGTGTGTGAAGTTAGTGAGCCAAATGGAGTTGTTCTCCCACAAGAACCACTTGGCTGATTCTTCTTCAACATGCCCTTCACCAACATGCAGTGTTTCCTTGATTGAATTAGCTCTCACAAAAAATATTTGCGTCCAGAACCTTTGCATTGAGGACTCTCTGAAAACGGCTTTCGCGCTGAAGTTGTCTGTGAATGTGGAGTTGGTGGCATGTGAAACCCGCTTGTGGAGCATTGGTTTGTGTGGGATACTCTACCGGGTTCATTCCTAGATAATGTACTCAAAGGGCATTAAGCATAGAGTGTGAAAACTGAGTTTCCTTGAGAGCTGCTTGGAAGCCTGATGGTGTGTGAAGTTAGTGAGCCTAAGGGAGTTGTTCTCCCACAAGAACCACTCGGCTGATTCTTCTTCAATATGCCCTTCACCAACATGCAGTGTTTCCTTGATTGAATTAGCTCTCACACCAATATTTGTGTCTAGAGCCTTTGCATTGAGGGCTACCAAAAAACGGCTTTCGCGCTGAAGTTGTCTGCGAATGTGGAGTTGGTGGCATGTGAAACCCGCATGTGGAGCATTGGTTTGTGTGGGATGCTCTAATAGGTTCATTCCTAGATAATACACTCAAAGGGCATTAAGGATAGAGTGTGAAAACTGAGTTTCCTTGAGAGCTGCTTGGAAGCCTGATGGTGTGTGAAGTTAGTGAGCCAAATGGAGTTGTTCTCCCACAATAACCACTCGGCTGATTCTTCTTCAACATGCCCTTCACCAACATGCAGTGTTTCCTTGATTGAATTAGCTCTCACACCAATATTTGCGCCTAGAGCCTTTGCTTTGAGGACTCTCTGAAAACGGCTTTGGCGCTGAAGTTGTCTGTGAATGTGGAGTTGGTGGCATGTGAAACCGCATGTGGAGCTTTGGTTTGTGCGTGGAATGCTCACCAAGCTTCCATTCAGTCCTAGGCACTCAAAGGGCATTAAGCATAGAGTGTGAAAACTGAGTTTCCTTGAGAGCTGCTTGGAAGTCTGATGGTGTGTGAAGTTAGTGAGCGAAATGGAGTTGTTCTCCCACAAGAACCACTCGGCTGATTCTTCTTCAATATGCCCTTCACCAACATGTAGTTTTTCCTTGATTGAATTATCTCTCACACCAATATTTGCGCCTAGAGCCTTTGCACTGAGGGCTCTCTGAAAAAGTTTTTGGCGCTGAAGTTGTCTGTGAATGTGGGGTTGGTGGCATGTGAAACCCGCATGTGGAGCATTAGTGTGTGTCGGATGCGCCACTATGTTCATTCCTAGATAATGCACTCAAAGGGCATTAAGTATATAGTCTGAAAACTGAGTTTCTTTGAGAGCTGCTTGGAAGCCTGATGGTGTGTGACGTTAATGAGCCTAAGGGAGTTGTTCTCCAACAAGAACCACTCGGCTGATTCTTCTTCAATATGCCCTTCACCAACATGCAGTGTTTCCTTGATTGAATTAGCTCTCACATCAATATTTGCGTCTAGAACCTTTGCATTGAGGGCTGTCTGAAAACGGCTTTGGCGCTGAAGTTGTCTGTGAATGTGGAGTTGGTGGCATGTGAAACCCGCATGTGGAGCATTGGTTTGTGTGTGATGCTCACCAAGCTTCCTTTCTGTCCTAGGCACTCAAAGGGCATTAAGCATAGAGTGTCAAAACTGAGTTTCCTTGAGAGCTGCTTTTAAGCCTGATGGTGTGTGAAGTTAGTGAGCCAAATGGAGTTGTTCTCCCACAAGAACCACTCGGCTGATTCTTCTTCAATATGCCCTTCACCAGCATGCAGTGTTTCCTTGATTGAATTAGCTCTCACACCAATATTTGTGTCTAGAGCCTTTGCATTAGGGTTATCTGAAAACGGCTTACGCGCTGAAGTTGTCTGTGAATGTGGAGTTGGTGGCATGTAAAACCCGCATGTGGAGCATTGGTTAATGTGGGATATTCTACCTAGTCCATTTCCTTTTTTTTTTCTTTTTTTTTTAATTATTTATTATTTAACTTCACTAATTACATTGTATTATGTGACACAGTTACATAGATACTTGGGTTTTCCCTACCCGTCCCCAAGCCCTCCCACCATGGTGGATTTCTCCACCTTGTTGCATAACCACAGCTCAAGTTCAGTTGAGATTTCCCCATTGCAAGCGTATACCAAGCATAGAGTCCAGCATCTTATTGTCCCGTCAAGTTCAACGGCTTCTTAGGTATACCCTCTCTGGTCTGAAGACAGAGCCAGCAGAGTATCATCCCAGTCAATTGAAAGCTCCAACATACCATCAGCAAAAATTTACATCATTATGGTATTAATTGACATAGTAATGAGTAACCAATATGTTAAAAGTAAATGCGAGTTCCCAGCCACCTTCTGTGACCACCTCACCTATACTTCAATTTTAGATTATACACAACATATAACATTCAAAACATAACATGTTATACATAACATCATATCATCTTAAATTAAGGCAAACATGTGGTATTCAACCTTTTGGGATTGGCTCATTTCCCTTAGCATTATGGTTTCCAGTTTGGCCCATTTGGCCACAAAGAACTGCATTTTGTTTTTTTTAATAGCTGAGTAGTATTCCATGGAGTAGATGAACCATAGCTTTCTTATCCAATCCTCTGTTGATGGGCATTTTGGTTGTTTCCATGTTTTTGCAATTACTGATTGTGCCGCTATGAACATAGGAGTGCATGTTGGTTTCTCATAGAACATGTGTTCTGGATATAGTCCTAGGAGTGCTATTGCTGGATCATACGGTATGTTGAATTTGAGTTGTTTGAATATTCTCCATACTGATTTCCATAGAGGCTGTACCAGCCTGCAGCCCCACCAGCAGTGGAGTAGGGTTCCCTTTTCCCCGCAACCTCGCCAACAAGTGTCGTTGGTGCTTTTATTCATGTGGGCCAGTCTTACTGGCGTTAGGTGGTACCTCATTGATGTTTTAATTTGGATTTCCCTTATTGCCAGGGAACTTGAGCATTTTTTCATATGTTTATTTGCCATTTGGGTTTGTTCCTTTGTGAAGTGTTTGCCCATTTCCCGTGCCCATTTTTTGAGTGGCTTGTTTTGACATTTTGGTTGTTTTGTAGCTCTTTGTATATTCTGGAGATTAGCCCTCTATCACCTATGTCGTGTGCGAAGATCTGCTCCCATTCTGTGGGTTGCCTTTTTACTTTGTCGATTGTTTCTCTAGCTGTACAGAAGCTTCTTAGTTTGATGAGGTCCCAATTGTTTATTTTGGTCTTGATTTCTACTGCATCTGGAGTCTTTTTTAGGAAGTGAGGGCCTACCCCTAAGTGTTCCAGTGTGTTTCCAGCATTTTCTTTCAAACGTTTGAAGGTTTCCGGATGTAGGTTTAGATCTGTTATCCATTTAGATCTGATCTTAGTGTATGGTGAGAGATGTGGATCTATTTTTTTTGTTTCTGCAGGCTATCAACCAGTTGTCCCAACAGCATTTATTGAACAGACCTTCCCATTTGCCTGGATTGTCGTTTGTCTTTTTGTCAAAGATTATTTGGCTGTATCTGTGTGGGTTTCCTTCTGGCGTTTCTATTCTGCTCCATTGATCTTCCTCTCTATCTTTGTGCCAGTACCACGCTGTTTTGATAACCACTGCCCTATAGTATGTCCAGAGGTCCGGAACTGTGATTCCCCCTGCTAACTTCCTGTTCTTCAGGATAGCTCTAGCTATCCGTGGTTTTTTGTGCTTCCAGATGAACCTTTGGATCATTGTTTCCAGTTCCATGAAGAATGTTTTGGGCAATTTGATTGGGATTGCGTTGAATGTATATATTGCTTTTGGCAGTATAGACATTTTAATGATATTGATTTTACATATCCAGGAGCATGGGATGTTACTCCATCTTTTGAGGTCTTGTTCAATTTCTTTTTTAAGTAGTTTGTAGTTTTCTTCAAATAAGTCTTCTACATTTTTGGTTAGATTTATTCCCAGATATTTCATACCTTTCTCTGTTATTTTGAACGGTATCTTGCTGGTTAAGTCTTTTTCCATCTTGGGGCTGTTCGCATACACTATGGCTGTTGATTTTTGTTCATTAATTTTGTACCCTGCCACTCTACCAAACTCTCGTACAAGTTCTAGCAGTCTCTGTATTGAGTCTCTTGGCTCTTCTACATAAAGAATCATATCATCTGCGTATAGTGAGAGTTTAACTTCTTCGTTTCCCATTTGGATTCCTCTGATTTCTTTTTCTTGTCTTATGGCCTCAGCGAGTACCTCTAGGACTATGTTGAATAGTAGTGGAGAAAGTGGACATCCCTGTTTTGTTCCAGATCTCAGTGGGAAGGGTTCCAGCTTTTCTCCATTCAGTATGATGCTGGCGTTGGGTTTTTCATATATGGCTTTAATTATGTTGTGGATTTTTCCATCTATGCCTACTTTGGTTAGGGTTTTTAGTAGAAAGTGATGTTGGATTTTGTCGAAAGCTTTTTCTGCATCTATTGATACTATCATGTGATTCTTGCTTTTCAGTTTTTGGATGTGGTGTATCACATTTATAGATTTTCGAATGTTGAACCATCCCTGCATTCCAGGGATGAATCCTACTTGATCTGGATGAATGATCTGTCTGATGTGTTTTTGAATTCTATTGGCTAGGATTTTGTTGAGAATCTTAGCATCAATGTTCATCAAAGAGATAGGTCTGTAGTTTTCCTTCTCTGTTAGTTCTCTGTCTGGTTTTGGGATTAAGGTAATGTTGGCTTCATAGAATGAGTTTGGAAGGATTGCCACTTTTTCTATTGTTTTGAAGAGTTTGTAGAGGATTGGGGTCAGCTCTGTTCGGAATGTTTTGTAGAATTCTGGAGTGAAGCCGTCTGGGCCTGGGCTTTTCCTTGTTGGGAGGTCTTTAATCACTGATTCAATCTCTACTTCAGTTATGGGTTTGTTCAGGTCGTTTGTTGCCTCTGGGCTAAGTTTTGGCAAGTGGTAGAAGTCTAAGAACTTTTCCATTTCTTGGTGATCTTCTGATTTGTTGGAGTACAGTGCTTTGTAGTAATTTCTAATTATGGCCTTAATGGATGCGGTGTCTGTTGTTATGTTGCCTTTTTCATCTTTGATGCTGTTAATTCTTGCCTTCTCTTGTTTTTTCTTTGTCAGTCGGGCCAGTGGGGTGTCTATCTTGTTTATCTTCTCAAAAAACCAGCTTTTTGATTCATTGATTTTGTGTATGGTTTTTTTTATTTCTATCTGGTTGATTTCCTCCCTTGTTTTGATGATTTCTTGTCTCCTGTTGTGTGTGGGGCTCTTCTGCTGTTGTTTTTCCAGTTCCTGGAGGTGTGTGTTTAGTTCCTGTATTTGGCGCCTCTCTTGGGCCTTGACATGAGCTCCAATTGCGATGAGTTTACCCCGTAGCACTGCTTTGGCAGTGTCCCACAAATTTTGGAATGTTGTGTCAGAGTTTTCATTGGTTTCCATAAATTTTTTGATCTCATCTTTAATTTCTTCTCTGATCCATTGTTCATTTAGTAGCATATTGTTCAGCCTCCAAGAGTTTCTGTATTTCCTGGGGCATTTTGAATTGCTGATTTCCAGCTTCATTCCGTGGTGGTCTGAGAGGGTACATGGTATGATTCCTATCTTTTTGAAGTTATTTTGCTTTGCTTTGTGTCCTATCATGTGGTCGATCCTGGAGAAGGTGCCATGCACTGCTGAAAAAAATGTATAATCTGTGGCCTTAGGGCAAAAAATTCCATAAATGTCAACCAAGTCCAGTTGTTCTATTGTTTGTATGAGTTCTGTTGTTTCTTTGTTGAGTTTTTGTTTTGTTGATCTGTCTATAGTTGTTAGTGGGGTGTTAAGATCACCCACTATTATTGTGTGCATATCTATGTCTCCCCTTAAGTCCGTGAGTAATTGCTTCACGTAGCTAGGTGCGTTTGAATTTGGTGCATATATGTTCACAATGGTAATTACTTCCTGATGGATCAGTCCCTTCACCAATATATAATGTCCTTCCCTGTCCTTTTTGATGTGTGTCAGATTGAAGTCCACATCATCTGAAATTAAGACAGCTACCCCAGCCTTTTTTTTCTCGTCCATTGGCATGAAATATCTGTTTCCAACCTTTCACTTTCAGCTTTTTCGAATCTCTTCTGGTTAGATGTGTCTCTTGTAGGCAACAGATAGTTGGGTGCTGTTTGATAATCCATTCTGTTAATCTATGCCTTTTGATTGGTGAGTTCAGGCCATTTGTGTTAAGAGTTAAAATTGAGAGGTTGTGATTTTGCCCTGCCATACTTGTTTTTGTGGGTGTTGATATCTGTGTAATTGCCCTTCCTTGTGTGGACTTTAGTGGGAAGATCTTCCTGTTTGCCATCTTTGCTTATGATTCACCTCCTTTTTTTCTGGATTTAGTGCATTTCTAAGGAGATTTTATAGAGCTGGTTTTGTGCTGGCATATTCTTCTAATTTCTCTTTGCTGTGGAAGTATTTGATTTCGTTCTCAAATACGAATGAGATCTTTGCTGGGTACATTATTCTTGGTTGACAGTTGTTCTGATTCAGGATTTGGAAGATCTTTGTCCATTCTCTTCTTGCTTGTAAGGTCTCTTCAGAAAAGTCAGCAGTGATCCTGATTGGTTTTCCCCGGTATGTGATCTTTTCTCTGCTTCGTACTTGTCTCAGGATTCTTTCTTTGTCTTCGTTGGAGTGGAACTGGAGCACCATATGTCTGGGTGAAGATCGCTTTGGGTCATATCTGCTGGGAGTCCTCTGACCGTCCTGGATTTGGGCTGGATTCATGTTCCAAGTGTTTTGAAAGTTTTCCTGTGTAATTTCGTCGAGCACCATTTGCATTCCTGATTCTTTTTCCGCTCCTTCAGGAAGGCCAATAATCCTAATATTTGATTTTCTGAGGTTGTCTTTCATTTCTTGTATGGTCTTATTGGCTTTGTTCAGACTTGTCTCCAGCTGTTTAATGAACTGGGTGTGTTCGTTTTGTGTGTCTTCCGTTTCAGAGATCCTCTCTTCTGCTATATTTGTTCTGTTGGTTAGGCTCTCAATTTTGTGCTCTAAGTCAAGGATTTTACTTTTCATTTGTTGTATTTCTGAGGCTATGTGGTTCTTGAATTCCTTGAAGTCCTCCCAATTCTTCTCATTGTCTCTGACATATTTTAACATTATTTTTTTGAATTCCTTGTCTGGTAGATCTTCTATGTCTTCATCTCGCATCTCCGAAATAGACATTGGCTTTCGATCCTTTATTGGTAGGGTGTTGGCACTCTCATCTTGATCATTACCTTTTCTGGTATTTCTTCCCATTGTGTTAGTGTTTCTTTTTTGAGAGACCTAGGCACCAGTGTGCTGAGGGGTCTCCAAGCACTATCCTGTAGAGATCGGATTCTGCAGGCGTGGAGTAGCAGGGTGTGGGAATTTTCAAGGCACTTTTGGTGCGTCTCCAGAACACTGGACCTCAGGGTGCCACTTCCAGGGCCCAGAGGATTCAAAGCGCACTCTCAGCTCGTCCCCTACAGGTATGCTACCACAGGGTGTGGAGGAGTGAAGGCACTCTCTGTGCGCGCCCCCTGTGCACTGGATCACAGGGCTCGGAGCAAGGGACTATAGGGCATGGGGTGTTCCGGGTGCTCTCTGGAAGCGCCTCCTGCGCAGGCCCGCCCACCCCAGCACTTGCAGGGGACCGACCGCCCCGGCACTAGCAGGGAACTGCCCAGCCCAGAGGCGTGCTTGGGTTCCTGTGGGATAGCACCGCCCAGCTGAGTGCCAGACCGCAAAGGCACAGGGGAGTATCCAGTGTGCCTTTTGCCTTTCTCCCAGACACAGTTTTGGCAGTTTCAAGGCACTCGCCCTGTGTCTCTAGACGCTGGAGTCTGGGGCGGGAGGGGCGGGGAGACGAGCACCAATTGTGTTCAGGCTCTGTCCGTGCCCCTGGGGGGACAACTCCCGAAGCCTCCAACCCACCACTGTCCCCACCCAACTCACTCAAACCTCAGGTTCTTGCAGTCTGCCTCTTCCTCTAGTGGGAATCCTGGCCACAGGTGCGTCTCCCCGTTGCTGGTCCGGGCGGGTCGCGATGGAGCCTGGAGGCTGCGGCTGTTGCAGGTCCTGGGGCTTGGCGACAAGGGTGGGCAGATGCCGGCGGGTCCCGGTGATTCAGGGTCCTGGTGTCCAAAGCGGGGCAGGTCCTGGCGAGTCCTGGTGACCAGGGTGAGCAGATGCCAGCGGGTCCCAATCACCGCCAGTCCTCACGGCCACAGCGTCTGCGGGTCGGTCTTTGGGTGGGTCGGCGGCTTTCAACGTCTGCAATCAGAGGTGACTCAGCAGGTCAGGAGCGGAAAGTCGTCTTCCCTGTCTTTTGCTTTGTTTTTCCCTGGTTGCTCTTCCGAGTTGTGTGGATTTTTTTTGGCTCCACACTGTCCAGGGAAATTCACGTTCTTCTCCCTGTAGTTCTATGCTGCTCCACTTACGCTTTTGTCGCGTTCTAGCCCTATCTGTCTGTGAGCTCTCTCACAGTCTTCCTTCTATGTCAGCCATCTTGCGAGTCTCCTAACATTTCTTGATAATGCACTCAAAGGCATTAAGCATAGAGTGTGAAAACTGAGTTTCCTTGAGAGCTGCTTGGAAGCCTGATGGTGTGTGAAGTTAGTGAGCCAAATGGAGTTGTTCTCCCACAAGAACCACTCGGCTGATTCTTCTTCAATATGCCCTTCACCAACATGCAGTGTTTCCTTGATTGAATTAGCTCTCACACCAACATGTTTGTCTAGAGCCTTTGCATTGTGGACTCTCTGAAAACGGCTTTGGCGCTGAAGTTGTCTGTGAATGTGGAGTTGGTGGCATGTGAAACCCGCATGTGGAGCATTGGTTTGCGTGGAATGCTCACCAAGCTTCCATTCAGTCCTAGGCACTCAAAGGGCATTAAGCATAGAGTGTGAAAACTGAGTTTCCTTGAGAGCTGCTTGGAAACCTGATGGTGTGTGAAGTTAATGAGCCAAATGGAGTTGTTCTCCCACAAGAACCACTCGGCTGATTCTTCTTCAATTTCCCTTTAGCAACATGCAGTGTTTGCTTGATTGAATTAGCTCTCACACAAACATGTGTGTCTAGAGCCTTTGCATTGAGCACTCTCTGAAAACTGCTTTGGCGCTGAAGTTGTCTGTGAATGTGGAGTTGGTGGCATGTGAAACCCGCATGTGGAGCATTGGTTTGTTTTTGTTGCTCACCTATCTTCATTTTTGTTGTAGGCAATCAAAGGTCATTAAACATAGAGTGTGAAAAGTGAGTTTCCTTGAGAGCTGCTTGGAAGCCTGATGGTGTGTGAACTTAGTGAGCCAAATTGAGTTGTTCTCCCTCAAGAACCGCTCAGCTGATTCTTCTTCAATTTGCCCTTCACCAACATGCAGTGTTTCCTTGATTGAATTAGCTCTCACACCAATATTTGTGTCTAGAGCCTTTGCATTGGGGACTCTCTAAAAAAGGCTTTGGCGCTGAAGTTGTCTGTGAATGTGGAGTTGGTGGCATGTAAAACCCGCATGTGGAGCATTGGTTAATGTGGGATATTCTACCAGGTTCATTTCTTGATAATGCACTCAAAGGGCATTAATCATAGAGTGTGAAAACTGAGTTTCCTTGAGAGCTGCTTGGAAGCCTGATGGTGTGTGAAGTTAGTGAGCCTCAGGGAGTTGTTCTCCCACAAGAACCACTCGGCTGATTCTTCTTCAATATGCCATTCACCAACATGCAGTGTTTCCTTGATTGAATTAGCTCTCACACTAACATGTGTGTATAGAGCCTTTGCATTGAGGCCTCTCTGAAAAAAGCTTTGGCGCTGAAGTTGTCTGTGAATGTGGAGTTGGTGGCATGTGAAACCCACATGTGGAGCATTGCTTTGCGTAGAATGCTCACCAAGCTTCCATTCAGTCCTAGGCACTCAAAGGGCATTAAGCATAGAGTGTGAAAACTGAGTTTCCTAGAGAGCTGCTTGGAAGTCTGATGGTGTGTGCAGTCAGTGAGCCAAATGGAGTTGTTCTCCCCCAAGAAACACTCGGCTGATTCTTCTTCAACATGCCCTTCACCAACATGTAGTTTTTCCTTGATTGAATTAGCTCTCACACCAATATTTGCGCCTAGAGCCTTTGCCTTGGGGACTCTCTGAAAACGGCTTTATCGCTGAAGTTGTCTGTGAATGTGGAGTTGGTGGCATGTGAAACCCGCATATGCAGCATTAGTGTGTGTGGGATGCGCCACCATGTTCATTCCTAGATAATGCACTCAAAGGGCATTAAGCATAGAATGTGAAAACTGAGTTTCCTTGAGAGCTGCTTGGACGCCTGATGTGTGTGAAGTTAGTGAGCCTCAGGAAGTTGTTCTCCCACAAGAACCACTCGGCTGATTCTTCTTCAATTTGCCCTTCACCAACATGAAGTGTTTCCTTGATTGAATTAGCTCTCACACCAATATTTGTGTCTACAACCTTTTTCATTGAGGGCTATCTGAAAACAGCTTTGGCGCTGAAGTTGTCTGTGAATGTGGAGTTCGTGGCATGTGAAACCCGCATGTGGAGCATTGGTTTGTGCGTGGAATGCTCACCAAGCTTCCATTCAGTCCTAGGCACTCAAAGGACATTAAGCATAGAGTGTGAAAACTGAGTTTCCTTGAGAGCTGCTTGGAAACCTGATGGTGTGTGAAGTTTGTGATCCAAAAGGAGTTGTTCTCCCACAAGAACCACTCGGCTGATTCTTCTTCAATTTGCCCTTCACCAACATGAAGTGTTTCCTTGATTGAATTAGCTCTCACACCAATATTTGTGTCTAGAGCCTTTGCATTGAGCACTCTCTGAAAACTGCTTTGGCGCTGAAGTTGTCTGTGAATGTGGAGTTGGTGGCATATGAAACCCGCATGTGGAGCATTGGTTTGTGTGGGATGCTCTACCAGGTCTATTTCTTGATAATGCACTCAAAGGCATTAAGCATAGAGTGTGAAAACTGAGTTTCCTTGAGAGCTGCTTGGAAGCCTGATGGTGTGTGAAGTTAGTGAGCCTCAGGGAGTTGTTCTCCCACAAGAACCACTCGGCTGATTCTTCTTCAATATGCCCTTCACCAACATGCAGTGTTTCCTTGATTGAATTAGCTCTCACACAAATATTTGTGTCTAGAGCCTTTGCATTGAGGACTCTCTGAAAAGGTTTTTGGCGCTAAGTTGTCTCTGAATGTTGAGTTGGTGGCATGTGAAACCCGCATGTGGAGCATTGGGTTGTGTGGGATGCTCTACCGGGTTCATTCCTAGATAATACACTCAAAGGGCATTAAGGATAGAGTGTGAAAACTGAGTTTCCTTGAGAGCTGCTTGGAAGCCTGATGGTGTGTGAAGTTAGTGAGCCAAATGGAGTTGTTCTCCCTCAAGAACCACTTGGCTGATTCTTCTTCAATATGCCCTTCACCAGCATACAGTGTTTCCTTGATTGAATTAGCTCTCACAACAATATTTGTGTCTAGAGCCTTTGCATTGAGGGCTATCTGAAAACGGCTTTGGCGCTGAAGTTGTCTGTGAATGTGGAGTTGGTGGCATGTAAAACCCGCATGTGGAGCATTGGCTAATGTGGGATATTCTACCAGGTTCATTCCTAGATAATGCACTCAAAGGGCATTAAGCATAGAGTGTGAAAACTGAGTTTCCTTGAGAGCTGCTTGGAAGCCTGATGGTGTGTGAAGTTAGTGAGCCAAATGGAGTTGTTCTCCCACAAGAACCACTCGGCTGATTCTTCTTCAACATGCCCTTCACCAACATGCAGTGTTTCCTTGATTGAATTAGCTCTCACACCAATACTTGCGTCAAGAGCCTTTGCATTGAGGACTCTCTGAAAACGGCTTTGGCGCTGAAGTTGTCTGTGAATGTGGAGTTGGTGGCATGTGAAACCCGCTTGTGGAGCATTGGTTTGTGTGGGATGCTCTACCGGATTCATTCCTAGATAATGCACTCCAAGGGCATTAAGCATAGAGTGTGAAAACTGAGTTTCCTTGAGAGCTGCTTGGAAGCCTGATGGTGTGTGAAGTTAGTGAGCCTAAGGGAGTTGTTCTCCCACAAGAACCACTTGGCTGATTCTTCTTCAATATGCCCTTCACCAACATGCAGTGTTTCCTTGATTGAATTAGCTCTCACACCAATATTTGCGCCTAGAGCCTTTGCTTTGAGGACTCTCTGAAAACGGCTTTGGCGCTGAAGTTGTCTGTGAATGTGGAGTTGGTAGCATGTGAAACCCACATGTGGAGCATTGGTTTGTGTGGGATGCTCTACCGGGTTCATTCCTAGATAATGCACTCAAAGGGCATTAAGCATAGAGTGTGAAAACTGAGTTTCCTGCTGAGCTGCTTGGAAGCCTGATGGTGTGTGAAGTTAGTGAGCCAAATGGAGTTGTTCTCCCACAAGAACCACTCGGCTGATTCTTCTTCAATATGCCCTTCACCAGCATGCAGTGTTTCCTTGATTGAATTAGCTCTCACACCAATATTTGCGCCTAGAGCCTTTGCTTTGAGGACTCTCTGAAAACGGCTTATGCGCTGAAGTTGTCTGTGAATGTGGAGTTGGTGGCATGTGAAACCCGCATGTGGAGCATTGGTTTGTGCGTGGAATACTCACCAAGCTTCCATTCAGTCCTAGGCACTCAAAGGGCATTAAGCATAGAGTGTGAAAACTGAGTTTCCTGCAGAGCTGCTTGGAAGTCTGATGGTGTGTGCAGTCAGTGAGCCAAATGGAGTTGTTCTCCCCCAAGAAACACTCGGATGATTCTTCTTCAATATGCCCTTCACCAACATGTAGTTTTTCCTTGACTGAATTAGCTCTCACACCAATATTTGCGCCTAGAGCCTTTGCTTTGAGGACTCTCTGAAAACAGCTTTGGCGCTGAAGTTGTCTGTGAATGTGGAGTTGGTGGCATGTGAAACCCGCATGTGGAGCATTGGTTTGTGCGTGGAATACTCACCAAGCTTCCATTCAGTCCTAGGCACTCAAAGGGCATTAAGCATAGAGTGTGAAAACTGAGTTTCCTGCAGAGCTGCTTGGAAGTCTGATGGTGTGTGCAGTCAGTAAGCCAAATGGAGTTGTTCTCCCCCAAGAAACACTCGGCTGATTCTTCTTCAATATGCCCTTCACCAACATGTAGTTTTTCCTTGATTGAATTAGCTCTCACACCAATATTTGCGCCTAGAGCCTTTGCAATGAGGACTCTCTGAAAAAGTTTTTGGCGCTGAAGTTGTCTGTGAATGTGGAGTTGGTGGCATGTGAAACCCGCATATGCAGCATTAGTGTGTGTGGGATGCGCCACCATGTTCATTCCTAGATAATGCACTCAAAGGGCATTAAGCATAGAGTGTGAAAACTGAGTTTCCTTGAGAGCTGCTTGGAAACCTGATGGTGTGTGAAGTTTGTGATCCAAAAGGAGTTGTTCTCCCACAAGAACCACTCGGCTGATTCTTCTTCAATTTGCCCTTCACCAGCATGCAGTGTTTCCTTGATTGAATTAGCTCTCACACCAATATTTGTGTCTAGAGCCTTTGCATTGGGCACTCTCTGAAAACAGCTTTGTCGCTGAAGTTGTCTGTGAATGTTGAGTTGGTGGCATGTGAAACCCGCATGTGGAGCATTGGTTTGTGTGTGGAATGCTCTACCAGGTTCATTTATAGATAATGCACTCAAAGGGCATTAAGCATAGAGTGTGAAAACTGAGTTTCCTTGAGAGCTGCTTGGAAGCCTGATGGTGTGTGAAGTTAGTGAGCCAAATGGAGTTGTTCTCCCACAAGAACCACTCGGCTGATTCTTCTTCAATATGCCCTTCACCAACATGTAGTGTTTCCTTGATTGAATTAGCTCTCACACCAATATTTGCGCCTAGAGCCTTTGCTTTGAGGACTCTCTGAAAACGGCTTATGCGCTGAAGTTGTCTGTGAATGTGGAGTTGGTGGCATGTGAAACCCGCATGTGGAGCATTGGTTTGTGCGTGGAATGCTCACCAAGCTTCCATTCAGTCCTAGGCACTCAAAGGGCATTAAGCATAGAGTGTGAAAACTGAGTTTCCTAGAGAGCTGCTTGGAAGTCTGATGGTGTGTGCAGTCAGTGAGCCAAATGGAGTTGTTCTCCCACAAGAAACACTCGGCTGATTCTTCTTCAATATGCCCTTCACCAACATGTAGTTTTTCCTTGATTGAATTAGCTCTCACACCAATATTTGCGCCTAGAGCCTTTGCATTGAGGACTCTCTGAAAAAGTTTTTGGCGCTGAAGTTGTCTGTGAATGTGGAGTTGGTGGCATGTGAAACCCGCATATGCAGCATTAGTGTGTGTGGGATGCGCCACCATGTTCATTCCTAGATAATGCACTCAAAGGGCATTAAGCATAGAGTGTGAAAACTGAGTTTCCTTGAGAGCTGCTTGGAAACCTGATGGTGTGTGAAGTTTGTGATCCAAAAGGAGTTGTTCTCCCACAAGAACCACTCGGCTGATTCTTCTTCAACATGCCCTTCACCAACATGCAGTGTTTCCTAGATTGAATTAGCTCTCACACCAATATTTGTGTCTAGAGCCTTTGCATTGGGCACTCTCTGAAAACGGCTTTGGCGCTGAAGTTGTCTGTGAATGTGGAGTTGGTGGCATGTAAAACCCGCATGTGGAGCATTGGTTAATGTGGGATATTCTACCAGGTCCATTCCTTGATAATGCACTCAAAGGCATTAAGCATAGAGTGTAAAAAATGAGTTTCCTTGAGAGCTGCTTGGACGCCTGATGGTGTGTGAAGTTAGTGAGCCTCAGGGAGTTGTTCTCCCACAAGAACCACTCGGCTGATTCTTCTTCAATATGCGCTTCACCAACATGCAGTGTTTCCTTGATTGAATTATCTCTCACACAAATATTTGCGTCCATAGCCTTTGCATTGAGGACTCTCTGAAAACGGCTTTGGCGCTGAAGTTGTATGTGAATGTAGAGTTGGTGGCATGTGAAACCCGCATGTGGAGCATTGGTTTGTGTGGGATATTCTACCAGGTCTATTTCTTGATAATGCACTCAAAGGCATTAAGCATAGAGTGTGAAAACTGAGTTTCCTTGAGAGCTGCTTGGAAGCCTGATGGTGTGTGAAGTTAGTGAGCCTCAGGGAGTTGTTCTCCCACAAGAACCACTCGGCTGATTCTTCTTCAATATGCCCTTCACCAACATGCAGTGTTTCCTTGATTGAATTAGCTCTCACACCAATATTTGTGTCTAGAGCCTTTGCATTGAGGACTCTCTGAAAAGGTTTTTGGCGCTGAAGTTGTCTGTGAATGTTGAGTTGGTGGCATGTGAAACCCGCATGTGGAGCATTGGTTTGTGTGGGATGCTCTACCGGGTTCATTCCTAGATAATGCACTCAAAGGGCATTAAGGATAGAGTGTGAAAACTGAGTTTCCTTGAGAGCTGCTTGGAAGCCTGATGGTGTGTGAAGTTAGTGAGCCAAATGGAGTTGTTCTCCCTCAAGAACCACTCGGCTGATTCTTCTTCAATATGCCCTTCACCAGCATGCAATGTTTCCTTGATTGAATTAGCTCTCACACCAATATTTGTGTCTAGAGCCTTTGCATGGAGGGCTATCTGAAAACAGCTTTGGCGCTGAAGTTGTCTGTGAATGTGGAGTTGGTGGCATGTAAAACCCGCATGTGGAGCATTGGTTAATGTGGGATATTCTACCAGGTTCATTCCTAGATAATGCACTCAAAGGGCATTAAGCATAGAGTGTGAAAACTGAGTTTCCTTGAGAGCTGCTTGGAAGCCTGATGGTGTGTGAAGTTAGTGAGCCAAATGGAGTTGTTCTCCCACAAGAACCACTCGGCTGATTCTTCTTCAACATTCCCTTCACCAACATGCAGTGTTTCCTTGATTGAATTAGCTCTCACACCAATACTTGCGTCAAGAGCCTTTGCATTGAGGACTCTCTGAAAACGGCTTTGGCGCTGAAGTTGTCTGTGAATGTGGAGTTGGTGGCATGTGAAACCCGCATGTGGAGCATTGGTTTGTGTGGGATGCTCTACCGGGTTCATTCCTAGATAATGCACTCCAAGGGCATTAAGCATAGAGCGTGAAAACTGAGTTTCCTTGAGAGCTGCTTGGAAGCCTGATGGTGTGTGAAGTTAGTGAGCCAAATGGTGTTGTTCTCCCACAAGAACCACTCGGCTGATTCTTCTTCAATATGCCCTTCACCAACATGCAGTGTTTCCTTGATTGAATTAGCTCTCACACCAATATTTGCGCCTAGAGCCTTTGCTTTGAGGAATCACTGAAAACGGCTTTGGCGCTGAAGTTGTCTGTGAATGTGGAGTTGGTGGCATGTGAAACCCGCATGTGGAGCATTGGTTTGTGCGTGGAATACTCACCAAGCTTCCATTCAGTCCTAGGCACTCAAAGGGCATTAAGCATAGAGTGTGAAAACTGAGTTTCCTGCAGAGCTGCTTGGAAGTCTGATGGTGTGTGCAGTCAGTGAGCCAAATGGAGTTGTTCTCCCCCAAGAAACACTCGGCTGATTCTTCTTCAATATGCCCTTCACCAACATGTAGTTTTTCCTTGATTGAATTAGTTCTCACACCAATATTTGCGCCTAGAGCCTTTACAATGAGGACTCTCTGAAAAAGTTATTGGCGCTGAAGTTGTCTGTGAATGTGGAGTTGGTGGCATGTGAAACCCGCATATGCAGCATTAGTGTGTGTGGGATGCGCCACCATGTTCATTCCTAGATAATGCACTCAAAGGGCATTTAGCATAGAGTGTGAAAACTGAGTTTCCTTGAGAGCTGCTTGGAAACCTAATGGTGTGTGAAGTTTGTGATCCAAAAGGAGTTGTTCTCCCACAAGAACCACTCGGCTGATTCTTCTTCAATTTGCCCTTCACCAGCATGCAGTGTTTCCTTGATTGAATTAGCTCTCACACCAATATTTGTGTCTAGAGCCTTTGCATTGGGCACTCTCTGAAAACAGCTTTGACGCTCAAGTTGTCTGTGAATGTTGAGTTGGTGGCATGTGAAACCCGCATGTGGAGCATTGGTTTGTGTGGGATGCTCTACCGGGTTCATTTATAGATAATGCACTCAAAGGGCATTAAGCATAGAGTGTGAAAACTGAGTTTCCTTGAGAGCTGCTTGGAAGCCTGATGGTGTGTGAAGTAGGTGAGCCAAATGGAGTTGTTCTCCCACAAGAACCACTCGGCTGATTCTTCTTCAATATGCCCTTACCAACATGCCGTGTTTCCTTGATTGAATTAGCTCTCACACCAACATGTGTGTATAGAGCCTTTGCATTGAGGACTCTCTGAAAAAAGCTTATGCGCTGAAGTTTTCTGTGAATGTGGAGTTGGTGGCATGTGAAACCCGCATATGCAGCATTAGTGTGTGTGGGATGCGCCACCATGTTCATTCCTAGATAATGCACTCAAAGGGCATTAAGCATAGAGTGTGAAAACTGAGTTTCCTTGAGAGCTGCTTGGAAACCTGATGGTGTGTGAAGTTTGTGATCCAAAAGGAGTTGTTCTCCCACAAGAACCACTCAGCTGATTCTTCTCAATTTGCCCTTCACCAACATGCAGTGTTTCCTAGAATGAATTAGCTCTCACACCAATATTTGTGTCTAGAGCCTTTGCATTGGGCACTCTCTGAAAACGGCTTTGGCGCTGAAGTTGTCTGTAAATGTGGAGTTGGTGGCATGTAAAACCCGCATGTGGAGCATTGGATAATGTGGGAT
This sequence comes from Ochotona princeps, assembly GCF_030435755.1. Taxonomy (NCBI): domain Eukaryota; kingdom Metazoa; phylum Chordata; class Mammalia; order Lagomorpha; family Ochotonidae; genus Ochotona; species Ochotona princeps. The sequence continues at coordinate 102,865,726 of NC_080835.1, read as the reverse complement.
ATTCTACCAGGTCCATTTCTTGATAATGCACTCAAAGGCATTAAGCATAGAGTGTGAAAACTGAGTTTCCTTGAGAGCTGCTTGGACGCCTGATTGTGTGTGAAGTTAGTGAGCCTCAGGGAGTTGTTCTCCCACAAGAACCACTCGGCTGATTCTTCTTCAATATGCGCTTCACCAACATGCAGTGTTTCCTTGATTGAATTATCTTTCACACAAATATTTGCGTCAAGAGCCTTTGCATTGAGGACTCTCTGAAAACGGCTTTGGCGCTGAAGTTGTCTGTGAATGTGGAGTTGGTGGCATGTGAAACCCGCATGTGGAGCATTGGTTTGTTTGGGATGCTCTACCAGGTTCATTCCTTGATAATGCACTCAAAGGGCATTAAGCATAGAGTGTGAAAACTGAGTTTCCTTGAGAGCTGCTTGGAAGCCTGATGGTGTGTGAAGTTAGTGAGCCTCAGGTAGTTGTTCTCCCACAAGAACCACTTGGCTGATTCTTCTTCAATATGCCCTTCACCAACATGCAGTGTTTCCTTGATTGAATTAGCTCTCACACCAATATTTGCGCCTAGAGCCTTTGCTTTGAGGACTCTCTGAAAACGGCTTTGGCGCTGAAGTTGTCTGTGAATGTGGAGTTGGTGGCATGTGAAACCCGCATGTGGAGCATTGGTTTGTGTGGGATATTCTACCAGGTCTATTTGTTGATAATGCACTCAAAGGCATTAAGCATAGAGTGTGAAAACTGAGTTTCCTTGAGAGCTGCTTGGAAACCTGATGGTGTGTGAAGTTTGTGATCCAAAAGGAGTTGTTCTCCCACAAGAACCACTCAGCTGATTCTTCGTCAATTTGCCCTTCACCAACATGCAGTGTTTCCTAGATTGAATTAGCTCTCACACCAATATTTGTGTCTAGAGCCTTTGCATTGGGCACTCTCTGAAAACGGCTTTGGCGCTGAAGTTGTCTGTGAATGTGGAGTTGGTGGCATGTAAAACCCGCATGTGGAGCATTGGATAATGTGGGATATTCTACCAGGTCCATTTCTTGATAATGCACTCAAAGGCATTAAGCATAGAGTGTGAAAACTGAGTTTCCTTGAGAGCTGCTTGGACGCCTGATGGTGTGTGAAGTTATTGAGCCTCAGGGAGTTGTTCTCCCACAAGAACCACTCGGCTGATTCTTCTTCAATATGCGCTTCACCAACATGCAGTGTTTCCTTGATTGAATTATCTTTCACACAAATATTTGCGTCCATAGCCTTTGCATTGAGGACTCTCTGAAAACGGCTTTGGCGCTGAAGTTGTCTGTGAATGTGGAGTTGGTGGCATGTGAAACCCGCATGTGGAGCATTGGTTTGTGTGGGATGCTCTACCGGGTTCATTCCTAGATAATGCACTCAAAGGGCATTAAGGATAGAGTGTGAAAACTGAGTTTCCTTGAGAGCTGCTTGGAAGCCTGATGGTGTGTGAAGTTAGTGAGCCAAATGGAGTTGTTCTCCCACAAGAACCACTCGGCTGATTCTTCTTCAATATGCCCTTCACCAGCATGCAATGTTTCCTTGATTGAATTAGCTCTCACACCAATATTTGTGTCTAGAGCCTTTGCATTGAGGGCTATCTGAAAACTGCTTTGGCGCTGAAGTTGTCTGTGAATGTGGAGTTGGTGGCATGTAAAACCCGCATGTGGAGCATTGGTTAATGTGGGATATTCTACCAGGTTCATTCCTAGATAATGCACTCAAAGGGCATTAAGCATAGAGTGTGAAAACTGAGTTTCCTTGAGAGCTGCTTGGAAGCCTGATGGTGTGTGAAGTTAGTGAGCCAAATGGAGTTGTTCTCCCACAAGAACCACTCGGCTGATTCTTCTTCAACATGCCCTTCACCAACATGCAGTGTTTCCTTGATTGAATTAGCTCTCACACCAATACTTGCGTCAAGAGCCTTTGCATTGAGGACTCTCTGAAAACGGCTTTGGCGCTGAAGTTGTCTGTGAATGTGGAGTTGGTGGCATGTGAAACCCGCATGTGGAGCATTGGTTTGTGTGGGATGCTCTACCGGGTTCATTCCTAGATAATGCACTCCAAGGGCATTAAGCATAGAGCGTGAAAACTGAGTTTCCTTGAGAGCTGCTTGGAAGCCTGATGGTGTGTGAAGTTAGTGAGCCAAATGGTGTTGTTCTCCCACAAGAACCACTCGGCTGATTCTTCTTCAATATGCCCTTCACCAACATGCAGTGTTTCCTTGATTGAATTAGCTCTCACACCAATATTTGCGCCTAGAGCCTTTGCTTTGAGGACTCTCTGAAAACGGCTTATGCGCTGAAGTTGTCTGTAACTGTGGAGTTGGTGGCATGTGAAACCCGCATGTGGAGCATTGGTTTGTGCGTGGAATACTCACCAAGCTTCCTTTCAGTCCTAGGCACTCAAAGGGCATTAAGCATAGAGTGTGAAAACTGAGTTTTCTGCAGAGCTGCTTGGAAGTCTGATGGTGTGTGCAGTCAGTGAGCCAAATGGAGTTGTTCTCCCCCAAGAAACACTCGGCTGATTCTTCTTCAATATGCCATTCACCAACATGTAGTTTTTCCTTGATTGAATTAGCTCTCACACCAATATTTGCGCCTAGAGCCTTTGCTTTGAGGAATCTCTGAAAACGGCTTTGGCGCTGAAGTTGTCTGTGAATGTGGAGTTGGTGGCATGTGAAACCCGCATGTGGAGCATTGGTTTGTGCGTGGAATACTCACCAAGCTTCCATTCAGTCCTAGGCACTCAAAGGGCATTAAGCATAGAGTGTGAAAACTGAGTTTCCTTGAGAGCTGCTTGGAAGTCTGATGGTGTGTGCAGTCAGTGAGCCAAATGGAGTTGTTCTCCCCCAAGAAACACTCGGCTGATTCTTCTTCAATATGCCCTTCACCAACATGTAGTTTTTCCTTGATTGAATTAGCTCTCACACCAATATTTGCGCCTAGAGCCTTTGCAATGAGGACTCTCTGAAAAAGTTTTTGGCGCTGAAGTTGTCTGTGAATGTGGAGTTGGTGGCATGTGAAAGCCGCATTTGCAGCATTAGTGTGTGTGGGATGCGCCACCATGTTCATTCCTAGATAATGCACTCAAAGGGCATTAAGCATAGAGTGTGAAAACTGAGTTTCCTTGAGAGCTGCTTGGAAACCTAATGGTGTGTGAAGTTTGTGATCCAAAAGGAGTTGTTCACCCACAAGAACCACTCGGCTGATTCTTCTTCAATTTGCCCTTCACCAGCATGCAGTGTTTCCTTGATTGAATTAGCTCTCACACCAATATTTGTGTCTAGAGCCTTTGCATTGGGCACTCTCTGAAAACAGCTTTGACGCTCAAGTTGTCTGTGAATGTTGAGTTGGTGGCATGTGAAACCCGCATGTGGAGCATTGGTTTGTGTGGGATGCTCTACCGGGTTCATTTATAGATAATGCACTCAAAGGGCATTAAGCATAGAGTGTGAAAACTGAGTTTCCTTGAGAGCTGCTTGGAAGCCTGATGGTGTGTGAAGTAGGTGAGCCAAATGGAGTTGTTCTCCCACAAGAACCACTCGGCTGATTCTTCTTCAATATGCCCTTACCAACATGCTGTGTTTCCTTGATTGAATTAGCTCTCACACCAACATGTGTGTATAGAGCCTTTGCATTGAGGACTCTCTGAAAAAAGCTTTGGCGCTGAAGTTGTCTGTGAATGTGGAGTTGGTGGCATGTGAAACCCACATGTGGAGCATTGGTTTGCGTGGAATGCTCACCAAGCTTCCATTCAGTCCTAGGCACTCAAAGGGCATTAAGCATAGAGTGTGAAAACTGAGTTTCCTTGAGAGCTGCTTGGAAGCCTGATGGTGTGTGAAGTTAGTGAGCCTCAGGGAGTTGTTCTCCAACAAGAACCACTCGGCTGATTCTTCTTCAATATGCCCTTCACCAACATGCAGTGTTTCCTTGATTGAATTAGCTCTCACACCAATATTTGCGTCCATAGCCTTTGCATTGAGGACTCTCTGAAAACGGCTTTGGCGCTGAAGTTGTCTGTGAATGTGGAGTTGGTGGCATGTAAAACCCGCATGTGGAGCATTGGTTAATGTGGGATATTCTACCAGGTTCATTCCTAGATAATGCACTCAAAGGGCATTAAGCATAGAGTGTGAAAACTGAGTTTCCTTGAGAGCTGCTTGGAAGCCTGATGGTGTGTGAAGTTAGTGAGCCAAATGGAGTTGTTCTCCCACAAGAACCACTCGGCTGATTCTTCTTCAACATGCCCTTCACCAACATGCAGTGTTTCCTTGATTGAATTAGCTCTCACACCAATACTTGCGTCAAGAGCCTTTGCATTGAGGACTCTCTGAAAACGGCTTTGGCGCTGAAGTTGTCTGTGAATGTGGAGTTGGTGGCATGTGAAACCCGCATGTGGAGCATTGGTTTGTGTGGGATGCTCTACCGGGTTCATTCCTAGATAATGCACTCCAAGGGCATTAAGCATAGAGCGTGAAAACTGAGTTTCCTTGAGAGCTGCTTGGAAGCCTGATGGTGTGTGAAGTTAGTGAGCCAAATGGTGTTGTTCTCCCACAAGAACCACTCGGCTGATTCTTCTTCAATATGCCCTTCACCAACATGCAGTGTTTCCTTGATTGAATTAGCTCTCACACCAATATTTGCGCCTAGAGCCTTTGCTTTGAGGACTCTCTGAAAACGGCTTATGCGCTGAAGTTGTCTGTAACTGTGGAGTTGGTGGCATGTGAAACCCGCATGTGGAGCATTGGTTTGTGCGTGGAATACTCACCAAGCTTCCTTTCAGTCCTAGGCACTCAAAGGGCATTAAGCATAGAGTGTGAAAACTGAGTTTTCTGCAGAGCTGCTTGGAAGTCTGATGGTGTGTGCAGTCAGTGAGCCAAATGGAGTTGTTCTCCCCCAAGAAACACTCGGCTGATTCTTCTTCAATATGCCATTCACCAACATGTAGTTTTTCCTTGATTGAATTAGCTCTCACACCAATATTTGCGCCTAGAGCCTTTGCTTTGAGGAATCTCTGAAAACGGCTTTGGCGCTGAAGTTGTCTGTGAATGTGGAGTTGGTGGCATGTGAAACCCGCATGTGGAGCATTGGTTTGTGCGTGGAATACTCACCAAGCTTCCATTCAGTCCTAGGCACTCAAAGGGCATTAAGCATAGAGTGTGAAAACTGAGTTTCCTGCAGAGCTGCTTGGAAGTCTGATGGTGTGTGCAGTCAGTGAGCCAAATGGAGTTGTTCTCCCCCAAGAAACACTCGGCTGATTCTTCTTCAATATGCCCTTCACCAACATGTAGTTTTTCCTTGATTGAATTAGCTCTCACACCAATATTTGCGCCTAGAGCCTTTGCAATGAGGACTCTCTGAAAAAGTTTTTGGCGCTGAAGTTGTCTGTGAATGTGGAGTTGGTGGCATGTGAAAGCCGCATTTGCAGCATTAGTGTGTGTGGGATGCGCCACCATGTTCATTCCTAGATAATGCACTCAAAGGGCATTAAGCATAGAGTGTGAAAACTGAGTTTCCTTGAGAGCTGCTTGGAAACCTAATGGTGTGTGAAGTTTGTGATCCAAAAGGAGTTGTTCACCCACAAGAACCACTCGGCTGATTCTTCTTCAATTTGCCCTTCACCAGCATGCAGTGTTTCCTTGATTGAATTAGCTCTCACACCAATATTTGTGTCTAGAGCCTTTGCATTGGGCACTCTCTGAAAACAGCTTTGACGCTCAAGTTGTCTGTGAATGTTGAGTTGGTGGCATGTGAAACTCGCATGTGGAGCATTGGTTTGTGTGGGATGCTCTACCGGGTTCATTTATAGATAATGCACTCAAAGGGCATTAAGCATAGAGTGTGAAAACTGAGTTTCCTTGAGAGCTGCTTGGAAGCCTGATGGTGTGTGAAGTAGGTGAGCCAAATGGAGTTGTTCTCCCACAAGAACCACTCGGCTGATTCTTCTTCAATATGCCCTTACCAACATGCTGTGTTTCCTTGATTGAATTAGCTCTCACACCAACATGTGTGTATAGAGCCTTTGCATTGAGGACTCTCTGAAAAAAGCTTTGGCGCTGAAGTTGTCTGTGAATGTGGAGTTGGTGGCATGTGAAACCCACATGTGGAGCATTGGTTTGCGTGGAATGCTCACCAAGCTTCCATTCAGTCCTAGGCACTCAAAGGGCATTAAGCATAGAGTGTGAAAACTGAGTTTCCTTGAGAGCTGCTTGGAAGCCTGATGGTGTGTGAAGTTAGTGAGCCTCAGGGAGTTGTTCTCCAACAAGAACCACTCGGCTGATTCTTCTTCAATATGCCCTTCACCAACATGCAGTGTTTCCTTGATTGAATTAGCTCTCACACCAATATTTGCGCCTAGAGCCTTTGCTTTGAGGACTCTCTGAAAACGGCTTTGGCGCTGAAGTTGTCTGTGAATGTGGAGTTGGTGGCATGTGAAACCCGCATGTGGAGCATTGGTTTGTGCGTGGAATGGTCACCAAGCTTCCATTCAGTCCTAGGCACTCAAAGGGCATTAAGCATAGAGTGTGAAAACTGAGTTTCCTTGAGAGCTGCTTGGAAACCTGATGGTGTGTGAAGTTTGTGATCCAAAAGGAGTTGTTCTCCCACAAGAACCACTCAGCTGATTCTTCGTCAATATGACCTTCACCAGCATACAGTGTTTCCTAGATTGAATTAGCTCTCACACCAATATTTGTGTCTAGAGCCTTTGCATTGGGCACTCTCTGAAAACGGCTTTGGCGCTGAAGTTGTCTGTGAATGTGGAGTTGGTGGCATGTAAAACCCACATGTGGAGCATTGGATAATGTGGGATATTCTACCAGGTCCATTTCTTGATAATGCACTCAAAGGCATTAATCATAGAGTGTGAAAAATGAGTTTCCTTGAGAGCTGCTTGGACGCCTGATGGTGTGTGAAGTTAGTGAGCCTCAGGGAGTTGTTCTCCCACAAGAACCACTCGGCTGATTCTTCTTCAATATGCGCTTCACCAACATGCAGTGTTTCCTTGATTGAATTATCTTTCACACAAATATTTGCGTCAAGAGCCTTTGCATTGAGGACTCTCTGAAAACGGCTTTGGCGCTGAAGTTGTCTGTGAATGTGGAGTTGGTGGCATGTGAAACCCGCATGTGGAGCATTGGTTTGTGTGGGATGCTCTACCGGGTTCATTCCTAGATAATGCACTCAAAGGGCATTAAGCATAGAGTGTGAAAACTGAGTTTCCTTGAGAGCTACTTGGAAGCCTGATGGTGTGTGAAGTTAGTGAGCCAAATGGTGTTGTTCTCCCACAAGAACCACTCGGCTGATTCTTCTTCAATATGCCCTTCACCAACATGCAGTGTTTCCTTGATTGAATTAGCTCTCACACCAATATTTGCGCCTAGAGCCTTTGCTTTGAGGACTCTCTGAAAACGGCTTATGCGCTGAAGTTGTCTGTAACTGTGGAGTTGGTGGCATGTGAAACCCGCATGTGGAGCATTGGTTTGTGCGTGGAATACTCACCAAGCTTCCTTTCAGTCCTAGGCACTCAAAGGGCATTAAGCATAGAGTGTGAAAACTGAGTTTCCTTGAGAGCTGCTTGGAAGTCTGATGGTGTGTGCAGTCAGTGAGCCAAATGGAGTTGTTCTCCCCCAAGAAACACTCGGCTGATTCTTCTTCAATATGCCCTTCACCAACATGTAGTTTTTCCTTGATTGAATTAGCTCTCACACCAATATTTGCGCCTAGAGCCTTTGCAATGAGGACTCTCTGAAAAAGTTTTTGGCGCTGAAGTTGTCTGTGAATGTGGAGTTGGTGGCATGTGAAACCCGCATATGCAGCATTAGTGTGTGTGGGATGCGCCACCATGTTCATTCCTAGATAATGCACTCAAAGGGCATTAAGCATAGAGTGTGAAAACTGAGTTTCCTTGAGAGCTGCTTGGAAACCTAATGGTGTGTGAAGTTTGTGATCCAAAAGGAGTTGTTCTCCCACAAGAACCACTCGGCTGATTCTTCTTCAATTTGCCCTTCACCAGCATGCAGTGTTTCCTTGATTGAATTAGCTCTCACACCAATATTTGTGTCTAGAGCCTTTGCATTGGGCACTCTCTGAAAACAGCTTTGACGCTCAAGTTGTCTGTGAATGTTGAGTTGGTGGCATGTGAAACCCGCATGTGGAGCATTGGTTTGTGTGGGATGCTCTACCGGGTTCATTTATAGATAATGCACTCAAAGGGCATTAAGTATAGAGTGTGAAAACTGAGTTTCCTTGAGAGCTGCTTGGAAGCCTGATGGTGTGTGAAGTAGGTGAGCCAAATGGAGTTGTTCTCCCACAAGAACCACTCGGCTGATTCTTCTTCAATATGCCCTTACCAACATGCTGTGTTTCCTTGATTGAATTAGCTCTCACACCAACATGTGTGTATAGAGCCTTTGCATTGAGGACTCTCTGAAAAAAGCTTTGGCGCTGAAGTTGTCTGTGAATGTGGAGTTGGTGGCATGTAAAACCCGCATGTGGAGCATTGGATAATGTGGGATATTCTACCAGGTCCATTTCTTGATAATGCACTCAAAGGCATTAAGCATAGAGTGTGAAAACTGAGTTTCCTTGAGAGCTGCTTGGACGCCTGATGGTGTGTGAAGTTAGTGAGCCTCAGGGAGTTGTTCTCCCACAAGAACCACTAGGCTGATTCTTCTTCAATATGCCCTTCACCAACATGCAGTGTTTCCTTGATTGAATTAGCTCTCACACCAATATTTGTGTCTAGAGCCTTTGCATTGAGGACTCTCTGCAAAGGTTTTTGGCGCTGAAGTTGTCTGTGAATGTGGAGTTGGTGGCATGTGAAACCCGCATGTGGAGCATTGGTTTGTGTGGGATGCTCTACCGGGTTCATTCCTAGATAATGCACTCAAAGGGCATTAAGGATAGAGTGTGAAAACTGAGTTTCCTTGAGAGCTGCTTGGAAGCCTGATGGTGTGTGAAGTTAGTGAGCCAAATGGAGTTGTTCTCCCTCAAGAACCACTCGGCTGATTCTTCTTCAATATGCCCTTCACCAGCATGCAATCTTTCCTTGATTGTATTAGCTCTCACACCAATATTTGCGCCTAGAGCCTTTGCTTTGAGGACTCTCTGAAAACGGCTTTGGCGCTGAAGTTGTCTGTGAATGTGGAGTTGGTGGCATGTGAAACCCGCATGTGGAGCATTGGTTTGTGCGTGGAATGGTCACCAAGCTTCCATTCAGTCCTAGGCACTCAAAGGGCATTAAGCATAGAGTGTGAAAACTGAGTTTCCTTGAGAGCTGCTTGGAAACCTGATGGTGTGTGAAGTTTGTGATCCAAAAGGAGTTGTTCTCCCACAAGAACCACTCAGCTGATTCTTCGTCAATATGACCTTCACCAGCATACAGTGTTTCCTAGATTGAATTAGCTCTCACACCAATATTTGTGTCTAGAGCCTTTGCATTGGGCACTCTCTGAAAACGGCTTTGGCGCTGAAGTTGTCTGTGAATGTGGAGTTGGTGGCATGTAAAACCCACATGTGGAGCATTGGATAATGTGGGATATTCTACCAGGTCCATTTCTTGATAATGCACTCAAAGGCATTAATCATAGAGTGTGAAAAATGAGTTTCCTTGAGAGCTGCTTGGACGCCTGATGGTGTGTGAAGTTAGTGAGCCTCAGGGAGTTGTTCTCCCACAAGAACCACTCGGCTGATTCTTCTTCAATATGCGCTTCACCAACATGCAGTGTTTCCTTGATTGAATTATCTTTCACACAAATATTTGCGTCAAGAGCCTTTGCATTGAGGACTCTCTGAAAACGGCTTTGGCGCTGAAGTTGTCTGTGAATGTGGAGTTGGTGGCATGTGAAACCCGCATGTGGAGCATTGGTTTGTGTGGGATGCTCTACCGGGTTCATTCCTAGATAATGCACTCAAAGGGCATTAAGCATAGAGTGTGAAAACTGAGTTTCCTTGAGAGCTACTTGGAAGCCTGATGGTGTGTGAAGTTAGTGAGCCAAATGGTGTTGTTCTCCCACAAGAACCACTCGGCTGATTCTTCTTCAATATGCCCTTCACCAACATGCAGTGTTTCCTTGATTGAATTAGCTCTCACACCAATATTTGCGCCTAGAGCCTTTGCTTTGAGGACTCTCTGAAAACGGCTTATGCGCTGAAGTTGTCTGTAACTGTGGAGTTGGTGGCATGTGAAACCCGCATGTGGAGCATTGGTTTGTGCGTGGAATACTCACCAAGCTTCCTTTCAGTCCTAGGCACTCAAAGGGCATTAAGCATAGAGTGTGAAAACTGAGTTTCCTTGAGAGCTGCTTGGAAGTCTGATGGTGTGTGCAGTCAGTGAGCCAAATGGAGTTGTTCTCCCCCAAGAAACACTCGGCTGATTCTTCTTCAATATGCCCTTCACCAACATGTAGTTTTTCCTTGATTGAATTAGCTCTCACACCAATATTTGCGCCTAGAGCCTTTGCAATGAGGACTCTCTGAAAAAGTTTTTGGCGCTGAAGTTGTCTGTGAATGTGGAGTTGGTGGCATGTGAAACCCGCATATGCAGCATTAGTGTGTGTGGGATGCGCCACCATGTTCATTCCTAGATAATGCACTCAAAGGGCATTAAGCATAGAGTGTGAAAACTGAGTTTCCTTGAGAGCTGCTTGGAAACCTAATGGTGTGTGAAGTTTGTGATCCAAAAGGAGTTGTTCTCCCACAAGAACCACTCGGCTGATTCTTCTTCAATTTGCCCTTCACCAGCATGCAGTGTTTCCTTGATTGAATTAGCTCTCACACCAATATTTGTGTCTAGAGCCTTTGCATTGGGCACTCTCTGAAAACAGCTTTGACGCTCAAGTTGTCTGTGAATGTTGAGTTGGTGGCATGTGAAACCCGCATGTGGAGCATTGGTTTGTGTGGGATGCTCTACCGGGTTCATTTATAGATAATGCACTCAAAGGGCATTAAGTATAGAGTGTGAAAACTGAGTTTCCTTGAGAGCTGCTTGGAAGCCTGATGGTGTGTGAAGTAGGTGAGCCAAATGGAGTTGTTCTCCCACAAGAACCACTCGGCTGATTCTTCTTCAATATGCCCTTACCAACATGCTGTGTTTCCTTGATTGAATTAGCTCTCACACCAACATGTGTGTATAGAGCCTTTGCATTGAGGACTCTCTGAAAAAAGCTTTGGCGCTGAAGTTGTCTGTGAATGTGGAGTTGGTGGCATGTAAAACCCGCATGTGGAGCATTGGATAATGTGGGATATTCTACCAGGTCCATTTCTTGATAATGCACTCAAAGGCATTAAGCATAGAGTGTGAAAACTGAGTTTCCTTGAGAGCTGCTTGGACGCCTGATGGTGTGTGAAGTTAGTGAGCCTCAGGGAGTTGTTCTCCCACAAGAACCACTAGGCTGATTCTTCTTCAATATGCCCTTCACCAACATGCAGTGTTTCCTTGATTGAATTAGCTCTCACACCAATATTTGTGTCTAGAGCCTTTGCATTGAGGACTCTCTGCAAAGGTTTTTGGCGCTGAAGTTGTCTGTGAATGTGGAGTTGGTGGCATGTGAAACCCGCATGTGGAGCATTGGTTTGTGTGGGATGCTCTACCGGGTTCATTCCTAGATAATGCACTCAAAGGGCATTAAGGATAGAGTGTGAAAACTGAGTTTCCTTGAGAGCTGCTTGGAAGCCTGATGGTGTGTGAAGTTAGTGAGCCAAATGGAGTTGTTCTCCCTCAAGAACCACTCGGCTGATTCTTCTTCAATATGCCCTTCACCAGCATGCAATCTTTCCTTGATTGTATTAGCTCTCACACTAATATTTGTGTCTAGAGCCTTTGCATTGAGGGCTATCTGAAAACAGCTTTGGCGCTGAAGTTGTCTGTGAATGTGGAGTTGGTGGCATGTGAAACCCGCATGTGGAGCATTGGTTAATGTGGGATATTCTACCAGGTTCATTCCTAGATAATGCACTCAAAGGGCATTAAGCATAGAGTGTGAAAACTGAGTTTCCTTGAGAGCTGCTTGGAAGCCTGATGGTGTGTGAAGTTAGTGAGCCAAATGGAGTTGTTCTCCCACAAGAACCACTCGGCTGATTCTTCTTCAATATGCCCGTCACCAACATGCAGTGTTTCCTTGATTGAATTAGCTCTCACACCAATACTTGCGTCAAGAGCCTTTGCATTGAGGACTCTCTGAAAACGGCTTTGGCGCTGAAGTTGTCTGTGAATGTGGAGTTGGTGGCATGTGAAACCCGCATGTGGAGCATTGGGTTGTGTGGGATGCTCTACCGAGTTCATTCCTAGATAATGCACTCCAAGGGCATTAAGCATAGAGTGTGAAAACTGAGTTTCCTTGAGAGCTGCTTGGAAGCCTGATGGTGTGTGAAGTTAGTGAGCCAAATGGAGTTGTTCTCCCTCAAGAACCACTCGGCTGATTCTTCTTCAATATGACCTTCACCAACATGCAGTGTTTCCTTGATTGAATTAGCTCTCACACCAATATTTGCGCCTAGAGCCTTTGCTTTGAGGACTCTCTGAAAACGGCTTATTCGCTGAAGTTGTCTGTGAATGTGGAGTTGGTGGCATGTGAAACCCGCATGTGGAGCATTGGTTTGTGCGTGGAATACTCATCAAGCTTCCATTCAGTCCTAGGCACTCAAAGGGCATTAAGCATAGAGTGTGAAAACTGAGTTTCCTTGAGAGCTGCTTGGAAGTCTGATGGTGTGTGAAGTTAGTGAGCCTCAGGTATTTGTTCTCCCCCAAGAAACACTCGGCTGATTCTTCTTCAATATGCCCTTCACCAACATGCAGTGTATCCTTGATTGAATTAGCTCTCACACCAATATTTGCGCCTAGAGCCTTTGCTTTGAGGACTCTCTGAAAACGGCTTTGGCGCTGAAGTTGTCTGTGAATGTGGAGTTGGTGGCATGTGAAACCCGCATGTGGAGCATTGGTTTGTGCGTGGAATACTCATCAAGCTTCCATTCAGTCCTAGGCACTCAAAGGGCATTAAGCATAGAGTGTGAAAACTGAGTTTCCTGCAGAGCTGCTTGGAAGTCTGATGGTGTATGCAGTCAGTGAGCCAAATGGAGTTGTTCTGCCCCAAGAAACACTCGGCTGATTCTTCTTCAATATGCCCTTCACCAACATGTAGTTTTTCCTTGATTGAATTAGCTCTCACACCAATATTTGCGCCTAGATCCTTTGCTTTGAGGACTCTCTGAAAACGGCTTTGGCGCTGAAGTTGTCTGTGAATGTGGAGTTGGTGGCATGTGAAACCCGCATGTGGATCATTGGTTTGTGCGTGGAATGCTCACCAAGCTTCATTTCAGTCCTAGGCACTCAAAGGGCATTAAGCATAGAGTGTGAAAACTGAGTTTCCTTGAGAGCTGCTTGGAAACCTGATGGTGTGTGAAGTTTGTGATCCAAAACGAGTTGTTCTCCCACAAGAACCACTCGGCTGATTCTTCTTCAATTTGCCCTTCACCAACATGCAGTGTTTCCTTGATTGAATTAGCTCTCACACCAATATTTGTGTCTAGAGCCTTTGCCTTGGGGACTCTCTGAAAATGGCTTTATCGCTGAAGTTGTCTGTGAATGTGGAGTTGGTGGCATGTGAAACCCGCATGTGGAGCATTGGTTTGTGCGTGGAATACTCACCAAGCTTCCATTCAGTCCTAGGCACTCAAAGGGCATTAAGCATAGAGTGTGAAAACTGAGTTTCCTGCAGAGCTGCTTGGAAGTCTGATGGTGTGTGCAGTCAGTGAGCCAAATGGAGTTGTTCTCCCCCAAGAAACACTCGGCTGATTCTTCTTCAATATGCACTTCACCAACATGTAGTTTTTCCTTGATTGAATTAGCTCTCACACCAATATTTGCGCCTAGAGCCTTTGCAATGAGGACTCTTTGAAAAAGTTTTTGTCGCTGAAGTTGTCTGTGAATGTGGAGTTGGTGGCATGTGAAACCCGCATATGCAGCATTAGTGTGTGTGGGATGCGCCACCATGTTCATTCCTAGATAATGCACTCAAAGGGCATTAAGCATAGAGTGTGAAAACTGAGTTTCCTTGAGAGCTGCTTGGAAACCTGATGGTGTGTGAAGTTTGTGATCCAAAAGGAGTTGTTCTCCCACAAGAACCACTCGGCTGATTCTTCTTCAATTTGCCCTTCACCAGCATGCAGTGTTTCCTTGATTGAATTAGCTCTCACACCAATATTTGTGTCTAGAGCCTTTGCATTGTGCACTCTCTGAAAACAGCTTTGTCGCTGAAGTTGTCTGTGAATGTTGAGTTGGTGGCATGTGAAACCCGCATGTGGAGCATTGGTTAATGTTTGATATTCTACCAGGTCCATTTCTTGATAATGCACTCAAAAGCATTAAGTATAGAGTGTGAAAACTGAGTTTCCTTGAGAGCTGCTTAGACGCGTGATGGTGTGTGAAGTTAGTGAGCCTCAGGGAGTTGTTCTCCCACAAGAACCACTCGGCTGATTCTTCTTCAATATGCCCTTCACCAACATGCAGTGTTTCCTTGATTGAATTAGCTCTCACACCAATATTTGCGCCTAGAGCGTTTGCTTTGAGGACTCTCTGAAAACGGCTTTGGCGCTGAAGTTGTCTGTGAATGTGGAGTTGGTGGCATGTGAAACCCGCATGTGGAGCATTGGTTTGTGCGTGGAATGCTCACCAAGCTTCCATTCAGTCCTAGGCACTCAAAGGGCATTAAGCATAGAGTGTGAAAACTGAGTTTCCTTGAGAGCTGCTTGGAAACCTGATGGTGTGTGAAGTTTGTGATCCAAAAGGAGTTGTTCTCCCACAAGAACCACTCGGCTGATTCTTCTTCAATTTGCCCTTCACCAACATGAAGTGTTTCCTTGATTGAATTAGCTCTCACACAAATATTTCTGTCTAGAGACTTTGCATTGAGCACTCTCTGAAAACGGCTTTGGCGCTGAAGTTGTCTGTGAATGTGGAGTTGGTGGCATGTGAAACCCGCATGTGGAGCATTGGTTTGTGTGGGATATTCTACCAGGTCTATTTCTTGATAATGCACTCAAAGGCATTAAGCATAGAGTGTGAAAACTGAGTTTCCTTGAGAGCTGCTTGGAAGCCTGATGGTGTGTGAAGTTTGTGATCCAAAAGGAGTTGTTCTCCCACAAGAACCACTCGGCTGATTCTTCTTCAATATGCCCTTCACCAACATGCAGTGTTTCCTTGATTGAATTAGCTCTCACACCAATATTTGTGTCTAGAGCCTTTGCATTGAGGACTCTCTGAAAAGGTTTTTGGCGCTGAAGTTGTCTGTGAATGTTGAGTTGGTGGCATGTGAAACCCGCATGTGGAGCATTGGTTTGTGTGGGATGCTCTACCGGGTTCATTCCTAGATAATGCACTCAAAGGGCATTAAGCATAGAGTGTGAAAACTGAGTTTCCTTGAGAGCTGCTTGGAAGCCTGATGGTGTGTGGAGTTAGTGAGCCAAATGGAGTTGTTCTCCCTCAAGAACCACTTGGCTGATTCTTCTTCAATATGCCCTTCACCAGCATGCAGTGTTTCCTTGATTGAATTAGCTCTCACACCAATATTTGTGTCTAGAGCCTTTGCATTGAGGGCTATCTGAAAACGGCTTTGGCGCTGAAGTTGTCTGTGAATGTGGAGTTGGTGGCATGTGAAACCCGCATGTGGAGCATTGGTTTGTGCGTGGAATGCTCACCAAGCTTCCATTCAGTCCTAAGCACTCAAAGGGAATTAAGCATAGAGTGTGAAAACTGAGTTTCCTTGAGAGCTGCTTGGAAACCTGATGGTGTGTGAAGTTTGTGATCCAAAACGAGTTGTTCTCCCAAAAGAACCACTCGGCTGATTCTTCTTCAATTTGCCCTTCACCAACATGTAGTGTTTCCTTGATTGAATTAGCTCTCACACCAATATTTGTGTCTAGAGCCTTTGCCTTGGGGACTCTCTGAAAACGGCTTTATCGCTGCAGTTTTCTGTGAATGTGGAGTTGGTTTCATGTGAGACCCGCATGTGGAGCATTGGTTTGTGTGGGATGCTCTACCGGGTTCATTCCTAGATAATGCACTCAAAGGGCATTAAGCATAGAGTGTGAAAACTGAGTTTCCTTGAGAGCTGCTTGGAAGCCTGATGGTGTGTGAAGTTAGTGAGCCTCAGGTATTTGTTCTCCCACAAGAACCACTCGGCTGATTCTTCTTCAATATGCCCTTCACCAACATGCAGTGTTTCCTTGATTGAATTAGCTCTCACACCAATATTTGTGCCTAGAGCCTTTGCTTTGAGGACTCTCTGAAAACGGCTTTGGCGCTGAAGTTGTCTGTGAATGTGGAGTTGGTGCCATGTGAAACCCGCATGTGGAGCATTGGTTTGTGCGTGGAATACTCACCAAGCTTCCATTCAGTCCTAGGCACTCAAAGGGCATTAAGCATAGAGTGTGAAAACTGAGTTTCCTTGAGAGCTGCTTGGAAGTCTGATGGTTTGTTCAGTCAGTGAGCCAAATGGAGTTGTTCTCACCCAAGAAACACTCGGCTGATTCTTCTTCAATATGCCCTTCACCAACATGTAGTTTTTCCTTGTTTGAATTAGCTCTCACACCAATATTTGTGTCTAGAGCCTTTGCATTGGGCACTCTCTGAAAACAGCTTTGTCGCTGAAGTTGTCTGTGAATGTTGAGTTGGTGGCATGTGAAACCCGCATGTGGAGCATTGGTTTGTGTGGGATGCTCTACCGGGTTCATTTATAGATAATGCACTCAAAGGGCATTAAGCATAGAGTGTGAAAACTGAGTTTCCTTGAGAGCTGCTTGGAAGCCTGATGGTGTGTGAAGTTAGTGAGCCTGAGGGAGTTGTTCTCCCACAAGAACCACTCGGCTGATTCTTCTTCAATATGCCATTCACCAACATGCAGTGTTTCCTTGATTGAATTAGCTCTCACACCAATATTTGTGTTTAGAGCCTTGGCATTGAGGGCTATCTGAAAACGGCTTTGGCGCTGAAGTTGTCTGTGAATGTGGAGTTGGTGGCATGTAAAACCCGCATGTGGAGCATTGGTTAATGTGGGATATTCTACCAGGTCCATTTCTTGATAATGCACTCAAAGGCATTAAGCACAGAGTGTGAAAACTGAGTTTTCTTGAGAGCTGCTTGGACGCCTGATGGTGTGTGAAGTTAGTGAGCCTCAGGGAGTTGTTCTCCCACAAGAACCACTCGGCTGATTCTTCTTCAATATGCCCTTCACCAACATGCAGTGTTTCCTAGATTGAATTAGCTCTCACACCAATATAGGCGCCTAGAGCCTTTGCATTGAGGGCTACCTAAAACGGCTTTGGCGCTGAAGTTGTCTGTGAATGTGGAGTTGGTGGCATGTGAAACCCGCATGTGGAGCATTGGTTTGTGTGGGATGCTCTACCAGGTTCATTCCTTGATAATGCACTCAAAGGGCATTAAGCATAGAGTGTGAAAACTGAGTTTCCTTGAGAGCTGCTTGGAAGCCTGATGGTGTGTGAAGTTAGTGAGCCAAATGGAGTTGTTCTCCCACAAGAACCACTCGGCTGATTCTTCTTCAATATGCCCTTCACCAACATGCAGTGTTTCCTTGATTGAATTAGCTCTCACACAAATATTTGCGTCCAGAGCGTTGGCATTGAGGACTCTCTGAAAACGGCTTTGGCGCTGAAGTAGTCTGTGAATGTGGAGTTGGTGGCATGTGAAACCCGCATGTGGAGCATTGGTTTGTGTGGGATGCTCTACCGGGTTCATTCCTAGATAATGCACTCAAAGGGCATTAAGCATAGAGTGTGAAAACTGAGTTTCCTTGAGAGCTGCTTGGAAGCCTGATGGTGTGTGAAGTTAGTGAGCCTGAGGGAGTTGTTCTCCCTCAAGAACCACTCGGCTGATTCTTCTTCAATATGCCCTTCACCAACATGCAGTGTTTCCTTGATTGAATTAGCTCTCACACAAATATTTGCGCCTAGAGCCTTTGCTTTGAGAACTCTCTGAAAACGGCTTTGGTGCTGAAGTTGTCTGTGAATGTGGAGTTGGTGGCATGTGAAACCCGCATGTGGAGCATTGGTTTGTGCGTGGAATGCTCACCAAGCTTCCATTCAGTCCTAGGCACTCAAAGGGCATTAAGCATAGAGTGTGAAAACTGAGTTTCCTTGAGAGCTGCTTGGAAACCTGATGGTGTGTGAAGTTAGTGATCCAAAACGAGTTGTTCTCCCACAAGAACCACTCGGCTGATTCTTCTTCAATTTGCCCTTCACCAACATGCAGTGCTTCCTTGATTGAATTAGCTCTCACACCAATATTTGTGTCTAGAACCTTTGCCTTGGGGACTCTCTGAAAACGGCTTTGGCGCTGAAGTTGTCTTTGAATGTGGAGTTGGTGGCATGTGAAACCCGCATGTGGAGCATTGGTTTGTGTGGGATGCTCTACCGGGTTCATGCCTAGATAATGCACTCAAAGGGCATTAAGCATAGAGTGTGAAAACTGAGTTTCCTTGAGAGCTGCTTGGAAGCCTGATGGTGTGTGAAGTTAGTGAGCCTCAGGTATTTGTTCTCCCACAAGAACCATTCGGCTGATTCTTCTTCAATATGCCCTTCACCAACATGTAGTTTTTCCTTGATTGAATTAGCTCTCACACCAATATTTGCGCCTAGAGCCTTTGCATTGAGGACTCTCTGAAAAAGTTTTTGGCGCTGAAGTTGTCTGTAAATGTGGAGTTGGTGGCATGTGAAACCCGCATATGGAGCATTAGTGTGTGTGGGATGCTCTACCAGGTTCATTCCTTGATAATGCACTCAAAGGGCATTAAGGATAGAGTGTGAAAACTGAGTTTCCTTGAGAGCTGCTTCTAAGCCTGATGGTGTGTGAAGTTAGTGAGCCAAATGGAGTTGTTCTCCCACAAGAACCACTCGGCTGATTCTTCTTCAATATGCGCTTCACCAACATGCAGTGTTTCCTTGATTGAATTAGCTCTCACACCAATATTTGTGTTTAGAGCCTTTGCATTGAGGGCTATCTGAAAACGGCTTTGGCGCTGAAGTTGTCTGTGAATGTGGAGTTGGTGGCATGTAAAACCCGCATGTGGAGCATTGGTTAATGTGGGATATTCTACCAGGTCCATTTCTTGATAATGCACTCAAAGGCATTAAGCACAGAGTGTGAAAACTGAGTTTTCTTGAGAGCTGCTTGGACGCCTGATGGTGTGTGAAGTTAGTGAGCCTCAGGGAGTTGTTCTCCCTCAAGAACCACTCGGCTGATTCTTCTTCAATATGCCCTTCACCAACATGCAGTGTTTCCTAGATTGAATTAGCTCTCACACCAATATAGGCGCCTAGAGCCTTTGCATTGAGGGCTACCTAAAACGGCTTTGGCGCTGAAGTTGTCTGTGAATGTGGAGTTGGTGGCATGTGAAACCCGCATGTGGAGCATTGGTTTGTGTGGGATGCTCTACCAGGTTCATTCCTTGATAATGCACTCAAAGGGCATTAAGCATAGAGTGTGAAAACTGAGTTTCCTTGAGAGCTGCTTGGAAGCCTGATGGTGTGTGAAGTTAGTGAGCCAAATGGAGTTGTTGTCCCACAAGAACCACTCGGCTGATTCTTCTTCAATATGCCCTTCACCAACATGCAGTGTTTCCTTGATTGAATTATCTCTCACACAAATATTTGCGTCCAGAGCGTTGGCATTGAGGACTCTCTGAAAACGGCTTTGGCGCTGAAGTAGTCTGTGAATGTGGAGTTGGTGGCATGTGAAACCCGCATGTGGAGCATTGGTTTGTGTGGGATGCTCTACCGGGTTCATTCCTAGATAATGCACTCAAAGGGCATTAAGCATAGAGTGTGAAAACTGAGTTTCCTTGAGAGCTGCTTGGAAGCCTGATGGTGTGTGAAGTTAGTGAGCCTGAGGGAGTTGTTCTCCCTCAAGAACCACTCGGCTGATTCTTCTTCAATATGCCCTTCACCAACATGCAGTGTTTCCTTGATTGAATTAGCTCTCACACAAATATTTGCGCCTAGAGCCTTTGCTTTGAGAACTCTCTGAAAACGGCTTTGGTGCTGAAGTTGTCTGTGAATGTGGAGTTGGTGGCATGTGAAACCCGCATGTGGAGCATTGGTTTGTGCGTGGAATGCTCACCAAGCTTCCATTCAGTCCTAGGCACTCAAAGGGCATTAAGCATAGAGTGTGAAAACTGAGTTTCCTTGAGAGCTGCTTGGAAACCTGATGGTGTGTGAAGTTAGTGATCCAAAACGAGTTGTTCTCCCACAAGAACCACTCGGCTGATTCTTCTTCAATTTGCCCTTCACCAACATGCAGTGCTTCCTTGATTGAATTAGCTCTCACTCCAATATTTGTGTCTAGAACCTTTGCCTTGGGGACTCTCTGAAAACGGCTTTGGCGCTGAAGTTGTCTTTGAATGTGGAGTTGGTGGCATGTGAAACCCGCATGTGGAGCATTGGTTTGTGTGGGATGCTCTACCGGGTTCATGCCTAGATAATGCACTCAAAGGGCATTAAGCATAGAGTGTGAAAACTGAGTTTCCTTGAGAGCTGCTTGGAAGCCTGATGGTGTGTGAAGTTAGTGAGCCTCAGGTATTTGTTCTCCCACAAGAACCATTCGGCTGATTCTTCTTCAATATGCCCTTCACCAACATGTAGTTTTTCCTTGATTGAATTAGCTCTCACACCAATATTTGCGCCTAGAGCCTTTGCATTGAGGACTCTCTGAAAAAGTTTTTGGCGCTGAAGTTGTCTGTGAATGTGGAGTTGGTGGCATGTGAAACCCGCATATGCAGCATTAGTGTGTGTGGGATGCTCTACCAGGTTCATTCCTTGATAATGCACTCAAAGGGCATTAAGGATAGAGTGTGAAAACTGAGTTTCCTTGAGAGCTGCTTCTAAGCCTGATGGTGTGTGAAGTTAGTGAGTCAAATGGAGTTGTTCTCCCACAAGAACCACTCGGCTGATTCTTCTTCAATATGCCCTTCACCAGCATGCAGTGTTTCCTTGATTGAATTAGCTCTCACACCAATATTTGTGTCTAGAGCCTTGGCATTGAGGGCTCTCTGATAACGGCTTTGGCGCTGAAGTTGTCTGTGAATGTGGAGTTGGTGGCATGTGAAACCCGCATGTGGAGCATTGGTTAATGTGGGATATTCTACCAGGTTCATTCCTAGATAATGCACTCAAAGGGCATTAAGCATAGAGTGTGAAAACTGAGTTTCCTTGAGAGCTGCTTGGAAGCCTGATGGTGTGTGAAGTTAGTGAGCCAAATGGAGTTGTTCTCCCACAAGAACCACTCGGCTGATTCTTCTTCAACATGCCCTTCACCAACATGCAGTGTTTCCTTGATTGAATTAGCTCTCACACCAATACTTGCGTCAAGAGCCTTTGCATTGAGGACTCTCTGAAAACGGCTTTGGCGCTGAAGTTGTCTGTGAATGTGGAGTTGGTGGCATGTGAAACCCGCATGTGGAGCATTGGTTTGTGCGTGGAATGCTCACCAAGCTTCCATTCAATCCTAGGCACTCAAAGGGCATTAAGCATAGAGTGTGAAAACTGAGTTTCCTTGAGAGCTGCTTGGAAACCTGATGGTGTGTGAAGTTAGTGATCCAAAACGAGTTGTTCTCCCACAAGAACCACTCGGCTGATTCTTCTTCAATTTGCCCTTCACCAACATGCAGTGTTTCCTTGATTGAATTAGCTCTCACACCAATATTTGTGTCTAGAGCCTTTGCCTTGGGGACTCTCTGAAAACGGCTTTATCGCTGAAGTTGTCTGTGAATGTGGAGTTGGTGGCATGTGAAACCCGCATGTTGAGCATTGGTTTGTGTGGGATGCTCTACCGGGTTCATTCCTAGATAATGCACTCAAAGGGCATTAAGCATAGAGTGTGAAAACTGAGTTTCCTTGAGAGCTGCTTGGAAGCCTGATGGTGTGTGAACTTAGTGAGCCTGAGGGAGTTGTTCTCCCTCAAGAACCACTCGGCTGATTCTTCTTCAATATGCCCTTCACCAACATGCAGTGTTTCCTTGATTGAATTAGCTCTCACACAAATATTTGCGCCTAGAGCCTTTGCTTTGAGAACTCTATGAAAACGGCTTTGGCGCTGAAGTTGTCTGTGAATGTGGAGTTGGTGGCATGTGAAACCCGCATGTGGAGCATTGGTTTGTGCGTGGAATGCTCACCAAGCTCCATTCAGTTTTAGGCACTCAAAGGGCATTAAGCATAGAATGTGAAAACTGAGTTTCCTAGAGAGCTGCTTGGAAGTCTGATGGTGTGTGCAGTCAGTGAGCCAAATGGAGTTGTTCTCCCTCAAGAACCACTCGGCTGATTCTTCTTCAATATGCCCGTCACCAACATGCAGTGTTTCCTTGATTGAATTAGCTCTCACACCAATATTTGCGCCTAGAGCCTTTGCATTGAGGACTCTCTGAAAACGGCTTTGGCGCTGAAGTTGTCTGTGAATGTGGAGTTGGTGGCATGTGAAACCCGCATGTGGAGCATTAGTGTGTGTGAGATGCGCCACTATGTTCATTCCTAGATAATGCACTCAAAGGGCATTAAGCATAGAGTGTGAAAACTGAGTTTCCTTGAGAGCTGCTTGGAAACCTGATGGTGTGTGAAGTTAGTGAGCCTCAGGTAGCTGTTCTCCCACAAGAACCACTCGGCTGATTCTTCTTCAATATGCTCTTCACCAACATGCAGTGTTTCCTAGATTGAATTAGCTCTCACACCAATATTTGCGCCTAGAGCCTTTGCATTGAGGGCTACCTAAAACGGCTTTGGCGCTGAAGTTGTCTGTGAATGTGGAGTTGGTGGCATGTGAAACCCGCATGTGGAGCATTGGTTTGTGTGGGATGCTCTACCTGGTTCATTCCTAGATAATGCACTCAAAGGGCATTAAGCATAGAGTGTGAAAACTGAGTTTCCTTGAGAGCTGCTTGGAAGCCTGATGGTGTGTGAAGTTAGTGAGCCAAATGGAGTTGTTCTCCCACAAGAACCACTCGGCTGATTCTTCTTCAATATGCCCTTCACCAACATGCAGTGTTTCCTTGATTGAATTATCTCTCACACAAATATTTGCGTCCAGAGCGTTGGCATTGAGGACTCTCTGAAAACGGCTCTGGCGCTGAAGTTGTCTGTGAATGTGGAGTTGGTGGCATGTGAAACCCGCATGTTGAGCATTGGTTTGTGTGGGATGCTCTACCGGGTTCATTCCTAGATAATGCACTCAAAGGGCATTAAGCATAGAGTGTGAAAACTGAGTTTCCTTGAGAGCTGCTTGGAAGCCTGATGGTGTGTGAAGTTAGTGAGCCAAATGGAGTTGTTCTCCCTCAAGAACCACTCGGCTGATTCTTCTTCAATATGCCCTTCACCAACATGCAGTGTTTCCTTGATTGAATTAGGTCTCACACCAATATTTGCGTCTAGAGCCTTTGCTTTGAGGACTCTATGAAAACAGCTTTGGCGCTGAAGTTGTCTGTGAATGTGGAGTTGGTGGCATGTGAAACCCGCATGTGGAGCATTAGTGTGTGTGAGATGCGCCACTATGTTCATTCCTAGAAAATGCACTCAAAGGGCATTAAGCATAGAGTGTGAAAACTGAGTTTCCTTGAGAGCTGCTTGGAAGCCTGATGGTGTGTGAAGTTAGTGAGCCTGAGGGAGTTGTTCTCCCTCAAGAACCACTCGGCTGATTCTTCTTCAATATGCCCTTCACCAACATGCAGTGTTTCCTTGATTGAATTATCTCTCACACCAATATTTGTGTCTAGAGCCTTGGCATTGAGGGCTCTCTGAAAACGGCTTTGGCGCTGAAGTTGTCTGTGAATGTGGAGTTGGTGGCATGTGAAACCCGCATGTGGAGCATTGGTTAATGTGGGATATTCTACCAGGTCCATTTCTTGATAATGCACTCAAAGGCATTAAGCATAGAGTGTGAAAACTGAGTTTCCTTGAGAGCTGCTTGGAAGCCTGATGGTGTGTGAAGTTAGTGAGCCAAATGGAGTTGTTGTCCCACAAGAACCACTCGGCTGATTCTTCTTCAATATGCCCTTCACCAACATGCAGTGTTTCCTTGATTGAATTAGCTCTCACACCAATATTTGCGTCCAGAGCGTTGGCATTGAGGACTCTCTGAAAACGGCTTTGGCGCTGAAGTTGTCTGTGAATGTGGAGTTGGTGGCATGTGAAACCCGCATGTGGAGCATTGGTTTGTGTGGGATGCTCTACCGGGTTCATTCCTAGATAATGCACTCAAAGGGCATTAAGCATAGAGTGTGAAAACTGAGTTTCCTAGAGAGCTGCTTGGAAGCCTGATGGTGTGTGAAGTTAGTGAGCCTGAGGGAGTTGTTCACCCACAAGAACCATTCGGCTGATTCTTCTTCAATATGCCCGTCACCAACATGCAGTGTTTCCTTGATTGAATTAGCTCTCACACCAATATTTGCGCCTAGAGCCTTTGCAATGAGGACTCTCTGAAAAAGTTTTTGGCGCTGAAGTTGTCTGTGAATGTGGAGTTGGTGGCATGTGAAACCCGCATATGCAGCATTAGTGTGTGTGGGATGCGCCACCATGTTCATTCCTAGATAATGCACTCAAAGGGCATTAAGCATAGAGTGTGAAAACTGAGTTTCCTTGAGAGCTGCTTGGAAACCTAATGGTGTGTGAAGTTTGTGATCCAAAAGGAGTTGTTCTCCCACAAGAACCACTCGGCTGATTCTTCTTCAATTTGCCCTTCACCAGCATGCAGTGTTTCCTTGATTGAATTAGCTCTCACACCAATATTTGTGTCTAGAGCCTTTGCATTGGGCACTCTCTGAAAACAGCTTTGACGCTCAAGTTGTCTGTGAATGTTGAGTTGGTGGCATGTGAAACCCGCATGTGGAGCATTGGTTTGTGTGGGATGCTCTACCGGGTTCATTTATAGATAATGCACTCAAAGGGCATTAAGTATAGAGTGTGAAAACTGAGTTTCCTTGAGAGCTGCTTGGAAGCCTGATGGTGTGTGAAGTAGGTGAGCCAAATGGAGTTGTTCTCCCACAAGAACCACTCGGCTGATTCTTCTTCAATATGCCCTTACCAACATGCTGTGTTTCCTTGATTGAATTAACTCTCACACCAACATGTGTGTATAGAGCCTTTGCATTGAGGACTCTCTGAAAAAAGCTTTGGCGCTGAAGTTGTCTGTGAATGTGGAGTTGGTGGCATGTAAAACCCGCATGTGGAGCATTGGATAATGTGGGATATTCTACCAGGTCCATTTCTTGATAATGCACTCAAAGGCATTAAGCATAGAGTGTGAAAACTGAGTTTCCTTGAGAGCTGCTTGGACGCCTGATGGTGTGTGAAGTTAGTGAGCCTCAGGGAGTTGTTCTCCCACAAGAACCACTCGGCTGATTCTTCTTCAATATGCGCTTCACCAACATGCAGTGTTTCCTTGATTGAATTATCTTTCACACAAATATTTGCGTCCATAGCCTTTGCATTGAGGACTCTCTGAAAACGGCTTTGGCGCTGAAGTTGTCTGTGAATGTGGAGTTGGTGGCATGTGGAACCCGCATGTGGAGCATTGGTTTGTTTGGGATGCTCTACCAGGTTCATTCCTTGATAATGCACTCAAAGGCATTAAGCATAGAGTGTGAAAACTGAGTTTCCTTGAGAGCTGCTTGGAAGCCTGATGGTGTGTGAAGTTAGTGAGCCTCAGGGAGTTGTTCTCCCACAAGAACCACTAGGCTGATTCTTCTTCAATATGCCCTTCACCAACATGCAGTGTTTCCTTGATTGAATTAGCTCTCACACCAATATTTGTGTCTAGAGCCTTTGCATTGAGGACTCTCTGCAAAGGTTTTTGGCGCTGAAGTTGTCTGTGAATGTTGAGTTGGTGGCATGTGAAACCCGCATGTGGAGCATTGGTTTGTGTGGGATGCTCTACCGGGTTCATTCCTAGATAATGCACTCAAAGGGCATTAAGGATAGAGTGTGAAAACTGAGTTTCCTTGAGAGCTGCTTGGAAGCCTGATGGTGTGTGAAGTTAGTGAGCCAAATGGAGTTGTTCTCCCTCAAGAACCACTCGGCTGATTCTTCTTCAATATGCCCTTCACCAGCATGCAATCTTTCCTTGATTGTATTAGCTCTCACACCAATATTTGTGTCTAGAGCCTTTGCATTGAGGGCTATCTGAAAACAGCTTTGGCGCTGAAGTTGTCTGTGAATGTGGAGTTGGTGGCATGTGAAACCCGCATGTGGAGCATTGGTTAATGTGGGATATTCTACCAGGTTCATTCCTAGATAATGCACTCAAAGGGCATTAAGCATAGAGTGTGAAAACTGAGTTTCCTTGAGAGCTGCTTGGAAGCCTGATGGTGTGTGAAGTTAGTGAGCCAAATGGAGTTGTTCTCCCACAAGAACCACTCGGCTGATTCTTCTTCAACATGCCCTTCACCAACATGCAGTGTTTCCTTGATTGAATTAGCTCTCACACCAATACTTGCGTCAAGAGCCTTTGCATTGAGGACTCTCTGAAAACGGCTTTGGCGCTGAAGTTGTCTGTGAATGTGGAGTTGGTGGCATGTGAAACCCGCATGTGGAGCATTGGGTTGTGTGGGATGCTCTACCGAGTTCATTCCTAGATAATGCACTCCAAGGGCATTAAGCATAGAGTGTGAAAACTGAGTTTCCTTGAGAGCTGCTTGGAAGCCTGATGGTGTGTGAAGTTAGTGAGCCAAATGGAGTTGTTCTCCCTCAAGAACCACTCGGCTGATTCTTCTTCAATATGACCTTCACCAACATGCAGTGTTTCCTTGATTGAATTAGCTCTCACACCAATATTTGCGCCTAGAGCCTTTGCTTTGAGGACTCTCTGAAAACGGCTTATGCGCTGAAGTTGTCTGTGAATGTGGAGTTGGTGGCATGTGAAACCCGCATGTGGAGCATTGGTTTGTGCGTGGAATACTCATCAAGCTTCCATTCAGTCCTAGGCACTCAAAGGGCATTAAGCATAGAGTGTGAAAACTGAGTTTCCTGCAGAGCTGCTTGGAAGTCTGATGGTGTGTGAATTTAGTGAGCCTCAGGTATTTGTTCTCCCCCAAGAACCACTCGGCTGATTCTTCTTCAATATGCCCTTCACCAACATGCAGTGTTTCCTTGATTGAATTAGCTCTCACACCAATATTTGCGCCTAGAGCCTTTGCTTTGAGGACTCTCTGAAAACGGCTTATGCGCTGAAGTTGTCTGTGAATGTGGAGTTGGTGGCATGTGAAACCCGCATGTGGAGCATTGGTTTGTGCGTAGAATACTCATCAAGCTTCCATTCAGTCCTAGGCACTCAAAGGGCATTAAGCATAGAGTGTGAAAACTGAGTTTCCTGCAGAGCTGCTTGGAAGTCTGATGGTGTGTGCAGTCAGTGAGCCAAATGGAGTTGTTCTGCCCCAAGAAACACTCGGCTGATTCTTCTTCAATATGCCCTTCACCAACATGTAGTTTTTCCTTGATTGAATTAGCTCTCACACCAATATTTGCGCCTAGATCCTTTGCTTTGAGGACTCTCTGAAAACGGCTTTGGCGCTGAAGTTGTCTGTGAATGTGCAGTTGGTGGCATGTGAAACCCGCATGTGGAGCATTGGTTTGTGCGTGGAATGCTCACCAAGCTTCATTTCAGTCCTAGGCACTCAAAGGGCATTAAGCATAGAGTGTGAAAACTGAGTTTCCTTGAGAGCTGCTTGGAAACCTGATGGTGTGTGAAGTTTGTGATCCAAAACGAGTTGTTCTCCCACAAGAACCACTCGGCTGATTCTTCTTCAATTTGCCCTTCACCAACATGCAGTGTTTCCTTGATTGAATTAGCTCTCACACCAATATTTGTGTCTAGAGCCTTTGCCTTGGGGACTCTCTGAAAATGGCTTTATCGCTGAAGTTGTCTGTGAATGTGGAGTTGGTGGCATGTGAAACCCGCATGTGGAGCATTGGTTTGTGCGTGGAATACTCACCAAGCTTCCATTCAGTCCTAGGCACTCAAAGGGCATTAAGCATAGAGTGTGAAAACTGAGTTTCCTGCAGAGCTGCTTGGAAGTCTGATGGTGTGTGCAGTCAGTGAGCCAAATGGAGTTGTTCTCCCCCAAGAAACACTCGGCTGATTCTTCTTCAATATGCACTTCACCAACATGTAGTTTTTCCTTGATTGAATTAGCTCTCACACCAATATTTGCGCCTAGAGCCTTTGCAATGAGGACTCTTTGAAAAAGTTTTTGGCGCTGAAGTTGTCTGTGAATGTGGAGTTGGTGGCATGTGAAACCCGCATATGCAGCATTAGTGTGTGTGGGATGCGCCACCATGTTCATTCCTAGATAATGCACTCAAAGGGCATTAAGCATAGAGTGTGAAAACTGAGTTTCCTTGAGAGCTGCTTGGAAACCTGATGGTGTGTGAAGTTTGTGATCCAAAAGGAGTTGTTCTCCCACAAGAACCACTCGGCTGATTCTTCTTCAATTTGCCCTTCACCAGCATGCAGTGTTTCCTTGATTGAATTAGCTCTCACACCAATATTTGTGTCTAGAGCCTTTGCATTGTGCACTCTCTGAAAACAGCTTTGTCGCTGAAGTTGTCTGTGAATGTTAAGTTGGTGGCATGTGAAACCCGCATGTGGAGCATTGGTTTGTGTGGGATGCTCTACCGGGTTCATTTATACATAATGCACTCAAAGGGCATTAAGCATAGAGTGTGAAAACTGAGTTTCCTTGAGAGCTGCTTGGAAGCCTGATGGTGTGTGAAGTTAGTGAGCCAAATGGAGTTGTTCTCCCACAAGAACCACTCGGCTGATTCTTCTTCAATATGCCCTTCACCAACATGCTGTGTTTCCTTGATTGAATTAGCTCTCACACCAACATGTGTGTATAGAGCCTTTGCATTGAGGACTCTCTGAAAAAAGCTTTGGCGCTGAAGTTGTCTGTGAATGTGGAGTTGGTGGCATGTGAAACCCACATGTGGAGCATTGGTTTGCGTGGAATGCTCACCAAGCTTCCATTCAGTCCTAGGCACTCAAAGGGCATTAAGCATAGAGTGTGAAAACTGAGTTTCCTTGAGAGCTGCTTGGAAGCCTGATGGTGTGTGAAGTTAGTGAGCCTCAGGGAGTTGTTCTCCCACAAGAACCACTCGGCTGATTCTTCTTCAATATGCCCTTCACCAACATGCAGTGTTTCCTTGATTGAATTAGCTCTCACACCAATATTTGCGCCTAGAGCCTTTGCTTTGAGGACTCTCTGAAAACGGCTTATGCGCTGAAGTTTTCTGTGAATGTGGAGTTGGTGGCATGTGAAACCCGCATGTGGAGCATTGGTTTGTGCGTGGAATGCTCACCAAGCTTCCATTCAGTCCTAGGCACTCAAAGGGCATTAAGCATAGAGTGTGAAAACTGAGTTTCCTTGAGAGCTGCTTGGAAGTCTGATGGTGTGTGCAGTCAGTGAGCCAAATGGAGTGGTTCTCCCACAAGAAACACTCGGCTGATTCTTCTTCAATTTGCCCTTCACCAACATGTAGTTTTTCCTTGATTGAATTAGCTCTCACACCAATATTTGCGCCTAGAGCCTTTGCTTTGAGGACTCTCTGAAAACGGCTTTGGCGCTGAAGTTGTCTGTGAATGTGGAGTTGGTGGCATGTGAAACCCGCATATGCAGCATTAGTGTGTGTTGGATGCGCCACCATGTTCATTCCTAGATAATGCACTCAAAGAGCATTAAGCATAGAGTGTGAAAACTGAGTTTCCTTGAGAGCTGCTTGGAAACCTGATGGTGTGTGAAGTTTGTGATCCAAAAGGAGTTGTTCTCCCACAAGAACCACTCGGCTGATTCTTCTTCAATATGCCCTTCACCAACATGCAGTGTTTCCTTGATTGAATTAGCTCTCACACCAATATTTGTGTCTAGAGCCTTTGCATTGGGCACTCTCTGAAAAGTGCTTTGGCGCTGAAGTTGTCTGTGAATGTGGAGTTGGTGGCATGTAAAACCCGCATGTGGAGCATTGGTTAATGTGGGATATTCTACCAGGTCCATTTCTTGATAATGCACTCAAAGGCATTAAGTATAGAGTGTGAAAACTGAGTTTCCTTGAGAGCTGCTTAGACGCGTGATGGTGTGTGAAGTTAGTGAGCCTCAGGGAGTTGTTCTCCCACAAGAACCACTCGGCTGATTCTTCTTCAATATGCCCTTCACCAACATGCAGTGTTTCCTTGATTGAATTAACTCTCACACAAATATTTGCGTCAAGAGCCTTTACTTTGAGGACTCTCTGAAAACGGCTTTGGCGCTGAAGTTGTCTGTGAATGTGGAGTTGGTGGCATGTGAAACCCGCATGTGGAGCATTGGTTTGTTTGGGATGCTCTACCAGGTTCATTCCTTGATAATGCACTCAAAGGGCATTAAGCATAGAGTGTGAAAACTGAGTTTTCTTGAGAGCTGCTTGGAAGCCTGATGGTGTGTGAAGTTAGTGAGCCAAATGGAGTTGTTCTCCCTCAAGAACCACTTGGCTGATTCTTCTTCAATATGCCCTTCACCAACATGCAGTGTTTCCTTGATTGAATTAGCTCTCACACCAATATTTGCGCCTAGAGCGTTTGCTTTGAGGACTCTCTGAAAACGGCTTTGGCGCTGAAGTTGTCTGTGAATGTGGAGTTGGTGGCATGTGAAACCCGCATGTGGAGCATTGGTTTGTGCGTGGAATGCTCACCAAGCTTCCATTCAGTCCTAGGCACTCAAAGGGCATTAAGCATAGAGTGTGAAAACTGAGTTTCCTTGAGAGCTGCTTGGAAACCTGATGGTGTGTGAAGTTTGTGATCCAAAAGGAGTTGTTCTCCCACAAGAACCACTCGGCTGATTCTTCTTCAATTTGCCCTTCACCAACATGAAGTGTTTCCTTGATTGAATTAGCTCTCACACAAATATTTCTGTCTAGAGACTTTGCATTGAGCACTCTCTGAAAACATCTTTGGCGCTGAAGTTGTCTGTGAATGTGGAGTTGGTGGCATGTGAAACCCGCATGTGGAGCATTGGTTTGTGTGGGATGCTCTACCGGGTTCATTCCTAGATAATGCACTCAAAGGGCATTAAGCATAGAGTGTGAAAACTGAGTTTCCTTGAGAGCTGCTTGGAAGCCTGATGGTGTGTGAAGTTAGTGAGCCTGAGGGAGTTGTTCTCCCTCAAGAACCACTCGGCTGATTCTTCTTCAATATGCCCTTCACCAACATGCAGTGTTTCCTTGATTGAATTAGCTCTCACACCAACATTTGCGCCTAGAGCCTTTGCTTTGAGAACTCTATGAAAACGGCTTTGGCGCTGAAGTTGTCTGTGAATGTGGAGTTGGTGGCATGTGAAACCCGCATGTGGAGCATTGGTTTGTGCGTGGAATGCTCACCAAGCTCCATTCAGTTTTAGGCACTCAAAGGGCATTAAGCATAGAATGTGAAAACTGAGTTTCCTAGAGAGCTGCTTGGAAGTCTGATGGTGTGTGCAGTCAGTGAGCCAAATGGAGTTGTTCTCCCTCAAGAACCACTCGGCTGATTCTTCTTCAATATGCCCGTCACCAACATGCAGTGTTTCCTTGATTGAATTAGCTCTCACACCAATATTTGCGCCTAGAGCCTTTGCATTGAGGACTCTCTGAAAACGGCTTTGGCGCTGAAGTTGTCTGTGAATGTGGAGTTGGTGGCATGTGAAACCCGCATGTGGAGCATTAGTGTGTGTGAGATGCGCCACTATGTTCATTCCTAGATAATGCACTCAAAGGGCATTAAGCATAGAGTGTGAAAACTGAGTTTCCTTGAGAGCTGCTTGGAAACCTGATGGTGTGTGAAGTTAGTGAGCCTCAGGTAGCTGTTCTCCCACAAGAACCACTCGGCTGATTCTTCTTCAATATGCTCTTCACCAACATGCAGTGTTTCCTAGATTGAATTAGCTCTCACACCAATATTTGCGCCTAGAGCCTTTGCATTGAGGGCTACCTAAAACGGCTTATGCGCTGAAGTTGTCTGTGAATGTGGAGTTGGTGGCATGTGAAACCCGCATGTGGAGCATTGGTTTGTGTGGGATGCTCTACCTGGTTCATTCCTAGATAATGCACTCAAAGGGCATTAAGCATAGAGTGTGAAAACTGAGTTTCCTTGAGAGCTGCTTGGAAGCCTGATGGTGTGTGAAGTTAGTGAGCCAAATGGAGTTGTTCTCCCACAAGAACCACTCGGCTGATTCTTCTTCAATATGCCCTTCACCAACATGCAGTGTTTCCTTGATTGAATTATCTCTCACACAAATATTTGCGTCCAGAGCGTTGGCATTGAGGACTCTCTGAAAACGGCTCTGGCGCTGAAGTTGTCTGTGAATGTGGAGTTGGTGGCATGTGAAACCCGCATGTGGAGCATTGGTTTGTGTGGGATGCTCTACCGGGTTCATTCCTAGATAATGCACTCAAAGGGCATTAAGCATAGAGTGTGAAAACTGAGTTTCCTTGAGAGCTGATTGGAAGCCTGATGGTGTGTGAAGTTAGTGAGCCAAATGGAGTTGTTCTCCCTCAAGAACCACTCGGCTGATTCTTCTTCAATATGCCCTTCACCAACATGCAGTGTTTCCTTGATTGAATTAGGTCTCACACCAATATTTGCGTCTAGAGCCTTTGCTTTTAGAACTCTATGAAAACAGCTTTGGCGCTGAAGTTGTCTGTGAATGTGGAGTTGGTGGCATGTGAAACCCGCATGTGGAGCATTAGTGTGTGTGAGATGCGCCACTATGTTCATTCCTAGAAAATGCACTCAAAGGGCATTAAGCATAGAGTGTGAAAACTGAGTTTCCTGGAGAGCTGCTTGGAAGCCTGATGGTGTGTGAAGTTAGTGAGCCTGAGGGAGTTGTTCTCCCTCAAGAACCACTCGGCTGATTCTTCTTCAATATGCCCGTCACCAACATGCAGTGTTTCCTTGATTGAATTATCTCTCACACCAATATTTGTGTCTAGAGCCTTGGCATTGAGGGCTCTCTGAAAATGGCTTTGGCGCTGAAGTTGTCTGTGAATGTGGAGTTGGTGGCATGTGAAACCCGCATGTGGAGCATTGGTTAATGTGGGATATTCTACCAGGTCCATTTCTTGATAATGCACTCAAAGGCATTAAGCATAGAGTGTGAAAACTGAGTTTCCTTGAGAGCTGCTTGGAAGCCTGATGGTGTGTGAAGTTAGTGAGCCAAATGGAGTTGTTCTCCCAAAACAACCACTCGGCTGATTCTTCTTCAATATGCCCTTCACCAACATGCAGTGTTTCCTTGATTGAATTAGCTCTCACACAAATATTTGCGTCCAGAGCGTTGGCATTGAGGACTCTCTGAAAACGGCTTTGGCGCTGAAGTTGTCTGTGAATGTGGAGTTGGTGGCATGTGAAACCCGCATGTGGAGCATTGGTTTGTGTGGGATGCTCTACCGGGTTCATTCCTAGATAATGCACTCAAAGGGCATTAAGCATAGAGTGTGAAAACTGAGTTTCCTAGAGAGCTGCTTGGAAGCCTGATGGTGTGTGAAGTTAGTGAGCCTGAGGGAGTTGTTCACCCACAAGAACCATTCGGCTGATTCTTCTTCAATATGCCCGTCACCAACATGCAGTGTTTCCTTGATTGAATTAGCTCTCACACCAATATTTGCGCCTAGAGCCTTTGCAATGAGGACTCTCTGAAAAAGTTTTTGGCGCTGAAGTTGTCTGTGAATGTGGAGTTGGTGGCATGTGAAACCCGCATATGCAGCATTAGTGTGTGTGGGATGCGCCACCATGTTCATTCCTAGATAATGCACTCAAAGGGCATTAAGCATAGAGTGTGAAAACTGAGTTTCCTTGAGAGCTGCTTGGAAGCCTGATGGTGTGTGAAGTTAGTGATCCAAAAGGAGTTGTTCTCCCACAAGAACCACTCGGCTGATTCTTCTTCAATTTGCCCTTCACCAGCATGCAGTGTTTCCTTGATTGAATTAGCTCTCACACCAATATTTGTGTCTAGAGCCTTTGCATTGGGCACTCTCTGAAAACAGCTTTGACGCTCAAGTTGTCTGTGAATGTTGAGTTGGTGGCATGTGAAACCCGCATGTGGAGCATTGGTTTGTGTGGGATGCTCTACCGGGTTCATTTATAGATAATGCACTCAAAGGGCATTAAGTATAGAGTGTGAGAACTGAGTTTCCTTGAGAGCTGCTTGGAAGCCTGATGGTGTGTGAAGTAGGTGAGCCAAATGGAGTTGTTCTCCCACAAGAACCACTCGGCTGATTCTTCTTCAATATGCCCTTACCAACATGCTGTGTTTCCTTGATTGAATTAGCTCTCACACCAACATGTGTGTATAGAGCCTTTGCATTGAGGACTCTCTGAAAAAAGCTTTGGCGCTGAAGTTGTCTGTGAATGTGGAGTTGGTGGCATGTAAAACCCGCATGTGGAGCATTGGATAATGTGGGATATTCTACCAGGTCCATTTCTTGATAATGCACTCAAAGGCATTAAGCATAGAGTGTGAAAACTGAGTTTCCTTGAGAGCTGCTTGGACGCCTGATGGTGTGTGAAGTTAGTGAGCCTCAGGGAGTTGTTCTCCCACAAGAACCACTCGGCTGATTCTTCTTCAATATGCGCTTCACCAACATGCAGTGTTTCCTTGATTGAATTATCTTTCACACAAATATTTGCGTCCATAGCCTTTGCATTGAGGACTCTCTGAAAACGGCTTTGGCGCTGAAGTTGTCTGTGAATGTGGAGTTGGTGGCATGTGGAACCCGCATGTGGAGCATTGGTTTGTTTGGGATGCTCTACCAGGTTCATTCCTTGATAATGCACTCAAAGGCATTAAGCATAGAGTGTGAAAACTGAGTTTCCTTGAGAGCTGCTTGGAAGCCTGATGGTGTGTGAAGTTAGTGAGCCTCAGGGAGTTGTTCTCCCACAAGAACCACTAGGCTGATTCTTCTTCAATATGCCCTTCACCAACATGCAGTGTTTCCTTGATTGAATTAGCTCTCACACCAATATTTGTGTCTAGAGCCTTTGCATTGAGGACTCTCTGCAAAGGTTTTTGGCGCTGAAGTTGTCTGTGAATGTTGAGTTGGTGGCATGTGAAACCCGCATGTGGAGCATTGGTTTGTGTGTGATGCTCTACCGGGTTCATTCCTAGATAATGCACTCAAAGGGCATTAAGGATAGAGTGTGAAAACTGAGTTTCCTTGAGAGCTGCTTGGAAGCCTGATGGTGTGTGAAGTTAGTGAGCCAAATGGAGTTGTTCTCCCTCAAGAACCACTCGGCTGATTCTTCTTCAATATGCCCTTCACCAGCATGCAATCTTTCCTTGATTGTATTAGCTCTCACACCAATATTTGTGTCTAGAGCCTTTGCATTGAGGGCTATCTGAAAACAGCTTTGGCGCTGAAGTTGTCTGTGAATGTGGAGTTGGTGGCATGTGAAACCCGCATGTGGAGCATTGGTTAATGTGGGATATTCTACCAGGTTCATTCCTAGATAATGCACTCAAAGGGCATTAAGCATAGAGTGTGAAAACTGAGTTTCCTTGAGAGCTGCTTGGAAGCCTGATGGTGTGTGAAGTTAGTGAGCCAAATGGAGTTGTTCTCCCACAAGAACCACTCGGCTGATTCTTCTTCAACATGCCCTTCACCAACATGCAGTGTTTCCTTGATTGAATTAGCTCTCACACCAATACTTGCGTCAAGAGCCTTTGCATTGAGGACTCTCTGAAAACGGCTTTGGCGCTGAAGTTGTCTGTGAATGTGGAGTTGGTGGCATGTGAAACCCGCATGTGGAGCATTGGTTTGTGCGTGGAATACGCATCAAGCTTCCATTCAGTCCTAGGCACTCAAAGGGCATTAAGCATAGAGTGTGAAAACTGAGTTTCCTGCAGAACTGCTTGGAAGTCTGATGGTGTGTGCAGTCAGTGAGCCAAATGGAGTTGTTCTCCCCCAAGAAACACTCGGCTGATTCTTCTTCAATATGCCCTTCACCAACATGTAGTTTTTCCTTGATTGAATTAGCTCTCACACCAATATTTGCGCCTAGAGCCTTTGCTTTGAGGACTCTCTGAAAACGGCTTTGGCGCTGAAGTTGTCTGTGAATGTGGAGTTGGTGGCATGTGAAACCCGCATGTGGAGCATTGGTTTGTGCGTGGAATACTCACCAAGCTTCCATTCAGTCCTAGGCACTCAAAGGGCTTTAAGCATAGAGTGTGAAAACTGAGTTTCCTGCAGAGCTGCTTGGAAGTCTGATGGTGTGTGCACTCAGTGAGCCAAATGGAGTTGTTCTCCCCGAAGAAACACTCGGCTGATTCTTCTTCAATATGCCCTTCACCAACATGTAGTTTTTCCTTGATTGAATTAGCTCGCACACAAATATTTGCGCCTAGAGCCTTTGCATTGAGGGCTACCTAAAACGGCTTATGCGCTGAAGTTGTCTGTGAATGTGGAGTTGGTGGCATGTGAAACCCGCATGTGGAGCATTGGTTTGTGCGTGGAATGCTCACCAAGCTTCCATTCAGTCCTAAGCACTCAAAGGGCATTAAGCATAGAGTGTGAAAACTGAGTTTCCTTGAGAGCTGCTTGGAAACCTGATGGTGTGTGAAGTTTGTGATCCAAAACGAGTTGTTCTCCCACAAGAACCACTCGGCTGATTCTTCTTTAATTTGCCATTCACCAACATGTAGTGTTTCCTTGATTGAATTAGCTCTCACACCAATATTTGTGTTTAGAGCCTTTGCCTTGGGGACTCTCTGAAAACGGCTTTATCGCTGAAGTTGTCTGTGAATGTGGAGTTGGTTTCATGTGAGACCCGCATGTGGAGCATTGGTTTGTGTGGGATGCTCTACCGGGTTCATTCCTAGATAATGCACTCAAAGGGCATTAAGCATAGAGTGTGAAAACTGAGTTTCCTTGAGAGCTGCTTGGAAGCCTGATGGTGTGTGAAGTTAGTGAGCCTCAGGTATTTGTTCTCCCACAAGAACCACTCGGCTGATTCTTCTTCAATATGCCCTTCACCAACATGCAGTGTTTCCTTGATTGAATTAGCTCTCACACCAATATTTGTGCCTAGAGCCTTTGCTTTGAGGACTCTCTGAAAACGGCTTTGGCGCTGAAGTTGTCTGTGAATGTGGAGTTGGTGGCATGTGAAACCCGCATGTGGAGCATTGGTTTGTGCGTGGAATGCTCACCAAGCTTCCATTCAGTCCTAGGCACTCAAAGGGCATTAAGCATAGAGTGTGAAAACTGAGTTTCCTTGAGAGCTGCTTGGAAGTCTGATGGTTTGTTCAGTCAGTGAGCCAAATGGAGTTGTTCTCACCCAAGAAACACTCGGCTGATTCTTCTTCAATATGCCCTTCACCAACATGTAGTTTTTCCTTGATTGAATTAGCTCTCACACCAATATTTGTGTCTAGAGCCTTTGCATTGGGCACTCTCTGAAAACAGCTTTGTCGCTGAAGTTGTCTGTGAATGTTGAGTTGGTGGCATGTGAAACCCGCATGTGGAGCATTGGTTTGTGTGGGATGCTCTACCGGGTTCATTTATAGATAATGCACTCAAAGGGCATTAAGCATAGAGTGTGAAAACTGAGTTTCCTTGAGAGCTGCTTGGAAGCCTGATGGTGTGTGAAGTTAGTGAGCCTGAGGGAGTTGTTCTCCCACAAGAACCACTCGGCTGATTCTTCTTCAATATGCCATTCACCAACATGCAGTGTTTCCTTGATTGAATTAGCTCTCACACCAATATTTGTGTTTAGAGCCTTGGCATTGAGGGCTATCTGAAAACGGCTTTGGCGCTGAAGTTGTCTGTGAATGTGGAGTTGGTGGCATGTAAAACCCGCATGTGGATCATTGGTTAATGTGGGATATTCTACCAGGTCCATTTCTTGATAATGCACTCAAAGGCATTAAGCACAGAGTGTGAAAACTGAGTTTCCTTGAGAGCTGCTTGGACGCCTGATGGTGTGTGAAGTTAGTGAGCCTCAGGGAGTTGTTCTCCCACAAGAACCACTCGGCTGATTCTTCTTCAATATGCCCTTCACCAACATGCAGTGTTTCCTAGATTGAATTAGCTCTCACACCAATATAGGCGCCTAGAGCCTTTGCATTGAGGGCTACCTAAAACGGCTTTGGCGCTGAAGTTGTCTGTGAATGTGGAGTTGGTGGCATGTGAAACCCGCATGTGGAGCATTGGTTTGTGTGGGATGCTCTACCAGGTTCATTCCTTGATAATGCACTCAAAGGGCATTAAGCATAGAGTGTGAAAACTGAGTTTCCTTGAGAGCTGCTTGGAAGCCTGATGGTGTGTGAAGTTAGTGAGCCAAATGGAGTTGTTGTCCCACAAGAACCACTCGGCTGATTCTTCTTCAATATGCCCTTCACCAACATGCAGTGTTTCCTTGATTGAATTATCTCTCACACAAATATTTGCGTCCAGAGCGTTGGCATTGAGGACTCTCTGAAAACGGCTTTGGCGCTGAAGTAGTCTGTGAATGTGGAGTTGGTGGCATGTGAAACCCGCATGTGGAGCATTGGTTTGTGTGGGATGCTCTACCGGGTTCATTCCTAGATAATGCACTCAAAGGGCATTAAGCATAGAGTGTGAAAACTGAGTTTCCTTGAGAGCTGCTTGGAAGCCTGATGGTGTGTGAAGTTAGTGAGCCTGAGGGAGTTGTTCTCCCTCAAGAACCACTCGGCTGATTCTTCTTCAATATGCCCTTCACCAACATGCAGTGTTTCCTTGATTGAATTAGCTCTCACACAAATATTTGCGCCTAGAGCCTTTGCTTTGAGAACTCTAAGAAAACGGCTTTGGCGCTGAAGTTGTCTGTGAATGTGGAGTTGGTGGCATGTGAAACCCGCATGTGGAGCATTGGTTTGTGCGTGGAATGCTCACCAAGCTTCCATTCAGTCCTAGGCACTCAAAGGGCATTAAGCATAGAGTGTGAAAACTGAGTTTCCTTGAGAGCTGCTTGGAAACCTGATGGTGTGTGAAGTTAGTGATCCAAAACGAGTTGTTCTCCCACAAGAACCACTCGGCTGATTCTTCTTCAATTTGCCCTTCACCAACATGCAGTGCTTCCTTGATTGAATTAGCTCTCACACCAATATTTGTGTCTAGAACCTTTGCCTTGGGGACTCTCTGAAAACGGCTTTGGCGCTGAAGTTGTCTTTGAATGTGGAGTTGGTGGCATGTGAAACCCGCATGTGGAGCATTGGTTTGTGTGGGATGCTCTACCGGGTTCATGCCTAGATAATGCACTCAAAGGGCATTAAGCATAGAGTGTGAAAACTGAGTTTCCTTGAGAGCTGCTTGGAAGCCTGATGGTGTGTGAAGTTAGTGAGCCTCAGGTATTTGTTCTCCCACAAGAACCATTCGGCTGATTCTTCTTCAATATGCCCTTCACCAACATGTAGTTTTTCCTTGATTGAATTAGCTCTCACACCAATATTTGCGCCTAGAGCCTTTGCATTGAGGACTCTCTGAAAAAGTTTTTGGCGCTGAAGTTGTCTGTGAATGTGGAGTTGGTGGCATGTGAAACCCGCATATGGAGCATTAGTGTGTGTGGGATGCTCTACCAGGTTCATTCCTTGATAATGCACTCAAAGGGCATTAAGGATAGAGTGTGAAAACTGAGTTTCCTTGAGAGCTGCTTCTAAGCCTGATGGTGTGTGAAGTTAGTGAGCCAAATGGAGTTGTTCTCCCACAAGAACCACTCGGCTGATTCTTCTTCAATATGCCCTTCACCAGCATGCAGTGTTTCCTTGATTGAATTAGCTCTCACACCAATATTTGTGTCTAGAGCCTTTGCATTGAGGACTATCTGAAAACGGGTTTGGCGCTGAAGTTGTCTGTGAATGTGGAGTTGGTGGCATGTGAAACCCGCATGTGGAGCATTGGTTAATGTGGGATATTCTACCAGGTTCATTCCTAGATAATGCACTCAAAGGGCATTAAGCATAGAGTGTGAAAACTGAGTTTCCTTGAGAGCTGCTTGGAATCCTGATGGTGTGTGAAGTTAGTGAGCCAAATGGAGTTGTTCTCCCTCAAGAACCACTCGGCTGATTCTTCTTCAATATGCCCTTCACGAACATGCAGTGTTTCCTTGATTGAATTAGCTCTCACACCAATACTTGCGTCAAGAGCCTTTGCATTGAGGACTCTCTGAAAACGGCTTTGGCGCTGAAGTTGTCTGTGAATGTGGAGTTGGTGGCATGTGAAACCCGCATGTGGAGCATTGGTTTGTGCGTGGAATGCTCACCAAGCTTCGATTCAATCCTAGGCACTCAAAGGGCATTAAGCATAGAGTGTGAAAACTGAGTTTCCTTGAGAGCTGCTTGGAAACCTGATGGTGTGTGAAGTTAGTGATCCAAAACGAGTTGTTCTCCCACAAGAACCACTCGGCTGATTCTTCTTCAATTTGCCCTTCACCAACATGCAGTGTTTCCTTGATTGAATTAGCTCTCACACCAATATTTGTGTCTAGAGCATTTGCCTTGGGGACTCTCTGAAAACGGCTTTATCGCTGAAGTTGTCTGTGAATGTGGAGTTGGTGGCATGTGAAACCCGCATGTGGAGCATTGGTTTGTGTGGGATGCTCTACCGGGTTCATTCCTAGATAATGCACTCAAAGGGCATTAAGCATAGAGTGTGAAAACTGAGTTTCCTTGAGAGCTGCTTGGAAGCCTGATGGTGTGTGAAGTTAGTGAGCCTGAGGGAGTTGTTCTCCCTCAAGAACCACTCGGCTGATTCTTCTTCAATATGCCCTTCACCAACATGCAGTGTTTCCTTGATTGAATTAGCTCTCACACCAATATTTGCGCCTAGAGCCTTTGCTTTGAGAACTCTATGAAAACGGCTTTGGCGCTGAAGTTGTCTGTGAATGTGGAATTGGTGGCATGTGAAACCCGCATGTGGAGCATTGGTTTGTGCGTGGAATGCTCACCAAGCTCCATTCAGTTTTAGGCACTCAAAGGCATTAAGCATAGAATGTGAAAACTGAGTTTCCTAGAGAGCTGCTTGGAAGTCTGATGGTGTGTGCAGTCAGTGAGCCAAATGGAGTTGTTCTCCCTCAAGAACCACTCGGCTGATTCTTCTTCAATATGCCCGTCACCAACATGCAGTGTTTCCTTGATTGAATTAGCTCTCACACCAATATTTGCGCCTAGAGCCTTTGCATTGAGGACTCTCTGAAAACGGCTTTGGCGCTGAAGTTGTCTGTGAATGTGGAGTTGGTGGCATGTGAAACCCGCATGTTGAGCATTGGTTTGTGTGTGATGCTCTACCGGGTTCATTCCTAGATAATGCACTCAAAGGGCATTAAGCATAGAGTGTGAAAACTGAGTTTCCTAGAGAGCTGCTTGGAAGCCTGATGGTGTGTGAAGTTAGTGAGCCAAATGGAGTTGTTCTCCCTCAAGAACCACTCGGCTGATTCTTCTTCAATATGCCCTTCACCAACATGCAGTGTTTCCTTGATTGAATTAGCTCTCACACCAATATTTGCGTCTAGAGCCTTTGCTTTGAGAACTCTATGAAAACAGCTTTGGCGCTGAAGTTGTCTGTGAATGTGGAGTTGGTGGCATGTGAAACCCGCATGTGGAGCATTAGTGTGTGGGAGATGCGCCACTATGTTCATTCCTAGAAAATGCACTCAAAGGGCATTAAGCATAGAGTGTGAAAACTGAGTTTCCTGGAGAGCTGCTTGGAAGCCTGATGGTGTGTGAAGTTAGTGAGCCTGAGGGAGTTGTTCTCCCTCAAGAACCACTCGGCTGATTCTTCTTCAATATGCCCTTCACCAACATGCAGTGTTTCCTTGATTGAATTATCTCTCACACCAATATTTGTGTCTAGAGCCTTGGCATTGAGGGCTCTCTGATAACGGCTTTGGCGCTGAAGTTGTCTGTGAATGTGGAGTTGGTGGCATGTGAAA
This sequence comes from Ochotona princeps, assembly GCF_030435755.1. Classification (NCBI taxonomy): domain Eukaryota; kingdom Metazoa; phylum Chordata; class Mammalia; order Lagomorpha; family Ochotonidae; genus Ochotona; species Ochotona princeps. The sequence continues at coordinate 102,823,783 of NC_080835.1, read as the reverse complement.
CCCGCATGTGGAGCATTGGTTTGTGTGGGATATTCTACCAGGTCCATTTCTTGATAATGCACTCAAAGGCATTAAGCATAGAGTGTGAAAACTGAGTTTCCTTGAGAGCTGCTTGGAAGCCTGATGGTGTGTGAAGTTAGTGAGCCTGAGGGAGTTGTTCACCCACAAGAACCATTCGGCTGATTCTTCTTCAATATGCCATTCACCAACATGCAGTGTTTCCTTGATTGAATTAGCTCTCACACCAATATTTGCGCCTAGAGCCTTTGCTTTGAGGACTCTCTGAAAACGGCTTTGGCGCTGAAGTTGTCTGTGAATGTGGAGTTGGTGGCATGTGAAACCCGCATGTGGAGCATTGGTTTGTGCGTGGAATGCTCATCAAGCTTCCATTCAGTCCTAGGCACTCAAAGGGCATTAAGCATAGAGTGTGAAAACTGAGTTTCCTTGAGAGCTGCTTGGAAACCTGATGGTGTGTGAAGTTAGTGATCCAAAACGAGTTGTTCTCCCACAAGAACCACTCGGCTGATTCTTCTTCAATTTGCCCTCCACCAACATGCAGTGTTTCCTTGATTGAATTAGCTCTCACACCAATATTTGTGTCTAGAGCCTTTGCCTTGGGGACTCTCTGAAAACGGCTTTATCTCTGAAGTTGTCTGTGAATGTGGAGTTGGTGGCATGTGAAACCCGCATGTGGAGCATTGGTTTGTGTGGGATGCTCTACCGGGTTCATTCCTAGATAATGCACTCAAAGGGCATTAAGCATAGAGTGTGAAAACTGAGTTTCCTTGAGAGCTGCTTGGAAGCCTGATGGTGTGTGAAGTTAGTGAGCCTCAGGTATTTGTTCTCCCACAAGAGCCACTCGGCTGATTCTTCTTCAATTTGCCCTTCACCAACATGTAGTTTTTCCTTGATTGAATTAGCTCTCACACCAATATTTGCGCCTAGAGCCTTTGCAATGAGGACTCTCTGAAAAAAGTTTTTGGCGCTGAAGTTGTCTGTGAATGTGGAGTTGGTGGCATGTGAAACCCGCATATGGAGCATTAGTGTGTGTGGGATGCACCACCATGTTCATTCCTAGATAATGCACTCAAAGGGCATTAAGCATAGAGTGTGAAAACTGAGTTTCCTACAGAGCTGCTTGGAAACCTGATGGTGTGTGAAGTTTGTGATCCAAAAGGAGTTGTTATCCCACAAGAACCACTCGGCTGATTCTTCTTCAATTTGCCCTTCACCAACATGCAGTGTTTCCTTGATTGAATTAGCTCTCACACCAATATTTGTGTCTAGAGCCTTTGCATTGGGCACTCTCTGAAAACAGCTTTGTCGCAGAAGTTGTCTGTGAATGTTGAGTTGGTGGCATGTGAAACCCGCATGTGGAGCATTAGTGTGTGTGGGATGCTCTACCGGGTTCATTTATAGATAATGCACTCAAAGGGCATTAAGCATAGAGTGTGAAAACTGAGTTTTCTTGAGAGCTGCTTGGAAGCCTGATGGTGTGTGAAGTTAGTGAGCCTGAGGGAGTTGTTCTCCTTCAAGAACCACTCGGCTGATTCTTCTTCAATATGCCCTTCACCAACATGCAGTGTTTCCTTGATTGAATTAGCTCTCACACAAATATTTGTGTCTAGAGCCTTGGCATTGAGGGCTATCTGACAACGGCTTTTGCGCTGAAGTTGTCTGTGAATGTTGAGTTGGTGGCATGTGAAACCCGCATGTGGAGCATTAGTGTGTGTGAGATGCGCCACTAGGTTCATTCCTAGATAATGCACTCAAAGGGCATTAAGCATAGAGTGTGAAAACTGAGTTTCCTTGAGAGCTGCTTGGACGCCTGATGGTGTGTGAAGTTAGTGAGCCAAATGGAGTTGTTCTCCCACAAGAACCACTCGGCTGATTCTTCTTCAATATGCCCTTCACCAACATGCAGTGTTTCCTTGATTGAATTATCTCTCACACAAATATTTGCGTCCAGAATGTTGGCATTGAGGACTCTCTGAAAACGGCTTTGGCGCTGAAGTTGTCTGTGAATGTGGAGTTGGTGGCATGTGAAACCCGCATGTGGAGCATTGGTTTGTGCGTGGAATGCTCACCAAGCTTCCATTCAATCCTAGGCACTCAAAGGGCATTAAGCATAGAGTGTGAAAACTGAGTTTCCTAGAGAGCTGCTTGGAAGCCTGATGGTGTGTGAAGTTAGTGAGCCAAATGGAGTTGTTCTCCCACAAGAACCACTCGGCTGATTCTTTTTCAATATGCCCTTCACCAACATGCAGTGTTTCCTTGATTGAATTAGCTCTCACACCAATATTTGCGCCTAGAGCCTTTGCATTGAGGACTCTCTGAAAACGGCTGTGGCGCTGAAGTTGTTTGTGAATGTTGAGTTGGTGGCATGTGAATCCCGCATGTGTAGCATTGGTTTGTGTGGGATGCTCTACCGGGTTCATTCCTAGATAATGCACTCAAAGGGCATTAAGCATAGAGTGTGAAAACTGAGTTTCCTTGAGAGCTGCTTGGAAGCCTGATGGTGTGTGAAGTTAGTGAGCCAAATGGAGTTGTTCTCCCACAAGATCCACTCGGCTGATTCTTCTTCAATATGCCCTTCACCAGCATGCAGTGTTTCCTTGATTGAATTAGCTCTCACACCAACATGTGTGTCTAGAGCCTTTGCATTGAGGGCTTTCTGAAAACAGCTTTGGCACTGAAGTTGTCTGTGAATGTGGAGTTGGTGGCATGTGAAACCCGCATGTGGAGCATTGGTTTGCGTGGAATGCTCACCAAGCTTCCATTCAATCCTAGGCACTCAAAGGGCATTAAGCATAGAGTGTGAAAACTGAGTTTCCTTGAGAGCTGCTTGGACGCCTGATGGTGTATGAAGTCGGTGAACCTAAGGGAGTTGTTCATCCACAAGAACCATTCGGCTGATTCTTCTTCAATATGCCGTTCACCAACATGCAGTTTTTCCTTGATTGAATTAGCTCTCACACCAATATTTGTGTCTAGAGCCTTTGCATTGAGGGCTATCTGAAAAAGTTTTTGGCGCTGAAGTTGTCTGTGAAAGTGGAGTTGGTGGCATGTAAAACCCGCATGTGGAGCATTGGTTTGTGTGGGATATTCTACCAGGTTCATTCCTAGATAATGTACTCAAAGGGCATTAAGCATAGAGTGTGAAAACTGAGTTTCCTTGAGAGCTGCTTGGAAGCCTGATGGTGTGTGAAGTTAGTGAGCCAAATGGAGTTGTTCTCCCACAAGAACCACTCGGCTGATTCTTCTTCAATATGCCCTTCACCAACATGCAGTGTTTCCTTGATTGAATTAGCTCTCACACCAATATTTGTGTCTAGAGCCTTTGCATTGGGCACTCTCTGAAAACAGCTTTGTCGCAGAAGTTGTCTGTGAATGTTGAGTTGGTGGCATGTGAAACCCGCATGTGGAGCATTGGTGTGTGTGGGATGCTCTACCGGGTTCATTTATAGATAATGCACTCAAAGGGCATTAAGCATAGAGTGTGAAAACTGAGTTTTCTTGAGAGCTGCTTGGAAGCCTGATGGTGTGTGAAGTTAGTGAGCCTGAGGGAGTTGTTCTCCTTCAAGAACCACTCGGCTGATTCTTCTTCAATATGCCCTTCACCAACATGCAGTGTTTCCTTGATTGAATTAGCTCTCACACCAATATTTGTGTCTAGAGCCTTGGCATTGAGGGCTATCTGACAACGGCTTTTGCGCTGAAGTTGTCTGTGAATGTTGAGTTGGTGGCATGTGAAACCCGCATGTGGAGCATTAGTGTGTGTGAGATGCGCCACTAGGTTCATTCCTAGATAATGCACTCAAAGGGCATTAAGCATAGAGTGTGAAAACTGAGTTTCCTTGAGAGCTGCTTGGACGCCTGATGGTGTGTGAAGTTAGTGAGCCAAATGGAGTTGTTCTCCAACAAGAACCACTCGGCTGATTCTTCTTCAATATGCCCTTCACCAACATGCAGTGTTTCCTTGATTGAATTATCTCTCACACAAATATTTGCGTCCAGAATGTTGGCATTGAGGACTCTCTGAAAACGGCTTTGGCGCTGAAGTTGTCTGTGAAAGTGGAGTTGGTGGCATGTGAAACCCGCATGTGGAGCATTGGTTTGTGCGTGGAATGCTCACCAAGCTTCCATTCAATCCTAGGCACTCAAAGGGCATTAAGCATAGAGTGTGAAAACTGAGTTTCCTAGAGAGCTGCTTGGAAGTCTGATGGTGTGTGCAGTCAGTGAGCCAAATGGAGTTGTTCTCCCACAAGAACCACTCGGCTGATTCTTTTTCAATATGCCCTTCACCAACATGCAGTGTTTCCTTGATTGAATTAGCTCTCACACCAATATTTGCGCCTAGAGCCTTTGCATTGAGGACTCTCTGAAAACGGCTGTGGCGCTGAAGTTGTTTGTGAATGTTGAGTTGGTGGCATGTGAATCCCGCATGTGTAGCATTGGTTTGTGTGGGATGCTCTACCGGGTTCATTCCTAGATAATGCACTCAAAGGGCATTAAGCATAGAGTGTGAAAACTGAGTTTCCTTGAGAGCTGCTTGGAAGCCTGATGGTGTGTGAAGTTAGTGAGCCAAATGGAGTTGTTCTCCCACAAGATCCACTCGGCTGATTCTTCTTCAATATGCCCTTCACCAGCATGCAGTGTTTCCTTGATTGAATTAGCTCTCACACCAACATGTGTGTCTAGAGCCTTTGCATTGAGGGCTTTCTGAAAACAGCTTTGGCACTGAAGTTGTCTGTGAATGTGGAGTTGGTGGCATGTGAAACCCGCATGTGGAGCATTGGTTTGCGTGGAATGCTCACCAAGCTTCCATTCAATCCTAGGCACTCAAAGGGCATTAAGCATAGAGTGTGAAAACTGAGTTTCCTTGAGAGCTGCTTGGACGCCTGATGGTGTATGAAGTCGGTGAACCTAAGGGAGTTGTTCACCCACAAGAACCATTCGGCTGATTCTTCTTCAATATGCCGTTCACCCAACATGCAGTTTTTCCTTGCTTGAATTAGCTCTCACACCAATATTTGTGTCTAGAGCCTTTGCATTGAGGGCTATCTGAAAAAGTTTTTGGCGCTGAAGTTGTCTGTGAAAGTGGAGTTGGTGGCATGTAAAACCCGCATGTGGAGCATTGGTTTGTGTGGGATATTCTACCAGGTTCATTCCTAGATAATGTACTCAAAGGGCATTAAGCATAGAGTGTGAAAACTGAGTTTCTTGAGAGCTGCTTGGAAGCCTGATGGTGTGTGAAGTTAGTGAGCCAAATGGAGTTGTTCTCCCACAAGAACCACTCGGCTGATTCTTCTTCAATATGCCCTTCACCAACATGCAATGTTTCCTTCATTGAATTAGCTCTCACACCAATATTTGTGTCTAGAGCCTTTGCATTGAGGGCTATCTGAAAACGGCTTATGCGCTGAAGTTGTCTGTGAATGTGGAGTTGGTGGCATGTAAAACCCGCATGTAGAGCATTGGTTAATGTGGGATATTCTACCAGGTCCATTTCTTGATAATGCACTCAAAGGCATTAAGCATAGAGTGTGAAAACTGAGTTTCCTTGAGAGCTGCTTGGAAGCCTGATGGTGTGTGAATTTAGTGAGCCTCAGGAAGTTGTTCTCCCACAAGAACCACTCGGCTGATTCCTCTTCAATATGCCCCTTCACCAACATGCAGTGTTTCCTTGATTGAATTAGCTCTCACAACAATATTTGTGTCTAGAGCCTTTGCATTGAGGGCTATCTGAAAATGGCTTTGGCGCTGAAGTTGTCTGTGAATGTGGAGTTGGTGGCATGTAAAACCCGCATGTGGAGCATTGGTTTGTGTGGGATGCTCTACCGGGTTCATTCCTAGATAATGCACTCAAAGGGCATTAGGCATAGAGTGTGAAAACTGAGTTTCCTTGAGAGCTGCTTGGAAGCCTGATGGTGTGTGAAGTTAGTGAGCCAAATGGAGTTGTTCTCCCACAAGAACCACTCGGCAGATTCTTCTTCAATTTGCCCTTCACCAACATGCAGTGTTTCCTTGATTGAATTAGGTCTCACAACAATATTTTTGTCTAGAGCCTTTGCATTGAGGACTCTGGGAAAACGGCTTGGCGCTGAAGTTGTCTGCGAATCTGGAGTTGGTAGCATGTGAAACCCTCCTGTGGAGCATTGGTTTGGTGTGGGATGCTCACGAAGCTTCCTTTCAGTCCTAGGCACTCAAAGGGCATTAAGGATAGAGTGTGAAAACTGAGTTTCCTTGAGAGCTGCTTGGAAGCCTGATGGTGTGTGAAGTTAATGAGCCAAATGGAGTTGTTCTCCCACAAGAACCACTCGGCTGATTCTTCTTCAATATGCCCTTCACCATCATGCAGTGTTTCCTTGATTGAATTAGCTCTCACACAAATATTTGTGTCTAGAGCCTTTGCATTGAGGGCTATCTCAAAATGACTTTGGCCCTGAAGTTGTCTGTGAATGTGGAGTTGGTGGCATGTGAAACCCGCATGTGGAGCATTGGTTTGTGCGTGGAATGCTCACCAAGCTTCCATTCAGTCCTAGGCACTCAAAGGGCATTAAGCATAGAGTGTGAAAACTGAGTTTCCTTGAGAGCTGCTTGGAAACCAGATGGTGTGTGAAGTTTGTGATCCAAAAGGAGTTGTTCTCCCACAAGAACCACTCGGCTGATTTCTCTTCAATTTGCCCTTCACCAACATGCAATGTTTCCTTGATTGAATTAGCTCTCACACCAATATTTGCGCCTAGAGCCTTTGCATTGAGGGCTACCTAAAAACGGCTTTGGCGCTGAAGTGGTCTGTGAATGTGGAGTTGGTGGCATGTGAAACCCGCTTGTGGAGCATTGGTGTGTGGGATGCTCTACCGGGTTCATTCCTAGATAATGCACTCAAAGGGCATTAAGCATGGAGTGTGAAAACTGAGTTTCCTTGAGAGCTGCTTGGAAGCCTGATGGTGTGTGAAGTTAGTGAGCCAAATGGAGTTGTTCTCCCACAAGAACCACTCGGCTGATTCTTCTTCAACATGCCCTTCACCAACATGCAGTGTTTCTTTGATTGAATTATCTCTCACACAAATATTTGCGTCCACAGTCTTTGCATTGAGGACTCTCTGAAAACGGCTTTGGCGCTGAAGTTGTCTGTGAATGTGGAGTTGGTGGCATGTGAAACCCGCATGTGGAGCATTGGTTTGTGTGGGATGCTCTACCAGGTTCATTCCTAGATAATGCACTCAAAGGGCATTAAGCATAGAGTGTGAAACTGAGTTTCCTTGAGAGCTGCTTGGAAGCCTGATGGTGTGTGAAGTTAGTGAGCCAAATGGAGTTGTTCTCCCACAAGACCCACTCGGCTGATTCTTCTTCAATATGCCCTTCACCAACATGCAGTGTTTCCTTGATTGAATCAGGTCTCACACCAATATTTGCGCCCAGAGCCTTTGCATGGAGGGCTATCTGAAAACGGCTTTGGCGCTGAAGTTGTCTGTGAATGTGGAGTTGGTGGCGTGTGAAACCGCTTGTGGAGCATTGGTTTATGTGTGGGATGCTCTACCGGGTTCATTCCTAGATAATGCACTCAAAGGGCATTAAGCATAGAGTGTGAAAACTGAGTTTCCTAGAGAGCTGCTTGGAAACCTGATGGTGTGTGAAGTTTGTGATCCAAAAGGAGTTGTTCTCATACAGAGACCACTCAGCTGATTCTTCTTCAATATGCCCTTCACCAACATGCAGTGTTTCCTTGATTTGAATTAGCTCTCACACAAATATTTGTGTCTAGAGACTTTGCATTGAGGGCTATGTGAAAATGGCTTTGGCGCTGAAGTTGTCTGTGAATGTGGAGTTGGTGGCATGTGAAACCCGCATGTGGAGCATTGGTTTGCGTGGGATGCTCTACCAGTTCATTCCTAGATAATGCAACTCAAAGGCATTAAGCATAGAGTGTGAAAACTGTTTCTTTGAGAGCTGCTTGGAAGCCTGATGGTGTGTGAGGGTTAGTGAGTCTAAGGGGAGTTGTTCTCCACAAGAACCACTCGGCTGATTCTTCTTCTATATGCCCTTCACCAACATGCAGTGTTTCCTTGATTGAATTAGCTTTCACACCAATATTTGCGCTAGAGCCTTTGCATTGAGGGCTACCTAAAAACAGCTTTGGCGCTGAAGTTGTCTGTGAATGTGGAGTTGGTGGCATGTGAAACCCGCATGTGGAGCATTGGTTGTGTGGGATGCACTACCAAGTTCATTCCTAGATAATGCACTCAAAGGGCATTAAGCATAGAGTGTGAAAACTGAGTTCCTAGAGAGCTGCTTGGACGCCTGATGGTGTGTGAAGTTAGTGAGCCAAATGGAGTTGTTCTCCCCTCAAGAACCACTTGGCTGATTCTTCTTCAACATGCCCTTCACCAACATGCAGTGTTTCCTTGATTGAATTAGCTCTCACACCAATATTTGCGTCCATAGCCTTTGCATTGAGGACTCTCTGAAAACGGCTTTGGCGCTGAAGTTGTCTGTGAATGTGGAGTTGGTGGCATGTGAAACCCGCTTGTGGAGCATTGGTTTGTGTGGGATGCTCTACCTGATTCATTTATAGATAATGCACTCAAAGGGCATTAAGCATAGAGTGTGAAAACTGAGTTTCCTAGAGAGTTGCTTGGAAACCTGATGGTGTGTGAAGTTTGTGATCCAAAAGGAGTTGTTCTCCCACAAGAACCACTCGGCTGATTTTTCTTCAATATGCCCTTCACCAACATGCAGTGTTTCCTTGATTGAATTAGCTCTCACACCAATATTTGTGTCTAGAGCCTTTTGCATTGAGGGCTATCTGAAAATGGCTTTGGCGCTGAAATTCTCTGTGAAAGTGGAGTTGGTGGCATGTGAAACCCGCATGTGGAGCATTGGTTTGTGCGTGGAATGCTCACCAAGCTTCCATTCAGACCTAGGCACTCAAAGGGCATTAAGCATAGAGTGTGAAAACTGAGTTTCCTAGAGAGCTGCTTGGAAACCTGATGGTGTGTGAAGTTTGTGATCCAAAAGGAGTTGTTCTCAAACAAGAACCACTCGGCTGATTTCTCTTCAATTTGCTCTTCACCAACATGCAGTGTTTCCTTGATTGAATTAGCTCTCACACCAATATTTGTGTCTAGAGCCTTTGCATTGGGGACTCTGTGAAAACGGCTTTGGCGCTGAAGTTGTCTGTGAATGTGGAGTTGGTGGTCCTGTGTAACCCGCTTGTGGAGCATTGGTTTGTGTGGGATGCTCTACCGGGTTCATTTCTAGATAATGACACTCAAAGGGCATTAAGCATAGAGTGTGAAAACTGAGTTTCCTTGAGAGCTGCTTGGAAGCCTGATGGTGTGTGAAGTTAGTGAGCCTAAGGGAGTTGTTCTCCCACAAGAACCACTCGGCTGATTCTTGTTCAATATGCCCTTCACCGACATGCAGTGTTTCCTTGATTGAATTAGCTCTCACACCAATATTTGTGTCTAGAGCCTTTGCATTGGGGACTCTCTGAAAACGGCTTTGGCGCTGAAGTTGTCTGTGAATGTGGAGTTGGTGGCATGTGAAACCCGCATGTGGAGCATTGGTTAATGTGGGATATTCTACCAGGTCCATTTCTTGATAATGCACTCAAAGGCATTAAGCATAGAGTGTGAAAACTGAGTTTCCTTGAGAGCTGCTTGGACGCCTGATGGTGTGTGAAGTTAGTGAGCCAAATGGAGTTGTTCTCCCACAAGAACCACTCGGCTGATTCTTCTTCAACATGCCCTTCACCAACATGCAGTGTTTCCTTGATTGAATTATCTCTCACACAAATATTTGCGTCCAGAGCCTTTGCATTGAGGACTCTCTGAAAACGGCTTTGGCGCTGAAGTTGTCTGTGAATGTGGAGTTGGTGGCATGTGAAACCCGCTTGTGGAGCATTGGTTTGTGTGGGATGCTCTACCGGGTTCATTCCTAGATAATGCACTCAACGGGCATTAAGCATAGAGTGTGAAAACTGAGTTTCCTAGAGAGCTGCTTGGAAACCTGATGGTGTGTGAGGTTAGTGAGCCTAAGGGAGTTGTTTTCCCACAAGAACCACTCGGCTGATTCTTCTTCAATATGCCCTTCACCAACATGCAGTGTTTCCTTGATTGAATTAACTCTCACACCAATATTTGCGTCTAGAGCCTTTGCATTGAGGACTCTCTGAAAAAGTTTTTAGCGCTGAAGTTGTCTGTGAATGTGGAGTTAGTGGCATGTGAAACCCGCATGTGGAGCATTAATGTGTGTGGGATGCGCTACTATGTTCATTCCTAGATAATGCACTCAAAGGCATTAAGCATAGAGTGTAAAAACTGAGTTTCCTACAGAGTTGCTTGGAAGCCTGATGGTGTGTGAAGTTAGTGAGCCAAATGGAGTTGTTCTCCCACAAGAACCACTCGGCTGATTCTTCTTCAACATGCCCTTCACCAACATGCAGTGTTTCCTTGATTGAATTATCTCTCACACAAATATTTGCGTCCAGAGCCTTTGCATTGAGGACTCTCTGAAAACGGCTTTGGCGCTGAAGTTGTCTGTGAATGTGGAGTTGGTGGCATGTGAAACCTGCTTGTGGAGCATTGGTTTGTGTGGGATGCTCTACCGGGTTCATTCCTAGATAATGCACTCAAAGGGCATTAAGCATAGAGTGTGAAAACTGAGTTTCCTAGAGAGCTGCTTGGAAGCCTGATGGTGTGTGAGGTTAGTGAGCCTAAGGGAGTTGTTTTCCCACAAGAACCACACGGCTGATTCTTCTTCAATATGCCCTTCACCAACATGCAGTGTTTCCTTGATTGAATTAGGTCTCACAACAATATTTTTGTCTAGAGCCTTTGCATTGAGGACTCTGGGAAAACGGCTTGGCGCTGAAGTTGTCTGCGAATCTGGAGTTGGTAGCATGTGAAACCCTCCTGTGGAGCATTGGTTTGTGTGGGATGCTCACGAAGCTTCCTTTCAGTCCTAGGCACTCAAAGGGCATTAAGGATAGAATGTGAAAACTGAGTTTCCTTGAGAGCTGCTTGGAAGCCTGATGGTGTGTGAAGTTAATGAGCCAAATGGAGTTGTTCTCCCACAAGAACCACTCGGCTGATTCTTCTTCAATATGCCCTTCACCATCATGCAGTGTTTCCTTGATTGAATTAGCTCTCACACAAATATTTGTGTCTAGAGCCTTTGCATTGAGGGCTATCTCAAAATGACTTTGGCGCTGAAGTTGTCTGTGAATGTGGAGTTGGTGGCATGTGAAACCCGCATGTGGAGCATTGGTTTGTGCGTGGAATGCTCACCAAGCTTCCATTCAGTCCTAGGCACTCAAAGGGCATTAAGCATAGAGTGTGAAAACTGAGTTTCCTTGAGAGCTGCTTGGAAACCAGATGGTGTGTGAAGTTTGTGATCCAAAAGGAGTTGTTCTCCCACAAGAACCACTCGGCTGATTTCTCTTCAATTTGCCCTTCACCAACATGCAGTGTTTCCTTGATTGAATTAGCTCTCACACCAATATTTGTGTCTAGAGCCTTTGCATTGGGGACTGTGTGAAAACGGCTTTGGCGCTGAAGTTGTCTGTGAATGTGGAGTTGGTGGCATGTGTAACCCGCTTGTGGAGCATTGGTTTGTGTGGGATGCTCTACCGGGTCCATTTCTAGATAATGCACTCAAAGGGCATTAAGCATAGAGTGTGAAAACTGAGTTTCCTTGAGAGCTGCTTGGAAGCCTGATGGTGTGTGAAGTTAGTGAGCCTCAGGTAGTTGTTCTCCCACAAGAACCACTCGGCTGATTCTTCTTCAATATGCCCTTCACCAACATGCAGTGTTTCCTTGATTGAATTAGCTCTCACACAAATATTTTCATCCAGAGCCTTGGCATTGAGGACTCTCTGAAAACGGCTTTGGCGCTGAAGTTGTCTGTGAATGTGGAGTTGGTGGCATGTGAAACCCGCATGTGGAACATTGGTTTGTGCGTGGAATGCTGACCAAGCTTTCATTCAGTCCTAGGCACTCAAAGGGCATTAAGCATAGAGTGTGAAAACTGAGTTTTCTAGAGAGCTGCTTGGAAACCTCATGGTGTGTGAAGTAAGTGAGCCAAATGGAGTTGTTCTCCCACAAGAACCACTCGGCTGATTCTTCTTCAACATGCCCTTCACCAACGTGCAGTGTTTCCTTGATTGAATTATCTCTCACACAAATATTTGCGTCCAGAGCCTTTGCATTGAGGACTCTCTGAAAACGGCTTTGGCGCTGAAGTTGTCTGTGAATGTGGAGTTGGTGGCATGTGAAACCCGCTTGTGGAGCATTGGTTTGTGTGGGATGCTCTACCGGGTTCATTCCTAGATAATGCACTCAAAGGGCATTAAGCATAGAGTGTGAAAACTGAGTTTCCTAGAGAGCTGCTTGGAAACCTGATGGTGTGTGAGGTTAGTGAGCCTAAGGGAGTTGTTTTCCCACAAGAACCACTCGGCTGATTCTTCTTCAATATGCCCTTCACCAACATGCAGTGTTTCCTTGATTGAATTAACTCTCACACCAATATTTGCGTCTAGAGCCTTTGCATTGAGGACTCTCTGAAAAAGTTTTTAGCGCTGAAGTTGTCTGTGAATGTGGAGTTAGTGGCATGTGAAACCCGCATGTGGAGCATTAATGTGTGTGGGATGCGCTACTATGTTCATTCCTAGATAATGCACTCAAAGGCATTAAGCATAGAGTGTAAAAACTGAGTTTCCTACAGAGTTGCTTGGAAGCCTGATGGTGTGTGAAGTTAGTGAGCCTCAGGTAGCTGTTCTCCCACAAGAACCACTCGGCTGATTCTTCTTCAATATGCCCTTCACCAACATGCAGTGTTTCCTTGATTGAATTAGCTCTCACACAAATATTTTCGTCCAGAGCCTTGGCATTGAGGACTCTCTGAAAACGGCTTTGGCGCTGAAGTTGTCTGTGAATGTGGAGTTGGTGGTTGTGAAACCCGCATGTGGAGCATTGGTTTGTGCGTGGAATGCTCACCAAGCTTCCATTCAGTCCTAGGCACTCAAAGGGCATTAAGCATATAGTGTGAAAACTGAGTTTTCTAGAGAGCTGCTTGTAAACCTGATGGTGTGTGAAGTTTGTGATCCAAAACGAGTTGTTCTCCCACAAGAACCACTCGGCTGATTCTTCTTCAATATGCCCTTCACCAACATGCAGTGTTTCCTTGATTGAATTAGCTCTCACACAAATATTTGTGTCTAGAGCCTTTGCATTGAGGGCTATCTGAAAACGGTTTGGCGCTGAAGTTGTCTGTGAATGTGGAGTTGGTGGCATGTGAAACCCGCTTGTGGAGCATTGGTTAATGTGGGATGCTCTACCGGGTTCATTCCCAGATAATGCACTCAAAGGGCATTAAGCATAGAGTGTGAAAACTGAGTTTCCTTGAGAGCTGCTTGGAAGCCTGATGGTGTGTGAAGTTAGTGAGCCTAAGGGAGTTGTTCTCCCACAAGAACCACTCGGCTGATTCTTCTTCAATATGCCCTTCACCAACATGCAGTGTGTCCTTGATTGAATTAGCTCTCACACCAATATTTGTGTCTAGAGCCTTTGCATTGAGGACTCTCTGAAAACGGCTTTGGCGCTGAAGTTGTCTGTGAATGTGGAGTTGGTGGAATGTAAAACCCGCATGTGGAGCATTGGTTAATGTGGAATATTCTACCAGGTCCATTTCTTGATAATGCACTCAAAGGCATTAAGCATAGAGTGTGAAAACTGAGTTTCCTTGAGAGCTGCTTGGACCTCTGATGGTGTGTGAAGTTAGTGAGCCAAATGGAGTTGTTCTCCCACAAGAACCACTCGGCTGATTCTTCTTCAACATGCCCTTCACCAACATGCAGTGTTTCCTTGATTGAATTATCTCTCACACAAATATTTGCGTCCAGTGCCTTTGCATTGAGGACTCTCTGAAAACGGCTTTGGCGCTGAAGTTGTCTGTGAATGTGGAGTTGGTGGCATGTGAAACCCGCTTGTGGAGCATTGGTTTGTGTGGGATGCTCTACCGGGTTCATTCCTAGATAATGCACTCAAAGGGCATTAAGCATAGAGTGTGAAAACTGAGTTTCCTATAGAGCTGTTTGGAAGCCTGATGGTGTGTGATGTTAGTAAGCCAAATGGAGTTGTTCTCCCACAAGAACCACTCGGCTGATTCTTCTTCAATATGCCCTTCACCAACATGCAGTGTTTCCTTGATTGAATTAGCTCTCACACCAATATTTGCGTCTAGAGCCTTTGCTTTGAGGGCTCTCTGAAAACGGCTTTGGCGCTGAAGTTGTCTGTGAATGTGGAGTTGGTGGCATGTGAAACGCGCTTGTGGAGCATTGGTTTGTGTGGGATGCTCTACCGGGTTCATTCCTAGATAATGCACTCAAAGGACATTAAGCATAGAGTGTGAAAAGTGAGTTTCCTTGAGAGCTGCTTGGAAGCGTGATAGTGTGTGAAGTTAGTGAGCCAAATGGAGTTGTTCTCCAACAGGAACCGCTCGGCTCATTCTTCTTCAATATGCCCTTCACCAACATGCAGTGTTTCCTTGATTGAATTAGGTCTCACACCAATATTTGCGCCCAGAGCCTTTGCATGGAGGGCTATCTGAAAACGGCTTTGGCGCTGAAGTTGTCTGTGAATGTGGAGTTGGTGGCACGTGAAACCCGCATGTGGAGCATTGGTTTATGTGGGATACTCTACCAGGCCCTTTTCTAGATATTGCACTCAAAGGGCATTAAGCATAGAGTGTGAAAACTGAGTTTCCTTGAGAGCTGCTTGGAAGCCTGATGGTGTGTGAAATTTGTGATCCAAAAGGAGTTGTTATCCCACAAGAACCACTCGGCTGATTCTTCTTCCATATGTGCTTCAAAAACATGCAGTGTTTCCTTGATTGAATTAGCTCTCACACCAATATTTGTGTCTAGAGCCTTTGCATTGAGGGCTATCTGAAAACGGTTTGGCGCTGAAGTTGTCTGTGATTGTGGAGTTGGTAGCATGTGAAACCCGTATGTGGAGCATTGGTTTGTGTGGGATGCTCACCAAGATTCCTTTCAGTACTATGCACTCAAACGGCATTAAGGATAGAGTGTGAAAACTGAGTTTCCTTGAGAGCTGCTTGGAAGCCTGATGGTGTGTGAAGTTAGTGAGCCAAATGGAGTTGTTCTCCCACAAGAACCACTCGGCTGATTCTTCTTCGATATACCCTTCACCGTCATGCATTGATTCCTTGATTGAATTAGGTCTCACAACAATATTTTAGTCTACAGTTTTTTCAATTAGGGCTATCTGAAAACGGCTCTGGCGCTGAAGTTGTCTGCGAATGTGGAGTTGGTGGCATGTGAAACCCGCATGTGGAGCATTGGTTTGTGTGGGATGCTCACCAAGCTTCCTTTCAGTCCTAGGCACTCAAAGGGCGTTAAGGATAGAATGTGAAAACTGAGTTTCCTTGAGAGCTGCTTGGAAGCCTGATGGTGTGTGAAGTTAATGAGCCAAATGGAGTTGTTCTCCCACAAGAACCACTCGGCTGATTCTTCTTCAATATGCCCTTCACTAACATGCAGTGTTTCCTTGATTGAATTAGCTCTCACACCAATATTTGTGTCTAGAGCCTTTGCATTGAGGGCTATCTGAAAACGGCTCTGGCGCTGAAGTTGTCTGTGAATGTGGAGTTGGTGGCATGTGAAACCCGCATGTGGAGCCTTAGGGTGTGTGGGATGCGCTACTGTGTTCATTCCTAGATAATGCACTCAATGGGCATTAAGCATAGAGTGTGAAACCTGAGTTTCCTTGAGAGCTGCTTGCAAGCCTGGTGGTGTGTGATGTTAGTGAGCCAAATGAAGTTGTTCTCCCTCAAGAACCGCTCAGCTGATTCTTCTTCAATATGCGCTTCACCAACATGCAGTGTTTCCTTGATTGAATTAGCTCTCACACCAATATTTGCGCCTAGAGCCTTTGCATTGAGGGCTATCTGAAAACTGCTTTGGCGCTGAAGTTGTCTGTGAATGTGGAGTTGGTGGCATGTGAAACCCGCATGTGGAACATTGGTTTGTGTGGGATGCTCACCTAGCTTCATTTTTGTCATAGGCACTCAAAGGTCATTAAACATAGAGTGTGAAAACTGAGTTTCCTTGAACTGTGGTTATGCAACAAGGTGGAGGAATCCACCATGGTGGGAGGGTTTGGGGAGGGGTGGGGAGAATCCCAGTACCTATGAAACTGTGTCACATAATACAATGTAATTAATGAATTTAAAATAAAATTAAAAAAAAAAAAACATTGGATATATTATCCAAAAATGCACATTAAAACCATGAACACATCTTGTTTTAAAAAAAAAAAAAAAAAAAAAGAAAGCCTGATGGTGTGTGAAGTTAGTGAGCCAAATGAAGTTGTTCTCCCACAAGAACCACTTAGCTGATTCTTCTTCAATATGTGATGCAAAAACATGCAGTGTTTTCTTGATTGAATTAGCTCTCAAACCAATATTTGCGCCTAGAGTCTTTCCAATGTTGCTATCTGAAAATGGATTTAGCGTTGTAGTTTTCTGTGAATGTGGAGTTGGTGGCATGTGAAACCCGCATATGAAGCATTGGTTTGTGTGGGATGCTCACCATGCTAACTTTCATTCCTAGGCACTCAAAAGCATTAAGCATAGAGTGTGAAATGTGAGTTTCCTTGAGAGCTGCTTCGAAGTCTGATGGTGTGTGAAGTTAGGGAGCCAAATGGAGTTGTTCTCCCACAAGAACCACTCGGCTGATTCTTCTTCAATATGCCCTTCATAAACATGCAGTGTTTCCCGGATTGAATTAGCTCTCACACCAATATATGCGCCTCGAGCATTTGCATTGAGGGCTAACTGAAAACGGCTTTGGTGCAGAAGATGTCTTTGAATGTGGAGTTGGTGGCATGTGAAACCTGCATGTTGAGCATTGGTTTGTGTTGGTAGAGTGTGTAAAGTGAGTTTCCTTGAGAAATCTTTGGAAGCCTGATGGTGTATGAAGTTAGTAAGCCAAATGGAGTTGTTCTCCCACAAGAACCACTCGGCTGATACTTCTTCAATATGCCCTTCACCAACATGCAGTGTTTCCTTGATTGAATAACCTCTCAAAACAATATTTGTGTCTACAGCCTTTGCATTGAGGGCTATCTGAAAAAGGCATTGACGCTGACGTTGTCTGTGAATGTGGAGTTGGTGGCATGTGAAACCCGCATTTGGAGCATTGGTTTGTGGGATGCTCACCAAGCTTCCTTTCAGTTGTAGGCACTCAAAGGGCCTTAAGCATAGAGTTTGAAAAGTGAGTCTCCTTGAGAGCTGCTTGGAAGCCTGATGGTGTGTGAAGTTAGTGAGCCAAATTAAGTTGTTCTCCCTCAAGAACCGCTCAGCTGATTCTTCTTCAATATGACCTTCACCAACATGCAGTGTTTCCTTGATTGAATTAGCTCTCAAACCAATATTTGCGCCTAGAGCCTTTGCATTGTTGTTATCTGAAAATGGATTTGGCGTTGTAGTTTTCTGTGAATGTGGAGTTGGTGGTATGTGAAACCCGCATGTGAAGCATTGGTTTGTGTGGGATGCTCACCAAGCCACCTTTCAGTCCTAGGCACTCAAAAGCATTAAGCATAAAGTGTGAAATGTGAGTTTCCTTGAGAGCTGCTTCGAAGTCTGATGGTGTGTGAAGTTAGTGAGCCAAATGGAGTTGTTCTCCCACAAGAACCACTCGGCTGATTCTTCTTCAATATGCCCTTCACCAACATGCAGTGTTTCCTTGATTGAATTAGCTGTCACACCAATATTTGCGTCTAGAGCCTTTGCATTGAGGACTCTCTGAAAAAGGCTTTGGCGCTGAAGTTTTCTGTGAATGTAGAGTTGGTGGCATGTGAAACCCGCATGTGGAGCATTGGTTTGTTTTCGATGCTCACCTATCTTCATTTTTGTCGTAGGCACTCAAAGGTAATTAAACATAGAGTGTGAAAAGTGAGTTTCCTAGAGAGAAGCTTGGAAGCCTGATGGTGTGTGATGTTAGTGAGCCAAATGGAGTTGTTCTCCCACAAGAACCACTCGGCTGATTCTTCTTCAATATGCCCTTCACCAACATGCAGTGTTTCCTTGATTGAATTAGCTCTCACACCAATATTTGCACCTAGAGCCTTGCATTGAGGGCTATCTGAAAACGGGTTTGGCGCTGAAGTCGTCTGTGAGTGTGGAATTGGTGGCATGTGAAACCCGCATGTGTAGCATTCGTGAGATACTCTAGCAAGATCATTCCTAGATAATGCACTCAAAGGGCATTAAGCATAGAGTGTGAAAACTGAGTTTCCTTGAGAGCTGCTTGGACGTCTGATTGGGGGGGAGGGGAAGTTAGTGAGCCAAATGGAGTTGTTCTCCCACAAGAACCACTCGGCTGATTCTTCATCCATAAGACCCTTCACCAACATCCAGTGTTTCCTTGATTGAATTAGCCCTCACACCAATATTTTCCTCTAGATTCTTTCATTGAGTGCTGTATGAAAACGGCTTTGGCTCTGTGATTGTCTGTGAATGTGGGGTTGGTGGAAAGTAAAACCCGCATGCGGAACATTGGATAGTGTGGGATGCTCACCAAGCTTCGTTTCAATCCTATGCACTCAAAGGGCATAAAGCATATAGTGTGAAAACTGAGTTTCCTTGAGAGCTGCTTGGAAGCCTAATGGTGTGTGAAGTTAGTGAGCCGAATGGAGTTGTTATCCCACAAGAACCACTCGGCTGATTCTTCTTCATTATGCCCTTCAAGAACAATCAGTGTTTCCTTGATTGAATTAGCTCTCACACAAATATTTGAGCCTAGAGACTTTGCATTGAGGGCATTTTGAAAACGGTATTGGCGCTCACGTTGTCTGTGAATGTGGATTTGGTGGCATGTGAAACCCGCATGTGGAGCATTGGTTTGAGTGGGATTCTCTACCAAGATCATTCCTAGATAATGCACTCAAATGGCATTAAGCATAGAGCGTGAAAAATTAGATTCCTTGAGATCTGCCTGTCAGCATGATGCTGTGTGAAGTCAGTGAGCCAAATGGAGTTGTTCTCCGACAAGAACCACTCGGCTGATTCTTCTTCAATATGCAATTCAGCAACATGCACTGTTGCCTGATGGAATTAGCTCTTCCAGCAACATGTGTGTCTAGAGCCTTTGTATTTAGGTCTAGCTGAAAACGGCTTTGGCGCTGAATTGGTTTCTGAATGTGGAGTTGGTGGCATGTGAAGCCCGCCTGTGCAGCCTTCGTTTGTGAGGGATGCTCACCAAGCTGCATTTCAGGACAATGCATTCAAACGGCATTAAGCATAGTGTGTGAACACGTAGTTTGCTTGAGAGCTGCCTGTCAACCTGATGGTGTGTGAAGTCAGTGAGCCAAATAGAGTTGTTCTCCCACAAGAACCACTCGGCTAATTCTTCTTCAATATGCAATTCAGCAACATGCAGTGTTGCTTGATTGAATTAGCTCTTACAGCAACATTTGTGTTTGGAACTTTGTCTTATGGCCAGCTGAAAACGACTTAGGCGCTGAAGTGGTTTCTGAATGTGGAGTTGCTGCCATGTGAAACCCACTTGTGGAGCCTTCGTTTGTATGGGATGAGGACCAAGCTGCATTTCAGGACAATGCACTCAAACGGCATTAAGCATAGTGTGCTAAACCTGAATTTCCTTGAGAGCTGCCTGTCAGCCTGATGGTGTGTGAAGTCAGTGAGCCAAATACAGTTGTTCTCCCACA
Organism: Ochotona princeps; assembly: GCF_030435755.1. Taxonomy (NCBI): domain Eukaryota; kingdom Metazoa; phylum Chordata; class Mammalia; order Lagomorpha; family Ochotonidae; genus Ochotona; species Ochotona princeps. The sequence continues at coordinate 102,804,026 of NC_080835.1, read as the reverse complement.
AGAACCACTCGGCTAATTCTTCCTCAATAGGCAATTCAGCAACATGCAGTGTTGCTTGATGGAATTAGCTCTTATAGCAATCTGTGTGTATAGAGCCTTTGTATTTAGGGCTAGCTGAAAAGGGCTTTGGCGCTGAGTGTTTTCTGAATGTGGAGTTGGTGGCATGTGAATAGCGCCTGTGGAGCCTTCGTTTGTGTGGGATGCTCACCAAGCTGCATTTCAGGACAATGCACTCAAACGGCATTAAGCATAGTGTGTGAAGACGTCATTTGCTTGAGAGATGCCTGTCAGGCTGATGGTGTGTGAAGTCAGTGAGCCAAATGGAGTTGTTCTCACACAAGAACCACTCGGCTGATTCTTCTTCGATATGCAATGCAGCTCGATACAGAGTTGCCTGATGGAATTAGCTCTTACAGCAACATTTGCATCTAGACTCTTTGTATTTAGAGCTAGCTGAAAACGGGTTTGGCGCAGAGGTGGTTTCTCAATGTGAAGTTGGTGGCAATCGAAACCGGCCTAGGGTGCCTTCGTTTCAGTGGGATGCTGACCAAGCTGCATTTCAGGACAATGCACTCAAACGGCATTAAGCATACTGTGTGAAGACGTCGTTTGCTTGATAGCTGATTGTAAGCCTGATGGTGTGTGAAGTCAGTGAGAAAACCTGAGTTGTTCTCCCACAAGAACCACTCGGCTGATTCTTCTTCAATATGCAATTCAGCACCATGCAGTGTTGCTTGATGGAATTAGCTCTTCCAGCAATATTTGCATCTAGACTCTTTGTATTTAGAGCTAGCTGAAAACGGGTTTGGCGCTGAAGTGTTTTCTGAATGTGAAGTTGGTGGCATGTGAAACCTGCCTGTGGAGCCTTCGTTTGAGTGAAATGCTGACCAAGCTGCATTTCAGGACAATGCACACAAACGACATTAAGCATAGTGAGCTAAGCCTGAGTTCACTTGAGAGCTGCCTGTCAGCCTGATGGTGTGTGAAGTCAGTGATCCAAACGGAGTTGTTCTTCCTCAAGAACCACTCGGCTGATTCTTCTTCAATATGCAATTCAGCAACATGCAGTGTTGCTTGATGGAATTAGCTCTTATAGCAATCTGTGTGTATAGAGCCTTTGTATTTAGGGCTAGCTGAAAAGGGCTTTGGCGCTGAGTGTTTTCTGAATGTGGAGTTGGTGGCATGTGAATAGCGCCTGTGGAGCCTTCGTTTGTGTGGGATGCTCACCAAGCTGCATTTCAGGACAATGCACTCAAACGGCATTAAGCATAGTGTGCTAAACCTGAATTTCCTTGAGAACTGCCTGTCAGCCTGATGGTGTGTGAAGTCAGTGAGCCAAACGGGGTTATTCTCGCACAAGAACCACTCGGCTGATTCTTCTTCAATATGCAATTCAGCACCATGCACTGTTGCTTGATGGAATTAGCTCTTATAGCAATCTGTGTGTATAGAGCCTTTGTATTTAGGGCTAGCTGAAAAGGGCTTTGGCGCTGAGTGTTTTCTGACTGTGGAGTTTGTGGCATGTGAAACCCACCTGTGGAGCCTTCGTTTGTGTGGGATGCTCACCAAGCTGCATTCCAGGACAATGCACTCAAACAGCATTAAGCATAGTGTGCTAAACCAGAGTTTGCTTGAGAGCTGCCTGTCAGCCTGATGGTGTGTGAAGTCAATAAGCCAAATGGAGTTGTTCTCCCACAAGAACCACTCGGCTGATTCTTCTTCAATATGCAATTCAGCAACATGCAGTGTTGCTTGATGGAATTAGCTCTTACACCAACATTTGTGTCTAGAGCCTTTGTCTTTAGGGCTAGCTGAAAACAGTTTTGACGCTGAAGTGGTTCTGAATGTGGACTTGGCGGCATGTGAAACCCGCCTGTGGAGCTTTCGTTTGTGTGGGATGCTAACCAAGCTGCATTTCAGGAAAATGCACTCAAACGGCATTAAGCATAGTGTGTGAAGACGTCGTTTGCTTGAGAGCTGCCTGTCAGCCTGATGGTGTGTGAAGGCAGTGAGCCAAATGGAGTTGTTCTCCCACAAGAACCACTCCACTGATTCTTTTTCAATATTCAGTTCAGCAACACGCAGTGTTGCTTGATGGAATTAGCTCTTACAGCAACATTTGCGTGTAGAGCCCTTGTATTTAGGGCTAGCTGAAAACTTCTTCGGCGCTGAATAGTTTTCTGAATGTGAACTTTTTGGCATGTGAATCCCGCCTGTGGAGCCTTCGTTTGTGTGGGATGCTCACCAAGCTGCATTTCACGACAATGCACTCAAACAGAATTAAGCATAGTGTGTGAACACGTACTTTGCTTGAGAGCTGCCTGTCAGCCTGATGGTGTGTGAAGTCAGTGAACCAAATGTAGTTGTTCTCCCAGAAGAACTAATCGGCTGATTCTTCCTCAATATGCAATTAAGCAACATGCAGGGTTGCTTGATGGAATTATCTCTTACAGCAACATTTGCATCTAGAGCCCTTATATTCAGGGCAAGGTGAAAACTTCTTTGGCGCTGAAGTGGTTTCTGAATGTGGAGTTGCTGCCATGTGAAACCCGCCTGTGGAGCCTTCATATGTGTGGGTTGCTAACCAAGCTGCATTTCAGGACAATGCACTCAAACGGCATTAATCATAGTGTGTGAAGACGTCGTTTGCTTGAGAGCTGCCTGTCAGCCTGATGGTGTGTGAAGTCAATAAGCCAAATGGAGTTGTTCTCCCACAAGAACACCTCGGCTGATTCTTCTTCAATATGCAATTCAACACCATGCAGTGTTGCTTGATGGAATTAGCTCTTGCAGCAACATTTGCATTTAGAGGTTTGTATTTAGGGCTAGCTGAAAACGGCTTTGGCGCTGAAGTGGTTTCTGAATGTTGAGTTGGTGGCATGTGAAACCCGCCTCTGGAGCCTTCTTTTGTGTGGGATGCTCACCAAGCTACATTTCAGGACAATGCACTCAAATGGCATTAAGCACATTGTGCAAAATCTGAATTTTGTTGAAAGCTGCCTGTCAGCCTGATGGTGTGTGAAGTCAGTGAGAAAAACGGAGTTGTTCTCCCACAAGAACCACTCGGATGATTCTTCTTCAATATGCAATTCAGCAACATGCAGTGTTTCTTGTTGGAATTAGCTCCTACAGCAACATGTGTGTCTTGAGCCTTTGTCTTTAGGGCTAGCTGAAAACGGCTTTGGCGCTGAGTGGTTTCTGAATGTGGAGTTGGTGGCATGTGAAGCCCGCCTGTGGTGCCTTCGTTTGTGTGGGATGCTCACCAAGCTGCATTTCAGGACAATGCACTCAAACGGCATTAAGCATAGTGTGTGAACACTTAGTTTGCTTGAGACCCGCCTGTCAGCCTGATGGTGTGTGTCGTCAGTGAGCCAAATGGAGTTGTTCTCCCACAAGAACCACCCGGCTAATTCTTCTTCAATATGCAATTCAGCAACATGCAGTGTTGCTGGATGGAATTAGCTCTTACAGCAACATTTGCATCTAGAGCCTTTGTCTTAGGGCTAGCTGAAAAGGGCTTTGGCGCTGAAGTGGTTTCAGAATTATGGATTTGGTCGCATGTGAAACGCCTGTGGAGCCTTCGTTTGTGTGGGATGCTGAACAAGCTGCATTTCAGGACAATGCACTCAAACGGCCTTAAGGATGTTTGTGAACACGCAGTTTGCTTGAGAGCTGCCTGTCAGCCTGATGGTGTGTGAAGTCAGTGAGCCAAATGGAGTTGTTCTCGCACAATAACCACTTGACTGATCCTTCTTCAATATGCAATTCAGCACCATGCAATGTTGCTTGATGGAATTAGCTCTTCCAGCAACATTTGCATCTAGAGCCTTTTCTTTAGGGCTAGATGAAAACAGCTTAGGTACTGAAGTGGTTTCTGAATGTGGAGTTTTGGCATGTGAAACCCGCCTGTGGATCCTTCGTTTGTGTGGAATGCTCACCAAGCAGTATTTCAGGACAATGCACTCAAACGGCATTAAGCATAGTGTGTGAACATTTAGTTTGCTTGAGAGCTGCCTGTCAGCCTGATGGTGTGTGAAGTCACTGAGCCAAATGGAGTTGTTCTCCCACAAGAACCACTCAGCTGATTCTTCTTCAGTATGTAATTCAGCAACATGCAGTGTTGCTTGATGGAATTAGCTCTTACAGCAACATGTGTGTCTGGAGCCTTTGTATTTAGGGCTAGCTGAAAAGGGCTTTGGCGTTGAATTCGTTTCTGAAAGTGGAGTTGGTGGCATATGAAACCCGCCTGTGGAGCCTTTGTTTGTGTGGGATGCTCACCAAGCTGCATTTCAGGACAAAGCACTCAAAAAGCATTAAGCATATTGTGTGAACACGTAGTTTGCTTGAGGTCTGCCTGTCAGCCTGATAGTGTGTGTCGTCAGTGAGCCAAATGGAGTTGTTTTTGCACAAGAACCACTCGACTGATCCTTATTCAGTATGCAATTCAGCACCATGCAGTGTTTCTTGATGGAATTAGCTCTTACAGAAACATTTGCGTCTAGAGCCTTTGTATTTAGGGCTTCTGAAAATGGCTTTGGCGCTGAAGTGGATTCTGAATGTGGAGTTGGTGGCATGTAACTTCCACAGCCATCGACACGATCAGACCCAAGCCATTTTCACCTGTCATGGAAACCAAGTGCTCTCTCAGCACATATGTCTGAAAATGGAAGGGACCCCTAGGGAACTCAGTGTGTTGGTGAATGGCAGGTTCCCTAAGCAGCAGCACAGGTAGTCCAGTGCCAAAACAACTCCACCTGGCTCATTAACTTCACATACCATCAGCTACCCTACCAAATCTCTCCCAAATCCTGTTTGGTCACTTGCTGTCCAATGCCCATTGAGCCCAGATTGATGGAAACAAGCAGATTGAGCACCCACACAAAACTTACATTTAGATCCTCCCTCAAGGCGCTACGGAATCCACAGACAGAGACTATTTCATCGCCAAAGCCATTTGCAGCTATCATGGAAACCAAGTGCTCTGGCAGCATATATGTCTGTAAGTGGATGGGACACCTATGGACCTCAGTGTGTTGGTGATTGGCAAGTGCCCGAAGCCGCAGCACAGGTCTTCCAATGCCAAAACAACTCCACCTGGTTCTTTAACTTCACATATCATCAACTGTCCTAGCAGATCGATCGCAAACCCTGTTTGGTCACTTACTGTCCAATGCCCATTGAGCCCAGGTTGATGGAATCAAGCAGGTTGAGAACCCACACAAGAGAAACTTGTAGATCCCCACTCAAGGCGCTACTACTCCACAGCCGGAGACAAGTTCAGAGTCCAAACCATTTGCAGCTACCATGGAGACCAAGGGGTCTGCCAGCACATATTTCTGAAAGTGGATGGGACACCTAGGGAACTCAGTGTGTTAGTGAATAACATGTTCCCGAAGCAGCAGCACATGTCTTCCAGTGCCAAAACAACTCCACCTGGCTCTTTCACTTCACATACCATCAGCTGTCCTAGGAGATCTCTCACAAATCCTGTTTCGTCAAATCCTGTCCAATGCCCATTGAGGCCAGGTTGATGTAATCAAGCAGGTTGAGGAACCACACAAAACAACGATGTAGATCCACACGCAAGGCGCTCAAAACTCCACAGCCAGAGACAAGTCCAGTGTCCATGCCATTTGCAGCTACCATTGAAACCACGTGTTCTGGCAGCACATATGTCTGAAAGTGGATGGGACACCTAGGGAACTCAGTGTGTTTGTGTTGGTGAATGGCAGGTTCCCGAAGCAGCAGCACAGCTCTTCCAGTGCCAAAACAACTCCACTTGGCTCATTCACTTCACATACCATCTGTTCGATTAGCAGATCTCACGCAAACCTTGTTTAGTCACTTGCTGTCCAATGCCCATTGAGCCCATGTTGATGGAATCAAGCAGTGTGAACACCCACACAAAACAAACATGTAGATCGACACTCAAGGCGGTCCAAACTCCACAGTCAGAGCTAAGTTCAACATCCAAGCCATTTGGAGCTACCATGGAGACCAAGTGCTCTGGCAGCACATATGTCTGAAAGTGGATATGACACCTAGGGAACTCAGTGTGTTGGTGAATGGCAAGTCCTGAAGCAGAGCCACAGGTCTTCCCGTGTCAAAACTCCACCTGGCTCATTCACTTCAAATAATATCAACAGTCCTTAAAAATCTCCGGCAAACCCTTTTGGTCACTTGCTGTCCAATGCCCATTGAACACAGGTTAATGGAATCAATCAGTTTTAGGACCCACAAAAACAAATATGTAGATCCTCACTCAAGGTGCTACAAACGTCTCAGCCAGACACAGAAAAGTTCATCGCCCAAGCGATTTGCAACTACCAAGGAAACCATGTTCTCTGGCAGCATAGATGTGTGAAAGTGAATGTGACACCAAGGGAACTCAGTGTGTTGGTGAATGGCAAGTGCCAGAAGAAACAGTACAGTTCTTCCAGTTGCAAAAAAACTCCACCTGGCTCATTCACTTCAATACCATCAGCTGTCCATCAGATCTCTTGCAATCCCTGTTTGGTCACTTGCTGTCCAACTCCCATTGAGCCTAGGTTGATGGTATCAAGCAGGTTGAACACCCACACAAAACAAAGATGTAGATCCTCACTCAAGGCGCAACAAATTCCACAGCCAGAGACAAGTTCAGCGCATAAGCCATTTGCAGCTATCCTGGAGACCAAGTGTTCTGCCAGCACATATGTCTGAAAGTGGATGGGACACCTAGGGAACTCAGTGTGTTTGTGTTGGTGAAAGGCAGGTTCCCGAAGCAGCACAGGTCTTCCAGTGCCAAACAACTCCACCTGGCTCTTTCACTTCACATACCATCTGTTCACCTAGCAGATCTCACGCAAACCTTGTTTAGTCACTTGCTGTCCAATGCCCATTGAGCCCAGGTTGATGGAATCAAGCAGTGTGAACACCCACACAAAACAAAGATGTAGATTGACACTCAAGGCGGTCAAAACTCCACAGTCAGAGCTAAGTTCAACATCCAAGCCATTTGGAGCTACCATGGAGACCAAGTGCTCTGGCAGCACATATGTCTGAGGTGGATGGGACTCCTAAGGAACTCAGTGTGTTGGTGAATGGCAGGTTTCCGAAGTAGCAGTACAGCTCTTCCAGTACCAAAACAACTCCACCTGGCTCATTCACCTCACACAACACAAGCTGTCCTAGCACATTGCCCGCAAAACCTGTTTGGTCACTTGCTGTCCAATGCCCATTGAGCCTAGGTTGATGGAATCAAGTAGATGTAGATTCTTACACACGGCACAAAATTGAGAGCCTAACCAACAGAACAAATATAGCAGAAGAGAGGATCTCTGAAATGGAAGACACACAAAACGATCATACCCAGCTCATTGAACAGCTGGAAACACGTCTGAACAAAGCCAATAAGACCATACAAGAAATGAAAGACAACCTCAGAAAATCGAATATTAGGATTATTGGCCTTCCTGAAGGAGCGGAAAAAGAGTCAGGAATGCAAATGGTGCTCGACGAAATTATAAAGGAAAACTTCCAAAACACTTGGAACATGAACCCTTCCCAAATCCAGGACGGTCAGAGGACTCCCAGCAGATATGACCCAAAGTGATCTTCACCCAGACATATGGTGCTCCAGTTCCACTCCAACGAAGACAAAGAAAGAATCCTGAGACAAGTACGAAGCAGAGAAAAGATCACATACCGGGGAAAACCAATCAGAATCGCTGCTGATTTCTCTGAAGAGACTTTACAAGCCAGAAGAGAGTGGACAAAGATCTTCCAAATCCTGAAACAGAACAACTGTCAACCAAGAATAATGTACCCAGCAAAGATCTCATTCGTATTTGAGAACAAAATCAGGTACTTTCATAGCAAAGAGATATTAGAAGAATATGCCAGCACAAAACCAGCTCTACAAAATCTCCTTAGAAATGCACTAAATCCAGAAAAATAGGAGATAAGCAAAGATGGCAAATAGGAAGGTCTCCCCACTAAAGTCCACACAAGCAGGGGCCATTACACAGATATCAACACTCACAAAAACACATACGTAAGGCAGGACAAAATCGCAACCTCTCAATTTTAACTCTTAACACAAATGGCCTAAACTCACCAATCAAAAGAAATAGATTAACGGAAAGGATCATCAAACAGGACCCAAGTTGCTGTTGCCTGCAGGAGACACATCTAACCAGAAAAGGCTCCAGGAAGCTGAAAGTGAAGTGGTGGAAAAAGATATATTACGACAATGGACAAGAAAAAAAAGGCAGGGGTAGCTGTCTTAATTTCAGATGATATAGGCTTCAAGCTGACAGACATCAAAAATGACAGAGAAGGATATTATATGTTGGTGAAGGGATTGATCCATCAGGAAGTAATTACCATCGTGAACATATATGCACCTAATTCCAATGCACCTAGCTACGTGAAGCAATTACTTACAGACTTAAGGGGAGACATAAATATACACACAATAATTGTGGGTGATCTTAACACCCCGCTAACAATAGACAGATCAACAAAACAAAAACTCAACAAAGAAACAACAGAGCTCATACAAACATTAGAACAACTGGACTTGGTAGACATTTATAGAACTTTTTATCCTAAGGCCACAGATTATACATTTTTTTCAGCAGTGCATGGCACCTTCTCCAGGATCAACCACATGATAGGAAACAAAGCAAATCTAAATAACTTCAAAAAGATAGGAATCATACCATATACCCTCTCAGACCACCACGGAATGAAATTGGAAATTAGCAATTCAAAATGCCCCAGGAAATACAGAAACTCTTGGAGACTGAACAATATGCTACTAAACGAACAATGGATCAGAGAAGAAATTAAAGATGAGATCAAAAACTTTACAGAAACGAATGAAAACTCTGACACAACATTCCAAAACTTGTGGGACACTGCCAAAGCAGTGCTACAGGGTAAATTCATCGCAATTGGAGCTCATGTCAAGGCCCAAGAGAGGCGCCAAATTCAGGAACTAAACACACACGTCCAGGAATTGGAAAAGCAGCAGCAGATGAGCCCCACACACAACAGGAGACAAGAAATCATCAAAACAAGGGAGGAAATCAACCAGATAGAAATTAAAAAACGATACACAAAATCAATGAATCAAAAAGCTGGTTTTTTGAAAAGATAAACAAAATAGACACCCCGCTGGCCCGTCTGACAAAGAAAAAACAAGAGAAAGCAAGAATTAACAGCATCAAAGATGAAAAAGTCAACATAACAACAGACATTACAACCATTAAGAACATAATCAGAAATTACTACAAAGCACTGTACTCCAACAAATCAGAAGACCACCAAGAAATGGAAAAGTTCTTAGACTCACACAACCTGCCAAAACTTAGCCCAGAGGCAACAAACGACCTGAACAAACCCATAACTGAAGCAGAGATTGAATCAGTGATTAAAGACCTCCCAACAAAGACAAGCCCAGGCCCAGATGGCTTCACTGCAGAATTCTACAAAACATTCCGAACAGAACTAACCCCAATCCTCTACAAACTCTTCAAAACAATAGAAAAGGAAGCAACCCTTCCAAACTCATTCTATGAAGCCAACATTACCTTAATCCCAAAACCAGGCAGAGATCCTACAGAGAAGGAAAACTACAGACCTATCTCTTTGATGAACATTGATGCTAAGATTCTCAACAAAATCCTAGCCAATAGAATTCAAAAAATCATCTGACAGATCATTCATCCGGATCAAGTAGGATTCATCCCTGGAATACAGGTGTGGTTCAACATAAGGAAATCCATAAATGTGATACACCACATCCAAAAACTGAAAAACAAGAATCACATGATACTATCAATAGACGCAGAAAAAGCTTTTGACAAAATCCAACACAACTTCCTACTAAAAAACCTAACGAAGGTAGGCATAGATGGAAAAATCCACAACATAATCAAAGCAATATATGAAAAACCCAATGCCAGCATCATACTGAATGGAGAAAAACTGGAACCCTTCCCACTGAGATCTGGAACAAGACAGGGATGTCCGCTTTCTCCGCTGCTATTCAACATAGTTCTAGAGGTACTCACTGAGCTCATAAGACAAGAAAAAGAAATCAAAGGAATCCAAATGGGAAATGAAGAAGTCAAGCTTTCACTATACGCAGATGACATGATTCTTTATATAGAAGAGCCAAGAGGCTCAACACAGAGACTGCTAGAACTTATACGAGAGTTTGGTAGAGTGGTAGGGTACAAAATTAATGAACAAAAATCAACAGTCATAGTGTATGCTAACAGCCCCAAGTTGGAAAAAGATCTAACCAGCAAGATAACATTCAAAATAACAGAGAAAAGTATGAAGTATCTGGGAATTAACCTAACCAAAACTGTAGGAGACCTATTTGAGGGAAAACTACAAACCACTTAAAAAGAAATTGAAGAAGACCTCAAGAGATGGAGTAACATCCCATGCTCCTGGATAGGTAAAATCAATATCATTAAAATGTCTATATTGCCAAAGGCAATATATACATTCAACGCAATTCCAATCAAATTGCCCAAAACATTCTTCACAGATCTGGAAACAATGATTCAAATGTTCATCTGGAAACACAAAAAGCCACGAATAGCCAGAACCATCCTGAGGAACAGGAAGTTAGTAGGGGAAAATCACAGTTCCAGACCTCTGGACATACTATAGGGCAGTGGTTATCAAAACAGCCTGGTACTGGCACAAAAAATAGAGAGAAAGATCAATGGAGCAGAATAGAAACACCAGACAGGAACCCACACAGATACAGTCAAATAATCTTTGACAAAAAGACAGACAACAAACCAAGCAAATGTGAAGGTCTGTTCAATAAATGCTGTTGGGACAACTGGCTGATAGCCTGCAGAAACAAAAAGATAGACCCACATCTCTCACTGTGCACTAAGATCGAATCTAAATGGATAAAAGACCTAAACCTACATCCGGAAACCTTCAAACTTTTGGAAGAAAATGTTGGAAACACACTGCAACATTTAGGAGCAGGCCCTAACTTCCTAAAAAAGACTCCAAAAGCAATAGAAATTGAGATGAAAATAAACAAATGGGACCTCATCAAACTAAGAAGCTTCTGTACAGCTAGAGAAACAATCAACAAAGTAAAAAAGCAACCCACAGAATGGGAGCAGATCTTCGAGCACGACATAGGTGACAGAGGGCTAATTTCCAGTATATACAAAGAACTACAAAACAACCAAAATGTCAAAACAAACAAGTCACTCAAAAAATGGGCATGGGAAATGGGCAGACATTTCACAAAAGAACAAACCCAAATGGCAAACAAGCATATGAAAAAATGCTCAATTTCCCTGTCAATTAGGGAAATCCAAATGAAGACAACAATGAGGTCCCACCTAACTCCAGTAAGGATGACAAACATACATAATACCACCAACACCTATTGGCGAGGATGTGGGGAAAAGGGAACCCTTCTCCACTGCTGGTGGGACTGCAGACTTGTACAGCCTCTATGGGAATCAGTTTGGCTAATACTCAAACAACTGAAAATCAACATACCATATGATCTGGCATTAGCACTCCTAGGGATATATCCAAAACATCTCCTACACAAGAAACCAACATGCACACCTATGTTCATAGCAGCACAATCTACAATCGCAAAAACCTGGAAGCAACCAAAATGCCCATCAATAGAAGACTGGATAAGGAAGCTATGGTTCATCTACTCTATGGAATACTACTCAGCTATTAAAAAAAACGAAATGCAGCTCTTTGTGGACAAATGGGCCCGACTGGAATCCATGATGCTAAGAGAAATGAACCAATCCCAAAAGGTTAAATACCACATGTTTGCCTTAATTTGAGATGAAAAGATGACAACCTGGAAGATAGTACCTGTATATTGTAATATTATTGCAATCTCTAACAACCTGTATCCAATGCAATAAGATAATGCGATATAATCTATAAACCCACAATTAATGTCAGAATACTTAAGATCTTCTTTGAAAAACTGTAAAACCTACTATACCCTCAATACGCTATGTTAATCCGTAATGGGGGGGGAGTGCAGGGAAGCCTTTCAAGACCATAAAGAGAGTGAGGAAAAAGTACAATATGGCCTATCAAGATCAAATCTGGTAATTCATAGACAACAGACTCAAAGTGGCACTAAACAATAGTAAAACTACTATACCAATGCATGAGGGGGGAATTGGGTGCGATCCTGACAACCTCTTAACAGGAGGTCATGTGTGTGGAGCAGGGGGGGCACTCCAGAGTGGAGCAGGTGGCAAGGAGAAAGCTTGGATCCCAACCATGAAGACTCCCAGACCTTCACCACAAACTATTGATATGAGCAACTAGGACTATATCCCAACTGCCAAGGATGCCACAGGGAATTGGATGCCCTTGGAGGCCGAGTACTCTGAGGTCACCAACCCCCAAAATGAGCTTCCGCAGGGGATGAAAGAAATCCAAACACTACCGTGCAGAAACCAACGTCATCGGAAAGACAACCAGAAGCCATGAGTGGTCCGCAGAAACAGAAGAACAACAAACGTCCTTTGAGACTAGGGAGGAGAGCTTTCTCTGGTCTGAACCTGGCTCCACCTCTGGACCTTCACCCTCCCTTGCAATGACCATCGGGATCACTCCGAAAACCCCTCATAGCAAACAAACAATCATACAAACTAAAAAAAACTAAAATAAATAGGCAAACAACAAAAAGTAGAGCTTGGAATCTGACAGGAAAGAGCTGGCGTGGATTGGCTCATGCCTCACTGGGTGGGACACGAAGATTAGTCACTCCTCGCCATGATGTTGGGGATTTTCCTGCACACCCCCCACAAAAAAAATGTTCTGCACCTTAATTGTTGACAAATGTCTTGTTAGAGTTACAAGCCAGTCTAGATTGTCCTAAAATCTGCCAAGATCAGCAAAATTATACTTCAACACAACAAATGGCTAAATACTAAAATGATAGACACGAGATAGCTGAATGGTACCCTATAGCCATTTTAAGGTATATAGCAGCCGGTCCTGTATATAAACTAAAACTGAAATGTCAATGAGCAAATCATAGGTTGTGGTTAAGAACTTGTTTTTGTTTGTTTTTTTGTTTTGTTTTGTTTTGTTTTTTTAACATACTGCTTACTCAAAACCATGTCAATTCCATAATGTTTTAAATTGCTGTTGATGTTATATTGGGACTCTCAATTGACTGGCATGATATTCTACCAGCTCTAACTTCAGACCAGAAATGGTCTCCCCAAGAAGCTGTTCAACCCATTTGGACAATAAGTAGCTGGAATCTATGCTTGGTATACGTTTGCAAGGAAGAATCTTGATTGAATTTGAACTGTAACAATGCATCAAGGTGGAGAAATACACAAGGGGGGAGGGGCGTGAGGAGGGGTAGGGAGAATCCCAGAGCTTATGAAACTGTCACATAATGGAAATAATTAATAAAAAAAATCCAAGTGGAGTTGGTTTGGCACTGGAAGACCTGTGCTGCTGCTTCTTGCACTTTCCAGTCACCAACACACTGAGTTCCCTAGCTGTCCATCCACTTTCAGACATATGTGCTGCCAGAAAACTTGGTTTCCATGGTAAATTCAAATGGATTGGGCACTGAACTTGTCTCTGGCAATGGAGTTTTGAGCGCCTTGAGTGAGGATCTACATCTTTGCTTTGTGTGGGTTTTCAACCTGCTTGATTACATCAACCTGGGCTCAATGGGCACTGGACAGCAAGTGACAAAACAGGGTTTGCAGCCAATGTGCTAGGACAGCTGATGGTATGTGAAGTGAATGAGCCAGGTGGAGTTGATTTGCAAGTCGAAGACCTGTGCTGCTGCTTCTGTCACTTGCCATTCACCAACACACTGAGTTCCCTAGGTGTCCCATCTACTTTCAGACATATGTACTGCCAGAACACTTGGTTTCCATGGTAGCTGCAAATGGCTTTGGTGCTGAACTTGTCTCTGTCTGTGGAGTTTTGAGCGCCTTGAGTGAGGATCTACATCCTTGTTTTGTGTGGGTTTTCAACTACTTGATTCCATCAACCTGACCTCAATGGGCATTGGACAGCAAGTGACCAAACAGGGTTTGCTGGAGATCTGCTAGGACAACTAATATAGTGTGAAGTGAATGAGCCAGGTGGAGTTGGTTTGACACTGGAAGACCTGTGCTGCTGCTTTGGGAACTTGCCATTCACCAACACACTGAGTTAACCAGTTGTTGAATCCAATTTCAGACATATGTGCTGCCGCTGCCAGAGCACTTAGTTTCCATGATAGCTGCAAATGGCTTTGGCACTGAACTTGTCACTGGATGTGGAGATTTGAGCGCCGTGTGTAAGAATCTACATCTTTGTTTTGTGTGGTGCTCAACCTGCTTGATTCCATCAACCTGGACTGAATGGACTTTGGACACAAAGTGAGAAAACAGCATTGCGGGAGAACTGCTAGGACACTTGATGGTATGTGAAGTGAATGAGCCATGTGGAGTTGTTTTGGCACTGGAAGACCTGTGCTGCTGCTTTGGGAACCTGCTATTCACCAAACACTGAGTTCCCTAGGTGTCTCATCCACTTTCAGACATATGTGCTGCCAGAGCACTTCGTTTCCATGGTAGCTGCAAATGGCGTTGGCGCTGAAATTGTTTCTTGTTGTGGAGTTTGTAGCGCCTTGAGTGAGGGTCTAGATCTTTGTTTTGTGTGGGTGCTCACAGTGCTTGATTCCATCAACCTGGGCTCAATGGGCATTGGACAGCAAGTGACAAAACAGGGTTTGCAGCCAATGTGCTAGGACAGCTGATGGTATGTGAACTTAAAAAACCAGATGGAGTTGTTTTGGCACTGGAAGACCTGTGCTGCTGCTTCTGTCACTTGCCATTCACCAACACACTGAGTTCCCTAGGTGTCCCATCCACTTTCAGACATATGTGCTGCCAGAGCACTTAGTTTCCATGGTAACTCTAAATGGCTTGTGCGCTGAACTTGTCTCTCTCTGTGGAGTTTTGAGCGCCTTGAGCAAGAATCTACATCTTTGTTTTGTGTGGGTATTCACACTGCTTGATTCCATCAACATGGGCTCAATGGGCATTGGACAGCAAGGGACCAAACAGGGTTTGCAATCGATCTGCTAGGACAACTGATGTTGTGTGAAGTTCATGAGCCAGGTGGAGTTGTTTTGGAACTGGAAGATCTGTGCTGCTGCTTCGCGAACCTGCCATTCACCAATACACTGAGTTCCCTAGTTGTACCATCTACTTTCAGACATATGTGCTGCCAGAGCACTTGGTTTCCATAGTACCTGCAAATGGTTTTGGCGATGAACTTGTCTCTGTCTGTGGAATTTTGAGGGCCTTGAGTGAGGATCTACATATTTATTTATTTATTTATTTATTATTTATTTTCATGATACCTCTTCCCTCGAGGCGCTACAAACTGCACAGACAGGGAAAAGTTCAACGCCCAAGTAATTTGCAGCTACCATGGAAACCAAGTGCTCTGGCAGCACATATGTCTGAAAGTGAATGGGTCACCTAAGTAACAGTGTGTTGGAGAATACAAGTGCCCAAGCAGCTGCACATGTCTTCCAGTTCCAAAACAACTCCACTTGGCTCATTCACTTCACATACCATCAGCTGCCCTAGCACATTGCCTGAAAACCCTGTTTGGTCACTTGCTGTCCAAATCCCACTGAGCCCAGGTTAATGAATTGAAGCAGCGTGAGCACCCACACAAAACAAAAATGTAGATCCTCACTCATGGTGCTACAAACTCCACAGCCAGAAACAACTTCAACGCCAAAGCCATTTGCAGCTACCATGGAAACCAAGTGCTCTGGCAGCACATATGTCTGAAAGTGGATGGGACACCTAGGGAACTCAGTGTGTTGGAGAGTGACAAGTGCCCTAAGCAGCACAGGTCTTCCAGCGACAAAACAACTCCACCTGGCTAATTCACTTCACATAAATCCACTGTCCTAGCAGCTCTCCCGCAACGCTGTTTTCTCACTTTGTGTCCAAAGTCCATTCAGGCCATGTTGATGGAATCAAGCAGGTGGAGCACCACACAAAACAAGGATGTAAAAATTCACTCAGCGTGTTAATACCTCCACAACCGTAGCAACGTTCATTGCCCAAGCCATTTGGAGCTTCCATGGAACCTAAGTGATCTGGCAGCACTTATCTGAAAGTATATGGGACCTGTAGGGAACTCAGTGTGTTGGAGAATGACAAGTGACAGAAGCAGCAGCAAAGGTCATCCAGTGCCAAAACAACTCCACCTGGCTCATTCACTTCACATATCATCAACTGTCCGAGCACATCGCCCACAAACCCAGTTTGGACACTTGCTGTCCAATGCACATGAAGCTCAGGTTGATGGAATCAACAAGGTTGAGCACACACACAAAACACACGTTGAACATCACTCAAATCAATAAAAATTCTATCACAGATTGCCGACTGCAGAGAGCTGGTGTAGGGTGGAGTAGGGAAGGAGGGGAGCCGATCCAGCAGAGAACAGGCCAGGAGGCGCGAAACTGTAGGGAGAAGAGCGAGAAGGTCACTGGAGTTCACTAAAGCAAGAAGATCTACACAGCGTGAAGGAACAGCCGCAAAAAGTAGGAAAGAAAATACAGCACGCTGCGAGAAACCTGGTGAGTCAGGATCCCAGGCAGGGGGAAGGCGGCAGAGGCTCCACCACCCCAGGGAAAACAGAGGCGGCTGGAAGGATAGGCGCCCACACCAACAGGGGCAGCAGTCCCCTGGAAGGCAGGAGCCCCCAGAGGAGGCTACTGGACTGATCATTGGGTGCATCATCCCTGCAGAAGTCGAGGAAAAGCAGGGGAGATTTCCCAGAGGCTTGCCTACCCGCTGCTCAGCGGCTGTGGGAGAGTGCAGAGGGAACAGGAGCGGCGCTGTGGGACTGGGGCTCAGAGATCCCCGTATCAGCTCCTAGCTGTGGACTGGCTGCAGGAGAGTCCGTGGATCTAGTTGTGGACTCGCCCGGAGCCCCAGAGGCTGGGAAACGATCGACAGGGCCTCACGTCCTGGGCAGAGGAGCAGACTAGTGGGGGCACGTCTCACCTCAAGGGCTCTGTGCCTCTCAGAGATCCGCTTCCACCCTTGAGAGAGTGCAGCTGAGGAAGTGGCTTCTTTAGGGCAGAGTCCCCAGCTGGGCTCAGCTAGAGAGGTCAGACTAGAGCGGGCTCAGCTGAGCTGGCCAGACAGGTTTTCCCAGCAGGAGCCTGCTCTGAAAGACCTGCCTGCAGGGTTGCAGCCCTCAGTGGAGCAGCGCTTCCAAGTTCGGCACTGAGGCCGCTGAGATTTCCAGCCCAGCACAGGCCTGAGTTGGGGATTTCAGGCTCCGAGCAGCAGGAGCCTTTGCTGTGCTAACCTCAAGCCCTGAAGGAGAGTCTCGGCTCAGCACTAAGGCAGAGACCCCCATTGTATTAGCCTTGTGACCCAAAGCCCAGGCGCGGCTCGGCAGAGTGAATCTGTAGGGCACTGCCTTTGAGAGGGAGCCACAGAGGAAGCAGGGGAAGGGGCCTGGCACTAGGGCCTTAGCTTGCAAGGGTCCTTAGAAATTGCTTTGACACAGAAGACTCTCTGAAGTGGAAGTCTGCTGCATTTCAATGGAGCAACAAGAGCATTGCTTTGTGTGGAATTCTCATAAAGCTCAATTTCAACACAGTGCGTTTTATAGCAGATTCGCACAGTGTGAGGAAACTGGATTTTCGTGCGAAACGGGTCTAATGGTGTAGGTGTGTGAGGTTAGTGACCTGAGTTGAGTTGGTCTCACACAAGAATCATTCTGCCCTTTCGTGCTGAGTAAAAGCCTCATCCACATGCTGTGTTGCATCCCTATATATAATATGTACTTAGTGCTGGAGCTGATGCCAGAGCCTTGCATTTCAGGGCTAACTGAAAATTGCATTGGCGATGAAGGTATCCCTGAACGTGGAGTTGGTTGCACTTCAATGGAGCAACTAGAACATTGCTTTCTGTTGATTTCTCATAAAGCTGAATTTCAACAGAGTGCGTTTTATAGCAAATACGCACAGTGTGACAAAACAGGGTTTTCGTGCGAAACGGGTCTATTGGTGTAGGTGTGTGAGGTTAGTGACCTGAGTGGAGTTGGTCTCACACAAGAAACATTGTGCCCTTTCGTGTTGAGTAAAAGCCTCATCCACATGCTGTGTTGCGTCCCTATAGCTCGCAAGTACTTAGTGCTGGAGCTGATTCCAGAGCCTTGCATTTCAAGGCTAGCTGAAAATTACCTTGGCGATGAAGTGCTCTCTGAACGTGGAGTTCATTGGATTTCAATGGAGCAGTTTCAGCTTTGCTTTGTGTAGAATTCTCATAAAGCTCAATTTCAACACAGTGCGTTTTATAGCAGATTCGCACAGTGTGAGGAAACTGGATTTTCGTGCAAAACGGGTCTAATGGTGTAGGTGTGTGAGATTAGTGACCCGAGTGGAGTTGGTCTTACACAAGAATCATTGTGCCCTTTCGTGTCGAGTAAAAGCCTCATCCACATGCTGTGATGTGTCCATATAGCTGACATGTATTTAAAGCTGAAGTTGATGTAAGAGACTCGCATTCCAAGGCTAGCTGAAAATTGCTTTGGCGATGAAGGTATCTCTGAAGCTGGAGTCGGTTGCATTTCAATGCAGCAACTAGATCGTTGCTTTGTGTAGAATTCTCATAAAGCTCAATTTCAACACAGTGCGTTTTATAGCAGATACGCACAGTGTGATGAAACTGGTTTTTCATGCGAAACGGGTCTAATGGTGTAGGTGTGTGAGGTTTGTGACCTGAGAGGAGTTGGTCTCACACAAGAATCATTGTGCCCTTTCGTGTTGAGTAAAGCCTCATCCACATGTTGTGTTGTGTCCATATAGCTAACATGTATTTAAAGCCAAAGTTGATGGCAGAGCCTTGCATTTCAAAGCTAACTGAAAATTGCCTTGGCGATGAAGGTATCCCTGAACGTAGAGTTGGTTGCATTTCAATGGAACAGTTTCAGCTTTGCTTTGTGGGGGTATACGCAATAAACCAGTTTTCACTGCAATGCGTTCTATGACCATTACACACACTGTGCTGAAACTGGTTTTTCGTGCGAAACAGGTCTAATGGTGTAGGTGTGTGAGATTACTGACCTGAGTGGAGTTGGTCTCACACAAGAAACACTCTGCCCTTTCGTGTTGAGTAAAAGCCTCATCCACATGCTGTGTTGCGTCCCTATACATAATATGTACTTAGTGCTGGAGCTGATGCCAGAGCATTGCATTTCAAGGCTAGCTGAAAATTGCATTGGCGATGAAGCTATCCCTGAACGTGGAGATCATTGCATTTCAATGGAGCAACTAGAGAGTTGCTTTGTGTGGAATTCTCGTAAAGCTGAATTTCAACACAGTGCGTTTTATGGCCAAATACGCACAGAGTGAAGAAACTGGTTTTTCGTGCGATACTGGTCTAATGGTGTAGGTGTGTGAGATTAGTACCCGAGTGCAGTTGGTCTCACACAAGAAACACTGCCCATTCGTGTAGACTCAAAGCCACATCCACATGCGGTGTTGTGTCCAGATAGATAACAGGTATTTAAAGCCGAAGTTGATGTAAGAGACTCGAATTTCAAGGCTAGCTGAAAATTGCCTTGGCAAAGAAGTGCTCTCTGAACTTGGAGTTAGTTGCATTTCAATGCACCAACAAGAGCGTTGCTTTGTGTGGAATTCTCATAAGGCTCAATTTCAACACAGTGCCATTTATAGCTAATACGAACAGTGTGATGAAACTGGTCTTTCGTGCGAAACAGGTCTAACGGGGTAGGTGTGTGAGGTTAGTGACCTGAGAGGAGTTGGTCTCACACAAGAATCATTGTGCCCTTTCGTGTTGAATAAAGCCTCATCCACATGCTATGTTGTGTCCGTATAGCTAGGATGAAGTTAGTGCTTCAGCTGATGCCAGAGCCTTGCATTTCAAGGATAACTGAAAATTGCCTTGCAATTAAGGTATCCCTGAACGTGGAGTTCAACTAGAGAGTTCCTTTGTGTGGAATTCTCGTAAAGCTCAATTTCAACACAGTGTGTTTTATGACAAATACGCACAGTGTGAGAAAGCACGGTTTTCGTGATAAATGGGTGTATTCTTGAAGGTATGAGAGTTTAGTGACTTGACTGGATTTATTGTCATACAAACATTCTTCCCTTTCGTGTTGAGTAAAGCCTCATCCACACACTGTTGTTGCTTCACTATAGCTAACATATTTTAGAGTTGGAACTGGTGTAAGAGCCTTAGCTTGCAAGGGTCCTTAGAAATTGCTTTGACGCAAAAGACTCTCTGAAGTTGGAGTCTGCTGCATTTCAATGGAACAGCAAGAGCTTTGCTTTGTGTGGAATTCTCATAAAGCTCAATTTCAACACAGTGCGTTTTATGACAAATATGCACAGTGTGACAAAACAGGGTTTTTGTGCGAAACGGGTCTAATGGTGTAGGTGTGTGAGGTTAGTGACCTGAGTTGAGTTGGTCTCACACAAGAATCATTGTGCCCTTTCGTGTTGAGTAAAGCCTCATCCACATGCTGTGTTTTCTCCATATAGCTAACATGTATTTAAAGCCGAAGTTGATACCAGAGCCTTGCATTTCAAAGCTAACTGAAAATTACCTTGGCGATGAAGTGTTCTCTGAACGTGGAGTTGAATGCATTTCAATGGAGCAGTTTCAGCTTTGCTTTGTGGGGGTATACGCAATACTAGTTTTCACTGCAATGCGTTCTATGACCATTACACACACTGTGGCGAAACTACTTTTTCATGCGAAACGGGTCTAATGGTGTAGGTGTGTGAGATTACTGACCTGAGTGGAGTTGGTCTCACACAAGAAACATTGTGCCCTTTCGTGTTGAGTAAAAGCCTCATCCACATGCTGTGTTGCGTCCCTAGAGCTAGCATGTACTTAGTGCTGGAGCTGATGCCAGAGCCTTGCATTTCAAGGCTAGCTGAAAATTACCTTGGCGATGAAGTTTTCTCTGAACGTGGAGTTGAATGCATTTCAATGGAGCAACTAGAGAGTTGCTTTGTGTGGAATTCTCATAAAGCTCAATTTCAACACAGTGTGTTTTACAGTAGATACGCACAGTGTGATTAAACTGGTTTTTTGTGCGAAACAGGTCTAATGGTGTAGGTGTGTGAGATAGGTGACCCGAGTGGAGTTGGTCTTACACAAGAATCATTGTGCCCTTTCGTGTTGCGTAAAAGCCTCATCCACATGCTGTGATGTGTCCATATAGCTGACATGTATTTAAAGCTGAAGTTGATGTTAGAGACTCGCATTTCAAGGCTAGCTGAAAATTACCTTGGCAATGAAATGCTCTCTGAACGTGGAGTTGGTTGCATTTCAATGCAGCAACTAGAGCGTTGCTTGGTATTGAATTCTCATAAAGCTCAATTTCACCACAGGGCATTTTATAGCAGATATGAACAGTATGATGAAACTGGTTTTTCGTGCGATACCGGTCTAATGGTGTAGGTCTATAATTTTAGTCAACAGAGTGGAGTTGGTCTCACACAAGAATCATTGTGCCCCTTCATGTTGAGTAAAGCCTCATCCACATGTTGTTTTGTGTCGGTATAGCTAACATGTATTTAAAGCCGAAGTTGATGGCAGAGCCTTGCATTTCAAAGCTAACTGAAAATTGCCTTGGCGATGAAGGTATACCTGAACGTAGAGTTGGGTGCATTTCAATGGAGCAGTTTCAACTTTGCTTTGTGGGGGTATACGCAATAAACCAGTTTTCACTGCAATGCGTTCTATGACCATTACACACACTGTGCTGAAACTGGTTTTTCATGCGAAACGGGTCTAATGGTGTAGGTGTGTGAGGTTAGTGACCTGAGTGGAGTTGGTCTCACACAAGAATCATTGTGCCCTTTCATGTGTAAAAGCCTCATCCACATGCTGTGTTGGGTCCCTACACATAATATGTACTTAGTGCTGGAGCTGATGCCAGAGCCTTGCATTTCAGGGCTAACTGAAAATTACCTTGGCGATGAAGGTATCCCTGAATGTGGAGATGGTTGCATTTCAATGGAGCAACTAGAGCATTGCTTTGTGTGGATTTCTCATAAAGCTGAATTTCAACAGAGTGCGTTTTATAGCAAATACGCACAGTGTGACAAAAAAGGGTTTTCGTGCGAAACGAGTCTAATGGTGTAGGTGTGTGAGGTTAGTGACCTGAGTTGGGTTGGTCTCACACAAGAATCATTGTGCCCTTTCGTGTTGAGTAAAACCTCATCCACATGTTGTGTTGTGTCCATATAGCTAACATGTATTTAAAGCCAAAGTTGATGGCAGAGCCTTGCATTTCAAAGCTAACTGAAAATTGCCTTGGCGATGAAGGTATCCCTGAACGTAGAGTTGGTTGCATTTCAATGGAACAGTTTCAGCTTTGCTTTGTGGGGGTATACGCAATAAACCAGTTTTCACTGCAATGCGTTCTATGACCATTACACACACTGTGCTGAAACTGGTTTTTCGTGCGAAACAGGTCTAATGGTGTAGGTGTGTGAGATTACTGACCTGAGTGGAGTTGGTCTCACACAAGAAACACTCTGCCCTTTCGTGTTGAGTAAAAGCCTCATCCACATGCTGTGTTGCGTCCCTATACATAATATGTACTTAGTGCTGGAGCTGATGCCAGAGCATTGCATTTCAAGGCTAGCTGAAAATTGCATTGGCGATGAAGCTATCCCTGAACGTGGAGATCATTGCATTTCAATGGAGCAACTAGAGAGTTGCTTTGTGTGGAATTCTCGTAAAGCTGAATTTCAACACAGTGCGTTTTATGGCCAAATACGCACAGAGTGAAGAAACTGGTTTTTCGTGCGATACTGGTCTAATGGTGTAGGTGTGTGAGATTAGTACCCGAGTGCAGTTGGTCTCACACAAGAAACACTGCCCATTCGTGTAGACTCAAAGCCACATCCACATGCGGTGTTGTGTCCAGATAGATAACAGGTATTTAAAGCCGAAGTTGATGTAAGAGACTCGAATTTCAAGGCTAGCTGAAAATTGCCTTGGCAAAGAAGTGCTCTCTGAACTTGGAGTTAGTTGCATTTCAATGCACCAACAAGAGCGTTGCTTTGTGTGGAATTCTCATAAGGCTCAATTTCAACACAGTGCCATTTATAGCTAATACGAACAGTGTGATGAAACTGGTCTTTCGTGCGAAACAGGTCTAACGGGGTAGGTGTGTGAGGTTAGTGACCTGAGAGGAGTTGGTCTCACACAAGAATCATTGTGCCCTTTCGTGTTGAATAAAGCCTCATCCACATGCTATGTTGTGTCCGTATAGCTAGGATGAAGTTAGTGCTTCAGCTGATGCCAGAGCCTTGCATTTCAAGGATAACTGAAAATTGCCTTGCAATTAAGGTATCCCTGAACGTGGAGTTCAACTAGAGAGTTCCTTTGTGTGGAATTCTCGTAAAGCTCAATTTCAACACAGTGTGTTTTATGACAAATACGCACAGTGTGAGAAAGCACGGTTTTCGTGATAAATGGGTGTATTCTTGAAGGTATGAGAGTTTAGTGACTTGACTGGATTTATTGTCATACAAACATTCTTCCCTTTCGTGTTGAGTAAAGCCTCATCCACACACTGTTGTTGCTTCACTATAGCTAACATATTTTAGAGTTGGAACTGGTGTAAGAGCCTTAGCTTGCAAGGGTCCTTAGAAATTGCTTTGACGCAAAAGACTCTCTGAAGTTGGAGTCTGCTGCATTTCAATGGAACAGCAAGAGCTTTGCTTTGTGTGGAATTCTCATAAAGCTCAATTTCAACACAGTGCGTTTTATGACAAATATGCACAGTGTGACAAAACAGGGTTTTTGTGCGAAACGGGTCTAATGGTGTAGGTGTGTGAGGTTAGTGACCTGAGTTGAGTTGGTCTCACACAAGAATCATTGTGCCCTTTCGTGTTGAGTAAAGCCTCATCCACATGCTGTGTTTTCTCCATATAGCTAACATGTATTTAAAGCCGAAGTTGATACCAGAGCCTTGCATTTCAAAGCTAACTGAAAATTACCTTGGCGATGAAGTGTTCTCTGAACGTGGAGTTGAATGCATTTCAATGGAGCAGTTTCAGCTTTGCTTTGTGGGGGTATACGCAATACTAGTTTTCACTGCAATGCGTTCTATGACCATTACACACACTGTGGCGAAACTACTTTTTCATGCGAAACGGGTCTAATGGTGTAGGTGTGTGAGATTACTGACCTGAGTGGAGTTGGTCTCACACAAGAAACATTGTGCCCTTTCGTGTTGAGTAAAAGCCTCATCCACATGCTGTGTTGCGTCCCTAGAGCTAGCATGTACTTAGTGCTGGAGCTGATGCCAGAGCCTTGCATTTCAAGGCTAGCTGAAAATTACCTTGGCGATGAAGTTTTCTCTGAACGTGGAGTTGAATGCATTTCAATGGAGCAACTAGAGAGTTGCTTTGTGTGGAATTCTCATAAAGCTCAATTTCAACACAGTGTGTTTTACAGTAGATACGCACAGTGTGATTAAACTGGTTTTTTGTGCGAAACAGGTCTAATGGTGTAGGTGTGTGAGATAGGTGACCCGAGTGGAGTTGGTCTTACACAAGAATCATTGTGCCCTTTCGTGTTGCGTAAAAGCCTCATCCACATGCTGTGATGTGTCCATATAGCTGACATGTATTTAAAGCTGAAGTTGATGTTAGAGACTCGCATTTCAAGGCTAGCTGAAAATTACCTTGGCAATGAAATGCTCTCTGAACGTGGAGTTGGTTGCATTTCAATGCAGCAACTAGAGCGTTGCTTGGTATTGAATTCTCATAAAGCTCAATTTCACCACAGGGCATTTTATAGCAGATATGAACAGTATGATGAAACTGGTTTTTCGTGCGATACCGGTCTAATGGTGTAGGTCTATAATTTTAGTCAACAGAGTGGAGTTGGTCTCACACAAGAATCATTGTGCCCCTTCATGTTGAGTAAAGCCTCATCCACATGTTGTTTTGTGTCGGTATAGCTAACATGTATTTAAAGCCGAAGTTGATGGCAGAGCCTTGCATTTCAAAGCTAACTGAAAATTGCCTTGGCGATGAAGGTATACCTGAACGTAGAGTTGGGTGCATTTCAATGGAGCAGTTTCAACTTTGCTTTGTGGGGGTATACGCAATAAACCAGTTTTCACTGCAATGCGTTCTATGACCATTACACACACTGTGCTGAAACTGGTTTTTCATGCGAAACGGGTCTAATGGTGTAGGTGTGTGAGGTTAGTGACCTGAGTGGAGTTGGTCTCACACAAGAATCATTGTGCCCTTTCATGTGTAAAAGCCTCATCCACATGCTGTGTTGGGTCCCTACACATAATATGTACTTAGTGCTGGAGCTGATGCCAGAGCCTTGCATTTCAGGGCTAACTGAAAATTACCTTGGCGATGAAGGTATCCCTGAATGTGGAGATGGTTGCATTTCAATGGAGCAACTAGAGCATTGCTTTGTGTGGATTTCTCATAAAGCTGAATTTCAACAGAGTGCGTTTTATAGCAAATACGCACAGTGTGACAAAAAAGGGTTTTCGTGCGAAACGAGTCTAATGGTGTAGGTGTGTGAGGTTAGTGACCTGAGTTGGGTTGGTCTCACACAAGAATCATTGTGCCCTTTCGTGTTGAGTAAAACCTCATCCACATGTTGTGTTGTGTCCATATAGCTAACATGTATTTAAAGCCAAAGTTGATGGCAGAGCCTTGCATTTCAAAGCTAACTGAAAATTGCCTTGGCGATGAAGGTATCCCTGAACGTAGAGTTGGTTGCATTTCAATGGAACAGTTTCAGCTTTGCTTTGTGGGGGTATACGCAATAAACCAGTTTTCACTGCAATGCGTTCTATGACCATTACACACACTGTGCTGAAACTGGTTTTTCGTGCGAAACAGGTCTAATGGTGTAGGTGTGTGAGATTACTGACCTGAGTGGAGTTGGTCTCACACAAGAAACACTCTGCCCTTTCGTGTTGAGTAAAAGCCTCATCCACATGCTGTGTTGCGTCCCTATACATAATATGTACTTAGTGCTGGAGCTGATGCCAGAGCCTTGCATTTCAAGGCTAGCTGAAAATTGCATTGGAGATGAAGGTATCCCTGAACGTGGAGTTCAATGCATTTCAATGGAGCAACTAGAGAGTTGCTTTGTGTGGAATTCTCGTAAAGCTGAATTTCAACACAGTGCGTTTTATGGCCAAATACGCACAGAGTGATGAAACTGGTTTTTCATGCGAAACGGGTCTAATGGTGTAGGTGTGTGAGGTTTGTGAACTGAGTGGAGTTGGTCTCACACAAGAAACATTGTGCCCTTTCGTGTTGAGTAAAAGCCTCATCCACATGCTGTGTTGCGTCACTATACATAATATGTACTTAGTGCTGGAGCTGATGCCAGAGCCTTGCATTTCAAGGCTAGCTGAAAATTGCCTTGGCGATGAAGTGTTCTCTGAACGTGGAGTTGAATGCATTTCAATGGAGCAGTTTCAGCTTTGCTTTGTGGGGGTATACTCAATAAACTAGTTTTCACTGCAATGCATTCTATGACCATTACATATACTGTGACGAAACTACTTTTTCTTTTGAAACGGGTCTAATGGTGTAGGTTTGTGAGGTTAGTGACCTGAGTGGAGTTGGTCTCACGCAAGAATCATTGTGCCCTTTCATGTGTAAAAGCCTCATCCACATGCTGTGTTGCGTCCCTAGAGCTAGCATGTACTTAGTGCTGGAGCTGATGCCAGAGCCTTGCATTTCAAGGCTAGCTGAAAACTGCATTGGCGATCAAGGTATCCCTGAACGTGGAGTTCATTGCATTTCAATGGAGCAACTAGAGCGATGTTTTGTGTGGAATTCTAGTAAAGCTCAATTTCAACACAGTGCTTTTTATGACAAATACGCACAGTGTGAGAAAGCAGAGTTTTCGTGCGAAACGGGTATATTCTTGATGGTGTGTGGGGTTAGTGACTTGAGTGGAGTTATTGTCATACAAACATTCTTCCCTTTCATGTTGAGTAAAGCCTCATCCACACACTGTTGTTGCTTCGCTATAGCTACATGTTTTTAGAGTTGGAACTGGTGTAAGAGCTTTAGTTTGCAAGGGTCCTTAGAAATTGCTTTAATGCACAAGACTCTCTGAAGCTGGAGTCTGCTGCATTTCAATGGAGCAGCAAGAGCATTGATTTGTGTGGAATTCTCATGAAGTTCAATTTCAACACAGTGCGTTTTATGACAAATACGCACAGTGTGACAAAACAGGGTTTTCGTGCGAAACGGGTCTAATGGTGTAGGTGTGTGAGGTTAGTGACCTGAGTGGAGTTGGTTTCACACAGGAATCATTGTGCTCATTCGTGTTGAGTAAAGCCTCATCCACATGTTGTGTTGTGTCCGTATAGCTAACATGTATTTAAAGAAAAAGTTGAAGCCAGAGCCTTGCATTTCAAGGCTAGCTGAAAATTACCTTGGCGATGAAGTGCTCTCTGAATGTGGAGTTGAATGCATTTCAATGGAGCAGTTTCAGCTTTGCTTTGTGGGGGTATACGCAATAAACCAGTTTTCACTGCAATGTGTTCTATGACCATTACACACACTGTGCTGAAACTGGTTTTCCGTGCGAAACGGGTCTAATGGTGTAGGTGTGTGAGGTTAGTGACCTGAGTGGAGTTGGTTTCACACAAGAATCATTGTGCCCTTTCATGTGTAAAAGCCTCATCCACATGCTGTGTTGCGTCCCTATACATAATATGTACTTAGTGCTGGAGCTGATGCCTTGAGTGAGGAGCTCCATGTTAGTTTAGTGTGGGTGCTCAACCTGCTTGATTCCATCCCACTGGCCTCAATGGGCCTTTGACCAGAAGTGACCAAACAGGGTTTCCAGATAGCTGGTAGCACAGCTGATGGTATGTGAAGTTCTTGAGGCAGGTGGAGTTGTTGTGGCACTGGAAGAGCTGTGCTGCTGCTTCGGGCAGTTGCCATTCACCACCGCCCTGAGTTCCCTAGGTGTCATATCCACTTTCAGACATATGTGGTGCCAGAGCACTTGGTTTCCATGGCAGCGGGAAATGGCTTGGGCGCTGAACTTGTGTTTGGCTGTATAGTTTTGAGCGCCTTGAGTGAGGAGCTCCATGTTAGTTTAGTGTGGGTGCTCAACCTGCTTGATTCCATCCCACTGGGCTCAATGGGCATTGGACCGGAAGTGACCAAACAGGGTTTCCTAGATGGCTGCTAGCACAGCTGATGGTATGTGAAGTGAATGAGGCAGGTGGAGTTGTTTTGGCACTGGAAGAGCTGTGCTGCTGCTTCAGGCAGTTGCCATTCACCACCGCCCTGAGTTTCCTAGGTGTCATGTCCACTTTCAGACATATGAGGTGCCAGAGCACTTGGTTTCCATGGCAGCGGGAAATGGCTTGGGCGCTGAACTTGTGTTTGGCTGTGGAGTTTTGAGCGCCTTGAGTGAGGAGCTCCATGTTAGTTTAGTGTGGGTGCTCAACCTGCTTGATTCCATCCCACTGGGCTCAATGGGCATTGGATCGAAAGTGACCAAACAGGGTTTCCTAGATGGCTGCTAGCACAGCTGATGGTATGTGAAGTGAATGAGGCAGGTGGAGTTGTTTTGGCACTGGAAGAGCTGTGCTGCTGCTTCAGGCAGTTGCCATTCACCACCGCCCTGAGTTCCCTAGGTGTCATATCCACTTTCAGACATATGTGGTGCCAGAGCACTTGGTTTCCATGGCAGCGGGAAATGGCTTGGGCGCTGAACTTGTGTTTGGCTGTGGAGTTTTGAGCGCCTTGAGTGAGGAGCTCCATGTTAGTTTAGTGTGAGTGCTCAACCTGCTTGATTCCATCCCACTGGGCTCAATGGGCATTGGACAGGAAGTGACGAAACAGGGTTTCCTAGATAGCTGGTAGCACAGCTGATGGTATGTGAAGTGAATGAGGCAGGTGGAGTTGTTTTGGCACTGGAAGAGCTGTGCTGCTGCTTCGGGCAGTTGCCATTCACCACCGCCCTGAGTTCCCTAGTTGTCTAATCCACTTTCAGACATATGTGGTGCCAGAGCACTTGGTTTCCATGGCAGCGGGAAATGGCTTGGGCGCTGAACTTGTGTTTGGCTGTGGAGTTTTGAGCGCCTTGAGTGAGGAGCTCCATGTTAGTTTAGTGTGGGTGCTCAACCTGCTTGTTTCCATCCCAGTGGGCTCAATGAGCATTGGACCGAAAGTGACCAAACAGGGTTTCCTAGATGGCTGCTAGCACAGCTGATGGTATGTCAAGTGAATGAGGCAGGTGGAGTTGTTTTGGCACTGGAAGAGCTGTGCTGCTGCTTCGGGCAGTTGCCATTCACCACCGCCCTGAGTTCCCTAGGTGTCATATCCACTTTCAGACATATGTGGTGCCAGAGCACTTGGTTTCCATGGCAGCGGGAAATGGCTTGGGCGCTGAACTTGTGTTTGGCTGTGGAGTTTTGAGCGCCTTGAGTTAGGAGCTCCATGTTAGTTTAGTGTGGGTGCTCAACCTGCTTGATTCCATCCCACTGGGCTCAATGGGCATTGGACCGGAAGTGACCAAACAGGGTTTCCTAGATGGCTGCTAGCACAGCTGATGGTATGTGAAGTGAATGAGGCAGGTGGAGTTGTTTTGGCACTGGAAGAGCTGTGCTGCTGCTTCGGGCAGTTGCCATTCACCACCGCCCTGAGTTTCCTAGGTGTCATGTCCACTTTCAGACATATGAGGTGCCAGAGCACTTGGTTTCCATGGCAGCGGGAAATGGCTTGGGCGCTGAACTTGTGTTTGGCTGTGGAGTTTTGAGCGCCTTGAATTAGGAGCTCCATGTTAGTTTAGTGTGGGTGCTCAACCTGCTTGATTCCATCCCACTGGGCTCAATGGGCATTGGACCGAAAGTGACCAAACAGGGTTTCCTAGATGGCTGCTAGCACAGCTGATGGTATGTGAAGTTCATGAGGCAGGTGGAGTTGTTTTGGCACTGGAAGAGCTGTGCTGCTGCATCAGGCAGTTGCCATTCACCACCGCCCTGAGTTCCCTAGGTGTCATATCCGCTTTCAGACATATGTGGTGCCAGAGCACTTGGTTTCCATGGCAGCGGGAAATGGCTTGGGCGCTGAACTTCTGCTTGGCTGTGGAGTTTTGAGCGCCTTGAGTGAGGAGCTCCATGTTAGTTTAGTGTGAGTGCTCAACCTGCTTGATTCCATCCCACTGGGCTCAATGGGCATTGGACAGGAAGTGACGAAATAGGGTTTCCTAGATAGCTGGTAGCACAGCTGATGGTATGTGAAGTGAATGAGGCAGGTGGAGTTGTTTTGGCACTGGAAGAGCTGTGCTGCTGCTTCGGGCAGTTGCCATTCACCACCGCCCTGAGTTCCCTAGTTGTCTAATCCACTTTCAGACATATGTGGTGCCAGAGCACTTGGTTTCCATGGCAGCTGGAAATGCATTGGGCGCTGAACTTGTGTTTGGCTGTGGAGTTTTGAGCGCCTTGAGTGAGGAGCTCCATGTTAGTTTAGTGTAGGTGCTCAACCTGCTTGATTCCATCCCACTGGGCTCAATGGGCATTGGACCGGAAGTGACCAAACAGGGTTTCCTAGATGGCTGCTAGCACAGCTGATGGTATGTGAAGTGAATGAGGCAGGTGGAGTTGTTTTGGCACTGGAAGAGCTGTGCTGCTGCTTTGGGCAGTTGCCATTCACCACCGCCCTGAGTTCCCTAGGTGTCATATCCACTTTCAGACATATGTGGTGCCAGAGCACTTGGTTTCCATGGCAGCGGGAAATGGCTTGGGCGCTGAACTTGTGTTTGGCTGTGGAGTTTTGAGCACCTTGAGTGAGGAGCTCCATGTTAGTTTAGTGTGGGTGCTCAACCTGCTTGATTGATCCCAGTGGGCTCAATGAGCATTGGACCGAAAGTGACCAAACAGGGTTTCCTAGATGGCTGCTATCACAGCTGATGGTATGTGAAGTGAATGAGGCAGGTGGAGATGTTTTGGCACTGGAAGAGCTGTGCTGCTGCATCAGGCAGTTGCCATTCACCACCGCCCTGAGTTCCCTAGGTGTCATATCCGCTTTCAGACATATGTGGTGCCAGAGCACTTGGTTTCCATGGAAGCGGGAAAAGGCTTGGGCGCTGAACTTGTGTTTGGCTGTGGAGTTTTGAGCGCCTTGAGTGAGGAGCTCCATGTTAGTTTAGTGTTAGTGCTCAACCTGCTTGATTCCATCCCACTGGGCTCAATGGGCATTGGACAGGAAGTGACGAAATAGGGTTTCCTAGATAGCTGGTAGCACAGCTGATGGTATGTGAAGTGAATGAGGCAGGTGGAGTTGTTTTGGCACTGGAAGAGCTGTGCTGCTGCTTCGGGCAGTTGCCATTCACCACCGCCCTGAGTTCCCTAGGTGTCATATCCACTTTCAGACATATGTGGTGCCAGAGCACTTGGTTTCCATGGCAGCGGGAAATGGCTTGGGCGCTGAACTTGTGTTTGGCTGCGGAGTTTTGAGCGCCTTGAGTGAGGAGCTCCATGTTAGTTTAGTGTGGGTGCTCAACCTGCTTGATTGATCCCACTGGGCTCAATGAGCATTGGACCGAATGTGACCAAACAGGGTTTCCTAGATGGCTGCTAGCACAGCTGATGGTATGTCAAGTGAATGAGGCAGGTGGAGTTGTTTTGGCACTGGAAGAGCTGTGCTGCTGCTTCGGGCAGTTGCCATTCACCACCGCCCTGAGTTCCCTAGGTGTCATATCCACTTTCAGACATATGTGGTGCCAGAGCACTTGGTTTCCATGGCAGCGGGAAATGGTTTGGGCGCTGAACTTGTGTTTGGCTGTGGAGTTTTGAGTGCCTTGAGTTAGGAGCTCCATGTTAGTTTAGTGTGGGTGCTCAACCTGCTTGATTCCATCCCACTGGGCTCTATGGGCATTGGACCGGAAGTGACCAAACAGGGTTTCCTAGATAGCTGCTAGCACAGCTGATGGTATGTGAAGTTCATGAGGCAGGTGGAGTTGTTTTGGCACTGGAAGAGCTGTGCTGCTGCTTCGGGCAGTTGCCATTCACCACCGCCCTGAGTCCCCTAGGTGTCATATCCACTTTCAGACATATGTGGTGCCAGAGCACTTGGTTTCCATGGCAGCGTGAAATGGCTTGGGCGCTGAACTTGTGTTTGGCTGTGGAGTTTTGAGAGCCTTGAGTGAGGAGCTCCATGCCAGTTTAGTGTGGGTGCTCAACCTGCTTGATTCCATCCCACTGGGCTCAATGGCCATTGGACCGGAAGTGACGAAACAGGGTTTGCTAGATAGCTGGTAGCACAGCTGATGGTATGTGAACTGAATGAGGCAGGTGGAGTTGTTTTGGCACTGGAAGAGCTGTGCTGCTGCTTCGGGCAGTTTCCATTCACCACCGCCCTGAGTTCCCTAGTTGTCTAATCCACTTTCAGACATATGTGGTGCCAGAGCACTTGGTTTCCATGGCAGCGGGAAATGGCTTGGGCGCTGAACTTGTGTTTGGCTGTGGAGTTTTGAGTGCCTTGAGTGAGGAGCTCCATGTTAGTTTAGTGTGGGTGCTCAACCTGCTTGATTCCATCCCACTGGGCTCAATGGGCATTGGACCGGAAGTGACCAAACAGGGTTTCCTAGATAGCTGGTAGCACAGCTGATGGTATGTGAACTGAATGAGGCAGGTGGAGTTGTTTTGGCACTGGAAGAGCTGTGCTGCTGCTTCGGGCAGTTGCCATTCACCACCGCCCTGAGTTCCCTAGGTGTCATATCCACTTTCAGACATATGTGGTGCCAGAGCACTTGGTTTCCATGGCAGCGGGAAATGGCTTGGGCGCTGAACTTGTGTTTGGCTGTGGAGTTTTGAGTGCCTTGAGTTAGGAGCTCCATGTTAGTTTAGTGTGGGTGCTCAACCTGCTTGATTCCATCCCACTGGGCTCTATGGGCATTGGACCGGAAGTGACCAAACAGGGTTTCCTAGATAGCTGCTAGCACAGTTGATGGTATGTGAAGTGAATGAGGCAGGTGGAGTTGTTTTGGCACTGGAAGAGCTGTGCTGCTGCTTCGGGCAGTTGCCATTCACCACCGCCCTGAGTTCCCTAGTTGTCTAATCCACTTTCAGACATATGTGGTGCCAGAGCACTTGGTTTCCATGGCAGCTGGAAATGCATTGGGCGCTGAACTTGTGTTTGGCTGTGGAGTTTTGAGCGCCTTGAGTGAGGAGCTCCATGTTAGTTTAGTGTAGGTGCTCAACCTGCTTGATTCCATCCCACTGGGCTCAATGGGCATTGGACCGGAAGTGACCAAACAGGGTTTCCTAGATGGCTGCTAGCACAGCTGATGGTATGTGAAGTGAATGAGGCAGGTGGAGTTGTTTTGGCACTGGAAGAGCTGTGCTGCTGCTTTGGGCAGTTGCCATTCACCACCGCCCTGAGTTCCCTAGGTGTCATATCCACTTTCAGACATATGTGGTGCCAGAGCACTTGGTTTCCATGGCAGCGGGAAATGGCTTGGGCGCTGAACTTGTGTTTGGCTGTGGAGTTTTGAGTGCCTTGAGTGAGGAGCTCCATGTTAGTTTAGTGTGGGTGCTCAACCTGCTTGATTCCATCCCACGGGGCTCAATGGGCATTGGACCGGAAGTGACCAAACAGGGTTTCCTAGATGGCTGCTAGCACAGCTGATGGTATGTGAAGTGAATGAGGCAGGTGGAGTTGTTTTGGCACTGGAAGAGCTGTGCTGCTGCTTCGGGCAGTTGCCATTCACCACCACCTCACTGATCCCTAGGTGTCATATCCACTTTCAGACATATGTGGTGCCAGAGCACTTGGTTTCCATGGCAGCGGGAAATGGCTTGGGCGCTGAACTTGTGTTTGGCTGTGGAGTTTTGAGCACCTTGAGTGAGGAGCTCCATGTTAGTTTAGTGTGGGTGCTCAACCTGCTTGATTGATCCCAGTGGGCTCAATGAGCATTGGACCGAAAGTGACCAAACAGGGTTTCCTAGATGGCTGCTATCACAGCTGATGGTATGTGAAGTGAATGAGGCAGGTGGAGATGTTTTGGCACTGGAAGAGCTGTGCTGCTGCATCAGGCAGTTGCCATTCACCACCGCCCTGAGTTCCCTAGGTGTCATATCCGCTTTCAGACATATGTGGTGCCAGAGCACTTGGTTTCCATGGCAGCGGGAAAAGGCTTGGGCGCTGAACTTGTGTTTGGCTGTGGAGTTTTGAGCGCCTTGAGTGAGGAGCTCCATGTTAGTTTAGTGTTAGTGCTCAACCTGCTTGATTCCATCCCACTGGGCTCAATGGGCATTGGACAGGAAGTGACGAAATAGGGTTTCCTAGATAGCTGGTAGCACAGCTGATGGTATGTGAAGTGAATGAGGCAGGTGGAGTTGTTTTGGCACTGGAAGAGCTGTGCTGCTGCTTCGGGCAGTTGCCATTCACCACCGCCCTGAGTTCCCTAGGTGTCATATCCACTTTCAGACATATGTGGTGCCAGAGCACTTGGTTTCCATGGCAGCGGGAAATGGCTTGGGCGCTGAACTTGTGTTTGGCTGCGGAGTTTTGAGCGCCTTGAGTGAGGAGCTCCATGTTAGTTTAGTGTGGGTGCTCAACCTGCTTGATTGATCCCACTGGGCTCAATGAGCATTGGACCGAAAGTGACCAAACAGGGTTTCCTAGATGGCTGCTAGCACAGCTGATGGTATGTCAAGTGAATGAGGCAGGTGGAGTTGTTTTGGCACTGGAAGAGCTGTGCTGCTGCTTCGGGCAGTTGCCATTCACCACCGCCCTGAGTTCCCTAGGTGTCATATCCACTTTCAGACATATGTGGTGCCAGAGCACTTGGTTTCCATGGCAGCGGGAAATGGTTTGGGCGCTGAACTTGTGTTTGGCTGTGGAGTTTTGAGTGCCTTGAGTTAGGAGCTCCATGTTAGTTTAGTGTGGGTGCTCAACCTGCTTGATTCCATCCCACTGGGCTCTATGGGCATTGGACCGGAAGTGACCAAACAGGGTTTCCTAGATAGCTGCTAGCACAGCTGATGGTATGTGAAGTTCATGAGGCAGGTGGAGTTGTTTTGGCACTGGAAGAGCTGTGCTGCTGCTTCGGGCAGTTGCCATTCACCACCGCCCTGAGTCCCCTAGGTGTCATATCCACTTTCAGACATATGTGGTGCCAGAGCACTTGGTTTCCATGGCAGCGTGAAATGGCTTTGGCGCTGAACTTGTGTTTGGCTGTGGAGTTTTGAGAGCCTTGAGTGAGGAGCTCCATGCCAGTTTAGTGTGGGTGCTCAGCCTGCTTGATTCCATCCCACTGGGCTCAATGGCCATTGGACCCGAAGTGACGAAACAGGGTTTGCTAGATAGCTGGTAGCACAGCTGATGGTATGTGAACTGAATGAGGCAGGTGGAGTTGTTTTGGCACTGGAAGAGCTGTGCTGCTGCTTCGGGCAGTTTCCATTCACCACCGCCCTGAGTTCCCTAGTTGTCTAATCCACTTTCAGACATATGTGGTGCCAGAGCACTTGGTTTCCATGGCAGCGGGAAATGGCTTGGGCGCTGAACTTGTGTTTGGCTGTGGAGTTTTGAGTGCCTTGAGTGAGGAGCTCCATGTTAGTTTAGTGTGGGTGCTCAACCTGCTTGATTCCATCCCACTGGGCTCAATGGGCATTGGACCGGAAGTGACCAAACAGGGTTTCCTAGATAGCTGGTAGCACAGCTGATGGTATGTGAACTGAA
This sequence comes from Ochotona princeps, assembly GCF_030435755.1. Taxonomy (NCBI): domain Eukaryota; kingdom Metazoa; phylum Chordata; class Mammalia; order Lagomorpha; family Ochotonidae; genus Ochotona; species Ochotona princeps. Next base: position 102,768,238 of record NC_080835.1, on the reverse strand, counting down.
TGAGGCAGGTGGAGTTGTTTTGGCACTGGAAGAGCTGTGCTGCTGCTTCGGGCAGTTGCCATTCACCACCGCCCTGAGTTCCCTAGGTGTCATATCCACTTTCAGACATATGTGGTGCCAGAGCACTTGGTTTCCATGGCAGCGGGAAATGGCTTGGGCGCTGAACTTGTGTTTGGCTGTGGAGTTTTGAGTGCCTTGAGTTAGGAGCTCCATGTTAGTTTAGTGTGGGTGCTCAACCTGCTTGATTCCATCCCACTGGGCTCTATGGGCATTGGACCGGAAGTGACCAAACAGGGTTTCCTAGATAGCTGCTAGCACAGTTGATGGTATGTGAAGTGAATGAGGCAGGTGGAGTTGTTTTGGCACTGGAAGAGCTGTGCTGCTGCTTCGGGCAGTTGCCATTCACCACCGCCCTGAGTTCCCTAGGTGTCATATCCACTTTCAGACATATGTGGTGCCAGAGCACTTGGTTTCCATGGCAGCGGGAAATGGCTTAGGCACTGAACTTGTGCTTGGCTGTGGAGTTTTGAGCGCCTTGAGTGAAGAGCTCCATGTTAGTTTAGTGTGGGTGCTCAACCTGCTTGATTCCATCCCACTGAGCTCAATGGGCATTGGACAGGAAGTGACCAAACAGGGTTTCCTAGATAGCTGCTAGCACAGATGATGGTATGTGAAATGAATGAGGCAGGTGGAGTTGTTTTGGCACTGGAGAAGCTGTGCTGCTTCAGGTAGTTGCCATTCACCACCGCCCTGAGTTCCCTAGGTGTCATATCCACTTTCAGACATATGTGGTGCCAGAGCACTTGGTTTCCATGGCAGCAGGAAATGGCTTGTGCGCTGAACTTGTGTTTGGCTGTGGAGTTTTGAGTGCCTTGAGTTAGGAGCTCCATGTTAGTTTAGTGTGGGTGCTCAACCTGCTTGATTCCATCCCACTGGGCTCAATGGGCATTGGACAGGAAGTGACGAAACAGGGTTTCCTAGATAGCTGGTAGCACAGCTGATGGTATGTGAAGTTCATGAGGCAGGTGGAGTTGTTTTGGCACTGGAAGAGCTGTGCTGCTGCTTCGGGCAGTTGCCATTCACCACCGCCCTGAGTTCCCTAGGTGTCATGTCCACTTTCAGACATATGTGGTGCCAGAGCACTTGGTTTCCATGGCAGCGGGAAATCGCTTGGGCGCTGAACTTGTGTTTGGCTGTGGAGTTTTGAGCGCCTTGAGTTAGGAGCTCCATGTTAGTTTAGTGTGGGTGCTCAACCTGCTAGATTCCATCCCACTGGGCTCAATGGGCATTGGACCGAAAGTGACCAAACAGGGTTTCCTAGATGGCTGCTAGCACAGCTGATGGTATGTGAAGTGAATGAGGCAGGTGGAGTTGTTTTGGCACTGGAAGAGCTGTGCTGCTGCTTTGGGCAGTTGCCATTCACCACCGCCCTGAGTTCCCTAGGTGTCATATCCACTTTCAGACATATGTGGTGCCAGAGCACTTGGTTTCCATGGCAGCGGGAAAAGGCTTGGGCGCTGAACTTGTGTTTGGCTGTGGAGTTTTGAGCGCCTTGAGTGAGGAGCTCCATGTTAGTTTAGTGTGAGTGCTCAACCTGCTTGATTCCATCCCACTGGGCTCAATGGGCATTGGACAGGAAGTGACGAAATAGGGTTTCTTAGATAGCTGGTAGCACAGCTGATGGTATGTGAAGTGAATGAGGCAGGTGGAGTTGTTTTGGCACTGGAAGAGCTGTGCTGCTGCTTCGGGCAGTTGCCATTCACCACCGCCCTGAGTTCCCTAGTTGTCTAATCCACTTTCAGACATATGTGGTGCCAGAGCACTTGGTTTCCATGGCAGCGGGAAATGGCTTGGGCGCTGAACTTGTGTTTGGCTGTGGAGTTTTGAGCGCCTTGAGTGAGGAGCTCCATGTTAGTTTAGTGTAGGTGCTCAACCTGCTTGATTCCATCCCACTGGGCTCAATGGGCATTGGACCGGAAGTGACCAAACAGGGTTTCCTAGATAGCTGCTAGCACAGCTGATGGTATGTGAAATTCATGAGGCAGGTGGAGTTGTTTTGGCACTGGAAGAGCTGTGCTGCTGCTTTGGGCAGTTGCCATTCACCACCGCCCTGAGTTCCCTAGGTGTCATATCCACTTTCAGACATATGTGGTGCCAGAGCACTTGGTTTCCATGGCAGCGGGAAATGGCTTGGGCACTGAACTTGTGTTTGGCTGTGGAGTTTTGAGTGCCTTGAGTGAGGAGCTCCATGTTAGTTTAGTGTGGGTGCTCAACCTGCTTGATTCCATCCCACTGGGCTCAATGGGCATTGGACCGGAAGTGACCAAACAGGGCTTCCTAGATAGCTGGTAGCACAGCTGATGGTATGTGAAGTGAATGAGGCAGGTGGAGTTGTTTTGGCACTGGAAGAGCTGTGCTGCTGCTTCGGGCAGTTGCCATTCACCACCGCCCTGAGTTCCCTAGGTGTCATATCCACTTTCAGACATATGTGGTGCCAGAGCACTTGGTTTCCATGGCAGCGGGAAATGGCTTTGGCGCTGAAGTTGTGTTTGGCTGTGGAGTTTTGAGCGCCTTTAGTGAGGAGCTCCATGTTAGTTTAGTGTGGGTGCTCAACCTGCTTGATTGATCCCAGTGGGCTCAATGAGCATTGGACCGAAAGTGACCAAACAGGGTTTCCTAGATGGCTGCTAGCACAGCTGATGGTATGTGAAGTGAATGAGGCAGGTGGAGTTGTTTTGGCACTGGAAGAGCTGTGCTGCTGCTTCGGGCAGTTGCCATTCACCACCGCCCTGAGTTCCCTAGGTGTCATATCCACTTTCAGACATATGTGGTGCCAGAGCACTTGGTTTCCATGGCAGCGGGAAATGGCTTGGGCGCTGAACTTGTGTTTGGCTGTGGAGTTTTGAGTGCCTTGAGTTAGGAGCTCCATGTTAGTTTAGTGTGGGTGCTCAACCTGCTTGATTCCATCCCACTGGGCTCTATGGCCATTGGACCGGAAGTGACCAAACAGGGTTTCCTAGATAGCTGCTAGCACAGCTGATGGTATGTGAAGTGAATGAGGCAGGTGGAGTTGTTTTGGCACTGGAAGAGCTGTGCTGCTGCTTCGGGCAGTTGGCATTCACCAACGCCCTGAGTTCCCTAGGTGTCATATCCACTTTCAGACATATGTGGTGCCAGAGCACTTGGTTTCCATGGCAGCGGGAAATGGCTTGGGCGCTGAACTTGTGTTTGGCTGTGGAGTTTTGAGTGCCTTGAGTTAGGAGCTCCATGTTAGTTTAGTGTGGGTGCTCAACCTGCTTGATTCCATCCCACTGGGCTCAATGGGCATTGGACAGGAAGTGACCAAACAGGGTTTCCTAGATAGCTGGTAGCACAGCTGATGGTATGTGAAGTGAATGAGGCAGGTGGAGTTGTTTTGGCACTGGAAGAGCTGTGCTGCTGCTTCGGGCAGTTGCCATTCACCACCGCCCTGAGTTCCCTAGGTGTCATGTCCACTTTCAGACATATGTGGTGCCAGAGCACTTGGTTTCCATGGCAGCGGGAAATCGCTTGGGCGCTGAACTTGTGTTTGGCTGTGGAGTTTTGAGCGCCTTGAGTTAGGAGCTCCATGTTAGTTTAGTGTGGGTGCTCAACCTGCTTGATTCCATCCCACTGGGCTCAATGGGCATTGAACCGAAAGTGACCAAACAGGGTTTCCTAGATGGCTGCTAGCACAGCTGATGGTATGTGAAGTGAATGAGGCAGGTGGAGTTGTTTTGGCACTGGAAGAGCTGTGCTGCTGCTTCGGGCAGTTTCCATTCACCACCGCCCTGAGTTCCCTAGTTGTCTAATCCACTTTCAGACATATGTGGTGCCAGAGCACTTGGTTTCCATGGCAGCGGGAAATGGCTTGGGCGCTGAACTTGTGTTTGGCTGTGGAGTTTTGAGTGCCTTGAGTGAGGAGCTCCATGTTAGTTTAGTGTAGGTGCTCAACCTGCTTGATTCCATCCCACTGGGCTCAATGGGCATTGGACCGGAAGTGACCAAACAGGGTTTCCTAGATAGCTGGTAGCACAGCTGATGGTATGTGAAGTGAATGAGGCAGGTGGAGTTGTTTTGGCACTGGAAGAGCTGTGCTGCTGCTTCGGGCAGTTGCCATTCACCACCGCCCTGAGTTCCCTAGGTGTCATATCCACTTTCAGACATATGTGGTGCCAGAGCACTTGGTTTCCATGGCAGCGGGAAATGGCTTGGGCGCTGAACTTGTGTTTGGCTGTGGAGTTTTGAGTGCCTTGAGTTAGGAGCTCCATGTTAGTTTAGTGTGGGTGCTCAACCTGCTTGATTCCATCCCACTGGGCTCTATGGGCATTGGACCGGAAGTGACCAAACAGGGTTTCCTAGATAGCTGCTAGCACAGTTGATGGTATGTGAAGTGAATGAGGCAGGTGGAGTTGTTTTGGCACTGGAAGAGCTGTGCTGCTGCTTCGGGCAGTTTCCATTCACCACCGCCCTGAGTTCCCTAGGTGTCATATCCACTTTCAGACATATGTGGTGCCAGAGCACTTGGTTTCCATGGCAGCGGGAAATGGCTTAGGCACTGAACTTGTGCTTGGCTGTGGAGTTTTGAGCGCCTTGAGTGAAGAGCTCCATGTTAGTTTAGTGTTAGTGCTCAACCTGCTTGATTCCATCCCACTGAGCTCAATGGGCATTGGACAGGAAGTGACCAAACAGGGTTTCCTAGATAGCTGCTAGCACAGATGATGGTATGTGAAGTGAATGAGGCAGGTGGAGTTGTTTTGGCACTGGAGAAGCTGTGCTGCTTCAGGTAGTTGCCATTCACCACCGCCCTGAGTTCCCTAGGTGTCATATCCACTTTCAGACATATGTGGTGCCAGAGCACTTGGTTTCCATGGCAGCGGGAAATGGCTTGGGCGCTGAACTTGTGTTTGGCTGTGGAGTTTTGAGAGCCTTGAGTGAGGAGCTCCATGTGAGTTTAGTGTGGGTGCTCAACCTGCTTGATTCCATCCCACTGGGCTCAATGGCCATTGGACCGGAAGTGACCAAACAGAGTTTCCTAGATAGCAGCTAGCACAGCTGATGGTATGTGAAGTTCATGAGGCAGGTGGAGTTGTTTTGGCACTGGAAGAGCTGTGCTGCTGCTTCGGGCAGTTGGCATTCACCAACGCCCTGAGTTCCCTAGGTGTCATATCCACTTTCAGACATATGTGGTGCCAGAGCACTTGGTTTCCATGGCAGCAGGAAATGGCTTGGGCGCTGAACTTGTGTTTGGCTGTGGAGTTTTGAGTGCCTTGAGTTAGGAGCTCCATGTTAGTTTAGTGTGGGTGCTCAACCTGCTTGATTCCATCCCACTGGGCTCAATGGGCATTGGACAGGAAATGACGAAACAGGGTTTCCTAGATAGCTGGTAGCACAGCTGATGGTATGTGAAGTTCATGAGGCAGGTGGAGTTGTTTTGGCACTGGAAGAGCTGTGCTGCTGCTTCGGGCAGTTTCCATTCACCACCGCCCTGAGTTCCCTAGGTGTCATGTCCACTTTCAGACATATGTGGTGCCAGAGCACTTGGTTTCCATGGCAGCGGGAAATCGCTTGGGCGCTGAACTTGTGTTTGGCTGTGGAGTTTTGAGCGCCTTGAGTTAGGAGCTCCATGTTAGTTTAGTGTGGGTGCTCAACCTGCTAGATTCCATCCCACTGGGCTCAATGGGCATTGGACCGAAAGTGACCAAACAGGGTTTCCTAGATGGCTGCTAGCACAGCTGATGGTATGTGAAGTGAATGAGGCAGGTGGAGTTGTTTTGGCACTGGAAGAGCTGTGCTGCTGCTTTGGGCAGTTGCCATTCACCACCGCCCTGAGTTCCCTAGGTGTCATATCCACTTTCAGACATATGTGGTGCCAGAGCACTTGGTTTCCATGGCAGCGGGAAAAGGCTTGGGCGCTGAACTTGTGTTTGGCTGTGGAGTTTTGAGCGCCTTGAGTGAGGAGCTCCATGTTAGTTTAGTGTGAGTGCTCAACCTGCTTGATTCCATCCCACTGGGCTCAATGGGCATTGGACAGGAAGTGACGAAATAGGGTTTCTTAGATAGCTGGTAGCACAGCTGATGGTATGTGAAGTGAATGAGGCAGGTGGAGTTGTTTTGGCACTGGAAGAGCTGTGCTGCTGCTTCGGGCAGTTGCCATTCACCACCGCCCTGAGTTCCCTAGTTGTCTAATCCACTTTCAGACATATGTGGTGCCAGAGCACTTGGTTTCCATGGCAGCGGGAAATGGCTTGGGCGCTGAACTTGTGTTTGGCTGTGGAGTTTTGAGCGCCTTGAGTGAGGAGCTCCATGTTAGTTTAGTGTAGGTGCTCAACCTGCTTGATTCCATCCCACTGGGCTCAATGGGCATTGGACCGGAAGTGACCAAACAGGGTTTCCTAGATAGCTGGTAGCACAGCTGATGGTATGTGAACTGAATGAGGCAGGTGGAGTTGTTTTGGCACTGGAAGAGCTGTGCTGCTGCTTTGGGCAGTTGCCATTCACCACCGCCCTGAGTTCCCTAGGTGTCATATCCACTTTCAGACATATGTGGTGCCAGAGCACTTGGTTTCCATGGCAGCGGGAAATGGCTTGGGCACTGAACTTGTGTTTGGCTGTGGAGTTTTGAGTGCCTTGAGTGAGGAGCTCCATGTTAGTTTAGTGTGGGTGCTCAACCTGCTTGATTCCATCCCACTGGGCTCAATGGGCATTGGACCGGAAGTGACCAAACAGGGTTTCCTAGATAGCTGGTAGCACAGCTGATGGTATGTGAAGTGAATGAGGCAGGTGGAGTTGTTTTGGCACTGGAAGAGCTGTGCTGCTGCTTCGGGCAGTTGCCATTCACCACCGCCCTGAGTTCCCTAGGTGTCATATCCACTTTCAGACATATGTGGTGCCAGAGCACTTGGTTTCCATGGCAGCGGGAAATGGCTTTGGCGCTGAAGTTGTGTTTGGCTGTGGAGTTTTGAGCGCCTTTAGTGAGGAGCTCCATGTTAGTTTAGTGTGGGTGCTCAACCTGCTTGATTGATGCCAGTGGGCTCAATGAGCATTGGACCGAAAGTGACCAAACAGGGTTTCCTAGATGGCTGCTAGCACAGCTGATGGTATGTCAAGTGAATGAGGCAGGTGGAGTTGTTTTGGCACTGGAAGAGCTGTGCTGCTGCTTCGGGCAGTTGCCATTCACCACCGCCCTGAGTTCCCTAGGTGTCATATCCACTTTCAGACATATGTGGTGCCAGAGCACTTGGTTTCCATGGCAGCGGGAAATGGCTTGGGCGCTGAACTTGTGTTTGGCTGTGGAGTTTTGAGTGCCTTGAGTTAGGAGCTCCATGTTAGTTTAGTGTGGGTGCTCAACCTGCTTGATTCCATCCCACTGGGCTCTATGGCCATTGGACCGGAAGTGACCAAACAGGGTTTCCTAGATAGCTGCTAGCACAGCTGATGGTATGTGAAGTGTATGAGGCAGGTGGAGTTGTTTTGGCACTGGAAGAGCTGTGCTGCTGCTTCGGGCAGTTGGCATTCACCAACGCCCTGAGTTCCCTAGGTGTCATATCCACTTTCAGACATATGTGGTGCCAGAGCACTTGGTTTCCATGGCAGCGGGAAATGGCTTGGGCGCTGAACTTGTGTTTGGCTGTGGAGTTTTGAGTGCCTTGAGTTAGGAGCTCCATGTTAGTTTAGTGTGGGTGCTCAACCTGCTTGATTCCATCCCACTGGGCTCAATGGGCATTGGACAGGAAGTGACCAAACAGGGTTTCCTAGATAGCTGGTAGCACAGCTGATGGTATGTGAAGTGAATGAGGCAGGTGGAGTTGTTTTGGCACTGGAAGAGCTGTGCTGCTGCTTCGGGCAGTTGCCATTCACCACCGCCCTGAGTTCCCTAGGTGTCATGTCCACTTTCAGACATATGTGGTGCCAGAGCACTTGGTTTCCATGGCAGCGGGAAATCGCTTGGGCGCTGAACTTGTGTTTGGCTGTGGAGTTTTGAGCGCCTTGAGTTAGGAGCTCCATGTTAGTTTAGTGTGGGTGCTCAACCTGCTTGATTCCATCCCACTGGGCTCAATGGGCATTGGACCGAAAGTGACCAAACAGGGTTTCCTAGATGGCTGCTAGCACAGCTGATGGTATGTGAAGTGAATGAGGCAGGTGGAGTTGTTTTGGCACTGGAAGAGCTGTGCTGCTGCATCAGGCATTTGCCATTCACCACCGCCCTGAGTTCCCTAGTTGTCTAATCCACTTTCAGACATATGTGGTGCCAGAGCACTTGGTTTCCATGGCAGCGGGAAATGGCTTGGGCGCTGAACTTGTGTTTGGCTGTGGAGTTTTGAGCGCCTTGAGTGAGGAGCTCCATGTTAGTTTAGTGTAGGTGCTCAACCTGCTTGATTCCATCCCACTGGGCTCAATGGGCATTGGACCGGAAGTGACCAAACAGGGTTTCCTAGATAGCTGGTAGCACAGCTGATGGTATGTGAACTGAATGAGGCAGGTGGAGTTGTTTTGGCACTGGAAGAGCTGTGCTGCTGCTTTGGGCAGTTGCCATTCACCACCGCCCTGAGTTCCCTAGGTGTCATATCCACTTTCAGACATATGTGGTGCCAGAGCACTTGGTTTCCATGGCAGCGGGAAATGGCTTGGGCACTGAACTTGTGTTTGGCTGTGGAGTTTTGAGTGCCTTGAGTGAGGAGCTCCATGTTAGTTTAGTGTGGGTGCTCAACCTGCTTGATTCCATCCCACTGGGCTCAATGGGCATTGGACCGGAAGTGACCAAACAGGGTTTCCTAGATAGCTGGTAGCACAGCTGATGGTATGTGAAGTGAATGAGGCAGGTGGAGTTGTTTTGGCACTGGAAGAGCTGTGCTGCTGCTTCGGGCAGTTGCCATTCACCACCGCCCTGAGTTCCCTAGGTGTCATATCCACTTTCAGACATATGTGGTGCCAGAGCACTTGGTTTCCATGGCAGCGGGAAATGGCTTTGGCGCTGAACTTGTGTTTGGCTGTGGAGTTTTGAGCGCCTTTAGTGAGGAGCTCCATGTTAGTTTAGTGTGGGTGCTCAACCTGCTTGATTGATCCCAGTGGGCTCAATGAGCATTGGACCGAAAGTGACCAAACAGGGTTTCCTAGATGGCTGCTAGCACAGCTGATGGTATGTGAAGTGAATGAGGCAGGTGGAGTTGTTTTGGCACTGGAAGAGCTGTGCTGCTGCTTCGGGCAGTTGCCATTCACCACCGCCCTGAGTTCCCTAGGTGTCATATCCACTTTCAGACATATGTGGTGCCAGAGCACTTGGTTTCCATGGCAGCGGGAAATGGCTTGGGCGCTGAACTTGTGTTTGGCTGTGGAGTTTTGAGTGCCTTGAGTTAGGAGCTCCATGTTAGTTTAGTGTGGGTGCTCAACCTGCTTGATTCCCTCCCACTGGGCTCAATGGGCATTGGACCGGAAGTGACCAAACAGGGTTTCCTAGATAGCTGCTAGCACAGCTGATGGTATGTGAAGTTCATGAGGCAGGTGGAGTTGTTTTGGCACTGGAAGAGCTGTGCTGCTGCTTCGGGCAGTTGCCATTCACCACCGCCCTGAGTTCCCTAGGTGTCATATCCACTTTCAGACATATGTGGTGCCAGAGCACTTGGTTTCCATGGCAGCGGGAAATGGCTTGGGCGCTGAACTTGTGTTTGGCTGTGGAGTTTTGAGTGCCTTGAGTGAGGAGCTCCATGTTAGTTTAGTGTGGGTGCTCAACCTGCTTGATTCCATCCCACTGGGCTCTATGGGCATTGGACCGAAAGTGACCAAACAGGGTTTCCTTGATAGCTGCTAGCACAGCTGATGGTATGTGAAGTTCATGAGGCAGGTGGAGTTGTTTTGGCACTGGAAGAGCTGTGCTGCTGCTTCGGGCAGTTGCCATTCACCACCGCCCTGAGTCCCCTTGGTGTCATATCCACTTTCAGACATATGTGGTGCCAGAGCACTTGGTTTCCATGGCAGCGTGAAATGGCTTTGGCGCTGAACTTGTGTTTGGCTGTGGAGTTTTGAGAGCCTTGAGTGAGGAGCTCCATGTTAGTTTAGTGTGGGTGCTCAACCTGCTTGATTCCATCCCACTGGGCTCAATGGGCATTGGACAGGAAGTGACGAAACAGGGTTTCCTAGATAGCTGCTAGCACAGCTGATGGTATGTGAAGTGAATGAGGCAGGTGGAGTTGTTTTGGCACTGGAAGAGCTGTGCTGCTGCTTCGGGCAGTTTCCATTCACCACCGCCCTGAGTTCCCTAGTTGTCTAATCCACTTTCAGACATATGTGGTGCCAGAGCACTTGGTTTCCATGGCAGCGGGAAATGGCTTGGGCGCTGAACTTGTGTTTGGCTGTGGAGTTTTGAGCGCCTTGAGTGAGGAGCTCCATGTTAGTTTAGTGTAGGTGCTCAACCTGCTTGATTCCATCCCACTGGGCTCAATGGGCATTGGACCGGAAGTGACCAAACAGGGTTTCCTAGATAGCTGCTAGCACAGCTGATGGTATGTGAAGTGAATGAGGCAGGTGGAGTTGTTTTGGCACTGGAAGAGCTGTGCTGCTGCTTTGGGCAGTTGCCATTCACCACCGCCCTGAGTTCCCTAGGTGTCATATCCACTTTCAGACATATGTGGTGCCAGAGCACTTGGTTTCCATGTCAGCGGGAAATGGCTTGGGCACTGAACTTGTGTTTGGCTGTGGAGTTTTGAGTGCCTTGAGTGAGGAGCTCCATGTTAGTTTAGTGTGGGTGCTCCACCTGCTTGATTCCATCCCACTGGGCTCAATGGGCATTGGACCGGAAGTGACGAAACAGGGTTTCCTAGATAGCTGCTAGCACAGCTGATGGTATGTGAAGTGAATGAGGCAGGTGGAGTTGTTTTGGCACTGGAAGAGCTGTGCTGCTGCTTCGGGCAGTTTCCATTCACCACCGCCCTGAGTTCCCTAGGTGTCATATCCACTTTCAGACATATGTGGTGCCAGAGCACTTGGTTTCCATGGCAGCGGGAAATGGCTTAGGCACTGAACTTGTGCTTGGCTGTGGAGTTTTGAGCGCCTTGAGTGAAGAGCTCCATGTTAGTTTAGTGTGGGTGCTCAACCTGCTTGATTCCATCCCACTGAGCTCAATGGGCATTGGACCGGAAGTGACCAAACAGGGTTTCCTAGATAGCTGCTAGCACAGATGATGGTATGTGAAGTGAATGAGGCAGGTGGAGTTGTTTTGGCACTGGAGAAGCTGTGCTGCTTCTTCGGGCAGTTGCCATTCACCACCGCCCTGAGTTCCCTAGGTGTCATATCCACTTTCAGACATATGTGGTGCCAGAGCACTTGGTTTCCATGTCAGCGGGAAATGGCTTGGGCGCTGAACTTGTGTTTGGCTGTGGAGTTTTGAGCGCCTTGAGTGAGGAGCTCCATGTTAGTTTAGTGTGGGTGCTCAACCTGCTTGATTCCATCCCACTGGGCTCAATGGCCATTGGACCGGAAGTGACCAAACAGAGTTTCCTAGATAGCAGCTAGCACAGCTGATGGTATGTGAAGTGAATGAGGCAGGTGGAGTTGTTTTGGCACTGGAAGAGCTGTGCTGCTGCTTCGGGCAGTTGGCATTCACCAACGCCCTGAGTTCCCTAGGTGTCATATCCACTTTCAGACATATGTGGTGCCAGAGCACTTGGTTTCCATGGCAGCGGGAAATGGCTTTTGCGCTGAACTTGTGTTTGGCTGTGGAGTTTTGAGTGCCTTGAGTTAGGAGCTCCATGTCAGTTTAGTTTGGGTGCTGAACCTGCTTGATTCCATCCCACTGAGCTCAATGGGCATTGGACCGGAAGTGACCAAACAGGGTTTCCTAGATAGCTGCTAGCACAGCTGATGGTATGTGAAGTGAATGAGGCAGGTGGAGTTGTTTTGGCACTGGAAGAGCTGTGCTGCTGCTTCAGGGAGTTGCCATTCACAACCTCACTGATCCCTATGTGTCATATGCACTTTCAGACATATGTGGTGCCAGAGCACTTGGTTTCCATGGCAGCGAGAAATGGCTTGGGCGCTGAACTTGTGTTTGGCTGTGAAGTTTTGAGCGCCTTGAGTGAGGAGCTCCATGTTAGTTTAGTGTGGGTGCTCAACCTGCTAAATTCCATCCCACTGGGCTCAAAGGGCATTGGACAGGAAGTGACCAAACAGGGTTTCCTTGATAGCTGCTAGCACAGCTGATGGTATGTGAAGTGAATGAGGCAGGTGGAGTTGTTTTGGCACTGGAAGAGCTGTGCTGCTGCTTTGGGCAGTTGCCATTCACCACCGCCCTGAGTTCCCTAGGTGTCCTATCCACTTTCAGACATATGTGGTGCCAGAGCACTTGGTTTCCATGGCAGCGGGAAATGGCTTGGGCGCTGAACTTGTGTTTGGCTGTGGAGTTTTGAGTGCCTTGAGTTAGGAGCTCCATGTTAGTTTTGTTTGGGTGCTCAACCTGCTTGATTCCATCCCAGTGGGCTCAATGAGCATTGGACTGGAAGTGACCAAACAGGGTTTCCTAGATAGCTGCTAGCACAGCTGATGGTATGTGAAGTTCATGAGGCAGGTAGAGTTGTTTTGGCACTAGAGGAGCTGTGCTGCTGCTTCGGGCAGTTGCCATTCACCACCGCCCTGAGTTCCCTAGTTGTCATATCCACTTTCAGACATATGTGGTGCCAGAGCACTTGGTTTCCATGGCAGCGGGAAATGGCTTTTGCGCTGAACTTGTATTTGGCTGAGGAGTTTTGGGCGCCTTGAGTGAGGAGCTCCATGCCAGTTTAGTGTGGGTGCTCAACCTGCTTTATTCCATCCCACTGAGCTCAATGGGCATTGGACCGGAAATGACGAAACAGGGTTTGCTAGATAGCTGCTAGCACAGCTGATGGTATGTGAAGTTCATGAGGCAGGTGGAGTTGTTTTGGCACTGGAAGAGCTGTGCTGCTGCTTCAGGCAGTTGCCATTCACGACCTCACTGATCCCTATGTGTCATATCCACTTTCAGACATATGTGGTGCCAGAGCACTTGGTTTCCATGGCAGCGGGAAATGGCTGGGGCGCTGAACTTGTGTTTGGCTGTGGAGTTTTGAGCGCCTTGAGTGAGGAGCTCCATGTTAGTTTAGTGTGGGTGCTCCACCTGCTTGATTCCATCCCACTGGGCTCAATGGGCATTGGACCGGAAGTGACCAAACAGGGTTTCCTAGATAGCTGCTAGCACAGCTGATGGTATGTGAAGTGAATGAGGCAGGTGGAGTTGTTTTGGCACTGGAAGAGCTGTGCTGCTGCTTCGGGCAGTTGCCATTCACCACCGCCCTGAGTTCCCTAGTTGTCATATCCACTTTCAGACATATGTGGTGCCAGAGCACTTGGTTTCCATGGCAGCGGGAAATGGCTTTTGCACTGAACTTGTGTTTGGCTGTGGAGTTTTGAGCGCCTTGAGTGAGGAGCTCCATGTTAGTTTAGTGTGGGTGCTCAACCTGCTTGATTCCATCCCACTGGGCTCAATGGCCATTGGACCGGAAGTGACCAAACAGGGTTTCCTAGATAGCAGCTAGCACAGCTGATGGTATGTGAAGTGAATGAGGCAGGTGGAGTTGTTTTGGCACTGGAAGAGCTGTGCTGCTGCTTCGGGCAGTTGCCATTCACCACCGCCCTGAGTTCCCTAGGTGTCATATCCACTTTCAGACATATGTGGTGCCAGAGCACTTGGTTTCCATGGCAGCGGGAAATGGCTTTTGCACTGAACTTGTGTTTGGCTGTGGAGTTTTGAGTGCCTTGAGTTAGGAGCTCCATGTCAGTTTAGTGTGGGTGCTCACCCTGCTTGATTCCATCCCACTGAGCTCAATGGGCATTGGACCGGAAGTGACCAAACAGGGTTTGCTAGATAGCTGGTAGCACAGCTGATGGTATGTGAACTGAATGAGGCAGGTGGAGTTGTTTTGGCACTGGAAGAGCTGTGCTGCTGCTTCAGGCAGTTGCCATTCACCACCTCACTGATCCCTATGTGTCATATCCACTTTCAGACATATGTGGTGCCAGAGCACTTGGTTTCCATGGCAGCGGGAAATGGCTTGGGCACTGAACTTGTGTTTGGCTGTGGAGTTTTGAGCGCCTTGAGTGAGGAGCTCCATGTTAGTTTAGTGTGGGTGCTCAACCTGCTAAATTCCATCCCACTGGGCTCAATGGGCATTGGACAGGAAGTGACCAAACAGGGTTTCCTTGATAGCTGCTAGCACAGCTGATGGTATGTGAAGTGAATGAGGCAGGTGGAGTTGTTTTGGCACTGGAAGAGCTGTGCTGCTGCTTTGGGTAGTTGCCATTCACCACCGCCCTGAGTTCCCTAGGTGTCATATCCACTTTCAGACATATGTGGTGCCAGAGCACTTGGTTTCCATGGCAGCGGGAAATGGCTTGGGCGCTGAACTTGTGTTTGGCTGTGGAGTTTTGAGCGCCTTGAGTGAGGAGCTCCATGTTAGTTTAGTGTGGGTACTCAACCTGCTTGATTCCATCCCACTGGGCTCAATGGGCATTGGACCGGAAGTGACCAAACAGGGTTTCCTAGATAACTGCTAGCACAGATAATGGTATGTGAAGTGAATGAGGCAGGTGGAGTTGTTTTGGCACTGGAAGAGCTGTGCTGCTGCTTCGGGCAGTTTCCATTCACCACCGCCCTGAGTTCCCTAGGTGTCATATCCACTTTCAGACATATGTGGTGACAGAGCACTTGGTTTCCATGGCAGCGGGAAATGGCTTTTGCGCTGAACTTGTGTTTGGCTGTGGAGTTTTGAGTGCCTTGAGTGAGGAGCTCCATGTTAGTTTTGTGTGGGTGCTCAACCTGCTTGATTCCATCCCAGTGGGCTCAATGAGCATTGGACTGGAAGTGACCAAACAGGGTTTCCTAGATAGCTGCTAGCACAGCTGATGGTATGTGAAGTTCATGAGGCAGGTAGAGTTGTTTTGGCACTAGAGGAGCTGTGCTGCTGCTTCGGGCAGTTGCCATTCACCACCGCCCTGAGTTCCCTAGGTGTCATATCCACTTTCAGACATATGTGGTGCCAGAGCACTTGGTTTCCATGGCAGCGGGAAATGGCTTTTGCGCTGAACTTGTATTTGGCTGAGGAGTTTTGGGCGCCTTGAGTGAGGAGCTCCATGCCAGTTTAGTGTGGGTGCTCAACCTGCTTTATTCCATCCCACTGAGCTCAATGGGCATTGCACCGGAAATGACGAAACAGGGTTTGCTAGATAGCTGCTAGCACAGCTGATGGCATGTGAAGTTCATGAGGCAGGTGGAGTTGTTTTGGCACTGGAAGAGCTGTGCTGCTGCTTCAGGCAGTTGCCATTCACCACCTCACTGATCCCTATGTGTCATATCCACTTTCAGACATATGTGGTGCCAGAGCACTTGGTTTCCATGGCAGCGGGAAATGGCTGGGGCGCTGAACTTGTGTTTGGCTGTGGAGTTTTGAGCGCCTTGAGTGAGGAGCTCCATGTTAGTTTAGTGTGGGTGCTCAACCTGCTAAATTCCATCACACTGGGCTCAATGGGCATTGGACCGGAAGTGACCAAACAGGGTTTCCTAGATAACTGCTAGCACAGATAATGGTATGTGAAGTGAATGAGGCAGGTGGAGTTGTTTTGGCACTGGAAGAGCTGTGCTGCTGCTTCGGGCAGTTTCCATTCACCACCGCCCTGAGTTCCCTAGTTGTCATATCCACTTTCAGACATATGTGGTGCCAGAGCACTTGGTTTCCATGGCAGCGGGAAATGGCTTGGGCGCTGAACTTGTGTTTGGCTGTGGAGTTTTGAGTGCCTTGAGTGAGGAGCTCCATGTTAGTTTTGTGTGGGTGCTCAACCTGCTTGATTCCATCCCAGTGGGCTCAATGAGCATTGGACTGGAAGTGACCAAACAGGGTTTCCTAGATAGCTGCTAGCACAGCTGATGGTATGTGAAGTTCATGAGGCAGGTAGAGTTGTTTTGGCACTAGAGGAGCTGTTCTGCTGCTTCGGGCAGTTGCCATTCACCACCGCCCTGAGTTCCCTAGGTGTCATATCCACTTTCAGACATATGTGGTGCCAGAGCACTTGGTTTCCATGGCAGCGGGAAATGGCTTTTGCGCTGAACTTGTATTTGGCTGAGGAGTTTTGGGCGCCTTGAGTGAGGAGCTCCATGCCAGTTTAGTGTGGGTGCTCAACCTGCTTTATTCCATCCCACTGAGCTCAATGGGCATTGCACCGGAAATGACGAAACAGGGTTTGCTAGATAGCTGCTAGCACAGCTGATGGTATGTGAAGTTCATGAGGCAGGTGGAGTTGTTTTGGCACTGGAAGAGCTGTGCTGCTGCTTCAGGCAGTTGGCATTCACCACCTCACTGATCCCTATGTGTCATATCCACTTTCAGACATATGTGGTGCCAGAGCACTTGGTTTCCATGGCAGCGGGAAATGGCTTGGGCGCTGAACTTGTGTTTGGCTGTGGAGTTTTGAGCGCCTTGAGTGAGGAGCTCCATGTTAGTTTAGTGTGGGTGCTCAACCTGCTAAATTCCATCACACTGGGCTCAATGGGCATTGGACCGGAAGTGACCAAACAGGGTTTCCTAGATAGCTGCTAGCACAGCTGATGGTATGTGAACTGAATGAGGCAGGTGGAGTTGTTTTGGCACTGGAAGAGCTGTGCTGCTGCTTCGGGCAGTTTCCATTCACCACCGCCCTGAGTTCCCTAGGTGTCATATCCACTTTCAGACATATGTGGTGACAGAGCACTTGGTTTCCATGGCAGCGGGAAATGGCTTGGGCGCTGAACTTGTGTTTGGCTGTGGAGTTTTGAGTGCCTTGAGTGAGGAGCTCCATGTTAGTTTTGTGTGGGTGCTCAACCTGCTTGATTCCATCCCAGTGGGCTCAATGAGCATTGGACTGGAAGTGACCAAACAGGGTTTCCTAGATAGCTGCTAGCACAGCTGATGGTATGTGAAGTTCATGAGGCAGGTAGAGTTGTTTTGGCACTAGAGGAGCTGTGCTGCTGCTTCGGGCAGTTGCCATTCACCACCGCCCTGAGTTCCCTAGGTGTCATATCCACTTTCAGACATATGTGGTGCCAGAGCACTTGGTTTCCATGGCAGCGGGAAATGGCTTTTGCGCTGAACTTGTATTTGGCTGAGGAGTTTTGGGCGCCTTGAGTGAGGAGCTCCATGCCAGTTTAGTGTGGGTGCTCAACCTGCTTTATTCCATCCCACTGAGCTCAATGGGCATTGCACCGGAAATGACGAAACAGGGTTTGCTAGATAGCCGCTAGCACAGCTGATGGTATGTGAAGTTCATGAGGCAGGTGGAGTTGTTTTGGCACTGGAAGAGCTGTGCTGCTGCTTCAGGCAGTTGCCATTCACCACCTCACTGATCCCTATGTGTCATATCCACTTTCAGACATATGTGGTGCCAGAGCACTTGGTTTCCATGGCAGCGGGAAATGGCTGGGGCGCTGAACTTGTGTTTGGCTGTGGAGTTTTGAGCGCCTTGAGTGAGGAGCTCCATGTTAGTTTAGTGTGGGTGCTCAACCTGCTAAATTCCATCACACTGGGCTCAATGGGCATTGGACCGGAAGTGACCAAACAGGGTTTCCTAGATAGCTGCTAGCACAGCTGATGGTATGTGAACTGAATGAGGCAGGTGGAGTTGTTTTGGCACTGGAAGAGCTGTGCTGCTGCTTCGGGCAGTTTCCATTCACCAACGCCCTGAGTTCCCTAGGTGTCATATCCACTTTCAGACATATGTGGTGCCAGAGCACTTGGTTTCCATGGCAGCGGGAAATGGCTTTTGCACTGAACTTGTGTTTGGCTGTGGAGTTTTGAGCGCCTTGAGTGAGGAGCTCCATGTTAGTTTTGTGTGGGTGCTCAACCTGCTTGATTCCATCCCAGTGGGCTCAATGAGCATTGGACTGGAAGTGACCAAACAGGGTTTCCTAGAACGCTAATAGCACAGCTGATGGTATGTGAAGTTCATGAGGCAGGTAGAGTTGTTTTGGCACTAGAGGAGCTGTGCTGCTGCTTCGGGCAGTTGCCATTCACCACCGCCCTGAGTTCCCTAGGTGTCATATCCACTTTCAGACATATGTGGTGCCAGAGCACTTGGTTTCCATGGCAGCGGGAAATGGCTTTTGCGCTGAACTTGTATTTGGCTGAGGAGTTTTGGGCGCCTTGAGTGAGGAGCTCCATGCCAGTTTAGTGTGGGTGCTCAACCTGCTTTATTCCATCCCACTGAGCTCAATGGGCATTGGACCGGAAATGACGAAACAGGGTTTGCTAGATAGCTGCTAGCACAGCTGATGGTATGTGAAGTTCATGAGGCAGGTGGAGTTGTTTTGGCACTGGAAGAGCTGTGCTGCTGCTTCAGGCAGTTGCCATTCACCACCTCACTGATCCCTATGTGTCATATCCACTTTCAGACATATGTGGTGCCAGAGCACTTGGTTTCCATGGCAGCGGGAAATGGCTGGGGCGCTGAACTTGTGTTTGGCTGTGGAGTTTTGAGCGCCTTGAGTGAGGAGCTCCATGTTAGTTTAGTGTGGGTGCTCAACCTGCTTGATTCCATCCCACTGGGCTCAATGGGCATTGGACCGGAAGTGACCAAACAGGGTTTCCTAGATAGCTGCTAGCACAGCTGATGGTATGTGAACTGAATGAGGCAGGTGGAGTTGTTTTGGCACTGGAAGAGCTGTGCTGCTGCTTTGGGCAGTTGCCATTCACCACCGCCCTCAGTTCCCTAGTTGTCATATCCACTTTCAGACATATGTGGTGCCAGAGCACTTGGTTTCCATGGCAGCGGGAAATGGCTTTTGCACTGAACTTGTGTTTGGCTGTGGAGTTTTGAGCGCCTTGAGTGAGGAGCTCCATGTTAGTTTGGTGCGGGTGCTCAACCTGCTTGATTCCATCCCACTGGGCTCAATGGGCATTGGACCGAAAGTGACCAAACAGGGTTTCCTAGAACGCTAATAGCACAGCTGATGGTATGTGAAGTGAATGAGGCAGGTGGAGTTGTTTTGGCACTGGAAGAGCTGTGCTGCTGCTTCAGGCAGTTGCCATTCACCACCGCCCTGAGTTCCCTAGTTGTCATATCCACTTTCAGACATATGTGGTGCCAGAGCACTTGGTTTCCATGGCAGCGGGAAATGGCTTGGGCACTGAACTTGTGTTTGGCTGTGGAGTTTTGAGCGCCTTGAGTGAGGAGCTCCATGCCAGTTTAGTGTGGGTGCTCAACCTGCTTGATTCCATCCCACTGGGCTCAATGGCCATTGGACCAGCAGTGACCAAACAGGGTTTCCTAGATAGCTGGTAGCACAGCTGATGGTATGTGAAGTGAATGAGGCAGGTGGAGTTGTTTTGGCACTGGAAGAGCTGTGCTGCTGCTTCGGGCAGTTGCCATTCACCACCGCCCTGAGTCCCCTAGGTGTCATATCCACTTTCAGACATATGTGGTGCCAGAGCACTTGGTTTCCATGGCAGCGGGAAATGGCTTGGGCACTGAACTTCTGCTTGGCTGTGGAGTTTTGAGCGCCTTGAGTGAGGAGCTCCATGTTAGTTTAGTGTGGGTGCTCCACCTGCTTGATTCCATCCCACTGGGCTCAATGGGCATTGGACTGGAAGTGACCAAACCGGGTTTCCTAGATAGCTGCTAGCACAGCTGATGGTATGTGAAGTGAATGAGGCAGGTGGAGTTGTTTTGGCACTGGAAGAGCTGTGCTGCTGCTTCAGGCAGTTGCCATTCACCACCGCCCTGAGTTCCCTAGGTGTCCTATCCACTTTCAGACATATGTGGTGCCAGAGCACTTGGTTTCCATGGCAGCGGGAAATGGCTGGGGCGCTGAACTTGTGTTTGGCTGTGGAGTTTTGAGGGCCTTGAGTGAGGAGCTCCATGTTAGTTTAGTGTGGGTGCTCAACCTGCTTGATTCCATCCCACTGGGCTCAATGGGCATTGGACCGGAAGTGACCAAACAGGGTTTCCTAGATAGCTGCTAGCACAGCTGATGGTATGTGAAGTGAATGAGGCAGGTGGAGTTGTTTTGGCACTGCAAGAGCTGTGCTGCTGCTTCAGGCAGTTGCCATTCACCACCTCACTGATCCCTATGTGTCATATCCACTTTCAGACATATGTGGTGCCAGAGCACTTGGTTTCCATGGCAGCGGGAAATGGCTTGGGCGCTGAACTTGTGTTTGGCTGTGGAGTTTTGAGCGCCTTGAGTGAGGAGCTCCATGTTAGTTTAGTGTGGGTGCTCAACCTGCTAAATTCCATTCCACTGGGCTCAATGGGCATTGGACCGGAAGTGACCAAACAGGGTTTCCTAGATAGCTGCTAGCACAGCTGATGGTATGTGAACTGAATGAGGCAGGTGGAGTTGTTTTGGCACTGGAAGAGCTGTGCTGCTGCTTCGGGCAGTTGCCATTCACCACCGCCCTGAGTTCCCTAGTTGTCATATCCACTTTCAGACATATGTGGTGCCAGAGCACTTGGTTTCCATGGCAGCGGGAAATGGCTGGGGCGCTGAACTTGTGTTTGGCTGTGGAGTTTTGAGGGCCTTGAGTGAGGAGCTCCATGTTAGTTTAGTGTGGGTGCTCAACCTGCTTGATTCCATCCCACGGGGCTCAATGGGCATTGGACAGGAAGTGACCAAACAGGGTTTCCTAGATAGCTGCTAGCACAGCTGATGGTATTTGAAGTGAATGAGGCAGGTGGAGTTGTTTTGGCACTGGAAGAGCTGTGCTGCTGCTTCAAGCAGTTGCCATTCACCACCGCCCTGAGTTCCCTAGTTGTCATATCCACTTTCAGACATATGTGGTGCCAGAGCACTTGGTTTCCATGGCAGCGGGAAATGGCTTGGGCACTGAACTTGTGTTTGGCTGTGGAGTTTTGAGCGCCTTGAGTGAGGAGCTCCATGCCAGTTTAGTGTGGGTGCTCAGCCTGCTTGATTCCATCCCACTGGGCTCAATGGCCATTGGACCAGAAGTGACCAAACAGGGTTTCCTAGAACGCTGCTAGCACAGCTGATGGTATGTGAAGTGAATGAGGCAGGTGGAGTTGTTTTGGCACTGGAAGAGCTGTGCTGCTGCTTCGGGCAGTTGCCATTCACCACCGCCCTGAGTTCCCTAGGTGTCATATCCACTTTCAGACATATGTGGTGCCAGAGCACTTGGTTTCCATGGCAGCGGGAAATGGCTTGGGCGCTGAACTTCTGCTTGGCTGTGGAGTTTTGAGCGCCTTTAGTGAGGAGCTCCATGTTAGTTTAGTGTGGGTGCTCCACCTGCTTGATTCCATCCCACTGGGCTCAATGGGCATTGGACCGGAAGTGACCAAACCGGGTTTCCTAGATAGCTGCTAGCACAGCTGATGGTATGTGAAGTGAATGAGGCAGGTGGAGTTGTTTTGGCACTGGAAGAGCTGTGCTGCTGCTTCAGGCAGTTGGCATTCACCAACGCCCTGAGTTCCCTAGGTGTCATATCCACTTTCAGACATATGTGGTGCCAGAGCACTTGGTTTCCATGGCAGCGGGAAATGGCTGGGGCGCTGAACTTGTGTTTGGCTGTGGAGTTTTGAGTGCCTTGAGTTAGGAGCTCCATGTTAGTTTAGTGTGGGTGCTCAACCTGCTTGATTCCATCCCACTGGGCTCTATGAGCATTGGACCAGCAGTGATCAAACAGGGTTTCCTAGATAGCTGGTAGGACAGCTGATGGTATGTGAAGTGAATGAGGCAGGTGGAGTTGTTTTGGCACTGGAAGAGCTGTGCTGCTGCTTCGGGCAGTTGCCATTCACCACCGCCCTGAGTTCCCTAGGTGTCATATCCACTTTCAGACATATGTGGTGCCAGAGCACTTGGTTTCCATGGCAGCGGGAAATGGCTTGGGCACTGAACTTCTGCTTGGCTGTGGAGTTTTGAGCGCCTTTAGTGAGGAGCTCCATGTTAGTTTAGTGTGGGTGCTCCACCTGCTTGATTCCATCCCACTGGGCTCAATGGGCATTGGACCGGAAGTGACCAAACAGGGTTTCCTAGATAGCTGCTAGCACAGCTGATGGTATGTGAACTGAATGAGGCAGGTGGAGTTGTTTTGGCACTGGAAGAGCTGTGCTGCTGCTTCGGGCAGCTGCCATTCACCACCGCCCTGAGTTCCCTAGGTGTCATATCCACTTTCAGACATATGTGGTGCCAGAGCACTTGGTTTCCATGGCAGCGGGAAATGGCTGGGGCGCTGAACTTGTGTTTGGCTGTGGAGTTTTGAGGGCCTTGAGTGAGGAGCTCCATGTTAGTTTAGTGTGGGTGCTCAACCTGCTTGATTCCATCCCACGGGGCTCAATGGCCATTGGACCGGAAGTGACCAAACCGGGTTTCCTAGATAGCTGCTAGCACAGCTGATGGTATGTGAAGTGAATGAGGCAGGTGGAGTTGTTTTGGCACTGGAAGAGCTGTGCTGCTGCTTCAAGCAGTTGCCATTCACCACCGCCCTGAGTTCCCTAGGTGTCATATCCACTTTCAGACATATGTGGTGCCAGAGCACTTGGTTTCCATGGCAGCGGGAAATGGCTTGGGCACTGAACTTGTGTTTGGCTGTGGAGTTTTGAGCGCCTTGAGTGAAGAGCTCCATGCCAGTTTAGTGTGGGTGCTCAACCTGCTTGATTCCATCCCACTGGGCTCAATGGCCATTGGACCAGAAGTGACCAAACAGGGTTTCCTAGAACGCTGCTAGCACAGCTGATGGTATGTGAAGTGAATGAGGCAGGTGGAGTTGTTTTGGCACTGGAAGAGCTGTGCTGCTGCTTCGGGCAGTTGCCATTCACCACCGCCCTGAGTTCCCTAGGTGTCATATCCACTTTCAGACATATGTGGTGCCAGAGCACTTGGTTTCCATGGCAGCGGGAAATGGCTTGGGCGCTGAACTTCTGCTTGGCTGTGGAGTTTTGAGCGCCTTGAGTGAGGAGCTCCATGTTAGTTTTGTGTGGGTGCTCAACCTGCTTGATTCCATCCCAGTGGGCTCAATGAGCATTGGACTGGAAGTGACCAAACAGGGTTTCCTAGATAGCTGCTAGCACAGCTGATGGTATGTGAAGTTCATGAGGCAGGTAGAGTTGTTTTGGCACTAGAGGAGCTGTGCTGCTGCTTCGGGCAGTTGCCATTCACCACCGCCCTGAGTTCCCTAGGTGTCATATCCACTTTCAGACATATGTGGTGCCAGAGCACTTGGTTTCCATGGCAGCGGGAAATGGCTTTTGCGCTGAACTTGTATTTGGCTGAGGAGTTTTGGGCGCCTTGAGTGAGGAGCTCCATGCCAGTTTAGTGTGGGTGCTCAACCTGCTTTATTCCATCCCACTGAGCTCAATGGGCATTGCACCGGAAATGACGAAACAGGGTTTGCTAGATAGCCGCTAGCACAGCTGATGGTATGTGAAGTTCATGAGGCAGGTGGAGTTGTTTTGGCACTGGAAGAGCTGTGCTGCTGCTTCAGGCAGTTGCCATTCACCACCTCACTGATCCCTATGTGTCATATCCACTTTCAGACATATGTGGTGCCAGAGCACTTGGTTTCCATGGCAGCGGGAAATGGCTGGGGCGCTGAACTTGTGTTTGGCTGTGGAGTTTTGAGCGCCTTGAGTGAGGAGCTCCATGTTAGTTTAGTGTGGGTGCTCAACCTGCTAAATTCCATCACACTGGGCTCAATGGGCATTGGACCGGAAGTGACCAAACAGGGTTTCCTAGATAGCTGCTAGCACAGCTGATGGTATGTGAACTGAATGAGGCAGGTGGAGTTGTTTTGGCACTGGAAGAGCTGTGCTGCTGCTTCGGGCAGTTTCCATTCACCACCGCCCTGAGTTCCCTAGGTGTCATATCCACTTTCAGACATATGTGGTGCCAGAGCACTTGGTTTCCATGGCAGCGGGAAATGGCTTTTGCACTGAACTTGTGTTTGGCTGTGGAGTTTTGAGCGCCTTGAGTGAGGAGCTCCATGTTAGTTTTGTGTGGGTGCTCAACCTGCTTGATTCCATCCCAGTGGGCTCAATGAGCATTGGACTGGAAGTGACCAAACAGGGTTTCCTAGAACGCTAATAGCACAGCTGATGGTATGTGAAGTTCATGAGGCAGGTAGAGTTGTTTTGGCACTAGAGGAGCTGTGCTGCTGCTTCGGGCAGTTGCCATTCACCACCGCCCTGAGTTCCCTAGGTGTCATATCCACTTTCAGACATATGTGGTGCCAGAGCACTTGGTTTCCATGGCAGCGGGAAATGGCTTTTGCGCTGAACTTGTATTTGGCTGAGGAGTTTTGGGCGCCTTGAGTGAGGAGCTCCATGCCAGTTTAGTGTGGGTGCTCAACCTGCTTTATTCCATCCCACTGAGCTCAATGGGCATTGGACCGGAAATGACGAAACAGGGTTTGCTAGATAGCTGCTAGCACAGCTGATGGTATGTGAAGTTCATGAGGCAGGTGGAGTTGTTTTGGCACTGGAAGAGCTGTGCTGCTGCTTCAGGCAGTTGCCATTCACCACCTCACTGATCCCTATGTGTCATATCCACTTTCAGACATATGTGGTGCCAGAGCACTTGGTTTCCATGGCAGCGGGAAATGGCTGGGGCGCTGAACTTGTGTTTGGCTGTGGAGTTTTGAGCGCCTTGAGTGAGGAGCTCCATGTTAGTTTAGTGTGGGTGCTCAACCTGCTTGATTCCATCCCACTGGGCTCAATGGGCATTGGACCGGAAGTGACCAAACAGGGTTTCCTAGATAGCTGCTAGCACAGCTGATGGTATGTGAACTGAATGAGGCAGGTGGAGTTGTTTTGGCACTGGAAGAGCTGTGCTGCTGCTTTGGGCAGTTGCCATTCACCACCGCCCTGAGTTCCCTAGTTGTCATATCCACTTTCAGACATATGTGGTGCCAGAGCACTTGGTTTCCATGGCAGCGGGAAATGGCTTTTGCACTGAACTTGTGTTTGGCTGTGGAGTTTTGAGCGCCTTGAGTGAGGAGCTCCATGTTAGTTTGGTGCGGGTGCTCCACCTGCTTGATTCCATCCCACTGGGCTCAATGGGCATTGGACCGAAAGTGACCAAACAGGGTTTCCTAGAACGCTAATAGCACAGCTGATGGTATGTGAAGTGAATGAGGCAGGTGGAGTTGTTTTGGCACTGGAAGAGCTGTGCTGCTGCTTCAGGCAGTTGCCATTCACCACCGCCCTGAGTTCCCTAGGTGTCATATCCACTTTCAGACATATGTGGTGCCAGAGCACTTGGTTTCCATGGCAGCGGGAAATGGCTTGGGCACTGAACTTGTGTTTGGCTGTGGAGTTTTGAGCGCCTTGAGTGAGGAGCTCCATGCCAGTTTAGTGTGGGTGCTCAACCTGCTTGATTCCATCCCACTTGGCTCAATGGCCATTGAACCAGCAGTGACCAAACAGGGTTTCCTAGATAGCTGGTAGCACAGCTGATGGTATGTGAAGTGAATGAGGCAGGTGGAGTTGTTTTGGCACTGGAGGAGCTGTGCTGCTGCTTCGGGCAGTTGCCATTCACCACCGCCCTGAGTTCCCTAGTTGTCATATCCACTTTCAGACATATGTGGTGCCAGAGCACTTGGTTTCCATGGCAGCTGGAAATGGCTTGGGCACTGAACTTCTGCTTGGCTGTGGAGTTTTGAGCGCCTTGAGTGAGGAGCTCCATGTTAGTTTAGTGTGGGTGCTCCACCTGCTTGATTCCATCCCACTGGGCTCAATGGGCATTGGACTGGAAGTGACCAAACCGGGTTTCCTAGATAGCTGCTAGCACAGCTGATGGTATGTGAAGTGAATGAGGCAGGTGGAGTTGTTTTGGCACTGGAAGAGCTGTGCTGCTGCTTCAGGCAGTTGCCATTCACCACCTCACTGATCCCTATGTGTCATATCCACTTTCAGACATATGTGGTGCCAGAGCACTTGGTTTCCATGGCAGCGGGAAATGGCTGGGGCGCTGAACTTGTGTTTGGCTGTGGAGTTTTGAGGGCCTTGAGTGAGGAGCTCCATGTTAGTTTAGTGTGGGTGCTCAACCTGCTTGATTCCATCCCACTGGGCTCAATGGGCATTGGACCGGAAGTGACCAAACAGGGTTTCCTAGATAGCTGCTAGCACAGCTGATGGTATGTGAAGTGAATGAGGCAGGTGGAGTTGTTTTGGCACTGGAAGAGCTGTGCTGCTGCTTCAGGCAGTTGCCATTCACCACCTCACTGATCCCTATGTGTCATATCCACTTTCAGACATATGTGGTGCCAGAGCACTTGGTTTCCATGGCAGCGGGAAATGGCTTGGGCGCTGAACTTCTGCTTGGCTGTGGAGTTTTGAGCGCCTTGAGTGAGGAGCTCCATGTTAGTTTTGTGTGGGTGCTCAACCTGCTTGATTCCATCCCAGTGGGCTCAATGAGCATTGGACTGGAAGTGACCAAACAGGGTTTCCTAGATAGCTGCTAGCACAGCTGATGGTATGTGAAGTTCATGAGGCAGGTAGAGTTGTTTTGGCACTAGAGGAGCTGTGCTGCTGCTTCGGGCAGTTGCCATTCACCACCGCCCTGAGTTCCCTAGGTGTCATATCCACTTTCAGACATATGTGGTGCCAGAGCACTTGGTTTCCATGGCAGCGGGAAATGGCTTTTGCGCTGAACTTGTATTTGGCTGAGGAGTTTTGGGCGCCTTGAGTGAGGAGCTCCATGCCAGTTTAGTGTGGGTGCTCAACCTGCTTTATTCCATCCCACTGAGCTCAATGGGCATTGCACCGGAAATGACGAAACAGGGTTTGCTAGATAGCCGCTAGCACAGCTGATGGTATGTGAAGTTCATGAGGCAGGTGGAGTTGTTTTGGCACTGGAAGAGCTGTGCTGCTGCTTCAGGCAGTTGCCATTCACCACCTCACTGATCCCTATGTGTCATATCCACTTTCAGACATATGTGGTGCCAGAGCACTTGGTTTCCATGGCAGCGGGAAATGGCTGGGGCGCTGAACTTGTGTTTGGCTGTGGAGTTTTGAGCGCCTTGAGTGAGGAGCTCCATGTTAGTTTAGTGTGGGTGCTCAACCTGCTAAATTCCATCACACTGGGCTCAATGGGCATTGGACCGGAAGTGACCAAACAGGGTTTCCTAGATAGCTGCTAGCACAGCTGATGGTATGTGAACTGAATGAGGCAGGTGGAGTTGTTTTGGCACTGGAAGAGCTGTGCTGCTGCTTCGGGCAGTTTCCATTCACCACCGCCCTGAGTTCCCTAGGTGTCATATCCACTTTCAGACATATGTGGTGCCAGAGCACTTGGTTTCCATGGCAGCGGGAAATGGCTTTTGCACTGAACTTGTGTTTGGCTGTGGAGTTTTGAGCGCCTTGAGTGAGGAGCTCCATGTTAGTTTTGTGTGGGTGCTCAACCTGCTTGATTCCATCCCAGTGGGCTCAATGAGCATTGGACTGGAAGTGACCAAACAGGGTTTCCTAGAACGCTAATAGCACAGCTGATGGTATGTGAAGTTCATGAGGCAGGTAGAGTTGTTTTGGCACTAGAGGAGCTGTGCTGCTGCTTCGGGCAGTTGCCATTCACCACCGCCCTGAGTTCCCTAGGTGTCATATCCACTTTCAGACATATGTGGTGCCAGAGCACTTGGTTTCCATGGCAGCGGGAAATGGCTTTTGCGCTGAACTTGTATTTGGCTGAGGAGTTTTGGGCGCCTTGAGTGAGGAGCTCCATGCCAGTTTAGTGTGGGTGCTCAACCTGCTTTATTCCATCCCACTGAGCTCAATGGGCATTGGACCGGAAATGACGAAACAGGGTTTGCTAGATAGCTGCTAGCACAGCTGATGGTATGTGAAGTTCATGAGGCAGGTGGAGTTGTTTTGGCACTGGAAGAGCTGTGCTGCTGCTTCAGGCAGTTGCCATTCACCACCTCACTGATCCCTATGTGTCATATCCACTTTCAGACATATGTGGTGCCAGAGCACTTGGTTTCCATGGCAGCGGGAAATGGCTGGGGCGCTGAACTTGTGTTTGGCTGTGGAGTTTTGAGCGCCTTGAGTGAGGAGCTCCATGTTAGTTTAGTGTGGGTGCTCAACCTGCTTGATTCCATCCCACTGGGCTCAATGGGCATTGGACCGGAAGTGACCAAACAGGGTTTCCTAGATAGCTGCTAGCACAGCTGATGGTATGTGAACTGAATGAGGCAGGTGGAGTTGTTTTGGCACTGGAAGAGCTGTGCTGCTGCTTTGGGCAGTTGCCATTCACCACCGCCCTGAGTTCCCTAGTTGTCATATCCACTTTCAGACATATGTGGTGCCAGAGCACTTGGTTTCCATGGCAGCGGGAAATGGCTTTTGCACTGAACTTGTGTTTGGCTGTGGAGTTTTGAGCGCCTTGAGTGAGGAGCTCCATGTTAGTTTGGTGCGGGTGCTCCACCTGCTTGATTCCATCCCACTGGGCTCAATGGGCATTGGACCGAAAGTGACCAAACAGGGTTTCCTAGAACGCTAATAGCACAGCTGATGGTATGTGAAGTGAATGAGGCAGGTGGAGTTGTTTTGGCACTGGAAGAGCTGTGCTGCTGCTTCAGGCAGTTGCCATTCACCACCGCCCTGAGTTCCCTAGGTGTCATATCCACTTTCAGACATATGTGGTGCCAGAGCACTTGGTTTCCATGGCAGCGGGAAATGGCTTGGGCACTGAACTTGTGTTTGGCTGTGGAGTTTTGAGCGCCTTGAGTGAGGAGCTCCATGCCAGTTTAGTGTGGGTGCTCAACCTGCTTGATTCCATCCCACTTGGCTCAATGGCCATTGAACCAGCAGTGACCAAACAGGGTTTCCTAGATAGCTGGTAGCACAGCTGATGGTATGTGAAGTGAATGAGGCAGGTGGAGTTGTTTTGGCACTGGAGGAGCTGTGCTGCTGCTTCGGGCAGTTGCCATTCACCACCGCCCTGAGTTCCCTAGTTGTCATATCCACTTTCAGACATATGTGGTGCCAGAGCACTTGGTTTCCATGGCAGCTGGAAATGGCTTGGGCACTGAACTTCTGCTTGGCTGTGGAGTTTTGAGCGCCTTGAGTGAGGAGCTCCATGTTAGTTTAGTGTGGGTGCTCCACCTGCTTGATTCCATCCCACTGGGCTCAATGGGCATTGGACTGGAAGTGACCAAACCGGGTTTCCTAGATAGCTGCTAGCACAGCTGATGGTATGTGAAGTGAATGAGGCAGGTGGAGTTGTTTTGGCACTGGAAGAGCTGTGCTGCTGCTTCAGGCAGTTGCCATTCACCACCTCACTGATCCCTATGTGTCATATCCACTTTCAGACATATGTGGTGCCAGAGCACTTGGTTTCCATGGCAGCGGGAAATGGCTGGGGCGCTGAACTTGTGTTTGGCTGTGGAGTTTTGAGGGCCTTGAGTGAGGAGCTCCATGTTAGTTTAGTGTGGGTGCTCAACCTGCTTGATTCCATCCCACTGGGCTCAATGGGCATTGGACCGGAAGTGACCAAACAGGGTTTCCTAGATAGCTGCTAGCACAGCTGATGGTATGTGAAGTGAATGAGGCAGGTGGAGTTGTTTTGGCACTGGAAGAGCTGTGCTGCTGCTTCAGGCAGTTGCCATTCACCACCTCACTGATCCCTATGTGTCATATCCACTTTCAGACATATGTGGTGCCAGAGCACTTGGTTTCCATGGCAGCGGGAAATGGCTTGGGCGCTGAACTTGTGTTTGGCTGTGGAGTTTTGAGCGCCTTGAGTGAGGAGCTCCATGTTAGTTTAGTGTGGGTGCTCAACCTGCTAAATTCCATTCCACTGGGCTCAATGGGCATTGGACCGGAAGTGACCAAACAGGGTTTCCTAGATAGCTGCTAGCACAGCTGATGGTATGTGAACTGAATGAGGCAGGTGGAGTTGTTTTGGCACTGGAAGAGCTGTGCTGCTGCTTCGGGCAGTTGCCATTCACCACCGCCCTGAGTTCCCTAGGTGTCATATCCACTTTCAGACATATGTGGTGCCAGAGCACTTGGTTTCCATGGCAGCGGGAAATGGCTGGGGCGCTGAACTTGTGTTTGGCTGTGGAGTTTTGAGGGCCTTGAGTGAGGAGCTCCATGTTAGTTTAGTGTGGGTGCTCAACCTGCTTGATTCCATCCCACGGGGCTCAATGGGCATTGGACAGGAAGTGACCAAACAGGGTTTCCTAGATAGCTGCTAGCACAGCTGATGGTATGTGAAGTGAATGAGGCAGGTGGAGTTGTTTTGGCACTGGAAGAGCTGTGCTGCTGCTTCAAGCAGTTGCCATTCACCACCGCCCTGAGTTCCCTAGTTGTCATATCCACTTTCAGACATATGTGGTGCCAGAGCACTTGGTTTCCATGGCAGCGGGAAATGGCTTGGGCACTGAACTTCTGCTTGGCTGTGGAGTTTTGAGCGCCTTTAGTGAGGAGCTCCATGTTAGTTTAGTGTGGGTGCTCCACCTGCTTGATTCCATCCCACTGGGCTCAATGGGCATTGGACCGGAAGTGACCAAACAGGGTTTCCTAGAACGCTGCTAGCACAGCTGATGGTATGTGAAGTGAATGAGGCAGGTGGAGTTGTTTTGGCACTGGAAGAGCTGTGCTGCTGCTTCGGGCAGCTGCCATTCACCACCGCCCTGAGTTCCCTAGGTGTCATATCCACTTTCAGACATATGTGGTGCCAGAGCACTTGGTTTCCATGGCAGCGGGAAATGGCTGGGGCGCTGAACTTGTGTTTGGCTGTGGAGTTTTGAGGGCCTTGAGTGAGGAGCTCCATGTTAGTTTAGTGTGGGTGCTCAACCTGCTTGATTCCATCCCACGGGGCTCAATGGCCATTGGACCGGAAGTGACCAAACCGGGTTTCCTAGATAGCTGCTAGCACAGCTGATGGTATGTGAAGTGAATGAGGCAGGTGGAGTTGTTTTGGCACTGGAAGAGCTGTGCTGCTGCTTCAAGCAGTTGCCATTCACCACCGCCCTGAGTTCCCTAGGTGTCATATCCACTTTCAGACATATGTGGTGCCAGAGCACTTGGTTTCCATGGCAGCGGGAAATGGCTTGGGCACTGAACTTGTGTTTGGCTGTGGAGTTTTGAGCGCCTTGAGTGAAGAGCTCCATGCCAGTTTAGTGTGGGTGCTCAACCTGCTTGATTCCATCCCACTGGGCTCAATGGCCATTGGACCAGAAGTGACCAAACAGGGTTTCCTAGAACGCTGCTAGCACAGCTGATGGTATGTGAAGTGAATGAGGCAGGTGGAGTTGTTTTGGCACTGGAAGAGCTGTGCTGCTGCTTCGGGCAGTTGCCATTCACCACCGCCCTGAGTTCCCTAGGTGTCATATCCACTTTCAGACATATGTGGTGCCAGAGCACTTGGTTTCCATGGCAGCGGGAAATGGCTTGGGCGCTGAACTTCTGCTTGGCTGTGGAGTTTTGAGCGCCTTGAGTGAGGAGCTCCATGTTAGTTTTGTGTGGGTGCTCAACCTGCTTGATTCCATCCCAGTGGGCTCAATGAGCATTGGACTGGAAGTGACCAAACAGGGTTTCCTAGATAGCTGCTAGCACAGCTGATGGTATGTGAAGTTCATGAGGCAGGTAGAGTTGTTTTGGCACTAGAGGAGCTGTGCTGCTGCTTCGGGCAGTTGCCATTCACCACCGCCCTGAGTTCCCTAGGTGTCATATCCACTTTCAGACATATGTGGTGCCAGAGCACTTGGTTTCCATGGCAGCGGGAAATGGCTTTTGCGCTGAACTTGTATTTGGCTGAGGAGTTTTGGGCGCCTTGAGTGAGGAGCTCCATGCCAGTTTAGTGTGGGTGCTCAACCTGCTTTATTCCATCCCACTGAGCTCAATGGGCATTGCACCGGAAATGACGAAACAGGGTTTGCTAGATAGCCGCTAGCACAGCTGATGGTATGTGAAGTTCATGAGGCAGGTGGAGTTGTTTTGGCACTGGAAGAGCTGTGCTGCTGCTTCAGGCAGTTGCCATTCACCACCTCACTGATCCCTATGTGTCATATCCACTTTCAGACATATGTGGTGCCAGAGCACTTGGTTTCCATGGCAGCGGGAAATGGCTGGGGCGCTGAACTTGTGTTTGGCTGTGGAGTTTTGAGCGCCTTGAGTGAGGAGCTCCATGTTAGTTTAGTGTGGGTGCTCAACCTGCTAAATTCCATCACACTGGGCTCAATGGGCATTGGACCGGAAGTGACCAAACAGGGTTTCCTAGATAGCTGCTAGCACAGCTGATGGTATGTGAACTGAATGAGGCAGGTGGAGTTGTTTTGGCACTGGAAGAGCTGTGCTGCTGCTTCGGGCAGTTTCCATTCACCACCGCCCTGAGTTCCCTAGGTGTCATATCCACTTTCAGACATATGTGGTGCCAGAGCACTTGGTTTCCATGGCAGCGGGAAATGGCTTTTGCACTGAACTTGTGTTTGGCTGTGGAGTTTTGAGCGCCTTGAGTGAGGAGCTCCATGTTAGTTTTGTGTGGGTGCTCAACCTGCTTGATTCCATCCCAGTGGGCTCAATGAGCATTGGACTGGAAGTGACCAAACAGGGTTTCCTAGAACGCTAATAGCACAGCTGATGGTATGTGAAGTTCATGAGGCAGGTAGAGTTGTTTTGGCACTAGAGGAGCTGTGCTGCTGCTTCGGGCAGTTGCCATTCACCACCGCCCTGAGTTCCCTAGGTGTCATATCCACTTTCAGACATATGTGGTGCCAGAGCACTTGGTTTCCATGGCAGCGGGAAATGGCTTTTGCGCTGAACTTGTATTTGGCTGAGGAGTTTTGGGCGCCTTGAGTGAGGAGCTCCATGCCAGTTTAGTGTGGGTGCTCAACCTGCTTTATTCCATCCCACTGAGCTCAATGGGCATTGGACCGGAAATGACGAAACAGGGTTTGCTAGATAGCTGCTAGCACAGCTGATGGTATGTGAAGTTCATGAGGCAGGTGGAGTTGTTTTGGCACTGGAAGAGCTGTGCTGCTGCTTCAGGCAGTTGCCATTCACCACCTCACTGATCCCTATGTGTCATATCCACTTTCAGACATATGTGGTGCCAGAGCACTTGGTTTCCATGGCAGCGGGAAATGGCTGGGGCGCTGAACTTGTGTTTGGCTGTGGAGTTTTGAGCGCCTTGAGTGAGGAGCTCCATGTTAGTTTAGTGTGGGTGCTCAACCTGCTTGATTCCATCCCACTGGGCTCAATGGGCATTGGACCGGAAGTGACCAAACAGGGTTTCCTAGATAGCTGCTAGCACAGCTGATGGTATGTGAACTGAATGAGGCAGGTGGAGTTGTTTTGGCACTGGAAGAGCTGTGCTGCTGCTTTGGGCAGTTGCCATTCACCACCGCCCTGAGTTCCCTAGTTGTCATATCCACTTTCAGACATATGTGGTGCCAGAGCACTTGGTTTCCATGGCAGCGGGAAATGGCTTTTGCACTGAACTTGTGTTTGGCTGTGGAGTTTTGAGCGCCTTGAGTGAGGAGCTCCATGTTAGTTTGGTGCGGGTGCTCCACCTGCTTGATTCCATCCCACTGGGCTCAATGGGCATTGGACCGAAAGTGACCAAACAGGGTTTCCTAGAACGCTAATAGCACAGCTGATGGTATGTGAAGTGAATGAGGCAGGTGGAGTTGTTTTGGCACTGGAAGAGCTGTGCTGCTGCTTCAGGCAGTTGCCATTCACCACCGCCCTGAGTTCCCTAGGTGTCATATCCACTTTCAGACATATGTGGTGCCAGAGCACTTGGTTTCCATGGCAGCGGGAAATGGCTTGGGCACTGAACTTGTGTTTGGCTGTGGAGTTTTGAGCGCCTTGAGTGAGGAGCTCCATGCCAGTTTAGTGTGGGTGCTCAACCTGCTTGATTCCATCCCACTTGGCTCAATGGCCATTGAACCAGCAGTGACCAAACAGGGTTTCCTAGATAGCTGGTAGCACAGCTGATGGTATGTGAAGTGAATGAGGCAGGTGGAGTTGTTTTGGCACTGGAGGAGCTGTGCTGCTGCTTCGGGCAGTTGCCATTCACCACCGCCCTGAGTTCCCTAGTTGTCATATCCACTTTCAGACATATGTGGTGCCAGAGCACTTGGTTTCCATGGCAGCTGGAAATGGCTTGGGCACTGAACTTCTGCTTGGCTGTGGAGTTTTGAGCGCCTTGAGTGAGGAGCTCCATGTTAGTTTAGTGTGGGTGCTCCACCTGCTTGATTCCATCCCACTGGGCTCAATGGGCATTGGACTGGAAGTGACCAAACCGGGTTTCCTAGATAGCTGCTAGCACAGCTGATGGTATGTGAAGTGAATGAGGCAGGTGGAGTTGTTTTGGCACTGGAAGAGCTGTGCTGCTGCTTCAGGCAGTTGCCATTCACCACCTCACTGATCCCTATGTGTCATATCCACTTTCAGACATATGTGGTGCCAGAGCACTTGGTTTCCATGGCAGCGGGAAATGGCTGGGGCGCTGAACTTGTGTTTGGCTGTGGAGTTTTGAGGGCCTTGAGTGAGGAGCTCCATGTTAGTTTAGTGTGGGTGCTCAACCTGCTTGATTCCATCCCACTGGGCTCAATGGGCATTGGACCGGAAGTGACCAAACAGGGTTTCCTAGATAGCTGCTAGCACAGCTGATGGTATGTGAAGTGAATGAGGCAGGTGGAGTTGTTTTGGCACTGGAAGAGCTGTGCTGCTGCTTCAGGCAGTTGCCATTCACCACCTCACTGATCCCTATGTGTCATATCCACTTTCAGACATATGTGGTGCCAGAGCACTTGGTTTCCATGGCAGCGGGAAATGGCTTGGGCGCTGAACTTGTGTTTGGCTGTGGAGTTTTGAGCGCCTTGAGTGAGGAGCTCCATGTTAGTTTAGTGTGGGTGCTCAACCTGCTAAATTCCATTCCACTGGGCTCAATGGGCATTGGACCGGAAGTGACCAAACAGGGTTTCCTAGATAGCTGCTAGCACAGCTGATGGTATGTGAACTGAATGAGGCAGGTGGAGTTGTTTTGGCACTGGAAGAGCTGTGCTGCTGCTTCGGGCAGTTGCCATTCACCACCGCCCTGAGTTCCCTAGGTGTCATATCCACTTTCAGACATATGTGGTGCCAGAGCACTTGGTTTCCATGGCAGCGGGAAATGGCTGGGGCGCTGAACTTGTGTTTGGCTGTGGAGTTTTGAGGGCCTTGAGTGAGGAGCTCCATGTTAGTTTAGTGTGGGTGCTCAACCTGCTTGATTCCATCCCACGGGGCTCAATGGGCATTGGACAGGAAGTGACCAAACAGGGTTTCCTAGATAGCTGCTAGCACAGCTGATGGTATGTGAAGTGAATGAGGCAGGTGGAGTTGTTTTGGCACTGGAAGAGCTGTGCTGCTGCTTCAAGCAGTTGCCATTCACCACCGCCCTGAGTTCCCTAGTTGTCATATCCACTTTCAGACATATGTGGTGCCAGAGCACTTGGTTTCCATGGCAGCGGGAAATGGCTTGGGCACTGAACTTGTGTTTGGCTGTGGAGTTTTGAGCGCCTTGAGTGAGGAGCTCCATGCCAGTTTAGTGTGGGTGCTCAGCCTGCTTGATTCCATCCCACTGGGCTCAATGGCCATTGGACCAGAAGTGACCAAACAGGGTTTCCTAGAACGCTGCTAGCACAGCTGATGGTATGTGAAGTGAATGAGGCAGGTGGAGTTGTTTTGGCACTGGAAGAGCTGTGCTGCTGCTTCGGGCAGTTGCCATTCACCACCGCCCTGAGTTCCCTAGGTGTCATATCCACTTTCAGACATATGTGGTGCCAGAGCACTTGGTTTCCATGGCAGCGGGAAATGGCTGGGGCGCTGAACTTGTGTTTGGCTGTGGAGTTTTGAGGGCCTTGAGTGAGGAGCTCCATGTTAGTTTAGTGTGGGTGCTCAACCTGCTTGATTCCATCCCACGGGGCTCAATGGCCATTGGACCGGAAGTGACCAAACCGGGTTTCCTAGATAGCTGCTAGCACAGCTGATGGTATGTGAAGTGAATGAGGCAGGTGGAGTTGTTTTGGCACTGGAAGAGCTGTGCTGCTGCTTCAAGCAGTTGCCATTCACCACCGCCCTGAGTTCCCTAGGTGTCATATCCACTTTCAGACATATGTGGTGCCAGAGCACTTGGTTTCCATGGCAGCGGGAAATGGCTTGGGCACTGAACTTGTGTTTGGCTGTGGAGTTTTGAGCGCCTTGAGTGAAGAGCTCCATGCCAGTTTAGTGTGGGTGCTCAACCTGCTTGATTCCATCCCACTGGGCTCAATGGCCATTGGACCAGAAGTGACCAAACAGGGTTTCCTAGAACGCTGCTAGCACAGCTGATGGTATGTGAAGTGAATGAGGCAGGTGGAGTTGTTTTGGCACTGGAAGAGCTGTGCTGCTGCTTCGGGCAGTTGCCATTCACCACCGCCCTGAGTTCCCTAGGTGTCATATCCACTTTCAGACATATGTGGTGCCAGAGCACTTGGTTTCCATGGCAGCGGGAAATGGCTTGGGCGCTGAACTTCTGCTTGGCTGTGGAGTTTTGAGCGCCTTGAGTGAGGAGCTCCATGTTAGTTTTGTGTGGGTGCTCAACCTGCTTGATTCCATCCCAGTGGGCTCAATGAGCATTGGACTGGAAGTGACCAAACAGGGTTTCCTAGATAGCTGCTAGCACAGCTGATGGTATGTGAAGTTCATGAGGCAGGTAGAGTTGTTTTGGCAGTAGAGGAGCTGTGCTGCTGCTTCGGGCAGTTGCCATTCACCACCGCCCTGAGTTCCCTAGGTGTCATATCCACTTTCAGACATATGTGGTGCCAGAGCACTTGGTTTCCATGGCAGCGGGAAATGGCTTTTGCGCTGAACTTGTATTTGGCTGAGGAGTTTTGGGCGCCTTGAGTGAGGAGCTCCATGCCAGTTTAGTGTGGGTGCTCAACCTGCTTTATTCCATCCCACTGAGCTCAATGGGCATTGCACCGGAAATGACGAAACAGGGTTTGCTAGATAGCCGCTAGCACAGCTGATGGTATGTGAAGTTCATGAGGCAGGTGGAGTTGTTTTGGCACTGGAAGAGCTGTGCTGCTGCTTCAGGCAGTTGCCATTCACCACCTCACTGATCCCTATGTGTCATATCCACTTTCAGACATATGTGGTGCCAGAGCACTTGGTTTCCATGGCAGCGGGAAATGGCTGGGGCGCTGAACTTGTGTTTGGCTGTGGAGTTTTGAGCGCCTTGAGTGAGGAGCTCCATGTTAGTTTAGTGTGGGTGCTCAACCTGCTAAATTCCATCACACTGGGCTCAATGGGCATTGGACCGGAAGTGACCAAACAGGGTTTCCTAGATAGCTGCTAGCACAGCTGATGGTATGTGAACTGAATGAGGCAGGTGGAGTTGTTTTGGCACTGGAAGAGCTGTGCTGCTGCTTCGGGCAGTTGCCATTCACCACCGCCCTGAGTTCCCTAGTTGTCATATCCACTTTCAGACATATGTGGTGCCAGAGCACTTGGTTTCCATGGCAGCTGGAAATGGCTTGGGCACTGAACTTCTGCTTGGCTGTGGAGTTTTGAGCGCCTTGAGTGAGGAGCTCCATGTTAGTTTAGTGTGGGTGCTCCACCTGCTTGATTCCATCCCACTGGGCTCAATGGGCATTGGACTGGAAGTGACCAAACCGGGTTTCCTAGATAGCTGCTAGCACAGCTGATGGTATGTGAAGTGAATGAGGCAGGTGGAGTTGTTTTGGCACTGGAAGAGCTGTGCTGCTGCTTCAGGCAGTTGCCATTCACCACCTCACTGATCCCTATGTGTCATATCCACTTTCAGACATATGTGGTGCCAGAGCACTTGGTTTCCATGGCAGCGGGAAATGGCTGGGGCGCTGAACTTGTGTTTGGCTGTGGAGTTTTGAGGGCCTTGAGTGAGGAGCTCCATGTTAGTTTAGTGTGGGTGCTCAACCTGCTTGATTCCATCCCACTGGGCTCAATGGGCATTGGACCGGAAGTGACCAAACAGGGTTTCCTAGATAGCTGCTAGCACAGCTGATGGTATGTGAAGTGAATGAGGCAGGTGGAGTTGTTTTGGCACTGGAAGAGCTGTGCTGCTGCTTCAGGCAGTTGCCATTCACCACCTCACTGATCCCTATGTGTCATATCCACTTTCAGACATATGTGGTGCCAGAGCACTTGGTTTCCATGGCAGCGGGAAATGGCTTGGGCGCTGAACTTGTGTTTGGCTGTGGAGTTTTGAGCGCCTTGAGTGAGGAGCTCCATGTTAGTTTAGTGTGGGTGCTCAACCTGCTAAATTCCATTCCACTGGGCTCAATGGGCATTGGACCGGAAGTGACCAAACAGGGTTTCCTAGATAGCTGCTAGCACAGCTGATGGTATGTGAACTGAATGAGGCAGGTGGAGTTGTTTTGGCACTGGAAGAGCTGTGCTGCTGCTTCGGGCAGTTGCCATTCACCACCGCCCTGAGTTCCCTAGGTGTCATATCCACTTTCAGACATATGTGGTGCCAGAGCACTTGGTTTCCATGGCAGCGGGAAATGGCTGGGGCGCTGAACTTGTGTTTGGCTGTGGAGTTTTGAGGGCCTTGAGTGAGGAGCTCCATGTTAGTTTAGTGTGGGTGCTCAACCTGCTTGATTCCATCCCACGGGGCTCAATGGGCATTGGACAGGAAGTGACCAAACAGGGTTTCCTAGATAGCTGCTAGCACAGCTGATGGTATGTGAAGTGAATGAGGCAGGTGGAGTTGTTTTGGCACTGGAAGAGCTGTGCTGCTGCTTCAAGCAGTTGCCATTCACCACCGCCCTGAGTTCCCTAGTTGTCATATCCACTTTCAGACATATGTGGTGCCAGAGCACTTGGTTTCCATGGCAGCGGGAAATGGCTTGGGCACTGAACTTGTGTTTGGCTGTGGAGTTTTGAGCGCCTTGAGTGAGGAGCTCCATGCCAGTTTAGTGTGGGTGCTCAGCCTGCTTGATTCCATCCCACTGGGCTCAATGGCCATTGGACCAGAAGTGACCAAACAGGGTTTCCTAGAACGCTGCTAGCACAGCTGATGGTATGTGAAGTGAATGAGGCAGGTGGAGTTGTTTTGGCACTGGAAGAGCTGTGCTGCTGCTTCGGGCAGTTGCCATTCACCACCGCCCTGAGTTCCCTAGGTGTCATATCCACTTTCAGACATATGTGGTGCCAGAGCACTTGGTTTCCATGGCAGCGGGAAATGGCTTGGGCGCTGAACTTCTGCTTGGCTGTGGAGTTTTGAGCGCCTTTAGTGAGGAGCTCCATGTTAGTTTAGTGTGGGTGCTCCACCTGCTTGATTCCATCCCACTGGGCTCAATGGGCATTGGACCGGAAGTGACCAAACCGGGTTTCCTAGATAGCTGCTAGCACAGCTGATGGTATGTGAAGTTCATGAGGCAGGTGGAGTTGTTTTGGCACTGGAAGAGCTGTGCTGCTGCTTCAGGCAGTTGGCATTCACCAACGCCCTGAGTTCCCTAGGTGTCATATCCACTTTCAGACATATGTGGTGCCAGAGCACTTGGTTTCCATGGCAGCGGGAAATGGCTGGGGCGCTGAACTTGTGTTTGGCTGTGGAGTTTTGAGTGCCTTGAGTTAGGAGCTCCATGTTAGTTTAGTGTGGGTGCTCAACCTGCTTGATTCCATCCCACTGGGCTCTATGGGCATTGGACCAGCAGTGATCAAACAGGGTTTCCTAGATAGCTGGTAGGACAGCTGATGGTATGTGAAGTGAATGAGGCAGGTGGAGTTGTTTTGGCACT
This sequence comes from Ochotona princeps, assembly GCF_030435755.1. Lineage (NCBI taxonomy): Eukaryota > Metazoa > Chordata > Mammalia > Lagomorpha > Ochotonidae > Ochotona > Ochotona princeps. The sequence goes on along the minus strand of NC_080835.1, from coordinate 102,728,486 downwards.
GGAAGAGCTGTGCTGCTGCTTCGGGCAGTTGCCATTCACCACCGCCCTGAGTTCCCTAGGTGTCATATCCACTTTCAGACATATGTGGTGCCAGAGCACTTGGTTTCCATGGCAGCGGGAAATGGCTTGGGCACTGAACTTCTGCTTGGCTGTGGAGTTTTGAGCGCCTTTAGTGAGGAGCTCCATGTTAGTTTAGTGTGGGTGCTCCACCTGCTTGATTCCATCCCACTGGGCTCAATGGGCATTGGACCGGAAGTGACCAAACAGGGTTTCCTAGATAGCTGCTAGCACAGCTGATGGTATGTGAACTGAATGAGGCAGGTGGAGTTGTTTTGGCACTGGAAGAGCTGTGCTGCTGCTTCGGGCAGCTGCCATTCACCACCGCCCTGAGTTCCCTAGGTGTCATATCCACTTTCAGACATATGTGGTGCCAGAGCACTTGGTTTCCATGGCAGCGGGAAATGGCTGGGGCGCTGAACTTGTGTTTGGCTGTGGAGTTTTGAGTGCCTTGAGTGAGGAGCTCCATGTTAGTTTAGTGTGGGTGCTCAACCTGCTTGATTCCATCCCACGGGGCTCAATGGCCATTGGACCGGAAGTGACCAAACCGGGTTTCCTAGATAGCTGCTAGCACAGCTGATGGTATGTGAAGTGAATGAGGCAGGTGGAGTTGTTTTGGCACTGGAAGAGCTGTGCTGCTGCTTCAAGCAGTTGCCATTCACCACCGCCCTGAGTTCCCTAGGTGTCATATCCACTTTCAGACATATGTGGTGCCAGAGCACTTGGTTTCCATGGCAGCGGGAAATGGCTTGGGCACTGAACTTGTGTTTGGCTGTGGAGTTTTGAGCGCCTTGAGTGAGGAGCTCCATGCCAGTTTAGTGTGGGTGCTCAACCTGCTTGATTCCATCCCACTGGGCTCAATGGCCATTGGACCAGAAGTGACCAAACAGGGTTTCCTAGAACGCTGCTAGCACAGCTGATGGTATGTGAAGTGAATGAGGCAGGTGGAGTTGTTTTGGCACTGGAAGAGCTGTGCTGCTGCTTCGGGCAGTTGCCATTCACCACCGCCCTGAGTTCCCTAGGTGTCATATCCACTTTCAGACATATGTGGTGCCAGAGCACTTGGTTTCCATGGCAGCGGGAAATGGCTTGGGCGCTGAACTTCTGCTTGGCTGTGGAGTTTTGAGCGCCTTTAGTGAGGAGCTCCATGTTAGTTTAGTGTAGGTGCTCAACCTGCTTGATTCCATCCCACTGGGCTCAATGGGCATTAGACCGGAAGTGACCAAACCGGGTTTCCTAGATAGCTGCTAGCACAGCTGATGGTATGTGAAGTTCATGAGGCAGGTGGAGTTGTTTTGGCACTGGAAGAGCTGTGCTGCTGCTTCAGGCAGTTGGCATTCACCAACGCCCTGAGTTCCCTAGTTGTCATATCCACTTTCAGACATATGTGGTGCCAGAGCACTTGGTTTCCATGGCAGCGGGAAATGGCTGGGGCGCTGAACTTGTGTTTGGCTGTCGAGTTTTGAGTGCCTTGAGTTAGGAGCTCCATGTTAGTTTAGTGTGGGTGCTCCACCTGCTTGATTCCATCCCACTGGGCTCAATGGGCATTGGACAGGAAGTGATGAAACAGGGTTTCCTAGATAGCTGCTAGCACAGCTGATGGTATGTGAAGTGAATGAGGCAGGTGGAGTTGTTTTGGCACTGGAAGAGCTCTGCTGCTGCTTCGGGCAGTTGCCATTCACCACCGCCCTGAGATCCCTAGGTGTCATATCCACTTTGAGACATATGTGGTGCCAGAGCACTTGGTTTCCATGGCAGCGGGAAATGGCTTTTGCACTGAACTTGTGTTTGGCTGTGGAGTTTTGAGTGCCTTGAGTGAGGAGCTCCATATTAGTTTTGTGTGGGTGCTCAACCTGCTTGATTCCATCCCACTGGGCTCAATGGGCATTGGAGTGGAAGTGACCAAACAGGGTTTCCTAGATAGCTGCTAGCACAGCTGATGGTATGTGAAGTTCATGAGGCAGGTAGAATTGTTTTGGCACTAGAGGAGCTGTGCTGCTGCTTCGGGCAGTTGCCATTCACCACCGCCCTGAGTTCCCTAGGTGTCTTATCCACTTTCAGACATATGTGGTGCCAGAGCACTTCGTTTCCATGGCAGTGGGAAATGGCTTGGGCGCTGAACTTGTATTTGGCTGAGGAGTTTTGGGCGCCTTGAGTGAGGAGCTCCATGCCAGTTTAGTGTGGGTGCTCAACCTGCTTGATTCCATCCCAAGGGCTCAATGGCCATTGGACCAGCAGTGACCAAACAGGGTTTCCTAGATAGCTGGTAGCACAGCTGATGGTATGTGAAGTTCATGAGGCAGGTGGAGTTGTTTTGGCACTGGAAGAGCTGTGCTGCTGCTTCGGGCAGTTGCCATTCACCACTGCCCTGAGTTCCCTAGGTGTCATATCCACTTTCAGACATATGGGGTGCCAGAGCACTTGGTTTCCATGGCAGCGGGAAATGGCTTTTGCACTGAACTTGTGTTTGGCTGTGGAGTTTTGAGTGCCTTGAGTGAGGAGCTCCATATTAGTTTAGTGTGGGTGCTCAACCTGCTTGATTCCATCCCACTGGGCTCAATGGGCATTGGAGTGGAAGTGACCAAACAGGGTTTCCTAGATAGCTGCTAGCACAGCTGATGGTATGTGAAGTTCATGAGGCAGGTAGAGTTGTTTTGGCACTACAGGAGCTGTGCTGCTGCTTCGGGCAGTTGCCATTCACCACCGCCCTGAGTTCCCTAGGTGTCTTATCCACTTTCAGACATATGTGGTGCCAGAGCACTTGGTTTCCATGGCAGCGGGAAATGGCTTGGGCGCTGAACTTGTATTTGGCTGAGGAGTTTTGAGTGCCTTGAGTGAGGAGCTCCATGCCAGTTTAGTGTGGGTGCTCAACCTGCTTGATTCCATCCCACTGGGCTCAATGGGCATTGGACCGGAAATGACGAAACAGGGTTTGCTAGATAGCTGCTAGCACAGCTGATGGTATGTGAAGTTCATGAGGCAGGTGGAGTTGTTTTGGCACTGGAAGAGCTGTGCTGCTGCTTCAGGCAGTTGCCATTCACCACCTCCCTGATCCCTTTGTGTCATATCCACTTTCAGACATATGTGGTGCCAGAGCACTTGGTTTCCATGGCAGCGGGAAATGGCTTGGGCGCTGAACTTGTGTTTGGCTGTGGAGTTTTGAGCGCCTTGAGTGAGGAGCTCCATGTTAGTTTAGTGTGGGTGCTCAACCTGCTAAATTCCATTCCAGTGGGCTCAATGGGCATTGGACCGGAAGTGACCAAACAGGGTTTCCTAGATAGCTGCTAGCACAGCTGATGGTATGTGAACTGAATGAGGCAGGTGGAGTTGTTTTGGCACTGGAAGAGCTGTGCTGCTGCTTCGGGCAGTTGCCATTCACCACCGCCCTGAGTTCCCTAGGTGTCATATCCACTTTCAGACATATGTGGTGCCAGAGCACTTGGTTTCCATGGCAGCGGGAAATGGCTGGGGCGCTGAACTTGTGTTTGGCTGTGGAGTTTTGAGCGCCTTGAGTGAGGAGCTCCATGCCAGTTTAGTGTGGGTGCTCAACCTGCTTGATTCCATCCCACTGGGCTCAATGGCCATTGGACCAGCAATGACCAAACAGGGTTTCCTAGATAGCTGGTAGCACAGCTGATGGTATGTGAAGTGAATGAGGCAGGTGGAGTTGTTTTGGCACTGGAAGAGCTGTGCTGCTGCTTCGGGCAGTTGCCATTCACCACCGCCCTGAGTCCCCTATGTGTCATATCCACTTTCAGACATATGTGGTGCCAGAGCACTTGGTTTCCATGGCAGCGGGAAATGGCTTGGGCGCTGAACTTCTGCTTGGCTGTGGAGTTTTGAGCGCCTTTAGTGAGGAGCTCCATGTTAGTTTAGTGTGGGTGCTCCACCTGCTTGATTCCATCCCACTGGGCTCAATGGGCATTGGACTGGAAGTGACCAAACCGGGTTTCCTAGATAGCTGCTAGCACAGCTGATGGTATGTGAAGTTCATGAGGCAGGTGGAGTTGTTTTGGCACTGGAAGAGCTGTGCTGCTGCTTCAGGCAGTTGGCATTCACCAACGCCCTGAGTTCCCTAGTTGTCATATCCACTTTCAGACATATGTGGTGCCAGAGCACTTGGTTTCCATGGCAGCGGGAAATGGCTTGGGCGCTGAACTTGTGTTTGGCTGTGGAGTTTTGAACGCCTTGAGTGAGGAGCTCCATGTTAGTTTAGTGTGGGTGCTCAACCTGCTAAATTCCATTCCACTGGGCTCAATGGGCATTGGACCGGAAGTGACCAAACAGGGTTTCCTAGATAGCTGCTAGCACAGCTGATGGTATGTGAACTGAATGAGGCAGGTGGAGTTGTTTTGGCACTGGAAGAGCTGTGCTGCTGCTTCGGGCAGTTGCCATTCACCACCGCCCTGAGTTCCCTAGGTGTCATATCCACTTTCAGACATATGTGGTGCCAGAGCACTTGGTTTCCATGGCAGCGGGAAATGGCTTGGGCGCTGAACTTGTGTTTGGCTGTGGAGTTTTGAGGGCCTTGAGTGAGGAGCTCCATGTTAGTTTAGTGTGGGTGCTCAACCTGCTTGATTCCATCCCACGGGGCTCAATGGGCATTGGACCGGAAGTGACCAAACAGGGTTTCCTAGATAGCTGCTAGCACAGCTGATGGTATGTGAAGTGAATGAGGCAGGTGGAGTTGTTTTGGCACTGGAAGAGCTGTGCTGCTGCTTCAAGCAGTTGCCATTCACCACCGCCCTGAGTTCCCTAGTTGTCATATCCACTTTCAGACATATGTGGTGCCAGAGCACTTGGTTTCCATGGCAGCGGGAAATGGCTTGGGCACTGAACTTGTGTTTGGCTGTGGAGTTTTGAGCGCCTTGAGTGAGGAGCTCCATGCCAGTTTAGTGTGGGTGCTCAACCTGCTTGATTCCATCCCACTGGGCTCAATGGCCATTGGACCAGAAGTGACCAAACAGGGTTTCCTAGAACGCTGCTAGCACAGCTGATGGTATGTGAAGTGAATGAGGCAGGTGGAGTTGTTTTGGCACTGGAAGAGCTGTGCTGCTGCTTCGGGCAGTTGCCATTCACCACCGCCCTGAGTTCCCTAGGTGTCATATCCACTTTCAGACATATGTGGTGCCAGAGCACTTGGTTTCCATGGCAGTGGGAAATGGCTTGGGCGCTGAACTTCTGCTTGGCTGTGGAGTTTTGAGCGCCTTGAGTGAGGAGCTCCATGTTAGTTTAGTGTGGGTGCTCAACCTGCTTGATTCCATCCCACTGGGCTCAATGGGCATTGGACCGGAAGTGACCAAACCGGGTTTCCTAGATACCTGCTAGCACAGCTGATGGTATGTGAAGTGAATGAGGCAGGTGGAGTTGTTTTGGCACTGGAAGAGCTGTGCTGCTGCTTCAGGCAGTTGGCATTCACCAACGCCCTGAGTTCCCTAGTTGTCATATCCACTTTCAGACATATGTGGTGCCAGAGCACTTGGTTTCCATGGCAGCGGGAAATGGCTTGGGCGCTGAACTTGTGTTTGGCTGTGGAGTTTTGAGTGCCTTGAGTTAGGAGCTCCATGTTAGTTTAGTGTGGGTGCTCAACCTGCTTGATTCCATCCCACTGGGCTCTATGGGCATTGGACCAGCAGTGATCAAACAGGGTTTCCTAGATAGCTGGTAGCACAGCTGATGGTATGTGAAGTGAATGAGGCAGGTGGAGTTGTTTTGGCACTGGAAGAGCTGTGCTGCTGCTTCGGGCAGTTGCCATTCACCACCGCCCTGAGTCCCCTAGGTGTCATATCCACTTTCAGACATATGTGGTGCCAGAGCACTTGGTTTCCATGGCAGCGGGAAATGGCTTGGGCGCTGAACTTCTGCTTGGCTGTGGAGTTTTGAGCGCCTTTAGTGAGGAGCTCCATGTTAGTTTAGTGTGGGTGCTCCACCTGCTTGATTCCATCCCACTGGGCTCAATGGGCATTGGACTGGAAGTGACCAAACCGGGTTTCCTAGATAGCTGCTAGCACAGCTGATGGTATGTGAAGTTCATGAGGCAGGTGGAGTTGTTTTGGCACTGGAAGAGCTGTGCTGCTGCTTCAGGCAGTTGGCATTCACCAACGCCCTGAGTTCCCTAGGTGTCATATCCACTTTCAGACATATGTGGTGCCAGAGCACTTGGTTTCCATGGCAGCGGGAAATAGCTGGGGCGCTGAACTTGTGTTTGGCTGTGGAGTTTTGAGCGCCTTGAGTGAGGAGCTCCATGTTAGTTTAGTGTGGGTGCTCAACCTGCTTGATTCCATCCCACTGGGCTCAATGGGCATTGGGCCGGAAGTGACCAAACAGGGTTTCCTAGATAGCTGCTAGCACAGCTGATGGTATGTGAAGTGAATGAGGCAGGTGGAGTTGTTTTGGCACTGGAAGAGCTGTGCTGCTGCTTCGGGCAGTTGCCATTCACCACCGCCCTGAGTCCCCTAGGTGTCATATCCACTTTCAGACATATGTGGTGCCAGAGCACTTGGTTTCCATGGCAGCGGGAAATGGCTTGGGCGCTGAACTTGTGTTTGGCTGTGGAGTTTTGAGCGCCTTGAGTGAGGAGCTCCATGTTAGTTTAGTGTGGGTGCTCAACCTGCTAAATTCCATTCCACTGGGCTCAATGGGCATTGGACCGGAAGTGACCAAACAGGGTTTCCTAGATAGCTGCTAGCACAGCTGATGGTATGTGAACTGAATGAGGCAGGTGGAGTTGTTTTGGCACTGGAAGAGCTGTGCTGCTGCTTCGGGCAGTTGCCATTCACCAACGCCCTGAGTTCCCTAGGTGTCATATCCACATTCAGACATATGTGGTGCCAGAGCACTTGGTTTCCATGGCAGCGGGAAATGGCTGGGGCGCTGAACTTGTGTTTGGCTGTGGAGTTTTGAGGGCCTTGAGTGAGGAGCTCCATGTTAGTTTAGTGTGGGTGCTCAACCTGCTTGATTCCATCCCACGGGGCTCAATGGGCATTGGACCGGAAGTGACCAAACAGGGTTTCCTAGATAGCTGCTAGCACAGCTGATGGTATGTGAAGTGAATGAGGCAGGTGGAGTTGTTTTGGCACTGGAAGAGCTGTGCTGCTGCTTCAAGCAGTTGCCATTCACCACCGCCCTGAGTTCCCTAGTTGTCATATCCACTTTCAGACATATGTGGTGCCAGAGCACTTGGTTTCCATGGCAGCGGGAAATGGCTTGGGCACTGAACTTGTGTTTGGCTGTGGAGTTTTGAGCGCCTTGAGTGAGGAGCTCCATGCCAGTTTAGTGTGGGTGCTCAACCTGCTTGATTCCATCCCACTGGGCTCAATGGCCATTGGACCGGAAGTGACCAAACAGGGTTTCCTAGAACGCTGCTAGCACAGCTGATGGTATGTGAAGTGAATGAGGCAGGTGGAGTTGTTTTGGCACTGGAAGAGCTGTGCTGCTGCTTCGGGCAGTTGCCATTCACCACCGCCCTGAGTTCCCTAGGTGTCATATCCACTTTCAGACATATGTGGTGCCAGAGCACTTGGTTTCCATGGCAGCGGGAAATGGCTTGGGCGCTGAACTTGTGTTTGGCTGTGGAGTTTTGAGCGCCTTTAGTGAGGAGCTCCATGTTAGTTTAGTGTGGGTGCTCCACCTGCTTGATTCCATCCCACTGGGCTCAATGGGCATTGGACCGGAAGTGACCAAACCGGGTTTCCTAGATAGCTGCTAGCACAGCTGATGGTATGTGAAGTTCATGAGGCAGGTGGAGTTGTTTTGGCACTGGAAGAGCTGTGCTGCTGCTTCAGGCAGTTGGCATTCACCAACGCCCTGAGTTCCCTAGTTGTCATATCCACTTTCAGACATATGTGGTGCCAGAGCACTTGGTTTCCATGGCAGCGGGAAATGGCTGGGGCGCTGAACTTGTGTTTGGCTGTGGAGTTTTGAGTGCCTTGAGTTAGGAGCTCCATGTTAGTTTAGTGTGGGTGCTCAACCTGCTTGATTCCATCCCACTGGGCTCTATGGGCATTGGACCGGAAGTGACCAACCAGGGTTTCCTAGTTAGCTGCTAGCACAGCTGATGGTATGTGAAGTTCATGAGGCAGGTGGAGTTGTTTTGGCACTGGAAGAGCTGTGCTGCTGCTTCGGGCAGTTGCCATTCACCACCGCCCTGAGTCCCCTTGGTGTCATATCCACTTTCAGACATATGTGGTGCCAGAGCACATGGTTTCCATGGCAGCGTGAAATGGCTTTGGCGCTGAACTTGTGTTTGGCTGTGGCGTTTTGAGAGCCTTGAGTGAGGAGCTCCATGTTAGTTTAGTGTGGGTGTTCCACCTGCTTGATTCCATCCCACTGGGCTCAATGGGCATTGGACAGGAAGTGATGAAACAGGGTTTCCTAGATAGCTGCTAGCACAGCTGATGGTATGTGAAGTTCATGAGGCAGGTGGAGTTGTTTTGGCACTGGAAGAGCTGTGCTGCTGCTTCGGGCAGTTGGCATTCACCAACGCCCTGAGTTCCCTAGGTGTCATATCCACTTTCAGACATATGTGATGCCAGAGCACTTGGTTTCCATGGCAGCGGGAAATGGCTTGGGCGCTGAACTTGTGTTTGGCTGTGGAGTTTTGAGTGCCTTGAGTTAGGAGCTCCATGTTAGTTTAGTGTGGGTGCTCAACCTGCTTGATTCCATCCCACTGGGCTCTATGGGCATTGGACCGGAAGTGACCAAACAGGGTTTCCTTGATAGCTGCTAGCACAGCTGATGGTATGTGAAGTGAATGAGGCAGGTGGAGTTGTTTTGGCACTGGAAGAGCTGTGCTGCTGCTTCGGGCAGTTTCCATTCACCACCGCCCTGAGTTCCCTAGTTGTCTAATCCACTTTCAGACATATGTGGTGCCAGAGCTCTTGGTTTCCATGGCAGCGGGAAATGGCTTGGGCGCTGAACTTGTGTTTGGCTGTGGAGTTTTGAGCGCCTTGAGTGAGGAGCTCCATGTTAGTTTAATGTAGGTGCTCAACCTGCTTGATTCCATCCCACTGGGCTCAATGGGCATTGGACCGGAAGTGACCAAACAGGGTTTCCTTGATAGCTGCTAGCACAGCTGATGGTATGTGAAGTTCATGAGGCAGGTGGAGTTGTTTTGGCACTGGAAGAGCTGTGCTGCTGCTTCGGGCAGTTGCCATTCACCACCGCCCTGAGTTCCCTAGGTGTCATATCCACTTTCAGACATATGTGGTGCCAGAGCACTTGGTTTCCATGGCAGCGGGAAATGGCTTAGGCACTGAACTTGTGCTTGGCTGTGGAGTTTTGAGCGCCTTGAGTGAGGAGCTCCATGTCAGTTTAGTGTGGGTGCTCAACCTGCTTGATTCCATCCCACTGAGCTCAATGGGCATTGGACAGGAAGTGACCAAACAGGGTTTCCTAGATAGCTGCTAGCACAGCTGATGGTATGTGAAGTGAATGAGGCAGGTGGAGTTGTTTTGGCACTGGAGAAGCTGTGCTGCTTCTTCGGGCAGTTGCCATTCACCACCGCCCTGAGTTCCCTAGGTGTCATATCCACTTTCAGACATATGTGGTGCCAGAGCACTTGGTTTCCATGTCAGCGGGAAATGGCTTGGGCGCTGAACTTGTGTTTGGCTGTGGAGTTTTGAGGGCCTTGAATGAGGAGCTCCATGTGAGTTTAGTGTGGGTGCTCAACCTGCTTGATTCCATCCCACTGGGCTCAATGGGCATTGGACCGGAAGTGACCAAACAGGGTTTCCTAGATAGCAGCTAGCACAGCTGATGGTATGTGAAGTGAATGAGGCAGGTGGAGTTGTTTTGGCACTGGAAGAGCTGTGCTGCTGCTTCGGGCAGTTGCCATTCACCAACGCCCTGAGTTCCCTAGGTGTCATATCCACTTTCAGACATATGTGGTGCCAGAGCACTTGGTTTCCATGGCAGCGGGAAATGGCTTGGGCACTGAACTTGTGTTTGGCTGTGGAGTTTTGAGTGCCTTGAGTTAGGAGCTCCATGTCAGTTTAGTGTGGGTGCTGAACCTGCTTGATTCCATCCCACTGAGCTCAATGGGCATTGGACCGGAAGTGACCAAACAGGGTTTCCTTGATAGCTGCTAGCACAGCTGATGGTATGTGAAGTTCATGAGGCAGGTGGAGTTGTTTTGGCACTGGAAGAGCTGTGCTGCTGCTTTAGGCAGTTGCCATTCACCACCTCACTGATCCCTAGTTGTCATATCCACTTTCAGACATATGTGGTGCCAGAGCACTTGGTTTCCATGGCAGCGGGAAATGGCTTGGGCGCTGAACTTGTGTTTGGCTGTGAAGTTTTGAGCGCCTTGAGTGAGGAGCTCCATGTTAGTTTAGTGTGGGTGCTCAACCTGCTAAATTCCATTCCACTGGGCTCAATGGGCATTGGACAAGAAGTGACCAAACAGGGTTTCCTAGATAGCTGCTAGCACAGATGATGGTATGTGAAGTGAATGAGGCAGGTGGAGTTGTTTTGGCACTGGAAGAGCTGTGCTGCTGCTTCGGGCAGTTTCCATTCACCACCGCCCTGAGTTCCCTGGGTGTCATATCCACTTTGAGACATATGTGGTGCCAGAGCACTTGGTTTCCATGGCAGCGGGAAATGGCTTTTGCACTGAACTTGTGTTTGGCTGAGGAGTTTTGAGCGCCTTGAGTGAGGAGCTCCATGCCAGTTTAGTGTGGGTGCTCAACCTGCTTGATTCCATCCCACTGAGCTCAATGGGCATTGGACCGGAAATGACGAAACAGGGTTTGCTAGATAGCTGCTAGCACAGCTGATGGTATGTGAAGTTCATGAGGCAGGTGGAGTTGTTTTGGCACTGGAAGAGCTGTGCTGCTGCTTCGGGCAGTTGCCATTCACCACCTCACTGATCCCTATGTGTCATATCCACTTTCAGACATATGTGGTGCCAGAGCACTTGGTTTCCATGGCAGCGGGAAATGGCTTGGGCGCTGAACTTGTGTTTGGCTGTGGAGTTTTGAGAGCCTTGAGTGAGGAGCTCCATGTTAGTTTAGTGTGGGTGCTCAACCTGCTAAATTCCATTCCACTGGGCTCAATGGGCATTGGACCAGAAGTGACCAAACAGGGTTTCCTAGATAGCTGCTAGCACAGCTGATGGTATGTGAAGTTCATGAGGCAGGTGGAGTTGTTTTGGCACTGGAAGAGCTGTGCTGCTGCTTCGGGCAGTTGGCATTCACCAACGCCCTGAGTTCCCTAGTTGTCCAATCCACTTTCAGACATATGTGGTGCCAGAGCACTTGGTTTCCATGGCAGCGGGAAATGGCTGGGGCGCTGAACTTGTGTTTGGCTGTGGAATTTTGAGTGCCTTGAGTGAGGAGCTCCATGTTAGTTTAGTGTGGGTGCTCCACCTGCTTCATTCCATCCCACTGGGCTCAATGGGCATTGGACCGGAAGTGACGAAACAGGGTTTCCTAGATAGCTGCTAGCACAGCTGATGGTATGTGACGTGAATGAGGCAGGTGGAGTTGTTTTGGCACTGGAAGAGCTGTGCTGCTGCTTCGGGCAGTTGCCATTCACCACCGCCCTGAGTCCCCTAGGTGTCATATCCACTTTCAGACATATGTGGTGCCAGAGCACTTGGTTTCCATGGCAGTGGGAAATGGCTTTTGCTCTGAACTTGTGTTTGGCTGAGGAGTTTTGTGCGCCTTGAGTTAGGAGCTCCATGCCAGTTTAGTGTGGGTGCTCAACCTGCTTGATTCCATCCCACTGGGCTCAATGATCATTGGACTGGAAGTGACCAAACAGGGTTTCCTAGATAGCTGCTAGCACAGCTGATGGTATGTGAAGTTCATGAGGCAGGTGGAGTTGTTTTGGCACTTGAGGAGCTGTGCTGCTGCTTCAGGTAGTTGCCATTCACCACCGCCCTGAGTTCCCTAGGTGTCATATCCACTTTCAGACATTTGTGGTGCCAGAGCACTTGGTTTCCATGGCAGCGGGAAATGGCTTGGGCGCTGAACTTGTGTTTGGCTGTGGAGTGTTGAGCGCCTTGAGTGAGGAGCTCCATGTGAGTTTAGTGTGGGTGCTCAACCTGCTTGATTCCATCCCACTGGGCTCAATGGGCAATGGACCAGAAGCGACCAAACAGGGTTTCTTAGAATACTGCTAGCACAGATGATGGTATGTGAAGTGAATGAGGCAGGTGGAGTTGTTTTGGCACTGGAGAAGCTGTGTTGCTGCTTCGGGCAGTTGGCATTCACCACCGCCCTGAGTCCCCTAGGTGTCATATCCACTTTCAGACATATGTGGTGCCAGAGCACTTGGTTTCCATGGCAGTGGGAAATGGCTTGGGTGCTGAACTTGTGTTTGGCTGTGGAGTTTTGAGCGCCTTGTGTGAGGAGTTCCATGTCAGTTAATGTGGGTGCTCAACCTGCTTGATTCCATCCCACTGGGCTCAATGGGCATTGTACCGGAAGTGACGAAACAGGGTTTCCTTGATAGCTGCTAGCACAGCTGATGGTATGTGAAGTTCATGAGGCAGGTAGAGTTGTTTTGGCACTGGAGGAGCTGTGCTGCTGCTTTGGGCAGTTGCCATTCACCACCGCCCTGAGTTCCCTAGGTGTCATATCCACTTTCAGACATATGTGGTGCCAGAGCACTTGGTTTCCATGGCAGCGGGAAATGGCTGGGGCGCTGAACTTGTGTTTGGCTGAGGAGTTTTGAGTGCCTTGAGTGTGGAGCTCCATGTTATTTTAGTGTGGGTGCTCAACCTGCTAAATTCCATCCCACTGGGCTCAATGGGCATTGGACCGGAAGTGACCAAACAGGGTTTCCTAGATAGCTGCTAGCACAGCTGATGGTATGTGAAGTGAATGAGGCAGGTGGAGTTGTTTTGGCACTGGAAGAGCTGTGCTGCTGCTTCGGGCAGTTACCATTCACCACCGCCCTGAGTTCCCTAGGTGTCATATCCACTTTCAGACATATGTGGTGCCAGAGCACTTGGTTTCCATGGCAGCGGGAAATGGCTTGGGCACTGAACTTGTGTTTGGCTGTGGAGTTTTGAGCGCCTTGAGTGAGGAGCTCCATGTGAGTTTAGTGTGGGTGCTCAACCTGCTTGATTCCATCCCACTGGGCTCAATGGGCATTGGACCGGAAGTGACCAAACAGGGTTTCCTTGATAGCTGCTAGCACAGCTGATGGTATGTGAAGTTCATGAGGCAGGTGGAGTTGTTTTGGCACTGGAAGAGCTGAGCTGCTGCTTCGGGCAGTTGCCATTCACCACCGCCCTGAGTTCCCTAGGTGTTATATCCACTTTCAGACATATGTGGTGCCAGAGCACTTGGTTTCCATGGCAGCGGGAAATGGCTTTTGCACTGAACTTGTGTTTGGCTGTGGAGTTTTGAGCGCCTTGAGGGCCGAACTCCATGTGAGTTTAGTGTGGGTGCTCAACCTGCTTGATTCCATCCCACTGGGCTCAATGGGCATTGGACCGGAAGTGACCAAACAGGGTTTCCTAGATAGCTGCTAGCACAACTGATGGTATGTGAAGTTCATGAGGCAGGTGGAGTAGTTTTGGCACTGGAAGAGCTGTGCTGCTGCTTCGGGCAGTTGCCATTCACCACCTCACTGATCCCTATGTGTCATAGCCACTTTCAGACATATGTGGTGCCAGAGCACTTGGTTTCCATGGCAGCGGGAAATGGCTTGGGCGCTGAACTTGTGTTTGGCTGTGGAGTTTTGAGCGCCTTGAGAGAGGAGCTCCATGTCAGTTAATGTGGGTGCTCAACCTGCTTGATTCCATCCCACTGGGCTCAATGGGCATTGGACCGGAAGTGACCAAAGAGGGTTTCCTAGATAGCTGCTAGCACAGCTGATGGTATGTGGAGTGAATGAGGCAGGTGGAGTTGTTTTGGCACTGGAAGAGCTGTGCTCCTGCTTCGGGCAGTTGGCATTCACCAACGCCCTGAGTTCCCTAGTTGTCATATCCACTTTCAGACATATGTGGTGCCAGAGCACTTGGTTTCCATGGCAGCGGGAAATGGCTTTTGCACTGAACTTGTGTTTGGCTGTGGAGTTTTGAGCGCCTTGAGTGAGGAGCTCCATGTTAGTTTAGTGTGGGTGCTCAACCTGCTTGATTCCATCCCACTGGGCTCAATGGGCATTGGACCAGAAGCGACCAAACAGGGTTTCTTAGAATACTGCTAGCACAGCTGATGGTATGTGAAGTGAATGAGGCAGGTGGAGTTGTTTTGGCACTGGAAGAGCTGTGCTGCTGCTTCGGGCAGTTGGCATTCACCACCGCCCTGAGTTCCCTAAGTGTCATATCCACTTTCAGACATATGTGGTGCCAGAGCACTTGGTTTCCATGGCAGCGGGAAATGGCTTGGGCGCTGAACTTCTGCTTGGCTGTGGAGTTTTGAGCGCCTTGAGTGAGGAGCTCCATGTTAGTTTAGTGTGGGTACTCAACCTGCTTGATTCCATCCCACTGGGCTAAATGGGCATTGGACCGGAAGTGACCAAACAGGGTTTCCTAGATAGCTGCTAGCACAGATGATGGTATGTGAAGTTCATGAGGCAGGTGGAGTTGTTTTGGCACTGGAAGAGCTGTGCTGCTGCTTCGGGCAGTTTCCATTCACCACCGCCCTGAGTTCCCTGGGTGTCATATCCACTTTGAGACATATGTGGTGCCAGAGCACTTGGTTTCCATGGCAGCGGGAAATGGCTTTTGCACTGAACTTGTGTTTGGCTGAGGAGTTTTGAGCGCCTTGAGTGAGGACCTCCATGCCAGTTTAGTGTGGGTGCTCAACCTGCTTTATTCCATCCCACTGAGCTCAATGGGCATTGGACCGGAAATGACGAAACAGGGTTTGCTAGATAGCTGCTAGCACAGCTGATGGTATGTGAAGTTCATGAGGCAGGTGGAGTTGTTTTGGCACTGGAAGAGCTGTGCTGCTGCTTCGGGCAGTTGCCATTCAGGACCTCACTGATCCCTATGTGTCATATCCACTTTCAGACATATGTGGTGCCAGAGCACTTGGTTTCCATGGCAGCGGGAAATGGCTGGGGCGCTGAACTTGTGTTTGGCTGTGGAGTTTTGAGAGCCTTGAGTGAGGAGCTCCATGTTAGTTTAGTGTGGGTGCTCAACCTGCTAAATTCCATTCCACTGGGCTCAATGGGCATTGGACCGGAAGTGACCAAACAGGGTTTCCTAGATAGCTGCTAGCACAGCTGATGGTATGTGAAGTTCATGAGGCAGGTGGAGTTGTTTTGGCACTGGAAGAGCTGTGCTGCTGCTTCGGGCAGTTGCCATTCACCACCGCCCTGAGTTCCCTAGGTGTCATATCCACTTTCAGACATATGTGGTGCCAGAGCACTTGGTTTCCATGGCAGCGGGAAATGGCTTGGGCGCTGAACTTGTGTTTGGCTGTGGAGTTTTGAGGGCCTTGAGTGAGGAGCTCCATGTTAGTTTAGTGTGGGTGCTCAACCTGCTTGATTCCATCCCACTGGGCTCAATGGGCATTGGACCGGAAGTGACCAAACAGGGTTTCCTAGATAGCTGCTAGCACAGCTGATGGTATGTGAAGTTCATGAGGCAGGTGGAGTTGTTTTGGCACTGGAAGAGCTGTGCTGCTGCTTCGGGCAGTTGCCATTCACCAACGCCCTGAGTTCCCTAGTTGTCATATCCACTTTCAGACATATGTGGTGCCAGAGCACTTGGTTTCCATGGCAGCGGGAAATGGCTTTTGCTCTGAACTTGTGTTTGGCTGTGGAGTTTTGACCGCCTTTAGAGAGGAGCTCCATGTAAATTTAGTGTGGGTGCTCAACCTGCTTGATTCCATCCCACTGGGCTCAATGGGCATTGGACAGGAAGTGACCAGACAGGGTTTCCTAGATAGCTGCTAGCACAGCTGATGGTATGTGAAGTGAATGAGGCAGGTGGAGTTGTTTTGGCACTGGAAGAGCTGTGCTGCTGCTTCGGGCAGTTGCCATTCACCAACGCCCTGAGTTCCCTAGTTGTCCAATCCACTTTCAGACATATGTGGTGCCAGAGCACTTGGTTTCCATGGCAGCGGGAAATGGCTGGGGCGCTGAACTTGTGTTTGGCTGAGGAGTTTTGAGTGCCTTGAGTGTGGAGCTCCATGTTATTTTAGTGTGGGTGCTCAACCTGCTAAATTCCATCCCACTGGGCTCAATGGGCATTGGACCGGAAGTGACCAAACAGGGTTTCCTAGATAGCTGCTAGCACAGCTGATGGTATGTGAAGTGAATGAGGCAGGTGGAGTTGTTTTGGCACTGGAAGAGCTGTGCTGCTGCTTCGGGCAGTTACCATTCACCACCGCCCTGAGTTCCCTAGGTGTCATATCCTCTTTCAGACATATGTGGTGCCAGAGCACTTGGTTTCCATGGCAGCGGGAAATGGCTTGGGCACTGAACTTGTGTTTGGCTGTGGAGTTTTGAGCGCCTTGAGTGAGGAGCTCCATGTGAGTTTAGTGTGGGTGCTCAACCTGCTTGATTCCATCCCACTGGGCTCAATGGGCATTGGACCGGAAGTGACCAAACAGGGTTTCCTTGATAGCTGCTAGCACAGCTGATGGTATGTGAAGTTCATGAGGCAGGTGGAGTTGTTTTGGCACTGGAAGAGCTGTGCTGCTGCTTCGGGCAATTGCCATTCACCACCTCACTGATCCCTATGTGTCATAGCCACTTTCAGACATATGTGGTGCCAGAGCACTTGGTTTCCATGGCAGCGGGAAATGGCTTGGGCGCTGAACTTGTGTTTGGCTGTGGAGTTTTGAGCGCCTTGAGTGAGGAGCTCCATGTCAGTTAATGTGGGTGCTCAACCTGCTTGATTCCATCCCACTGAGCTCAATGGGCAATGGACCAGAAGCGACCAAACAGGGTTTCTTAGAATACTGCTAGCACAGCTGATGGTATGTGAAGTGAATGAGGCAGGTGGAGTTGTTTTGGCACTGGAAGAGCTGTGCTGCTGCTTTGGGCAGTTGCCATTCACCACCGCCCTGAGTTCCCTAGGTGTCATATCCACTTTGAGACATATGTGGTGCCAGAGCACTTGGTTTCCATGGCAGCGGGAAATGGCTTGGGCACTGAACTTGTGTTTGGCTGAGGAGTTTTGAGCGCCTTGAGTGAGGACCTCCATGCCAGTTTAGTGTGGGTGCTCAACCTGCTTTATTCCATCCCACTGAGCTCAATGGGCATTGGACCGGAAATGACGAAACAGGGTTTGCTAGACAGCTGCTAGCACAGCTGATGGTATGTGAAGTGAATGAGGCAGGTGGAGTTGTTTTGGCACTGGAAGAGCTGTGCTGCTGCTTCGGGCAGTTGCCATTCACCACCTCACTGATCCCTATGTGTCATATCCACTTTCAGACATATGTGGTGCCAGAGCACTTGGTTTCCATGGCAGCGGGAAATGGCTTGGGCGCTGAACTTGTGTTTGGCTGTGGAGTTTTGAGAGCCTTGAGTGAGGAGCTCCATGTTAGTTTAGTGTGGGTGCTCAACCTGCTAAATTCCATTCCACTGGGCTCAATGGGCATTGGACCGGAAGTGACCAAACAGGGTTTCCTAGATAGCTGCTAGCACAGCTGATGGTATGTGAAGTTCATGAGGCAGGTGGAGTTGTTTTGACACTGGAAGAGCTGTGCTGCTGCTTCGGGCAGTTGCCATTCACCACCGCCCTGAGTTCCCTAGGTGTCATATCCACTTTCAGACATATGTGGTGCCAGAGCACTTGGTTTCCATGGCAGCGGGAAATGGCTGGGGCGCTGAACTTGTGTTTGGCTGTGGAGTTTTGAGGGCCTTGAGTGAGGAGCTCCATGTTAGTTTAGTGTGGGTGCTCAACCTGCTTGATTCCATCCCACTGGGCTCAATGGGCATTGGACCGGAAGTGACCAAACAGGGTTTCCTAGATAGCTGCTAGCACAGATGATGGTATGTGAAGTGAATGAGGCAGGTGGAGTTGTTTTGGCACTGGAAGAGCTGTGCTGCTGCTTCGGGCAGTTGGCATTCACCAACGCCCTGAGTTCCCTAGTTGTCATATCCACTTTCAGACATATGTGGTGCCAGAGCACTTGGTTTCCATGGCAGCGGGAAATGGCTTGGGCGCTGAACTTGTGTTTGGCTGTGGAGTTTTGAGCGCCTTTAGAGAGGAGCTCCATGTAAATTTAGTGTGGGTGCTCAACCTGCTTGATTCCATCCCACTGGGCTCAATGGGCATTGGACAGGAAGTGACCAGACAGGGTTTCCTAGATAGCTGCTAGCACAGCTGATGGTATGTGAAGTGAATGAGGCAGGTGGAGTTGTTTTGGCACTGGAAGAGCTGTGCTGCTGCTTCGGGCAGTTGCCATTCACCACCGCCCTGAGTTCCCTAGTTGTCCAATCCACTTTCAGACATATGTGGTGCCAGAGCACTTGGTTTCCATGGCAGCGGGAAATGGCTGGGGCGCTGAACTTGTGTTTGGCTGTGGAGTTTTGAGCGCCTTGTGTGAGGAGTTCCATGTCAGTTAATGTGGGTGCTCAACCTGCTTGATTCCATCCCACTGGGCTCAATGGGCATTGGACCGGAAGTGACGAAACAGGGTTTCCTTGATAGCTGCTAGCACAGCTGATGGTATGTGAAGTTCATGAGGCAGGTAGAGTTGTTTTGGCACTGGAGGAGCTGTGCTGCTGCTTTGGGCAGTTGCCATTCACCACCGCCCTGAGTTCCCTAGGTGTCATATCCACTTTCAGACATATGTGGTGCCAGAGCACTTGGTTTCCATGGCAGCGGGAAATGGCTGGGGCGCTGAACTTGTGTTTGGCTGAGGAGTTTTGAGTGCCTTGAGTGTGGAGCTCCATGTTATTTTAGTGTGGGTGCTCAACCTGCTTGATTCCATCCCACTGGGCTCAATGGGCATTGGACCGGAAGTGACCAAACAGGGTTTCCTTGATAGCTGCTAGCACAGCTGATGGTATGTGAAGTTCATGAGGCAGGTGGAGTTGTTTTGGCACTGGAAGAGCTGTGCTGCTGCTTCGGGCAGTTGCCATTCACCACCGCCCTGAGTTCCCTAGGTGTTATATCCACTTTCAGACATATGTGGTGCCAGAGCACTTGGTTTCCATGGCAGCGGGAAATGGCTTTTGCACTGAACTTGTGTTTGGCTGTGGAGTTTTGAGCGCCTTGAGGGCCGAACTCCATGTGAGTTTAGTGTGGGTGCTCAACCTGCTTGATTCCATCCCACTGGGCTCAATGGGCATTGGACCAGAAGTGACCAAACAGGGTTTCCTAGAACGCTGCTAGCACAACTGATGGTATGTGAAGTTCATGAGGCAGGTGGAGTTGTTTTGGCACTGGAAGAGCTGTGCTGCTGCATCGGGCAGTTGCCATTCACCACCTCACTGATCCCTATGTGTCATAGCCACTTTCAGACATATGTGGTGCCAGAGCACTTGGTTTCCATGGCAGCGGGAAATGGCTTGGGCGCTGAACTTGTGTTTGGCTGTGGAGTTTTGAGCGCCTTGAGTGAGGAGCTCCATGTCAGTTAATGTGGGTGCTCAACCTGCTGGATTCCATCCCACTGGGCTCAATGGGCATTGGACCGGAAGTGACCAAACAGGGTTTCCTAGATAGCTGCTAGCACAGCTGATGGTATGTGAAGTGAATGAGGCAGGTGGAGTTGTTTTGGCACTGGAAGAGCTGTGCTGCTGCTTCGGGCAGTTGGCATTCACCAACGCCCTGAGTTCCCTAGTTGTCATATCCACTTTCAGACATATGTGGTGCCAGAGCACTTGGTTTCCATGGCAGCGGGAAATGGCTTTTGCACTGAACTTGTGTTTGGCTGTGGAGTTTTGAGCGCCTTGAGTGAGGAGCTCCATGTTAGTTTAGTGTGGGTGCTCAACCTGCTTGATTCCATCCCACTGGGCTCAATGGGCATTGGACCAGAAGCGACCAAACAGGGTTTCTTAGAATACTGCTAGCACAGATGATGGTATGTGAAGTGAATGAGGCAGGTGGAGTTGTTTTGGCACTGGAGAAGCTGTGTTGCTGCTTCGGGCAGTTGGCATTCACCACCGCCCTGAGTCCCCTACTTGTCATATCCACTTTCAGACATATGTGGTGCCAGAGCACTTGGTTTCCATGGCAGCGGGAAATGGCTTGGGCGCTGAACTTGTGTTTGGCTGTGGAGTTTTGAGCGCCTTGAGTGAGGAGCTCCATGTTAGTTTAGTGTGGGTGCTCAACCTGCTTGATTCCATCCCACTGGGCTCAATGGGCATTGGACCGGAAGTGACCAAACAGGGTTTCCTAGATAGCTGCTAGCACAGCTGATGGTATGTGAAGTAAATGAGGCAGGTGGAGTTGTTTTGGCACTGGAAGAGCTGTGCTGCTGCATCGGGCAGTTACCATTCACCACCTCACTGATCCCTATGTGTCATATCCACTTTCAGACATATGTGGTGCCAGAGCACTTGGTTTCCATGGCAGTGGGAAATGGCTTGGGTGCTGAACTTGTGTTTGGCTGTGGAGTTTTGAGCGCCTTGTGTGAGGAGTTCCATGTCAGTTAATGTGGGTGCTCAACCTGCTTGATTCCATCCCACTGGGCTCAATGGGCATTGGACCGGAAGTGACGAAACAGGGTTTCCTAGATAGCTGCTAGCACAGCTGATGGTATGTGAAGTTCATGAGGCAGGTAGAGTTGTTTTGGCACTGGAGGAGCTGTGCTGCTGCTTTGGGCAGTTGCCATTCACCACCGCCCTGAGTTCCCTAGGTGTCATATCCACTTTCAGACATATGTGGTGCCAGAGCACTTGGTTTCCATGGCAGCGGGAAATGGCTTGGGCGCTGAACTTGTGCTTGGCTGTGGAGTTTTGAGCACCTTTAGTGAGGAGCTCCATGTTAATTTAGTGTGGGTGCTCAACCTGCTTGATTCCATCCCACTGGGCTCAATGGGCATTGGACCGGAAGTGACCAAACCGGGTTTCCTAGATAGCTGCTAGCACAGATGATGGTATGTGAAGTTCATGAGGCAGGTGGAGTTGTTTTGGCACTGGAAGAGCTGTGCTGCTGCTTCAGGCAGTTGCCATTCACCACCGCCCTGAGTTCCCTAGTTGTCATATCCACTTTCAGACATATGTGGTGCCAGAGCACTTGGTTTCCATGGCAGCGGGAAATGGCTTGGGCGCTGAACTTGTGTTTGGCTGTGGAGTTTTGACCGCCTTTAGAGAGGAGCTCCATGTAAATTTAGTGTGGGTGCTCAACCTGCTTGATTCCATCCCACTGGGCTCAATGGGCATTGGACCGGAAGTGACCAAACAGGGTTTCCTAGATAGCTGCTAGCACAGCTGATGGTATGTGAAGTTCATGAGGCAGGTGGAGTTGTTTTGGCACTGGAAGAGCTGTGCTGCTGCTTCGGGCAGTTGCCATTCACCACTGCCCTGAGTTCCCTAGGTGTCATATCCACTTTCAGACATATGTGGTGCCAGAGCACTTGGTTTCCATGGCAGCGGGAAATGGCTTTTGCACTGAACTTGTGTTTGGCTGTGGAGTTTTGAGTGCCTTGAGTGAGGAGCTCCATGTTAGTTTAGTGTGGGTGCTCAACCTGCTTGATTCCATCCCACTGAGCTCAATGGGCATTGGACCGGAAGTGACCAAACAGGGTTTCCTAGATAGCTGCTAGCACAGCTGATGGTATGTGAAGTTCATGAGGCAGGTGGAGTTGTTTTGGCACTGGAAGAGCTGTGCTGCTGCTTCGGGCAGTTGGCATTCACCACCGCCCTGAGTTCCCTAGTTGTCATATCCACTTTCAGACATATGTGGTGCCAGAGCACTTGGTTTCCATGGCAGCGGGAAATGGCTGGGGCGCTGAACTTGTGTTTGGCTGTGGAGTTTTGAGCGCCTTTAGAGAGGAGCTCCATGTAAATTTAGTGTGGGTGCTCAACCTGCTTGATTCCATCCCACTGGGCTCAATGGGCATTGGACCGGAAGTGACCAAACAGGGTTTCCTAGATAGCTGCTAGCACAGCTGATGGTATGTGAAGTTCATGAGGCAGGTGGAGTTGTTTTGGCACTGAAAGAGCTGTGCTGCTGCTTCGGGCAGTTGCCATTCACCACTGCCCTGAGTTCCCTAGGTGTCATATCCACTTTCAGACATATGTGGTGCCAGAGCACTTGGTTTCCATGGCAGCGGGAAATGGCTTTTGCACTGAACTTGTGTTTGGCTGAGGAGTTTTGAGCGCCTTGAGTGAGGAGCTCCATGTTAGTTTAGTGTGGGTGCTCAACCTGCTTGATTCCATCCCACTGAGCTCAATGGGCATTGGACCGGAAGTGACCAAACAGGGTTTCCTAGATAGCTGCTAGCACAGCTGATGGTATGTGAAGTTCATGAGGCAGGTGGAGTTGTTTTGGCACTGGAAGAGCTGTGCTGCTGCTTCAGGCAGTTGGCATTCACCAACGCCCTGAGTTCCCTAGTTGTCCAATCCACTTTCAGACATATGTGGTGCCAGAGCACTTGGTTTCCATGGCAGCGGGAAATGGCTTGGGCGCTGAACTTGTGTTTGGCTGTGGAGTTTTGAGTGCCTTGAGTGAGGAGCTCCATGTTAGTTTAGTGTGGGTGCTCCACCTGCTAAATTCCATCCCACTGGGCTCAATGGCCATTGGACCGGAAGTGACCAAACAGGGTTTCCTAGATAGCTGCTAGCACAGCTGATGGTATGTGAAGTGAATGAGGCAGGTGGAGTTGTTTTGGCACTGGAAGAGCTGTGCTGCTGCTTCGGGCAGTTGCCATTCACCACCGCCCTGAGTTCCCTAGGTGTCATATCCACTTTCAGACATATGTGGTGCCAGAGCACTTGGTTTCCATGGCAGCGGGAAATGGCTTTTGCTCTGAACTTGTGTTTGGCTGAGGAGTTTTGAGCGCCTTGAGTTAGGAGCTCCATGCCAGTTTAGTGTGGGTGCTCAACCTGCTTGATTCCATCCCACTGGGCTCAATGGGCATTGGACCGGAAGTGACCAAACAGGGTTTCCTAGATAGCTGCTAGCACAGCTGATGGTATGTGAAGTTCATGAGGCAGGTGGAGTTGTTTTGGCACTGGAGGAGCTGTGCTGCTGCTTCAGGTAGTTGCCATTCACCACCGCCCTGAGTTCCCTAGGTGTCATATCCACTTTCAGATATATGTGGTGCCAGAGCACTTGGTTTCCATGGCAGCGGGAAATGGCTTGGGCACTGAACTTGTGTTTGGCTGTGGAGTTTTGAGTGCCTTGATTCAGGAGCTCCATGTTAGTTTAGTGTGGGTGCTCAACCTGCTTGATTCCATCCCACTGGGCTCAATGGGCATTGGACCGGAAGTGACCAAACAGGGTTTCCTTGATAGCTGCTAGCACAGCTGATGGTATGTGAAGTTCATGAGGCAGGTGGAGTTGTTTTGGCACTGGAAGAGCTGTGCTGCTGCTTCGGGCAGTTGCCATTCACCACCGCCCTGAGTTTCGTAGTTGTCATATCCACTTTCAGACATATGTGGTGCCAGAGCACTTGGTTTCCATGGCAGCGGGAAATGGCTTGGGCACTGAACTTGTGTTTGGCTGTGGAGTTTTGAGCGCCTTGAGTGAGGAGCTCCATGTTAATTTAGTGTGGGTGCTCAACCTGCTTGATTCCATCCCACTGGGCTCAATGGGCATTGGACAGGAAGTGACCAAACAGGGTTTCCTTGATAGCTGCTAGCACAGCTGATGGTATTTGAAGTGAATGAGGCAGGTGGAGTTCTTTTGGCACTGGAGGAGTGTGCTGCTGCTTCGGGCAGTTGCCATTCACCACCGCCCTGAGTTCCCTATGTGTCATATCCACTTTCAGACATATGTGGTGCCAGAGCACTTGGTTTCCATGGCAGCGGGAAATGGCTGGGGCACTGAACTTGTGTTTGGCTGTGGAGTTTTGAGTGCCTTGAGTTAGGAGCTCCATGTTAATTTAGTGTGGGTGCTCAACCTGCTTGATTCCATCCCACTGGGCTCAATGGGCATTGGACCGGAAGTGACCAAACAGGGTTTCCTTGATAGCTGCTAGCACAGCTGATGGTATGTGAAGTGAATGAGGCAGGTGGAGTTGTTTTGGCACTGGAGGAGTGTGCTGCTGCTTCGGGCAGTTGCCATTCACCACCGCCCTGAGTTTCGTAGTTGTCATATCCACTTTCAGACATATGTGGTGCCAGAGCACTTGGTTTCCATGGCAGCGGGAAATGGCTGGGGCGCTGAACTTGTTTTTGGCTGTGGAGTTTTGAGCGCCTTGAGTGAGGAGCTCCACGTCAGTTAATGTGTGGGTGCTCAACCTGCTTGATTCCATCCCACTGGGCTCAATGGGCATTGGACAGGAAGTGACCAAACAGGGTTTCCTAGATAGCTGCTAGCACAGCTGATGGTATGTGAAGTGAATGAGGCAGGTGGAGTTGTTTTGGCACTGGAAGAGCTGTGCTGCTGCTTCGGGCAGTTGCCATTCACCACCGCCCTGAGTTCCCTAGGTGTCATATCCACTTTCAGACATATGTGGTGCCAGAGCACTTGGTTTCCATGGCAGCGGGAAATGGCTTGGGCACTGAACTTGTGTTTGGCTGTGGAGTTTTGAGTGCCTTGATTCAGGAGCTCCATGTTAGTTTAGTGTGGGTGCTCAACCTGCTTGATTCCATCCCACTGGGCTCAATGGCCATTGGACCGGAAGTGACCAAACAGGGTTTCCTTGATAGCTGCTAGCACAGCTGATGGTATGTGAAGTTCATGAGGCAGGTGGAGTTGTTTTGGCACTGGAAGAGCTGTGCTGCTGCTTCGGGCAGTTGCCATTCACCACCGCCCTGAGTTTCCTAGGTGTCATATCCACTTTCAGACATATGTGGTGCCAGAGCACTTGGTTTCCATGGCAGCGGGAAATGGATTTTGCACTGAACTTGTGTTTGGCTGTGGAGTTTTGAACGCCTTGAGTGAGGAGCTCCATGTTAATTTAGTGTGGGTGCTCAACCTGCTTGATTCCATCCCACTGGGCTCAATGGGCATTGGACAGGAAGTGACCAAACAGGGTTTCCTTGATAGCTGCTAGCACAGCTGATGGTATTTGAAGTGAATGAGGCAGGTGGAGTTCTTTTGGCACTGGAGGAGTGTGCTGCTGCTTCGGGCAGTTGCCATTCACCACCGCCCTGAGTTCCCTATGTGTCATATCCACTTTCAGACATATGTGGTGCCAGAGCACTTGGTTTCCATGGCAGCGGGAAATGGCTGGGGCACTGAACTTGTGTTTGGCTGTGGAGTTTTGAGTGCCTTGAGTTAGGAGCTCCATGTTAATTTAGTGTGGGTGCTCAACCTGCTTGATTCCATCCCACTGGGCTCAATGGGCATTGGACCGGAAGTGACCAAACAGGGTTTCCTTGATAGCTGCTAGCACAGCTGATGGTATGTGAAGTGAATGAGGCAGGTGGAGTTGTTTTGGCACTGGAAGAGCTGTGCTGCTGCTTCGGGCAGTTGCCATTCACCACCGCCCTGAGTTTCGTAGTTGTCATATCCACTTTCAGACATATGTGGTGCCAGAGCACTTGGTTTCCATGGCAGCGGGAAATGGCTTGGGCGCTGAACTTGTGTTTGGCTGTGGAGTTTTCAGCGCCTTGAGTGAGGAGCTCCATGTTAGTTTAGTGTGGGTGCTCAACCTGCTTGATTCCATCCCACTGGGCTCAATGGGCATTGGACCGGAAGTGACCAAGCAGGGTTTCCTAGATAGCTGCTAGCACAGCTGATGGTATGTGAAGTGTATGAGGCAGGTGGAGTTGTTTTGGCACTTTAACAGCTGTGCTGCTGCTTCGGGCAGTTGCCATTCACCACCGCCCTGAGTTCCCTAGGTGTCATATCCACTTTCAGACATATGTGGTGCCAGAGCACTTGGTTTCCATGGCAGCGGGAAATGGCTGGGGCGCTGAACTTGTGTTTGGCTGTGGAGTTTTGAGCGCCTTGAGTGAGGAGCTCCATGTTAATTTAGTGTGGGTGCTCAACCTGCTTGATTCCATCCCACTGGGCTCAATGGGCATTGGACAGGAAGTGACCAAACAGGGTTTCCTAGATAGCTGCTAGCACAGCTGATGGTATGTGAAGTTCGTGAGGCAGGTGGAGTTGTTTTGGCACTGGAAGAGCTGTGCTGCTGCTTCGGGCAGTTGCCATTCACCACCTCACTGATCCCTATGTGTCATATCCACTTTCAGACATATGTGGTGCCAGAGCACTTGGTTTCCATGGCAGCTGGAAATGACTGGGACACTGAACTTGTGCTTGGCTGTGGAGTTTTGAGGGCCTTTATTGAGGAGCTCCATGTGAGTTTAGTGTGGGTGCTCAACCTGCTTGATTCCATCCCTCTGGGCTCAATGGCCATTGGACCGGAAGTGACCAAACAGGGTTTCCTAGAACGCTGCTAGCACAGCTGATGGTATGTGAAGTGAATGAGGCAGGTGGAGTTGTTTTGGCACTGGAAGAGCTGTGCTCCTGCTTCGGGCAGTTGCCATTCACCACCGCCCTGAGTCCCCTAGGTGTCATATCCACTTTCAGACATATGTGGTGCCAGAGCACTTGGTTTCCATGGCAGCGGGAAATGGCTTGGGCGCTGAACTTGTGTTTGGCTGTGGAGTTTTGAGTGCCTTGATTCAGGAGCTCCATGTTAGTTTAGTGTGGGTGCTCAACCTGCTTGATTCCATCCCACTGGGCTCAATGGGCATTGGACAGGAAGTGACGAAACAGGGTTTCCTAGATAGCTGCTAGCACAGCTAATGGTATGTGAAGTGAATGAGGCAGGTGGAGTTGTTTTGGCACTGGAGGAGTGTGCTGCTGCTTCGGGCAGTTGCCATTCACCACCGCCCTGAGTTTCCTAGTGGTCATATCCACTTTCAGACATATGTGGTGCCAGAGCACTTGGTTTCCATGGCAGCGGAAAATGGCTGGGGCGCTGAACTTGTGTTTGGCTGTGGAGTTTTGAGTGCCTTGAGTTAGGAGCTCCATGTTAATTTAGTGTGGGTGCTCAACCTGCTTGATTCCATCCCACTGGGCTCAATGGGCATTGGACCGGAAGTGACCAAACAGGGTTTCCTTGATAGCTGCTAGCACAGCTGATGGTATGTGAAGTGAATGAGGCAGGTGGAGTTGTTTTGGCACTGGAAGAGCTGTGCTGCTGCTTCGGGCAGTTATCATTCACCACCTCACTGATCCCTAGGTGTCATATCCACTTTCAGACATATGTGGTGCCAGAGCACTTGGTTTCCATGGCAGCGGGAAATGGCTTGTGCGCTGAACTTGTGTTTGGCTGTGGAGTTTTGAGCGCCTTGAGTGAGGAGCTCCATGTCAGTTAATGTGGGTGCTCAACCTGCTTGATTCCATCCCACTGGGCTCAATGGGCATTGGACAGGAAGTGACCAAACAGGGTTTCCTAGATAGCTGCTAGCACAGCTGATGGTATGTGAAGTTCATGAGGCAGGTGGAGTTGTTTTGGCACTGGAGGGGCTGTGCTGCTGCTTCGGGCAGTTGCCATTCACCACCGCCCTGAGTTCCCTAGGTGTCATATCCACTTTCAGACATATGTGGTGCCAGAGCACTTGGTTTCCATGGCAGCGGGAAATGGCTTGGGCGCTGAACTTGTGTTTGGTTGTGGACTTTTGAGTGCCTTGAGTGAGGAGCTCCATGTGAGTTTAGTGTGGGTGCTCAACCTGCTTGATTCCATCCCACTGGGCTCAATGGGCATTGGACCGGAAGTGACCAAACAGGGTTTCCTAGATAGCTGGTAGCACAGCTGATGGTATGTGAAGTGAAAGAGGCAGGTGGAGTTGTTTTGGCATTGGAGGAGCTGTGCTGCTGCTTCGGGCAGTTGCCATTCACCACCGCCCTGAGTTTCCTAGTTGTCATATCCACTTTCAGACATATGTGGTGCCAGAGCACTTGGTTTCCATGGCAGCGGGAAATGGCTTGGGCGCTGAACTTGTTTTTGGCTGTGGAGTTTTGAGCGCCTTGAGTGAGGAGCTCCATGTCAGTTAATGTGGGTGCTCAGCCTGCTTGATTCCATCCCACTGGGCTCAATGGGCATTGGACAGGAAGTGACCAAACAGGGTTTCCTAGATAGCTGCTAGCACAGCTGATGGTATGTGAGGTGAATGAGGCAGGTGGAGTTGTTTTGGCACTGGAGGGGCTGTGCTGCTGCTTCGGGCAGTTGCCATTCACCACCGCCCTGAGTTCCCTAGGTGTCATATCCACTTTCAGACATATGTGGTGCCAGAGCACTTGGTTTCCATGGCAGCGGGAAATGGCTTGGGCGCTGAACTTGTGTTTGGCTGTGGAGTTTTGAGCGCCTTGAGTTAGGAGCTCCATGTTAGTTTAGTGTGGGTGCTCAACCTGCTTGATTCCATCCCACTGGGCTCAATGGGCATTGGACCGGAAGTGACCAAACAGGGTTTCCTAGATAGCTGCTAGCACAGCTGATGGTATGTGAAGTGAATGAGGCAGGTGGAGTTGTTTTGGCATTGGAGGAGCTGTGCTGCTGCTTCGGGCAGCTGCCATTCACCACCACCCTGAGTTTCCTAGTTGTCTTATCCACTTTCAGACATATGTGGTGCCAGAGCACTTGGTTTCCATGGCAGCGGGAAATGGCTTGGGCGCTGAACTTGTGTTTGGCTGTGGAGTTTTGAGCGCCTTGAGTGAGGAGCTCCATGTCAGTTAATGTGGGTGCTCAACCTGCTTGATTCCATCCCACTGGGCTCAATGGCCATTGGACCAGAAGTGACCAAACAGGGTTTCCTAGATAGCTGCTAGCACAGCTGATGGTATGTGAAGTGAATGAGGCAGGTGGAGTTGTTTTGGCACTGGAGGGGCTGTGCTGCTGCTTCGGGCAGTTGCCATTCACCACCGCCCTGAGTTCCCTAGGTGTCATATCCACTTTCAGACATATGTGGTGCCAGAGCACTTGGTTTCCATGGCAGCGGGAAATGGCTTGGGCGCTGAACTTGTGTTTGGCTGTGGAGTTTTGAGCGCCTTGAGTTAGGAGCTCCATGTTAGTTTAGTGTGGGTGCTCAACCTGCTTGATTCCATCCCACTGGGCTCAATGGGCATTGGACCGGAAGTGACCAAGCAGGGTTTCCTAGATAGCTGCTAGCACAGCTGATGGTATGTGAAGTGAATGAGGCAGGTGGAGTTGTTTTGGCATTGGAGGAGCTGTGCTGCTGCTTCGGGCAGTTGCCATTCACCACCGCCCTGAGTTCCCTAGTTGTCATATCCACTCAGACATATGTGGTGCCAGAGCACTTGGTTTCCATGGCAGCGGGAAATGGCTTGTGCGCTGAACTTGTGTTTGGCTGTGGAGTTTTGAGCGCCTTGAGTGAGGAGCTCCATGTCAGTTAATGTGGGTGCTCAACCTGCTTGATTCCATCCCACTGGGCTCAATGGGCATTGGACAGGAAGTGACCAAACAGGGTTTCCTAGATAGCTGCTAGCACAGCTGATGGTATGTGAAGTGAATGAGGCAGGTGGAGTTGTTTTGGCACTGGAGGGGCTGTGCTGCTGCTTCGGGCAGTTGCCATTCACCACCGCCCTGAGTTCCCTAGGTGTCATATCCACTTTCAGACATATGTGGTGCCAGAGCACTTGGTTTCCATGGCAGCGGGAAATGGCTTGGGCGCTGAACTTGTGTTTGGTTGTGGACTTTTGAGTGCCTTGAGTGAGGAGCTCCATGTGAGTTTAGTGTGGGTGCTCAACCTGCTTGATTCCATCCCACTGGGCTCAATGGGCATTGGACCGGAAGTGACCAAACAGCGTTTCCTAGATAGCTGGTAGCACAGCTGATTGTATGTGAAGTGAAAGAGGCAGGTGGAGTTGTTTTGGCATTGGAGGAGCTGTGCTGCTGCTTCGGTCAGTTGCCATTCACCACCGCCCTGAGTTTCCTAGTTGTCATATCCACTTTCAGACATATGTGGTGCCAGAGCACTTGGTTTCCATGGCAGCGGGAAATGGCTTGGGCGCTGAACTTGTTTTTGGCTGTGGAGTTTTGAGCGCCTTGAGTGAGGAGCTCCATGTCAGTTAATGTGGGTGCTCAACCTGCTTGATTCCATCCCACTGGGCTCAATGGGCATTGGACAGGAAGTGACCAAACAGGGTTTCCTAGATAGCTGCTAGCACAGCTGATGGTATGTGAGGTGAATGAGGCAGGTGGAGTTGTTTTGGCACTGGAGGGGCTGTGCTGCTGCTTCGGGCAGTTGCCATTCACCACCGCCCTGAGTTCCCTAGGTGTCATATCCACTTTCAGACATATGTGGTGCCAGAGCACTTGGTTTCCATGGCAGCGGGAAATGGCTTGGGCGCTGAACTTGTGTTTGGCTGTGGAGTTTTGAGCGCCTTGAGTGAGGAGCTCCATGTTAGTTTAGTGTGGGTGCTCAACCTGCTTGATTCCATCCCACTGGGCTCAATGGGCATTGGACCGGAAGTGACCAAACAGGGTTTCCTAGATAGCTGCTAGCACAGCTGATGGTATGTGAAGTGAATGAGGCAGGTGGAGTTGTTTTGGCATTGGAGGAGCTGTGCTGCTGCTTCGGGCAGCTGCCATTCACCACCGCCCTGAGTTTCCTAGTTGTCATATCCACTTTCAGACATATGTGGTGCCAGAGCACTTGGTTTCCATGGCAGCGGGAAATGGCTTGGGCGCTGAACTTGTGTTTGGCTGTGGAGTTTTGAGCGCCTTGAGTGAGGAGCTCCATATCAGTTAATGTGGGTGCTCAACCTGCTTGATTCCATCCCACTGGGCTCAATGGCCATTGGACCAGAAGTGACCAAACAGGGTTTCCTAGATAGCTGCTAGCACAGCTGATGGTATGTGAAGTGAATGAGGCAGGTGGAGTTGTTTTGGCACTGGAGGGGCTGTGCTGCTGCTTCGGGCAGTTGCCATTCACCACCGCCCTGAGTTCCCTAGGTGTCATATCCACTTTCAGACATATGTGGTGCCAGAGCACTTGGTTTCCATGGCAGCGGGAAATGGCTTGGGCGCTGAACTTGTGTTTGGCTGTGGAGTTTTGAGCGCCTTGAGTTAGGAGCTCCATGTTAGTTTAGTGTGGGTGCTCAACCTGCTTGATTCCATCCCACTGGGCTCAATGGGCATTGGACCGGAAGTGACCAAGCAGGGTTTCCTAGATAGCTGCTAGCACAGCTGATGGTATGTGAAGTGAATGAGGCAGGTGGAGTTGTTTTGGCATTGGAGGAGCTGTGCTGCTGCTTCGGGCAGTTGCCATTCACCACCGCCCTGAGTTCCCTAGTTGTCATATCCACTCAGACATATGTGGTGCCAGAGCACTTGGTTTCCATGGCAGCGGGAAATGGCTGGGGCACTGAACTTGTGCTTGGCTGTGGAGTTTTCAGCGCCTTTATTGAGGAGCTCCATGTGAGTTTAGTGTGGGTGCTCAACCTGCTTGATTCCATCCCACTGGGCTCAATGGGCATTGTACCGGAAGTGACGAAACAGGGTTTCCTAGATGGCTGCTAGCACAGCTGATGGTATGTGAAGTTCATGAGGCAGGTGGAGTTGTTTTGGCACTGGAGGAGCTGTGCTGCTGCTTCGGGCAGTTGCCATTCACCACCGCCCTGAGTTCCCTAGGTGTCATATCCACTTTCAGACATATGTGGTGCCAGAGCACTTGGTTTCCATGGCAGCGGGAAATGGCTTGGGCACTGAACTTGTGTTTGGCTGTGGAGTTTTGAGTGCCTTGATTCAGGAGCTCCATGTTAGTTAGTGTGGGTGCTCCACCTGCTTGATTCCATCCCACTGGGCTCAATGGGCATTGGACCGGAAGTGACCAAACAGGGTTTCCTAGATAGCTGCTAGCACAGCTGATGGTATGTGAAGTTCATGAGGCAGGTGGAGTTGTTTTGGCACTGGAAGAGCTGTGCTGCTGCTTCGGGCAGTTGCCATTCACCACCGCCCTGAGTTCCCTAGGTGTCATATCCACTTTCAGACATATGTGGTGCCAGAGCACTTGGTTTCCATGGCAGCGGGAAATGGCTGGGGCGCTGAACTTGTGTTTGGCTGTGGAGTTTTGAGCGCCTTGAGTGAGGAGCTCCATGTTAATTTAGTGTGGGTGCTCAACCTGCTTGATTCCATCCCACTGGGCTCAATGGGCATTGGACAGGAAGTGACCAAACAGGGTTTCCTAGACCGCTGCTAGCACAGCTGATGGTATGTGAAGTTCATGAGGCAGGTGGAGTTGTTTTGGCACTGGAAGAGCTGTGCTGCTGCTTCGGGCAGTTGCCATTCACCACCGCCCTGAGTTCCCTATGTGTCATATCCACTTTCAGACATATGTGGTGCCAGAGCACTTGGTTTCCATGGCAGCGGGAAATGGCTGGGGCGCTGAACTTGTGTTTGGCTGTGGAGTTTTGAGCGCCTTGAGTGAGGAGCTCCATGTTAATTTAGTGTGGGTGCTCAACCTGCTTGATTCCATCCCACTGGGCTCAATGGGCATTGGACAGGAAGTGACCAAACAGGGTTTCCTAGAACGCTGCTAGCACAGCTGATGGTATGTGAAGTGCATGAGGCAGGTGGAGTTGTTTTGGCACTGGAAGAGCTGTGCTCCTGCTTCGGGCAGTTGCCATTCACCACCGCCCTGAGTCCCCTAGGTGTCATATCCACTTTCAGACATATGTGGTGCCAGAGCACTTGGTTTCCATGGCAGCGGGAAATGGCTTGGGCGCTGAACTTGTGTTTGGCTGTGGAGTTTTGAGTGCCTTGATTCAGGAGCTCCATGTTAGTTTAGTGTGGGTGCTCAACCTGCTTGATTCCATCCCACTGGGCTCAATGGGCATTGGACCGGAAGTGACCAAACAGGGTTTCCTTGATAGCTTCTAGCACAGCTGATGGTATGTGAAGTGAATGAGGCAGGTGGAGTTGTTTTGGCACTGGAGGGGCTGTGCTGCTGCTTCGGGCAGTTGCCATTCACCACCGCCCTGAGTTCCCTAGGTGTCATATCCACTTTCAGACATATGTGGTGCCAGAGCACTTGGTTTCCATGGCAGCGGGAAATGGCTGGGGCGCTGAACTTGTGTTTGGCTGTGGAGTTTTGAGCGCCTTGAGTGAGGAGCTCCATGTTAATTTAGTGTGGGTGCTCAACCTGCTTGATTCCATCCCACTGGGCTCAATGGGCATTGGACAGGAAGTGACCAAACAGGGTTTCCTAGATAGCTGCTAGCACAGCTAATGGTATGTGAAGTGAATCAGGCAGGTGGAGTTGTTTTGGCACTGGAGGAGTGTGCTGCTGCTTCGGGCAGTTGCCATTCACCACCGCCCTGAGTTTCCTAGTGGTCATATCCACTTTCAGACATATGTGGTGCCAGAGCACTTGGTTTCCATGGCAGCGGGAAATGGCTTGGGCGCTGAACTTGTGTTTGGCTGTGGAGTTTTGAGTGCCTTGAGTTAGGAGCTCCATGTTAATTTAGTGTGGGTGCTCAACCTGCTTGATTCCATCCCACTGGGCTCAATGGGCATTGGACCGGAAGTGACCAAACAGGGTTTCCTAGATAGCTGCTAGCACAGCTGATGGTATGTGAAGTGAATGAGGCAGGTGGAGTTGTTTTGGCACTGGAAGAGCTGTGCTGCTGCATCGGGCAGTTACCATTCACCACCTCACTGATCCCTAGGTGTCATATCCACTTTCAGACATATGTGGTGCCAGAGCACTTGGTTTCCATGGCAGCGGGAAATGGCTTGTGCGCTGAACTTGTGTTTGGCTGTGGAGTTTTGAGTGCCTTGAGTGAGGAGCTCCATGTCAGTTAATGTGGGTGCTCAACCTGCTTGATTCCATCCCACTGGGCTCAATGGGCATTGGACCGGAAGTGACCAAACAGGGTTTCCTAGAACGCTGCTAGCACAGCTGATGGTATGTGAAGTTCATGAGGCAGGTGGAGTTGTTTTGGCACTGGAGGGGCTGTGCTGCTGCTTCGGGCAGTTGCCATTCACCACCGCCCTGAGTTCCCTAGGTGTCATATCCACTTTCAGACATATGTGGTGCCAGAGCACTTGGTTTCCATGGCAGCGGGAAATGGCTTGGGCGCTGAACTTGTGTTTGGCTGTGGAGTTTTGAGCGCCTTTATTGAGGAGCTCCATGTTAGTTTAGTGTGGGTGCTCAACCTGCTTGATTCCATCCCACTGGGCTCAATGGCCATTGGACCGGAAGTGACCAAACAGGGTTTCCTAGATAGCTGGTAGCACAGCTGATGGTATGTGAAGTTCATGAGGCAGGTGGAGTTGTTTTGGCATTGGAGGAGCTGTGCTGCTGCTTCGGGCAGTTGCCATTCACCACCGCCCTGAGTTCCCTAGTTGTCATATCCACTTTCAGACATATGTGGTGCCAGAGCACTTGGTTTCCATGGCAGCGGGAAATGGCTTGGGCGCTGAACTTGTTTTTGGCTGTGGAGTTTTGAGCTCCTTGAGTGAGGAGCTCCATGTCAGTTAATGTGTGGGTGCTCAACCTGCTTGATTCCATCCCACTGGGCTCAATGGGCATTGGACAGGAAGTGACCAAACAGGGTTTCCTAGATAGCTGCTAGCACAGCTGATGGTATGTGAAGTGAATGAGGCAGGTGGAGTTGTTTTGGCACTGGAGGGGCTGTGCTGCTGCTTCGGGCAGTTGCCATTCACCACCGCCCTGAGTTCCCTAGGTGTCATATCCAGTTTCAGACATATGTGGTGCCAGAGCACTTGGTTTCCATGGCAGCGGGAAATGGCTTGGGCGCTGAACTTGTGTTTGGCTGTGGAGTTTTGAGCGCCTTGAGTTAGGAGCTCCATGTTAGTTTAGTGTGGGTGCTCAACCTGCTTGATTCCATCCCACTGGGCTCAATGGGCATTGGACCGGAAGTGACCAAACAGGGTTTCCTAGATAGCTGCTAGCACAGCTGATGGTATGTGAAGTGAATGAGGCAGGTGGAGTTGTTTTGGCACTGGAGGAGCTGTGCTGCTGCTTCGGGCAGTTGCCATTCACCACCGCCCTGAGTTTCCTAGTTGTCATATCCACTTTCAGACATATGTGGTGCCAGAGCACTTGGTTTCCATGGCAGCGGAAAATGGCTTGGGCACTGAACTTGTGTTTGGCTGTGGAGTTTTGAGCGCCTTGAGTGAGGAGCTCCATGTGAGTTTAGTGTGGGTGCTCAACCTGCTTGATTCCATCCCACTGGGCTCAATGGGCATTGGACAGGAAGTGACCAAACAGGGTTTCCTAGATAGCTGCTAGCACAGCTGATGGTATGTGAAGTGTATGAGGCAGGTGGAGTTGTTTTGGCGCTGGAGGAGCTGTGCTGCTGCTTCGGGCAGTTGCCATTCACCACCGCCCTGAGTTCCCTAGGTGTCATATCCACTTTCAGACATATGTGGTGCCAGAGCACTTGGTTTCCATGGCAGCGGGAAATGGCTTGGGTGCTGAACTTGTGTTTGGTTGTGGACTTTTGAGTGCCTTGAGTGAGGAGCTCCATGTGAGTTTAGTGTGGGTGCTCAACCTGCTTGATTCCATCCCACTGGGCTCAATGGGCATTGGACCGGAAGTGACCAAACAGGGTTTCCTAGATAGCTGCTAGCACAGCTGATGGTATGTGAAGTGAAAGAGGCAGGTGGAGTTGTTTTGGCATTGGAGGAGCTGTGCTGCTGCTTCGGGCAGTTGCCATTCACCACCGCCCTGAGTTTCCTAGTTGTCATATCCACTTTCAGACATATGTGGTGCCAGAGCACTTGGTTTCCATGGCAGCGGGAAATGGCTTGGGCGCTGAACTTGTGTTTGGCTGTGGAGTTTTGAGCGCCTTGAGTGAGGAGCTCCATGTCAGTTAATGTGGGTGCTCAGCCTGCTTGATTCCATCCCACTGGGCTCAATGGGCATTGGACCGGAAGTGACCAAACAGGGTTTCCTAGTTAGCTGCTAGCACAGCTGATGGTATGTGAAGTTCATGAGGCAGGTGGAGTTGTTTTGGCACTGGAGGGGCTGTGCTGCTGCTTCGGGCAGTTGCCATTCACCACCGCCCTGAGTTCCCTAGGTGTCATATCCACTTTCAGACATATGTGGTGCCAGAGCACTTGGTTTCCATGGCAGCGGGAAATGGCTTGGGCGCTGAACTTGTGTTTGGCTGTGGAGTTTTGAGCGCCTTTATTGAGGAGCTCCATGTCAGTTAATGTGGGTGCTCAACCTGCTTGATTCCATCCCACTGGGCTCAATGGGCATTGGACCAGAAGTGACCAAACAGGGATTCCTAGATAGCTGCTAGCACAGCTGATGGTATGTGAAGTGAATGAGGCAGGTGGAGTTGTTTTGGCACTGGAGGGGCTGTGCTGCTGCTTCGGGCAGTTGCCATTCACCACCGCCCTGAGTTCCCTAGGTGTCATATCCACTTTCAGACATATGTGGTGCCAGAGCACTTGGTTTCCATGGCAGCGGGAAATGGCTTGTGCGCTGAACTTGTGTTTGGCTGTGGAGTTTTGAGCGCCTTGAGTTAGGAGCTCCATGTTAGTTTAGTGTGGGTGCTCAACCTGCTTGATTCCATCCCACTGGGCTCAATGGGCATTGGACCGGAAGTGACCAAACAGGGTTTCCTAGATAGCTGCTAGCACAGCTGATGGTATGTGAAGTGAATGAGGCAGGTGGAGTTGTTTTGGCATTGGAGGAGCTGTGCTGCTGCTTCGGGCAGTTGCCATTCACCACCGCCCTGAGTTCCCTAGTTGTCATATCCACTCAGACATATGTGGTGCCAGAGCACTTGGTTTCCATGGCAGCGGGAAATGGCTGGGGCACTGAACTTGTGCTTGGCTGTGGAGTTTTCAGCGCCTTTATTGAGGAGCTCCATGTGAGTTTAGTGTGGGTGCTCAACCTGCTTGATTCCATCCCACTGGGCTCAATGGGCATTGGACAGGAAGTGACCAAACAGGGTTTCCTAGATAGCTGCTAGCACAGCTGATGGTATGTGAAGTGAATGAGGCAGGTGGAGTTGTTTTGGCACTGGAAGAGCTGTGCTGCTGCTTCGGGCAGTTGCCATTCACCACCTCACTGATCCCTATGTGTCATATCCACTTTCAGACATATGTGGTGCCAGAGCACTTGGTTTCCATGGCAGCGGGAAATGACTGGGGCACTGAACTTGTGCTTGGCTGTGGAGTTTTGAGCGCCTTTATTGAGGAGCTCCATGTGAGTTTAGTGTGGGTGCTCAACCTGCTTGATTCCATCCCTCTGGGCTCAATGGCCATTGGACCGGAAGTGACCAAACAGGGTTTCCTAGAACGCTGCTAGCACAGCTGATGGTATGTGAAGTTCATGAGGCAGGTGGAGTTGTTTTGGCACTGGAAGAGCTGTGCTCCTGCTTCGGGCAGTTGCCATTCACCACCGCCCTGAGTCCCCTAGGTGTCATATCCACTTTCAGACATATGTGGTGCCAGAGCACTTGGTTTCCATGGCAGCGGGAAATGGCTTGGGCACTGAACTTGTGTTTGGCTGTGGAGTTTTGAGTGCCTTGATTCAGGAGCTCCATGTTAGTTTAGTGTGGGTGCTCAACCTGCTTGATTCCATCCCACTGGGCTCAATGGGCATTGGACCGGAAGTGACCAAACAGGGTTTCCTTGATAGCTGCTAGCACAGCTGATGGTATGTGAAGTTCATGAGGCAGGTGGAGTTGTTTTGGCACTGGAAGAGCTGTGCTGCTGCTTCGGGCAGTTGCCATTCACCACCGCCCTGAGTTCCCTAGGTGTCATATCCACTTTCAGACATATGTGGTGCCAGAGCACTTGGTTTCCATGGCAGCGGGAAATGGCTGGGGCGCTGAACTTGTGTTTGGCTGTGGAGTTTTGAGCGCCTTGAGTGAGGAGCTCCATGTTAATTTAGTGTGGGTGCTCAACCTGCTTGATTCCATCCCACTGGGCTCAATGGGCATTGGACAGGAAGTGACCAAACAGGGTTTCCTAGATAGCTGCTAGCACAGCTGATGGTATGTGAAGTTCATGAGGCAGGTGGAGTTGTTTTGGCACTGGAGGAGTGTGCTGCTGCTTCGGGCAGTTGCCATTCACCACCGCCCTGAGTTTCCTAGTGGTCATATCCACTTTCAGACATATGTGGTGCCAGAGCACTTGGTTTCCATGGCAGCGGGAAATGGCTTGGGCGCTGAACTTGTGTTTGGCTGTGGAGTTTTGAGTGCCTTGAGTTAGGAGCTCCATGTTAATTTAGTGTGGGTGCTCAACCTGCTTGATTCCATCCCACTGGGCTCAATGGGCATTGGACCGGAAGTGACCAAACCGGGTTTCCTTGATAGCTGCTAGCACAGCTGATGGTATGTGAAGTGAATGAGGCAGGTGGAGTTGTTTTGGCACTGGAAGAGCTGTGCTGCTGCATCGGGCAGTTGCCATTCACCACCTCACTGATCCCTAGGTGTCATATCAACTTTCAGACATATGTGGTGCCAGAGCACTTGGTTTCCATGGCAGCGGGAAATGGCTTGTGCGCTGAACTTGTGTTTGGCTGTGGAGTTTTGAGCGCCTTGAGTGAGGAGCTCCATGTCAGTTAATGTGGGTGCTCAACCTGCTTGATTCCATCCCACTGGGCTCAATGGGCATTGGA
The DNA here is from genome assembly GCF_030435755.1 of Ochotona princeps. Taxonomy (NCBI): domain Eukaryota; kingdom Metazoa; phylum Chordata; class Mammalia; order Lagomorpha; family Ochotonidae; genus Ochotona; species Ochotona princeps. Next base: position 102,689,873 of record NC_080835.1, on the reverse strand, counting down.
CAGGAAGTGACCAAACAGGGTTTCCTAGTTAGCTGCTAGCACAGCTGATGGTATGTGAAGTGAATGAGGCAGGTGGAGTTGTTTTGGCACTGGAGGGGCTGTGCTGCTGCTTCGGGCAGTTGCCATTCACCACCGCCCTGAGTTCCCTAGGTGTCATATCCACTTTCAGACATATGTGGTGCCAGAGCACTTGGTTTCCATGGCAGCGGGAAATGGCTTGGGCGCTGAACTTGTGTTTGGCTGTGGAGTTTTGAGCGCCTTTATTGAGGAGCTCCATGTTAGTTTAGTGTGGGTGCTCAACCTGCTTGATTCCATCCCACTGGGCTCAATGGCCATTGGACCGGAAGTGACCAAACAGGGTTTCCTAGATAGCTGCTAGCACAGCTGATGGTATGTGAAGTGAATGAGGCAGGTGGAGTTGTTTTGGCATTGGAGGAGCTGTGCTGCTGCTTCGGGCAGTTGCCATTCACCACCGCCCTGAGTTCCCTAGTTGTCATATCCACTTTCAGACATATGTGGTGCCAGAGCACTTGGTTTCCATGGCAGCGGGAAATGGCTTGGGCGCTGAACTTGTTTTTGGCTGTGGAGTTTTGAGCGCCTTGAGTGAGGAGCTCCATGTCAGTTAATGTGGGTGCTCAACCTGCTTGATTCCATCCCACTGGGCTCAATGGGCATTGGACAGGAAGTGACCAAACACGGTTTCCTAGATAGCTGCTAGCACAGCTGATGGTATGTGAAGTGAATGAGGCAGGTGGAGTTGTTTTGGCACTGGAGGGGCTGTGCTGCTGCTTCGGGCAGTTGCCATTCACCACCGCCCTGAGTTCCCTAGGTGTCATATCCACTTTCAGACATATGTGGTGCCAGAGCACTTGGTTTCCATGGCAGCGGGAAATGGCTTGGGCGCTGAACTTGTGTTTGGCTGTGGAGTTTTGAGCGCCTTGAGTTAGGAGCTCCATGTTAGTTTAGTGTGGGTGCTCAACCTGCTTGATTCCATCCCACTGGGCTCAATTGCCATTGGACCGGAAGTGACCAAACAGGGTTTCCTAAATAGCTGCTAGCACAGCTGATGGTATGTGAAGTTCATGAGGCAGGTGGAGTTGTTTTGGCACTGGAGGAGCTGTGCTGCTGCTTCGGGCAGTTGCCATTCACCACCGCCCTGAGTTTCCTAGTTGTCATATCCACTTTCAGACATATGTGGTGCCAGAGCACTTGGTTTCCATGGCAGCGGAAAATGGCTGGGGCGCTGAACTTGTGTTTGGCTGTGGAGTTTTGAGTGCCTTGAGTGAGGAGCTCCATGTTAGTTTAGTGTGGGTGCTCAACCTGCTTGATTCCATCCCACTGGGCTCAATGGCCATTGGACAGGAAGTGACCAAACACGGTTTCCTAGATAGCTGCTAGCACAGCTGATGGTATGTGAAGTGTATGAGGCAGGTGGAGTTGTTTTGGCGCTGGAGGAGCTGTGCTGCTGCTTCGGGCAGTTGCCATTCACCACCGCCCTGAGTTTCCTAGTTGTCATATCCACTTTCAGACATATGTGGTGCCAGAGCACTTGGTTTCCATGGCAGCGGGAAATGGCTTGGGCGCTGAACTTGTTTTTGGCTGTGGAGTTTTGAGCGCCTTGAGTGAGGAGCTCCATGTCAGTTAATGTGGGTGCTCAGCCTGCTTGATTCCATCCCACTGGGCTCAATGGGCATTGGACAGGAAGTGACCAAACAGGGTTTCCTAGATAGCTGCTAGCACAGCTGATGGTATGTGAAGTGAATGAGGCAGGTGGAGTTGTTTTGGCACTGGAGGAGTGTGCTGCTGCTTCGGGCATTTGCCATTCACCACCGCCCTGAGTTCCCTAGGTGTCATATCCACTTTCAGACATATGTGGTGCCAGAGCACTTGGTTTCCATGGCAGCGGGAAATGGCTTGTGCGCTGAACTTGTGTTTGGCTGTGGAGTTTTGAGTGCCTTGAGTTAGGAGCTCCATGTTAATTTAGTGTGGGTGCTCAACCTGCTTGATTCCATCCCACTGGGCTCAATGGGCATTGGACCGGAAGTGACCAAACAGGGTTTCCTAGAACGGTGCTAGCACAGCTGATGGTATGTGAAGTTCATGAGGCAGGTGGAGTTGTTTTGGCGCTGGAGGAGTGTGCTGCTGCTTCGGGCAGTTGCCATTCACCACCGCCCTGAGTTCCCTAGGTGTCATATCCACTTTCAGACATATGTGGTGCCAGAGCACTTGGTTTCCATGGCAGCGGGAAATGGCTTGTGCACTGAACTTGTGTTTGGCTGTGGAGTTTTGAGTGCCTTGAGTTAGGAGCTCCATGTTAGTTTAGTGTGGGTGCTCAACCTGCTTGATTCCATCCCACTGGGCTCAATGGGCATTGGACCGGAAGTGACCAAACAGGGTTTCCTAGATAGCTGCTAGCACAGCTGATGGTATGTGAAGTGAATGAGGCAGGTGGAGTTGTTTTGGCACTGGAAGAGCTGTGCTGCTGCTTCGGGCAGTTGCCATTCACCACCGCCCTGAGTTCCCTAGGTGTCATATCCACTTTCAGACATATGTGGTGCCAGAGCACTTGGTTTCCATGGCAGCGGGAAATGGCTTGGGCGCTGAACTTGTGTTTGGCTGTGGAGTTTTGAGTGCCTTGAGTTAGGAGCTCCATGTTAGTTTAGTGTGGGTGCTCAACCTGCTTGATTTCATCCCACTGGGCTCAATGGGCATTGGACCGGAAGTGATCAAACAGGGTTTCCTTGATAGCTGCTAGCACAGCTGATGGTATGTGAAGTGAATGAGGCAGGTGGAGTTGTTTTGGCACTGGAAGAGCTGTGCTGTTGCTTCGGGCAGTTGCCATTCACCACCGCCCTGAGTTCCCTAAGTGTCATATCCACTTTCAGACATATGTGGTGCCAGAGCACTTGGTTTCCATGGCAGCGGGAAATGGCTTGGGCGCTGAACTTGTGCTTGGCTGTGGAGTTTTCACCGCGTTTAGTGAGGAGCTCCATGTTAGTTTAGTGTGGGTGCTCCACCTGCTTGATTCCATCCCACTGGGCTCAATGGGCATTGGACCCGAAGTGACCAAACAGGGTTTCCTAGAACGCTGCTAGCACAGCTGATGGTATGTGAAGTTCATGAGGCAGGTGGAGTTGTTTTGGCACTGGAAGAGCTGTGCTGTTGCTTCGGGCAGTTGCCATTCACCACCGCCCTGAGATCCCTAGGTGTCATATCCACTTTCAGACATATGTGGTGCCAGAGCACTTGGTTTCCATGGCAGCGGGAAATGGCTTGGGCGCTGAACTTGTGTTTGGCTGTGAAGTTTTGAGTGCCTTGAGTTAGGAGCTCCATGTTAGTTTAGTGTGGGTGCTCAACCTGCTTGATTTCATCCCACTGGGCTCAATGGGCATTGGACCGGAAGTGACTAAACAGGGTTTCCTTGATAGCTGCTAGCACAGCTGATGGTATGTGAAGTGAATGAGGCAGGTGGAGTTGTTTTGGCACTGGAAGAGCTGTGCTGCTGCTTCGGGCAGTTGCCATTCACCACCGCCCTGAGTCCCCTAGGTGTCATATCCACTTTCAGACATTTGTGGTGCCAGAGCACTTGGTTTCCATGGCAGCGGGAAATGGCTTGGGCGCTGAACTTGTGTTTGGCTGTGGAGTTTTGAGCGCCTTGAGTGAGGAGCTCCATGTTAATTTAGTGTGGGTGCTCAACTTGCTTGATTCCATCCCATTGGGCTCAATGGGCATTTTTACCGGAAGTGACCAAACAGGGTTTCCTAGAACGCTGCTAGCACAGCTGATGGTATGTGAAGTTCATCAGGCAGGTGGAGTTGTTTTGGCACTGGAAGAGCTGTGCTGCTGCTTCGGGCAGTTGCCATTCACCACCGCCCTGAGTTCCCTAGGTGTCATATCCACTTTCAGACATATGTGGTGCCAGAGCACTTGGTTTCCATGGCAGCGGGAAATGGCTTGTGCGCTGAACTTGTGTTTGGCTGTGGAGTTTTGAGTGCCTTGAGTGAGGAGCTCCATGTTAGTTTAGTGTGGGTGCTCAACCTGCTTGATTCCATCCCACTGGGCTCAATGGGCATTGGACCGGAAGTGACCAGAGTTTCCTAGATAGCAGCTAGCACAGCTGATGGTATGTGAAGTGAATGAGGCAGGTGGAGTTGTTTTGGCACTGGAAGAGCTGTGCTGTTGCTTCGGGCAGTTGCCATTCACCACCGCCCTGAGTTCCCTAGGTGTCATATGCACTTTCAGACATATGTGGTGCCAGAGCACTTGGTTTCCATGGCAGCGGGAAATGGCTTGGGCGCTGAACTTGTGTTTGGCTGTGGAGTTTTGAGCGCCTTGAGTGAGGAGCTCCATGTTAGTTTAGTGTGGGTACTCAAACTGCTTGATTCCATCCCACTGGGCTCAATGGGCATTGGGCCGGAATTGACCAAACAGGGTTTCCTAGAACGCTGCTATCACAGCTGATGGTATGTGAAGTGAATGAGGCAGGTGGAGTTGTTTTGGCACTGGAAGAGCTGTGCTGCTGCTTCGGGCAGTTGCCATTCACCACCGCCCTGAGTTCCCTAGGTGTCATATCCACTTTCAGACATATGTGGTGCCAGAGCACTTGGTTTCCATGGCAGCGGGAAATGGCTTTTGCACTGAACTTGTGTTTGGCTGTGGAGTTTTGAGTGCCTTGAGTTAGGAGCTCCATGTTAGTTTAGTATGGGTGCTCAACCTGCTTGATTCCATCCCACTGGGCTCAATGGGCATTGGACCGGAAGTGACCAAACAGGGTTTCCTTGATAGCTGCTAGCACAGCTGATGGTATGTGAAGTTCATGAGGCAGGTGGAGTTGTTTTGGCACTGGAAGAGCTGTGCTGCTGCTTCGGGCAGTTGCCATTCACCACCGCCCTGAGTTCCCTAGGTGTCATATCCACTTTCATACATATGTGGTGCCAGTGCACTTGGTTTCCATGGCAGCGGGAAAAGGCTTTTGCACTGAACTTGTGTTTGGCTGTGGAGTTTTGAGTGCCTTGAGTTAGGAGCTCCATGTTAGTTTAGTGTGGGTGCTCAACCTGCTTGATTTCATCCCACTGGGCTCAATGGGCATTGGACCGGAAGTGACCAAACAGGGTTTCCTAGAACGCTGCTAGCACAGCTGATGGTATGTGAAGTTCATGAGGCAGGTGGAGTTGTTTTGGCACTGGAAGAGCTGTGCTGCTGCTTCGGGCAGTTGCCATTCACCACCGCCCTGAGTCCCCTAGGTGTCATATCGACTTTCAGACTTATGTGGTGCCAGAGCACTTGGTTTCCATGGCAGCGGGAAATGGCTGGGGCGCTGAACTTGTGCTTTGCTGTGGAGTTTTCAGCGCCTTTAGTGAGGAGCTCCATGTTAGTTTAGTGTGGGTGCTCCACCTGCTTGATTCCATCCCACTGGGCTCAATGGGCATTGGACCGGAAGTGACCAAACAGGGTTTCCTAGAACGCTGCTTGCACAGCTGATGGTATGTGAAGTGAATGAGGCAGGTGGAGTTGTTTTGGCACTGGAAGAGCTGTGCTGTTGCTTCGGGCAGTTGCCATTCACCACCGCCCTGAGTTCCCTAGGTGTCATATCCACTTTCAGACATATGTGGTGCCAGAGCACTTGGTTTCCATGGCAGCGGGAAATGGCTTTTGCACTGAACTTGTGTTTGGCTGTGGAGTTTTGAGTGCCTTGAGTTAGGAGCTCCATGTTAGTTTAGTGTGGGTACTCAAACTGCTTGATTCCATCCCACTGGGCTCAATGGGCATTGGACCAGAAGTGACCAAACAGGGTTTCCTAGATGGCTGCTAGCACAGCTGATGGTATGTGAAGTTCATGAGGCAGGTGGAGTTGTTTTGGCACTGGAAGAGCTGTGCTGCTGCTTCGGGCAGTTGCCATTCACCACCGCCCTGAGTCCCCTAGGTGTCATATCCACTTTCAGACATATGTGGTGCCAGAGCACTTGGTTTCCATGGCAGCGGGAAATGGCTTTTGCACTGAACTTGTGTTTGGCTGTGGAGTTTTGAGTGCCTTGAGTGAGGAGCTCCATGTTAGTTTAGTGTGGGTGCTCAACCTGCTTGATTTCATCCCACTGGGCTCAATGGGCATTGGACCGGAAGTGACCAAACAGGGTTTCCTTGATAGCTGCTAGCACAGCTGATGGTATGTGAAGTGAATGAGGCAGGTGGAGTTGTTTTGGCACTGGAAGAGCTGTGCTGCTGCTTCGGGCAGTTGCCATTCACCACCACCCTGAGTCCCCTAGGTGTCATATCCACTTTCAGACATATGTGGTGCCAGAGCACTTGGTTTCCATGGCAGCGGGAAATGGCTTGGGCGCTGAACTTGTGTTTGGCTGTGAAGTTTTGAGTGCCTTGAGTTAGGAGCTCCATGTTAGTTTAGTGTGGGTGCTCAACCTGCTTGATTCCATCCCACTGGGCTCAATGGGCATTGGACCAGAATTGACCAAACAGGGTTTCCTAGTACGCTGCTAGCACAGCTGATGGTATGTGAAGTGAATGAGGCAGGTGGAGTTGTTTTGGCACTGGAGGAGCTGTGCTGCTGCTTCGGGCAGTTGCCATTCACCACCGCCCTGAGTTTCCTAGTTGTCATATCCACTTTCAGACATATGTGGTGCCAGAGCACTTGGTTTCCATGGCAGCGGAAAATGGCTTGGGCACTGAACTTGTGTTTGGCTGTGGAGTTTTGAGCGCCTTGAGTGAGGAGCTCCATGTGAGTTTAGTGTGGGTGCTCAACCTGCTTGATTCCATCCCACTGGGCTCAATGGGCATTGGACCGGAAGTGACCAAACAGGGTTTCCTAGATGGCTGCTATCAGAGCTGATGGTATGTGAAGTGAATGAGGCAGGTGGAGATGTTTTGGCACTGGAAGAGCTGTGCTGCTGCTTCGGGCAGTTGCCATTCACCACCGCCCTGAGTCCCCTAGGTGTCATATCCACTTTCAGACATATGTGGTGCCAGAGCACTTGGTTTCCATGGCAGCGGGAAATGGATTTTGCACTGAACTTGTGCTTGGCTGTGGAGTTTTCAGCGCCTTGAGTGAGGAGCTCCATGTTAGTTTAGTGTGGGTGCTCCACCTGCTTGATTCCATCCCACTGGGCTCAATGGGCATTGGACCAGAAGTGACCAAACAGGGTTTCCTAGATAGCTGGTAGCACAGCTGATGGTATGTGAAGTTCATGAGGCAGGTGGAGTTGTTTTGGCACTGGAAGAGCTGTGCTGTTGCTTCGGGCAGTTGCCATTCACCACCGCCCTGAGATCCCTAGGTGTCATATCCACTTTCAGACATATGTGGTGCCAGAGCACTTGGTTTCCATGGCAGCGGGAAATGGCTTGGGCGCTGAACTTGTGTTTGGCTGTGGAGTTTTGAGCGCCTTGAGTGAGGAGCTCCATGTTAGTTTAGTGTGGGTACTCAAACTGCTTGATTCCATCCCACTGGGCTCAATGGCCATTGGACCGGAAGTGACCAAACAGGGTTTCCTAGATGGCTGCTATCACAGCTGATGGTATGTGAAGTGAATGAGGCAGGTGGAGATGTTTTGGCACTGGAAGAGCTGTGCTGCTGCTTCGGGCAGTTGCCATTCACCACCGCCCTGAGTCCCCTAGGTGTCATATCCACTTTCAGACATATGTGGTGCCAGAGCACTTGGTTTCCATGGCAGCGGGAAATGGATTTTGCACTGAACATGTGTTTGGCTGTGGAGTTTTGAGCGCCTTGAGTGAGGAGCTCCATGTTAGTTTAGTGTGGGTGCTCAACCTGCTTGATTCCATCCCACTGGGCTCAATGGGCATTGGACCAGAAGTGACCAAACAGGGTTTCCTAGAACGCTGCTAGCACAGCTGATGGTATGTGAAGTGAATGAGGCAGGTGGAGTTGTTTTGGCACTGGAAGAGCTGTGCTGTTGCTTCGGGCAGTTGCCATTCACCACCGCCCTGAGTTCCCTAGGTGTCATATCCACTTTCAGACATATGTGGTGCCAGAGCACTTGGTTTCCATGGCAGCGGGAAATGGCTTGGGCGCTGAACTTGTGTTTGGCTTTGGAGTTTTGAGCGCCTTGAGTGAGGAGCTCCATGTTAGTTTAGTGTGGGTGCTCCAGCTGCTTGATTCCATCCCACTGGACTCAATGGGCATTGGACCCGAAGTGACCAAACAGGGTTTCCTAGATGGCTGCTAGCACAGCTGATGGTATGTGAAGTTCATGAGGCAGGTGGAGTTGTTTTGGCACTGGAAGAGCTGTGCTGCTGCTTCGGGCAGTTGCCATTCACCACCGCCCTGAGTTCCCTAGGTGTCATATCCACTTTCAGACATATGTGGTGCCAGAGCACTTGGTTTCCATGGCAGCGGGAAATGGCTTTTGCACTGAACTTGTGTTTGGCTGTGGAGTTTTGAGTGCCTTGAATTAGGAGCTCCATGTTAGTTTAGTGTGGGTGCTCAACCTGCTTGATTCCATCCCACTGGGCTCAATGGGCATTGGACCGGAAGTGACCAAACAGGGTTTCCTAGAACGCTGCTAGCACAGCTGATGGTATGTGAAGTGAATGAGGCAGATGGAGTTGTTTTGGCACTGGAAGAGCTGTGCTGCTGCTTCGGGCAGTTGCCATTCACTACCACCCTGTGATCCCTATGTGTCATATCCACTTTCAGACATATGTGGTGCCAGAGCACTTGGTTTCCATGGCAGCGGGAAATGGCTGGGGCGCTGAACTTGTGTTTGGCTGTGGAGTTTTGAGTGCCTTGAATGAGGAGCTCCATGTTAGTTTAGTGTGGGTGCTCAACCTGCTTGATTCCATCCCACTGGGCTCAATGGCCATTGGACCGGAAGTGACCAAACAGGGTTTCCTAGAACGCTGCTAGCACAGCTGATGGTATGTGAAGTTCATGAGGCAGGTGGAGTTGTTTTGGCACTGGAGGAGTGTGCTGCTGCTTCGGGCAGTTGCCATTCACCACCGCCCTGAGTTTCCTAGTTGTCATATCCACTTTCAGACATATGTGGTGCCAGAGCACTTGGTTTCCATGGCAGCGGGAAATGGCGTGGGCGCTGAACTTGTGTTTGGCTGTGGAGTTTTGAGCGCCTTGAGTGAGGAGCTCCATGTTAGTTTAGTGTGGGTGCTCAACCTGCTTGATTCCATCCCACTGGGCTCAATGGGCATTGGACCGGAAGTGACCAAACAGGGTTTCCTAGATGGCTGCTATCACAGCTGATGGTATGTGAAGTGAATGAGGCAGGTGGAGATGTTTTGGCACTGGAAGAGCTGTGCTGCTGCTTTGGGCAGTTGCCATTCACCACCGCCCTTAGTCCCCTAGGTGTCATATCCACTTTCAGACATATGTGGTGCCAGAGCACTTGGTTTCCATGGCAGCGGGAAATGGATTTTGCACTGAACTTGTGCTTGGCTGTGGAGTTTTCAGCGCCTTGAGTGAGGAGCTCCATGTTAGTTTAGTGTGGGTGCTCCACCTGCTTGATTCCATCCCACTGGGCTCAATGGGCATTGGACCGGAAGTGACCAAACAGGGTTTCCTAGATAGCTGCTAGCACAGCTGATGGTATGTGAAGTGAATGAGGCAGGTGGAGTTGTTTTGGCACTGGAAGAGCTGTGCTGCTGCTTCGGGCAGTTGCCGTTCACTACCACCCTGAGTTCCCTAGGTGTCATATCCACTTTCAGACATATGTGGTGCCAGAGCACTTGGTTTCCATGGCAGCGGGAAATGGCTTGGGCGCTGAACTTGTGCTTGGCTGTGGAGTTTTCAGCGCCTTTAGTGAGGAGCTCCATGTTAGTTTAGTGTGGGTGCTCCACCTGCTTGATTCCATCCCACTGGGCTCAATGGGCATTGGACCGGAAGTGACCAAACAGGGTTTCCTTGATAGCTGCTAGCACAGCTGATGGTATGTGAAGTGAATGAGGCAGGTGGAGTTGTTTTGGCACTGGAAGAGCTGTGCTGCTGCTTCGGGCAGTTGCCATTCACCACCGCCCTGAGTTCCCTAGGTGTCATATCCACTTTCAGACATATGTGGTGCCAGTGCACTTGGTTTCCATGGCAGCGGGAAAAGGCTTTTGCACTGAACTTGTGTTTGGCTGTGGAGTTTTGAGTGCCTTGAGTTAGGAGCTCCATGTTAGTTTAGTGTGGGTGCTCAACCTGCTTGATTTCATCCCACTGGGCTCAATGGGCATTGGACCGGAAGTGACCAAACAGGGTTTCCTAGAACGCTGCTTGCACAGCTGATGGTATGTGAAGTGAATGAGGCAGGTGGAGTTGTTTTGGCACTGGAAGAGCTGTGCTGTTGCTTCGGGCAGTTGCCATTCACCACCGCCCTGAGTTCCCTAGGTGTCATATCCACTTTCAGACATATGTGGTGCCAGAGCACTTGGTTTCCATGGCAGCGGGAAATGGCTTGTGCGCTGAACTTGTGTTTGGCTGTGGAGTTTTGAGCGTCTTGAGTGAGGAGCTCCATGTTAGTTTAGTGTGGGTACTCAAACTGCTTGATTCCATCCCACTGGGCTCAATGGGCATTGGACCGGAAGTGACCAAGCAGGGTTTCCTAGATGGCTGCTAGCACAGCTGATGGTATGTGAAGTTCATGAGGCAGGTGGAGTTGTTTTGGCACTGGAAGAGCTGTGCTGCTGCTTCGGGCAGTTGCCATTCACCACCGCCCTGAGTCCCCTTGGTGTCATATCCACTTTCAGACATATGTGGTGCCAGAGCACTTGGTTTCCATGGCAGCGGGAAATGGCTTTTGCACTGAACTTGTGTTTGGCTGTGGAGTTTTGAGCGCCTTGAGTGAGGAGCTCCATGTTAGTTTAGTGTAAGTGCTCAACCTGCTTGATTCCATCCCACTGGGCTCAATGGCCATTGGACCGGAAGTGACCAAACAGGGTTTCCTAGAACGCTGCTAGCACAGCTGATGGTATGTGAAGTGAATGAGGCAGGTGGAGTTGTTTTGGCACTGGAAGAGCTGTGCTGCTGCTTCGGGCAGTTGCCATTCACCACCGCCCTGAGTTCCCTAGGTGTCATATCCACTTTCAGACATATGTGGTGCCAGAGCACTTGGTTTCCATGGCAGCGGGAAATGGCTTGGGCACTGAACTTGTGTTTGGCTGTGGAGTTTTGAGCGCCTTGAGTGAGGAGCTCCATGTTAGTTTAGTGTGGGTGCTCAACCTGCTTGATTCCATCCCACTGGGCTCAATGGCCATTGGACCGGAAGTGACCAAACAGGGTTTCCTAGAACGCTAATAGCACAGCTGATGGTATGTGAAGTTCATGAGGCAGGTGGAGTTGTTTTGGCACTGGAGGAGTGAGCTGCTGCTTCGGGCAGTTGCCATTCACCACCGCCCTGAGTTTCCTAGTTGTCATATCCACTTTCAGACATATGTGGTGCCAGAGCACTTGGTTTCCATGGCAGCGGGAAATGGCTTGGGCGCTGAACTTGTGTTTGGCTGTGGAGTTTTGAGTGCCTTGAGTGAGGAGCTCCATGTTAGTTTAGTGTGGGTGCTCAACCTGCTTGATTCCATCCCACTGGGCTCAATGGGCATTGGACCGGAAGTGACCAAACAGGGTTTCCTAGATGGCTACTATCACAGCTGATGGTATGTGAAGTGAATGAGGCAGGTGGAGATGTTTTGGCACTGGAAAAGCTGTGCTGCTGCTTCGGGCAGTTGCCATTCACTACCACCCTGTGATCCCTATGTGTCATATCCACTTTCAGACATATGTGGTGACAAAGCACTTGGTTTCCATGGCAGCGGGAAATGGCTTGGGCGCTGAACTTGTGTTTGGCTGTGGAGTTTTGAGTGCCTTGAGTTAGGAGCTCCATGTTAGTTTAGTGTGGGTGCTCAACCTGCTTGATTCCATCCCACTGGGCTCAATGGGCATTGGACCGGAAGTGACCAAACAGGGTTTCCTAGATAGCTGCTAGCACAGCTGATGGTATGTGAAGTTCATGAGGCAGGTGGAGTTGTTTTGGCACTGGAAGAGCTGTGCTGTTGCTTCGGGCAGTTGCCATTCACCACCGCCCTGAGTTCCCTAGGTGTCATATCCACTTTCAGACATATGTGGTGCCAGAGCACTTGGTTTCCATGGCAGCGGGAAATAGCTTGGGCGCTGAACTTGTGTTTGGCTTTGGAGTTTTGAGTGCCTTGAGTGAGGAGCTCCATGTTAGTTTAGTGTGGGTGCTCCAGCTGCTTGATTCCATCCCACTGGGCTCAATGGGCATTGGACCGGAAGTGACCAAACAGGGTTTCCTAGATGGCTGCTAGCACAGCTGATGGTATGTGAAGTTCATGAGGCAGGTGGAGTTGTTTTGGCACTGGAAGAGCTGTGCTGCTGCTTCGGGCAGTTACCATTCACCACCGCCCTGAGTTCCCTAGGTGTCATATCCACTTTCAGACATATGTGGTGCCAGAGCACTTGGTTTCCATGGCAGCGGGAAATGGCTTTTGCACTGAACTTGTGTTTGGCTGTGGAGTTTTGAGTGCCTTGAGTGAGGAGCTCCATGTTAGTTTAGTGTGGGTGCTCAACCTGCTTGATTCCATCCCACTGGGCTCAATGGCCATTGGACCGGAAGTGACCAAACAGGGTTTCCTAGAACGCTGCTAGCACAGCTGATGGTATGTGAAGTGAATGAGGCAGGTGGAGATGTTTTGGCACTGGAAGAGCTGTGCTGCTGCTTCGGGCAGTTGCCATTCACTACCACCCTGTGATACCTATGTGTCATATCCACTTTCAGACATATGTGGTGCCAGAGCACTTGGTTTCCATGGCAGCGGGAAATGGCTTGGGCGCTGAACTTGTGTTTGGCTGTGGAGTTTGGAGTGCCTTGAGTTAGGAGCTCCATGTTAGTTTAGTGTGGGTGCTCAACCTGCTTGATTCCATCCCACTGGACTCAATGGGCATTGGACCCGAAGTGACCAAACAGGGTTTCCTAGAACGCTGCTAGCACAGCTGATGGTATGTGAAGTTCATGAGGCAGGTGGAGTTGTTTTGGCACTGGAAGAGCTGTGCTGTTGCTTCGATCAGTTGCCATTCACCACCGCCCTGAGTTTCCTAGGTGTCATATCCACCTTCAGACATATGTGGTGCCAGAGCACTTGGTTTCCATGGCAGCGGGAAATGGCTTGGGCGCTGAACTTGTGTTTGGCTGTGGAGTTTTGAGCGCGTTGAGTGAGGAGCTCCATGTTAGTTTAGTGTGGGTGCTCAACCTGCTTGATTCCATCCCACTGGGCTCAATGGGCATTGGACCGGAAGTGACCAAACAGGGTTTCCTAGATGGCTGCTATCACAGCTGATGGTATGTGAAGTGAATGAGGCAGGTGGAGATGTTTTGGCACTGGAAGAGCTGTGCTGCTGCTTCGGGCAGTTGCCATTCACCACCGCCCTGAGTCCCCTAGGTGTCATATCCACTTTCAGACATATGTGGTGCCAGAGCACTTGGTTTCCATGGCAGCGGGAAATGGATTTTGCACTGAACTTGTGTTTGGCTGTGGAGTTTTGAGCGCCTTGAGTGAGGAGCTCCATGTCAGTTAATGTAGGTGCTCAGCCTGCTTGATTCCATCCCACTGGGCTCAATGGGCATTGGACAGGAAGTGACCAAACAGGGTTTCCTAGATAGCTGCTAGCACAGCTGATGGTATGTGAAGTGAATGAGGCAGGTGGAGTTGTTTTGGCACTGGAAGAGCTGTGCTGTTGCTTCGGGCAGTTGCCATTCACCACCGCCCTGAGTTCCCTAGGTGTCATATCCACTTTCAGACATATGTGGTGCCAGAGCACTTGGTTTCCATGGCAGCGGGAAATGGCTTGGGCGCTGAACTTGTGTTTGGCTTTGGAGTTTTGAGCGCCTTGAGTGAGGAGCTCCATGTTAGTTTAGTGTGGGTGCTCAACCTGCTTGATTCCATCCCACTGGGCTCAATGGTCATTGGACCGGAAGTGACCAAACAGGGTTTCCTTGATAGCTGCTAGCACAGCTGATGGTATGTGAAGTGAATGAGGCAGATGGAGTTGTTTTGGCACTGGAAGAGCTGTTCTGCTGCTTCGGGCAGTTGCCATTCACTACCACCCTGTGATCCCTATGTGTCATATCCACCTTCAGACATATGTGGTGCCAGAGCACTTGGTTTCCATGGCAGCGGGAAATGGCTTGGGCGCTGAACTTGTGCTTGGCTGTGGAGTTTTGAGCGCGTTGAGTGAGGAGCTCCATGTTAGTTTAGTGTGGGTGCTCAACCTGCTTGATTCCATCCCACTGGGCTCAATGGGCATTGGACCGGAAGTGACCAAACAGGGTTTCCTAGATGGCTGCTATCACAGCTGATGGTATGTGAAGTGAATGAGGCAGGTGGAGATGTTTTGGCACTGGAAGAGCTGTGCTGCTGCTTCGGGCAGTTGCCATTCACCACCGCCCTGAGTCCCCTTGGTGTCATATCCACTTTCAGACATATGTGGTGCCAGAGCACTTGGTTTCCATGGCAGCGGGAAATGGCTTTTGAACTGAACTTGTGGTTGGCTGTGGAGTTTTGAGTGCCTTGAGTGAGGAGCTCCATGTTAGTTTAGTGTGGGTGCTCAACCTGCTTGATTCCATCCCACTGGGCTCAATGGGCATTGGACCAGAAGTGACCAAACAGGGTTTCCTAGATAGCTGCTAGCACAGCTGATGGTATGTGAAGTTCATGAGGCAGGTGGAGTTGTTTTGGCACTGGAAGAGCTGTGCTGTTGCTTCGGGCAGTTGCCATTCACCACCGCCCTGAGTTCCCTAGGTGTCATATCCACTTTCAGACATATGTGGTGCCAGAGCACTTGGTTTCCATGGCAGCGGGAAATAGCTTGGGCGCTGAACTTGTGTTTGGCTTTGGACTTTTGAGCGCCTTGAATGAGGAGCTCCATGTTAGTTTAGTGTGGGTGCTCCAGCTGCTTGATTCCATCCCACTGGGCTCAATGGGCATTGGACCGGAAGTGACCAAACAGGGTTTCCTAGATGGCTGCTAGCACAGCTGATGGTATGTGAAGTTCATGAGGCAGGTGGAGTTGTTTTGGCACTGGAAGAGCTGTGCTGCTGCTTCGGGCAGTTACCATTCACCACCGCCCTGAGTTCCCTAGGTGTCATATCCACTTTCAGACATATGTGGTGCCAGAGCACTTGGTTTCCATGGCAGCGGGAAATGGCTTTTGCACTGAACTTGTGTTTGGCTGTGGAGTTTTGAGTGCCTTGAGTGAGGAGCTCCATGTTAGTTTAGTGTGGGTGCTCAACCTGCTTGATTCCATCCCACTGGGCTCAATGGCCATTGGACCGGAAGTGACCAAACAGGGTTTCCTAGAACGCTGCTAGCACAGCTGATGGTATGTGAAGTGAATGAGGCAGGTGGAGATGTTTTGGCACTGGAAGAGCTGTGCTGCTGCTTCGGGCAGTTGCCATTCACTACCACCCTGTGATCCCTATGTGTCATATCCACTTTCAGACATATGTGGTGCCAGAGCACTTGGTTTCCATGGCAGCGGGAAATGGCTTGGGCGCTGAACTTGTGTTTGGCTGTGGAGTTTGGAGTGCCTTGAGTTAGGAGCTCCATGTTAGTTTAGTGTGGGTGCTCAACCTGCTTGATTCCATCCCACTGGACTCAATGGGCATTGGACCCGAAGTGACCAAACAGGGTTTCCTAGAACGCTGCTAGCACAGCTGATGGTATGTGAAGTTCATGAGGCAGGTGGAGTTGTTTTGGCACTGGAAGAGCTGTGCTGCTGCTTCGATCAGTTGCCATTCACCACCGCCCTGAGTTTCCTAGGTGTCATATCCACCTTCAGACATATGTGGTGCCAGAGCACTTGGTTTCCATGGCAGCGGGAAATGGCTTGGGCGCTGAACTTGTGTTTGGCTGTGGAGTTTTGAGCGCGTTGAGTGAGGAGCTCCATGTTAGTTTAGTGTGGGTGCTCCACCTGCTTGATTCCATCCCACTGGGCTCAATGGGCATTGGACCGGAAGTGACCAAACAGGGTTTCCTAGATGGCTGCTATCACAGCTGATGGTATGTGAAGTGAATGAGGCAGGTGGAGATGTTTTGGCACTGGAAGAGCTGTGCTGCTGCTTCGGGCAGTTGCCATTCACCACCGCCCTGAGTCCCCTAGGTGTCATATCCACTTTCAGACATATGTGGTGCCAGAGCACTTGGTTTCCATGGCAGCGGGAAATGGCTTTTGCACTGAACTTGTGTTTGGCTGTGGAGTTTTGAGCGCCTTGAGTGAGGAGCTCCATGTCAGTTAATGTGGGTGCTCAGCCTGCTTGATTCCATCCCACTGGGCTCAATGGGCATTGGACAGGAAGTGACCAAACAGGGTTTCCTAGATAGCTGCTAGCACAGCTGATGGTATGTGAAGTTCATGAGGCAGGTGGAGTTGTTTTGGCACTGGAAGAGCTGTGCTGTTGCTTCGGGCAGTTGCCATTCACCACCGCCCTGAGTTCCCTAGGTGTCATATCCACTTTCAGACATATGTGGTGCCAGAGCACTTGGTTTCCATGGCAGCGGGAAATGGCTTTTGCACTGAACTTGTGTTTGGCTGTGGAGTTTTGAGTGCCTTGAATTAGGAGCTCCATGTTAGTTTAGTGTGGGTGCTCAACCTGCTTGATTCCATCCCACTGGGCTCAATGGGCATTGGACCGGAAGTGACCAAACAGGGTTTCCTTGATAGCTGCTAGCACAGCTGATGGTATGTGAAGTGAATGAGGCAGATGGAGTTGTTTTGGCACTGGAAGAGCTGTGCTGCTGCTTCGGGCAGTTGCCATTCACTACCACCCTGTGATCCCTATGTGTCATATCCACCTTCAGACATATGTGGTGCCAGAGCACTTGGTTTCCATGGCAGCGGGAAATGGCTTGGGCGCTGAACTTGTGCTTGGCTGTGGAGTTTTGAGCGCGTTGAGTGAGGAGCTCCATGTTAGTTTAGTGTGGGTGCTCAACCTGCTTGATTCCATCCCACTGGGCTCAATGGGCATTGGACCGGAAGTGACCAAACAGGGTTTCCTAGATGGCTGCTATCACAGCTGATGGTATGTGAAGTGAATGAGGCAGGTGGAGTTGTTTTGGCACTGGAAGAGCTGTGCTGCTGCTTCGGGCAGTTGCCATTCACCACCGCCCTGAGTCCCCTTGGTGTCATATCCACTTTCAGACATATGTGGTGCCAGAGCACTTGGTTTCCATGGCAGCGGGAAATGGCTTTTGCACTGAACTTGTGTTTGGCTGTGGAGTTTTGAGTGCCTTGAGTTAGGAGCTCCATGTTAGTTTAGTGTGGGTGCTCAACCTGCTTGATTCCATCCCACTGGGCTCAATGGGCATTGGACTGGAAGTGACCAAACAGGGTTTCCTTGATAGCTGCTAGCACAGCTGATGGTATGTGAAGCGAATGAGGCAGGTGGAGTTGTTTTGGCACTGGAAGAGCTGTGCTGCTGCTTCGGGCAGTTGCCATTCACTACCACCCTGAGTTCCATAGGTGTCATATCCACTTTCAGACATATGTGGTGCCAGAGCACTTGGTTTCCATGGCAGCGGGAAATGGCTGGGGCGCTGAACTTGTGCTTGGCTGTGGAGTTTTCAGCGCCTTTAGTGAGGAGCTCCATGTTAGTTTAGTGTGGGTGCTCAACCTGCTTGATTCCATCCCACTGGGCTCAATGGGCATTGGACCGGAAGTGACCAAACAGGGTTTCCTAGAACGCTGCTAGCACAGCTGATGGTATGTGAAGTTCATGAGGCAGGTGGAGTTGTTTTGGCACTGGAAGAGCTGTGCTGCTGCTTCGGGCAGTTGCCATTCACCACCGCCCTGAGTTCCCTAGGTGTCATATCCACTTTCATACATATGTGGTGCCAGTGCACTTGGTTTCCATGGCAGCGGGAAAAGGCTTTTGCACTGAACTTGTGTTTGGCTGTGGAGTTTTGAGTGCCTTGAGTTAGGAGCTCCATGTGAGTTTAGTGTGGGTGCTCAACCTGCTTGATTTCATCCCACTGGGCTCAATGGGCATTGGACCGGAAGTGACCAAACAGGGTTTCCTTGATAGCTGCTAGCACAGCTGATGGTATGTGAAGTTCATGAGGCAGGTGGAGTTGTTTTGGCACTGGAAGAGCTGTGCTGCTGCTTCGGGTAGTTGCCATTCACCACCGCCCTGAGTCCCCTAGGTGTCATATCCACTTTCAGACATATGTGGTGCCAGAGCACTTGGTTTCCATGGCAGCGGGAAATGGCTTTTGCACTGAACTTGTGTTTGGCTGTGGAGTTTTGAGTGCCTTGAGTTAGGAGCTCCATGTTAGTTTAGTGTGGGTGCTCAACCTGCTTGATTCCATCCCACTGGGCTCAATGGGCATTGGACCAGAAGTGACCAAACAGGGTTTCCTAGATAGCTGCTAGCACAGCTGATGGTATGTGAAGTTCATGAGGCAGGTGGAGTTGTTTTGGCACTGGAGGAGCTGTGCTGCTGCTTCGGGCAGTTGCCATTCACCACCGCCCTGAGTTTCCTAGTTGTCATATCCACTTTCAGACATATGTGGTGCCAGAGCACTTGGTTTCCATGGCAGCGGGAAATGGCTTGGGCGCTGAACTTGTGTTTGGCTGTGGACTTTTGAGTGCCTTGATTCAGGAGCTCCATGTTAGTTTAGTGTGGGTGCTCAACCTGCTTGATTCCATCCCACTGGACTCAATGGGCATTGGACCGGAAGTGACCAAGCAGGCTTTCCTAGATAGCTGCTAGCACAGCTGATGGTATGTGAAGTTCATGAGGCAGGTGGAGTTGTTTTGGCACTGGAGGAGTGTGCTGCTGCTTCGGGCAGTTGCCATTCACCACCGCCCTGAGTTTCCTAGTTGTTTTATCCACTTTCAGACATATGTGGTGCCAGAGCACTTGGTTTCCATGGCAGCGGGAAATGGCTGGGGCGCTGAACTTGTGCTTGGCTGTGGAGTTTTCAGCGCGTTGAGTGAGGAGCTCCATGTTAGTTTAGTGTGGGTGCTCAACCTGCTTGATTTCATCCCACTGGGCTCAATGGGCATTGGACCGGAAGTGACCAAACAGAGTTTCCTTGATAGCTGCTAGCACAGCTGATGGTATGTGAAGTGAATGAGGCAGGTGGAGTTGTTTTGGCACTGGAAGAGCTGTGCTGTTGCTTCGGGCAGTTGCCATTCACCACCGCCCTGAGTCCCCTAGGTGTCATATCCACTTTCAGACATATGTGGTGCCAGAGCACTTGGTTTCCATGGCAGCGGGAAATGGCTTTTGCACTGAACTTGTGTTAGGCTGTGGAGTTTTGAGCGCCTTGAGTGAGGAGCTCCATGTTAGTTTATTGTGGGTGCTCCAGCTGCTTGATTCCATCCCACTGGGCTCAATGGGCATTGGACCAGAAGTGACCAAACAGGGTTTCCTAGATAGCTGCTAGCACAGCTGATGGTATGTGAAGTTCATGAGGCAGGTGGAGTTGTTTTGGCACTGGAAGAGCTGTGCTGCTGCTTCGGGCAGTTGCCATTCACCACCGCCCTGAGTTTCCTAGTTGTTTTATCCACTTTCAGACATATGTGGTGCCAGAGCACTTGGTTTCCATGGCAGCGGGAAATGGCTTGGGCGCTGAACTTGTGTTTGGCTGTGGAGTTTTGAGTGCCTTGAATGAGGAGCTCCATGTTAGTTTAGTGTGGGTGCTCAACCTGCTTGATTCCATCCCACTGGACTCAATGGGCATTGGACCGGAAGTGACCAAACAGGGTTTCCTAGAACGCTGCTAGCACAGCTGATGGTATGTGAAGTGAATGAGGCAGGTGGAGTTGTTTTGGCACTGGAAGAGCTGTGCTGCTGCTTCGGGCAGTTGCCATTCACCACCGCCCTGAGTCCCCTAGGTGTCATATCCACTTTCAGACATATGTGGTGCCAGAGCACTTGGTTTCCATGGCAGCGGGAAATGGCTTGTGTGCTGAACTTGTGTTTGGCTGTGGAATTTTTGAGTGCCTTGAGTTAGGAGCTCCATGTTAGTTTAGTGTGGGTGCTCCACCTGCTTGATTCCATCCCACTGGGCTCAATGGGCATTGGACCGGAAGTGACCAAACAGGGTTTCCTAGAACGCTGCTAGCACAGCTGATGGTATGTGAAGTGAATGAGGCAGGTGGAGTTGTTTTGGCACTGGAAGAGCTGTACTGTTGCTTCGGGCAGTTGCCATTCACCACCGCCCTGAGATCCCTAGTTGTCATATCCACTTTCAGACATATGTGGTGCCAGAGCACTTGGTTTCCATGGCAGCGGGAAATGGCTTGGGCGCTGAACTTGTGTTTGGCTGTGGAGTTTTGAGCGCCTTGAGTGAGGAGCTCCATGTTAGTTTAGTGTGGGTGCTCCACCTGCTTGATTCCATCCCACTGGGCTCAATGGCCATTGGACCGGAAGTGACCAAACAGGGTTTCCTAGAACGCTGCTAGCACAGCTGATGGTATGTGAAGTGAATGAGGCAGGTGGAGTTGTTTTGGCACTGGAAGAGCTGTGCTGCTGCTTCGGGCAGGTGCCATTCACCACCGCCCTGAGTTCCCTAGGTGTCATATCCACTTTCAGACATATGTGGTGCCAGAGCACTTGGTTTCCATGGCAGCGGGAAATGGCTTGGGCGCTGAACTTGTGTTTGGCTGTGGAGTTTTGAGCGCCTTGAGTGAGGAGCTCCATGTTAGTTTAGTGTGGGTGCTCAACCTGCTTGATTCCATCCCACTGGGCTCAATGGGCATTGGACCGGAAGTGACCAAACAGGGTTTCCTAGAACGCTGCTAGCACAGCTGATGGTATGTGAAGTTCATGAGGCAGGTGGAGTTGTTTTGGCACTGGAGGAGTGTGCTGCTGCTTCGGGCAGTTGCCATTCACCACCGCCCTGAGTTTCCTAGTTGTCATATCCACTTTCAGACATATGTGGTGCCAGAGCACTTGGTTTCCATGGCAGCGGGAAATGGCGTGGGCGCTGAACTTGTGTTTGGCTGTGGAGTTTTGAGCGCCTTGAATTAGGAGCTCCATGTTAGTTTAGTGTGGGTGCTCAACCTGCTTGATTCCATCCCACTGGGCTCAATGGGCATTGGACCGGAAGTGACCAAACAGGGTTTCCTAGATGGCTGCTATCACAGCTGATGGTATGTGAAGTGAATGAGGCAGGTGGAGATGTTTTGGCACTGGAAGAGCTGTGCTGCTGCTTCGGGCAGTTGCCATTCACCACCGCCCTGAGTCCCCTAGGTGTCATATCCACTTTCAGACATATGTGGTGCCAGAGCACTTGGTTTCCATGGCAGCGGGAAATGGATTTTGCACTGAACTTGTGTTTTGCTGTGGAGTTTTCAACGCCTTGAGTGAGGAGCTCCATGTTAGTTTAGTGTGGGTGCTCAACCTGCTTGATTCCATCCCACTGGGCTCAATGGGCATTGGACCAGAAGTGACCAAACAGGGTTTCCTAGATAGCTGCTAGCACAGCTGATGGTATGTGAAGTGAATGAGGCAGGTGGAGTTGTTTTGGCACTGGAAGAGCTGTGCTGTTGCTTCGGGCAGTTGCCATTCACCACCGCCCTGAGATCCCTAGGTGTCATATCCACTTTCAGACATATGTGGTGCCAGAGCACTTGGTTTCCATGGCAGCGGGAAATCGCTTGGGCGCTGAACTTGTGTTTGGCTGTGGAGTTTTGAGCGCCTTGAGTGAGGAGCTCCATGTTAGTTTAGTGTGGGTACTCAAACTGCTTGATTCCATCCCACTGGGCTCAATGGGCATTGGACCGGAAGTGACCAAACAGGGTTTCCTAGATGGCTGCTATCACAGCTGATGGTATGTGAAGTGAATGAGGCAGGTGGAGTTGTTTTGGCACTGGAAGAGCTGTGCTGCTGCTTCGGGCAGTTGCCATTCACCACCGCCCTGAGTCCCCTTGGTGTCATATCCACTTTCAGACATATGTGGTGCCAGAGCACTTGGTTTCCATGGCAGCGGGAAATGGCTTTTGCACTGAACTTGTGTTTGGGGCTGGAGTTTTGAGTGCCTTGAGTTAGGAGCTCCATGTTAGTTTAGTGTGGGTGCTCAACCTGCTTGATTCCATCCCATTGGGCTCAATGGGCATTGGACCGGAAGTGACCAAACAGGGTTTCCTTGATACCTGCTAGCACAGCTGATGGTATGTGAAGTTCATGAGGCAGGTGGAGTTGTTTTGGCACTGGAAGAGCTGTGCTGCTGCTTCGGGCAGTTGCCATTCACTACCACCCTGAGTTCCCTAGGTGTCATATCCACTTTCAGACATATGTGGTGCCAGAGCACTTGGTTTCCATGGCAGCGGGAAATGGCTTGGGCGCTGAACTTGTGCTTGGCTGTGGAGTTTTCAGCGCCTTTAGTGAGGAGCTCCATGTTAGTTTAGTGTGGGTGCTCCACCTGCTTGATTCCATCCCACTGGGCTCAATGGGCATTGGACCGGAAGTGACCAAACAGGGTTTCCTTGATAGCTGCTAGCACAGCTGATGGTATGTGAAGTGAATGAGGCAGGTGGAGTTGTTTTGGCACTGGAAGAGCTGTGCTGCTGCTTCGGGCAGTTGCCATTCACCACCGCCCTGAGTTCCCTAGGTGTCATATCCACTTTCAGACATATGTGGTGCCAGTGCACTTGGTTTCCATGGCAGCGGGAAATGGCTTTTGCACTGAACTTGTGTTTGGCTGTGGAGTTTTGAATGCCTTGAGTTAGGAGCTCCATGTTAGTTTAGTGTGGGTGCTCAACCTGCTTGATTTCATCCCACTGGGCTCAATGGGCATTGGACCGGAAGTGACCAAACAGGGTTTCCTAGAACGCTGCTTGCACAGCTGATGGTATGTGAAGTTCATGAGGCAGGTGGAGTTGTTTTGGCACTGGAAGAGCTGTGCTGTTGCTTCGGGCAGTTGCCATTCACCACCGCCCTGAGTTCCCTAGGTGTCATATCCACTTTCAGACATATGTGGTGCCAGAGCACTTGGTTTCCATGGCAGCGGGAAATGGCTTGTGCGCTGAACTTGTGTTTGGCTGTGGAGTTTTGAGCGCCTTGAGTGAGGAGCTCCATGTTAGTTTAGTGTGGGTGCTCAACCTGCTTGATTCCATCCCACTGGGCTCAATGGGCATTGGACCGGAAGTGACCAAACAGGGTTTCCTAGATGGCTGCTAGCACAGCTTATGGTATGTGAAGTTCATGAGGCAGGTGGAGTTGTTTTGGCACTGGAAGAGCTGTGCTGCTGCTTCGGGCAGTTGCCATTCACCACCGCCCTGAGTCCCCTTGGTGTCATATCCACTTTCAGACATATGTGGTGCCAGAGCACTTGGTTTCCATGGCAGCGGGAAATGGCTTTTGCACTGAACTTGTGTTTGGCTGTGGTGTTTTGAGCGCCTTGAGTGAGGAGCTCCATGTGTGTTTAGTGTGGATGCTCCACCTGCTTGATTCCATCCCACTGGGCTCCATGGGCATTGGACCGGAAGTGACCAAACAGGGTTTCCTAGAACGCTGCTAGCACAGCTGATGGTATGTGAAGTTCATGAGGCAGGTGGAGTTGTTTTGGCACTGGAAGAGCTGTGCTGTTGCTTCGGGCAGTTGCCATTCACCACCGCCCTGAGTTCCCTAGGTGTCATATCCACTTTCAGACATATGTGGTGCCAGAGCACTTGGTTTCCATGGCAGCGGGAAATGGCTTTTGCACTGAACTTGTGTTTGGCTGTGGAGTTTTGAGCGCCTTGAGTGTGGAGCTCCATGTGAGTTTAGTGTGGGTGCTCAACCTGCTTGATTCCATCCCACTGGGCTCAATGGCCATTGGACCGGAAGTGACCAAACAGGGTTTCCTAGATGGCTACTATCACAGCTGATGGTATGTGAAGTGAACTAGGCAGGTGGAGATGTTTTGGCACTGGAAGAGCTGTGCTGCTGCTTCGGGCAGTTGCCAACACTACCACCCTGTGATCCCTATGTGTCATATCCACTTTCAGACATATGTGGTGCCAAAGCACTTGGTTTCCATGGCAGCGGGAAATGGCTGGGGCGCTGAACTTGTGTTTGGCTGTGGAGTTTTGAGTGCCTTGAGTTAGGAGCTCCATGTTAGTTTAGTGTGGGTGCTCAACCTGCTTGATTCCATCCCACTGGGCTCAATGGGCATTGGACCAGAAGTGACCAAACAGGGTTTCCTAGATAGCTGCTAGCACAGCTGATGGTATGTGAAGTGAATGAGGCAGGTGGAGTTGTTTTGGCACTGGAAGAGCTGTGCTGTTGCTTCGGGCAGTTGCCATTCACCACCGCCCTGAGTTCCCTAGGTGTCATATCCACTTTCAGACATATGTGGTGCCAGAGCACTTGGTTTCCATGGCAGCGGGAAATAGCTTGGGCGCTGAACTTGTGTTTGGCTTTGGAGTTTTGAGCGCCTTGAGTGAGGAGCTCCATGTTAGTTTAGTGTGGGTGCTCCAGCTGCTTGATTCCATCCCACTGGGCTCAATGGGCATTGGACCGGAAGTGACCAAACAGGGTTTCCTAGATAGCTGCTAGCACAGCTGATGGTATGTGAAGTGAATGAGGCAGGTGGAGTTGTTTTGGCACTGGAAGAGCTGTGCTGCTGCTTCGGGCAGTTGCCATTCACCACCGCCCTGAGTTCCCTAGGTGTCATATCCACTTTCAGACATATGTGGTGCCAGAGCACTTGGTTTCCATGGCAGCGGGAAATGGATTTTGCACTGAACTTGTGTTTGGTGTGGAGTTTTGAGTGCCTTGAGTGAGGAGCTCCATGTTAGTTTAGTGTGGGTGCTCAACCTGCTTGATTCCATCCCACTGGGCTCAATGGGCATTGGACCGGAAGTGACCAAACAGGGTTTCCTAGAACGCTGCTAGCACAGCTGATGGTATGTGAAGTGAATGAGGCAGGTGGAGATGTTTTGGCACTGGAAGAGCTGTGCTGCTGCTTCGGGCAGTTGCCATTCACTACCACCCTGTGATCCCTATGTGTCATATCCTCTTTCAGACATATGTGGTGCCAGAGCACTTGGTTTCCATGGCAGCGGGAAATGGCTTGGGCGCTGAACTTGTGTTTGGCTGTGGAGTTTGGAGTGCCTTGAGTTAGGAGCTCCATGTTAGTTTAGTGTGGGTGCTCAACCTGCTTGATTCCATCCCACTGGACTCAATGGGCATTGGACCCGAAGTGACCAAACAGGGTTTCCTTGATAGCTGCTAGCACAGCTGATGGTATGTGAAGTTGATGATGCAGGTGGAGTTGTTTTGGCACTGGAAGAGCTGTGCTGTTGCTTCGATCAGTTGCCATTCACCACCGCCCTGAGTTTCCTAGGTGTCATATCCACCTTCAGACATATGTGGTGCCAGAGCACTTGGTTTCCATGGCAGCGGGAAATGGCTTGGGCGCTGAACTTGTGTTTGGCTGTGGAGTTTTGAGCGCGTTGAGTGAGGAGCTCCATGTTAGTTTAGTGTGGGTGCTCCACCTGCTTGATTCCATCCCACTGGGCTCAATGGGCATTGGACCAGAAGTGACCAAACAGGGTTTCCTAGATGGCTGCTATCACAGCTGATGGTATGTGAAGTGAATGAGGCAGGTGGAGATGTTTTGGCACTGGAAGAGCTGTGCTGCTGCTTCGGGCAGTTGCCATTCACCACCGCCCTGAGTCCCCTAGGTGTCATATCCACTTTCAGACATATGTGGTGCCAGAGCACTTGGTTTCCATGGCAGCGGGAAATGGCTTTTGCACTGAACTTGTGTTTGGCTGTGGAGTTTTGAGCGCCTTGAGTGAGGAGCTCCATGTTAGTTTAGTGTGGGTGCTCCACCTTCTTGATTCCATCCCACTGGGCTCAATGGGCATTGGACCAGAAGTGACCAAACAGGGTTTCCTAGATAGCTGCTAGCACAGCTGATGGTATGTGAAGTTCATGAGGCAGGTGGAGTTGTTTTGGCACTGGAAGAGCTGTGCTGTTGCTTCGGGCAGTTGCCATTCACCACCGCCCTGAGATCCCTAGGTGTCATATCCACTTTCAGACATATGTGGTGCCAGAGCACTTGGTTTCCATGGCAGCGGGAAATGGCTTGGGCGCTGAACTTGTGTTTGGCTGTGGAGTTTTGAGCGCCTTGAGTGAGGAGCTCCATGTGAGTTTCGAATGGGTGCTCCACCTGCTTGATTCCATCCCACTGGGCTCAATGGGCATTGGACCGGAAGTGACCAAACAGGGTTTCCTAGATGGCTGGTAGCACAGCTGATGGTATGTGAAGTTCATGAGGCAGGTGGAGTTGTTTTGGCACTGGAAGAGCTGTGCTGCTGCTTCGGGCAGTTGCCATTCACCACCGCCCTGAGTTCCCTAGGTGTCATATCCACTTTCAGACATATGTGGTGCCAGAGCACTTGGTTTCCATGGCAGCGGGAAATGGATTTTGCACTGAACTTGTGTTTGGTGTGGAGTTTTGAGTGCCTTGAGTGAGGAGCTCCATGTTAGTTTAGTGTGGGTGCTCAACCTGCTTGATTCCATCCCACTGGGCTCAATGGGCATTGGACCGGAAGTGACCAAACAGGGTTTCCTAGAACGCTGCTAGCACAGCTGATGGTATGTGAAGTGAATGAGGCAGGTGGAGATGTTTTGGCACTGGAAGAGCTGTGCTGCTGCTTCGGGCAGTTGCCATTCACTACCACCCTGTGATCCCTATGTGTCATATCCTCTTTCAGACATATGTGGTGCCAGAGCACTTGGTTTCCATGGCAGCGGGAAATGGCTTGGGCGCTGAACTTGTGTTTGGCTGTGGAGTTTGGAGTGCCTTGAGTTAGGAGCTCCATGTTAGTTTAGTGTGGGTGCTCAACCTGCTTGATTCCATCCCACTGGACTCAATGGGCATTGGACCCGAAGTGACCAAACAGGGTTTCCTTGATAGCTGCTAGCACAGCTGATGGTATGTGAAGTTGATGATGCAGGTGGAGTTGTTTTGGCGCTGGAAGAGCTGTGCTGTTGCTTCGATCAGTTGCCATTCACCACCGCCCTGAGTTTCCTAGGTGTCATATCCACCTTCAGACATATGTGGTGCCAGAGCACTTGGTTTCCATGGCAGCGGGAAATGGCTTGGGCGCTGAACTTGTGTTTGGCTGTGGAGTTTTGAGCGCGTTGAGTGAGGAGCTCCATGTTAGTTTAGTGTGGGTGCTCCACCTGCTTGATTCCATCCCACTGGGCTCAATGGGCATTGGACCAGAAGTGACCAAACAGGGTTTCCTAGATGGCTGCTATCACAGCTGATGGTATGTGAAGTGAATGAGGCAGGTGGAGATGTTTTGGCACTGGAAGAGCTGTGCTGCTGCTTCGGGCAGTTGCCATTCACCACCGCCCTGAGTCCCCTAGGTGTCATATCCACTTTCAGACATATGTGGTGCCAGAGCACTTGGTTTCCATGGCAGCGGGAAATGGCTTTTGCACTGAACTTGTGTTTGGCTGTGGAGTTTTGAGCGCCTTGAGTGAGGAGCTCCATGTTAGTTTAGTGTGGGTGCTCCACCTTCTTGATTCCATCCCACTGGGCTCAATGGGCATTGGACCAGAAGTGACCAAACAGGGTTTCCTAGATAGCTGCTAGCACAGCTGATGGTATGTGAAGTTCATGAGGCAGGTGGAGTTGTTTTGGCACTGGAAGAGCTGTGCTGTTGCTTCGGGCAGTTGCCATTCACCACCGCCCTGAGATCCCTAGGTGTCATATCCACTTTCAGACATATGTGGTGCCAGAGCACTTGGTTTCCATGGCAGCGGGAAATGGCTTGGGCGCTGAACTTGTGTTTGGCTGTGGAGTTTTGAGCGCCTTGAGTGAGGAGCTCCATGTGAGTTTCGAATGGGTGCTCCACCTGCTTGATTCCATCCCACTGGGCTCAATGGGCATTGGACCGGAAGTGACCAAACAGGGTTTCCTAGATGGCTGCTAGCACAGCTGATGGTATGTGAAGTTCATGAGGCAGGTGGAGTTGTTTTGGCACTGGAAGAGCTGTGCTGCTGCTTCGGGCAGTTGCCATTCACCACCGCCCTGAGTTCCCCAGGTGTCATATCCACTTTCAGACATATGTGGTGCCAGAGCACTTGGTTTCCATGGCAGCAGGAAATGGCTTTTGCACTGAACTTGTGTTTGGCTGTGGAGTTTTGAGTGCCTTGAATTAGGAGCTCCATGTTAGTTTTGTGTGGGTGCTCCAGCTGCTTGATTCCATCCCACTGGGCTCAATGGGCATTGGACCGGAAGTGACCAAACAGGGTTTCCTAGATAGCTGCTAGCACAGCTGATGGTATGTGAAGTGAATGAGGCAGGTGGAGTTGTTTTGGCACTGGAAGAGCTGTACTGTTGCTTCGGGCAGTTGCCATTCACCACCGCCCTGAGATCCCTAGGTGTCATATCCACTTTCAGACATATGTGGTGCCAGAGCACTTGGTTTCCATGGCAGCGGGAAATGGCTTGGGCGCTGAACTTGTGTTTTGCTGTGGAGTTTTGAGCGCCTTGAGTGAGGAGCTCCATGTTAGTTTAGTGTGGGTGCTCAACCTGCTTGATTCCATCCCACTGGGCTCAATGGGCATTGGACCGGAAGTGACCAAACAGGGTTTCCTAGAACGCTGCTAGCACAGCTGATGGTATGTGAAGTGAATGAGGCAGGTGGAGTTGTTTTGGCACTGGAAGAGCTGTACTGTTGCTTCGGGCAGTTGCCATTCACCACCGCCCTGAGATCCCTA
Source organism: Ochotona princeps (assembly GCF_030435755.1). Lineage (NCBI taxonomy): Eukaryota > Metazoa > Chordata > Mammalia > Lagomorpha > Ochotonidae > Ochotona > Ochotona princeps. The sequence goes on along the minus strand of NC_080835.1, from coordinate 102,661,179 downwards.
GGTGTCATATCCACTTTCAGACATATGTGGTGCCAGAGCACTTGGTTTCCATGGCAGCGGGAAATGGCTTGGGCGCTGAACTTGTGTTTGGCTGTGGAGTTTTGAGCGCCTTGAGTGAGGAGCTCCATGTTAGTTTAGTGTAAGTGCTCAACCTGCTTGATTCCATCCCACTGGGCTCAATGACCATTGGACCGGAAGTGACCAAACAGGGTTTCCGAGAACGCTGCTAGCACAGCTGATGGTATGTGAAGTGAATGAGGCAGGTGGAGTTGTTTTGGCACTGGAAGAGCTGTGCTGCTGCTTCGGGCAGTTGCCATTCACCACCGCCCTGAGTTCCCTAGGTGTCATATCCACTTTGAGACATATGTGGTGCCAGAGCACTTGGTTTCCATGGCAGCGGGAAATGGCTTGGGCGCTGAACTTGGGTTTGGCAGTGGAGTTTTGAGCGCCTTGAGTGAGGAGCTCCATGTGAGTTTAGTGTGGGTGCTCCACCTGCTTGATTCCATCCCACTGGGCTCAATGGGCATTGGACCGGAAGTGACCAAACAGGGTTTCCTTGATAGCTGCTAGCACAGCTGATGGTATGTGAAGTGAATGAGGCAGGTGGAGTTGTTTTGGCACTGGAAGAGCTGTGCTGCTGCTTCGGGCAGTTGCCATTCACCACCGCCCTGAGTTCCCTAGGTGTCATATCCACTTTCAGACATATGTGGTGCCAGAGCACTTGGTTTCCATGGCAGCGGGAAATGGCTTTTGCACTGAACTTGTGCTTGGCTGTGGAGTTTTGAGCGCCTTGAGTGAGGAGCTCCATGTTAGTTTAGTGTGGGTGCTCAACCTGCTTGATTCCATCCCACTGGGCTCAATGGGCATTGGACCGGAAGTGACCAAACAGGGTTTCCTAGAACGCTGCTAGCACAGCTGATGGTATGTGAAGTTCATGAGGCAGGTGGAGTTGTTTTGGCACTGGAGGAGTGTGCTGTTGCTTCGGGCAGTTGCCATTCACCACCGCCCTGAGTTTCCTGGTTGTCATATCCACTTTCAGACATATGTGGTGCCAGAGCACTTGGTTTCCATGGCAGCGGGAAATGGCTTGGGCGCTGAACTTGTGTTTGGCTGTGGAGTTTGGAGTGCCTTGAGTTAGGAGCTCCATGTTAGTTTAGTGTGGGTGCTCAACCTGCTTGATTTCATCCCACTGGGCTCAATGGTCATTGGACCGGAAGTGACCAAACAGGGTTTCCTTGATAGCTGCTAGCACAGCTGATGGTATGTGAAGTGAATGAGGCAGGTGGAGTTGTTTTGGCACTGGAAGAGCTGTGCTGCTGCTTCGGGCAGTTGCCATTCACCACCGCCCTGAGTTCCCTAGGTGTCATATCCACTTTCAGACATATGTGGTGCCAGAGCACTTGGTTTCCATGGCAGCGGGAAATGGCCTGGGCGCTGAACTTGTGTTTGGCTGTGGAGTTTTGAGTGCCTTGAGTTAGGAGCTCCATGTTAGTTTAGTGTGGGTGCTCAACCTGCTTGATTCCATCCCACTGGGCTCAATGGGCATTGGACCAGAAGTGACCAAACAGGGTTTCCTAGTACGCTGCTAGCACAGCTGATGGTATGTGAAGTTCATGAGGCAAGTGGAGTTGTTTTGGCACTGGAGGAGCTGTGCTGCTGCTTCGGGCAGTTGCCATTCACCACCGCCCTGAGTTCCCTAGGTGTCATATCCACTTTCAGACATATGTGGTGCCAGAGCACTTGGTTTCCATGGCAGCGGGAAATGGCTTTTGCACTGAACTTGTGTTTGGCTGTGGAGTTTTGAGTGCCTTGAGTTAGGAGCTCCATGTTAGTTTAGTGTGGGTGCTCAACCTGCTTGATTTCATCCCACTGGACTCAATGGTCATTGGACCGGAAGTGACCAAACAGGGTTTCCTTGATAGCTGCTAGCACAGCTGATGGTATGTGAAGTTCATGAGGCAGGTGGAGTTGTTTTGGCACTGGAAGAGCTGTGCTGTTGCTTCGGGCAGTTGCCATTCACCACCGCCCTGAGTTCCCTAGGTGTCATATCCACTTTCAGACATATGTGGTGCCAGAGCACTTGGTTTCCATGGCAGCGGGAAATGGCTTGGGCGCTGAACTTGTGTTTGGCTGTGGAGTTTTGAGCGCGTTGAGTGAGGAGCTCCATGTTAGTTTAGTGTGGGTGCTCAACCTGCTTGATTCCATCCCACTGGGCTCAATGGGCATTGGACCGGAAGTGACCAAACAGGGTTTCCTAGATGGCTGCTATCACAGCTGATGGTATGTGAAGGGAATGAGGCAGGTGGAGTTGTTTTGGCACTGGAAGAGCTGTGCTGCTGCTTCGGGCAGTTGCCATTCACCACCGCCCTGAGTTCCCTTGGTGTCATATCCACTTTCAGACATATGTGGTGCCTTAGCACTTGGTTTCCATGGCAGCGGGAAATGGCTTGGGCGCTGAACTTGTGTTTGGCTGTGGAGTTTTGAGCGCCTTGAGTGAGGAGCTCCATGTTAGTTTAGTGTGGGTGCTCAACCTGCTTGATTCCATCCCACTGGGCTCAATGGGCATTGGACCGGAAGTGACCAAACAGGGTTTCCTTGATAGCTGCTAGCACAGCTGATGGTATGTGAAGTTCATGAGGCAGGTGGAGTTGTTTTGGCACTGGAAGAGCTGTGCTGCTGCTTCGAGCAGTTGCCATTCACCACCGCCCTGAGTTTCCTTGTTGTCATATCCACTTTCAGACATATGTGGTGCCAGAGCACTTGGTTTCCATGGCAGCGGGAAATGGCTTTTGCACTGAACTTGTGTTTGGCTGTGGAGTTTTGAGCGCCTTGAGTGAGGAGCTCCATGTTAGTTTAGTGTGGGTGCTCAACCTGCTTGATTCCATCCCACTGGGCTCAATGGCCATTGGACCGGAAGTGACCAAACAGGGTTTCCTAGAACGCTGCTAGCACAGCTGATGGTATGTGAAGTTCATGAGGCAGGTGGAGTTGTTTTGGCACTGGAGGAGCTGTGCTGCTGCTTCGGGCAGTTGCCATTCACCACCGCCCTGAGTTTCCTAGTTGTCATATCCACTTTCAGACATATGTGGTGCCAGAGCACTTGGTTTCCATGGCAGCGGGAAATGGCTTTTGCACTGAACTTGTGCTTGGCTGTGGAGTTTTCGGCGCCTTGAGTGAGGAGCTCCATGTTAGTTTAGTGTGGGTGCTCCACCTGCTTGATTCCATCCCACTGGGCTCAATGGGCATTGGACCAGAAGTGACCAAACAGGGTTTCCTAGATAGCTGGTAGCACAGCTGATGGTATGTGAAGTTCATGAGGCAGGTGGAGTTGTTTTGGCACTGGAAGAGCTGTGCTGTTGCTTCGGGCAGTTGCCATTCACCACCGCCCTGAGATCCCTAGGTGTCATATCCACTTTCAGACATATGTGGTGCCAGAGCACTTGGTTTCCATGGCAGCGGGAAATGGCTTGGGCGCTGAACTTGTGTTTGGCTGTGGAGTTTTGAGCGCCTTGAGTGAGGAGCTCCATGTTAGTTTAGTGTGGGTACTCAAACTGCTTGATTCCATCCCACTGGGCTCAATGGCCATTGGACCGGAAGTGACCAAACAGGGTTTCCTAGATGGCTGCTATCACAGCTGATGGTATGTGAAGTGAATGAGGCAGGTGGAGATGTTTTGGCACTGGAAGAGCTGTGCTGCTGCTTCGGGCAGTTGCCATTCACCACCGCCCTGAGTCCCCTAGGTGTCATATCCACTTTCAGACATATGTGGTGCCAGAGCACTTGGTTTCCATGGCAGCGGGAAATGGATTTTGCACTGAACATGTGTTTGGCTGTGGAGTTTTGAGCGCCTTGAGTGAGGAGCTCCATGTTAGTTTAGTGTGGGTGCTCAACCTGCTTGATTCCATCCCACTGGGCTCAATGGGCATTGGACCAGAAGTGACCAAACAGGGTTTCCTAGAACGCTGCTAGCACAGCTGATGGTATGTGAAGTGAATGAGGCAGGTGGAGTTGTTTTGGCACTGGAAGAGCTGTGCTGTTGCTTCGGGCAGTTGCCATTCACCACCGCCCTGAGTTCCCTAGGTGTCATATCCACTTTCAGACATATGTGGTGCCAGAGCACTTGGTTTCCATGGCAGCGGGAAATGGCTTGGGCGCTGAACTTGTGTTTGGCTTTGGAGTTTTGAGCGCCTTGAGTGAGGAGCTCCATGTTAGTTTAGTGTGGGTGCTCCAGCTGCTTGATTCCATCCCACTGGACTCAATGGGCATTGGACCCGAAGTGACCAAACAGGGTTTCCTAGATGGCTGCTAGCACAGCTGATGGTATGTGAAGTTCATGAGGCAGGTGGAGTTGTTTTGGCACTGGAAGAGCTGTGCTGCTGCTTCGGGCAGTTGCCATTCACCACCGCCCTGAGTTCCCTAGGTGTCATATCCACTTTCAGACATATGTGGTGCCAGAGCACTTGGTTTCCATGGCAGCGGGAAATGGCTTTTGCACTGAACTTGTGTTTGGCTGTGGAGTTTTGAGTGCCTTGAATTAGGAGCTCCATGTTAGTTTAGTGTGGGTGCTCAACCTGCTTGATTCCATCCCACTGGGCTCAATGGGCATTGGACCGGAAGTGACCAAACAGGGTTTCCTAGAACGCTGCTAGCACAGCTGATGGTATGTGAAGTGAATGAGGCAGATGGAGTTGTTTTGGCACTGGAAGAGCTGTGCTGCTGCTTCGGGCAGTTGCCATTCACTACCACCCTGTGATCCCTATGTGTCATATCCACTTTCAGACATATGTGGTGCCAGAGCACTTGGTTTCCATGGCAGCGGGAAATGGCTGGGGCGCTGAACTTGTGTTTGGCTGTGGAGTTTTGAGTGCCTTGAATGAGGAGCTCCATGTTAGTTTAGTGTGGGTGCTCAACCTGCTTGATTCCATCCCACTGGACTCAATGGGCATTGGACCCGAAGTGACCAAACAGGGTTTCCTAGATGGCTGCTCTCACAGCTGATGGTATGTGAAGTGAATGAGGCAGGTGGAGATGTTTTGGCACTGGAAGAGCTGTGCTGCTGCTTCGGGCAGTTGCCATTCACCACCGCCCTGAGTCCCCTAGGTGTCATATCCACTTTCAGACATATGTGGTGCCAGAGCACTTGGTTTCCATGGCAGCGGGAAATGGCTTTTGCACTGAACTTGTGTTTGGCTGTGGAGTTTTGAGCGCCTTGAGTGAGGAGCTCCATGTTAGTTTAGTGTGGGTGCTCAACCTGCTTGATTCCATCCCACTGGGCTCAATGGGCATTGGACCAGAAGTGACCAAACAGGGTTTCCTAGATGGCTGCTATCACAGCTGATGGTATGTGAAGTTCATGAGGCAGGTGGAGTTGTTTTGGCACTGGAAGAGCTGTGCTGCTGCTTCGGGCAGTTGCCATTCACCACCGCCCTGAGTCCCCTTGGTGTCATATCCACTTTCAGACATATGTGGTGCCAGAGCACTTGGTTTCCATGGCAGCGGGAAATGGCTTTTGCACTGAACTTGTGTTTGGCTGTGGAGTTTTGAGTGCCTTGAGTTAGGAGCTCCATGTTAGTTTAGTGTGGGTGCTCAACCTGCTTGATTCCATCCCACTGGGCTCAATGGGCATTGGACCGGAAGTGACCAAACAGGGTTTCCTTGATAGCTGCTAGCACAGCTGATGGTATGTGAAGTGAATGAGGCAGGTGGAGTTGTTTTGGCACTGGAAGAGCTGTGCTGCTGCTTCGGGCAGTTGCCATTCACTACCACCCTGAGTTCCCTAGGTGTCATATCCACTTTCAGACATATGTGGTGCCAGATCACTTGGTTTCCATGGCAGCGGGAAATGGCTGGGGCGCTGAACTTGTGCTTGGCTGTGGAGTTTTGAGCGCGTTGAGTGAGGAGCTCCATGTTAGTTTAGTGTGGGTGCTCAACCTGCTTGATTCCATCCCACTGGGCTCAATGGGCATTGGACCGGAAGTGACCAAACAGGGTTTCCTAGAACGCTGCTAGCACAGCTGATGGTATGTGAAGTTCATGAGGCAGGTGGAGTTGTTTTGGCACTGGAAGAGCTGTGCTGCTGCTTCGGGCAGTTGCCATTCACCACCGCCCTGAGTTCCCTAGGTGTCATATCCACTTTCATACATATGTGGTGCCAGTGCACTTGGTTTCCATGGCAGCGGGAAAAGGCTTTTGCACTGAACTTGTGTTTGGCTGTGGAGTTTTGAGTGCCTTGAGTTAGGAGCTCCATGTTAGTTTAGTGTGGGTGCTCAACCTGCTTGATTTCATCCCACTGGGCTCAATGGGCAATGGACCGGAAGTGACCAAACAGGGTTTCCTTGATAGCTGCTAGCACAGCTGATGGTATGTGAAGTTCATGAGGCAGGTGGAGTTGTTTTGGCACTGGAAGAGCTGTGCTGCTGCTTCGGGCAGTTGCCATTCACCACCGCCCTGAGTCCCCTAGGTGTCATATCGACTTTCAGACATATGTGGTGCCAGAGCACTTGGTTTCCATGGCAGCGGGAAATGGCTTTTGCACTGAACTTGTGTTTGGCTGTGGAGTTTTGAGTGCCTTGAATGAGGAGCTCCATGTTAGTTTAGTGTGGGTGCTCAACCTGCTTGATTCCATCCCACTGGGCTCAATGGCCATTGGACCGGAAGTGACCAAACAGGGTTTCCTAGAACGCTGCTAGCACAGCTGATGGTATGTGAAGTGAATGAGGCAGGTGGAGTTGTTTTGGCACTGGAAGAGCTGTGCTGCTGCTTCGGGCAGTTGCCATTCACCACCGCCCTGAGTCCCCTAGGTGTCATATCCACTTTCAGACATATGTGGTGAAAGAGCACTTGGTTTCCATGGCAGCGGGAAATGGCTTTTGCACTGAACTTGTGTTTGGCTGTGGAGTTTTGAGTGCCTTGAATGAGGAGCTCCATGTTAGTTTAGTGTGGGTGCTCAACCTGCTTGATTCCATCCCACTGGGCTCAATGGCCATTGGACCGGAAGTGACCAAACAGGGTTTCCTAGAACGCTGCTAGCACAGCTGATGGTATGTGAAGTTCATGAGGCAGGTGGAGTTGTTTTGGCACTGGAGGAGCTGTGCTGCTGCTTCGGGCAGTTGCCATTCACCACCGCCCTGAGTCCCCTAGGTGTCATATCCACTTTCAGACATATGTGGTGAAAGAGCACTTGGTTTCCATGGCAGCAGGAAATGGCTTGTGCGCTGAACTTGTGTTTGGCTGTGGAGTTTTGAGTGCCTTGAGTTAGGAGCTCCATGTTAGTTTAGTGTGGGTGCTCAACCTGCTTGATTCCATCCCACTGGGCTCAATGGGCATTGGACCGGAAGTGACCAAACAGGGTTTCCTAGATAGCTGCTAGCACAGCTGATGGTATGTGAAGTTCATGAGGCAGGTGGAGTTGTTTTGGCACTGGAAGAGCTGTACTGTTGCTTCGGGCAGTTGCCATTCACCACCGCCCTGAGATCCCTAGTTGTCATATCCACTTTCAGACATATGTGGTGCCAGAGCACTTGGTTTCCATGGCAGCGGGAAATGGCTTGGGCGCTGAACTTGTGTTTGGCTGTGGAGTTTTGAGCGCCTTGAGTGAGGAGCTCCATGTTAGTTTAGTGTAAGTGCTCAACCTGCTTGATTCCATCCCACTGGGCTCAATGGCCATTGGACCGGAAGTGACCAAACAGGGTTTCCTTGATAGCTGCTAGCACAGCTGATGGTATGTGAAGTTCATGAGGCAGGTGGAGTTGTTTTGGCACTGGAAGAGCTGTGCTGCTGCTTCGGGCAGTTGCCATTCACCACCGCCCTGAGTTCCCTAGGTGTCATATCCACTTTCAGACATATGTGGTGCCAGAGCACTTGGTTTCCATGGCAGCGGGAAATGGCTTGGGCGCTGAACTTGTGTTTGGCTGTGGAGTTTTGAGCGCCTTGAGTGAGGAGCTCCATGTTAGTTTAGTGTGGGTGCTCAACCTGCTTGATTCCATCCCACTGGGCTCAATGGCCATTGGACCGGAAGTGACCAAACAGGGTTTCCTAGAACGCTGCTAGCACAGCTGATGGTATGTGAAGTTCATGAGGCAGGTGGAGTTGTTTTGGCACTGGAGGAGTGTGCTGCTGCTTCGGGCAGTTGCCATTCACCACCGCCCTGAGTTTCCTAGTTGTCATATCCACTTTCAGACATATGTGGTGCCAGAGCACTTGGTTTCCATGGCAGCGGGAAATGGCGTGGGCGCTGAACTTGTGTTTGGCTGTGGAGTTTTGAGCGCCTTGAGTGAGGAGCTCCATGTTAGTTTAGTGTGGGTGCTCAACCTGCTTGATTCCATCCCACTGGGCTCAATGGGCATTGGACCGGAAGTGACCAAACAGGGTTTCCTAGATGGCTGCTATCACAGCTGATGGTATGTGAAGTGAATGAGGCAGGTGGAGATGTTTTGGCACTGGAAGAGCTGTGCTGCTGCTTCGGGCAGTTGCCATTCACCACCGCCCTGAGTCCCCTAGGTGTCATATCCACTTTCAGACATATGTGGTGCCAGAGCACTTGGTTTCCATGGCAGCGGGAAATGGATTTTGCACTGAACTTGTGCTTGGCTGTGGAGTTTTCAGCGCCTTGAGTGAGGAGCTCCATGTTAGTTTAGTGTGGGTGCTCCACCTTCTTGATTCCATCCCACTGGGCTCAATGGGCATTGGACCGGAAGTGACCAAACAGGGTTTCCTAGATAGCTGCTAGCACAGCTGATGGTATGTGAAGTGAATGAGGCAGGTGGAGTTGTTTTGGCACTGGAAGAGCTGTGCTGCTGCTTCGGGCAGTTGCCATTCACTACCACCCTGAGTTCCCTAGGTGTCATATCCACTTTCAGACATATGTGGTGCCAGAGCACTTGGTTTCCATGGCAGCGGGAAAAGGCTTTTGCACTGAACTTGTGTTTGGCTGTGGAGTTTTGAGTGCCTTGAGTTAGGAGCTCCATGTTAGTTTAGTGTGGGTGCTCAACCTGCTTGATTTCATCCCACTGGGCTCAATGGGCATTGGACCGGAAGTGACCAAGCAGGGTTTCCTAGATGGCTGCTAGCACAGCTGATGGTATGTGAAGTTCATGAGGCAGGTGGAGTTGTTTTGGCACTGGAAGAGCTGTGCTGCTGCTTCGGGCAGTTGCCATTCACCACCGCCCTGAGTCCCCTTGGTGTCATATCCACTTTCAGACATATGTGGTGCCAGAGCACTTGGTTTCCATGGCAGCGGGAAATGGCTTTTGCACTGAACTTGTGTTTGGCTGTGGAGTTTTGAGCGCCTTGAGTGAGGAGCTCCATGTTAGTTTAGTGTAAGTGCTCAACCTGCTTGATTCCATCCCACTGGGCTCAATGGCCATTGGACCGGAAGTGACCAAACAGGGTTTCCTAGAACGCTGCTAGCACAGCTGATGGTATGTGAAGTGAATGAGGCAGGTGGAGTTGTTTTGGCACTGGAAGAGCTGTGCTGCTGCTTCGGGCAGTTGCCATTCACCACCGCCCTGAGTTCCCTAGGTGTCATATCCACTTTCAGACATATGTGGTGCCAGAGCACTTGGTTTCCATGGCAGCGGGAAATGGCTTGGGCACTGAACTTGTGTTTGGCTGTGGAGTTTTGAGCGCCTTGAGTGAGGAGCTCCATGTTAGTTTAGTGTGGGTGCTCAACCTGCTTGATTCCATCCCACTGGGCTCAATGGCCATTGGACCGGAAGTGACCAAACAGGGTTTCCTAGAACGCTAATAGCACAGCTGATGGTATGTGAAGTTCATGAGGCAGGTGGAGTTGTTTTGGCACTGGAGGAGTGTGCTGCTGCTTCGGGCAGTTGCCATTCACCACCGCCCTGAGTTTCCTAGTTGTCATATCCACTTTCAGACATATGTGGTGCCAGAGCACTTGGTTTCCATGGCAGCGGGAAATGGCTTGGGCGCTGAACTTGTGTTTGGCTGTGGAGTTTTGAGTGCCTTGAGTGAGGAGCTCCATGTTAGTTTAGTGTGGGTGCTCAACCTGCTTGATTCCATCCCACTGGGCTCAATGGGCATTGGACCAGAAGTGACCAAACAGGGTTTCCTAGATAGCTGCTAGCACAGCTGATGGTATGTGAAGTTCATGAGGCAGGTGGAGTTGTTTTGGCACTGGAAGAGCTGTGCTGTTGCTTCGGGCAGTTGCCATTCACCACCGCCCTGAGTTCCCTAGGTGTCATATCCACTTTCATACATATGTGGTGCCAGTGCACTTGGTTTCCATGGCAGCGGGAAAAGGCTTTTGCACTGAACTTGTGTTTGGCTGTGGAGTTTTGAGTGCCTTGAGTTAGGAGCTCCATGTTAGTTTAGTGTGGGTGCTCAACCTGCTTGATTCCATCCCACTGGGCTCAATGGGCATTGGACCGGAAGTGACCAAACAGGGTTTCCTTGATAGCTGCTAGCACAGCTGATGGTATGTGAAGTTCATGAGGCAGGTGGAGTTGTTTTGGCACTGGAAGAGCTGTGCTGCTGCTTCGGGCAGTTGCCATTCACCACCGCCCTGAGTCCCCTAGGTGTCATATCCACTTTCAGACATATGTGGTGCCAGAGCACTTGGTTTCCATGGCAGCGGGAAATGGCTTTTGCACTGAACTTGTGTTTGGCTGTGGAGTTTTGAGTGCCTTGAATGAGGAGCTCCATGTTAGTTTAGTGTGGGTGCTCAACCTGCTTGATTCCATCCCACTGGACTCAATGGGCATTGGACCGGAAGTGACCAAACAGGGTTTCCTAGAACGCTGCTAGCACAGCTGATGGTATGTGAAGTGAATGAGGCAGGTGGAGTTGTTTTGGCACTGGAAGAGCTGTGCTGCTGCTTCGGGCAGTTGCCATTCACCACCGCCCTGAGTCCCCTAGGTGTCATATCCACTTTCAGACATATGTGGTGAAAGAGCACTTGGTTTCCATGGCAGCAGGAAATGGCTTGTGCGCTGAACTTGTGTTTGGCTGTGGAGTTTTGAGTGCCTTGAGTTAGGAGCTCCATGTTAGTTTAGTGTGGGTGCTCAACCTGCTTGATTCCATCCCACTGGGCTCAATGGGCATTGGACCGGAAGTGACCAAACAGGGTTTCCTAGATAGCTGCTAGCACAGCTGATGGTATGTGAAGTTCATGAGGCAGGTGGAGTTGTTTTGGCACTGGAAGAGCTGTACTGTTGCTTCGGGCAGTTGCCATTCACCACCGCCCTGAGATCCCTAGTTGTCATATCCACTTTCAGACATATGTGGTGCCAGAGCACTTGGTTTCCATGGCAGCGGGAAATGGCTTGGGCGCTGAACTTGTGTTTGGCTGTGGAGTTTTGAGCGCCTTGAGTGAGGAGCTCCATGTTAGTTTAGTGTAAGTGCTCAACCTGCTTGATTCCATCCCACTGGGCTCAATGGCCATTGGACCGGAAGTGACCAAACAGGGTTTCCTTGATAGCTGCTAGCACAGCTGATGGTATGTGAAGTGAATGAGGCAGGTGGAGTTGTTTTGGCACTGGAAGAGCTGTGCTGCTGCTTCGGGCAGTTGCCATTCACCACCGCCCTGAGTTCCCTAGGTGTCATATCCACTTTCAGACATATGTGGTGCCAGAGCACTTGGTTTCCATGGCAGCGGGAAATGGCTTGGGCGCTGAACTTGTGTTTGGCTGTGGAGTTTTGAGCGCCTTGAGTGAGGAGCTCCATGTTAGTTTAGTGTGGGTGCTCAACCTGCTTGATTCCATCCCACTGGGCTCAATGGCCATTGGACCGGAAGTGACCAAACAGGGTTTCCTAGAACGCTGCTAGCACAGCTGATGGTATGTGAAGTTCATGAGGCAGGTGGAGTTGTTTTGGCACTGGAGGAGTGTGCTGCTGCTTCGGGCAGTTGCCATTCACCACCGCCCTGAGTTTCCTAGTTGTCATATCCACTTTCAGACATATGTGGTGCCAGAGCACTTGGTTTCCATGGCAGCGGGAAATGGCGTGGGCGCTGAACTTGTGTTTGGCTGTGGAGTTTTGAGCGCCTTGAGTGAGGAGCTCCATGTTAGTTTAGTGTGGGTGCTCAACCTGCTTGATTCCATCCCACTGGGCTCAATGGGCATTGGACCGGAAGTGACCAAACAGGGTTTCCTAGATGGCTGCTATCACAGCTGATGGTATGTGAAGTGAATGAGGCAGGTGGAGATGTTTTGGCACTGGAAGAGCTGTGCTGCTGCTTCGGGCAGTTGCCATTCACCACCGCCCTGAGTCCCCTAGGTGTCATATCCACTTTCAGACATATGTGGTGCCAGAGCACTTGGTTTCCATGGCAGCGGGAAATGGATTTTGCACTGAACTTGTGCTTGGCTGTGGAGTTTTCAGCGCCTTGAGTGAGGAGCTCCATGTTAGTTTAGTGTGGGTGCTCCACCTGCTTGATTCCATCCCACTGGGCTCAATGGGCATTGGACCGGAAGTGACCAAACAGGGTTTCCTAGATAGCTGCTAGCACAGCTGATGGTATGTGAAGTGAATGAGGCAGGTGGAGTTGTTTTGGCACTGGAAGAGCTGTGCTGCTGCTTCGGGCAGTTGCCATTCACTACCACCCTGAGTTCCCTAGGTGTCATATCCACTTTCAGACATATGTGGTGCCAGAGCACTTGGTTTCCATGGCAGCGGGAAATGGCTTGGGCGCTGAACTTGTGCTTGGCTGTGGAGTTTTCAGCGCCTTTAGTGAGGAGCTCCATGTTAGTTTAGTGTGGGTGCTCCACCTGCTTGATTCCATCCCACTGGGCTCAATGGGCATTGGACCGGAAGTGACCAAACAGGGTTTCCTTGATAGCTGCTAGCACAGCTGATGGTATGTGAAGTGAATGAGGCAGGTGGAGTTGTTTTGGCACTGGAAGAGCTGTGCTGCTGCTTCGGGCAGTTGCCATTCACCACCGCCCTGAGTTCCCTAGGTGTCATATCCACTTTCAGACATATGTGGTGCCAGTGCACTTGGTTTCCATGGCAGCGGGAAAAGGCTTTTGCACTGAACTTGTGTTTGGCTGTGGAGTTTTGAGTGCCTTGAGTTAGGAGCTCCATGTTAGTTTAGTGTGGGTGCTCAACCTGCTTGATTTCATCCCACTGGGCTCAATGGGCATTGGACCGGAAGTGGCCAAGCAGGGTTTCCTAGATGGCTGCTAGCACAGCTGATGGTATGTGAAGTTCATGAGGCAGGTGGAGTTGTTTTGGCACTGGAAGAGCTGTGCTGCTGCTTCGGGCAGTTGCCATTCACCACCGCCCTGAGTCCCCTTGGTGTCATATCCACTTTCAGACATATGTGGTGCCAGAGCACTTGGTTTCCATGGCAGCGGGAAATGGCTTTTGCACTGAACTTGTGTTTGGCTGTGGAGTTTTGAGCGCCTTGAGTGAGGAGCTCCATGTTAGTTTAGTGTGAGTGCTCAACCTGCTTGATTCCATCCCACTGGGCTCAATGGGCATTGGACCGGAAGTGACCAAACAGGGTTTCCTAGAACGCTGCTAGCACAGCTGATGGTATGTGAAGTGAATGAGGCAGGTGGAGTTGTTTTGGCACTGGAAGAGCTGTGCTGCTGCTTCGGGCAGTTGCCATTCACCACCGCCCTGAGTTCCCTAGGTGTCATATCCACTTTCAGACATATGTGGTGCCAGAGCACTTGGTTTCCATGGCAGCGGGAAATGGCTTTTGCACTGAACTTGTGTTTGGCTGTGGAGTTTTGAGCGCCTTGAGTGAGGAGCTCCATGTTAGTTTAGTGTGGGTGCTCAACCTGCTTGATTCCATCCCACTGGGCTCAATGGGCATTGGACCGGAAGTGACCAAACAGGGTTTCCTAGAACGCTAATAGCACAGCTGATGGTATGTGAAGTTCATGAGGCAGGTGGAGTTGTTTTGGCACTGGAGGAGTGTGCTGCTGCTTCGGGCAGTTGCCATTCACCACCGCCCTGAGTTTCCTAGTTGTCATATCCACTTTCAGACATATGTGGTGCCAGAGCACTTGGTTTCCATGGCAGCGGGAAATGGATTTTGCACTGAACTTGTGTTTGGCTGTGGAGTTTTGAGTGCCTTGAGTGAGGAGCTCCATGTTAGTTTAGTGTGGGTGCTCAACCTGCTTGATTCCATCCCACTGGGCTCAATGGGCATTGGACCGGAAGTGACCAAACAGGGTTTCCTAGATGGCTACTATCACAGCTGATGGTATGTGAAGTGAATGAGGCAGGTGGAGATGTTTTGGCACTGGAAAAGCTGTGCTGCTGCTTCGGGCAGTTGCCATTCACTACCACCCTGTGATCCCTATGTGTCATATCCACTTTCAGACATATGTGGTGACAAAGCACTTGGTTTCCATGGCAGCGGGAAATGGCTTGGGCGCTGAACTTGTGTTTGGCTGTGGAGTTTTGAGTGCCTTGAGTTAGGAGCTCCATGTTAGTTTAGTGTGGGTGCTCAACCTGCTTGATTCCATCCCACTGGGCTCAATGGGCATTGGACCAGAAGTGACCAAACAGGGTTTCCTAGATAGCTGCTAGCACAGCTGATGGTATGTGAAGTTCATGAGGCAGGTGGAGTTGTTTTGGCACTGGAAGAGCTGTGCTGTTGCTTCGGGCAGTTGCCATTCACCACCGCCCTGAGTTCCCTAGGTGTCATATCCACTTTCAGACATATGTGGTGCCAGAGCACTTGGTTTCCATGGCAGCGGGAAATAGCTTGGGCGCTGAACTTGTGTTTGGCTTTGGAGTTTTGAGTGCCTTGAGTGAGGAGCTCCATGTTAGTTTAGTGTGGGTGCTCCAGCTGCTTGATTCCATCCCACTGGGCTCAATGGGCATTGGACCGGAAGTGACCAAACAGGGTTTCCTAGATGGCTGCTAGCACAGCTGATGGTATGTGAAGTTCATGAGGCAGGTGGAGTTGTTTTGGCACTGGAAGAGCTGTGCTGCTGCTTCGGGCAGTTACCATTCACCACCGCCCTGAGTTCCCTAGGTGTCATATCCACTTTCAGACATATGTGGTGCCAGAGCACTTGGTTTCCATGGCAGCGGGAAATGGCTTTTGCACTGAACTTGTGTTTGGCTGTGGAGTTTTGAGTGCCTTGAGTGAGGAGCTCCATGTTAGTTTAGTGTGGGTGCTCAACCTGCTTGATTCCATCCCACTGGGCTCAATGGTCATTGGACCGGAAGTGACCAAACAGGGTTTCCTAGAACGCTGCTAGCACAGCTGATGGTATGTGAAGTGAATGAGGCAGGTGGAGATGTTTTGGCACTGGAAGAGCTGTGCTGCTGCTTCGGGCAGTTGCCATTCACTACCACCCTGTGATCCCTATGTGTCATATCCACTTTCAGACATATGTGGTGCCAGAGCACTTGGTTTCCATGGCAGCGGGAAATGGCTTGGGCGCTGAACTTGTGTTTGGCTGTGGAGTTTTGAGTGCCTTGAGTTAGGAGCTCCATGTTAGTTTAGTGTGGGTGCTCAACCTGCTTGATTCCATCCCACTGGACTCAATGGGCATTGGACCCGAAGTGACCAAACAGGGTTTCCTAGAACGCTGCTAGCACAGCTGATGGTATGTGAAGTTCATGAGGCCGGTGGAGTTGTTTTGGCACTGGAAGAGCTGTGCTGTTGCTTCGATCAGTTGCCATTCACCACCGCCCTGAGTTTCCTAGGTGTCATATCCACCTTCAGACATATGTGGTGCCAGAGCACTTGGTTTCCATGGCAGCGGGAAATGGCTTGTGCGCTGAACTTGTGTTTGGCTGTGGAGTTTTGAGCGCGTTGAGTGAGGAGCTCCATGTTAGTTTAGTGTGGGTGCTCAACCTGCTTGATTCCATCCCACTGGGCTCAATGGGCATTGGACCGGAAGTGACCAAACAGGGTTTCCTAGATGGCTGCTATCACAGCTGATGGTATGTGAAGTGAATGAGGCAGGTGGAGATGTTTTGGCACTGGAAGAGCTGTGCTGCTGCTTCGGGCAGTTGCCATTCACCACCGCCCTGAGTCCCCTAGGTGTCATATCCACTTTCAGACATATGTGGTGCCAGAGCACTTGGTTTCCATGGCAGCGGGAAATGGATTTTGCACTGAACTTGTGTTTGGCTGTGGAGTTTTGAGCGCCTTGAGTGAGGAGCTCCATGTCAGTTAATGTGGGTGCTCAGCCTGCTTGATTCCATCCCACTGGGCTCAATGGGCATTGGACAGGAAGTGACCAAACAGGGTTTCCTAGATAGCTGCTAGCACAGCTGATGGTATGTGAAGTTCATGAGGCAGGTGGAGTTGTTTTGGCACTGGAAGAGCTGTGCTGTTGCTTCGGGCAGTTGCCATTCACCACCGCCCTGAGTTCCCTAGGTGTCATATCCACTTTCAGACATATGTGGTGCCAGAGCACTTGGTTTCCATGGCAGCGGGAAATGGCTTGGGCGCTGAACTTGTGTTTGGCTGTGGAGTTTTGAGCGCCTTGAGTGAGGAGCTCCATGTTAGTTTAGTGTGGGTGCTCAACCTGCTTGATTCCATCCCACTGGACTCAATGGGCATTCGACCCGAAGTGACCAAACAGGGTTTCCTAGATGGCTGCTAGCACAGCTGATGGTATGTGAAGTTCATGAGGCAGGTGGAGTTGTTTTGGCACTGGAAGAGCTGTGCTGCTGCTTCGGGCAGTTACCATTCACCACCGCCCTGAGTTCCCTAGGTGTCATATCCACTTTCAGACATATGTGGTGCCAGAGCACTTGGTTTCCATGGCAGCGGGAAATGGCTTTTGCACTGAACTTGTGTTTGGCTGTGGAGTTTTGAGTGCCTTGAATTAGGAGCTCCATGTTAGTTTAGTGTGGGTGCTCAACCTGCTTGATTCCATCCCACTGGGCTCAATGGTCATTGGACCGGAAGTGACCAAACAGGGTTTCCTTGATAGCTGCTAGCACAGCTGATGGTATGTGAAGTGAATGAGGCAGATGGAGTTGTTTTGGCACTGGAAGAGCTGTGCTGCTGCTTCGGGCAGTTGCCATTCACTACCACCCTGTGATCCCTATGTGTCATATCCACCTTCAGACATATGTGGTGCCAGAGCACTTGGTTTCCATGGCAGCGGGAAATGGCTTGGGCGCTGAACTTGTGCTTGGCTGTGGAGTTTTGAGCGCGTTGAGTGAGGAGCTCCATGTTAGTTTAGTGTGGGTGCTCAACCTGCTTGATTCCATCCCACTGGGCTCAATGGGCATTGGACCGGAAGTGACCAAACAGGGTTTCCTAGATGGCTGCTATCACAGCTGATGGTATGTGAAGTGAATGAGGCAGGTGGAGATGTTTTGGCACTGGAAGAGCTGTGCTGCTGCTTCGGGCAGTTGCCATTCACCACCGCCCTGAGTCCCCTTGGTGTCATATCCACTTTCAGACATATGTGGTGCCAGAGCACTTGGTTTCCATGGCAGCGGGAAATGGCTTTTGCACTGAACTTGTGTTTGGCTGTGGAGTTTTGAGTGCCTTGAGTGAGGAGCTCCATGTTAGTTTAGTGTGGGTGCTCAACCTGCTTGATTCCATCCCACTGGGCTCAATGGGCATTGGACCAGAAGTGACCAAACAGGGTTTCCTAGATAGCTGCTAGCACAGCTGATGGTATGTGAAGTTCATGAGGCAGGTGGAGTTGTTTTGGCACTGGAAGAGCTGTGCTGTTGCTTCGGGCAGTTGCCATTCACCACCGCCCTGAGTTCCCTAGGTGTCATATCCACTTTCAGACATATGTGGTGCCAGAGCACTTGGTTTCCATGGCAGCGGGAAATAGCTTGGGCGCTGAACTTGTGTTTGGCTTTGGACTTTTGAGCGCCTTGAGTGAGGAGCTCCATGTTAGTTTAGTGTGGGTGCTCCAGCTGCTTGATTCCATCCCACTGGGCTCAATGGGCATTGGACCAGAAGTGACCAAACAGGGTTTCCTAGATGGCTGCTAGCACAGCTGATGGTATGTGAAGTTCATGAGGCAGGTGGAGTTGTTTTGGCACTGGAAGAGCTGTGCTGCTGCTTCGGGCAGTTACCATTCACCACCGCCCTGAGTTCCCTAGGTGTCATATCCACTTTCAGACATATGTGGTGCCAGAGCACTTGGTTTCCATGGCAGCGGGAAATGGCTTTTGCACTGAACTTGTGTTTGGCTGTGGAGTTTTGAGTGCCTTGAGTGAGGAGCTCCATGTTAGTTTAGTGTGGGTGCTCAACCTGCTTGATTCCATCCCACTGGGCTCAATGGCCATTTGACCGGAAGTGACCAAACAGGGTTTCCTAGAACGCTGCTAGCACAGCTGATGGTATGTGAAGTGAATGAGGCAGGTGGAGATGTTTTGGCACTGGAAGAGCTGTGCTGCTGCTTCGGGCAGTTGCCATTCACTACCACCCTGTGATCCCTATGTGTCATATCCACTTTCAGACATATGTGGTGCCAGAGCACTTGGTTTCCATGGCAGCGGGAAATGGCTTGGGCGCTGAACTTGTGTTTGGCTGTGGAGTTTGGAGTGCCTTGAGTTAGGAGCTCCATGTTAGTTTAGTGTGGGTGCTCAACCTGCTTGATTCCATCCCACTGGACTCAATGGGCATTGGACCCGAAGTGACCAAACAGGGTTTCCTAGAACGCTGCTAGCACAGCTGATGGTATGTGAAGTTCATGAGGCAGGTGGAGTTGTTTTGGCACTGGAAGAGCTGTGCTGCTGCTTCGATCAGTTGCCATTCACCACCGCCCTGAGTTTCCTAGGTGTCATATCCACCTTCAGACATATGTGGTGCCAGAGCACTTGGTTTCCATGGCAGCGGGAAATGGCTTGGGCGCTGAACTTGTGTTTGGCTGTGGAGTTTTGAGCGCGTTGAGTGAGGAGCTCCATGTTAGTTTAGTGTGGGTGCTCAACCTGCTTGATTCCATCCCACTGGGCTCAATGGGCATTGGACCGGAAGTGACCAAACAGGGTTTCCTAGATGGCTGCTATCACAGCTGATGGTATGTGAAGTGAATGAGGCAGGTGGAGATGTTTTGGCACTGGAAGAGCTGTGCTGCTGCTTCGGGCAGTTGCCATTCACCACCGCCCTGAGTCCCCTAGGTGTCATATCCACTTTCAGACATATGTGGTGCCAGAGCACTTGGTTTCCATGGCAGCGGGAAATGGCTTTTGCACTGAACTTGTGTTTGGCTGTGGAGTTTTGAGCGCCTTGAGTGAGGAGCACCATGTCAGTTAATGTGGGTGCTCAGCCTGCTTGATTCCATCCCACTGGGCTCAATGGGCATTGGACCGGAAGTGACCAAACAGGGTTTCCTAGATAGCTGCTAGCACAGCTGATGGTATGTGAAGTGAATGAGGCAGGTGGAGTTGTTTTGGCACTGGAAGAGCTGTGCTGTTGCTTCGGGCAGTTGCCATTCACCACCGCCCTGAGTTCCCTAGGTGTCATATCCACTTTCAGACATATGTGGTGCCAGAGCACTTGGTTTCCATGGCAGCGGGAAATGGCTTTTGCACTGAACTTGTGTTTGGCTGTGGAGTTTTGAGTGCCTTGAATTAGGAGCTCCATGTTAGTTTAGTGTGGGTGCTCAACCTGCTTGATTCCATCCCACTGGGCTCAATGGGCATTGGACCGGAAGTGACCAAACAGGGTTTCCTTGATAGCTGCTAGCACAGCTGATGGTATGTGAAGTGAATGAGGCAGATGGAGTTGTTTTGGCACTGGAAGAGCTGTGCTGCTGCTTCGGGCAGTTGCCATTCACTACCACCCTGTGATCCCTATGTGTCATATCCACCTTCAGACATATGTGGTGCCAGAGCACTTGGTTTCCATGGCAGCGGGAAATGGCTTGGGCGCTGAACTTGTGCTTGGCTGTGGAGTTTTGAGCGCGTTGAGTGAGGAGCTCCATGTTAGTTTAGTGTGGGTGCTCAACCTGCTTGATTCCATCCCACTGGGCTCAATGGGCATTGGACTGGAAGTGACCAAACAGGGTTTCCTAGATGGCTGCTATCACAGCTGATGGTATGTGAAGTGAATGAGGCAGGTGGAGATGTTTTGGCACTGGAAGAGCTGTGCTGCTGCTTCGGGCAGTTGCCATTCACCACCGCCCTGAGTCCCCTTGGTGTCATATCCACTTTCAGACATATGTGGTGCCAGAGCACTTGGTTTCCATGGCAGCGGGAAATGGCTTTTGCACTGAACTTGTGTTTGGCTGTGGAGTTTTGAGTGCCTTGAGTTAGGAGCTCCATGTTAGTTTAGTGTGGGTGCTCAACCTGCTTGATTCCATCCCACTGGGCTCAATGGGCATTGGACTGGAAGTGACCAAACAGGGTTTCCTTGATAGCTGCTAGCACAGCTGATGGTATGTGAAGTTCATGAGGCAGGTGGAGTTGTTTTGGCACTGGAAGAGCTGTGCTGCTGCTTCGGGCAGTTGCCATTCTCTACCACCCTGAGTTCCATAGGTGTCATATCCACTTTCAGACATATGTGGTGCCAGAGCACTTGGTTTCCATGGCAGCGGGAAATGGCTGGGGCGCTGAACTTGTGCTTGGCTGTGGAGTTTTCAGCGCCTTTAGTGAGGAGCTCCATGTTAGTTTAGTGTGGGTGCTCAACCTGCTTGATTCCATCCCACTGGGCTCAATGGGCATTGGACCGGAAGTGACCAAACAGGGTTTCCTAGAACGCTGCTAGCACAGCTGATGGTATGTGAAGTTCATGACGCAGGTGGAGTTGTTTTGGCACTGGAAGAGCTGTGCTGCTGCTTCGGGCAGTTGCCATTCACCACCGCCCTGAGTTCCCTAGGTGTCATATCCACTTTCATACATATGTGGTGCCAGTGCACTTGGTTTCCATGGCAGCGGGAAAAGGCTTTTGCACTGAACTTGTGTTTGGCTGTGGAGTTTTGAGTGCCTTGAGTTAGGAGCTCCATGTTAGTTTAGTGTGGGTGCTCAACCTGCTTGATTTCATCCCACTGGGCTCAATGGGCATTGGACCGGAAGTGACCAAACAGGGTTTCCTTGATAGCTGCTAGCACAGCTGATGGTATGTGAAGTTCATGAGGCAGGTGGAGTTGTTTTGGCACTGGAAGAGCTGTGCTGCTGCTTCGGGTAGTTGCCATTCACCACCGCCCTGAGTCCCCTAGGTGTCATATCCACTTTCAGACATATGTGGTGCCAGAGCACTTGGTTTCCATGGCAGCGGGAAATGGCTTTTGCACTGAACTTGTGTTTGGCTGTGGAGTTTTGAGTGCCTTGAGTTAGGAGCTCCATGTTAGTTTAGTGTGGGTGCTCAACCTGCTTGATTCCATCCCACTGGGCTCAATGGGCATTGGACCAGAAGTGACCAAACAGGGTTTCCTAGATAGCTGCTAGCACAGCTGATGGTATGTGAAGTTCATGAGGCAGGTGGAGTTGTTTTGGCACTGGAGGAGCTGTGCTGCTGCTTCGGGCAGTTGCCATTCACCACCGCCCTGAGTTTCCTAGTTGTCATATCCACTTTCAGACATATGTGGTGCCAGAGCACTTGGTTTCCATGGCAGCGGGAAATGGCTTGGGCGCTGAACTTGTGTTTGGCTGTGGAGTTTTGAGTGCCTTGATTCAGGAGCTCCATGTTAGTTTAGTGTGGGTGCTCAACCTGCTTGATTCCATCCCACTGGACTCAATGGGCATTGGACCGGAAGTGACCAAGCAGGGTTTCCTAGATAGCTGCTAGCACAGCTGATGGTATGTGAAGTTCATGAGGCAGGTGGAGTTGTTTTGGCACTGGAGGAGTGTGCTGCTGCTTCGGGCAGTTGCCATTCACCACCGCCCTGAGTTTCCTAGTTGTTTTATCCACTTTCAGACATATGTGGTGCCAGAGCACTTGGTTTCCATGGCAGCGGGAAATGGCTGGTGCGCTGAACTTGTGCTTGGCTGTGGAGTTTTCAGCGCGTTGAGTGAGGAGCTCCATGTTAGTTTAGTGTGGGTGCTCAACCTGCTTGATTTCATCCCACTGGGCTCAATGGGCATTGGACCGGAAGTGACCAAACAGAGTTTCCTTGATAGCTGCTAGCACAGCTGATGGTATGTGAAGGGAATGAGGCAGGTGGAGTTGTTTTGGCACTGGAAGAGCTGTGCTGTTGCTTCGGGCAGTTGCCATTCACCACCGCCCTGAGTCCCCTAGGTGTCATATCCACTTTCAGACATATGTGGTGCCAGAGCACTTGGTTTCCATGGCAGCGGGAAATGGCTTTTGCACTGAACTTGTGTTAGGCTGTGGAGTTTTCAGCGCCTTGAGTGAGGAGCTCCATGTTAGTTTATTGTGGGTGCTCAACCTGCTTGATTCCATCCCACTGGGCTCAATGGGCATTGGACCAGAAGTGACCAAACAGGGTTTCCTAGATAGCTGCTAGCACAGCTGATGGTATGTGAAGTTCATGAGGCAGGTGGAGTTGTTTTGGCACTGGAAGAGCTGTGCTGCTGCTTCGGGCAGTTGCCATTCACCACCGCCCTGAGTTTCCTAGTTGTTTTATCCACTTTCAGACATATGTGGTGCCAGAGCACTTGGTTTCCATGGCAGCGGGAAATGGCTTGGGCGCTGAACTTGTGTTTGGCTGTGGAGTTTTGAGTGCCTTGATTCAGGAGCTCCATGTTAGTTTAGTGTGGGTGCTCAACCTGCTTGATTCCATCCCACTGGACTCAATGGGCATTGGACCGGAAGTGACCAAACAGGGTTTCCTAGAACGCTGCTAGCACAGCTGATGGTATGTGAAGTGAATGAGGCAGGTGGAGTTGTTTTGGCACTGGAAGAGCTGTGCTGCTGCTTCGGGCAGTTGCCATTCACCACCGCCCTGAGTCCCCTAGGTGTCATATCCACTTTCAGACATATGTGGTGCCAGAGCACTTGGTTTCCATGGCAGCGGGAAATGGCTTGTGCGCTGAACTTGTGTTTGGCTGTGGAGTTTTGAGTGCCTTGAGTTAGGAGCTCCATGTTAGTTTAGTGTGGGTGCTCCACCTGCTTGATTCCATCCCACTGGGCTCAATGGCCATTGGACCGGAAGTGACCAAACAGGGTTTCCTAGAACGCTGCTAGCACAGCTGATGGTATGTGAAGTGAATGAGGCAGGTGGAGTTGTTTTGGCACTGGAAGAGCTGTACTGTTGCTTCGGGCAGTTGCCATTCACCACCGCCCTGAGATCCCTAGTTGTCATATCCACTTTCAGACATATGTGGTGCCAGAGCACTTGGTTTCCATGGCAGCGGGAAATGGCTTGGGCGCTGAACTTGTGTTTGGCTGTGGAGTTTTGAGCGCCTTGAGTGAGGAGCTCCATGTTAGTTTAGTGTGGGTGCTCAACCTGCTTGATTCCATCCCACTGGGCTCAATGGCCATTGGACCGGAAGTGACCAAACAGGGTTTCCTAGAACGCTGCTAGCACAGCTGATGGTATGTGAAGTTCATGAGGCAGGTGGAGTTGTTTTGGCACTGGAAGAGCTGTGCTGCTGCTTCGGGCAGTTGCCATTCACCACCGCCCTGAGTTCCCTAGGTGTCATATCCACTTTCAGACATATGTGGTGCCAGAGCACTTGGTTTCCATGGCAGCGGGAAATGGCTTGGGCGCTGAACTTGTGTTTGGCTGTGGAGTTTTGAGCGCCTTGAGTGAGGAGCTCCATGTTAGTTTAGTGTGGGTGCTCAACCTGCTTGATTCCATCCCACTGGGCTCAATGGGCATTGGACCGGAAGTGACCAAACAGGGTTTCCTAGAACGCTGCTAGCACAGCTGATGGTATGTGAAGTTCATGAGGCAGGTGGAGTTGTTTTGGCACTGGAGGAGTGTGCTGCTGCTTCGGGCAGTTGCCATTCACCACCGCCCTGAGTTTCCTAGTTGTCATATCCACTTTCAGACATATGTGGTGCCAGAGCACTTGGTTTCCATGGCAGCGGGAAATGGCGTGGGCGCTGAACTTGTGTTTGGCTGTGGAGTTTTGAGCGCCTTGAATTAGGAGCTCCATGTTAGTTTAGTGTGGGTGCTCAACCTGCTTGATTCCATCCCACTGGGCTCAATGGGCATTGGACCGGAAGTGACCAAACAGGGTTTCCTAGATGGCTGCTATCACAGCTGATGGTATGTGAAGTGAATGAGGCAGGTGGAGATGTTTTGGCACTGGAAGAGCTGTGCTGCTGCTTCGGGCAGTTGCCATTCACCACCGCCCTGAGTCCCCTAGGTGTCATATCCACTTTCAGACATATGTGGTGCCAGAGCACTTGGTTTCCATGGCAGCGGGAAATGGATTTTGCACTGAACTTGTGTTTTGCTGTGGAGTTTTCAGCGCCTTGAGTGAGGAGCTCCATGTTAGTTTAGTGTGGGTGCTCAACCTGCTTGATTCCATCCCACTGGGCTCAATGGGCATTGGACCAGAAGTGACCAAACAGGGTTTCCTAGATAGCTGCTAGCACAGCTGATGGTATGTGAAGTTCATGAGGCAGGTGGAGTTGTTTTGGCACTGGAAGAGCTGTGCTGTTGCTTCGGGCAGTTGCCATTCACCACCGCCCTGAGATCCCTAGGTGTCATATCCACTTTCAGACATATGTGGTGCCAGAGCACTTGGTTTCCATGGCAGCGGGAAATCGCTTGGGCGCTGAACTTGTGTTTGGCTGTGGAGTTTTGAGCGCCTTGAGTGAGGAGCTCCATGTTAGTTTAGTGTGGGTACTCAAACTGCTTGATTCCATCCCACTGGGCTCAATGGGCATTGGACCGGAAGTGACCAAACAGGGTTTCCTAGATGGCTGCTATCACAGCTGATGGTATGTGAAGTTCATGAGGCAGGTGGAGTTGTTTTGGCACTGGAAGAGCTGTGCTGCTGCTTCGGGCAGTTGCCATTCACCACCGCCCTGAGTCCCCTTGGTGTCATATCCACTTTCAGACATATGTGGTGCCAGAGCACTTGGTTTCCATGGCAGCGGGAAATGGCTTTTGCACTGAACTTGTGTTTGGGGCTGGAGTTTTGAGTGCCTTGAGTTAGGAGCTCCATGTTAGTTTAGTGTGGGTGCTCCACCTGCTTGATTCCATCCCACTGGGCTCAATGGGCATTGGACCGGAAGTGACCAAACAGGGTTTCCTTGATAGCTGCTAGCACAGCTGATGGTATGTGAAGTGAATGAGGCAGGTGGAGTTGTTTTGGCACTGGAAGAGCTGTGCTGCTGCTTCGGGCAGTTGCCATTCACCACCGCCCTGAGTTCCCTAGGTGTCATATCCACTTTCAGACATATGTGGTGCCAGTGCACTTGGTTTCCATGGCAGCGGGAAATGGCTTTTGCACTGAACTTGTGTTTGGCTGTGGAGTTTTGAATGCCTTGAGTTAGGAGCTCCATGTTAGTTTAGTGTGGGTGCTCAACCTGCTTGATTTCATCCCACTGGGCTCAATGGGCATTGGACCGGAAGTGACCAAACAGGGTTTCCTAGAACGCTGCTTGCACAGCTGATGGTATGTGAAGTTCATGAGGCAGGTGGAGTTGTTTTGGCACTGGAAGAGCTGTGCTGTTGCTTCGGGCAGTTGCCATTCACCACCGCCCTGAGTTCCCTAGGTGTCATATCCACTTTCAGACATATGTGGTGCCAGAGCACTTGGTTTCCATGGCAGCGGGAAATGGCTTGTGCGCTGAACTTGTGTTTGGCTGTGGAGTTTTGAGCGCCTTGAGTGAGGAGCTCCATGTTAGTTTAGTGTGGGTACTCAAACTGCTTGATTCCATCCCACTGGGCTCAATGGGCATTGGACCGGAAGTGACCAAACAGGGTTTCCTAGATGGCTGCTATCACAGCTTATGGTATGTGAAGTTCATGAGGCAGGTGGAGTTGTTTTGGCACTGGAAGAGCTGTGCTGCTGCTTCGGGCAGTTGCCATTCACCACCGCCCTGAGTCCCCTTGGTGTCATATCCACTTTCAGACATATGTGGTGCCAGAGCACTTGGTTTCCATGGCAGCGGGAAATGGCTTTTGCACTGAACTTGTGTTTGGCTGTGGTGTTTTGAGCGCCTTGAGTGAGGAGCTCCATGTTAGTTTAGTGTAAGTGCTCAACCTGCTTGATTCCATCCCACTGGGCTCAATGGCCATTGGACCGGAAGTGACCAAACAGGGTTTCCTAGAACGCTGCTAGCACAGCTGATGGTATGTGAAGTTCATGAGGCAGGTGGAGTTGTTTTGGCACTGGAAGAGCTGTGCTGTTGCTTCGGGCAGTTGCCATTCACCACCGCCCTGAGTTCCCTAGGTGTCATATCCACTTTCAGACATATGTGGTGCCAGAGCACTTGGTTTCCATGGCAGCGGGAAATGGCTTGGGCACTGAACTTGTGTTTGGCTGTGGAGTTTTGAGCGCCTTGAGTGTGGAGCTCCATGTGAGTTTAGTGTGGGTGCTCAACCTGCTTGATTCCATCCCACTGGGCTCAATGGGCATTGGACCGGAAGTGACCAAACAGGGTTTCCTAGATGGCTACTATCACAGCTGATGGTATGTGAAGTGAACTAGGCAGGTGGAGATGTTTTGGCACTGGAAGAGCTGTGCTGCTGCTTCGGGCAGTTGCCAACACTACCACCCTGTGATCCCTATGTGTCATATCCACTTTCAGACATATGTGGTGCCAAAGCACTTGGTTTCCATGGCAGCGGGAAATGGCTGGGGCTCTGAACTTGTGTTTGGCTGTGGAGTTTTGAGTGCCTTGAGTTAGGAGCTCCATGTTAGTTTAGTGTGGGTGCTCAACCTGCTTGATTCCATCCCACTGGGCTCAATGGGCATTGGACCAGAAGTGACCAAACAGGGTTTCCTAGATAGCTGCTAGCACAGCTGATGGTATGTGAAGTTCATGAGGCAGGTGGAGTTGTTTTGGCACTGGAAGAGCTGTGCTGTTGCTTCGGGCAGTTGCCATTCACCACCGCCCTGAGTTCCCTAGGTGTCATATCCACTTTCAGACATATGTGGTGCCAGAGCACTTGGTTTCCATGGCAGCGGGAAATAGCTTGGGCGCTGAACTTGTGTTTGGCTTTGGAGTTTTGAGCGCCTTGAGTGAGGAGCTCCATGTTAGTTTAGTGTGGGTGCTCCAGCTGCTTGATTCCATCCCACTGGGCTCAATGGGCATTGGACCGGAAGTGACCAAACAGGGTTTCCTAGATAGCTGCTAGCACAGCTGATGGTATGTGAAGTTCATGAGGCAGGTGGAGTTGTTTTGGCACTGGAAGAGCTGTGCTGCTGCTTCGGGCAGTTGCCATTCACCACCGCCCTGAGTTCCCTAGGTGTCATATCCACTTTGAGACATATGTGGTGCCAGAGCACTTGGTTTCCATGGCAGCGGGAAATGGATTTTGCACTGAACTTGTGTTTGGCTGTGGAGTTTTGAGTGCCTTGAGTGAGGAGCTCCATGTTAGTTTAGTGTGGGTGCTCAACCTGCTTGATTCCATCCCACTGGGCTCAATGGCCATTGGACCGGAAGTGACCAAACAGGGTTTCCTAGAACGCTGCTAGCACAGCTGATGGTATGTGAAGTGAATGAGGCAGGTGGAGATGTTTTGGCACTGGAAGAGCTGTGCTGCTGCTTCGGGCAGTTGCCATTCACTACCACCCTGTGATCCCTATGTGTCATATCCACTTTCAGACATATGTGGTGAAAGAGCACTTGGTTTCCATGGCAGCGGGAAATGGCTTGGGCGCTGAACTTGTGTTTGGCTGTGGAGTTTGGAGTGCCTTGAGTTAGGAGCTCCATGTTAGTTTAGTGTGGGTGCTCAACCTGCTTGATTCCATCCCACTGGACTCAATGGGCATTGGACCCGAAGTGACCAAACAGGGTTTCCTTGATAGCTGCTAGCACAGCTGATGGTATGTGAAGTTGATGATGCAGGTGGAGTTGTTTTGGCACTGGAAGAGCTGTGCTGTTGCTTCGATCAGTTGCCATTCACCACCGCCCTGAGTTTCCTAGGTGTCATATCCACCTTCAGACATATGTGGTGCCAGAGCACTTGGTTTCCATGGCAGCGGGAAATGGCTTGGGCGCTGAACTTGTGTTTGGCTGTGGAGTTTTGAGCGCGTTGAGTGAGGAGCTCCATGTTAGTTTAGTGTGGGTGCTCCACCTGCTTGATTCCATCCCACTGGGCTCAATGGGCATTGGACCAGAAGTGACCAAACAGGGTTTCCTAGATGGCTGCTATCACAGCTGATGGTATGTGAAGTGAATGAGGCAGGTGGAGATGTTTTGGCACTGGAAGAGCTGTGCTGCTGCTTCGGGCAGTTGCCATTCACCACCGCCCTGAGTCCCCTAGGTGTCATATCCACTTTCAGACATATGTGGTGCCAGAGCACTTGGTTTCCATGGCAGCGGGAAATGGCTTTTGCACTGAACTTGTGTTTGGCTGTGGAGTTTTGAGCGCCTTGAGTGAGGAGCTCCATGTTAGTTTAGTGTGGGTGCTCAACCTGCTTGATTCCATCCCACTGGGCTCAATGGGCATTGGACCAGAAGTGACCAAACAGGGTTTCCTAGATAGCTGCTAGCACAGCTGATGGTATGTGAAGTTCATGAGGCAGGTGGAGTTGTTTTGGCACTGGAAGAGCTGTGCTGTTGCTTCGGGCAGTTGCCATTCACCACCGCCCTGAGATCCCTAGGTGTCATATCCACTTTCAGACATATGTGGTGCCAGAGCACTTGGTTTCCATGGCAGCGGGAAATGGCTTGGGCGCTGAACTTGTGTTTGGCTGTGGAGTTTTGAGCGCCTTGAGTGAGGAGCTCCATGTGAGTTTCGAATGGGTGCTCAACCTGCTTGATTCCATCCCACTGGGCTCAATGGGCATTGGACCGGAAGTGACCAAACAGGGTTTCCTAGATGGCTGCTAGCACAGCTGATGGTATGTGAAGTTCATGAGGCAGGTGGAGTTGTTTTGGCACTGGAAGAGCTGTGCTGCTGCTTCGGGCAGTTGCCATTCACCACCGCCCTGAGTTCCCCAGGTGTCATATCCACTTTCAGACATATGTGGTGCCAGAGCACTTGGTTTCCATGGCAGCAGGAAATGGCTTTTGCACTGAACTTGTGTTTGGCTGTGGAGTTTTGAGTGCCTTGAATTAGGAGCTCCATGTTAGTTTTGTGTGGGTGCTCCAGCTGCTTGATTCCATCCCACTGGGCTCAATGGGCATTGGACCGGAAGTGACCAAACAGGGTTTCCTAGATAGCTGCTAGCACAGCTGATGGTATGTGAAGTTCATGAGGCAGGTGGAGTTGTTTTGGCACTGGAAGAGCTGTACTGTTGCTTCTGGCAGTTGCCATTCACCACCGCCCTGAGATCCCTAGGTGTCATATCCACTTTCAGACATATGTGGTGCCAGAGCACTTGGTTTCCATGGCAGCGGGAAATGGCTTGTGCGCTGAACTTGTGTTTGGCTGTGGAGTTTTGAGCGCCTTGAGTGAGGAGCTCCATGTTAGTTTAGTGTGGGTGCTCAACCTGCTTGATTCCATCCCACTGGGCTCAATGGGCATTGGACCGGAAGTGACCAAACAGGGTTTCCTAGAACGCTGCTAGCACAGCTGATGGTATGTGAAGTGAATGAGGCAGGTGGAGTTGTTTTGGCACTGGAAGAGCTGTACTGTTGCTTCGGGCAGTTGCCATTCACCACCGCCCTGAGATCCCTAGGTGTCATATCCACTTTCAGACATATGTGGTGCCAGAGCACTTGGTTTCCATGGCAGCGGGAAATGGCTTGGGCGCTGAACTTGTGTTTGGCTGTGGAGTTTTGAGCGCCTTGAGTGAGGAGCTCCATGTTAGTTTAGTGTAAGTGCTCAACCTGCTTGATTCCATCCCACTGGGCTCAATGGGCATTGGACCGGAAGTGACCAAACAGGGTTTCCGAGAACGCTGCTAGCACAGCTGATGGTATGTGAAGTGAATGAGGCAGGTGGAGTTGTTTTGGCACTGGAAGAGCTGTGCTGCTGCTTCGGGCAGTTGCCATTCACCACCGCCCTGAGTTCCCTAGGTGTCATATCCACTTTGAGACATATGTGGTGCCAGAGCACTTGGTTTCCATGGCAGCGGGAAATGGCTTGGGCGCTGAACTTGGGTTTGGCAGTGGAGTTTTGAGCGCCTTGAGTGAGGAGCTCCATGTGAGTTTAGTGTGGGTGCTCCACCTGCTTGATTCCATCCCACTGGGCTCAATGGGCATTGGACCGGAAGTGACCAAACAGGGTTTCCTTGATAGCTGCTAGCACAGCTGATGGTATGTGAAGTGAATGAGGCAGGTGGAGTTGTTTTGGCACTGGAAGAGCTGTGCTGCTGCTTCGGGCAGTTGCCATTCACCACCGCCCTGAGTTCCCTAGGTGTCATATCCACTTTCAGACATATGTGGTGCCAGAGCACTTGGTTTCCATGGCAGCGGGAAATGGCTTTTGCACTGAACTTGTGTTTGGCTGTGGAGTTTTGAGCGCCTTGAGTGAGGAGTTCCATGTTAGTTTAGTGTGGGTGCTCAACCTGCTTGATTCCATCCCACTGGGCTCAATGGGCATTGGACCGGAAGTGACCAAACAGGGTTTCCTAGAACGCTGCTAGCACAGCTGATGGTATGTGAAGTTCATGAGGCAGGTGGAGTTGTTTTGGCACTGGAGGAGTGTGCTGTTGCTTCGGGCAGTTGCCATTCACCACCGCCCTGAGTTTCCTGGTTGTCATATCCACTTTCAGACATATGTGGTGCCAGAGCACTTGGTTTCCATGGCAGCGGGAAATGGCTTGGGCGCTGAACTTGTGTTTGGCTGTGGAGTTTGGAGTGCCTTGAGTTAGGAGCTCCATGTTAGTTTAGTGTGGGTGCTCAACCTGCTTGATTCCATCCCACTGGACTCAATGGGCATTGGACCCGAAGTGACCAAACAGGGTTTCCTAGAACGCTGCTAGCACAGCTGATGGTATGTGAAGTGAATGAGGCAGGTGGAGTTGTTTTGGCACTGGAAGAGCTGTGCTGCTGCTTCGGGCAGTTGCCATTCACCACCGCCCTGAGTTCCCTAGGTGTCATATCCACCTTCAGACATATGTGGTGCCAGAGCACTTGGTTTTCATGGCAGCGGGAAATGGCTTGGGCGCTGAACTTGTGCTTGGCTGTGGAGTTTTGAGCGCCTTGAGTGAGGAGCTCCATGTTAGTTTAGTGTGGGTGCTCAACCTGCTTGATTCCATCCCACTGGGCTCAATGGGCATTGGACCAGAAGTGACCAAACAGGGTTTCCTAGATGGCTGCTATCACAGCTGATGGTATGTGAAGTGAATGAGGCAGGTTTAGATGTTTTGGCACTGGAAGAGCTCTGCTGCTGCTTCGGGCAGTTGCCATTCACCACCGCCCTGAGTCCCCTAGGTGTCATATCCACTTTCAGACATATGTGGTGCCAGAGCACTTGGTTTCCATGGCAGCGGGAAATGGATTTTGCACTGAACTTGTGTTTGGCTGTGGAGTTTTCAGCGCCTTGAGTGAGGAGCTCCATGTTAGTTTATTGTGGGTGCTCAACCTGCTTGATTCCATCCCACTGGGCTCAATAGGCATTGGACCAGAAGCGACCAAACAGGGTTTCCTTGATAGCTGCTAGCACAGCTGATGGTGTTTGAAGTTCATGAGGCAGGTGGAGTTGTTTTGGCACTGCAGGAGAGTGCTGCTGCTGCGGCCAGTTGCCATTCACCACCGCCCTGAGTTTCCTAGCTGTCATATCCACTTTCAGACATATGTGGTGCCAGAGCACTTGGTTTCCATGGCAGCGGGAAATGGCTTGGGCGCTGAACTTGTGTTTTTCTGTGGAGTTTTGAGTGCTTTGAATGAGGAGCTCCATGTTAGTTTAGTGTGGGTGCTCAACCTGCTTGATTCCATCCCACTGGACTCAATGGGCATTGGACCGGAAGTGACCAAACAGGGTTTCCTAGAACGCTGCTAGCACAGCTGATGGTATGTGAAGTTCATGAGGCAGGTGGAGTTGTTTTTGCACTGGAAGAGCTGTGCTGCTGCTTCGGGCAGTTGCCATTCACCACCGCCCTGAGTCCCCTAGGTGTCATATCCACATTCAGACATATGTGGTGCCAGAGCACTTGGTTTCCATGGCAGCGGGAAATGGCTTGTGCGCTGAACTTGTGTTTGGCTGTGGAGTTTTGAGTGCCTTGAGTGAGGAGCTCCATGTTAGTTTAGTGTGGGTGCTCAACCTGCTTGATTCCATCCCACTGGACTCAATGGGCATTGGACCGGAAGTGACCAAACAGGGTTTCCTAGAACGCTGCTAGCACAGCTGATGGTATGTGAAGTGAATGAGGCAGGTGGAGTTGTTTTGGCACTGGAAGAGCTGTGCTGTTGCTTCGGGCAGTTGCCATTCACCACCGCCCTGAGTTTCCTAGTTGTCATATCCACTTTCAGACATATGTGGTGCCAGAGCACTTGGTTTTCGTGGCAGCGGGAAATGGCTTGGGCGTTGAACTTGTGTTTGGCAGTGGAGTTTTGAGCGCCTTGAGTGAGGAGCTCCATGTTAGTTTAGTGTGGGTGCTCAACCTGCTTGATTCCATCCCACTGGGCTCAATGGGCATTGGACCGGAAGTGACCAAACAGGGTTTCCTTGATAGCTGCTAGCACAGCTGATGGTATGTGAAGTTCATGAGGCAGGTGGAGTTGTTTTGGCACTGGAAGAGTTGTGCTGCTGCTTCGGGCAGTTGCCATTCACCACCGCCCTGAGTTCCCTAGGTGTCATATCCACTTTCAGACATATGTGGTGCCAGAGCACTTGGTTTGCATGGCAGCGGGAAATGGCTTTTGCACTGAACTTGTGTTTGGCTGTGGAGTTTTGAGCGCCTTGAGTGAGGAGCTCCATGTTAGTTTAGTGTGGGTGCTCAACCTGCTTGATTCCATCCCACTGGGCTCAATGGGCATTGGACCGGAAGTGACCAAACAGGGTTTCCTAGAACGCTGCTAGCACAGCTGATGGTATGTGAAGTGAATGAGGCAGGTGGAGTTGTTTTGGCACTGGAGGAGTGTGCTGTTGCTTCGGGCAGTTGCCATTCACCACCGCCCTGAGTTTCCTAGTTGTCATATCCACTTTCAGACATATGTGGTGCCAGAGCACTTGGTTTCCATGGCAGCGGGAAATGGCTTGGGCGCTGAACTTGTGTTTGGCTGTGGAGTTTTGAGTGCCTTGAGTTAGGAGCTCCATGTTAGTTTAGTGTGGGTGCTCAACCTGCTTGATTCCATCCCACTGGGCTCAATGGGCATTGGACCGGAAGTGACCAAACAGGGTTTCCTAGAACGCTGCTAGCACAGCTGATGGTATGTGAAGTGAATGAGGCAGGTGGAGTTGTTTTGGCACTGGAGGAGTGTGCTGTTGCTTCGGGCAGTTGCCATTCACCACCGCCCTGAGTTTCCTAGTTGTCATATCCACTTTCAGACATATGTGGTGCCAGAGCACTTGGTTTCCATGGCAGCGGGAAATGGCTTGGGCGCTGAACTTGTGTTTGGCAGTGGAGTGTTGAGTGCCTTGAGTGAGGAGCTCCATGTTAGTTTAGTGTGGGTGCTCAACCTGCTTGATTCCATCCCACTGGGCTCAATGGGCATTGGACCGGAAGTGACCAAACAGGGTTTCCTTGATAGCTGCTAGCACAGCTGATGGTATGTGAAGTTCATGAGGCAGGTGGAGTTGTTTTGGCACTGGAAGAGCTGTGCTGCTGCTTCGGGCAGTTGCCATTCACCACCGCCCTGAGTTCCCTAGGTGTCATATCCACTTTCAGACATATGTGGTGCCAGAGCACTTGGTTTCCATGGCAGCGGGAAATGGCTTTTGCACTGAACTTGTGTTTGGCTGTGGAGTTTTGAGCGCCTTGAGTGAGGAGCTCCATGTTAGTTTAGTGTGGGTGCTCAACCTGCTTGATTCCATCCCACTGGGCTCAATGGGCATTGGACCGGAAGTGACCAAACAGGGTTTCCTAGAATGCTGCTAGCACAGCTGATGGTATGTGAAGTTCATGAGGCAGGTGAAGTTGTTTTGGCACTGAAAGAGCTGTGCTGCTGCTTCGGGCAGTTGTCATTCACCAACGCCGTGAGTTCCCTAGGTGTCATATCCACTTTCAGACATATGTGGTGCCAGAGCACTTGGTTTCCATGGCAGCGGGAAATGGCTTTTGCACTGAACTTGTGTTTGGCTGTGGAGTTTTGAGCGCCTTGAGTTAGGAGCTCCATGTTAGTTTAGTGTGGGTGCTCAACCTGCTTGATTCCATCCCACTGGGCTCAATGGGCATTGGACCGGAAGTGACCAAACAGGGTTTCCTTGATAGCTGCTAGCACAGCTGATGGTATGTGAAGTGAATGAGGCAGGTGGAGTTGTTTTGGCACTGGAAGAGCTGTGCTGCTGCTTCGGGCAGTTGCCATTCACCACCGCCCTGAGTCCCCTAGATGTCATATCCACTTTCGGACATATGTGGTGCCAGAGCACTTGGTTTCCATGGCAGCGGGAAATGGCTTTTGCACTGAACTTGTGTTTGGCTGTGGAGTTTTGAGTGCCTTGAGTGAGGAGCTCCATGTTAGTTTAGTGTGGGTGCTCAACCTGCTTGATTCCATCCCACTGGGCTCAATGGGCATTGGACCGGAAGTGACCAAACAGGTTTTCCTAGAACGCTGCTAGCACAGCTGATGGTATGTGAAGTGAATGAGGCAGGTGGAGTTGTTTTGGCACTGGAAGAGCTGTGCTGTTGCTTCGGGCAGTTGCCATTCACCACCGCCCTGAGATCCCTAGGTGTCATATCCACTTTCAGACATATGTGGTGCCAGAGCACTTGGTTTCCATGGCAGCGGGAAATGGCTTGGGCGCTGAACTTGTGTTTGGCTGTGGAGTTTTGAGCGCCTTGAGTTAGGAGCTCCATGTTAGTTTAGTGTGGGTGCTCAACCTGCTTGATTCCATCCCACTGGGCTCAATGGCCATTGGACCGGAAGTGACCAAACAGGGTTTCCTTGATAGCTGCTAGCACAGCTGATGGTATGTGAAGTGAATGAGGCAGGTGGAGTTGTTTTGGCACTGGAAGAGCTGTGCTGCTGCTTCGGGCACTTGCCATTCACCACCGCCCTGAGTCCCCTAGGTGTCATATCCACTTTCAGACATATGTGGTGCCAGAGCACTTGGTTTCCATGGCAGCGGGAAATGGCTTGGGCGCTGAACTTGTGTTTGGCTGTGGAGTTTTGAGCGCCTTGAGTGAGGAGCTCCATGTTAGTTTAGTGTGGGTGCTCCACCTGCTTGATTCCATCCCACTGGGCTCAATGGGCATTGGACCGGAAGTGGCCAAACAGGGTTTCCTAGATAGCTGCTAGCACAGCTGATGGTATTTGAAGTTCATGAGGCAGGTGGAGTTGTTTTGGCACTGGAGGAGTGTGCTGCTGCTTCGGGCAGTTGCCATTCACCACCGCCCTGAGTTTCCTAGTTGTCATATCCACTTTCAGACATATGTGGTGCCAGAGCACTTGGTTTCCATGGCAGCGGGAAATGGCTGGGGCGCTGAACTTGTGTTTGGCTGTGGAGTTTTGAGCGCCTTGAGTGAGGAGCTCCATGTTAGTTTAGTGTGGGTGCTCAACCTGCTTGATTCCATCCCACAGGACTCAATGGCCATTGGACCGGAAGTGACCAAACAGGGTTTCCTAGAACGCTGCTAGCACAGCTGATGGTATGTGAAGTTCATGAGGCAGGTGGAGTTGTTTTGGCACTGGAGGAGTGTGCTGTTGCTTCGGGCAGTTGCCATTCACCACCGCCCTGAGTTTCCTAGTTCCCTAGGTGTCATATCCACTTTCAGACATATGTGGTGCCAGAGCACTTGGTTTCCATGGCAGCGGGAAATGGCTTGGGCGCTGAACTTGTGCTTGGCTGTGGAGTTTTGAGTGCCTTGAGTGAGGAGCTCCATGTGAGTTTAGTGTGGGTGCTCAACCTGCTTGATTCCATCCCACTGGGCTCAATGGGCATTGGACCGGAAGTGACCAAACAGGGTTTCCTTGATAGCTGCTAGCACAGCTGATGGTATGTGAAGTGAATGAGGCAGATGGAGTTGTTTTGGCACTGGAAGAGCTGTGCTGCTGCTTCTGGCAGTTGCCATTCACCACCAACCTGAGATCCCTAGGTGTCATATCCACTTTCAGACATATGTGGTGCCAGAGCACTTGGTTTCCATGGCAGCGTGAAATCGCTGGGGCGCTGAACTTGTGCTTGGCTGTGGAGTTTTGAGCGCCTTTAGTGAGGAGCTCCATGTTAGTTTAGTGTGGGTGCTCCACCTGCTTGATTCCATCCCACTGGGCTCAATGGCCATTGGACCGGAAGTGACCAAACAGGGTTTCCTAGATAGCTGCTAGCACAGCTGATGGTATGTGAAGTGAATGAGGCAGGTGGAGTTGTTTTGGCACTGGAGGAGCTGTGCTGCTGCTTTGGGCAGTTGCCATTCACCACCGCCCTGAGTCCCCTAGGTGTCATATCCACTTTCAGACATATGTGGTGCCAGAGCACTTGGTTTCCATGGCAGCGGGAAATGGCTTTTGCACTGAACTTGTGTTTGGCTGTGGAGTTTTGAGCGCCTTGAGTGAGGAGCTCCATGTTAGTTTAGTGTGGGTGCTCAACCTGCTTGATTCCATCCCACTGGGCTCAATGGGCATTGGACCGGAAGTGACCAAACAGGGTTTCCTAGAACGCTGCTAGCACAGCTGATGGTATTTGAAGATCATGAGGCAGGTTTAGTTGTTTTGGCACTGGAGGAGTGTGCTGCTGCTTTGGGCAGTTGCCATTCACCACCGCCCTGAGTTCCCTAGGTGTCATATCCACTTTCAGACATATGTGGTGCCAGAGCACTTGGTTTCCATGGCAGCGGGAAAAGGCTTTTGCACTGAACTTGTGCTTGGCTATGGAGTTTTGAGCGCCTTGAGTGAGGAGCTCCATGTTAGTTTAGTGTGGGTGCTCAACCTGCTTGATTCCATCCCACTGGGCTCAATGGGCATTGGACCGGAAGTGACCAAACAGGGTTTCCTAGAACGCTGCTAGCACAGCTGATGGTATGTGAAGTGAATGAGGCAGGTGGAGTTGTTGTGGCACTGGAGGAGTGTGCTGCTGCTTTGGGCAGTTTCCATTCACCACCGCCCTGAGTTCCCTAGGTGTCATATCCACTTTCAGACATATGTGGTGCCAGAGCACTTGGTTTCCATGGCAGCGGGAAATGGCTTGGGCGCTGAACTTGTGTTTGGCTGTGGGGTTTTCAGCGCCTTTAGTGAGAAGCTCCATGTTAGTTTAGTGTGGGTGCTCCACCTGCTTGATTCCATCCCACTGGGCTCAATGGGCATTGGACCAGAAGTGACCAAACAGGGTTTCCTAGATGGCTGCTAGCACAGCTGATGGTATGTGAAGTGAATGAGGCAGGTGGAGTTGTTTTGGCACTGGAAGAGCTGTGCTGCTGCTTCGGGCAGTTACCATTCACCAACTCAATGATCCCTATGTGTCATATCCACTTTCAGACATATGTGGTGCCAGAGCACTTGGTTTCCATGGCAGCGGGAAATGGCTTGGGCACTGAACTTGTGCTTGGCTGTGGGGTTTTCAGCGCCTTTAGTGAGAAGCTCCATGTTAGTTTAGTATGGGTGCTCCACCTGCTTGATTCCATCCCACTGGGCTCAATGGGCATTGGACCGGAAGTGACCAAACAGGGTTTCCTAGATGGCTGCTAGCACAGCTGATGGTATGTGAAGTTCATGAGGCAGGTGGAGTTGTTTTGGCACTGGAGGAGCTGTGCTGCTGCTTCGGGCAGTTGCCATTCACCACCGCCCTGAGTTCCCTAGGTGTCATATCCACTTTCAGACATATGTGGTGCCAGAGCACTTGGTTTCCATGGCAGCGGGAAATGGCTTTTGCACTGAACTTGTGTTTGGCTGTGGAGTTTTGAGTGCCTTGAGTTAGGAGCTCCATGTTAGTTTAGTGTGGGTGCTCAACCTGCTTGATTCCATCCCACTGGGCTCAATGGCCATTGGACCGGAAGTGACCAAACTGGGTTTCCTAGATAGCTGCTAGCACAGCTGATGGTATGTGAAGTTCATAAGGCAGGTGGAGTTGTTTTGGCACTGGAAGAGCTGTGCTGCTGCTTCGGGCAGTTGCCATTCACCACCGCCCTGAGTCCCCTAGGTGTCATATCCAATTTGAGACATATATGGTGCCAGAGCACTTGGTTTCCATGGCAGCGGGAAATGGCTGGGGCACTGAACTTGTGTTTGGCTGTGGAGTTTTGAGTGCCTTGAGTTAGGAGCTCCATGTTAGTTTAGTGTGGGTGCTCAACCTGCTTGACTCCATCCCACTGGGCTCAATGGGCATTGACCAAAAGTGACCAAACAGGGTTTCCTAGATAGCTGCTAGCACAGCTGATGGTATGTGAAGTGAATGAGGCAGGTGGAGTTGTTTTGGCACTGGAAGAGCTGTGCTGCTGCTTCGGGCAGTTGCCATTCACCACCGCCCTGAGTTCCCTAGGTGTCATATCCACTATCAGACATATGTGGTGCCAGAGCACTTGGTTTCCATGGCAGCGGGAAATGGCTTTTGCACTGAACTTGTGTTTGGCTGTGCAGTTTAGAGCGCCTTGAGTTAGGAGCTCCATGTTAGTTTAGTGTGGGTGCTCAACCTGCTTGATTCCATCCCACTGGGCTCAATGGGCATTGACCACAAGTACCAAACAGGGTTTCCTTGATAGCTGCTAGCACAGCTGATGGTATGTGAAGTGAATGAGGCAGGTGGAGTTGTTTTGGCACTGGAAGAGCTGTGCTGCTGCTTCGGGCAGTTGCCATTCACCACCGCCCTGAGTTCTCTAGGTGTCATATCCACTTTCAGACATATGTGGTGCCAGAGCACTTGGTTTCCATGGCAGCGGGAAATGGCTTGGGCGCTGAACTTGTGTTTGGCTGTGGAGTTTTGAGCGCCTTGAGTGAGGAGCTCCATGTTAGTTTAGTGTGGGTGCTCAACCTGCTTGATTCCATCCCACTGGGCTCAATGGCCATTGGACCGGAAGTGACCAAACAGGGTTTCCTAGAACGCTGCTAGCACAGCTGATGGTGTGTGAAGTGAGTGAGGCAAGTGGAGTTGTTTTGGCACTGGAAGTCTGTGCTGCTGCTTCGGGCAGTTGCCATTCACCACCGCCCTGAGTTCCCTAGGTGTCATATCCACTTTCAGACATATGTGGTGCCAGAGCACTTGGTTTCCATGGCAGCGGGAAATGGCTTGGGCGCTGAACTTGTGTTTGGCTGTGGAGTTTTGAGCGCCTTGAGTTAGGAGCTCCATGTTAGTTTAGTGTGGATGCTCAACCTGCTTGATTCCATCCCACTGGGCTCAATGGGCATTGACCACAAGTGACCAAACAGGGTTTCCTAGTACGCTGCTAGCACAGCTGATGGTATGTGAAGTGAATGAGGCAGATGGAGTTGTTTTGGCACTGGAAGAGCTGTGCTGCTGCTTCGGGCAGTTGCCATTCACCAACGCCGTGAGTTCCCTAGGTGTCATATCCACTTTCAGACATATGTGGTGCCAGAGCACTTGGTTTCCATGGCAGCGGGAAATGGCTTGGGCGCTGAACTTGTGTTTGGCTGTGGAGTTTTGAGCGCCTTGAGTGAGGAGCTCCATGTTAGTTTAGTGTGGTTGCTCAACCTGCTTGATTCCATCCCACTGGGCTCAATGGGCATTGGACCGGAAGTGACCAAACTGGGTTTCCTAGATAGCTGCTAGCACAGCTGATGGTATGTGAAGTTCATGAGGCAGGTGGAGTTGTTTTGGCACTGGAAGAGCTGTGCTGCTGCTTCGGGCAGTTGCCATACTCCACCGCCTTGATTTCCCTAGGTGTCATATCCACTTTCAGACATATGTGGTGCCAGAGCACTTGGTTTCCATGGCAGCGGGAAATGGCTTTTGCACTGAACTTGTGTTTGGCTGTGGAGTTTTGAGTGCCTTGAGTTAGGAGCTTCATGTTAGTTTAGTGTGGGTGCTCAACCTGCTTGATTCCATCCCACTGGGCTCAATGGCCATTGGACCGGAAGTGACCAAACAGGGTTTCCTTGATAGCTGCTAGCACAGCTGATGGTATGTGAATTGAATGAGGCAGGTGGAGTTGTTTTGGCACTGGAAGAGCTGTGCTGCTGCTTCGGGCAGTTGCCATTCACCACCGCCCTGAGATCCCTAGTTGTCATATCCACTTTCAGACATATGTGGTGCCAGAACACTTGGTTTCCATGGCAGCGGGAAACGGCTTCAGCACTGAACTTGTGTTTGGCTGTGGAGTTTTGAGTGCCTGGAGTGAGGAGCTCCATGTTAGTTTAGTGTGGGTGCTCAACCTGCTTGATTCCATCCCACTGGGCTCAATGGGCATTGGACCGGAAGTGACCAAACAGAGTTTCCTAGATAGCTGCTAGCACAGCTGATGGTATGTGAAGTGAATGAGGCAGGTGGAGTTGTTTTGGCACTGGAAGAGCTGTGCTGCTGCTTCGGGCAGTTACCATTCACCAACTCACTGATCCCTAGGTGTCATATCCACTTTCAGACATATGTGGTGCCAGAGCACTTGGTTTCCATGGCAGCGGGAAATGGCTTGGGCGCTGAACTTGTGCTTGGCTGTGGGGTTTTCAGCGCCTTTAGTGAGAAGCTCCATGTTAGTTTAGTGTGGGTGCTCCACCTGCTTGATTCCATCCCACTGGGCTCAATGGGCATTGGACCGGAAGTGACCAAACAGGGTTTCCTTGATACCTGCTAGCACAGCTGATGGTATGTGAAGTTCATGAGGCAGGTGGAGTTGTTTTGGCACTGGAAGAGCTGTGCTGCTGCTTCGGGCAGTTGCCATTCACCACCGCCCTGAGTTCCCTAGGTGTCATATCCACTTTCAGACATATGTGGTGCCAGAGCACTTGGTTTCCATGGCAGCGGGAAATGGCTTTTGCACTGAACTTGTGTTTGGCTGTGGAGTTTTGAGTGCCTTGAGTTAGGAGCTCCATGTTAGTTTAGTGTGGGTGCTCAACCTGCTTGATTCCATCCCACTGGGCTCAATGGCCATTGGACCGGAAGTGACCAAACTGGGTTTCCTAGATAGCTGCTAGCACAGCTGATGGTATGTGAAGTTCATAAGGCAGGTGGAGTTGTTTTGGCACTGGAAGAGCTGTGCTGCTGCTTCGGGCAGTTGCCATTCACCACCGCCCTGAGATCCCTAGGTGTCATATCCAATTTGAGACATATATGGTGCCAGAGCACTTGGTTTCCATGGCAGCGGGAAATGGCTGGGGCACTGAACTTGTGTTTGGCTGTGGCGTTTTGAGCGCCTTGAGTGAGGAGCTCCATGTTAGTTTAGTGTGGGTGCTCTACCTGCTTGATTCCATCCCACTGGGCTCAATGGCCATTGGACCGGATGTGACCAAACAGGGTTTCCTAGAACGCTGCTAGCACAGCTGATGGTATGTGAAGTGAATGAGGCAGGTGGAGTTGTTTTGGCACTGGAAGTCTGTGCTGCTGCTTCGGGCAGTTGCCATTCACCACCGCCCTGAGTTCCCTAGGTGTCATATCCACTTTCAGACATATGTGGTGCCAGAGCACTTGGTTTCCATGGCAGCGGGAAATGGCTTTTGCACTGAACTTGGGTTTGGCTGTGGAGTTTTGAGCGCCTTGAGTTAGGAGCTCCATGTTAGTTTAGTGTGGATGCTCCACCTGCTTGATTCCATCCCACTGGGCTCAATGGGCATTGACCACAAGTGACCAAACATGGTTTCCTAGATAGCTGCTAGCACAGCTGATGGTATGTGAAGTGAATGAGGCAGATGGAGTTGTTTTGGCACTGGAAGAGCTGTGCTGCTGCTTCGGGCAGTTGCCATTCACCACCGCCCTGAGATCCCTAGGTGTCATATCCACTTTCAGACATATGTGGTGCCAGAGCACTTGGTTTCCATGGCAGCGGGAAATGGCTTGGGCGCTGAACTTGTGTTTGGCTGTGGAGTTTTGAGCGCCTTGAGTGAGGAGCTCCATGTTAGTTTAGTGTGGGTGCTCTACCTGCTTGATTCCATCCCACTGGGCTCAATGGCCATTGGACCGGAAGTGACCAAACAGGGTTTCCTAGATGGCTGCTAGCACAGCTGATGGTATGTGAAGTGAATGAGGCAGGTGGAGTTGTTTTGGCACTGGAAGAGCTGTGCTGCTGCTTCGGGCAGTTGCCATTCACCACCGCCCTGAGTTCCTTAGGTGTCATACCCACTTTCAGACATATGTGGTGCCAGAGCACTTGGTTTCCATGGCAGCGGGAAATGGCTTGGGCGCTGAACTTGTGTTTGGCTGTGGAGTTTTGAGAGCCTTGAGTGAGGAGCTCCATGTTAGTTTAGTGTGGGTGCTCAACCTGCTTGATTCCATCCCACTGGGCTCAATGGGCATTGGACCGGAAGTGACCAAACAGGGTTTCCTTGAACGCTGCTAGCACAGCTGATGGTATGTGAAGTGAATGAGGCAGGTGGAGTTGTTTTGGCACTGGAAGAGCTGTGCTGCTGCTTCGGGCAGGTACCATTCAC
The DNA here is from genome assembly GCF_030435755.1 of Ochotona princeps. NCBI lineage: Eukaryota > Metazoa > Chordata > Mammalia > Lagomorpha > Ochotonidae > Ochotona > Ochotona princeps. Next base: position 102,618,719 of record NC_080835.1, on the reverse strand, counting down.
CAACTCACTGATCCCTATGTGTCATATCCACTTTCAGACATATGTGGTGCCAGAGCACTTGGTTTCCATGGCAGCGGGAAATGGCTTGGGCGCTGAACTTGTGCTTGGCTGTGGGGTTTTCAGCGCCTTTAGTGAGAAGCTCCATGTTAGTTTAGTGTGGGTGCTCCACCTGCTTGATTCCATCCCACTGGGCTCAATGGGCATTGGACCGGAAGTGACCAAACAGGGTTTCCTTGATACCTGCTAGCACAGCTGATGGTATGTGAAGTTCATGAGGCAGGTGGAGTTGTTTTGGCACTGGAAGAGCTGTGCTGCTGCTTCGGGCAGTTGCCATTCACCACCGCCCTGAGTTCCCTAGGTGTCATATCCACTTTCAGACATATGTGGTGCCAGAGCACTTGGTTTCCATGGCAGCGGGAAATGGCTTTTGCACTGAACTTGTGTTTGGCTGTGGAGTTTTGAGTGCCTTGAGTTAGGAGCTCCATGTTAGTTTAGTGTGGGTGCTCAACCTGCTTGATTCCATCCCACTGGGCTCAATGGCCATTGGACCGGAAGTGACCAAACTGGGTTTCCTAGATAGCTGCTAGCACAGCTGATGGTATGTGAAGTTCATAAGGCAGGTGGAGTTGTTTTGGCACTGGAAGAGCTGTGCTGCTGCTTCGGGCAGTTGCCATTCACCACCGCCCTGAGATCCCTAGGTGTCATATCCAATTTGAGACATATATGGTGCCAGAGCACTTGGTTTCCATGGCAGCGGGAAATGGCTGGGGCACTGAACTTGTGTTTGGCTGTGGCGTTTTGAGCGCCTTGAGTGAGGAGCTCCATGTTAGTTTAGTGTGGGTGCTCTACCTGCTTGATTCCATCCCACTGGGCTCAATGGCCATTGGACCGGATGTGACCAAACAGGGTTTCCTAGAACGCTGCTAGCACAGCTGATGGTATGTGAAGTGAATGAGGCAGGTGGAGTTGTTTTGGCACTGGAAGTCTGTGCTGCTGCTTCGGGCAGTTGCCATTCACCACCGCCCTGAGTTCCCTAGGTGTCATATCCACTTTCAGACATATGTGGTGCCAGAGCACTTGGTTTCCATGGCAGCGGGAAATGGCTTTTGCACTGAACTTGGGTTTGGCTGTGGAGTTTTGAGCGCCTTGAGTTAGGAGCTCCATGTTAGTTTAGTGTGGATGCTCCACCTGCTTGATTCCATCCCACTGGGCTCAATGGGCATTGACCACAAGTGACCAAACAGGGTTTCCTAGATAGCTGCTAGCACAGCTGATGGTATGTGAAGTGAATGAGGCAGATGGAGTTGTTTTGGCACTGGAAGAGCTGTGCTGCTGCTTCGGGCAGTTGCCATTCACCACCGCCCTGAGATCCCTAGGTGTCATATCCACTTTCAGACATATGTGGTGCCAGAGCACTTGGTTTCCATGGCAGCGGGAAATGGCTTGGGCGCTGAACTTGTGTTTGGCTGTGGAGTTTTGAGCGCCTTGAGTGAGGAGCTCCATGTTAGTTTAGTGTGGGTGCTCTACCTGCTTGATTCCATCCCACTGGGCTCAATGGCCATTGGACCGGAAGTGACCAAACAGGGTTTCCTAGATGGCTGCTAGCACAGCTGATGGTATGTGAAGTGAATGAGGCAGGTGGAGTTGTTTTGGCACTGGAAGAGCTGTGCTGCTGCTTCGGGCAGTTGCCATTCACCACCGCCCTGAGTTCCTTAGGTGTCATACCCACTTTCAGACATATGTGGTGCCAGAGCACTTGGTTTCCATGGCAGCGGGAAATGGCTTGGGCGCTGAACTTGTGTTTGGCTGTGGAGTTTTGAGAGCCTTGAGTGAGGAGCTCCATGTTAGTTTAGTGTGGGTGCTCAACCTGCTTGATTCCATCCCACTGGGCTCAATGGGCATTGGACCGGAAGTGACCAAACAGGGTTTCCTAGAACGCTGCTAGCACAGCTGATGGTATGTGAAGTGAATGAGGCAGGTGGAGTTGTTTTGGCACTGGAAGAGCTGTGCTGCTGCTTCGGGCAGGTACCATTCACCAACTCACTGATCCCTATGTGTCATATCCACTTTCAGACATATGTGGTGCCAGAGCACTTGGTTTCCATGGCAGCGGGAAATGGCTTGGGCACTGAACTTGTGCTTGGCTGTGGGGTTTTCAGCGCCTTTAGTGAGAAGCTCCATGTTAGTTTAGTGTGGGTGCTCCACCTGCTTGATTCCATCCCACTGGGCTCAATGGGCATTGGACCGGAAGTGACCAAACAGGGTTTCCTAGATGGCTGCTAGCACAGCTGATGGTATGTGAAGTTCATGAGGCAGGTGGAGTTGTTTTGGCACTGGAGGAGCTGTGCTGCTGCTTCGGGCAGTTGCCATTCACCACCGCCCTGAGTTCCCTAGGTGTCATATCCACTTTCAGACATATGTGGTGCCAGAGCACTTGGTTTCCATGGCAGCGGGAAATGGCTTTTGCACTGAACTTGTGTTTGGCTGTGGAGTTTAGAGCGCCTTGAGTTAGGAGCTCCATGTTAGTTTAGTGTGGGTGCTCAACCTGCTTGATTCCATCCCACTGGGCTCAATGGGCATTGACCACAAGTACCAAACAGGGTTTCCTAGTACGCTGCTAGCACAGCTGATGGTATGTGAAGTGAATGAGGCAGGTGGAGTTGTTTTGGCACTGGAAGAGCTGTGCTGCTGCTTCGGGCAGTTGCCATTCACCACCGCCCTGAGATCCCTAGTTGTCATATCCACTTTCAGACATATGTGGTGCCAGAGCACTTGGTTTCCATGGCAGCGGGAAATGGCTTGGGCGCTGAACTTGTGTTTGGCTGTGGAGTTTTGAGCGCCTTGAGTGAGGAGCTCCATGTTAGTTTAGTGTGGGTGCTCTACCTGCTTGATTCCATCCCACTGGGCTCAATGGCCATTGGACCGGATGTGACCAAACAGGGTTTCCTAGAACGCTGCTAGCACAGCTGATGGTATGTGAAGTTCATGAGGCAGGTGGAGTTGTTTTGGCACTGGAAGTCTGTGCTGCTGCTTCGGGCAGTTGCCATTCACCACCGCCCTGAGTTCCCTAGGTGTCATATCCACTTTCAGACATATGTGGTGCCAGAGCACTTGGTTTCCATGGCAGCGGGAAATGGCTTTTGCACTGAACTTGGGTTTGGCTGTGGAGTTTTGAGCGCCTTGAGTTAGGAGCTCCATGTTAGTTTAGTGTGGATGCTCCACCTGCTTGATTCCATCCCACTGGGCTCAATGGGCATTGACCAAAAGTGACCAAACAGGGTTTCCTAGATAGCTGCTAGCACAGCTGATGGTATGTGAAGTGAATGAGGCAGATGGAGTTGTTTTGGCACTGGAAGAGCTGTGCTGCTGCTTCGGGCAGTTGCCATTCACCACCGCCCTGAGATCCCTAGGTGTCATATCCACTTTCAGACATATGTGGTGCCAGAGCACTTGGTTTCCATGGCAGCGGGAAATGGCTTGGGCGCTGAACTTGTGTTTGGCTGTGGAGTTTTGAGCGCCTTGAGTGAGGAGCTCCATGTTAGTTTAGTGTGGGTGCTCTACCTGCTTGATTCCATCCCACTGGGCTCAATGGCCATTGGACCGGAAGTGACCAAACAGGGTTTCCTAGATGGCTGCTAGCACAGCTGATGGTATGTGAAGTTCATGAGGCAGGTGGAGTTGTTTTGGCACTGGAAGAGCTGTGCTGCTGCTTCGGGCAGTTGCCATTCACCACCGCCCTGAGTTCCTTAGGTGTCATATCCACTTTCAGACATATGTGGTGCCAGAGCACTTGGTTTCCATGGCAGCGGGAAATGGCTTGGGCGCTGAACTTGTGTTTGGCTGTGGAGTTTTGAGCGCCTTGAGTGAGGAGCTCCATGTTAGTTTAGTGTGGGTGCTCAACCTGCTTGATTCCATCCCACTGGGCTCAATGGGCATTGGACCGGAAGTGACCAAACAGGGTTTCCTAGAACGCTGCTAGCACAGCTGATGGTATGTGAAGTGAATGAGGCAGGTGGAGTTGTTTTGGCACTGTAAGAGCTGTGCTGCTGCTTCGGGCAGGTACCATTCACCAACTCACTGATCCCTATGTGTCATATCCACTTTCAGACATATGTGGTGCCAGAGCACTTGGTTTCCATGGCAGCGGGAAAAGGCTTGGGCACTGAACTTGTGCTTGGCTGTGGGGTTTTCAGCGCCTTTAGTGAGAAGCTCCATGTTAGTTTAGTGTGGGTGCTCCACCTGCTTGATTCCATCCCACTGGGCTCAATGGGCATTGACCACAAGTGACCAAACAGGGTTTCCTAGATGGCTGCTAGCACAGCTGATGGTATGTGAAGTTCATGAGGCAGGTGGAGTTGTTTTGGCACTGGAGGAGCTGTGCTGCTGCTTCGGGCAGTTGCCATTCACCACCGCCCTGAGTTCCCTAGGTGTCATATCCACTTTCAGACATATGTGGTGCCAGAGCACTTGGTTTCCATGGCAGCGGGAAATGGCTTTTGCACTGAACTTGTGTTTGGCTGTGGAGTTTTGAGTGCCTTGAGTTAGGAGCTCCATGTTAGTTTAGTGTGGGTGCTCAACCTGCTTGATTCCATCCCACTGGGCTCAATGGCCATTGGACCGGAAGTGACCAAACTGGGTTTCCTAGATAGCTGCTAGCACAGCTGATGGTATGTGAAGTTCATAAGGCAGGTGGAGTTGTTTTGGCACTGGAAGAGCTGTGCTGCTGCTTCGGGCAGTTGCCATTCACCACCGCCCTGAGATCCCTAGGTGTCATATCCAATTTGAGACATATATGGTGCCAGAGCACTTGGTTTCCATGGCAGCGGGAAATGGCTGGGGCACTGAACTTGTGTTTGGCTGTGGCGTTTTGAGCGCCTTGAGTGAGGAGCTCCATGTTAGTTTAGTGTGGGTGCTCAACCTGCTTGACTCCATCCCACTGGGCTCAATGGGCATTGACCAAAAGTGACCAAACGGGGTTTCCTAGATAGCTGCTAGCACAGCTGATGGTATGTGAAGTTCATGAGGCAGGTGGAGTTGTTTTGGCACTGGAAGAGCTGTGCTGCTGCTTCGGGCAGTTGCCATTCACCACCGCCCTGAGTTCCCTAGGTGTCATATCCACTTTCAGACATATGTGGTGCCAGAGCACTTGGTTTCCATGGCAGCGGGAAATGGCTTTTGCACTGAACTTGTGTTTGGCTGTGGAGTTTAGAGCGCCTTGAGTTAGGAGCTCCATGTTAGTTTAGTGTGGGTGCTCAACCTGCTTGATTCCATCCCACTGGGCTCAATGGGCATTGACCACAAGTACCAAACAGGGTTTCCTTGATAGCTGCTAGCACAGCTGATGGTATGTGAAGTGAATGAGGCAGGTGGAGTTGTTTTGGCACTGGAAGAGCTGTGCTGCTGCTTCGGGCAGTTGCCATTCACCACCGCCCTGAGATCCCTAGGTGTCATATCCACTTTCAGACATATGTGGTGCCAGAGCACTTGGTTTCCATGGCAGCGGGAAATGGCTTGGGCGCTGAACTTGTGTTTGGCTGTGGAGTTTTGAGCGTCTTGAGTGAGGAGCTCCATGTTAGTTTAGTGTGGGTGCTCTACCTGCTTGATTCCATCCCACTGGGCTCAATGGCCATTGGACCGGATGTGACCAAACAGGGTTTCCTAGAACGCTGCTAGCACAGCTGATGGTATGTGAAGTGAATGAGGCAGGTGGAGTTGTTTTGGCACTGGAAGTCTGTGCTGCTGCTTCGGGCAGTTGCCATTCACCACCGCCCTGAGTTCCCTAGGTGTCATATCCACTTTCAGACATATGTGGTGCCAGAGCACTTGGTTTCCATGGCAGCGGGAAATGGCTTTTGCACTGAACTTGGGTTTGGCTGTGGAGTTTTGAGCGCCTTGAGTTAGGAGCTCCATGTTAGTTTAGTGTGGATGCTCCACCTGCTTGATTCCATCCCACTGGGCTCAATGGGCATTGACCACAAGTGACCAAACAGGGTTTCCTAGATAGCTGCTAGCACAGCTGATGGTATGTGAAGTGAATGAGGCAGATGGAGTTGTTTTGGCACTGGAAGAGCTGTGCTGCTGCTTCGGGCAGTTGCCATTCACCACCGCCCTGAGATCCCTAGGTGTCATATCCACTTTCAGACATATGTGGTGCCAGAGCACTTGGTTTCCATGGCAGCGGGAAATGGCTTGGGCGCTGAACTTGTGTTTGGCTGTGGAGTTTTGAGCGCCTTGAGTGAGGAGCTCCATGTTAGTTTAGTGTGGGTGCTCTACCTGCTTGATTCCATCCCACTGGGCTCAATGGCCATTGGACCGGAAGTGACCAAACAGGGTTTCCTAGATGGCTGCTAGCACAGCTGATGGTATGTGAAGTGAATGAGGCAGGTGGAGTTGTTTTGGCACTGGAAGAGCTGTGCTGCTGCTTCGGGCAGTTGCCATTCACCACCGCCCTGAGTTCCTTAGGTGTCATACCCACTTTCAGACATATGTGGTGCCAGAGCACTTGGTTTCCATGGCAGCGGGAAATGGCTTGGGCGCTGAACTTGTGTTTGGCTGTGGAGTTTTGAGAGCCTTGAGTGAGGAGCTCCATGTTAGTTTAGTGTGGGTGCTCAACCTGCTTGATTCCATCCCACTGGGCTCAATGGGCATTGGACCGGAAGTGACCAAACAGGGTTTCCTAGAACGCTGCTAGCACAGCTGATGGTATGTGAAGTGAATGAGGCAGGTGGAGTTGTTTTGGCACTGGAAGAGCTGTGCTGCTGCTTCGGGCAGGTACCATTCACCAACTCACTGATCCCTATGTGTCATATCCACTTTCAGACATATGTGGTGCCAGAGCACTTGGTTTCCATGGCAGCGGGAAATGGCTTGGGCACTGAACTTGTGCTTGGCTGTGGGGTTTTCAGCGCCTTTAGTGAGAAGCTCCATGTTAGTTTAGTGTGGGTGCTCCACCTGCTTGATTCCATCCCACTGGGCTCAATGGGCATTGGACCGGAAGTGACCAAACAGGGTTTCCTAGATGGCTGCTAGCACAGCTGATGGTATGTGAAGTTCATGAGGCAGGTGGAGTTGTTTTGGCACTGGAGGAGCTGTGCTGCTGCTTCGGGCAGTTGCCATTCACCACCGCCCTGAGTTCCCTAGGTGTCATATCCACTTTCAGACATATGTGGTGCCAGAGCACTTGGTTTCCATGGCAGCGGGAAATGGCTTTTGCACTGAACTTGTGTTTGGCTGTGGAGTTTAGAGCGCCTTGAGTTAGGAGCTCCATGTTAGTTTAGTGTGGGTGCTCAACCTGCTTGATTCCATCCCACTGGGCTCAATGGGCATTGACCACAAGTACCAAACAGGGTTTCCTAGTACGCTGCTAGCACAGCTGATGGTATGTGAAGTGAATGAGGCAGGTGGAGTTGTTTTGGCACTGGAAGAGCTGTGCTGCTGCTTCGGGCAGTTGCCATTCACCACCGCCCTGAGATCCCTAGGTGTCATATCCACTTTCAGACATATGTGGTGCCAGAGCACTTGGTTTCCATGGCAGCGGGAAATGGCTTGGGCGCTGAACTTGTGTTTGGCTGTGGAGTTTTGAGCGCCTTGAGTGAGGAGCTCCATGTTAGTTTAGTGTGGGTGCTCTACCTGCTTGATTCCATCCCACTGGGCTCAATGGCCATTGGACCGGATGTGACCAAACAGGGTTTCCTAGAACGCTGCTAGCACAGCTGATGGTATGTGAAGTTCATGAGGCAGGTGGAGTTGTTTTGGCACTGGAAGTCTGTGCTGCTGCTTCGGGCAGTTGCCATTCACCACCGCCCTGAGTTCCCTAGGTGTCATATCCACTTTCAGACATATGTGGTGCCAGAGCACTTGGTTTCCATGGCAGCGGGAAATGGCTTTTGCACTGAACTTGGGTTTGGCTGTGGAGTTTTGAGCGCCTTGAGTTAGGAGCTCCATGTTAGTTTAGTGTGGATGCTCCACCTGCTTGATTCCATCCCACTGGGCTCAATGGGCATTGACCACAAGTGACCAAACAGGGTTTCCTAGATAGCTGCTAGCACAGCTGATGGTATGTGAAGTGAATGAGGCAGATGGAGTTGTTTTGGCACTGGAAGAGCTGTGCTGCTGCTTCGGGCAGTTGCCATTCACCACCGCCCTGAGATCCCTAGGTGTCATATCCACTTTCAGACATATGTGGTGCCAGAGCACTTGGTTTCCATGGCAGCGGGAAATGGCTTGGGCGCTGAACTTGTGTTTGGCTGTGGAGTTTTGAGCGCCTTGAGTGAGGAGCTCCATGTTAGTTTAGTGTGGGTGCTCTACCTGCTTGATTCCATCCCACTGGGCTCAATGGCCATTGGACCGGAAGTGACCAAACAGGGTTTCCTAGATGGCTGCTAGCACAGCTGATGGTATGTGAAGTGAATGAGGCAGGTGGAGTTGTTTTGGCACTGGAAGAGCTGTGCTGCTGCTTCGGGCAGTTGCCATTCACCACCGCCCTGAGTTCCTTAGGTGTCATATCCACTTTCAGACATATGTGGTGCCAGAGCACTTGGTTTCCATGGCAGCGGGAAATGGCTTGGGCGCTGAACTTGTGTTTGGCTGTGGAGTTTTGAGCGCCTTGAGTGAGGAGCTCCATGTTAGTTTAGTGTGGGTGCTCAACCTGCTTGATTCCATCCCACTGGGCTCAATGGGCATTGGACCGGAAGTGACCAAACAGGGTTTCCTAGAACGCTGCTAGCACAGCTGATGGTATGTGAAGTGAATGAGGCAGGTGGAGTTGTTTTGGCACTGGAAGAGCTGTGCTGCTGCTTCGGGCAGGTACCATTCACCAACTCACTGATCCCTATGTGTCATATCCACTTTCAGACATATGTGGTGCCAGAGCACTTGGTTTCCATGGCAGCGGGAAAAGGCTTGGGCACTGAACTTGTGCTTGGCTGTGGGGTTTTCAGCGCCTTTAGTGAGAAGCTCCATGTTAGTTTAGTGTGGGTGCTCCACCTGCTTGATTCCATCCCACTGGGCTCAATGGGCATTGACCACAAGTGACCAAACAGGGTTTCCTAGATGGCTGCTAGCACAGCTGATGGTATGTGAAGTTCATGAGGCAGGTGGAGTTGTTTTGGCACTGGAGGAGCTGTGCTGCTGCTTCGGGCAGTTGCCATTCACCACCGCCCTGAGTTCCCTAGGTGTCATATCCACTTTCAGACATATGTGGTGCCAGAGCACTTGGTTTCCATGGCAGCGGGAAATGGCTTTTGCACTGAACTTGTGTTTGGCTGTGGAGTTTTGAGTGCCTTGAGTTAGGAGCTCCATGTTAGTTTAGTGTGGGTGCTCAACCTGCTTGATTCCATCCCACTGGGCTCAATGGCCATTGGACCGGAAGTGACCAAACTGGGTTTCCTAGATAGCTGGTAGCACAGCTGATGGTATGTGAAGTGAATGAGGCAGGTGGAGTTGTTTTGGCACTGGAAGAGCTGTGCTGCTGCTTCGGGCAGTTGCCATTCACCACCGCCCTGAGATCCCTAGGTGTCATATCCAATTTGAGACATATATGGTGCCAGAGCACTTGGTTTCCATGGCAGCGGGAAATGGCTGGGGCACTGAACTTGTGTTTGGCTGTGGAGTTTTGAGCGCCTTGAGTGAGGAGCTCCATGTTAGTTTAGTGTGGGTGCTCAACCTGCTTGACTCCATCCCACTGGGCTCAATGGGCATTGACCAAAAGTGACCAAACGGGGTTTCCTAGATAGCTGCTAGCACAGCTGATGGTATGTGAAGTGAATGAGGCAGGTGGAGTTGTTTTGGCACTGGAAGAGCTGTGCTGCTGCTTCGGGCAGTTGCCATTCACCACCGCCCTGAGTTCCCTAGGTGTCATATCCACTTTCAGACATATGTGGTGCCAGTGCACTTGGTTTCCATGGCAGCGGGAAATGGCTTTTGCACTGAACTTGTGTTTGGCTGTGCAGTTTAGAGCGCCTTGAGTTAGGAGCTCCATGTTAGTTTAGTGTGGGTGCTCAACCTGCTTGATTCCATCCCACTGGGCTCAATGGGCATTGACCACAAGTACCAAACAGGGTTTCCTTGATAGCTGCTAGCACAGCTGATGGTATGTGAAGTGAATGAGGCAGGTGGAGTTGTTTTGGCACTGGAAGAGCTGTGCTGCTGCTTCGGGCAGTTGCCATTCACCACCGCCCTGAGATCCCTAGGTGTCATATCCACTTTCAGACATATGTGGTGCCAGAGCACTTGGTTTCCATGGCAGCGGGAAATCGCTTGTGCGCTGAACTTGTGTTTGGCTGTGGAGTTTTGAGCGCCTTGAGTGAGGAGCTCCATGTTAGTTTAGTGTGGGTGCTCCACCTGCTTGATTCCATCCCACTGGGCTCAATGGCCATTGGACCGGAAGTGACCAAACAGGGTTTCCTAGAACGCTGCTAGCACAGCTGATGGTATGTGAAGTGAATGAGGCAAGTGGAGTTGTTTTGGCACTGGAAGAGCTGTGCTGCTGCTTCGGGCAGTTGCCATTCACCACCGCCCTGAGTTCCCTAGGTGTCATATCCACTTTCAGACATATGTGGTGCCAGAGCACTTGGTTTCCATGGCAGCGGGAAATGGCTTGGGCGCTGAACTTGTGTTTGGCTGTGGAGTTTTGAGCGCCTTGAGTTAGGAGCTCCATGTTAGTTTAGTGTGGATGCTCAACCTGCTTGATTCCATCCCACTGGGCTCAATGGGCATTGACCACAAGTGACCAAACAGGGTTTCCTAGATAGCTGCTAGCACAGCTGATGGTATGTGAAGTGAATGAGGCAGATGGAGTTGTTTTGGCACTGGAAGTCTGTGCTGCTGCTTCGGGCAGTTGCCATTCACCAACGCCGTGAGTTCCCTAGGTGTCATATCCACTTTCAGACATATGTGGTGCCAGAGCACTTGGTTTCCATGGCAGCGGGAAATGCCTTCAACACTGAACTTGTGTTTGGCTGTGGAGTTTTGAGCGCCTTTAGTGAGGAGCTCCATGTTAGTTTAGTGTGGGTGCTCCACCTGCTTGATTCCATCCCACTGGGCTCAATGGACTTTCGCCCGGAAGTGACCAAACATGGTTTCCTAGATAGCTGCTAGCACAGCTGATGGTATGTGAAGTTCATGAGGCAGGTGGAGTTGTTTTGGCACTGGAGGAGTGTGCTGCTGCTTCGGGCAGTTGCCATTCACCACCGCCCTGAGTTCCTTAGGTGTCATACCCACTTTCAGACATATGTGGTGCCAGAGCACTTGGTTTCCATGGCAGCGGGAAATGGCTTGGGCGCTGAACTTGTGTTTGGCTGTGGAGTTTTGAGCGCCTTGAGTGAGGAGCTTCATGTTAGTTTAGTGTGGGTGCTCAACCTGCTTGATTCCATCCCACTGGGCTCAATGGGCATTGGACCGGAAGTGACCAAACAGGGTTTCCTAGAACGCTGCTAGCACAGCTGATGGTATGTGAAGTGAATGAGGCAAGTGGAGTTGTTTTGGCACTGGAAATCTGTGCTGCTGCTTCGGGCAGTTTCCATTCACCACCGCCCTGAGTTCCCTAGGTGTCATATCCACTTTCAGACATATGTGGTGCCAGAGCACTTGGTTTCCATGGCAGTGGGAAATGGCTTTTGCACTGAACTTGTGCTTGGCTGTATAGTTTTGAGCGCCTTGAGTGAGGAGCTCCATGTTAGTTTAGTGTGGATGCTCAACCTGCTTGATTCCATCCCACTGGGCTCAATGGGCATTGGACCGGAAGTGACCAAACAGGGTTTCCTTGATAGCTGCTAGCACAGCTGATGGTATGTGAAGTTCATGAGGCAGATGGAGTTGTTTTGGCACTGGAAGAGCTGTGCTGCTGCTTCGGGCAGTTGCCATTCACCACCGCCCTGAGTTCCCTAGGTGTCATATCCACTTTCAGACATATGTGGTGCCAGAGCACTTGGTTTCCATGGCAGCGGGAAATCGCTTGGGCGCTGAACTTGTGTTTGGCTGTGGAGTTTTGAGCGCCTTGAGTGAGGAGCTCCATGTTAGTTTAGTGTGGGTGCTCAACCTGCTTGATTCCATCCCACTGGGCTCAATGGGCATTGGACCGGAAGTGACCAAACAGGGTTTCCTAGATAGCTGCTAGCACAGCTGATGGTATGTGAAGTGAATGAGGCAGGTGGAGTTGTTTTGGCACTGGAAGAGCTGTGCTGCTGCTTCGGGCATTTGCCATTCACCACCGCCCTGAGTTCCCTAGGTGTCATATCCACTTTCAGACATATGTGGTGCCAGAACACTTGGTTTCCATGGCAGCGGGAAATGGCTTTTGCACTGAACTTGTGCTTGGCTGTATAGTTTTGAGCGGCTTGAGTGAGAAGCTCCATGTTAGTTTAGTGTGGATGCTCAACCTGCTTGATTCCATCCCACTGGGCTCAATGGGCATTGGACCGGAAGTGACGAAACAGGGTTTCCTAGATAGCTGCTAGCACAGCTGATGGTATGTGAAGTTCATGAGGCAGGTGGAGTTGTTTTGGCACTGGAAGAGCTGTGCTGCTTCTTCGGGCAGTTGCCATTCACCACCGCCCTGAGATCCCTAGGTGTCATATCCACTTTCAGACATATATGGTGCCAGAGCACTTGGTTTCCATGGCAGCGGGAAATCGCTTTTGCACTGAACTTGTGTTTGGCTGTGGAGTTTTGAGCGCCTTGAGTGAGGAGCTCCATGTTAGTTTAGTGTGGGTGCTCAACCTGCTTGATTCCATCCCACTGGGCTCAATGGGCATTGGACCGGAAGTGACCAAACAGGGTTTCCTAGATAGCCGCTAGCACAGCTGATGGTATGTGAAGTGAATGAGGCAGGTGGAGTTGTTTTGGCACTGGAAGAGCTGTGCTGCTGCTTCAGGCAGTTGCCATTCACCAACGCCGTGAGTTCCCTAGGTGTCATATCCACTTTCAGACATATGTGGTGCCAGAGCACTTGGTTTCCATGGCAGCGGGAAATGGCTTGGGCGCTGAACTTGCATTTTGCTGTGGAGTTTTGAGCGCCTTGAGTGAGGAGCTCCATGTTAGTTTAGTGTGGGTACTCCACCTGCTTAATTCCATCCCACTGGGCTCAATGGGCATTGGACCGGAAGTGACCAAACAGGGTTTCCTAGTACGCTGCTAGCACAGCTGATGGTATGTGAAGTTCATGAGGCAGGTGGAGTTGTTTTGGCACTGGTGGAGTGTGCTACTGCTTTGGGCAGTTTCCATTCACCACCGCTCTGAGTTCCCTCGTTTTCTAATCCACTTTCAGACATATGTGGTGCCAGAGCACTTGGTTTCCATGGCAGCGGGAAATGCCTTCAACACTGAACTTGTGTTTGGGTGTGGAGTTTTGAGCGCCTTGAGTGAGGAGCTCCATGTGAGTTTAGTGTGGGTGCTCAACTTGCTTGATTCCATCCCACTGGGCTCAATGGTATTTGGACCGGAAGTGACCAAACAGAGTTTCCTAGATAGCTGGTAGCACAGCTGATGGTATGTGAAGTTCATGAGGCAGGTGGAGTTGTTTTGGCACTGGAAGAGCTGTGCTGCTGCTTCGGGCAGTTGCCATTCACCACCGCCCTGAGTTCCCTAGGTGTCATATCCACTTTCAGACATATGTGGTGCCAGAGCACTTGGTTTCCATGGCAGCGGGAAATGGCTTTTGCACTGAACTTGTGCTTGGCTGTGGAGTTTTGGGCGCCTTGAGTGAGGAGCTTCATGTTAGTTTAGTGTGGGTTCTCAACCTGCTTGATTCGATCCCACAAGACTCAATGGGCATTGGACCGGAAGTGACCAAACAGGGTTTCCTAGATAGCTGCTAGCACAGCTGATGGTATGTGAAGTTCATGAGGCAGGTGGAGTTGTTTTCGCAGTGGAGGAGCTGTGCTGCTGCTTCGGGCAGTTGCCATTCACCACCGCCCTGAGTTCCCTAGGTGTCATACCCACTTTCAGACATATGTGGTGCCAGAGCACTTGGTTTCCATGGCAGCGGGAAATGGCTTGGTCGATGAAATTGGGCTTGGCTGTGGAGTTTTCAGCGCCTTGTGTGAGGAGCTCCATGTTAGTTTAGTGTGGGTTCTCAATCTGCTTGATTCCATCCCACTGGGCTCAATGGGCATTGGACCGGAAGTGACCAAACAGGGTTTCCTAGAACGCTGCTAGCACAGCTGATGGTATGTGAAGTGAATGAGGCAGGTGGAGTTGTTTTGGCACTGGAAGAGCTGTGCTGCTGCTTCGGGCAGGTACCATTCACCAACTCACTGATCCCTATGTGTCATATCCACTTTCAGACATATGTGGTGCCAGAGCACTTGGTTTCCATGGCAGCGGGAAAAGGCTTGGGCACTGAACTTGTGCTTGGCTGTGGGGTTTTCAGCGCCTTTAGTGAGAAGCTCCATGTTAGTTTAGTGTGGGTGCTCAACCTGCTTGATTCCATCCCACTGGGCTCAATGGGCATTGACCACAAGTACCAAACAGGGTTTCCTTGATAGCTGCTAGCACAGCTGATGGTATGTGAAGTGAATGAGGCAGGTGGAGTTGTTTTGGCACTGGAAGAGCTGTGCTGCTGCTTCGGGCAGTTGCCATTCACCACCGCCCTGAGATCCCTAGGTGTCATATCCACTTTCAGACATATGTGGTGCCAGAGCACTTGGTTTCCATGGCAGCGGGAAATCGCTTGGGCGCTGAACTTGTGTTTGGCTGTGGAGTTTTGAGCGCCTTGAGTGAGGAGCTCCATGTTAGTTTAGTGTGGGTGCTCCACCTGCTTGATTCCATCCCACTGGGCTCAATGGCCATTGGACCGGAAGTGACCAAACAGGGTTTCCTAGAACGCTGCTAGCACAGCTGATGGTATGTGAAGTGAATGAGGCAAGTGGAGTTGTTTTGGCACTGGAAGTCTGTGCTGCTGCTTCGGGCAGTTGCCATTCACCACCGCCCTGAGTTCCCTAGGTGTCATATCCACTTTCAGACATATGTGGTGCCAGAGCACTTGGTTTCCATGGCAGCGGGAAATGGCTTGGGCGCTGAACTTGTGTTTGGCTGTGGAGTTTTGAGCGCCTTGAGTGAGGAGCTCCATGTTAGTTTAGTGTGGATGCTCAACCTGCTTGATTCCATCCCACTGGGCTCAATGGGCATTGACCACAAGTGACCAAACAGGGTTTCCTAGATAGCTGCTAGCACAGCTGATGGTATGTGAAGTGAATGAGGCAGATGGAGTTGTTTTGGCACTGGAAGAGCTGTGCTGCTGCTTCGGGCAGTTGCCATTCACCAACGCCGTGAGTTCCCTAGGTGTCATATCCACTTTCAGACATATGTGGTGCCAGAGCACTTGGTTTCCATGGCAGCGGGAAATGCCTTCAACACTGAACTTGTGTTTGGCTGTGGAGTTTTGAGCGCCTTTAGTGAGGAGCTCCATGTTAGTTTAGTGTGGGTGCTCCACCTGCTTGATTCCATCCCACTGGGCTTAATGGGCATTGGACCAGAAGTGACCAAACATGGTTTCCTAGATAGCTGCTAGCACAGCTGATGGTATGTGAAGTTCATGAGGCAGGTGGAGTTGTTTTGGCACTGGAGGAGTGTGCTGCTGCTTCGGGCAGTTGCCATTCACCACCGCCCTGAGTTCCTTAGGTGTCATATCCACTTTCAGACATATGTGGTGCCAGAGCACTTGGTTTCCATGGCAGTGGGAAATGGCTTTTGCACTGAACTTGTGCTTGGCTGTATAGTTTTGAGCGCCTTGAGTGAGGAGCTCCATGTTAGTTTAGTGTGGATGCTCAACCTGCTTGATTCCATCCCACTGGGCTCAATGGGCATTGGACCGGAAGTGACCAAACAGGGTTTCCTTGATAGCTGCTAGCACAGCTGATGGTATTTGAAGTTCATGAGGCAGATGGAGTTGTTTTGGCACTGGAAGAGCTGTGCTGCTGCTTCGGGCAGTTGCCATTCACCACCGCCCTGAGTTCCCTAGGTGTCATATCCACTTTCAGACATATGTGGTGCCAGAGCACTTGGTTTCCATGGCAGCGGGAAATCGCTTGGGCGCTGAACTTGTGTTTGGCTGTGGAGTTTTGAGCGCCTTGAGTGAGGAGCTCCATGTTAGTTTAGTGTGGATGCTCAACCTGCTTGACCATCCCACTGGGCTCAATGGGCATTGGACCGGAAGTGACCAAACAGGGTTTCCTAGATAGCTGCTAGCACAGCTGATGGTATGTGAAGTGAATGAGGCAGGTGGAGTTGCTTTTGGCACTGCAGGAGAGTGCTGCTGCTTCGGGCATTTGCCATTCACCACCGCCCTGAGTTCCCTAGGTGTCATATCCACTTTCAGACATATGTGGTGCCAGAGCACTTGGTTTCCATGGCAGCGGGAAATGGCTTTTGCACTGAACTTGTGCTTGGCTGTATAGTTTTGAGCGGCTTGAGTGAGTAGCTCCATGTTAGTTTAGTGTGGATGCTCAACCTGCTTGATTCCATCCCACTGGGCTCAATGGGCATTGGACCGGAAGTGACGAAACAGGGTTTCCTAGATAGCTGCTAGCACAGCTGATGGTATGTGAAGTGAATGAGGCAGGTGGAGTTGTTTTGGCACTGGAAGAGCTGTGCTGCTTCTTCGGGCAGTTGCCATTCACCACCGCCCTGAGATCCCTAGGTGTCATATCCACTTTCAGACATATATGGTGCCAGAGCACTTGGTTTCCATGGCAGTGGGAAATGGCTTTTGCACTGAACTTGTGTTTGGCTGTGGAGTTTTGAGCGCCTTGAGTGAGGAGCTCCATGTTAGTTTAGTGTGGGTGCTCAACCTGCTTGATTCCATCCCACTGGGCTCAATGGGCATTGGACCGGAAGTGACCAAACAGGGTTTCCTAGATAGCCGCTAGCACAGCTGATGGTATGTGAAGTGAATGAGGCAGGTGGAGTTGTTTTGGCACTGGAAGAGCTGTGCTGCTGCTTCAGGCAGTTGCCATTCACCAACGCCGTGAGTTCCCTAGGTGTCATATCCACTTTCAGACATATGTGGTGCCAGAGCACTTGGTTTCCATGGCAGCGGGAAATGGCTTTTGCACTGAACTTGTGTTTGGGTGTGGAGTTTTGAGCGCCTTGAGTGAGGAGCTCCATGTGAGTTTAGTGTGGGTGCTCAACTTGCTTGATTCCATCCCACTGGGCTCAATGGTATTTGGACCGGAAGTGACCAAACAGAGTTTCCTAGATAGCTGGTAGCACAGCTGATGGTATGTGAAGTTCATGAGGCAGGTGGAGTTGTTTTGGCACTGGAAGAGCTGTGCTGCTGCTTCGGGCAGTTGCCATTCACCACCGCCCTGAGTTCCCTAGGTGTCATACCCACTTTCAGACATATGTGGTGCCAGAGCACTTGGTTTCCATGGCAGCGGGAAATGGCTTGGTCGATGAAATTGGGCTTGGCTGTGGAGTTTTCAGCGCCTTGTGTGAGGAGCTCCATGTTAGTTTTGTGTGGGTTCTCAACCTGCTTGATTCCATCCCACTGGGCTCAATGGGCATTGGACCGGAAGTGACCAAACAGGGTTTCCTAGATAGCTGGTAGCACAGCTGATGGTATGTGAAGTTCATGAGGCAGGTGGAGTTGTTTTGGCACTGGAAGAGCTGTGCTGCTGCTTCGGGCAGTTGCCATTCACCACCGCCCTGAGTTCCCTAGATGTCATATCCACTTTCAGACATATGTGGTGCCAGAGTACTTGGTTTCCATGGCAGCGGGAAATGGCTTGGGCACTGAACTTGTGTTTGGCTGTGGGGTTTTCAGCGGCTTTAGTGAGGAGCTCCATGTTAGTTTAGTGTGGGTGCTCCACCTGCTTGATTCCATCCCACTGGGCTCAATGGACTTTCGCCCGGAAGTGACCAAACAGGGTTTCCTAGTACGCTGCTAGCACAGCTGATGGTATGTGAAGTTCATGAGGCAGGTGGAGTTGTTTTGGCACTGGAAGAGCTGTGCTGCTGCTTCGGGCAGTTGCCATTCACCACCGCCCTGAGTTCCCTAGGTGTCATATCCACTTTCAGACATATGTGGTGCCAGAGCACTTGGTTTCCATGGCAGCGGGAAATGGCTTGGGCGCTGAACTTGCGTTTGGCTTTGCAGTTTTGAGCACCTTGAGTGAGGAGCTCCATGTGAGTTTAGTGTGGGTGCTCCACCTGCTTGATTCCATCCCACTGGGCTCAATGGGCATTGGACCGGAAGTGACCAAACAGGGTTTCCTAGATAGCTGCTAGCACAGCTGATGGTATGTGAAGTGAATGAGGCAGGTGGAGTTGTTTTGGCACTGGAAGAGCTGTGCTGCTGCTTCGGGCAGTTACCATTCACCACCGCCCTGAGTTCCCTAGGTGTCATATCCACTTTCAGACATATTCTGCCAGAACACTTGGTTTCCATGGCAGGGGGAAACGGCTTCAGCACTGAACTTGTTTTTGGCTGTGGAGTTTTGAGTGCCTGGAGTGACGGACTCCATGTTAGTTTAGTGTGGGTGCTCCACCTGCTTGATTCCATCCCACTGGGCTCAATGGCCATTGGACCGGAAGTGACCAAACAGAGTTTCCTTGATAGCTGCTAGCACAGTTGATGGTATGTGAAGTTCGTGAGGCAGGTGGAGTTGTTTTGGCACTGGAGGAGCTGTGCTGCTGCTTCGGGCATTTGCCATTCACCAACGCCCTGAGTTCCCTAGGTATCATATCCACTTTATGACATATGTGCTGCCAGAGCACTTGGTTTCCATGGCAGCGGGAAATGGCTTTTGCACTGAACTTGTGCTTGGCTGTGGAGTTTTGAGCGCCTTGAGTGAGGAGCTCCATGTTAGTTTAGTGTGGGTGCTCCACCTGCTTGATTCCATCCCACTGGGCTCAATGGCCATTGGACCGGAAGTGACCAAACAGAGTTTCCTAGATAGCTGCTAAAACAGCTGATGGTATGTGAAGTTCATGAGGCAGGTGGAGTTGTTTTGGCACTGGAGGAGAGTGCTGCTGCTTCGGGCATTTGCCATTCACCACCGCCCGGAGTTCCCTCGTTTTCTAATCCACTTTCAGACATATGTGGTGCCAGAGCACTTGGTTTCCATGGCAGCGGGAAATGGCTGGAGCACTGAACTTGTGTTTGGCTGTGGAGTTTAGAGCGCCTTGAGTGAGGAGCTCGATGCTGGTTTAGTGTCGGTGCTCCACCTGCTTGATTCCATCCCACTGGGCTCAATGGGCATTGGACCGGAAGTGACCAAACAGGGTTTCCTAGTACGCTGCTAGCACAGCTGATGGTATGTGAAGTTCATGAGGCAGGTGGAGTTGTTTTGGCACTGGAAGAGCTGTGCTGCTGCTTCGGGCAGTTACCATTCACCACCGCCCTGAGTTCCCTAGGTGTCATATCCACTTTCAGACATATTCTGCCAGAACACTTGGTTTCCATGGAAGGGGGAAACGGCTTCAGCACTGAACTTGTTTTTGGCTGTGGAGTTTTGAGTGCCTGGAGTACGGACTCCATGTTAGTTTAGTGTGGGTGCTCAACCTGCTTGATTCCATCCCACTGGGCTCAATGGCCATTGGACGGGAAGTGACCAAACAGAGTTTCCTTGATAGCTGCTAGCACAGTTGATGGTATGTGAAGTTCATGAGGCAGGTGGAGTTGTTTTGGCACTGGAGGAGAGTGCTGCTGCTTCGGGCAGTTGCCATTCACCAACGCCCTGAGTTCCCTAGGTATCATATCCACTTTCAGACATATGTGCTGCCAGAGCACTTGGTTTCCATGGCAGCGGGAAATGGCTAAAGCACTGAACTTGTGCTTGGCTGTGGAGTTTTGAGCGCCTTGAGTGAGGAGCTCCATGTTAGTTTAGTGTGGGTGCTCAACCTGCTTGATTCCATCCCACTGGGCTCAATGGCATTGGACCGGAAGTGACCAAACTGGGTTTCCTAGTACGCTGCTAGCACAGCTGATGGTATGTGAAGTTCATGAGGCAGGTGGAGTTGTTTTGGCACTGGAAGAGCTGTGCTGCTGCTTCGGGCAGTTGCCATTCACCACCGCCCTGAGTTCCCTAGGTGTCATATCCACTTTCAGACATATGTGGTGCCAGAACACTTGGTTTCCATGGCAGCGGGAAACGGCTTCAGCACTGAACTTGTTTTTGGCTGTGGAGTTTTGAGTGCCTGGAGTGATGGACTCCATGTTAATTTAGTGTGGGTGCTCCAACTGCTTGATTCCATCCCACTGGGCTCAATGGCCATTGGACCGGAAGTGACCAAACAGAGTTTCCTAGATAGCTGCTAAAACAGCTGATGGTATGTGAAGTTCATGAGGCAGGTGGAGTTGTTTTGGCACTGGAAGAGCTATGCTGCTGCTTCGGGCAGTTGCCATTCACCACCGCCCTGAGTTCCCTAGTTGTCTAATCCACTTTCAGACATATGTGGTGCCAGAGCACTTGGTTTCCATGGCAGCGGGAAATGGCTTGGGCGCTGAACTTGTGTTTGGCTGTGGAGTTTAGAGCGCCTTGAGTGAGGAGCTCGATGCTGGTTTAGTGTGGGTGCTCCACCTGCTTGATTCCATCCCACTGGGCTCAATGGGCATTGGACCGGAAGTGACCAAACAGGGTTTCCTAGTACGCTGCTAGCACAGCTGATGGTATGTGAAGTTCATGAGGCAGGTGGAGTTGTTTTGGCACTGGAAGAGCTGTGCTGCTGTTTCGGGCAGTTGCCATTCACCACCGCCCTGAGTTCCCTAGGTGTCTAATCCACTTTCAGACATATGTGGTGCCAGAGCACTTGGTTTCCATGGCAGCGGGAAATGGCTTGGGCGCTGAACTTGTGTTTGGCTGTGGAGTTTTGATCGCCTTGAGTGAGAAGCTCCATGTGAGTTTAGTGTGGGTGCTCAACCTGCTTGATTCCATCCCACTGGGCTCAATGGCCATTGGACCGGAAGTGACCAAATAGAGTTTCCTAGATAGCTGGTAGCACAGCTGATGGTATGTGAAGTGAATGAGGCAGGTGGAGTTGTTTTGGCACTGGAAGAGCTGTGCTGCTGCTTCGGGCATTTGCCATTCACCACCGCCCTGAGTTCCCTAGTTGTCATATCCACTTTCAGACATATGTGGTGCCAGAGCACTTGGTTTCCATGGCAGCGGGAAATGGCTTGGGCGCTGAACTTGTGTTTTGCTGTATAGTTTTGAGCGCCTTGAGTGAGGAGCTCCATGTTAGTTTAGTGTGGGTGCTCAACCTGCTTGGTTCCATCCCACTGGGCTCAATGGGCATTGGACCGGAAGTGACCAAACAGGGTTTCCTTGATAGCTGCTAGCACAGCTGATGGTATGTGAAGTTCATGAGGCAGGTGGAGTTGTTTTGGCACTGTAAGAGCTGTGCTGCTGCTTCGGGCAGTTACCATTCACCAACTCACTGACCCCTAGTTGTCCAATCCACTTTCAGACATATGTGGTGCCAGAGCACTTGATTTCCATGGCAGCGGGAAATGGCTTGGGCACTGAACTTGTGCTTGGCTGTGGAGTTTTGAGTGCCTTGAGTGAGGAGCTCCATGTTAGTTTAGTGTGGGTGCTCCACCTGCTTGATTCCATCCCACTGGGCTCAATGGCCATTGGAGCGGAAGTGACCAAACAGGGTTTCCCAGATAGCAGCTAGCACAGCTGATGGTATGTGAAGTTCATGAGGCAGGTGGAGTTGTTTTGGCACTGGAAGAGCTGTGCTGCTGCTTCGGGCAGTTGCCATTCACCACCGCCCTGAATTCCCTAGGTGTCATATCCACTTTCAGACATATGTGCTGCCAGAACACTTGGTTTCCATGGCAGCGGGAAACGGCTTCAGCACTGAACTTGCGTTTGGCTGTGGAGTTTTGAGTGCCTGGAGTTAGGAGCTCCATGTTAGTTTTGTGTGGGTGCTCAACCTGCTTGATTCCATCCCACTGGGCTCAATGGCCATTGGACCGGAAGTGACCAAACAGAGTTTCCTAGATAGCTGGTAGCACAGCTGATGGTATGTGAAGTTCATGAGGCAGGTGGAGTTGTTTTGGCACTGGAAGAGCTGTGCTGCTGCTTCGGGCAGTTGCCATTCACCAACGCCCTGAGTTTCCTAGTTGTCATATCCACTTTCAGACATATGTGGTGCCAGAGCACTTGGTTTCCATGGCAGCGGGAAATCGCTTGGGCGCTGAACTTGTGTTTGGCTGTGGAGTTTTGAGCGCCTTGAGTGAGAAGCTCCATGTGAGTTTAGTGTGGGTGCTCAACCTGCTTGATTCCATCCCACTGGGCTCAATGGGCATTGGACCGGAAGTGACCAAATAGAGTTTCCTAGTACGCTGCTAGCACAGCTGATGGTATGTGAAGTGTATGAGGCAGGTGGAGTTGTTTTGGCACTGGAAGAGCTGTGCTGCTGCTTCGGGCAGTTGCCATTCACCACCGCCCTGAGTTCCCTAGGTGTCATATCCACTTTCAGACATATGTGCTGCCAGATCACTTGGTTTCCATGGCAGCGGGAAACGGCTTCAGCACTGAACTTGTTTTTGGCTGTGGAGTTTTGAGCGCCTTTAGTGAGGAGCTCCATGTTAGTTTAGTGTGGGTGCTCAACCTGCTTGATTCCATCCCACTGGGCTCAATGGTATTTGGACAGGAAGTGACGAAACAGGGTTTCCTTGATAGCTGCTAGCACAGCTGATGGTATGTGAAGTTCATGAGGCAGGTGGAGTTGTTTTGGCACTGGAAGAGCTGTGCTGCTGCTTCGGGCAGTTGCCATTCACCACCGCCCTGAGTTCCCTAGGTGTCATATCCACTTTCAGACATATGTGGTGCCAGAGCACTTGGTTTCCATGGCAGCGGGAAACGGCTTCAGCACTGAACTTGTGTTTGGCTGTGGGGTTTTGATCGCCTTTAGTGAGGAGCTCCATGTTAGTTTAGTGTGGGTGCTCAACCTGCTTGATTCCATCCCACTGGGGTCAATGGGCATTGGACCGGAAGTGACCAAACAGGGTTTCCTAGATGGCTGCTATCACAGCTGATGGTATGTGAAGTGAATGAGGCAGGTGGAGATGTTTTGGCACTGGAAGAGCTGTGCTGCTGCTTCGGGCAGTTGCCATTCACCACCGCCCTGAGTCCCCTAGGTGTCATATCCACTTTCAGACATATGTGGTGCCAGAGCACTTGGTTTCCATGGCAGCGGGAAATGGCTTTTGCACTGAACTTGTGTTTGGCTGTGGAGTTTTGAGCGCCTTGAGTGAGGAGCTCCATGTTAGTTTAGTGTGGGTGCTCAACCTGCTTGATTCCATCCCACTGGGCTCAATGGCCATTGGACCGGAAGTGACCAAACAGGGTTTCCTTGATAGCTGCTAGCACAGCTGATGGTATGTGAAGTTCATGAGGCAGGTGGAGTTGTTTTGGCACTGGAAGAGCTGTGCTGCTGCTTCGGGCAGTTACCATTCACCAACTCACTGACCCCTAGTTGTCCAATCCACTTTCAGACATATGTGGTGCCAGAGCACTTGGTTTCCATGGCAGCGGGAAATGGCTTGGGCGCTGAACTTGTGCTTGGCTGTGGAGTTTTGAGTGCCTTGAGTGAGGAGCTCCATGTTAGTTTAGTGTGGGTGCTCAACCTGCTTGATTCCATCCCACTGGGCTCAATGGTATTTGGACAGGAAGTGACGAAACAGGGTTTCCTTGATAGCTGCTAGCACAGCTGATGGTATGTGAAGTGAATGAGGCAGGTGGAGTTGTTTTGGCACTGGAAGAGCTGTGCTGCTGCTTCGGGCAGTTGCCATTCACCACCGCCCTGAGTTCCCTAGGTGTCATATCCACTTTCAGACATATGTGGTGCCAGAGCACTTGGTTTCCATGGCAGCTGGAAACGGCTTCAGCACTGAACTTGTGTTTGGCTGTGGGGTTTTGATCGCCTTTAGTGAGGAGCTCCATGTTAGTTTAGTGTGGGTGCTCCACCTGCTTGATTCCATCCCACTGGGCTCAATGGGCATTGGACCGGAAGTGACCAAACAGGGTTTCCTAGATAGCTGCTAGCACAGCTGATGGTATGTTAAGTGAATGAGGCAGGTGGAGTTGTTTTGGCACTGGAAGAGCTGTGCTGCTGCTTCGGGCAGTTGCCATTCACCAGCGCCCTGAGTTCCCTAGGTGTCATATCCACTTTCAGAAATATGTGGTGCCAGAGCACTTGGTTTCCATGGCAGCGGGAAATGGCTTGGTCGATGAACTTGTGTTTTGGGGTGGAGTTTTGAGTGCCTTGAGTTAGGAGCTCCATGTGAGTTTAGTGTGGGTGCTCCACCTGCTTGATTCCATCCCACTGGGCTCAATGGGCATTGGACCGGAAGTGACCAAACATTGTTTCCTAGATAGCTGCTTGCACAGCTGATGGTATGTGTAGTTCATGAGGCAGGTGGAGTTGTTTTGGCACTGGAAGAGCTGTGCTGCTTCGGGCAGTTGCCATTCACCACCGCCCTGAGTTCCCTAGGTGTCATATCCACTTTCAGACATATGTGGTGCCAGAGCACTTGGTTTCCATGGCAGCGGGAAGTGGCTTGGGCGCTGAACTTGTGCTTGCATGGGGGTTTTGAGCACCTTGAGTGAGGAGCTCCATGTGAGTTTAGTGTGGGTGCTCAACCTGCTTGATTCCATCCTACTGGGCTCAATGGGCATTGGACCGGAAGTGACCAAACAGGGTTTCCTAGATAGCTGGTAGCACAGCTGATGGTATGTGAAGTGAATGAGGCAGGTGGAGTTGTTTTGGCACTGGAAGAGCTGTGCTGCTGCTTCGGGCAGTTGCCATTCAACACCGCCCTGAGTTCCCTAGGTGTCATATCCACTTTCAGACATATGTGGTGCCAGAGCACTTGGTTTCCATGGCAGCGGGAAATGGCTTGGGCACTGAACTTGTGTTTGATTGTGGAGTTTTGAGTGCCTTGAGTTAGGAGCTCCATGTGAGTTTAGTGTGGGTGCTCCACCTGCTTGATTCCATCCCACTGGGCTCAATGGGCATTGGACCGGAAGTGACCAAACAGGGTTTCCTAGATAGCTGCTAGCACAGCTGATGGTATGTGAATTGAATGAGACAGGTGGAGTTGTTTTGGCACTGGAGGAGCTGTGCTGCTGCTTCGGGCAGTTACCATTCACCAACTCACTGACCCCTAGTTGTCCAATCCACTTTCAGACATATGTGGTGCCAGAGCACTTGGTTTCCATGGCAGCGGGAAATGGCTTCGGCGCTGAACTTGTGCTTGGCTGTGGAGTTTTGAGCGCCTTGAGTGAGGAGCTCCTTGTTAGTTTAGTGTGGGTGCTCCACCTGCTTGATTCCATCCCACTGGGCTCAATGGGCATTGGACCGGAAGTGACCAAACAGGGTTTCCTAGATAGCAGCTAGCACAGCTGATGGTATGTGAAGTGAATGAGGCAGGTGGAGTTGTTTTGGCACTGGAAGAGCTGTGCTGCTGCTTCGGGCAGTTGCCATTCACCACCGCCCTGAATTCCCTAGGTGTCATATCCACTTTCAGACATATGTGCTGCCAGAACACTTGGTTTCCATGGCAGCGGGAAACGGCTTCAGCACTGAACTTGTTTTTGGCTGTGGAGTTTTGAGTGCCTGGAGTTAGGAGCTCCATGTTAGTTTAGTGTGGGTGCTCCACCTGCTTGATTCCATCCCACTGGGCTCAATGGCCATTGGACCGAAAGTGACCAAACAGAGTTTCCTAGATAGCTGGTAGCACAGCTGATGGTATTTGAAGTTCATGAGGCAGGTGGAGTTGTTTTGGCACTGTAAGAGCTGTGCTGCTGCTTCGGGCAGTTGCCATTCACCACCGCCCTGAGTCCCCTAGTTGTCTAATCCACTTTCAGACATATGTGGTGCCAGAGCACTTGGTTTCCATGGCAGCGGGAAATGGCTTGGGCGCTGAACTTGTGTTTGGCTGTGGAGTTTTGAGCGCCTTTAGTGAGGAGCTCCATGTGAGTTTAGTGTGGGTGCTCCACCTGCTTGATTCCATCCCACTGGGCTCAATGGGCATTGGACCGGAAGTGACCAAACAGGGTTTCCTAGATAGCTGCTAGCACAGCTGATGGTATGTGAAGTGAATGAGGCAGGTGGAGTTGTTTTGGCACTGGAAGAGCTGTGCTGCTGCTTCGGGCAGTTGCCATTCACCACCGCCCTGAGTTCCCTAGGTGTCATATCCACTTTCAGACATATGTGGTGAAAGAGCACTTGGTTTCCATGGCAGTGGGAAATGGCTGGGGCGCTGAACTTGTGTTTGGCTTTGGAGTTTTGAGCACCTTGAGTGAGGAGCTCCATGTTAGTTTAGTGTGGGTGCTCAACCTGCTTGATTCCATCCCACAAGACTCAATGGGCATTGGACCGGAAGTGACCAAACAGGGTTTCCTAGATAGCTGCTAGCACAGCTGATGGTATGTGAAGTTCATGAGGCAGGTGGAGTTGTTTTGGCACTGGAAGAGCTGTGCTGCTGCTTCGGGCAGTTGCCATTCACCACCGCCCTGAGTCCCCTAGGTGTCATATCCACTTTCAGACATATGTGGTGCCAGAGCACTTGGTTTCCATGGCAGCGGGAAATGGCTTGGGCGCTGAACTTGTGTTTGGCTTTGGAGATTTGAGCACCTTGAGTGAGGAGCTCCATGTTAGTTTAGTGTGGATGCTCCACCTGCTTGATTCCATCCCACTCGGCTCAATGGGCATTGGACCGGAAGTGACCAAACAGGGTTTCCTTGATAGCTGCTAGCACAGCTGATGGTATGTGAAGTTCATGAGGCAGTTGGAGTTGTTTTGGCACTGGAGGAGCTGTGCTGCTGCTTCGGGCAGTTACCATTCACCAACTCACTGACCCCTAGTTATCCAATCCACTTTCAGACATATGTGGTGCCAGAGCACTTGGTTTCCATGGCAGCGGGAAATGGCTTGTGCGCTGAACTTGTGTTTGGCTGTGGAGTTTTGAGTGCCTTGAGTTAGGAGCTCCATGTGAGTTTAGTGTGGGTGCTCCACCTGCTTGATTCCATCCCACTGGGCTCAATGGGCATTGGACCGGAAGTGACCAAACAGGGTTTCCTAGATAGCTGCTAGCACAGCTGATGGTATGTGAAGTGAATGAGGCAGGTGGAGTTGTTTTGGCACTGGAAGAGCTGTGCTGCTGCTTCGGGCAGTTGCCATTCACCACCGCCCTGAGTTCCCTAGGTGTCATATCCACTTTCAGACATATGTGGTGAAAGAGCACTTGGTTTCCATGGCAGTGGGAAATGGCTGGGGCGCTGAACTTGTGTTTGGCTTTGGAGTTTTGAGCACCTTGAGTGAGGAGCTCCATGTTAGTTTAGTGTGGGTGCTCAACCTGCTTGATTCCATCCCACTGGGCTCAATGGGCATTGGACCGGAAGTGACCAAACAGGGTTTCCTAGATAGCTGCTAGCACAGCTGATGGTATTTGAAGTGAATGAGGCAGGTGGAGTTGTTTTGGCACTGGAAGAGCTGTGCTGCTGCTTCGGGCAGTTGCCATTCACCACCGCCCTGAGTCCCCTAGGTGTCATATCCACTTTCAGACATATGTGGTGCCAGAGCACTTGGTTTCCATGGCAGCGGGAAATGGCTTGGGCGCTGAACTTGTGTTTGGCTTTGGAGATTTGAGCACCTTGAGTGAGGAGCTCCATGTTAGTTTAGTGTGGATGCTCCACCTGCTTGATTCCATCCCACTCGGCTCAATGGGCATTGGACCGGAAGTGACCAAACAGGGTTTCCTTGATAGCTGCTAGCACAGCTGATGGTATGTGAAGTTCATGAGGCAGTTGGAGTTGTTTTGGCACTGGAGGAGCTGTGCTGCTGCTTCGGGCAGTTACCATTCACCAACTCACTGACCCCTAGTTATCCAATCCACTTTCAGACATATGTGGTGCCAGAGCACTTGGTTTCCATGGCAGCGGGAAATGGCTTGTGCGCTGAACTTGTGTTTGGCTGTGGAGTTTTGAGTGCCTTGAGTTAGGAGCTCCATGTTAGTTTAGTGTGGGTGCTCCACCTGCTTGATTCCATCCCACTGGGCTCAATGGGCATTGGACCCGAAGTGACCAAACAGGGTTTCCTAGATAGCTGCTAGCACAGCTGATGGTATGTGAAGTTCATGAGGCAGGTGGAGTTGCTTTGGCACTGGAAGAGCTGTGCTGTTGCATCGATCAGTTGCCATTCACCACCGCCCTGAGTTTCCTAGTTGTCATATCCACTTTCAGACATATGTGGTGCCAGAGCACTTGGTTTCCATGGCAGCGGAAATGGCTTGTGCGCTGAACTTGTGTTTGGGTGTGGAGTTTTGAGTGCCTTGAGTGAGGAGCTCCATGTTAGTTTAGTGTGGGTGCTTCACCTGCTTGATTCCATCCCACTGGGCTCAATGGCCATTGGACCGGAAGTGACCAAACAGGGTTTCCTAGATAGCTGCTAGCACAGCTGATGGTGTTTGAAGTTCATGAGGCAGGTGGAGTTGTTTTGGCACTGGAGGAGTGTGCTGTTGCTTCGGGCAGTTGCCATTCACCACCGCCCTGAGTTCCCTAGGTGTCATATCCACTTTCAGACATATGTGGTGCCAGAGCACTTGGTTTCCATGGCAGCGGGAAATGGCTTTTGCACTGAACTTGTGTTTGGCTGTGCAGTTTTGAGCGCCTTGAGTGAGGAGCTCCATGTTAGTTTAGTGTGGATGCTCAACCTGCTTGATTCCATCCCACTGGGCTCAATGGGCATTGGACCGGAAGTGACCAAACAGGGATTCCTAGATGGCTACAGGCACAGCTGATGGTATGTGAAGTTCATGAGGCAGGTGGAGTTGTTTTGGCACTGGAGGGGTGTGCTGCTGCTTCGGGCAGTTACCATTCACCACCGCCCTGAGTTTCCTAGTTGTCATATCCACTTTCAGACATATGTGGTGCCAGAGCACTTGGTTTCCATGGCAGCGGGAAATGGCTTGGGCGCTGAACTTGTGTTTGGCTGTGGAGTTTTGAATGCCTTGTGTTAGGAGCTCCATGTTAGTTTAGTGTGGGTGCTCAACCTGCTTGATTCCATCCCACTGGGCTCAATGGGCATTGGACCGGAAGTGACCAAACAGGGTTTCCTAGATAGCTGCTAGCACAGCTGATGGTATGTGAAGTTCATGAGGCAGGTGGAGTTGTTTTGGCACTGGAGGGGTGTGCTGCTGCTTCGGGCAGTTGCCATTCACCACCGCCCTGAGTTCCCTAGGTGTCATATCCACTTTCAGACATATGTGGTGCCAGAGCACTTGGTTTCCATGGCAGCGGGAAATCGCTTGGGCACTGAATTTGTGTTTGGCTGTGGAGTTTTGAGCGCCTTGAGTGAGGAGCTCCATGTTAGTTTAGTGTGGGTGCTCCACCTGCTTGATTCCATCCCACTGGGCTCAATGGGCATTGGACCGGAAGTGACCAAACAGGGTTTCCTAGATGGCTGCTAGCACAGCTGATGGTATGTGAAGTGAATGAGGCAGGTGGAGTTGTTTTGGCACTGGAAGAGCTGTGCTGCTGCTTCGGGCAGTTGCCATTCACCACCACCCTGAGTTCCCTAGGTGTCATATCCACTTTCAGACATATGTGGTGCCAGAGCACTTGGTTTCCATGGCAGCGGGAAATGGCTTTTGCACTGAACTTGTGTTTGGCTGTGCAGTTTTGAGCGCCTTGAGTGAGGAGCTCCATGTTAGTTTAGTGTGGATGCTCCACCTGCTTGATTCCATCCCACTGGGCTTAATGGGCATTGGACCGGAAGTGACCAAACAGGGTTTCCTTGATAGCTGCTAGCACAGCTGATGGTATGTGAAGTTCATGAGGCAGGTGGAGTTGTTTTGGCACTGGAAGAGCTGTGCTGCTGCTTCGGGCAGTTGCCATTCACCACCGCCGTGAGTTCCCTAGGTGTCATATCCACTTTCAGACATATGTGGTGCCAGAGCACTTGGTTTCCATGGCAGCGGGAAATGGCCTTTGCACTGACTTGTGTTTGGCTGGGTGGTTTCAGCGGCTTTAGTGAGGAGCTCCATGTTAGTTTAGTGTGGGTGCTCCACCTGCTTGATTCCATCCCACTGGGCTCAATGGACTTTCGCCCGGAAGTGACCAAACAGGGTTTCCTAGTACGCTGCTAGCACAGCTGATGGTATGTGAAGTTCATGAGGCAGGTGGAGTTGTTTTGGCACTGGAAGAGCTGTGCTGCTGCTTCGGGCAGTTGCCATTCACCACCGCCCTGAGTTCCCTAGGTGTCATATCCACTTTCAGACATATGTGGTGCCAGAGCACTTGGTTTCCATGGCAGCGGGAAATGGCTTGGGCGCTGAACTTGTGTTTGGCTGTGGAGTTTTGAGTGCCTTGAGTTAGGAGCTCCATGTGAGTTTTGTGTGGGTGCTCAACCTGCTTGATTCCATCCCACTGGGCTCAATGGCCATTGGACCGGAAGTGACTAAACAGGGTTTCCTTGAGAGCTGCTAGCACAGCTGATGGTATGTGAAGTGAATGAGGCAGGTGGAGTTGTTTTGGCACTGGAAGAGCTGTGCTGCTGCTTCGATCAGTTGCCATTCACCACCGCCCTGAGTTCCCTAGGTGTCATATCCACTTTCAGACATATGTGGTGCCAGAGCACTTGGTTTCCATGGCAGCGGGAAATGGCTTGAGCGATGAACTTGTGTTTGGCTTTGGAGATTTGAGCACCTTGAGTGAGGAGCTACATGTTAGTTTAGTGTGGGTGCTCCACCTGCTTGATTCCATCCCACTGGGCTCAATGGGCATTGGACCGGAAGTGGCCAAACAGGGTTTCCTAGATAGCTGCTAGCACAGCTGATGGTATGTGAAGTGAATGAGGCAGGTGGAGTTGTTTTGGCACTGGAGGAGCTGTGCTGCTGCTTCGGGCAGTTGCCATTCACCAACTCACTGATCCCTATGTGTCATATCCACTTTCAGACATATGTGGTGCCAGAGCACTTGGTTTCCATGGCAGCGGGAAATGGCTTGGGCGCTGAACTTGCGTTTGGCTTTGCAGTTTTGAGCACTTGAGTGAGGAGCTCCATGTTAGTTTAGTGTGGGTGCTCCACCTGCTTGATTCCATCCCACTGGGCTCAATGGCCATTGGACCGGAAGTGACCAAACAGGGTTTCCTAGATAGCTGCTAGCACAGCTGATGGTATGTGAATTGAATGAGACAGGTGGAGTTGTTTTGTCACTGGTGGAGTGTGCTGTTGCTTCGGGCAGTTGCCATTCACCACCGCCCTGAGTTCCCTAGGTGTCATATCCACTTTCAGACATATGTGCTGCCAGAGCACTTGGTTTCCATGGCAGCGGGAAATGGCTTGTGCGCTGAACTTGTGTTTGGCTGTGGAGTTTTGAGCGCCTTGAGTGAGGAGCTCCATGTTAGTTTAGTGTGGATGCTCAACCTGCTTGATTCCATCCCACTGGGCTCAATGGGCATTGGACCGGAAGTGACCAAACAGGGATTCCTAGATGGCTACAGGCACAGCTGATGGTATGTGAAGTTCATGAGGCAGGTGGAGTTGTTTTGGCACTGGAGGGGTGTGCTGCTGCTTCGGGCAGTTACCATTCACCACCGCCGTGAGTTTCCTAGTTGTCATATCCACTTTCAGACATATGTGGTGCCAGAGCACTTGGTTTCCATGGCAGCGGGAAATGGCTTGTGCGCTGAACTTGTGTTTGGCTGTGGAGTTTTGAGTGCCTTGAGTTAGGAGCTCCATGTTAGTTTAGTGTGGGTGCTCAACCTGCTTGATTCCATCCCACTGGGCTCAATGGGCATTGGACCGGAAGTGACCAAACAGGGTTTCCTAGATAGCTGCTAGCACAGCTGATGGTATGTGAAGTTCATGAGGCAGGTGGAGTTGTTTTGGCACTGGAAGAGCTGTGCTGCTGCTTCGGGCAGTTGCCATTCACCACCGCCCTGAGTTCCCTAGGTGTCATATCCACTTTCAGACATATGTGGTGCCAGAGCACTTGGTTTCCATGGCAGCGGGAAATCGCTTGGGCACTGAATTTGTGTTTGGCTGTGGAGTTTTGAGCGCCTTGAGTGAGGAGCTCCATGTTAGTTTAGTGTGGGTGCTCCACCTGCTTGATTCCATCCCACTGGGCTCAATGGGCATTGGACCGGAAGTGACGAAACAGGGTTTCCTAGATGGCTGCTAGCACAGCTGATGGTATGTGAAGTGAATGAGGCAGGTGGAGTTGTTTTGGCACTGGAAGAGCTGTGCTGCTGCTTCGGGCAGTTGCCATTCACCACCACCCTGAGTTCCCTAGGTGTCATATCCACTTTCAGACATATGTGGTGCCAGAGCACTTGGTTTCCATGGCAGCGGGAAATGGCTTTTGCACTGAACTTGTGTTTGGCTGTGCAGTTTTGAGCGCCTTGAGTGAGGAGCTCCATGTTAGTTTAGTGTGGATGCTCCACCTGCTTGATTCCATCCCACTGGGCTCAATGGGCATTGGACCGGAAGTGACGAAACAGGGTTTCCTAGATGGCTGCTAGCACAGCTGATGGTATGTGAAGTGAATGAGGCAGGTGGAGTTGTTTTGGCACTGGAAGAGCTGTGCTGCTGCTTCGGGCAGTTGCCATTCACCACCGCCGTGAGTTCCCTAGGTGTCATATCCACTTTCAGACATATGTGGTGCCAGAGCACTTGGTTTCCATGGCAGCGGGAAATGGCTTTTGCACTGAACTTGTGTTTGGCTGCGGGTTTTCAGCGGCTTTAGTGAGGAGCTCCATGTTAGTTTAGTGTGGGTGCTCCACCTGCTTGATTCCATCCCACTGGGCTCAATGGACTTTCGCCCGGAAGTGACCAAACAGGGTTTCCTAGTACGCTGCTAGCACAGCTGATGGTATGTGAAGTTCATGAGGCAGGTGGAGTTGTTTTGGCACTGGAAGAGCTGTGCTGCTGCTTCGGGCAGTTGCCATTCACCACCGCCCTGAGTTCCCTAGGTGTCATATCCACTTTCAGACATATGTGGTGCCAGAGCACTTGGTTTCCATGGCAGCGGGAAATGGCTATGGCACTGAACTTGTGTTTGGCTGTGGAGTTTTGAGTGCCTTGAGTTAGGAGCTCCATGTGAGTTTTGTGTGGGTGCTCAACCTGCTTGATTCCATCCCACTGGGCTCAATGGGCATTGGACCGGAAGTGACCAAACAGGGTTTCCTTGATAGCTGCTAGCACAGCTGATGGTATGTGAAGTGAATGAGGCAGGTGGAGTTGTTTTGGCACTGGAAGAGCTGTGCTGCTGCTTCGGGCAGTTGCCATTCACCACCGCCCTGAGTTCCCTAGGTGTCATATCCACTTTCAGACATATGTGGTGCCAGAGCACTTGGTTTCCATGGCAGCGGGAAATGGCTTGGGCGCTGAACTTGTGTTTGGCTGTGGAGTTTTGAGTGCCTTGAGTTAGGAGCTCCATGTTAGTTTAGTGTGGGTGCTCCACCTGCTTGATTCCATCCCACTGGGCTCAATGGCCATTGGACCAGAAGTGACCAAACAGGGTTTCCTAGATAGCTGCTAGCACAGCTGATGGTATGTGAATTGAATGAGACAGGTGGAGTTGTTTTGTCACTGGTGGAGTGTGCTGTTGCTTCGGGCAGTTGCCATTCACCACCGCCCTGAGTTCCCTAGGTGTCATATCCACTTTCAGACATATGTGGTGCCAGAGCACTTGGTTTCCATGGCAGCGGGAAATGGCTTTTGCACTGAACTTGTGTTTGGCTGTGGAGTTTTGAGCGCCTTGAGTGAGGAGCTCCATGTTAGTTTAGTGTGGGTGCTCAACCTGCTTGATTCCATCCCACTGGGCTCAATGGGCATTGGACCGGAAGTGACCAAACAGGGTTTCCTAGATGGCTACAGGCACAGCTGATGGTATGTGAAGTTCATGAGGCAGGTGGAGTTGTTTTGGCACTGGAGGAGTGTGCTGCTGCTTCGGGCAGTTGCCATTCACCACCGCCCTGAGTTTCCTAGTTGTCATATCCACTTTCAGACATATGTGGTGCCAGAGCACTTGGTTTCCATGGCAGCGGGAAATGGCTTGGGCGCTGAACTTGTGTTTGGCTGTGGAGTTTTGAGTGCCTTGAGTTAGGAGCTCCATGTTAGTTTAGTGTGGGTGCTCAACCTGCTTGATTCCATCCCACTGGGCTCAATGGGCATTGGACCGGAAGTGACCAAACAGGGTTTCCTAGATAGCTGCTAGCACAGCTGAATGTATGTGAAGTGAATGAGGCAGGTGGAGTTGTTTTGGCACTGGAAGAGCTGTGCTGCTGCTTCGGGCAGTTGCCATTCACCACCGCCCTGAGTTCCCTAGTGTCATATCCACTTTCAGACATATGTGGTGCCAGAGCACTTGGTTTCCATGGCAGCGGGAAATGGCTGGGACGCTGAACTTGTGTTTGGCTGTGGAGTTTTGAGCGCCTTGAGTGAGGAGCTCCATGTTAGTTTAGTGTGGGTGCTCCACCTGCTTGATTCCATCCCACTGGGCTCAATGGGCATTGGACCGGAAGTGACCAAACAGGGTTTCCTAGATGGCTGCTAGCACAGCTGATGGTATGTGAAGTGAATGAGGCAGGTGGAGTTGTTTTGGCACTGGAAGAGCTGTGCTGCTGCTTCGGGCAGTTGCCATTCACCACCACCCTGAGTTCCCTAGGTGTCATATCCACTTTCAGACATATGTGGTGCCAGAGCACTTGGTTTCCATGGCAGCGGGAAATGGCTGGGACGCTGAACTTGTGTTTGGCTGTGGAGTTTTGAGCGCCTTGAGTGAGGAGCTCCATGTTAGTTTAGTGTGGGTGCTCCACCTGCTTGATTCCATCCCACTGGGCTCAATGGGCATTGGACCGGAAGTGACCAAACAGGGTTTCCTAGATGGCTGCTAGCACAGCTGATGGTATGTGAAGTGAATGAGGCAGGTGGAGTTGTTTTGGCACTGGAAGAGCTGTGCTGCTGCTTCGGGCAGTTGCCATTCACCACCACCCTGAGTTCCCTAGGTGTCATATCCACTTTCAGACATATGTGGTGCCAGAGCACTTGGTTTCCATGGCAGCGGGAAATGGCTTTTGCACTGAACTTGTGTTTGGCTGTGCAGTTTTGAGCGCCTTGAGTGAGGAGCTCCATGTTAGTTTAGTGTGGATGCTCCACCTGCTTGATTCCATCCCACTGGGCTTAATGGCCATTGGACCGGAAGTGACCAAACAGGGTTTCCTTGATAGCTGCTAGCACAGCTGATGGTATGTGAAGTTCATGAGGCAGGTGGAGTTGTTTTGGCACTGGAAGAGCTGTGCTGCTGCTTCGGGCAGTTGCCATTCACCACCGCCGTGAGTTCCCTAGGTGTCATATCCACTTTCAGACATATGTGGTGCCAGAGCACTTGGTTTCCATGGCAGCGGGAAATGGCCTTTGCACTGACTTGTGTTTGGCTGGGTGGTTTCAGCGGCTTTAGTGAGGAGCTCCATGTTAGTTTAGTGTGGGTGCTCCACCTGCTTGATTCCATCCCACTGGGCTCAATGGACTTTCGCCCGGAAGTGACCAAACAGGGTTTCCTAGTACGCTGCTAGCACAGCTGATGGTATGTGAAGTTCATGAGGCAGGTGGAGTTGTTTTGGCACTGGAAGAGCTGTGCTGCTGCTTCGATCAGTTGCCATTCACCACCGCCCTGAGTTCCCTAGGTGTCATATCCACTTTCAGACATATGTGGTGCCAGAGCACTTGGTTTCCATGGCAGCGGGAAATGGCTTGAGCGATGAACTTGTGTTTGGCTTTGGAGATTTGAGCACCTTGAGTGAGGAGCTACATGTTAGTTTAGTGTGGGTGCTCCACCTGCTTGATTCCATCCCACTGGGCTCAATGGCCATTGGACCGGAAGTGGCCAAACAGGGTTTCCTAGATAGCTGCTAGCACAGCTGATGGTATGTGAAGTGAATGAGGCAGGTGGAGTTGTTTTGGCACTGGAGGAGCTGTGCTGCTGCTTCGGGCAGTTGCCATTCACCAACTTACTGATCCCTATGTGTCATATCCACTTTCAGACATATGTGGTGCCAGAGCACTTGGTTTCCATGGCAGCGGGAAATGGCTTGGGCGCTGAACTTGCGTTTGGCTTTGCAGTTTTGAGCACTTGAGTGAGGAGCTCCATGTTAGTTTAGTGTGGGTGCTCCACCTGCTTGATTCCATCCCACTGGGCTCAATGGGCATTGGACCGGAAGTGACCAAACAGGGTTTCCTAGATAGCTGCTAGCACAGCTGATGGTATGTGAATTGAATGAGACAGGTGGAGTTGTTTTGTCACTGGTGGAGTGTGCTGTTGCTTCGGGCAGTTGCCATTCACCACCGCCCTGAGTTCCCTAGGTGTCATATCCACTTTCAGACATATGTGGTGCCAGAGCACTTGGTTTCCATGGCAGCGGGAAATGGCTTGTGCGCTGAACTTGTGTTTGGCTGTGGAGTTTTGAGCGCCTTGAGTGAGGAGCTCCATGTTAGTTTAGTGTGGATGCTCAACCTGCTTGATTCCATCCCACTGGGCTCAATGGGCATTGGACCGGAAGTGACCAAACAGGGATTCCTAGATGGCTACAGGCACAGCTGATGGTATGTGAAGTTCATGAGGCAGGTGGAGTTGTTTTGGCACTGGAGGGGTGTGCTGCTGCTTCGGGCAGTTACCATTCACCACCGCCGTGAGTTTCCTAGTTGTCATATCCACTTTCAGACATATGTGGTGCCAGAGCACTTGGTTTCCATGGCAGCGGGAAATCGCTTGGGCACTGAATTTGTGTTTGGCTGTGGAGTTTTGAGCGCCTTGAGTGAGGAGCTCCATGTTAGTTTAGTGTGGGTGCTCCACCTGCTTGATTCCATCCCACTGGGCTCAATGGGCATTGGACCGGAAGTGACCAAACAGGGTTTCCTAGATGGCTGCTAGCACAGCTGATGGTATGTGAAGTGAATGAGGCAGGTGGAGTTGTTTTGGCACTGGAAGAGCTGTGCTGCTGCTTCGGGCAGTTGCCATTCACCACCACCCTGAGTTCCCTAGGTGTCATATCCACTTTCAGACATATGTGGTGCCAGAGCACTTGGTTTCCATGGCAGCGGGAAATGGCTTTTGCACTGAACTTGTGTTTGGCTGTGCAGTTTTGAGCGCCTTGAGTGAGGAGCTCCATGTTAGTTTAGTGTGGATGCTCCACCTGCTTGATTCCATCCCACTGGGCTCAATGGGCATT
This sequence comes from Ochotona princeps, assembly GCF_030435755.1. NCBI lineage: Eukaryota > Metazoa > Chordata > Mammalia > Lagomorpha > Ochotonidae > Ochotona > Ochotona princeps. Next base: position 102,581,540 of record NC_080835.1, on the reverse strand, counting down.
GGACCGGAAGTGACGAAACAGGGTTTCCTAGATGGCTGCTAGCACAGCTGATGGTATGTGAAGTGAATGAGGCAGGTGGAGTTGTTTTGGCACTGGAAGAGCTGTGCTGCTGCTTCGGGCAGTTGCCATTCACCACCGCCGTGAGTTCCCTAGGTGTCATATCCACTTTCAGACATATGTGGTGCCAGAGCACTTGGTTTCCATGGCAGCGGGAAATGGCTTTTGCACTGAACTTGTGTTTGGCTGCGGGTTTTCAGCGGCTTTAGTGAGGAGCTCCATGTTAGTTTAGTGTGGGTGCTCCACCTGCTTGATTCCATCCCACTGGGCTCAATGGACTTTCGCCCGGAAGTGACCAAACAGGGTTTCCTAGTACGCTGCTAGCACAGCTGATGGTATGTGAAGTTCATGAGGCAGGTGGAGTTGTTTTGGCACTGGAAGAGCTGTGCTGCTGCTTCGGGCAGTTGCCATTCACCACCGCCCTGAGTTCCCTAGGTGTCATATCCACTTTCAGACATATGTGGTGCCAGAGCACTTGGTTTCCATGGCAGCGGGAAATGGCTGGGGCACTGAACTTGTGTTTGGCTGTGGAGTTTTGAGTGCCTTGAGTTAGGAGCTCCATGTGAGTTTTGTGTGGGTGCTCAACCTGCTTGATTCCATCCCACTGGGCTCAATGGGCATTGGACCGGAAGTGACCAAACAGGGTTTCCTTGATAGCTGCTAGCACAGCTGATGGTATGTGAAGTGAATGAGGCAGGTGGAGTTGTTTTGGCACTGGAAGAGCTGTGCTGCTGCTTCGGGCAGTTGCCATTCACCACCGCCCTGAGTTCCCTAGGTGTCATATCCACTTTCAGACATATGTGGTGCCAGAGCACTTGGTTTCCATGGCAGCGGGAAATGGCTTGGGCGCTGAACTTGTGTTTGGCTGTGGAGTTTTGAGTGCCTTGAGTTAGGAGCTCCATGTTAGTTTAGTGTGGGTGCTCCACCTGCTTGATTCCATCCCACTGGGCTCAATGGCCATTGGACCAGAAGTGACCAAACAGGGTTTCCTAGATAGCTGCTAGCACAGCTGATGGTATGTGAATTGAATGAGACAGGTGGAGTTGTTTTGTCACTGGTGGAGTGTGCTGTTGCTTCGGGCAGTTGCCATTCACCACCGCCCTGAGTTCCCTAGGTGTCATATCCACTTTCAGACATATGTGGTGCCAGAGCACTTGGTTTCCATGGCAGCGGGAAATGGCTTTTGCACTGAACTTGTGTTTGGCTGTGGAGTTTTGAGCGCCTTGAGTGAGGAGCTCCATGTTAGTTTAGTGTGGGTGCTCAACCTGCTTGATTCCATCCCACTGGGCTCAATGGGCATTGGACCGGAAGTGACCAAACAGGGTTTCCTAGATGGCTACAGGCACAGCTGATGGTATGTGAAGTGAATGAGGCAGGTGGAGTTGTTTTGGCACTGGAGGAGTGTGCTGCTGCTTCGGGCAGTTGCCATTCACCACCGCCCTGAGTTTCCTAGTTGTCATATCCACTTTCAGACATATGTGGTGCCAGAGCACTTGGTTTCCATGGCAGCGGGAAATGGCTTGGGCGCTGAACTTGTGTTTGGCTGTGGAGTTTTGAGTGCCTTGAGTTAGGAGCTCCATGTTAGTTTAGTGTGGGTGCTCAACCTGCTTGATTCCATCCCACTGGGCTCAATGGGCATTGGACCGGAAGTGACCAAACAGGGTTTCCTAGATAGCTGCTAGCACAGCTGAATGTATGTGAAGTGAATGAGGCAGGTGGAGTTGTTTTGGCACTGGAAGAGCTGTGCTGCTGCTTCGGGCAGTTGCCATTCACCACCGCCCTGAGTTCCCTAGTGTCATATCCACTTTCAGACATATGTGGTGCCAGAGCACTTGGTTTCCATGGCAGCGGGAAATGGCTGGGACGCTGAACTTGTGTTTGGCTGTGGAGTTTTGAGCGCCTTGAGTGAGGAGCTCCATGTTAGTTTAGTGTGGGTGCTCCACCTGCTTGATTCCATCCCACTGGGCTCAATGGGCATTGGACCGGAAGTGACCAAACAGGGTTTCCTAGATGGCTGCTAGCACAGCTGATGGTATGTGAAGTGAATGAGGCAGGTGGAGTTGTTTTGGCACTGGAAGAGCTGTGCTGCTGCTTCGGGCAGTTGCCATTCACCACCACCCTGAGTTCCCTAGGTGTCATATCCACTTTCAGACATATGTGGTGCCAGAGCACTTGGTTTCCATGGCAGCGGGAAATGGCTTGGGCGCTGAACTTGTGTTTGGCTGTGGAGTTTTGAGTGCCTTGAGTTAGGAGCTCCATGTTTGTTTAGTGTGGGTGCTCAACCTGCTTGATTCCATCCCACTGGGCTCAATGGGCATTGGACCGGAAGTGACCAAACAGGGTTTCCTAGATAGCTGCTAGCACAGCTGATGGTATGTGAAGTTCATGAGGCAGGTGGAGTTGTTTTGGCACTGGAAGAGCTGTGCTGCTGCTTCGGGCAGTTGCCATTCACCACCGCCCTGAGTTCCCTAGGTGTCATATCCACTTTCAGACATATGTGCTGCCATAGCACTTGGTTTCCATGGCAGCGGGAAATCGCTTGGGCACTGAATTTGTGTTTGGCTGTGGAGTTTTGAGCGCCTTGAGTGAGGAGCTCCATGTTAGTTTAGTGTGGGTGCTCCACCTGCTTGATTCCATCCCACTGGGCTCAATGGGCATTGGACCGGAAGTGACCAAACAGGGTTTCCTAGATGGCTGCTAGCACAGCTGATGGTATGTGAAGTGAATGAGGCAGGTGGAGTTGTTTTGGCACTGGAAGAGCTGTGCTGCTGCTTCGGGCAGTTGCCATTCACCACCACCCTGAGTTCCCTAGGTGTCATATCCACTTTCAGACATATGTGGTGCCAGAGCACTTGGTTTCCATGGCAGCGGGAAATGGCTTTTGCACTGAACTTGTGTTTGGCTGTGCAGTTTTGAGCGCCTTGAGTGAGGAGCTCCATGTGAGTTTAGTGTGGATGCTCCACCTGCTTGATTCCATCCCACTGGGCTTAATGGCCATTGGACCGGAAGTGACCAAACAGGGTTTCCTTGATAGCTGCTAGCACAGCTGATGGTATGTGAAGTGAATGAGGCAGGTGGAGTTGTTTTGGCACTGGAAGAGCTGTGCTGCTGCTTCGGGCAGTTGCCATTCACCACCGCCGTGAGTTCCCTAGGTGTCATATCCACTTTCAGACATATGTGGTGCCAGAGCACTTGGTTTCCATGGCAGCGGGAAATGGCTTTTGCACTGAACTTGTGTTTGGCTGGGGGTTTTCAGCGCCTTGAGTGAGGAGCTCCATGTTAGTTTAGTGTGGGTGCTCCACCTGCTTGATTCCATCCCACTGGGCTCAATGGACTTTCGCGCGGAAGTGACCAAACAGGGTTTCCTAGAACGCTGCTAGCACAGCTGATGGTATGTGAAGTGAATGAGGCAGGTGGAGTTGTTTTGGCACTGGAAGAGCTGTGCTGCTGCTTCGGGCAGTTGCCATTCACCACCGCCCTGAGTTCCCTAGGTGTCATATCCACTTTCAGACATATGTGGTGCCAGAGCACTTGGTTTCCATGGCAGCGGGAAATGGCTTTTGCACTGAACTTGTGTTTGGCTGTGGAGTTTTGAGCGCCTTGAGTGAGGAGCTCCATGTTAGTTTAGTGTGGATGCTCAACCTGCTTGATTCCATCCCACTGGGCTCAATGGGCATTGGACCGGAAGTGACCAAACAGGGTTTCCTAGATGGCTACAGGCACAGCTGATGGTATGTGAAGTTCATGAGGCAGGTGGAGTTGTTTTGGCACTGGAGGAGTGTGCTGCTGCTTCGGGCAGTTGCCATTCACCACCGCCCTGAGTTTCCTAGTTGTCATATCCACTTTCAGACATATGTGGTGCCAGAGCACTTGGTTTCCATGGCAGCGGGAAATGGCTTGGGCGCTGAACTTGTGTTTGGCTGTGGAGTTTTGAGTGCCTTGAGTTAGGAGCTCCATGTTAGTTTAGTGTGGGTGCTCAACCTGCTTGATTCCATCCCACTGGGCTCAATGGGCATTGGACCGGAAGTGACCAAACAGGGTTTCCTAGATAGCTGCTAGCACAGCTGATGGTATGTGAAGTGAATGAGGCAGGTGGAGTTGTTTTGGCACTGGAAGAGCTGTGCTGCTGCTTCGGGCAGTTGCCATTCACCACCGCCCTGAGTTTCCTAGGTGTCATATCCACTTTCAGACATATGTGCTGCCAGAGCACTTGGTTTCCATGGCAGCGGGAAATGGCTGGGATGCTGAACTTGTGTTTGGCTGTGGAGTTTTGAGCGCCTTGAGTGAGGAGCTCCATGTTAGTTTAGTGTGGGTGCTCAACCTGCTTGATTCCATCCCACTGGGCTTAATGGCCATTGGACCGGAAGTGACCAAACAGGGTTTCCTTGATAGCTGCTAGCACAGCTGATGGTATGTGAAGTGAATGAGGCAGGTGGAGTTGTTTTGGCACTGGAAGAGCTGTGCTGCTGCTTCGGGCAGTTGCCATTCACCACCGCCCTGAGTTCCCTAGGTGTCATATCCACTTTCAGACATATGTGGTGCCAGAGCACTTGGTTTCCATGGCAGCGGGAAATGGCTTTTGCACTGAACTTGTGTTTGGCTGGGGGTTTTCAGCGGCTTTAATGAGGAGCTCCATGTTAGTTTAGTGTGGGTGCTCAACCTGCTTGATTCCATCCCACTGGGCTCAATGGGCATTGGACCGGAAGTGACCAAACAGGGTTTCCTAGATGGCTGCTAGCACAGCTGATGGTATGTGAAGTGAATGAGGCAGGTGGAGTTGTTTTGGCACTGGAAGAGCTGTGCTGCTGCTTCGGGCAGTTACCATTCACCACCGCCCTGAGTTCCCTAGGTGTCATATCCACTTTCAGACATATGTGGTGCCAGAGCACTTGGTTTCCATGGCAGCGGGAAATGGCTTTTGCACTGAACTTGTGTTTCGCTGTGGAGTTTTGAGTGCCTTGAGTTAGGAGCTCCATGTTAGTTTAATGTGGGTGCTCTACCTGCTTGATTCCATCCCACTGGGCTCAATGGGCATTGGACCGGAAGTGACCAAACAGGGTTTCCTTGATGGCTGCTAGCACAGCTGATGGTATGTGAAGTGAATGAGGCAGGTGGAGTTGTTTTGGCACTGGAAGAGCTGTGCTGTTGCTTCTGGCAGTTGCCATTCACCACCGCCCTGAGTTCCCTAGGTGTCATATCCACTTTCAGACATATGTGGTGCCAGAGCACTTGGTTTCCATGGCAGCGGGAAATGGCTTTTGCACTGAACTTGTGTTTGGCTGTGGAGTTTTGAGCGCCTTGAGTGAGGAGCTTCATGTTAGTTTAGTGTGGATGCTCAACCTGCTTGATTCCATCCCACTGGGCTCAATGGGCATTGGACCGGAAGTGACCAAACAGGGTTTCCTAGATGGCTACAGGCACAGCTGATGGTATGTGAAGTTCATGAGGCAGGTGGAGTTGTTTTGGCACTGAAGGAGTGTGCTGCTGCTTCGGGCAGTTGCCATTCACCACCGCCCTGAGTTTCCTAGTTGTCATATCCACTTTCAGACATATGTGGTGCCAGAGCACTTGGTTTCCATGGCAGCGGGAAATGGCTTTTGCACTGAACTTGTGTTTGGCTGTGGAGTTTTGAGTGCCTTGAGTTAGGAGCTCCATGTTAGTTTAGTGTGGGTGCTCAACCTGCTTGATTCCATCCCACTGGGCTCAATGGGCATTGGACCGGAAGTGACCAAACAGGGTTTCCTAGATAGCTGCTAGCACAGCTGATGGTATGTGAAGTTCATGAGGCAGGTGGAGTTGTTTTTGCACTGGAAGAGCTGTGCTGCTGCTTCGGGCAGTTGCCATTCACCACCGCCCTGAGTTCCCTAGGTGTCATATCCACTTTCAGACATATGTGCTGCCAGAGCACTTGGTTTCCATGGCAGCGGGAAATGGCTGGGACGCTGAACTTGTGTTTGGCTGTGGAGTTTTGAGCGCCTTGAGTGAGGAGCTCCATGTTAGTTTAGTGTGGGTACTCAAACTGCTTGATTCCATCCCACTGGGCTCAATGGGCATTGGACCGGAAGTGACCAAACAGGGTTTCCTAGATGGCTGCTAGCACAGCTGATGGTATGTGAAGTGAATGAGGCAGGTGGAGTTGTTTTGGCACTGGAAGAGCTGTGCTGCTGCTTCGGGCAGTTGCCATTCACCACCGCCGTGAGTTCCCTAGGTGTCATATCCACTTTCAGACATATGTGGTGCCAGAGCACTTGGTTTCCATGGCAGCGGGAAATGGCTTTTGCACTGAACTTGTGTTTGGCTGGGGGTTTTGAGCGCCTTGAGTGAGGAGCTCCATGTTAGTTTAGTGTGGGTGCTCCACCTGCTTGATTCCATCCCACTGGGCTCAATGGGCATTGGACCGGAAGTGACCAAACAGGGTTTCCTAGATGGCTGCTAGCACAGCTGATGGTATGTGAAGTTCATGAGGCAGGTGGAGTTGTTTTGGCACTGGAGGAGTGTGCTGCTGCTTCGGGCAGTTGCCATTCACCAACGCCCTGAGTTCCCTAGGTGTCATATCCACTTTCAGACATATGTGGTGCCAGAACACTTGGTTTCCATGGCAGCGGGAAATGGCTTCAGCACTGAACTTGTTTTTGGCTGTGGAGTTTTGAGTGCCTGGAGTGACGGACTCCATGTTAGTTTAGTGTGGGTGCTCAACCTGCTTGATTCCATCCCACTGGGCTCAATGGCCATTGGACCGGAAGTGACCAAACAGGGTTTCCTAGATAGCTGCTAGCACAGCTGATGGTATGTGAAGTGAATGAGGCAGGTGGAGTTGTTTTGGCACTGGAAGAGCTGTGCTGCTGCTTCGGGCAGTTGCCATTCACCACCGCCCTGAGTTCCCTAGGTGTCATATCCACTTTCAGACATATGTGGTGCCAGAGCACTTGGTTTCCATGGCAGTGGGAAATCGCTTGGGCGCTGAACTTGTGTTTGGCTGTGGAGTTTTGAGCGCCTTTAGTGAGGAGCTCCATGTTAGTTTAGTGTGGGTGCTCAACCTGCTTGATTCCATCACAATCGGTTCAATGGTATTTGGACAGGAAGTGACCAAACAGGGTTTCCTAGATAACTGGTAGCACAGCTGATGGTATGTGAAGTTCATGAGGCAGGTGGAGTTGTTTTGGCACTGGAGGAGAGTGCTGCTGCTTCGGGCATTTGCCATTCACCACCGCCCTGAGTTCCCTAGGTGTCATATCCACTTTCAGACATATGTGGTGCCAGAGCACTTGGTTTCCATGGCAGCGGGAAATCGCTTGGGCACTGAACTTGTGTTTGGCTGTGGAGTTTTGAGCGCCTTGAGTGAGGAGCTCCATGTGAGTTTAGTGTGGGTGCTCTACCTGCTTGATTCCATCCCACTGGGCTCAATGGGCATTGGACCGGAAGTGACGAAACAGGGTTTCCTAGATAGCTGCTAGCACAGCTGATGGTATGTGAAGTTCATGAGGCAGGTGGAGTTGTTTTGGCACTGGAAGAGCTGTGCTGCTGCTTCGGGCAGTTGCCATTCACCACCGCCCTGAGTTCCCTAGGTGTCATATCCACTTTCAGACATATGTGCTGCCAGAACACTTGGTTTCCATGGCAGCGGGAAACGGCTTCAGCACTGAACTTGTTTTTGGCTGTGGAGTTTTGAGCGCCTTGAGTGACGGACTCCATGTTAGTTTAGTGTGGGTGCTCAACCTGCTTGATTCCATCCCACTGGGCTCAATGGGCATTGGACAAGAAATGACCAAACAGAGTTTCCTAGATAGCTGGTAGCACAGCTGATGGTATGTGAAGTGAATGAGGCAGGTGGAGTTGTTTTGGCACTGGAAGAGCTGTGCTGCTGCTTCGGGCAGTTGCCATTCACCACCGCCCTGAGTTCCCTAGTTGTCTAATCCACTTTCAGACATATGTGGTGCCAGAGCACTTGGTTTCCATGGCAGCGGGAAATGGCTTGGGTACTGAACTTGTGTTTGGCTGTGGAGTTTTGAGCACCTTGAGTGAGGAGCTCCATGTTAGTTTAGTGTGGGTGCTCAACCTGCTTGATTCCATCACACTGGGCTCAATGGTATTTGCACAGGAAGTGACGAAACAGGGTTTCCTAGATAACTGGTAGCACAGCTGATAGTATGTGAAGTGAATGAGGCAGGTGGAATTGTTTTGGCACTGGTGGAGTGTGCTATTGCTTCAGCCGTTGCCATTCACCACCGCCCTGAGTTCCCTAGGTGTCATATCCACTTTCAGACATATGTGGTGCCAGAGCACTTGGTTTCCATGGCAGCGGGAAATGGCTTGGGCACTGAACTTGTGTTTGGCTGTTTAGTTTTGAGCGCCTTGAGTGAGGAGCTCCATGTGAGTTTAGTGTGGGTGCTCCACCTGCTTGATTCCATCCCACTGGGCTCAAAGGGCATTGGACCGGAAGTGACCAAACAGGGTTTCCTAGATGGCTGCTAGCACAGCTGATGGTATGTGAAGTTCATGAGGCAGGTGGAGTTGTTTTGGCACTGGAAGAGCTGTGCTGCTGCTTCGGGCAGTTGCCATTCACCACCTCACTGATCCCTAGGTGTCATATCCACTTTCAGACATATGTGCTGCCAGAACACTTGGTTTCCATGGCAGCGGGAAACGCCTTTAGCACTGAACTTGTTTTTGGCTGTGGTGTTTTGAGTGCCTGGAGTGATGGACTCCAGGTTAGTTTAGTGTGGGTGCTCAGCCTGCTTGATTCCATCCCACTGGGCTCAATGGCCATTGGACCCAAAGTGACCAAACAGGGTTTCCTAGATAGCTGGTAGCACAGCTGATGGTATGTGAAGTGAATGAGGCAGGTGGAGTTGTTTTGGCACTGGAAGAGCTGTGCTGCTGCTTCGGGCAGTTGCCATTCACCACCGCCCTGAGTTCCCTAGTTGTCTAATCCACTTTCAGACATATGTGGTGCCAGAGCACTTGGTTTCCATGGCAGCGGGAAATGGCTTGGGCGCTGAACTTGTGTTTGGCTGTGGAGTTTTGAGCGCCTTTAGTGAGGAGCTCCATGTTAGTTTAGTGTGGGTGCTCAACCTGCTTGATTCCATCCCACTGGGCTCAATGGTATTTGGACAGGAAGTGATGAAACAGGGTTTCCTAGATAACTGGTAGCACAGCTGATGGTATGTGAAGTTCATGAGGCAGGTGGAGTTGTTTTGGCACTGGAGGAGAGTGCAGCTGCTTCGGGCATTTGCCATTCACCACCGCCGTGAGTTCCCTAGGTGTCATATCCACTTTCAGACATATGTGGTGCCAGAGCACTTGGTTTTCATGGCAGCGGGAAATGGCTGGGACGCTGAACTTGTGTTTGGCTGTGGAGTTTTGAGCGCCTTGAGTGAGGAGCTCCATGTTAGTTTAGTGTGGGTTCTCAACCTGCTTGATTCCATCCCACTGGGCTCAATGGGCATTGGACCGGAAGTGACCAAACAGGGTTTCCTTGATAGCTGCTAGCACAGCTGATGGTATGTGAAGTGAATGAGGCAGGTGGAGTTGTTTTGGCACTGGAAGAGCTGTGCTGCTGCTTCGGGCAGTTGCCATTCACCACCGCCCTGAGTTCCCTAGGTGTCATATCCACTTTCAGACATATGTGGTGCCAGAGCACTTGGTTTCCATGGCAGCGGGAAATCGCTTGGGCGCTGAACTTGCGTTTGGCTTTGCAGTTTTGAGCACCTTGAGTGAGGAGCTCCATGTTAGTTTTGTGTTTGTGCTCCACCTGCTTGATTCCATCCCACTGGGCTCAATGGGCATTGGACCGGAAGTGACCAAACAGGGTTTCCTAGATGGCTGCTAGCACAGCTGATGGTATGTGAAGTTCATGAGGCAGGTGGAGTTGTTTTGGCACTGGAAGAGCTGTGCTGCTGCTTCGGGCAGTTGCCATTCACCAACGCCCTGAGTTCCCTAGGTGTCATATCCACTTTCAGACATATGTGGTGCCAGAACACTTGGTTTCCATGGCAGCGGGAAACGGCTTCAGCACTGAACTTGTTTTTGGCTGTGGAGTTTTGAGCGCCTTGAGTGACGGACTCCATGTTAGTTTAGTGTGGGTGCTCAACCTGCTTGATTCCATCCCACTGGGCTCAATGGGCACTGGACCGGAAGTGACCAAACAGAGTTTCCTAGATGGCTGGTAGCACAGCTGATGGTATGTGAAGTTCATGAGGCAGGTGGAGTTGTTTTGGCACTGGAAGAGCTGTGCTGCTGCTTCGGGCAGTTGCCATTCACCACCGCCCTGAGTTCCCTAGTTGTCATATCCACTTTCAGACATATGTGGTGCCAGAGCACTTGGTTTCCATGGCAGCGGGAAATGGCTTGGGCGCTGAACTTGTGTTTGGCTGTGGAGTTTTGAGCGCCTTGAGTGAGGAGCTCCATGTGAGTTTAGTGTGGGTGCTCTACCTGCTTGATTCCATCCCACTGGGCTCAATGGGCATTGGACCGGAAGTGACCAAACAGGGTTTCCTAGATGGCTGCTAGCACAGCTGATGGTATGTGAAGTGAATGAGGCAGGTGGAGTTGTTTTGGCACTGGAAGAGCTGTGCTGCTGCTTCGGGCAGTTGCCATTCACCACCGCCCTGAGTTCCCTAGGTGTCATATCCACTTTCAGACATATGTGGTGCCAGAGCACTTGGTTTCCATGGCAGCGGGAAATCGCTTGGGCGCTGAACTTGCGTTTGGCTTTGCAGTTTTGAGCACCTTGAGTGAGGAGCTCCATGTGAGTTTAGTGTGGGTGCTCCACCTGCTTGATTCCATTCCACTGGGCTCAATGGGCATTGGACCGGAAGTGACCAAACAGGGTTTCCTTGATAGCTGCTAGCACAGCTGATGGTATGTGAATTTAATGAGGCAGGTGGAGTTGTTTTGTCACTGGTGGAGTGTGCTACTGCTTCGGGCAGTTTCCATTCACCATCGCCCTGAGTTCCCTAGGTGTCATATCCACTTTCAGACATATGTGGTGCCAGAGCACTTGGTTTCCATGGCAGCGGGAAATCGCTTGGGCACTGAATTTGTGTTTGGCTGTGGAGTTTTGAGCGCCTTGAGTGAGGAGCTCCATGTGAGTTTAGTGTGGGTGCTCAACCTGCTTGATTCCATCCCACTGGGCTCAATGGGCATTGGACCGGAAGTGACCAAACAGGGTTTCCTAGATGGCTGCTAGCACAGCTGATGGTATGTGAAGTTCATGAGGCAGGTGGAGTTGTTTTGGCACTGGAAGAGCTGTGCTGCTGCTTCGGGCAGTTGCCATTCACCAACGCCCTGAGTTCCCTAGGTGTCATATCCACTTTCAGACATATGTGCTGCCAGAACACTTGGTTTCCATGGCAGCGGGAAATGGCTTCAGCACTGAACTTGTTTTTGGCTGTGGAGTTTTGAGCGCCTTGAGTGATGGACTCCATGTTAGTTTAGTGTGGGTGCTCAACCTGCTTGATTCCATCCCACTGGGCTCAATGGGCATTGGACAAGAAATGACCAAACAGAGTTTCCTAGATAGCTGGTAGCACAGCTGATGGTATGTGAAGTGAATGAGGCAGGTGGAGTTGTTTTGGCACTGGAAGAGCTGTGCTGCTGCTTCGGGCAGTTGCCATTCACCACCGCCCTGAGTTCCCTAGTTGTCATATCCACTTTCAGACATATGTGGTGCCAGAGCACTTTTTTCCATGGCAGCGGGAAATGGCTTGGGCGCTGAACTTGTGTTTGGCTGTGGAGTTTTGAGCGCCTTTTATTGAGGAGCTCCATGTTAGTTTAGTGTGGGTGCTCAACCTGCTTGATTCCATCCCATTGGGCTCAATTGTATTTGGACAGAAAGTGATGAAACAGGGTTTCCTAGATAACTGGTAGCACAGCTGATGGTATGTGAAGTTCATGAGGCAGGTGGAGTTGTTTTGGCACTGGAGGAGAGTGCTGCTGCTTCGGGCATTTGCCATTCACCACCGCCGTGAGTTCCCTAGGTGTCATATCCACTTTCAGACATATGTGGTGCCAGAGCACTTGGTTTCCATGGCAGCGGGAAACGCCTTTAGCACTGAACTTGTTTTTGGCTGTGGAGTTTTGAGTGCCTGGAGTGATGGACTCCATGTTAGTTTAGTGTGGGTGCTCAGCCTGCTTGATTCCATCCCACTGGGCTCAATGGCCATTGGACCGGAAGTGACCAAACAGAGTTTCCTAGATAGCTGGTAGCACAGCTGATGGTATGTGAAGTGAATGAGGCAGGTGGAGTTGTTTTTGCACTGGAAGAGCTGTGCTGCTGCTTCGGGCAGTTGCCATTCACCACCGCCCTGAGTTCCCTAGTTGTCTAATCCACTTTCAGACATATGTGGTGCCAGAGCACTTGGTTTCCATGGCAGCGGGAAATGGCTTGGGCGCTGAACTTGTGTTTGGCTGTGGAGTTTTGAGCGCCTTTAGTGAGGAGCTCCATGTTAGTTTAGTGTGGGTGCTCAACCTGCTTGATTCCATCCCATTGGGCTCAATGGTATTTGGACAGGAAGTGATGAAACAGGGTTTCCTAGATAACTGGTAGCACAGCTGATGGTATGTGAAGTTCATGAGGCAGGTTTAGTTGTTTTGGCACTGGAGGAGAGTGCTGCTGCTTCGGGCATTTGCCATTCACCACCGCCGTGAGTTCCCTAGGTGTCATATCCACTTTCAGACATATGTGCTGCCAGAACACTTGGTTTCCATGGCAGCGGGAAACGCCTTTAGCACTGAACTTGTTTTTGGCTGTGGAGTTTTGAGTGCCTGGAGTGATGGACTCCATGTTAGTTTAGTGTGGGTGCTCAGCCTGCTTGATTCCATCCCACTGGGCTCAATGGGCATTGGACCGGAAGTGACCAAACAGAGTTTCCTTGATAGCTGGTAGCACAGCTGATGGTATGTGAAGTGAATGAGGCAGGTGGAGTTGTTTTGGCACTGGAAGAGCTGTGCTGCTGCTTCGGGCAGTTGCCATTCACCACCGCCCTGAGTTCCCTAGTTGTCTAATCCACTTTCAGACATATGTGGTGCCAGAGCACTTGGTTTCCATGGCAGCGGGAAATGGCTTGGGCGCTGAACTTGTGTTTGGCTGTGGAGTTTTGAGCGCCTTTAGTGAGGAGCTCCATGTTAGTTTAGTGTGGGTGCTCAACCTGCTTGATTCCATCCCACTGGGCTCAATGGTATTTGGACAGGAAGTGACCAAACAGGGTTTCCTAGATAACTGGTAGCACAGCTGATGGTATGTGAAGTTCATGAGGCAGGTGGAGTTGTTTTGGCACTGGAGGAGAGTGCTGCTGCTTCGGGCATTTGCCATTCACCACCGCCCTGAGTTCCCTAGGTGTCATATCCACTTTCAGACATATGTGCTGCCAGAACACTTGGTTTCCATGGAAGTGGGAAATCGCTTGGGCGCTGAACTTGTGTTTGGCTGTGGAGTTTTAGCGCCTTTAGTGAGGAGCTCCATGTTAGTTTAGTGTGGGTGCTCAACCTGCTTGATTCCATCCCACTGGGCTCAATGGCCATTGGACTGGAAGTGACCAAACAGGGTTTCCTAGATGGCTGCTAGGACAGCTGATGGTATGTGAAGTTCATGAGGCAGGTGGAGTTGTTTTGTCACTGGTGGAGTGTGCTATTGCTTCAGGCAGTTGAAATTCACCACCGCCCTGAGTTCCCTAGTTGTCATATCAACTTTCAGACATATGTGGTGCCAGAACACTTGGTTTCCATGGCAGTGGGAAACGGCTTCAGCACTGAACTTGTTTTTGGCTGTGGAGTTTGAGTGCCTGCAGTGACGGACTCCATGTTAGTTTAGTGTGGGTGCTCAACCTGCCTGATTCCATCCCACTGGGCTCAATGGCCATTGGACCGGAAGTGACCAGAGTTTCCTAGATAGCTGCTAGCACAGCTGATGGTATGTGAAGTTCATGAGGCAGGTGGAGTTGTTTTGGCACTGGAAGAGCTGTGCTGCTGTTTCGGGCAGTTGCCATTCACCACCGCCCTGAGTTCCCTAGGTGTCATATCCACTTTCAGACATATGTGCTGCCAGAACACTTGGTTTCCATGGCAGCGGGAAACGGCTTCAGCACTGAACTTGTTTTTGGCTGTGGAGTTTTGAGTGCCTGCAGTGACGGACTCCATGTTAGTTTAGTGTGGGTTCTCAACCTGCTTGATTCCATCCCACTGGGCTCAATGGGCATTGGACCGGATGTGACCAAACAGGGTTTCCTTGATAGCTGCTAGCACAGCTGATGGTATGTGAAGTGAATGAGGCAGGTGGAGTTGTTTTGTCACTGGTGGAGTGTGCTACTGCTTCGGGCAGTTTCCATTCACCATCGCCCTGAGTTCCCTAGGTGTCATATCCACTTTCAGACATATGTGGTGCCAGAGCACTTGGTTTCCATGGCAGCGGGAAATCGCTTGGGCACTGAATTTGTGTTTGGCTGTGGAGTTTTGAGCGCCTTGAGTGAGGAGCTCCATGTGAGTTTAGTGTGGGTGCTCCACCTGCTTGATTCCATCCCACTGGGCTCAATGGGCATTGGACCGGAAGTGACCAAACAGGGTTTCCTAGATGGCTGCTAGCACAGCTGATGGTATGTGAAGTTCATGAGGCAGGTGGAGTTGTTTTGGCACTGGAAGAGCTGTGCTGCTGCTTCGGGCAGTTGCCATGCACCAACGCCCTGAGTTCCCTAGGTGTCATATCCACTTTCAGACATATGTGCTGCCAGAACACTTGGTTTCCATGGCAGCGGGAAATGGCTTCAGCACTGAACTTGTTTTTGGCTGTGGAGTTTTGAGCGCCTTGAGTGACGGACTCCATGTTAGTTTAGTGTGGGTGCTCAACCTGCTTGATTCCATCCCACTGGGCTCAATGGGCATTGGACAAGAAATGACCAAACAGAGTTTCCTAGATAGCTGGTAGCACAGCTGATGGTATGTGAAGTGAATGAGGCAGGTGGAGTTGTTTTGGCACTGGAAGAGCTGTGCTGCTGCTTCGGGCAGTTGCCATTCACCACCGCCCTGAGTTCCCTAGTTGTCATATCCACTTTCAGACATATGTGGTGCCAGAGCACTTTTTTCCATGGCAGCGGGAAATGGCTTGGGCGCTGAACTTGTGTTTGGCTGTGGAGTTTTGAGCGCCTTTAGTGAGGAGCTCCATGTTAGTTTAGTGTGGGTGCTCAACCTGCTTGATTCCATCCCATTGGGCTCAATTGTATTTGGACAGAAAGTGATGAAACAGGGTTTCCTAGATAGCTGCTAGCACAGCTGATGGTATGTGAAGTTCATGAGGCAGGTGGAGTTGTTTTGGCACTGGAGGAGAGTGCTGCTGCTTCGGGCATTTGCCATTCACCACCGCCGTGAGTTCCCTAGGTGTCATATCCACTTTCAGACATATGTGGTGCCAGAGCACTTGGTTTCCATGGCAGCGGGAAACGCCTTTAGCACTGAACTTGTTTTTGGCTGTGGAGTTTTGAGTGCCTGGAGTGATGGACTCCATGTTAGTTTAGTGTGGGTGCTCAGCCTGCTTGATTCCATCCCACTGGGCTCAATGGCCATTGGACCGGAAGTGACCAAACAGAGTTTCCTAGATAGCTGGTAGCACAGCTGATGGTATGTGAAGTGAATGAGGCAGGTGGAGTTGTTTTGGCACTGGAAGAGCTGTGCTGCTGCTTCGGGCAGTTGCCATTCACCACCGCCCTGAGTTCCCTAGTTGTCTAATCCACTTTCAGACATATGTGGTGCCAGAGCACTTGGTTTCCATGGCAGCGGGAAATGGCTTGGGCGCTGAACTTGTGTTTGGCTGTGGAGTTTTGAGCGCCTTTAGTGAGGAGCTCCATGTTAGTTTAGTGTGGGTGCTCAACCTGCTTGATTCCATCCCATTGGGCTCAATGGTATTTGGACAGGAAGTGATGAAACAGGGTTTCCTAGATAACTGGTAGCACAGCTGATGGTATGTGAAGTTCATGAGGCAGGTTTAGTTGTTTTGGCACTGGAGGAGAGTGCTGCTGCTTCGGGCATTTGCCATTCACCACCGCCGTGAGTTCCCTAGGTGTCATATCCACTTTCAGACATATGTGCTGCCAGAACACTTGGTTTCCATGGCAGCGGGAAACGCCTTTAGCACTGAACTTGTTTTTGGCTGTGGAGTTTTGAGTGCCTGGAGTGATGGACTCCATGTTAGTTTAGTGTGGGTGCTCAGCCTGCTTGATTCCATCCCACTGGGCTCAATGGCCATTGGACCGGAAGTGACCAAACAGAGTTTCCTTGATAGCTGGTAGCACAGCTGATGGTATGTGAAGTGAATGAGGCAGGTGGAGTTGTTTTGGCACTGGAAGAGCTGTGCTGCTGCTTCGGGCAGTTGCCATTCACCACCGCCCTGAGTTCCCTAGTTGTCTAATCCACTTTCAGACATATGTGGTGCCAGAGCACTTGGTTTCCATGGCAGCGGGAAATGGCTTGGGCGCTGAACTTGTGTTTGGCTGTGGAGTTTTGAGCGCCTTTAGTGAGGAGCTCCATGTTAGTTTAGTGTGGGTGCTCAACCTGCTTGATTCCATCCCACTGGGCTCAATGGTATTTGGACAGGAAGTGACCAAACAGGGTTTCCTAGATAACTGGTAGCACAGCTGATGGTATGTGAAGTTCATGAGGCAGGTGGAGTTGTTTTGGCACTGGAGGAGAGTGCTGCTGCTTCGGGCATTTGCCATTCACCACCGCCCTGAGTTCCCTAGGTGTCATATCCACTTTCAGACATATGTGCTGCCAGAACACTTGGTTTCCATGGAAGTGGGAAATCGCTTGGGCGCTGAACTTGTGTTTGGCTGTGGAGTTTTAGCGCCTTTAGTGAGGAGCTCCATGTTAGTTTAGTGTGGGTGCTCAACCTGCTTGATTCCATCCCACTGGGCTCAATGGCCATTGGACTGGAAGTGACCAAACAGGGTTTCCTAGATGGCTGCTAGGACAGCTGATGGTATGTGAAGTTCATGAGGCAGGTGGAGTTGTTTTGTCACTGGTGGAGTGTGCTATTGCTTCAGGCAGTTGAAATTCACCACCGCCCTGAGTTCCCTAGTTGTCATATCAACTTTCAGACATATGTGCTGCCAGAACACTTGGTTTCCATGGCAGTGGGAAACGGCTTCAGCACTGAACTTGTTTTTGGCTGTGGAGTTTGAGTGCCTGCAGTGACGGACTCCATGTTAGTTTAGTGTGGGTGCTCAACCTGCCTGATTCCATCCCACTGGGCTCAATGGCCATTGGACCGGAAGTGACCAGAGTTTCCTAGATAGCTGCTAGCACAGCTGATGGTATGTGAAGTTCATGAGGCAGGTGGAGTTGTTTTGGCACTGGAAGAGCTGTGCTGCTGTTTCGGGCAGTTGCCATTCACCACCGCCCTGAGTTCCCTAGGTGTCATATCCACTTTCAGACATATGTGCTGCCAGAACACTTGGTTTCCATGGCAGCGGGAAATGGCTTCAGCACTGAACTTGTTTTTGGCTGTGGAGTTTTGAGTGCCTGCAGTGACGGACTCCATGTTAGTTTAGTGTGGGTTCTCAACCTGCTTGATTCCATCCCACTGGGCTCAATGGGCATTGGACCGGAAGTGACCAAACAGGGTTTCCTTGATAGCTGCTAGCACAGCTGATGGTATGTGAAGTGAATGAGGCAGGTGGAGTTGTTTTGGCACTGGAAGAGCTGTGCTGCTGCTTCGGGCAGTTGCCATTCACCACCGCCCTGAGTTCCCTAGGTGTCATATCCACTTTCAGACATATGTGGTGCCAGAACACTTGGTTTCCATGGCAGCGGGAAATGGCTTGGGCGCTGAACTTGCGTTTGGCTTTGCAGTTTTGAGCACCTTGAGTGAGGAGCTCCATGTTAGTTTAGTGTGGGTGCTCAACCTGCTTGATTCCATCCCACTGGGCTCAATGGGCATTGGACCGGAAGTGACCAAACAGGGTTTCCTAGATGGCTGCTAGCACAGCTGATGGTATGTGAAGTGAATGAGGCAGGTGGAGTTGTTTTGGCACTGGAAGAGCTGTGCTGCTGCTTCGGGCAGTTGCCATTCACCACCGCCCTGAGTTCCCTAGGTGTCATATCCACTTTCAGACATATGTGGTGCCAGAGCACTTGGTTTCCATGGCAGCGGGAAATGGCTTGGGCACTGAACTTGTGTTTGGCTGTGGAGTTTTGAGCGCCTTGAGTGAGGAGCTCCATGTGAGTTTATTGTGGGTGCTCCACCTGCTTGATTCCATCCCACTGGGCTCAATGGGCATTGGACCGGAAGTGACCAAACAGGGTTTCCTAGATGGCTGCTAGCACAGCTGATGGTATGTGAAGTGAATGAGGCAGGTGGAGTTGTTTTGGCACTGGAAGAGCTGTGCTGCTGCTTCGGGCAGTTGCCATTCACCACCGCCCTGAGTTCCCTAGGTGTCATATCCACTTTCAGACATATGTGGTGCCAGAACACTTGGTTTCCATGGCAGCGGGAAACGGCTTCAGCACTGAACTTGTTTTTGGCTCTGGAGTTTTGAGTGCCTGGAGTGACGGACTCCATGTTAGTTTAGTGTGGGTGCTCCACCTGCTTGATTCCATCCCACTGGGCTCAATGGGCATTGGACCGGAAGTGATGAAACAGGGTTTCCTAGATGGCTGCTAGCACAGCTGATGGTATGTGAAGTGAATGAGGCAGGTGGAGTTGTTTTGGCACTGGAAGAGCTGTGCTGCTGCTTCGGGCAGTTGCCATTCACCACCACCCTGAGTTCCCTAGGTGTCATATCCACTTTCAGACATATGTGGTGCCAGAGCACTTGGTTTCCATGGCAGCGGGAAACGGCTTCAGCACTGAACTTGTGCTTGGCTGTGGAGTTTTGAGTGCCTTGAGTGAGGAGCTCCATGTTAGTTTAGTGTGGGTGCTCAACCTGCTTGATTCCATCCCACTGGGCTCAATGGGCATTGGAACGGAAGTGACCAAACAGGGTTTCCTTGATAGCTGCTAGCACAGCTGATTGTATGTGAAGTGAATGAGGCAGGTGGAGTTGTTTTGGCACTGGAGGAGCTGTGCTGCTGCTTCGGGCAGTTACCCTTCACCAACTCACTGATCCCTATGTGTCATATCCACTTTCAGACATATGTGGTGCCAGAACACTTGGTTTCCATGGCAGCGGGAAACGGCTTCAGCACTGAACTTGTGCTTGGCTGTGGGGTTTTGATCGCAATAAGTGAGGATCTCCATGTTAGTTTAGTGTGGGTGCTCAAACTGCTTGATTCCATCCCACTGGGCTCAATTGGCATTGGACCGGAAGTGACCAAACAGGGTTTCCTAGATAGCTGCTAGCACAGCTGATGGTATGTGAAGTGAATGAGGCAGGTGGAGTTGTTTTGGCACTGGAAGAGCTGTGCTGCTGCTTCGGGCAGTTGCCATTCACCACCACCCTGAGTTCCCTAGGTGTCATATCCACTTTCAGGCATATGTGGTGCCAGAGCACTTGGTTTCCATGGCAGCGGGAAATGGCTTTTGCACTGAACTTGTGTTTGGCTGTGGAGTTTTGAGAGCCTTGAGTGAGGAGCTCCATGTTAGTTTAGTGTGGGTGCTCAACCTGCTTGATTCCATCCCACTCGGCTCAATGGTATTTGGACAGGAAGTGATGAAACAGGGTTTCCTAGATGGCTGCTAGCACAGCTGATGGTATGTGAAGTTCATGAGGCAGGTGGAGTTGTTTTGGCACTGGAAGAGCTGTGCTGCTGCTTCGGGCAGTTGCCATTCACCACCACCCTGAGTTCCCTAGGTGTCATATCCACTTTCAGACATATGTGGTGCCAGAGCACTTGGTTTCCATGGCAGCGGGAAATGGCTTGGGCGCTGAACTTGTGTTTGGCTGTGGAGTTTTGAGCACCTTGAGTGAGGAGCTCTATGTTAGTTTAGTGTGGGTGCTCAACCTGCTTGATTCCATCCCACTGGGCTCAATGGGCATTGGACCGGAAGTGACCAAACAGGGTTTCCTAGATAGCTGCTAGCAGAGCTGATGGTATGTGAAGTGAATGAGGCAGGTGGAGTTGTTTTGGCACTGGAAGAGCTGTGCTGCTGCTTCGGGCAGTTGCCATTCACCACCGCCCTGAGTTCCCTAGGTGTCATATCCACTTTCAGACATATGTGGTGCCAGAGCACTTGGTTTCCATGGCAGCGGGAAATGGCTTGGGCGCTGAACTTGTGTTTGGCTGTGGAGTTTTGAGCGCCTTGAGTGAGGAGCTGCATGTTAGTTTAGTGTGGATGCTCAACCTGCTTGATTCCATCCCACTGGGCTCAATGGGCATTGGACCGGAAGTGACCAAACAGGGTTTCCTAGATAGCTGCTAGCACAGCTGATGGTATGTGAAGTGAATGAGGCAGGTGGAGTTGTTTTGGCACTGGAGGAGCTGTGCTGCTGCTTCGGACAGTTACCATTCACCAACTCACTGATCCCTATGTGTCATATCCACTTTCAGACATATGTGGTGCCAGAGCACTTGGTTTCCATGGCAGCGGGAAACGGCTTCAGCACTGAACTTGTGCTTGGCTGTGGGGTTTTGATCGCAATAAGTGAGGAGCTCCATGTTAGTTTAGTGTGGGTGCTCAACCTGCTTGATTCCATCCCACTGGGCTCAATGGGCATTGGACCGGAAGTGACCAAACAGGGTTTCCTTGATAGCTGCTATCACAGCTGATGGTATGTGAAGTGAATGAGGCAGGTGGAGTTGTTTTGGCACTGGAAGAGCTGTGCTGCTGCTTCGGGCAGTTGCCATTCACCACCGCCCTGAGTTCCCTAGGTGTCATATCCACTTTCAGACATATGTGGTGCCAGAGCACTTGGTTTCCATGGCAGCCGGAAATGGCTTGGGCGCTGAACTTGTGTTTGGCTGTGCAGTTTTGAGCACCTTGAGTGAGGAGCTCCATGTTAGTTTAGTGTGGGTGCTCAACCTGCTTGATTCCATCCCACTGGGCTCAATGGGCATTGGACCGGAAGTGACCAAACAGGGTTTCCTAGATAGCTGCTAGCACAGCTGATGGTATGTGAAGTGAATGAGGCAGGTGGAGTTGTTTTGGCACTGGAAGAGCTGTGCTGCTGCTTCGGGCAGTTGCCATTCACCACCGCCCTGAGTTCCCTAGGTGTCATATCCACTTTCAGACATATGTGGTGCCAGAGCACTTGGTTTCCATGGCAGCGGGAAATGGCTTTTGCACTGAACTTGTGCTTGGCTGTGGAGTTTTGAGCGCCTTTAGTGAGGAGCTCCATGTTGGTTTAGTGTGTGTGCTCAACCTGCTTGATTCCATCCCACTGGGCTCAATATCCATTGGACTGGAAGTGACCAAACAGGGTTTCCTAGATAGCTGCTAGCACAGCTGATGGTATGTGAAGTGAATGAGGCAGGTGGAGTTGTTTTGGCACTGGAGGAGCTGTGCTGCTGCTTCGGGCAGTTGCCATTCACCACCGCCCTGAGTTTCCTAGTTGTCATATCCACTTTCAGACATATGTGGTGCCAGAGCACTTGCTTTCCATGGCAGCGGGAAATGGCTTGGGCGCTGAACTTGTGTTTGGCTGTGGAGTTTTGAGTGCCTTGAGTTAGGAGCTCCATGTTAGTTTAGTGTGGGTGCTCAACCTGCTTGATTCCATCACACTGGGCTCAATGGGCATTGGACCGGAAGTGACCAAACAGGGTTTCCTAGATAGCTGCTAGCACAGCTGATGGTATGTGAAGTTCATGAGGCAGGTGGAGTTGTTTTGGCACTGGAGGAGCTGTGCTGTTGCTTCGGGCAGTTGACATACACCACCGCCCTGAGTTCCCTAGGTGTCATATCCACTTTCAGACATATGTGGTGCCAGAGCACTTGGTTTCCATGGCAGCGGGAAATGGCTTGGGCGCTGAACTTGTGTTTGGCTTGGAGTTTTGAGCGCCTTGAGTTAGGAGCTCCATGTTAGTTTAGTGTGGGTGCTCAACCTGCTTGATTCCATCCCACTGGGCTCAATGGGCATTGGACCGGAAGTCACCAAACAGGGTTTCCTTGATAGCTGCTAGCACAGCTGATGGTATGTGAAGTGAATGAGGCAGGTGGAGTTGTTTTGGCACTGGAGGAGTGTGCTGCTGCTTCGGGCAGTTGCCATTCACCACCGCCCTGAGTTCCCTAGGTGTCATATCCACTTTCAGACATATGTGGTGCCAGAGCACTTGGTTTCCATGGCAGCGGGAAATGGCTTGGGCGCTGAACTTGTGTTTGGCTGTGGGGTTTTCAGCGCCTTTAGTGAGGAGCTCCATGTTAGTTTAGTGTGGGTGCTCAACCTGCTTGATTCCATCCCACTGGGCTCAATGGGCATTGGACCGGAAGTGACCAAACAGGGTTTCCTAGATGGCTGCTAGCACAGCTGATGGTATGTGAAGTTCATGAGGCAGGTGGAGTTGTTTTGGCACTGGAGGAGCTGTGCTGCTGCTTCGGGCAGTTACCCTTCACCAACTCACTGATCCCTATGTGTCATATCCACTTTCAGACATATGTGGTGCCAGAGCACTTGGTTTCCATGGCAGCGGGAAATGGCTTGGGCGCTGAACTTGCTTTTGGCTTTGCAGTTTTGAGCACCTTGAGTGAGGAGCTCGTTGTTAGTTTAGTGTGGCTGCTCCACCTGCTTGATTCCATCCCACTGGGCTCAATGGGCATTGGAAAAGAAGTGACCAAACAGGGTTTCCTAGATAGCTGCTAGCACAGCTGATGGTATGTGAAGTGAATGAGGCAGGTGGAGTTGTTTTGGCACTGGAGGAGTGTGCTGCTGCTTCGGGCAGTTGCCATTCACCACCGCACTGAGTTTCCTAGTTGTCATATCCACTTTCTGACATATGTGGTGCCAGAGCACTTGGTTTCCATGGCAGCGGGAAATGGCTTGGGCGCTGAACTTGTGTTTGGCTGTGGAGTTTTGAGTGCCTTGAGTTAGGAGCTCCATGTTAGTTTAGTGTGTGTGCTCAACCTGCTTGATTCCATCCCACTGGGCTCAATGGCCATTGGACTGGAAGTGACCAAACAGGGTTTCCTAGATAGCGGCTAGCACAGCTGATGGTATGTGAAGTGAATGAGGCAGGTGGAGTTGTTTTGGCACTGGAGGAGTGTGCTGTTGCTTCGGGCAGTTGCCATTCACCACCGCCCTGAGTTCCCTAGGTGTCATATCCACTTTCAGACATATGTGGTGCCAGAGCACTTGGTTTCCATGGCAGCGGGAAATGGCTTCGGCGCTGAACTTGTGTTTGGCTGTGGAGTTTTGAGCGCCTTGAGTGAGGAGCTCCATGTGAGTTTAGTGTGGGTGCTCCACCTGCTTGATTCCATCCCACTGGGCTCAATGGGCATTGGACCGGAAGTGACCAAACAGGGTTTCCTAGAATGCTGCTAGCACAGCTGATGGTATGTGAAGTTCATGAGGCAGGTGGAGTTGTTTTGGCACTGGAGGAGCTGTGCTGCTGCTTCGGGCAGTTGCCATTCACCGCCGCCCTGAGTTCCCTAGGTGTCATATCCACTTTCAGACATATGTGGTGCCAGAGCACTTGGTTTCCATGGCAGCGGGAAATGGCTGGAGCACTGAACTTGTGTTTGGCTGTGGAGTTTTGAGTGCCTTGAGTGAGGAGCTCCATGTTAGTTTAGTGTGGGTGCTCAACCTGCTTGATTCCATCCCACTGGGCTCAATGGGCATTGGACCGGAAGTGACCAAACAGGGTTTCCTTGATAGCTGCTATCACAGCTGATGGTATGTGAAGTTCATGAGGCAGGTGGAGTTGTTTTGGCACTGGAAGAGCTGTGCTGCTGCTTCGGGCAGTTGCCATTCACCACCGCCCTGAGTTCCCTAGGTGTCATATCCACTTTCAGACATATGTGGTGCCAGAGCACTTGGTTTCCATGGCAGCGGGAAATGGCTTCGGCGCTGAACTTGTGTTTGGCTGTGGAGTTTTGAGCGCCTTGAGTGAGGAGCTCCATGTGAGTTTAGTGTGGGTGCTCCACCTGCTTGATTCCATCCCACTGGGCTCAATGGGCATTGGACCGGAAGTGACCAAACAGGGTTTCCTAGAATGCTGCTAGCACAGCTGATGGTATGTGAAGTTCATGAGGCAGGTGGAGTTGTTTTGGCACTGGAGGAGCTGTGCTGCTGCTTCGGGCAGTTGCCATTCACCGCTGCCCTGAGTTCCCTAGGTGTCATATCCACTTTCAGACATATGTGGTGCCAGAGCACTTGGTTTCCATGGCAGCGGGAAATGGCTTTTGCACTGAACTTGTTTTTGGCTGTGGAGTTTTGAGTGCCTTGAGTGAGGAGCTCCATGTTAGTTTAGTGTGGGTGCTCAACCTGCTTGATTCCATCCCACTGGGCTCAATGGGCATTGGACCGGAAGTGACCAAACAGGGTTTCCTTGATAGCTGCTATCACAGCTGATGGTATGTGAAGTTCATGAGGCAGGTGGAGTTGTTTTGGCACTGGAGGAGCTGTGCTGCTGCTTCGGGCAGTTGCCATTCACCACCGCCCTGAGTTCCCTAGGTGTCATATCCACATTCAGACATATGTGGTGCCAGAGCACTTGGTTTCCATGGCAGCGGGAAATGGCTTGGGCAATGAACTTGTGTTTGGCTGTGGAGTTTTGAGTGCCTTGAGTTAGGAGCTCCATGTTAGTTTAGTGTGGGTGCTCAACCTGCTTGATTCCATCCCACTGGGCTCAATGGGCATTGGACCGGAAGTGACCAAACAGGGTTTCCTAGATAGCTGCTAGCACAGCTGATGGTATGTGAAGTGAATGAGGCAGGTGGAGTTGTTTTGGCACTGGAAGAGCTGTGCTGTTGCTTCGGGCAGTTGCCATTCACCACCGCCCTGAGTTCCCTAGGTGTCATATCCACTTTCAGACATATGTGGTGCCAGAGCACTTGGTTTCCATGGCACCGGGAAATGGCTTGGGCGCTGAACTTGTGTTTGGCTGTGGAGTTTTGAGAGCCTTGAGTGAGGAGCTCCATGTTAGTTTAGTGTGGGTGCTCCACCTGCTTGATTCCATCCCACTGGGCTCAATGGGCATTGGACCGGAAGTGACCAAACAGGGTTTCCGAGATGGCTGCTAGCACAGCTGATGGTATGTGAAGTGAATGAGGCAGGTGGAGTTGTTTTGGCACTGGAAGAGCTGTGCTGCTGCTTCGGGCAGTTGCCATTCACCACCACCCTGAGTTCCCTAGGTGTCATATCCACTTTCAGACATATGTGGTGCCAGAGCACTTGGTTTCCATGGCAGCGGGAAACAGCTTCAGCACTGAACTTGTTTTTGGCTGTGGAGTTTTGAGTGCCTTGAGTGAGGAGCTCCATGTTAGTTTAGTGTGGGTGCTCAACCTGCTTGATTCCATCCCACTGGGCTTAATGGCCATTAGACCGGAAGTGACCAAACAGGGTTTCCTTGATAGCTGCTAGCACAGCTGATGGTATGTGATGTTCATGAGGCAGGTGGAGTTGTTTTGGCACTGGAGGAGCTGTGCTGCTGCTTCGGGCATTTGCCATTCACCACCGCCGTGAGTTCCCTAGGTGTCATATCCACTTTCAGACATATGTGGTGCCAGAGCACTTGGTTTCCATGGCAGCGGGAAATGGCTGGAGCACTGAACTTGTGTTTGGCTGTGGAGTTTTGAGTGCCTTGAGTGAGGAGCTCCATGTTAGTTTAGTGTGGGTGCTCAACCTGCTTGATTCCATCCCACTGGGCTCAATGGGCATTGGACCGGAAGTGACCAAACAGGGTTTCCTTGATAGCTGCTATCACAGCTGATGGTATGTGAAGTTCATGAGGCAGGTGGAGTTGTTTTGGCACTGGAAGAGCTGTGCTGCTGCTTCGGGCAGTTGCCATTCACCACCGCCCTGAGTTCCCTAGGTGTCATATCCACTTTCAGACATATGTGGTGCCAGAGCACTTGGTTTCCATGGCAGCGGGAAATGGCTTCGGCGCTGAACTTGTGTTTGGCTGTGGAGTTTTGAGCGCCTTGAGTGAGGAGCTCCATGTGAGTTTAGTGTGGGTGCTCCACCTGCTTGATTCCATCCCACTGGGCTCAATGGGCATTGGACCGGAAGTGACCAAACAGGGTTTCCTAGAATGCTGCTAGCACAGCTGATGGTATGTGAAGTTCATGAGGCAGGTGGAGTTGTTTTGGCACTGGAGGAGCTGTGCTGCTGCTTCGGGCAGTTGCCATTCACCGCTGCCCTGAGTTCCCTAGGTGTCATATCCACTTTCAGACATATGTGGTGCCAGAGCACTTGGTTTCCATGGCAGCGGGAAATGGCTTTTGCACTGAACTTGTTTTTGGCTGTGGAGTTTTGAGTGCCTTGAGTGAGGAGCTCCATGTTAGTTTAGTGTGGGTGCTCAACCTGCTTGATTCCATCCCACTGGGCTCAATGGGCATTGGACCGGAAGTGACCAAACAGGGTTTCCTTGATAGCTGCTATCACAGCTGATGGTATGTGAAGTTCATGAGGCAGGTGGAGTTGTTTTGGCACTGGAGGAGCTGTGCTGCTGCTTCGGGCAGTTGCCATTCACCACCGCCCTGAGTTCCCTAGGTGTCATATCCACATTCAGACATATGTGGTGCCAGAGCACTTGGTTTCCATGGCAGCGGGAAATGGCTTGGGCAATGAACTTGTGTTTGGCTGTGGAGTTTTGAGTGCCTTGAGTTAGGAGCTCCATGTTAGTTTAGTGTGGGTGCTCAACCTGCTTGATTCCATCCCACTGGGCTCAATGGGCATTGGACCGGAAGTGACCAAACAGGGTTTCCTAGATAGCTGCTAGCACAGCTGATGGTATGTGAAGTGAATGAGGCAGGTGGAGTTGTTTTGGCACTGGAAGAGCTGTGCTGTTGCTTCGGGCAGTTGCCATTCACCACCGCCCTGAGTTCCCTAGGTGTCATATCCACTTTCAGACATATGTGGTGCCAGAGCACTTGGTTTCCATGGCACCGGGAAATGGCTTGGGCGCTGAACTTGTGTTTGGCTGTGGAGTTTTGAGAGCCTTGAGTGAGGAGCTCCATGTTAGTTTAGTGTGGGTGCTCCACCTGCTTGATTCCATCCCACTGGGCTCAATGGGCATTGGACCGGAAGTGACCAAACAGGGTTTCCGAGATGGCTGCTAGCACAGCTGATGGTATGTGAAGTGAATGAGGCAGGTGGAGTTGTTTTGGCACTGGAAGAGCTGTGCTGCTGCTTCGGGCAGTTGCCATTCACCACCACCCTGAGTTCCCTAGGTGTCATATCCACTTTCAGACATATGTGGTGCCAGAGCACTTGGTTTCCATGGCAGCGGGAAACAGCTTCAGCACTGAACTTGTTTTTGGCTGTGGAGTTTTGAGTGCCTTGAGTGAGGAGCTCCATGTTAGTTTAGTGTGGGTGCTCAACCTGCTTGATTCCATCCCACTGGGCTTAATGGCCATTAGACCGGAAGTGACCAAACAGGGTTTCCTTGATAGCTGCTAGCACAGCTGATGGTATGTGATGTTCATGAGGCAGGTGGAGTTGTTTTGGCACTGGAGGAGCTGTGCTGCTGCTTCGGGCATTTGCCATTCACCACCGCCGTGAGTTCCCTAGGTGTCATATCCACTTTCAGACATATGTGGTGCCAGAGCACTTGGTTTCCATGGCACCGGGAAATGGCTTGGGCGCTGAACTTGTGTTTGGCTGTGGAGTTTTGAGCACCTTGAGTGAGGAGCTCTATGTTAGTTTAGTGTGGGTGCTCAACCTGCTTGATTCCATCCCACTGGGCTCAATGGGCATTGGACCGGAAGTGACCAAACAGGGTTTCCTAGATAGCTGCTATCACAGCTGATGGTATGTGAAGTGAATGAGGCAGGTGGAGTTGTTTTGGCACTGGAAGAGCTGTGCTGCTGCTTCAGGCAGTTGCCATTCACCACCGCCCTGAGTTTCCTAGTTGTCATATCCACTTTCAGACATATGTGGTGTCAGGGCACTTGGTTTCCATGGCAGCGGGAAATGGCTTGGGCGCTGAACTTGTGTTTGGCTGTGGAGTTTTGAGTGCCTTGAGTTAGGAGCTCCATGTTAGTTTACTGTGGGTGCTCCACCTGCTTGATTCCATCCCACTGGGCTCAATGGGCATTGGACCGGAAGTGACCAAACAGGGTTTCCTAGATGGCTGCTAGCACAGCTGATGGTATGTGAAGTTCATGAGGCAGGTGGAGTTGTTTTGGCACTGGAAGAGCTGTGCTGCTGCTTCGGGCAGTTGCCATTCACCGCCGCCCTGAGTTCCTTAGGTGTCATATCCACTATCAGACATATGTGGTGCCAGAGCACTTGGTTTCCATGGCAGCGGGAAATGGCTTGGGCGCTGAACTTGTGTTTGGCTGTGGAGTTTTGAGCGCCTTGAGTGAGGAGCTCCATGTTAGTTTAGTGTGGGTGCTCAACCTGCTTGATTCCATCCCACTGGGCTCAATGGGCATTGGACCGGAAGTGACCAAACAGGGTTTCCTAGATGGCTGCTAGCACAGCTGATGGTATGTGAAGTGAATGAGGCAGGTGGAGTTGTTTTGGCACTGGAAGAGCTGTGCTGCTGCTTCGGGCAGTTGCCATTCACCACCGCCCTGAGTCCCCTAGGTGTCATTTCCACTTTCAGACATATGTGGTGCCAGAGCACTTGGTTTCCATGGCAGCGGGAAATGGCTTGGGCGTTGAACTTGTGTTTGGCTGTGGAGTTTTGAGCGCCTTGAGTGAGGAGCTCCATGTTAGTTTAGTGTGGGTGCTCAACCTGCTTGATTCCATCCCACTGGGCTCAATGGGCATTGGACCGGAAGTGACCAAACAGGGTTTCCTAGAATGCTGCTAGCACAGCTGATGGTATGTGAAGTGAATGAGGCAGGTGGAGTTGTTTTGGCACTGGAAGAGCTGTGCTGCTGCTTCGGGCAGTTGCCATTCACCACCGCCCTGAGTTCCCTAGGTGTCATATCCACTTTCAGACATATGTGGTGCCAGAGCACTTGGTTTCCATGGCAGCGGGAAACGGCTTCAGCACTGAACTTGTGTTTGGCTGTGGAGTTTTGAGTGCCTTGAGTGAGGAGCTCCATGTTAGTTTAGTGTGGGTGCTCAACCTGCTTGATTCCATCCCACTGGGCTCAATGGGCATTGGACCGGAAGTGACCAAACAGGGTTTCCTAGATAGCCGCTAGCACAGCTGATGGTATGTGAAGTTCATGAGGCAGGTGGAGTTGTTTTTGCACTGGAAGAGCTGTGCTGCTGCTTCGGGCAGTTGCCATTCACCACCGCCCTGAGATCCCTAGGTGTCATATCCACTTTGAGACATATATGGTGCCAGAGCACTTGGTTTCCATGGCAGCGGGAAATGGCTTTTGCACTGAACTTGTGTTTGGCTGTGCAGTTTTGAGCGCCTTTAGTGAGGAGCTCCATGTTAGTTTAGTGTGGGTGCTCCACCTGCTTGATTCCATCCCACTGGGCTTAATGGGCATTGGACCGGAAGTGACCAAACATGGTTTCCTAGATAGCTGCTAGCACAGCTGATGGTATGTGAAGTTCATGAGGCAGGTGGAGTTGTTTTGGCACTGGAGGAGTGTTCTGCTGCTTCGGGCAGTTGCCATTCACCACCGCCCTGAGTTTCCTAGTTGTCATATCCACTTTCAGACATATGTGGTGCCAGAGCACTTGGTTTCCATGGCAGCGGGAAATGGCTTGGGCGCTGAACTTGTGTTTGGCTGTGGAGTTTTGAGTGCCTTGAGTGAGGAGCTCCATGTTAGTTTAGTGTGGGTGCTCAACCTGCTTGATTCCATCCCACTGGGCTCAATGGGCATTGGACCGGAAGTGACCAAACAGGGTTTCCTAGAACGCTGCTTGCACAGCTGATGGTATGTGAAGTTCATGAGGCAGGTGGAGTTGTTTTGGCACTGGAAGAGCTGTGCTGCTGCTTCGGGCAGTTGCCATTCACCACCGCCCTGAGTCCCCTTGGTGTCATATCCACTTTCAGACATATGTGGTGCCAGAGCACTTGGTTTCCATGGCAGCGGGAAATGGCTTTTGCACTGAACTTGTGTTTGGCTGTGGAGTTTTGAGTGCCTTGAGTTAGGAGCTCCATGTTAGTTTAGTGTGGGTGCTCAACCTGCTTGATTCCATCCCACTGGGCTCAATGGGCATTGGACCGGAAGTGACCAAACAGGGTTTCCTAGAATGCTGCTAGCACAGCTGATGGTATGTGAAGTTCATGAGGCAGGTGGAGTTGTTTTGGCACTGGAAGAGCTGTGCTGTTGCTTCGGGCAGTTGCCATTCACCACCGCCCTGAGTTCCCTAGGTGTCATATCCACTTTCAGACATATGTGGTGCCAGAGCACTTGGTTTCCATGGCAGCGGGAAATGGCTTGGGCGCTGAACTTGTGTTTGGCTGTGGAGTTTTGAGCGCCTTGAGTGAGGAGCTCCATGTTAGTTTAGTGTGGGTGCTCAACCTGCTTGATTCCATCCCACTGGGCTCAATGGGCATTGGATTGGAAGTGACCAAACAGGGTTTCCTAGATGGCTGCTAGCACAGCTGATGGTATGTGAAGTGAATGAGGCAGGTGGAGTTGTTTTGGCACTGGAAGAGCTGTGCTGCTGCTTCGGGCAGTTGCCATTCACCACCGCCCTGAGTTCCCTAGGTGTCATATCCACTTTCAGACATATGTGGTGCCAGAGCACTTGGTTTCCATGGCAGCGGGAAATGGCTTGGGCGCTGAACTTGTGTTTGGCTGTGGAGTTTTGAGTGCCTTGAGTTAGGAGCTCCATGTTAGTTTAGTGTGGGTGCTCAACCTGCTTGATTCCATCCCACTGGGCTCAATGGGCATTGGACCGGAAGTGACCAAACAGGGTTTCCTTGATAGCTGCTAGCACAGCTGATGGTATGTGAAGTGAATGAGGCAGGTGGAGTTGCTTTTGCACTGGAAGAGCTGTGCTGCTGCTTCGGGCAGTTGCCATTCACCACCACCCTGAGTTCCCTAGGTGTCATATCCACTTTCAGACATATGTGCTGCCACAACACTTGGTTTCCATGGCAGTGGGAAATGGCTTTTGCACTGAACTTGTGTTTGGCTTGGAGTTTTGAGCGCCTTGAGTGAGGAGCTCCATGTTAATTTAGTGTGGGTGCTCCACCTGCTTGATTCCATCCCACTGGGCTCAATGGGCATTGACCACAAGTGACCAAACAGGGTTTCCTAGATAGCTGCTAGCACAGCTGATGGTATGTGAAGTTCATGAGGCAGGTGGAGTTGTTTTGGCACTGGAAGAGCTGTGCTGCTGCTTCGGGCAGTTGCCATTCACCACCGCCCTGAGTTCCCTAGGGGTCATATCCACTTTCAGACATATGTGGTGCCAGAGCACTTGGTTTCCATGGCAGCGGGAAATGGCTGGGGCGCTGAACTTGTGCTTGGCTGTGGAGTTTTGAGCACCTTTAGTGAGGAGCTACATGTTAGTTTAGTGTGGGTGCTCAACCTGCTTGATTCCATCCCACTGGGCTTAATGGGCATTGGACCGGAAGTGACCAAACAGGGTTTCCTAGAACGCTGCTAGCACAGCTGATGGTATGTGAAGTTCATGAGGCAGGTGGAGTTGTTTTGGCACTGGAAGAGCTGTGCTGCTGCTTCGGGCAGTTGCCATTCACCACCGCCCTTAGTTTCCTAGTTGTCATATCCACTTTCAGACATATGTGGTGCCAGAGCACTTGGTTTCCATGGCAGCGGGAAATGGCTTGGGCGCTGAACTTGTGTTTGGCTGTGGAGTTTTGAGTGCCTTGAGTTAGGAGCTCCATGTTAGTTTAGTGTGGGTGCTCAACCTGCTTGATTCCATCCCACTGGGCTCAATGGGCATTGGACCGGAAGTGACCAAACAGGGTTTCCTAGATAGCTGGTAGCACAGCTGATGGTATGTGAAGTGAATGAGGCAGGTGGAGTTGTTTTGGCACTGGAAGAGCTGTGCTGTTGCTTCGGGCAGTTGCCATTCACCACCGCCCTGAGTTCCCTAGGTGTCATATCCACTTTCAGACATATGTGGTGCCAGAGCACTTGGTTTCCATGGCAGCGGGAAATGGCTGGGGCGCTGAACTTGTGCTTGGCTGTGGAGTTTTGAGCGCCTTGAGTGAGGAGCTCCATGTTAGTTTAGTGTGGGTGCTCAACCTGCTTGATTCCATCCCACTGGGCTCAATGGGCATTGGACCGGAAGTGACCAAACAGGGTTTCCTAGATAGCTGGTAGCACAGCTGATGGTATGTGAAGTTCATGAGGCAGGTGGAGTTGTTTTGGCACTGGAAGAGCTGTGCTGCTGCTTCGGGCAGTTGCCATTCACCACCACCCTGAGTTCCCTAGGTGTCATATCCACTTTCAGACATATGTGGTGCCAGAGCACTTGGTTTCCATGGCAGCGGGAAATGGCTGGGGCGCTGAACTTGTGCTTGGCTGTGGAGTTTTGAGCGCCTTGAGTGAGGAGCTCCATGTTAGTTTAGTGTGGGTGCTCAACCTGCTTGATTCCATCCCACTGGGCTCAATGGGCATTGGACCGGAAGTGACCAAACAGGGTTTCCTAGATGGCTGCTAGCACAGCTGATGGTATGTGAAGTGAATGAGGCAGGTGGAGTTGTTTTGGCACTGGAAGAGCTGTGCTGCTGCTTCGGGCAGTTGCCATTCACCACCACCCTGAGTTCCCTAGGTGTCATATCCACTTTCAGACATATGTGGTGCCAGAGCACTTGGTTTCCATGGCAGCGGGAAACATCTTCAGCACTGAACTTGTGTTTGGCTGTGGAGTTTTGAGTGCCTTGAGTGAGGAGCTCCATGTTAGTTTAGTGTGGGTACTCAACCTGCTTGATTCCATCCCACTGGGCTCAATGGGCATTGGACCGGAAGTGACCAAACATGGTTTCCTAGATAGCTGGTAGCACAGCTGATGGTGTGTGACGTTCATGAGGCAGGTGGAGTTGTTTTGGCACTGGAAGAGCTGTGCTGCTGCTTCGGGCAGTTGCCATTCACCACCACCCTGAGTTCCCTAGGTGTCATATCCACTTTCAGACATATGTGGTGCCAGAGCACTTGGTTTCCATGGCAGCGGGAAATGGCTTGGGCGCTGAACTTGTGTTTGGCTGTGGAGTTTTGAGTGCCTTGAGTTAGGAGCTGCATGTTAGTTTAGTGTGGGTGCTCAACCTGCTTGATTCCATCCCACTGGGCTCAATGGCCATTGGACCGGAAGTGACCAAACAGGGTTTCCTTGATAGCTGCTAGCACAGCTGATGGTATGTGAAGTGAATGAGGCAGGTGGAGTTGCTTTTGCACTGGAAGAGCTGTGCTGCTGCTTCGGGCATTTGCCATTCACCACCACCCTGAGTTCCCTAGGTGTCATATCCACTTTCAGACATATGTGGTGCCAGAGCACTTGGTTTCCATGGCAGTGGGAAATGGCTTTTGCACTGAACTTGTGTTTGGCTTGGAGTTTTGAGCGCCTTGAGTGAGGAGCTCCATGTTAATTTAGTGTGGGTGCTCCACCTGCTTGATTCCATCCCACTGGGCTCAATGGGCAATGACCACAAGTGACCAAACAGGGTTTCCTAGATAGCTGCTAGCACAGCTGATGGTATGTGAAGTGAATGAGGCAGGTGGAGTTGTTTTGGCACTGGAAGAGCTGTGCTGCTGCTTCGGGCAGTTGCCATTCACCACCACCCTGAGTTCCCTAGGGGTCAAATCCACTTTCAGACATATGTGGTGCCAGAGCACTTGGTTTCCATGGCAGCGGGAAACGGCTTCAGCACTGAACTTGTTTTTGGCTGTGGAGTTTTGAGTGCCTTGAGTGAGGAGCTCCATGTTAGTTTAGTGTGTGTGCTCAACCTGCTTGATTCCATCCCACTGGGCTCAATGGCCATTGGACCAGAAGTGACCAAACAGGGTTTCCTTGATAGCTGCTAGCACAGCTGATGGTATGTGAAGTTCATGAGGCAGGTGGAGTTGTTTTTGCACTGGAAGAGCTGTGCTGCTGCTTCGGGCAGTTGCCATTCACCACCACCCTGAGTTCCCTAGGTGTCATATCCACTTTCAGACATATGTGGTGCCAGAGCACTTGGTTTCCATGGCACCGGGAAATGGCTTGGGCGCTGAACTTATGTTTGGCTGTGGAGTTTTGAGCACCTTGAGTGAGGAGCTCTATGTTAGTTTAGTGTGGGTGCTCAACCTGCTTGATTCCATCCCACTGGGCTCAATGGGCATTGGACCGGAAGTGACCAAACAGGGTTTCCTAGATAGCTGCTAGCACAGCTGATGGTATGTGAAGTGAATGAGGCAGGTGGAGTTGTTTTGGCACTGGAAGAGCTGTGCTGCTGCTTCGGGCATTTGCCATTCACCACCGCCCTGAGTCCCCTAGGTGTCATATCCACTTTCAGACATATGTGGTGCCAGAGCACTTGGTTTCCATGGCAGCGGGAAATGGCTTTTGCACTGAACTTGTGTTTGGCTGTGGAGTTTTGAGCGCCTTGAGTGAGGAGCTCCATGTTAGTTTAGTGTGTGTGCTCAACCTGCTTGATTCCATCACACTGGGCTCAATGGCCATTGGACCGGAAGTGACCAAACAGGGTTTCCTAGATAGCGGCTAGCACAGCTGATGGTATGTGAAGTTCATGAGGCAGGTGGAGTTGTTTTTGCACTGGAGGAATGTGCTGCTGTTTCGGGCAGTTGCCATTCACCACCGCCCTGAGTTTCCTAGTTGTCATATCCACTTTCAGACATATGTGGTGCCAGAGCACTTGGTTTCCATGGCAGCGGGAAATGGCTTGTGCGCTGAACTTGTGTTTGGCTGTGGAGTTTTGAGTGCCTTGAGTTAGGAGCTCCATGTTAGTTTAGTGTGGGTGCTCAACCTGCTTGATTCCATCCCACTGGGCTCAATGGGCATTGGACCGGAAGTGACCAAACAGGGTTTCCTAGAATGCTGCTAGTACAGGTGATGGTATGTGAAGTTCATGAGGCAGGTGGAGTTGTTTTGGCACTGGAAGAGCTGTGCTGTTGCTTCGGGCAGTTGCCATTCACCACCGCCATGAGTTCCCTAGGTGTCATATCCACTTTCAGACATATGTGGTGCCAGAGCACTTGGTTTCCATGGCAGCGGAAAATGGCTTGGGCGCTGAACTTGTGTTTGGCTGTGGAGTTTTGAGCGCCTTGAGTGAGGAGCTCCATGTTAGTTTAGTGTGGGTGCTCAACCTGCTTGATTCCATCCCACTGGGCTCAATGGGCATTGGACCAGAAGTGACCAAACAGGGTTTCCTAGATGGCTGCTAGCACAGCTGATGGTATGTGAAGTGAATGAGGCAGGTGGAGTTGTTTTGGCACTGGAAGAGCTGTGCTGCTGCTTCGGGCATTTGCCATTCACCACCGCCCTGAGTTCCCTAGGTGTCATATCCACTTTCAGACATATGTGGTGCCAGAGCACTTGGTTTCCATGGCAGCGGGAAATGGCTTGGGCGCTGAACTTGTGTTTGGCTGTGGAGTTTTGAGTGCCTTGAGTTAGGAGCTCCATGTTAGTTTAGTGTGGGTGCTCAACCTGCTTGATTCCATCCCACTGGGCTCAATGGGCATTGGACCGGAAGTGACCAAACAGGGTTTCCTAGAATACTGGTAGCACAGCTGATGGTATGTGAAGTGAATGAGGCAGGTGGAGTTGCTTTTGCACTGGAAGAGCTGTGCTGCTGCTTCGGGCAGTTGCCATTCACCACCACCCTGAGTTCCCTAGGTGTCATATCCACTTTCAGACATATGTGGTGCCAGAGCACTTGGTTTCCATGGCAGTGGGAAATGGCTTGGGCGCTGAACTTGTGTTTGGCTGTGGAGTTTTGAGCGCCTTGAGTGAGGAGCTCCATGTTAGTTTAGTGTGGGTGCTCAACCTGCTTGATTCCATCCCACTGGGCTCAATGGGCATTGGACCGGAAGTGACCAAACAGGGTTTCCTAGAATGCTGCTAGCACAGCTGATGGTGTGTGAAGTGAATGAGGCAGGTGGAGTTGTTTTGGCACTGGAAGAGCTGTGCTGCTGCTTCGGGCAGTTGCCATTCACCACCGGCCAGAGTTCCCTAGGTGTCATATCCACTTTCAGACATATGTGGTGCCAGAGCACTTGGTTTCCATGGCAGCGGGAAATGGCTTGTGCGCTGAACTTGTGTTTGGCTGTGGAGTTTTGAGTGCCTTGAGTTAGGAGCTCCATGTTAGTTTAGTGTGGGTGCTCAACCTGCTTGATTCCATCCCACTGGGCTCAATGGTATTTGGACCGGAAGTGACCAAACAGGGTTTCCTAGATAACTGGTAGCACAGCTGATGGTATGTGAAGTGAATGAGGCAGGTGGAGTTGTTTTGGCACTGGAGGAGAGTGCTGCTGCTTCGGGCAGTTGCCATTCACCACCGCCCTGAATTCCCTAGGTGTCATATCCACTTTCAGACATATGTGGTGCCAGAGCACTTGGTTTCCATGGCAGCGGGAAATTGCTTGTGCGCTGAACTTGCGTTTGGCTTTGCAGTCTTGAGCACCTTGAGTGAGGAGCTCCATGTTAGTTTAGTGTGGGTGCTCCACCTGCTTGATTCCATCCCACTGGGCTCAATGGCCATTGGACCGGAAGTGACCAAACAGGGTTTCCTAGATGGCTGGTAGCACAGCTGATGGTATGTGAAGTTCATGAGGCAGGTGGAGTTGTTTTGTCACTGGTGGAGTGTGCTACTGCTTTGGGCAGTTTCCATTCACCACCGCCCTGAGTTCCCTAGGTGTCATATCCACTTTCAGACATATGTGGTGCCAGAGCACTTGGTTTCCATGGCAGCGGGAAATGGCGTTTGCACTGAACTTGTGTTTGGGTGTGGAGTTTTGAGCGCCTTGAGTGAGGAGCTCCATGTGAGTTTAGTGTGGGTGCTCAACTTGCTTGATTCCATCCCACTGGGCTCAATGGGCATTGGACCGGAAGTGACCAAACAGGGTTTCCTAGATAGCTGCTAGCACAGCTGATGGTATGTGAAGTTCATGAGGCAGGTGGAGTTGTTTTTGCACTGGAAGAGCTGTGCTGCTGCTTCGGGCAGTTGCCATTCACCACCACCCTGAGTTCCCTAGGTGTCATATCCACTTTCAGACATATGTGGTGCCAGAGCACTTGGTTTCCATGGCACCGGGAAATGGCTTGGGCGCTGAACTTATGTTTGGCTGTGGAGTTTTGAGCACCTTGATTGAGGAGCTCTATGTTAGTTTAGTGTGGGTGCTCAACCTGCTTGATTCCATCCCACTGGGCTCAATGGGCATTGGACCGGAAGTGACCAAACAGGGTTTCCTAGAACGCTGCTAGCACAGCTGATGGTATGTGAAGTTCATGAGGCAGGTGGAGTTGTTTTGGCACTGGAAGAGCTGTGCTGCTGCTTCGGGCAGTTGCCATTCACCACCGCCCTGAGTCCCCTAGGTGTCATATCCACTTTCAGACATATGTGGTGCCAGAGCACTTGGTTTCCATGGCAGCGGGAAATGGCTTTTGCACTGAACTTGTGTTTGGCTTTGGAGTTTTGAGCGCCTTGAGTGAGGAGCTCCATGTTAGTTTAGTGTGTGTGCTCAACCTGCTTGATTCCATCACACTGGGCTCAATGGCCATTGGACTGGAAGTGACCAAACAGGGTTTCCTAGATAGCGGCTAGCACAGCTGATGGTATGTGAAGTTCATGAGGCAGGTGGAGTTGTTTTTGCACTGGAGGAGTGTGCTGCTGCTTCGGGCAGTTGCCATTCACCACCGCCCTGAGTTTCCTAGTTGTCATATCCACTTTCAGACATATGTGGTGCCAGAGCACTTGGTTTCCATGGCAGCGGGAAATGGCTTGGGCGCTGAACTTGTGTTTGGCTGTGGAGTTTTGAGTGCCTTGAGTTAGGAGCTCCATGTTAGTTTAGTGTGGGTGCTCAACCTGCTTGATTCCATCCCACTGGGCTCAATGGGCATTGGACCGGAAGTGACCAAACAGGGTTTCCTAGAATGCTGCTAGTACAGCTGATGGTATGTGAAGTTCATGAGGCAGGTGGAGTTGTTTTGGCACTGGAAGAGCTGTGCTGCTGCTTCGGGCAGTTGCCATTCACCACCGCCCTGAGTTCCCTAGGTGTCATATCCACTTTCAGACATATGTGGTGCCAGAGCACTTGGTTTCCATGGCAGCGGAAAATGGCTTGGGCGCTGAACTTGTGTTTGGCTGTGGAGTTTTGAGCGCCTTGAGTGAGGAGCTCCATGTTAGTTTAGTGTGGGTGCTCAACCTGCTTGATTCCATCCCACTGGGCTCAATGGGCATTGGACCGGAAGTGACGAAACAGAGTTTCCTAGAATACTGGTAGCACAGCTGATGGTATGTGAAGTTCATGAGGCAGGTGGAGTTGTTTTGGCACTGGAGGAGTGTGCTGCTGCTTCGGGCAGTTGCCATTCACCACCGCCGTGAGTTCCCTTGGTGTCATATCCACTTTCAGACATATGTGGTGCCAGAGCACTTGGTTTCCATGGCAGCGGGAAATCGCTTGGGCGCTGAACTTGTGTTTGGCTGTGGAGTTTTGAGCGCCTTGAGT
The DNA here is from genome assembly GCF_030435755.1 of Ochotona princeps. NCBI lineage: Eukaryota > Metazoa > Chordata > Mammalia > Lagomorpha > Ochotonidae > Ochotona > Ochotona princeps. Next base: position 102,542,911 of record NC_080835.1, on the reverse strand, counting down.
GAGGAGCTCCATGTTAGTTTAGTGTGGGTGCTCAACCTGCTTGATTCCATCCCACTGGGCTCAATGGGCATTGGACCGGAAGTGACGAAACAGGGTTTCCTAGAACGCTGCTAGCACAGCTGATGGTATGTGAAGTGAATGAGGCAGGTGGAGTTGTTTTGGCACTGGAAGAGCTGTGCTGCTGCTTCGGGCAGTTGCCATTCACCACCGCCCTGAGTTCCCTAGGTGTCATATCCACTTTCAGACATATGTGGTGCCAGAGCACTTGGTTTCCATGGCAGCGGGAAATGGCTTTTGCACTGAACTTGTGCTTGGCTGTATAGTTTTGAGCGCCTTGAGTGAGGAGCTCCATGTTAGTTTAGTGTGGATGCTCAACCTGCTTGATTCCATCCCACTGGGCTCAATGGACATTGGACCGGAAGTGACCAAACATGGTTTCCTTGATAGCTGCTAGCACAGCTGATGGTGTGTGAAGTGAATGAGGCAGGTGGAGTTGTTTTGGCACTGGAAGAGCTGTGCTGCTGCTTCGGGCAGTTGCCATTCACCACCACCCTGAGTTCCCTAGGTGTCATATCCACTTTCAGACATATGTGGTGCCAGAGCACTTGGTTTCCATGGCAGCGGGAAATGGCTTGTGCGCTGAACTTGTGTTTGGCTGTGGAGTTTTGAGTGCCTTGAGTTAGGAGCTCCATGTTAGTTTAGTGTGGGTGCTCAACCTGCTTGATTCCATCCCACTGGGCTCAATGGTATTTGGACAGGAAGTGACCAAACAGGGTTTCCTAGATAACTGGTAGCACAGCTGATGGTATGTGAAGTGAATGAGGCAGGTGGAGTTGTTTTGGCACTGGAGGAGAGTGCTGCTGCTTCGGGCAGTTGCCATTCACCACCGCCCTGAGTTCCCTAGGTGTCATATCCACTTTCAGACATATGTGGTGCCAGAGCACTTGGTTTCCATGGCAGCGGGAAATGGCTTGTGCGCTGAACTTGCGTTTGGCTTTGCAGTCTTGAGCACCTTGAGTGAGGAGCTCCATGTTAGTTTAGTGTGGGTGCTCCACCTGCTTGATTCCATCCCACTGGGCTCAAAGGGCATTGGACCAGAAGTGACCAAACAGGGTTTCCTAGATAGCTGCTAGCACAGCTGATGGTATGTGAAGTTCATGAGGCAGGTGGAGTTGTTTTGTCACTGGTGGAGTGTGCTACTGCTTTGGGCAGTTTCCATTCACCACCGCCCTGAGTTCCCTAGGTGTCATAGCCACTTTCAGACATATGTGGTGCCAGAGCACTTGGTTTCCATGGCAGCGGGAAACGGCTTCAGCACTGAACTTGTTTTTGGCTGTGGAGTTTTGAGTGCCTTGAGTGACGGACTCCATGTGAGTTTAGTGTGGGTTCTCAACCTGCTTGATTCCATCCCACTGGACTCAATGGGCATTGGACCGGAAGTGACCAAACAGGGTTTCCTAGATGGCTGCTAGCACAGCTGATGGTATGTGAAGTTGATGAGGCAGGTGGAGTTGTTTTGGCACTGGAAGAGCTGTGCTGCTGCTTCGGGCATTTGCCATTCACCACCGCCCTGAGATCCCTAGTTGTCTAATCCACTTTCAGACATATGTGGTGCCAGAGCACTTGGTTTCCATGGCAGCGGGAAACGGCTTCAGCACTGAACTTGTGCTTGGCTGTGGAGTTTTGAGCACCTTGTGTGAGGAGCTCCATGTCAGTTTATTGTGGGTTCTCAACCTGCTTGATTCCATCCCACTGGGCTCAATGGGCATTGGACCGGAAGTGACCAAACAGGGTTTCCTAGATAGCTGCTAGCACAGCTGATGGTATGTGAAGTGAATGAGGCAGGTGGAGTTGTTTTGGCACTGGAAGAGCTGTGCTGCTGCTTCGGGCAGTTGCCATTCACCACCACCCTGAGTTCCCTAGGTGTCATATCCACTTTCAGACATATGTGGTGCCAGAGCACTTGGTTTCCATGGCAGTGGGAAATCGCTTGGGCGCTGAACTTGTGTTTGGCTTTGGAGTTTTGAGCACCTTGAGTGAGGAGCTCCATGTGAGTTTAATGTGGGCTCCACCTGCTTGATTCCATCCCACTGGGCTCAATGGCATTGGACCGGAAGTGACCAAACAGGGTTTCCTAGATAGCTGCTAGCACAGCTGATGGTATGTGAATTGAATGAGGCAGGTGGAGTTGTTTTGGCACTGGAGGAGCTGTGCTGCTGCTTCGGGCAGTTGCCATACTCCACAGCCCTGAGTTCCCTAGGTGTCATATCCACTTTCAGACATATGTGGTGCCAGAGCACTTGGTTTCCATGGCAGCGGGAAATGGCTTTTGCACTGAACTTGTGTTTGGCTGTGGAGTTTTGAGTGCCTTGAGTTAGGAGCTCCATGTGAGTTTAGTGTGGGTGCTCAACCTGCTTGATTCCACCCCACTGGGCTCAATGCGCATTGGACCGGAAGTGACCAAACAGGGTTTCCTTGATAGCTGGTAGCACAGCTCATGGTATGTGAAGTTCATGAGGCAGGTGGAGTTGTTTTGGCACTGGAAGAGCTGTGCTGCTGCTTCGGGCAGTTGCCGTTCACCACCGCCCTGAGTTCCCTAGGTGTCATATCCACTTTCAGACATATGTGGTGCCAGAGCACTTGGTTTCCATGGCAGCGGGAAATGGCTGGGGCACTGAACTTGTGTTTGGCTGTGGTGTTTTCAGCGGCTTTAGTGAGGAGCTCCATGTTAGTTTAGTGTGGGTGCTCCACCTGCTTGATTCCATCCCACTGGGCTCAATGGCATTGGACCGGAAGTGACCAAACAGGGTTTCCTAGATAGCTGCTAGCACACCTGATGGTATGTGAAGTGAATGAGGCAGGTGGAGTTGTTTTGGCACTGGAAGAGCTGTGCTGCTGCTTCGGGCAGTTTCCATTCACCACCGCCCTGAGATCCCTAGTTGTCTAATCCACTTTCAGACATATGTGGTGCCAGAGCACTTGGTTTCCATGGCAGCGGGAAACGGCTTCAGCACTGAACTTGTGTTTGGCTGTGGAGTTTTGAGCGCCTTTAGTGAGGAGCTCCATGTTAGTTTAGTGTGTGTGCTCAACGTGGTTGATTCCATCCCACTGGGCTCAATGGTATTTGGACAGGAAGTGACCAAACAGGGTTTCCTAGATAACTGGTAGCACAGCTGATGGTATGTGAAGTGAATGAGGCAGGTGGAGTTGTTTTGGCACTGGAAGAGCTGTGCTGCTGCTTCGGGCAGTTGCCATTCACCACCGCCCTGAGTTCCCTAGGTGTCATATCCACTTTCAGACATATGTGCTGCCAGAGCACTTGGTTTCCATGGCAGCGGGAAACGGCTTTTGCACTGAACTTGTGCTTGGCTGTGGAGTTTTGAGCGCCTTGAGTGAGGAGCTTCATGTTAGTTTAGTGTGGGTGCTCAACCTGCTTGATTCCATCCCACAAGACTCAATGGGCATTGGACCGGAAGTGACCAAACAGGGTTTCCTAGATAGCTGGTAGCACAGCTGATGGTGTGTGAAGTTCATGAGGCAGGTGGAGTTGTTTTGGCACTGGAAGAGCTGTGCTGCTGCTTCGGGCAGTTGCCATTCACCACCGCCCTGAGTTCCCTAGGTGTCATATCCACTTTCAGACATATGTGGTGCCAGAGCACTTGGTTTCCATGGCAGCGGGAAATGGCTTGTGCGCTGAACTTGTGTTTGGCTGTGGAGTTTTGAGTGCCTTGAGTTAGGAGCTCCATGTTAGTTTAGTGTGGGTGCTCAACCTGCTTGATTCCGTCCCACTGGGCTCAATGGGCATTGGACCGGAAGTGACCAAACAGGGTTTCCTAGATAGCTGCTAGCACAGCTGATGGTATGTGAAGTTCATGAGGCAGGTGGAGTTGTTTTTGCACTGGAAGAGCTGTGCTGCTGCTTCGGGCAGTTGCCATTCACCACCACCCTGAGTTCCCTAGGTGTCATATCCACTTTCATACATATGTGGTGCCAGAGCACTTGGTTTCCATGGCAGCGGGAAACGGCTTCAGCACTGAACTTGTTTTTGGCTGTGGAGTTTTGAGTGCCTTGAGTGACGGACTCCATGTTAGTTTAGTGTGGGTGCTCAACCTGCTTGATTCCATCCCACTGGACTCAATGGGCATTGGACCGGAAGTGACCAAACAGGGTTTCCTAGATAGCTGCTAGCACAGCTGATGGTATGTGAAGTTGATGAGGCAGGTGGAGTTGTTTTGGCACTGGAGGAGTGTGCTGCTGCTTCGGGCATTTGCCATTCACCACCGCCCTGAGATCCCTAGTTGTCTAATCCACTTTCAGACATATGTGGTGCCAGAGCACTTGGTTTCCATGGCAGCGGGAAACGGCTTCAGCACTGAACTTGTGCTTGGCTGTGGAGTTTTGAGCACCTTGTGTGAGGAGCTCCATGTCAGTTTAGTGGGGGTTCTCAACCTGCTTGATTCCATCCCACTGGGCTCAATGGGCATTGGACCGGAAGTGACCAAACAGGGTTTCCTAGATAGCTGCTAGCACAGCTGATGGTATGTGAAGTGAATGAGGCAGGTGGAGTTGTTTTGGCACTGGAAGAGCTGTGCTGCTGCTTCGGGCAGTTGCCATTCACCACCACCCTGAGTTCCCTAGGTGTCATATCCACTTTCAGACATATGTGGTGCCAGAGCACTTGGTTTCCATGGCAGTGGGAAATCGCTTGGGCGCTGAACTTGTGTTTGGCTTTGGAGTTTTGAGCACCTTGAGTGAGGAGCTCCATGTGAGTTTAGTGTGGGCTCCACCTGCTTGATTCCATCCCACTGGGCTCAATGGGCATTGGACCGGAAGTGACCAAACAGGGTTTCCTAGATAGCTGCTAGCACAGCTGATGGTATGTGAATTGAATGAGGCAGGTGGAGTTGTTTTGGCACTGAAGGAGCTGTGCTGCTGCTTCGGGCAGTTGCCATACTCCACAGCCCTGAGTTCCCTAGGTGTCATATCCACTTTCAGACATATGTGGTGCCAGAGCACTTGGTTTCCATGGCAGCGGGAAATGGCTTTTGCACTGAACTTGTGTTTGGCTGTGGAGTTTTGAGTGCCTTGAGTTAGGAGCTCCAGGTGAGTTTAGTGTGGGTGCTCAACCTGCTTGATTCCACCCCACTGGGCTCAATGGGCATTGGACCGGAAGTGACCAAAAGGGTTTCCTTGATAGCTGGTAGCACAGCTCATGGTATGTGAAGTGAATGAGGCAGGTGGAGTTGTTTTGGCACTGGAAGAGCTGTGCTGCTGCTTCGGGCAGTTGCCATTCACCACCGCCCTGAGTTCCCTAGGTGTCATATCCACTTTCAGACATATGTGGTGCCAGAGCACTTGGTTTCCATGGCAGCGGGAAATGGCTGGGGCACTGAACTTGTGTTTGGCTGTGGTGTTTTCAGCGGCTTTAGTGAGGAGCTCCATGTTAGTTTAGTGTGGGTGCTCCACCTGCTTGATTCCATCCCACTGGGCTCAATGGGCATTGGACCGGAAGTGACCAAACAGGGTTTGCTAGATAGCTGCTAGCACAGCTGATGGTATGTGAAGTGAATGAGGCAGGTGGAGTTGTTTTGGCACTGGAAGAGCTGTGCTGCTGCTTCGGGCATTTGCCATTCACCACCGCCCTGAGATCCCTAGTTGTCTAATCCACTTTCAGACATATGTGGTGCCAGAGCACTTGGTTTCCATGGCAGCGGGAAACGGCTTCAGCACTGAACTTGTGTTTGGCTGTGGAGTTTTGAGCGCCTTTAGTGAGGAGCTCCATGTTAGTTTAGTGTGTGTGCTCAACGTGGTTGATTCCATCCCACTGGGCTCAATGGTATTTGGACAGGAAGTGACCAAACAGGGTTTCCTAGATAACTGGTAGCACAGCTGATGGTATGTGAAGTGAATGAGGCAGGTGGAGTTGTTTTGGCACTGGAAGAGCTGTGCTGCTGCTTCGGGCAGTTGCCATTCACCACCGCCCTGAGTTCCCTAGGTGTAATATCCACTTTCAGACATATGTGGTGCCAGAGCACTTGGTTTCCATGGCAGCGGGAAACGGCTTTTGCACTGAACTTGTGCTTGGCTGTGGAGTTTTGAGCGCCTTGAGTGAGGAGCTTCATGTTAGTTTAGTGTGGGTGCTCAACCTGCTTGATTCCATCCCACAAGACTCAATGGGCATTGGACCGGAAGTGACCAAACAGGGTTTCCTAGATAGCTGGTAGCACAGCTGATGGTGTGTGAAGTCATGAGGCAGGTGGAGTTGTTTTGGCACTGGAAGAGCTGTGCTGCTGCTTCGGGCAGTTGCCATTCACCACCACCCTGAGTTCCCTAGGTGTCATATCCACTTTCAGACATATGTGGTGCCAGAGCACTTGGTTTCCATGGCAGCGGGAAATGGCTTGGTCGATGAACTTGTGCTTGGCTGTGGAGTTTTGAGCGCCTTGTGTGAGGAGCTCCATGTCAGTTTAGTGTGGGTTCTCAACCTGCTTGATTCCATCCCACTGGGCTCAATGGGCATTGGACCGGAAGTGACCAAACAGGGTTTCCTAGATAGCTGCTAGCACAGCTGATGGTATGTGAAGTGAATGAGGCAGGTGGAGTTGTTTTGGCACTGGAAGAGCTGTGCTGCTGCTTCGGGCAGTTGCCATTCACCACCACCCTGAGTTCCCTATGTGTCATATCCACTTTCAGACATATGTGGTGCCAGAGCACTTGGTTTCCATGGCAGTGGGAAATCCTTGGGCGCTGAACTTGTGTTTGGCTTTGGAGTTTTGAGCGCCTTGAGTGAGGAGCTCCATGTGAGTTTAGTGTGGGTGCTCCACCTGCTTGATTCCATCCCACTGGGCTCAATGGCATTGGACCGGAAGTGACCAAACATGGTTTCCTAGATAGCTGCTAGCACAGCTGATGGTATGTGAATTGAATGAGGCAGGTGGAGTTGTTTTGGCACTGGAGGAGCTGTGCTGCTGCTTCAGGCAGTTGCCATACTCCACAGCCCTGAGTTCCCTAGGTGTCATATCCACTTTCAGACATATGTGGTGCCAGAGCACTTGGTTTCCATGGCAGTGGTAAATCCTTGGTCGCTGAACTTGTGTTTGGCTGTGGAGTTTTGAGCGCCTTGAGTGAGGAACTCCATGTTAGTTTAGTGTGGGTGCTCAACCTGCTTGATTCCATCCCCCTGGGCTCAATGGTCATTGGACCGGAAGTGACCAAACAGGGTTTCCTAGAACGCTGCTAGCACAGCTGATGGTATGTGAAGTGAATGAGGCAGGTGGAGTTGTTTTGGCACTGGAAGTCTGTGCTGCTGCTTCGGGCAGTTTCCATTCACCACCGCCCTGAGTCCCCTAGGTGTCATATCCACTTTCAGACATATGTGGTGCCAGAGCACTTGGTTTCCATGGCACCGGGAAATGGCTTTTGCACTGAACTTGTGCTTGGCTGTATAGTTTTGAGCGCCTTGAGTGAGGAGCTCCATGTTAGTTTAGTGTGGATGCTCAACCTGCTTGATTCCATCCCACTGGGCTCAATGGGCATTGGACCGGAAGTGACCAAACAGGGTTTCCTTGATAGCTGCTAGCACAGCTGATGGTATGTGAAGTTCATGAGGCAGGTGGAGTTGTTTTGCACTGGAAGAGCTGTGCTGCTGCTTCGGGCAGTTGCCATTCACCACCGCCCTGAGTCCCCTAGGTGTCATATCCACTTTCAGACATATGTGGTGCCAGAGCACTTGGTTTCCATGGCAGCCTGAAATGGCTTGGGCGCTGAACTTGTGTTTGGCTGTGGAGTATTGAGCACCTTGAGTGAGGAGCTCCATGTGAGTTTAGTGTGGGTGCTCCACCTGCTTGATTCCATCCCACTGGGCTCAATGGCATTGGACCGGAAGTGACCAAACAGGGTTTCCTAGATAGCTGCTAGCACAGCTGATGGTATGTGAATTGAATGAGGCAGGTGGAGTTGTTTTGGCACTGGAGGAGCTGTGCTGCTGCTTCGGGCAGTTGCCATACTCCACAGCCCTGAGTTCCCTAGGTGTCATATCCACTTTCAGACATATGTGGTGCCAGAGCACTTGGTTTCCATGGCAGCGGGAAATGGCTGGGGCACTGAACTTGTGTTTGGCTGTGGAGTTTTGAGTGCCTTGAGTTAGGAGCTCCAGGTGAGTTTAGTGTGGGTGCTCAACCTGCTTGATTCCATCCCACTGGGCTCAATGGGCATTGGACCGGAAGTGACCAAACAGGGTTTCCTTGATAGCTGCTAGCACAGCTGATGGTATGTGAAGTTGATGAGGCAGGTGGAGTTGTTTTGGCACTGGAAGAGCTGTGCTGTTGCTTCGGGCAGTTGCCATTCACCACCGCCCTGAGTCCCCTAGGTGTCATATCCACTTTCAGACATATGTGGTGCCAGAGCACTTGGTTTCCATGGCAGCGGGAAATGGCTTTTGCACTGAACTTGTGCTTGGCTGTGGAGTTTTGAGCGCCTTGAGTGAGGAGCTCCATGTTAGTTTAGTGTGGGTGCTCCACCTGCTTGATTCCATCCCACTGGGCTCAATGGGCATTGCACCGGAAGTGACCAAACAGGGTTTCCTTGATAGCTGGTAGCACAGCTCATGGTATGTGAAGTTCATGAGGCAGGTGGAGTTGTTTTGGCACTGGAAGAGCTGTGCTGCTGCTTCGGGCAGTTGCCGTTCACCACCGCCCTGAGTTCCCTAGGTGTCATATCCACTTTCAGACATATGTGGTGCCAGAGCACTTGGTTTCCATGGCAGCGGGAAATGGCTGGGGCACTGAACTTGTGTTTGGCTGTGGTGTTTTCAGCGGCTTTAGTGAGGAGCTCCATGTTAGTTTAGTGTGGGTGCTCCACCTGCTTGATTCCATCCCAGTGGGCTCAATGGCATTGGACCGGAAGTGACCAAACAGGGTTTCCTAGATAACTGGTAGCACAGCTGATGGTATGTGAAGTGAATGAGGCAGGTGGAGTTGTTTTGGCACTGGAAGAGCTGTGCTGCTGCTTCGGGCAGTTGCCATTCACCACCGCCCTGAGTTCCCTAGGTGTAATATCCACTTTCAGACATATGTGGTGCCAGAGCACTTGGTTTCCATGGCAGCGGGAAACGGCTTTTGCACTGAACTTGTGCTTGGCTGTGGAGTTTTGAGCGCCTTGAGTGAGGAGCTTCATGTTAGTTTAGTGTGGGTGCTCAACCTGCTTGATTCCATCCCACAAGACTCAATGGGCATTGGACCGGAAGTGACCAAACAGGGTTTCCTAGATAGCTGGTAGCACAGCTGATGGTGTGTGAAGTTCATGAGGCAGGTGGAGTTGTTTTGGCACTGGAAGAGCTGTGCTGCTGCTTCGGGCAGTTGCCATTCACCACCACCCTGAGTTCCCTAGGTGTCATATCCACTTTCAGACATATGTGGTGCCAGAGCACTTGGTTTCCATGGCAGCGGGAAATGGCTTGGTCGCTGAACTTGTGTTTGGCTGTGGAGTTTTGAGCGCCTTGAGTGAGGAGCTCCATGTTAGTTTAGTGTGGGTGCTCAACCTGCTTGATTCCATCCCACTGGACTCAATGGTCATTGGACCGGAAGTGACCAAACAGGGTTTCCTAGAACGCTGCTAGCACAGCTGATGGTATGTGAAGTTCATGAGGCAGGTGGAGTTGTTTTGGCACTGGAAGTCTGTGCTGCTGCTTCGGGCAGTTTCCATTCACCACCGCCCTGAGTCCCCTAGGTGTCATATCCACTTTCAGACATATGTGGTGCCAGAGCACTTGGTTTCCATGGCACGGGGAAATGGCTTTTGCACTGAACTTGTGTTTGGCTGTATAGTTTTGAGTGCCTTGAGTGAGGAGCTCCATGTTAGTTTAGTGTGGATGCTCAACCTGCTTGATTCCATCCCACTGGGCTCAATGGGCATTGGACCGGAAGTGACCAAACAGGGTTTCCTTGATAGCTGCTAGCACAGCTGATGGTATGTGAAGTTCATGAGGCAGGTGGAGTTGTTTTGCACTGGAAGAGCTGTGCTGCTGCTTCGGGCAGTTGCCATTCACCACCGCCCTGAGTCCCCTAGGTGTCATATCCACTTTCAGACATATGTGGTGCCAGAGCACTTGGTTTCCATGGCAGCGGGAAATGGCTTGGGCGCTGAACTTGTGTTTGGCTGTGGAGTATTGAGCACCTTGAGTGAGGAGCTCCATGTTAGTTTAGTGTGGGTGCTCCACCTGCTTGATTCCATCCCACTGGGCTCAATGGCATTGGACCGGAAGTGACCAAACTGGGTTTCCTAGTACACTGCTAGCACAGCTGATGGTATGTGAAGTGAATGAGGCAGGTGGAGTTGTTTTGGCACTGGAAGAGCTGTGCTGTTGCTTCGGGCAGTTGCCATTCTCCACCGCCCTGAGATCCCTAGGTGTCATATCCACTTTCAGACATATGTGGTGCCAGAGCACTTGGTTTCCATGGCAGCGGGAAATGGCTTTTGCACTGAACTTGTGCTTGGCTGTGGAGTTTTGAGCGCCATGAGTGAGGAGCTCCATGTTAGTTTAGTGTGGGTACTCAACCTGCTTGATTCCATCCCACTGGGCTCAATGGGCATTGGACCGGAAGTGACCAAACAGGGTTTCCTAGATGGCTGCTATCACAGCTGATGGTATGTGAAGTGAATGAGGCAGGTGGAGTTGTTTTGCACTGGAAGAGCTGTGCTGCTTCTTCGGGCAGTTGCCATTCACCACCGCCCTGAGTTCCCTAGTTGTCTAATCCACTTTCAGACATATGTGGTGCCAGAGCACTTGGTTTCCATGGCAGCGGGAAATCGCTTGGGCGCTGAACTTGTGTTTGGCTGTGGAGTTTTGAGCGCCTTGAGTGAGGAGCTCCATGTTAGTTTAGTGTGGGTGCTCAACCTGCTTGATTCCATCCCACTGGGCTCAATGGGCATTGGACCGGAAGTGGCCAAACAGGATTTCCTAGATAGCTGCTAGCACAGCTGATGGTATGTGAAGTTCATGAGGCAGGTGGAGTTGTTTTGGCACTGGAGGAGTGTGCTGCTGCTTCGGGCAGTTGCCATTCACCACCACCCTGAGTTCCCTAGTTGTCATATCCACTTTCAGACATATGTGGTGCCAGAGCACTTGGTTTCCATGGCAGCGGGAAACGGCTTCAGCACTGAACTTGTGTTTGGCTGTGGAGTTTTGAGTGCCTTGAGTTAGGAGCTCCATGTTAGTTTAGTGTGGGTGCTCAACCTGCTTGATTCCATCCCACTGGGCTCAATGGGCATTGGACCGGAAGTGACCAAACAGGGTTTCCTAGATAGCTGCTAGCACAGCTGATGGTATGTGAAGTTCATTAGGCAGGTGGAGTTGTTTTGGCACTGGAGGAGTGTGCTGTTGCTTCGGGCAGTTGCCATTCACCACCGCCCTGAGTCCCCTAGGTGTCATATCCACTTTCAGACATATGTGGTGCCAGAGCACTTGGTTTCCATGGCACCGGGAAATGGCTTTTGCACTGAACTTGTGCTTGGCTGTATAGTTTTGAGCGCCTTGAGTGAGGAGCTCCATGTTAGTTTAGTGTGGATGCTCAACCTGCTTGATTCCATCCCACTGGGCTCAATGGGCATTGGACCGGAAGTGACCAAACAGGGTTTCCTAGTACGCTGCTAGCACAGCTGATGGTATGTGAAGTGAATGAGGCAGGTGGAGTTGTTTTGGCACTGGAAGAGCTGTGCTGCTGCTTCGGGCAGTTGCCATTCACCACCGCCCTGAGATCCCTAGGTATCATATCCACTTTGAGACATATATGGTGCCAGAGCACTTGGTTTCCATGGCAGTGGGAAATGGCTTTTGCACTGAACTTGTGTTTGGCTTGGAGTTTTGAGCGCCTTGAGTGAGGAGCTCCATGTTAATTTAGTGTGGGTACTCCACCTGCTTGATTCCATCCCACTGGGCTCAATGGGCATTGACCACAAGTGACCAAACAGGGTTTCCTAGATGGCTGCTAGCACAGCTGATGGTATGTGAAGTTCATGAGGCAGGTGGAGTTGTTTTTGAACTGGAAGAGCTGTGCTGCTGCTTCGGGCAGTTGCCATTCACCACCGCCCTGAGTTTCCTAGTTGTCATATCCACTTTCAGACATATGTGGTGCCAGAGCACTTGGTTTCCATGGCAGCGGGAAATGGCTGGGGCGCTGAACTTGTGTTTGGCTGTGGAGTTTTGAGTGCCTTGAGTTAGGAGCTCCATGTTAGTTTAGTGTGGGTGCTCCACCTGCTTGATTCCATCCCACTGGGCTCAATGGGCATTGGACCGGAAGTGACCAAACAGGGTTTCCTAGATAGCTGCCAGCACAGCTGATGGTATGTGAAGTGAATGAGGCAGGTGGAGTTGTTTTGGCACTGGAAGAGCTGTGCTGTTGCTTCGGGCAGTTGCCATTCACCACCGCCCTGAGTTCCCTAGGTGTCATATCCACTTTCAGACATATGTGGTGCCAGAGCACTTGGTTTCCATGGCAGCGGGAAATGGCTTGGGCGCTGAACTTGTGTTTGGCTGTGGAGTTTTGAGCGCCTTGAGTGAGGAGCTCCATGTTAGTTTAGTGTGGGTGCTCAACCTGCTTGATTCCATCCCACTGGGATCAATGGGAATTGGACTGGAAGTGACCAAACAGGGTTTCCTAGAACGCTGCTAGCACAGCTGATGGTATGTGAAGTGAATGAGGCAAGTGGAGTTGTTTTGGCACTGGAGGAGTGTGCTGCTGCTTCGGGCAGTTGCCATTCACCACGGCCCTGAGTCCCCTAGGTGTCATATCCACTTTCAGACATATGTGGTGCCAGAGCACTTGGTTTCCATGGCACCGGGAAGTGGCTTTTGCACTGAACTTGTGCTTGGCTGTATAATTTTGAGCGCCTTGAGTTAGGAGCTCCATGTTAGTTTAGTGTGGATGCTCAACCTGCTTGATTCCATCCCACTGGGCTCAATGGGCATTGGACCGGAAGTGACCAAACAGGGTTTCCTAGTACGCTGCTAGCACAGCTGATGGTATGTGAAGTGAATGAGGCAGGTGGAGTTGTTTTGGCACTGGAAGAGCTGTGCTGCTGCTTCGGGCATTTGCCATTCACCACCGCCCTGAGATCCCTAGGTGTCATATCCACTTTCAGACATATATGGTGCCAGAGCACTTGGTTTCCATGGCAGTGGGAAATGGCTTTTGCACTGAACTTGTGTTTGGCTTGGAGTTTTGAGCGCCTTGAGTGAGGAGCTCCATGTTAATTTAGTGTGGGTACTCCACCTGCTTGATTCCATCCCACTGGGCTCAATGGGCATTGACCACAAGTGACCAAACAGGGTTTACTATTTAGCTGCTAGCACAGCTGATGGTATGTGAAGTTCATGAGGCAGGTGGAGTTGTTTTGGAACTGGAAGAGCTGTGCTGCTGCTTCGGGCAGTTGCCATTCACCACCGCCCTGAGTTCCCTAGGTTTCATATCCACTTTCAGACATATGTGGTGCCAGAGCACTTGGTTTCCATGGCAGCGGGAAATGGCTGGGGCGCTGAACTTGTGTTTGGCTGTGGAGTTTTGAGCGCCTTTAGTGAGGAGCTCCATGTGAGTTTATTGTGGGTGCTCAACCTGCTTGATTCCATCCCACTGGGCTTAATGGGCATTGGACAGGAAGTGACCAAACAGGGTTTCCTAGATAGCTGCTAGCACAGCTGATGGTATGTGAAGTTCATGAGGCAGGTGGAGTTGTTTTGGCACTGGAGCAGCTGTGCTGCTGCTTCGGGCAGTTGCCATTCACCACCGCCCTGAGTTTCCTAGTTGTCATATCCACTTTCAGACATATGTGGTGCCAGAGCACTTGGTTTCCATGGCAGCGGGAAATGGCTGGGGCGCTGAACTTGTGTTTGGCTGTGGAGTTTTGAGTGCCTTGAGTGAGGAGCTCCATGTTAGTTTTGTGTGGGTGCTCAACCTGCTTGATTCCATCCCACTGGGCTCAATGGCCATTGGACCGGAAGTGACCAAACAGGGTTTCCTAGAACGCTGCTAGCACAGCTGATGGTATGTGAAGTGAATGAGGCAGGTGGAGTTGTTTTGGCACTGGAAGAGCTGTGCTGTTGCTTCGGGCAGTTGCCATTCACCACCGCCCTGAGTTCCCTAGGTGTCATATCCACTTTCAGACATATGTGGTGCCAGAGCACTTGGTTCCCATGGCAGCGGGAAATGGCTTGGGCGCTGAACTTGTGTTTGGCTGTGGAGTTCTGAGTGCCTTGAGTTAGGAGCTCCATGTTAGTTTAGTGTGGGTGCTCCACCTGCTTGATTCCATCCCACTGGGCTCAATGGGCATTGGACCGGAAGTGACCAAACAGGGTTTCCTAGATGGCTGCTAGCACAGCTGATGGTATGTGAAGTTCATGAGGCAGGTGGAGTTGTTTTGGAACTGGAAGAGCTGTGCTGCTGCTTCGGGCAGTTGCCATTCACCACCGCCCTGAGTTCCCTAGGTGTCATATCCACTTTCAGACATATGTGGTGCCAGAGCACTTGGTTTCCATGGCAGCGGGAAACGGCTTCAGCACTGAACTTGTTTTTGGCTGTGGAGTTTTGAGTGCCTTGAGTGAGGAGCTCCATGTTAGTTTAGTGTGGGTGCTCAACCTGCTTGATTCCATCCCCCTGGGCTCAATGGGCATTGGACCGGAAGTGACCAAACAGGGTTTCCTAGATAGCTGCTAGCACAGCTGATGGTATGTGAAGTTCATGAGGCAGGTGGAGTTGTTTTTGCACTGGAAGAGCTGTGCTGCTGCTTCGGGCAGTTGCCATTCACCACCGCCCTGAGTTCCCTAGGTGTCATATCCACTTTCAGACATATGTGGTGCCAGAGCACTTGGTTTCCATGGCAGCGGGAAATGGCTTGGGCGCTGAACTTGTGTTTGGCTGTGGAGTTTTGAGCACCTTGAGTGAGGAGCTCCATGTGAGTTTAGTGTGGGTGCTCCACCTGCTTGATTCCATCCCACTGGGCTCAATGGCATTGGACCGGAAGTGACCAAACAGGGTTTCCTAGATAGCTGCTAGCACAGCTGATGGTATGTGAAGTGAATGAGGCAGGTGGAGTTGTTTTGGCACTGGAGGAGCTGTGCTGCTGCTTCGGGCAGTTGCCATTCACCACCGCCCTTAGTCCCCTAGGTGTCATCCACTTTCAGACATATGTGGTGCCAGAGCACTTGGTTTCCATGGCAGCGGGAAATCGCTTGGGCGCTGAACTTGTGCTTGGCTGTGGAGTTTTGAGCGCCTTTAGTGAGGAGCTCCATGTTAGTTTAGTGTGTGTGCTCAACCTGCTTGATTCCATCACACTGGGCTCAATGGCATTGGACTGGAAGTGACCAAACAGGGTTTCCTAGATAGCGGCTAGCACAGCTGATGGTATGTGAAGTTCATGAGGCAGGTGGAGTTGTTTTGGCACTGGAGGAGTGTGCTGCTGCTTCGGGCAGTTGCCATTCACCACCGCCCTGAGTTTCCTAATTGTCATATCCACTTTCAGACATATGTGGTGCCAGAGCACTTGGTTTCCATGGCAGCGGGAAATGGCTTGGGCGCTGAACTTGTGTTTGGCTGTGGAGTTTTGAGTGCCTTGAGTTAGGAGCTCCATGTTAGTTTAGTGTGGGTGCTCCACCTGCTTGATTCCATCCCACTGGGCTCAATGGGCATTGGACCGGAAGTGACCAAACAGGGTTTCCTAGATGGCTGCTAGCACAGCTGATGGTATGTGAAGTTCATGAGGCAGGTGGAGTTGTTTTGGCACTGGAAGAGCTGTGCTGTTGCTTCGGGCAGTTGCCATTCACCACCGCCCTGAGTTCCCTAGGTGTCATATCCACTTTCAGACATATGTGGTGCCAGAGCACTTGGTTTCCATGGCAGCGGGAAATGGCTTGGGCGCTGAACTTGTGTTTGGCTGTGGAGTTTTGAGCGCCTTGAGTGAGGAGCTCCATGTTAGTTTAGTGTGGGTGCTCAACCTGCTTGATTCCATCCCACTGGGCTCAATGGGCATTGGACCGGAAGTGACCAAACAGGGTTTCCTTGAGAGCTGCTAGCACAGCTGATTTTATGTGAAGTGAATGAGGCAGGTGGAGTTGTTTTGGCACTGGAGGAGCTGTGCTGCTGCTTCCTGCAGTTGCCATTCACCACCACCCTGAGTTCCCTAGGTGTCATATCCACTTTCAGACATATTTGGTGCCAGAGCACTTGGTTTCCATGGCAGTGGGAAATGGATTTTGCACTGAACTTGTGGTTACCTTGGAGTTTTGAGCGCCTTGAGTGAGGAGCTCCATGTTAATTTAGTGTGGGTGCTCAACCTGCTTGATTCCATCCCACTGGGCTCAATGGGCATTGGATTGGAAGTGACCAAACAGGGTTTCCTAGATAGCTGATAGCACAGCTGATGATATGTGAAGTTCATGAGGCAGGTGGAGTTGTTTTGGCACTGGAAGAGCTGTGCTGCTGCTTCGGGCAGTTGCCATTCACCACCGCCCTGAGTTCCCTAGGTGTCATATCCACTTTCAGACATATGTGGTGCCAGAGCACTTGGTTTCCATGGCAGCGAGAAATGGCTTTTGCACTGAACTTGTGTTTGGCTGTGGAGTTTTGAGCGCCTTGAGTGAGGAGCTCCATGTTAGTTTAGTGTGGGTGCTCCACCTGCTTGATTCCATCCCACTGGCTCAATGGCCATTGGACCGGAAGTGACCAAACAGGGTTTCCTAGATAGCTGCTAGCACAGCTGATGGTATGTGAAGTGAATGAGGCAGGTGGAGTTGTTTTGGCACTGGAAGAGCTGTGCTGTTGCTTCGGGCAGTTGCCATTCACCACTGCCCTGAGTTCCCTAGGTGTCATATCCACTTTCAGACATATGTGGTGCCAGAGCACTTGGTTTCCATGGCAGCGGGAAACGGCTTCAGCACTGAACTTGTTTTTGGCTGTGGAGTTTTGAGTGCCTTGAGTGAGGAGCTCCATGTTAGTTTAGTGTGGGTGCTCAACCTGCTTGATTCCATCCCACTGGGCTCAATGGCCATTGGACCGGAAGTGACCAAACAGGGTTTCCTTGATAGCTGCTAGCACAGCTGATGGTATGTGAAGTGAATGAGGCAGGTGGAGTTGTTTTTGCACTGGAAGAGCTGTGCTGCTGCTTCGGGCAGTTGCCATTCACCACCGCCCTGAGTTCCCTAGGTGTCATATCCACTTTCAGACATATGTGGTGCCAGAGCACTTGGTTTCCATGGCAGCGGGAAATGGCTTGGGCGCTGAACTTGTGTTTGGCTGTGGAGTTTTGAGCACCTTGAGTGAGGAGCTCCATGTTAGTTTAGTGTGGGTGCTCCACCTGCTTGATTCCATCCCCCTGGGCTCAATGGGCATTGGACCGGAAGTGACCAAACAGGGTTTCCTAGTACGCTGCTAGCACAGCTGATGGTATGTGAAGTGAATGAGGCAGGTGGAGTTGTTTTGGCACTGGAGGAGCTGTGCTGCTGCTTCGGGCAGTTGCCATTCACCACCGCCCTGAGTCCCCTAGGTGTCATCCACTTTCAGACATATGTGGTGCCAGAGCACTTGGTTTCCATGGCAGCGGGAAATCGCTTGGGCGCTGAACTTGTGCTTGGCTGTGGAGTTTTGAGCGCCTTTAGTGAGGAGCTCCATGTTAGTTTAGTGTGTGTGCTCAACCTGCTTGATTGCATCACACTGGGCTCAATGGCATTGGACTGGAAGTGACCAAACAGGGTTTCCTAGATAGCGGCTAGCACAGCTGATGGTATGTGAAGTTCATGAGGCAGGTGGAGTTGTTTTGGCACTGGAGGAGTGTGCTGCTGCTTCGGGCAGTTGCCATTCACCACCGCCCTGAGTTTCCTAGTTGTCATATCCACTTTCAGACATATGTGGTGCCAGAGCACTTGGTTTCCATGGCAGTGGGAAATGGATTTTGCACTGAACTTGTGTTTGGCTTGGAGTTTTGAGCTCCTTTAGTGAGGAGCTCCATGTTAATTTAGTGTGGGTGCTCCACCTGCTTGATTCCATCCCACTGGGCTCAATGGGCATTGACCACAAGTGACCAAACAGGGTTTCCTAGATAGCTGCTAGCACAGCTGATGATATGTGATGTTCATGAGGCAGGTGGAGTTGTTTTGGCACTGGAAGAGCTGTGCTGCTGCTTCGGGCAGTTGCCATTCACCACCGCCCTGAGTTCCCTAGGTGTCATATCCACTTTCAGACATATGTGGTGCCAGAGCACTTGGTTTCCATGGCAGCGAGAAATGGCTTTTGCACTGAACTTGTGTTTGGCTGTGGAGTTTTGAGCGCCTTGAGTGAGGAGCTCCATGTTAGTTTAGTGTGGGTGCTCCACCTGCTTGATTCCATCCCAATGGCTCAATGGCCATTGGACCGGAAGTGACCAAACAGGGTATCCTAGATAGCTGCTAGCACAGCTGATGGTATGTGAAGTGAATGAGGCAGGTGGAGTTGTTTTGGCACTGGAAGAGCTGTGCTGTTGCTTCGGGCAGTTGCCATTCACCACTGCCCTGAGTTCCCTAGGTGTCATATCCACTTTCAGACATATGTGGTGCCAGAGCACTTGGTTTCCATGGCAGCGGGAAACGGCTTCAGCACTGAATTTGTTTTTGGCTGTGGAGTTTTGAGCGCCTTGAGTGAGGAGCTCCATGTTAGTTTAGTGTGGGTGCTCAACCTGCTTGATTCCATCCCACTGGGCTCAATGGGCATTGGACCGGAAGTGACCAAACAGGGTTTCCTAGATAGCTGCTAGCACAGCTGATGGTATGTGAAGTTCATGAGGCAGGTGGAGTTGTTTTGGCACTGGAGTAGTGTGCTGCTGCTTCGGGCAGTTGCCATTCACCAACGCCCTGAGTTTCCTAGTTGTCATATCCACTTTCAGACATATGTGGTGCCAGAGCACTTGGTTTCCATGGCAGCGGGAAATGGCTGGGGCGCTGAAATTGTGTTTGGCTGTGGAGTTTTGAGCGCCTTGAGTGAGGAGCTCCATGTTAGTTTAGTGTGGGTGCTCAACCTGCTTGATTCCATCCCACTGGACTCAATGGTCATTGGACCGGAAGTGACCAAACAGGGTTTCCTAGAACGCTGCTAGCACAGCTGATGGTATGTGAAGTTCATGAGGCAGGTGGAGTTGTTTTGGCACTGGAAGAGCTGTGCTGCTGCTTCGGGCAGTTGCCATTCACCACCGCCCTGAGTCCCCTAGGTGTCATATCCACTTTCAGACATATGTGGTGCCAGAGCACTTGGTTTCCATGGCAGCGGGAAATGGCTTGGGCGCTGAACTTGTGTTTGGCTGTGGAGTTTTGAGCGCCTTGAGTGAGGAGCTCCATGTTAGTTTAGTGTGGGTGCTCCACCTGCTTGATTCCATCCCACTGGACTCAATGGTCATTGGACCGGAAGTGACCAAACAGGGTTTCCTAGAACGCTGCTAGCACAGCTGATGGTATGTGAAGTTCATGAGGCAGGTGGAGTTGTTTTGGCACTGGAAGTCTGTGCTGCTGCTTCGGGCAGTTTCCATTCACCACCGCCCTGAGTCCCCTAGGTGTCATATCCACTTTCAGACATATGTGGTGCCAGAGCACTTGGTTTCCATGGCAGCGGGAAATGGCTTGGGCGCTGAACTTGTGTTTGGCTGTGGAGTTTTGAGCGCCTTGAGTGAGGAGCTCCATGTTAGTTTAGTGTGGGTGCTCCACCTGCTTGATTCCATCCCACTGGGCTCAATGGCCATTGGACCGGAAGTGACCAAACAGGGTTTCCTAGATAGCGGCTAGCACAGCTGATGGTATGTGAAGTTCATGAGGCAGGTGGAGTTGTTTTGGCACTGGAAGAGCTGTGCTGCTGCTTCGGGCAGTTGCCATTCACCAACGCCCTGAGTTTTCCTAGTTGTCATATCCACTTTCAGACATATGTGGTGCCAGAGCACTTGGTTTCCATGGCAGCGGGAAATGGCTGGGGCGCTGAACTTGTGTTTGGCTGTGGAGTTTTGAGCGCCTTGAGTGAGGAGCTCCATGTTAGTTTAGTGTGGGTGCTCAACCTGCTTGATTCCATCCCACTGGACTCAATGGTCATTGGACCGGAAGTGACCAAACAGGGTTTCCTAGAACGCTGCTAGCACAGCTGATGGTATGTGAAGTTCATGAGGCAGGTGGAGTTGTTTTGGCACTGGAGGAGTGTGCTGTTGCTTCGGGCAGTTGCCATTCACCATCGCCCTGAGTTTCCTAGTTGTCATATCCACTTTCAGACATATGTGGTGCCAGAGCACTTGGTTTCCATGGCAGCGGGAAATGGCTGTGGCGCTGAACTTGTGTTTGGCTGTGGAGTTTTGAGCGCCTTGAGTGAGGAGCTCCATGTTAGTTTAGTGTGGGTGCTCAACCTGCTTGATTCCATCCCACTGGGCTCAATGGGCATTGGACCCGAAGTGACCAAACAGGGTTTCCTAGATAGCTGCTAGCACAGCTGATGGTATGTGAAGTTCATGAGGCAGGTGGAGTTGTTTTGGCACTGGAAGAGCTGTGCTGTTGCTTCGATCAGTTGCCATTCACCACCGCCCTGAGTTTCCTAGGTGTCATATCCACTTTCAGACATATGTGGTGCCAGAGCACTTGGTTTCCATGGCAGCGGGAAATGGCTTTTGCACTGAACTTGTGTTTGGCTGTGGAGTTTTGAGTGCCTTGAGTTAGGAGCTCCATGTTAGTTTAGTGTGGGTGCTCCACCTGCTTGATTCCATCCCCCTGGGCTCAATGGGCATTGGACCGGAAGTGACCAAACAGGGTTTCCTAGTACGCTGCTAGCACAGCTGATGGTATGTGAAGTGAATGAGGCAGGTGGAGTTGTTTTGGCACTGGAGGAGCTGTGCTGCTGCTTCGGGCAGTTGCCATTCACCACCGCCCTGAGTCCCCTAGGTGTCATCCACTTTCAGACATATGTGGTGCCAGAGCACTTGGTTTCCATGGCAGCGGGAAATCGCTTGGGCGCTGAACTTGTGCTTGGCTGTGGAGTTTTGAGCGCCTTTAGTGAGGAGCTCCATGTTAGTTTAGTGTGTGTGCTCAACCTGCTTGATTGCATCACACTGGGCTCAATGGCATTGGACTGGAAGTGACCAAACAGGGTTTCCTAGATAGCGGCTAGCACAGCTGATGGTATGTGAAGTTCATGAGGCAGGTGGAGTTGTTTTGGCACTGGAGGAGTGTGCTGCTGCTTCGGGCAGTTGCCATTCACCACCGCCCTGAGTTTCCTAGTTGTCATATCCACTTTCAGACATATGTGGTGCCAGAGCACTTGGTTTCCATGGCAGTGGGAAATGGATTTTGCACTGAACTTGTGTTTGGCTTGGAGTTTTGAGCTCCTTTAGTGAGGAGCTCCATGTTAATTTAGTGTGGGTGCTCCACCTGCTTGATTCCATCCCACTGGGCTCAATGGGCATTGACCACAAGTGACCAAACAGGGTTTCCTAGATAGCTGCTAGCACAGCTGATGATATGTGATGTTCATGAGGCAGGTGGAGTTGTTTTGGCACTGGAAGAGCTGTGCTGCTGCTTCGGGCAGTTGCCATTCACCACCGCCCTGAGTTCCCTAGGTGTCATATCCACTTTCAGACATATGTGGTGCCAGAGCACTTGGTTTCCATGGCAGCGAGAAATGGCTTTTGCACTGAACTTGTGTTTGGCTGTGGAGTTTTGAGCGCCTTGAGTGAGGAGCTCCATGTTAGTTTAGTGTGGGTGCTCCACCTGCTTGATTCCATCCCAATGGCTCAATGGCCATTGGACCGGAAGTGACCAAACAGGGTATCCTAGATAGCTGCTAGCACAGCTGATGGTATGTGAAGTGAATGAGGCAGGTGGAGTTGTTTTGGCACTGGAAGAGCTGTGCTGTTGCTTCGGGCAGTTGCCATTCACCACTGCCCTGAGTTCCCTAGGTGTCATATCCACTTTCAGACATATGTGGTGCCAGAGCACTTGGTTTCCATGGCAGCGGGAAACGGCTTCAGCACTGAATTTGTTTTTGGCTGTGGAGTTTTGAGCGCCTTGAGTGAGGAGCTCCATGTTAGTTTAGTGTGGGTGCTCAACCTGCTTGATTCCATCCCACTGGGCTCAATGGGCATTGGACCGGAAGTGACCAAACAGGGTTTCCTAGATAGCTGCTAGCACAGCTGATGGTATGTGAAGTTCATGAGGCAGGTGGAGTTGTTTTGGCACTGGAGTAGTGTGCTGCTGCTTCGGGCAGTTGCCATTCACCAACGCCCTGAGTTTCCTAGTTGTCATATCCACTTTCAGACATATGTGGTGCCAGAGCACTTGGTTTCCATGGCAGCGGGAAATGGCTGGGGCGCTGAAATTGTGTTTGGCTGTGGAGTTTTGAGCGCCTTGAGTGAGGAGCTCCATGTTAGTTTAGTGTGGGTGCTCAACCTGCTTGATTCCATCCCACTGGACTCAATGGTCATTGGACCGGAAGTGACCAAACAGGGTTTCCTAGAACGCTGCTAGCACAGCTGATGGTATGTGAAGTTCATGAGGCAGGTGGAGTTGTTTTGGCACTGGAAGAGCTGTGCTGCTGCTTCGGGCAGTTGCCATTCACCACCGCCCTGAGTCCCCTAGGTGTCATATCCACTTTCAGACATATGTGGTGCCAGAGCACTTGGTTTCCATGGCAGCGGGAAATGGCTTGGGCGCTGAACTTGTGTTTGGCTGTGGAGTTTTGAGCGCCTTGAGTGAGGAGCTCCATGTTAGTTTAGTGTGGGTGCTCCACCTGCTTGATTCCATCCCACTGGACTCAATGGTCATTGGACCGGAAGTGACCAAACAGGGTTTCCTAGAACGCTGCTAGCACAGCTGATGGTATGTGAAGTTCATGAGGCAGGTGGAGTTGTTTTGGCACTGGAAGTCTGTGCTGCTGCTTCGGGCAGTTTCCATTCACCACCGCCCTGAGTCCCCTAGGTGTCATATCCACTTTCAGACATATGTGGTGCCAGAGCACTTGGTTTCCATGGCAGCGGGAAATGGCTTGGGCGCTGAACTTGTGTTTGGCTGTGGAGTTTTGAGCGCCTTGAGTGAGGAGCTCCATGTTAGTTTAGTGTGGGTGCTCCACCTGCTTGATTCCATCCCACTGGGCTCAATGGCCATTGGACCGGAAGTGACCAAACAGGGTTTCCTAGATAGCGGCTAGCACAGCTGATGGTATGTGAAGTTCATGAGGCAGGTGGAGTTGTTTTGGCACTGGAAGAGCTGTGCTGCTGCTTCGGGCAGTTGCCATTCACCAACGCCCTGAGTTTTCCTAGTTGTCATATCCACTTTCAGACATATGTGGTGCCAGAGCACTTGGTTTCCATGGCAGCGGGAAATGGCTGGGGCGCTGAACTTGTGTTTGGCTGTGGAGTTTTGAGCGCCTTGAGTGAGGAGCTCCATGTTAGTTTAGTGTGGGTGCTCAACCTGCTTGATTCCATCCCACTGGACTCAATGGTCATTGGACCGGAAGTGACCAAACAGGGTTTCCTAGAACGCTGCTAGCACAGCTGATGGTATGTGAAGTTCATGAGGCAGGTGGAGTTGTTTTGGCACTGGAGGAGTGTGCTGTTGCTTCGGGCAGTTGCCATTCACCATCGCCCTGAGTTTCCTAGTTGTCATATCCACTTTCAGACATATGTGGTGCCAGAGCACTTGGTTTCCATGGCAGCGGGAAATGGCTGTGGCGCTGAACTTGTGTTTGGCTGTGGAGTTTTGAGCGCCTTGAGTGAGGAGCTCCATGTTAGTTTAGTGTGGGTGCTCAACCTGCTTGATTCCATCCCACTGGGCTCAATGGGCATTGGACCCGAAGTGACCAAACAGGGTTTCCTAGATAGCTGCTAGCACAGCTGATGGTATGTGAAGTTCATGAGGCAGGTGGAGTTGTTTTGGCACTGGAAGAGCTGTGCTGTTGCTTCGATCAGTTGCCATTCACCACCGCCCTGAGTTTCCTAGGTGTCATATCCACTTTCAGACATATGTGGTGCCAGAGCACTTGGTTTCCATGGCAGCGGGAAATGGCTTTTGCACTGAACTTGTGTTTGGCTGTGGAGTTTTGAGTGCCTTGAGTTAGGAGCTCCATGTTAGTTTAGTGTGGGTGCTCAACCTGCTTGATTCCATCCCACTGGGCTCAATGGCCATTGGACCGGAAGTGACCAAACAGGGTTTCCTTGATAGCTGCTATCACAGCTGATGGTATGTGAAGTTCATGAGGCAGGTGGAGTTGTTTTGGCACTGGAAGAGCTGTGCTGCTGCTTCGGGCAGTTGCCATTCACCACCGCCCTGAGTCCCCTAGGTGTCATATCCACTTTCAGACATATGTGGTGCCAGAGCACTTGGTTTCCATGGCAGCGGGAAATGGCTTGGGCGCTGAACTTGTGTTTGGCTGTGGAGTTTTGAGGGCCTTGAGTGAGGAGCTCCATGTTGGTTTAGTGTGGGTGCTCCACCTGCTTGATTCCATCCCACTGGGCTCAATGGGCATTGGACCGGAAGTGACCAAACAGGGTTTCCTAGATAGCTGCTAGCACAGCTCATGGTATTTGAAGTTCATGAGGCAGGTGGAGTTGTTTTTGGCACTGGAGGAGTGTGCTGCTGCTTTGGGCAGTTTCCATTCACCACCGCCCTGAGTTCCCTAGGTGTCATATCCACTTTCAGACATATGTGGTGCCAGAGCACTTGGTTTCCATGGCAGCGCGAAAAGGCTTTTGCACTGAACTTGTGTTTGGCTGTGGAGTTTTGAGTGCCTTGAGTTAGGAGCTCCATGTTAGTTTAGTGTGGGTGCTCAACCTGCTTGATTCCATCCCAATGGGATCAATGGGCATTGGACCGGAAGTGACCAAACAGGGTTTCCTAGAACGCTGCTAGCACAGCTGATGGTATGTGAAGTTCATGAGGCAGGTGGAGTTGTTTTTGCACTGGAAGAGCTGTGCTGCTGCTTCGGGCAGTTGCCATTCACCACCGCCCTGAGTCCCCTAGGTGTCATATCCACTTTCAGACATATGTGGTGCCAGAGCACTTGGTTTCCATGGCAGCGGGAAATGGCTTTTGCACTGAACTTGTGTTTGGCTGTGGAGTTTTGAGCGCCTTGAGTGAGGAGCTCCATGTTAGTTTAGTGTGGCTGCTCAACCAGCTTGATTCCATCCCACTGGGCTCAATGGGCATTGGACCCGAAGTGACCAAACAGGGTTTCCTTGATAGCTGCTAGCACAGCTGATGGTATGTGAAGTTCATGAGGCAGGTGGAGTTGTTTTGACACTGGAAGAGCTGTGCTGCTGCTTCGGGCAGTTGCCATTCACCACCGCCCTGAGTTTCCTAGTTGTCATATCCACTTTCAGACATATGTGGTGCCAGAGCACTTGGTTTCCATGGCAGCGGGAAATGGTTGGGGCGCTGAACTTGTGTTTGGCTGTGGAGTTTTGAACGCCTTGAGTGAGAAGCTCCATGTTAGTTTAGTGTGGGTGCTCAACCTGCTTGATTCCATCCCACTGGGCTCAATGGGCATTGGACCGGAAGTGACCAAACAGGGTTTCCTAGAACGCTGCTAGCACAGCTGATGGTATGTGAAGTGAATGAGGCAGGTGGAGTTGTTTTGGCACTGGAGGAGAGTGCTGCTGCTTCGGGCAGTTGCCATTCACCACCGCCCTGAGTTCCCTAGGTGTCATATCCACTTTCAGACATATGTGGTGCCAGAGCACTTGGTTTCCATGGCAGCGGGAAATGGCTTTTGCACTGAACTTGTGTTTGGCTGTGGAGTTTTCAGTGCCGGGAGTTAGAGCTCCATGTTAGTTTAGTGTGGATGCTCAACCTGCTTGATTCCATCCCACTGGGCTCAAAGGGCATTGGACCGGAAGTGACCAAACAGGGTTTCCTTGATAGCTGCTAGCACAGCTGATGGTATGTGAAGTTCATGAGGCAGGTGGAGTTGTTTTGGCACTGGAAGAGCTGTGCTGCTGCTTCGGGCAGTTGCCATTCACCACCGCCCTGAGTTCCCTAGGTGTCATATCCACTTTCAGACATATGTGGTGCCAGAGCACTTGGTTTCCATGGCAGCGGGAAATGGCTGGGGCGCTGAACTTGTGTTTGGCTGTGGAGTTTTGAGTGCCTTGAGTTAGGAGCTCCATGTTAGTTTAGTGTGGGTGCTCAACCTGCTTGATTCCATCCCACTGGGCTCAATGGGCATTGGACCGGAAGTGACCAAACAGGGTTTCCTTGATAGCTGCTAGCACAGCTGATGGTATGTGAAGTTGATGAGGCAGGTGGAGTTGTTTTGGCACTGGAAGAGCTGTGCTGTTGCTTCGGGCAGTTGCCATTCACCACCGCCCTGAGTTCCCTAGGTGTCATACCCACTTTCAGACATATGTGGTGCCAGAGCACTTGGTTTCCATGGCAGCGGGAAATGGCTTTTGCACTGAACTTGTGTTTGGCTGTGGAGTTTTGAGCGCCTTGAGTGAGGAGCTCCATGTTAGTTTAGTGTGGGTGCTCCACCTGCTTGATTCCATCCCACTGGGCTCAATGGGCATTGGACCGGAAGTGACCAAACAGGGTTTCCTAGAACGCTGCTAGCACAGCTGATGGTATGTGAAGTTCATGAGGCAGGTGGAGTTGTTTTGGCACTGGAGGAGTGTGCTGCTGCTTCGGCAGTTGCCATTCACCACCGCCCTGAGTTCCCTAGGTGTCATATCCACTTTCAGACATATGTGGTGCCAGAGCACTTGGTTTCCATGGCAGCGGGAAATGGCTTTTGCACTGAACTTGTGTTTGGCTGTGGAGTTTTGAGCGCCTTGAGTGAGGAGCTCCATGTTAGTTTAGTGTGGGTGCTCAACCTGCTTGATTCCATCCCACTGGACTCAATGGTCATTGGACCGGAAGTGACCAAACAGGGTTTCCTAGATAGCTGCTAGCACAGCTGATGGTATGTGAATTTCATGAGGCAGGTGGAGTTGTTTTGGCACTGGAGGAGTGTGCTGTTGCTTCGGGCAGTTGCCATTCACCAACGCCCTGAGTTTCCTAGTTGTCATATCCACTTTCAGACATATGTGGTGCCAGAGCACTTGGTTTCCATGGCAGCGGGAAATCGCTTGGGCGCTGAACTTGTGTTTGGCTGTGGAGTTTTGAGCGCCTTGAGTTAGGAGCTCCATGTTAGTTTAGTGTGGGTGCTCAACCTGCTTGATTCCATCCCACTGGGCTCAATGGGCATTGGACCCGAAGTGACCAAACAGGGTTTCCTAGAACGCTGCTAGCACAGCTGATGGTATGTGAAGTTCATGAGGCAGGTGGAGTTGTTTTGGCACTGGAAGAGCT
Organism: Ochotona princeps; assembly: GCF_030435755.1. Classification (NCBI taxonomy): domain Eukaryota; kingdom Metazoa; phylum Chordata; class Mammalia; order Lagomorpha; family Ochotonidae; genus Ochotona; species Ochotona princeps. The sequence goes on along the minus strand of NC_080835.1, from coordinate 102,515,595 downwards.
GTGCTGTTGCTTCGATCAGTTTCCATTCACCACCGCCCTGAGTTTCCTAGTTGTCATATCCACTTTCAGACATATGTGGTGCCAGAGCACTTGGTTTCCATGGCAGCGGGAAATGGCTTGGGCGCTGAACTTGTGCTTGGCTGTGGAGTTTTGAGTGCCTTGAGTGAGGAGCTCCATGTTAGTTTAGTGTGGGTGCTCAACCTGCTTGATTCCATCCCACTGGGCTCAATGGGCATTGGACCGGAAGTGACCAAACAGGGTTTCCTTGATAGCTGCTAGCACAGCTGATGGTATGTGAAGTGAATGAGGCAGATGGAGTTGTTTTGGCACTGGAAGAGCTGTGCTGCTGCTTCGGGCAGTTGCCATTCACCACCAACCTGAGATCCCTAGGTGTCATATCCACTTTCAGACATATGCGGTGCCAGAGCACTTGGTTTCCATGGCAGCGGGAAATGGCTTGGGCGCTGAACTTGTGTTTGGCAGTGGAGTTTTGAGCGCCTTGAGTTAGGAGCTCCATGTTAGTTTAGTGTGGGTGCTCCAACTGCTTGATTCCATCCCACTGGGCTCAATGGGCATTGGACCGGAAGTGACCAAACAGGGTTTCCTAGATAGCTGCTAGCACAGCTGATGGTATGTGAAGTTCATGAGGCAGGTGGAGTTGTTTTGGCACTGGAAGAGCTGTGCTGCTGCTTCGGGCAGTTGCCATTCACCACCGCCCTGAGTTCCCTAGGTGTCATATCCACTTTCAGACATATGTGGTGCCAGAGCACTTGGTTTCCATGGCAGCGGGAAATGGCTTTTGCACTGAACTTGTGTTTGGCTGTGGAGTATTGAGTGCCGGGAGTTAGAGCTCCATGTTAGTTTAGTGTGTGCGCTCAACCAGCTTGATTCCATCCCACTGGGCTCAATGGTCATTGGACCGGAAGTGACCAAACAGGGTTTCCTAGAACGCTGCTAGCACAGCTGATGGTATGTGAAGTTCATGAGGCAGGTGGAGTTGTTTTGGCACTGGAAGAGCTGTGCTGCTGCTTCGGGCAGTTGCCATTCACCACCGCCCTGAGTTCCCTAGGGGTCATATCCACTTTCAGACATATGTGGTGCCAGAGCACTTGGTTTCCATGGCAGCGGGAAATGGCTTGGGCGCTGAACTTGTGTTTGGCTGTGGAGTTTTGAGTGCCTTGAGTTAGGAGCTCCATGTTAGTTTAGTGTGGGTGCTCAACCTGCTTGATTCCATCCCACTGGGCTCAATGGCCATTGGACCGGAAGTGACCAAACAGGGTTTCCTAGAACGCTGCTAGCACAGCTGATGGTATGTGAAGTTCATGAGGCAGGTGGAGTTGTTTTGGCACTGGAGGAGTGTGCTGTTGCTTCGGGCAGTTGCAATTCACCAACGCCCTGAGTTTCCTAGTTGTCATATCCACTTTCAGACATATGTGGTGCCAGAGCACTTGGTTTCCATGGCAGCGGGAAATGGCTTTTGCACTGAACTTGTGTTTGGCTGTGGAGTTTTGAGCGCCTTGAGTGAGGAGCTCCATGTTAGTTTAGTGTGGGTGCTCCACCTGCTTGATTCCATCCCACTGGGCTCAATGGGCATTGGACCCGAAGTGACCAAACAGGGTTTCCTAGAACGCTGCTAGCACAGCTGATGGTATGTGAAGTTCATGAGGCAGGTGGAGTTGTTTTGGCACTGGAGGAGTGTGCTGTTGCTTCGATCAGTTGCCATTCACCACCGCCCTGAGTTTCCTAGTTGTCATATCCACTTTCAGACATATGTGGTGCCAGAGCACTTGGTTTCCATGGCAGCGGGAAATGGCTTGGGCGCTGAACTTGTGCTTGGCTGTGGAGTTTTGAGTGCCTTGATTGAGGAGCTCCATGTTAGTTTATTGTGGGTGCTCAACCTGCTTGATTCCATCCCACTGGGCTCAATGGGCTTTGGACCGGAAGTGACCAAACAGGGTTTCCTTGATAGCTGCTAGCACAGCTGATGGTATGTGAAGTTCATGAGGCAGATGGAGTTGTTTTGGCACTGAAAGAGCTGTGCTGCTGCTTCGGGCAGTTGCCATTCACCACCAACCTGAGATCCCTAGGTGTCATATCCACTTTCAGACATATGTGGTGCCAGAGCACTTGGTTTCCATGGCAGCGGGAAATGGCTTGTGCGCTGAACTTGTGCTTGGCTGTAGAGTTTTCAGCGCCTTTAGTGAGGAGCTCCATGTTAGTTTAGTGTGGGTGCTCCACCTGCTTGATTCCATCCCACTGGGCTCAATGGCCATTGGACCGGAAGTGACCAAACAGGGTTTCCTAGATGGCTGCTAGCACAGCTGATGGTATGTGAAGTGAATGAGGCAGGTGGATTTGTTTTGGCACTGGAGGAGCTGTGCTGCTGCTTCGGGCAGTTGCCATTCACCACCGCCCTGAGTTCCCTAGGTGTCATATCCACTTTCAGACATATGTGGTGCCAGAGCACTTGGTTTCCATGGCAGCGGGAAATGGCTTTTGCACTGAACTTGTGTTTGGCTGTGGAGTTTTGAGCACCTTGAGTTAGGAGCTCCATGTTAGTTTAGTGTGGGTGCTCAACCTGCTTGATTCCATCCCACTGGGCTCAATGGCCATTGGACAGAAACTGACCAAACAGGGTTTCCTTGATAGCTGCTAGCACAGCTGATGGTATGTGAAGTTCATGAAGCAGGTGGAGTTGTTTTGGCACTGGAAGAGCTGTGCTGCTGCTTCGGGCAGTTGCCATTCACCACCGCCCTGAGTCCCCTAGGTGTCATATCCACTTTCAGACATATGTGGTGCCAGAGCAGTTGGTTTCCATGGCAGCGGGAAATGGCTGGGGCGCTGAACTTGTGTTTGGCTGTGGAGTTTTGAGTGCCTTGAGTGAGGAGCTCCATGTTAGTTTAGTGTGGGTGCTCAACCTGCTTGATTCCATCCCACTGGGCTCAATGGGCATTGGACCGGAAGTGACCAAACAGGGTTTCCTAGATAGCTGCTAGCACAGCTCATGGTATTTGAAGTTCATGAGGCAGGTGGAGTTGTTTTGGCACTGGAGGAGTGTGCTGCTGCTTTGGGCAGTTTCCATTCACCACCGCCCTGAGTTCCCTAGGTGTCATATCCACTTTCAGACATATGTGCTGCCAGAGCACTTGGTTTCCATGGCAGCGCGAAAAGGCTTTTGCACTGAACTTGTGCTTGGCTGTGGAGTTTTGAGTGCCTTGAGTTAGGAACTCCATGTTAGTTTAGTGTGGGTGCTCAACCTGCTTGATTCCATCCCACTGGGCTCAATGGGCATTGGACCGGAAGTGACCAAACATGGTTTCCTAGATAGCTGCTAGCACAGCTGATGGTATGTGAAGTGAATGAGGCAGGTGGAGTTGCTTTGGCACTGGAAGAGCTGTCCTGCTGCTTCGGGCAGTTTCCATTCACCACCGCCCTGAGTCCCCTAGGTGTCATATCCACTTTCAGACATATGTGGTGCCAGAGCACTTGGTTTCCATGGCAGCGGGAAATGGCTTTTGCACTGAACTTGTGTTTGGCTGTGGAGTTTTGAGACCTTGAGTGAGGAGCTCCATGTTAGTTTAGTGTGGGTGCTCAACCTGCTTGATTCCATCCCACTGGGCTCAATGGGCATTGGACCGGAAGTGACCAAACAGGGTTTCCTTGATAGCTGCTAGCACAGCTGATGGTATGTGAAGTGAATGAGGCAGGTGGAGTTGTTTTGGCACTGGAAGAGCTGTGCTGCTGCTTCGGGCAGTTGCCACTCACCACTGCCCTGAGTCCCCTAGGTGTCATATCAACTTTCAGACATATGTGGTGCCAGAGCACTTGGTTTCCATGGCAGCGGGAAATGGCTTGGTCACTGAACTTGTGTTTGGCTGTGGAGTTTTGAGCGCCTTGAGTGAGGAGCTCCATGTTAGTTTAGTGTGGGTGCTCAACCTGCTTGATTCCATCCCACTGGGCTCAATGGGCATTGGACCGGAAGTGACCAAACAGGGTTTCCTAGAACGCTGCTAGCACAGCTGATGGTATGTGAAGTTCATGAGGCAGGTGGAGTTGTTTTGGCACTGGAGGAGCTGTGCTGTTGCTTCGGGCAGTTGCCATTCACCACCGCCCTGAGTTCCCTAGGTGTCATATCCACTTTCAGACATATGTGGTGCCAGAGCACTTGGTTTCCATGGCAGCGGGAAATGGCTTGGGCGCTGAACTTGTGTTTGGCAGTGGAGTTTTGAGCGCCTTGAGTTAGGAGCTCCATGTTAGTTTAGTGTGGGTGCTCAACCTGCTTGATTCCATCCCACTGGGCTCAATGGGCATTGGACCGGAAGTGACCAAACAGGGTTTCCTAGATGGCTGCTAGCACAGCTGATGGTATGTGAAGTTCATGAGGCAGGTGGAGTTGTTTTGGCACTGGAAGAGCTGTGCTGCTGCTTCGGGCAGTTGCCATTCACCAGCGCCCTGAGTTTCCTAGTTGTCATATCCACTTTCAGACATATGTGGTGCCAGAGCACTTGGTTTCCATGGCAGCGGGAAATGGCTTTTGCACTGAACTTGTGTTTGGCTGTGGAGTTTTGAGTGCCGGGAGTTAGAGCTCCATGTTAGTTTAGTGTGGGTGCTCAACCTGCTTGATTCCATCCCACTGGGCTCAATGGGCATTGGACCGAAAGTGACCAAACAGGGTTTCCTTGATAGCTGCTAGCACAGCTGATGGTATGTGAAGTGAATGAGGCAGGTGGAGTTGTTTTGGCACTGGAAGAGCTGTGCTGCTGCTTCGGGCAGTTGCCATTCACCACCGCCCTGAGTCCCCTAGGTGTCATATCCACTTTCAGACATATGTGGTGCCAGAGCACTTGGTTTCCATGGCAGCAGGAAATGGCTGGGGCGCTGAACTTGTGTTTGGCTGTGGAGTTTTGAGCGCCTTGAGTGAGGAGCTCCATGTTAGTTTAGTGTGGGTGCTCAACCTGCTTGATTCCATCCCACTGGGCTCAATGGGCATTGGACCGGAAGTGACCAAACAGGGTTTCCTAGAACGCTGCTAGCACAGCTGATGGTATGTGAAGTGAATGAGGCAGGTGGAGTTGCTTTGGCACTGGAAGAGCTGTGCTGCTGCTTCGGGCAGTTGCCATTCACCACCGCCCTGAGTTCCCTAGGTGTCATATCCACTTTCAGACATATGTGGTGCCAGAGCACTTGGTTTCCATGGCAGCGGGAAATGGCTTTTGCACTGAACTTGTGTTTGGCTGTGGAGTTTTGAGCACCTTGAGTGAGGAGCTCCATGTTAGTTTAGTGTGGGTGCTCAACCTGCTTGATTCCATCCCACTGGGCTCAATGGGCATTGGACCGGAAGTGACCAAACAGGGTTTCCTTGATAGCTGGTAGCACAGCTGATGGTATGTGAAGTGAATGAGGCAGGTGGAGTTGTTTTTGCACTGGAAGAGCTGTGCTGCTGCTTCGGGCAGTTGCCATTCACCACCGCCCTGAGTTTCCTAGTTGTCATATCCACTTTCAGACATATGTGGTGCCAGAGCACTTGGTTTCCATGGCAGCGGGAAATGGCTTGGGCGCTGAACTTGTGTTTGGCAGTGGAGGTTTGAGCGCCTTGAGTTAGGAGCTCCATGTTAGTTTAGTGTGGGTGCTCCACCTGCTTGATTCCATCCCACTGGGCTCAATGGGCATTGGACCGGAAGTGACCAAACAGGGTTTCCTAGATGGCTGCTAGCACAGCTGATGGTATGTGAAGTTCATGAGGCAGGTGGAGTTGTTTTGGCACTGGAAGAGCTGTGCTGCTGCTTCGGGCAGTTGCCATTCACCACCGCCCTGAGTTCCCTATGTGTCATATCCACTTTCAGACATATGTGGTGCCAGAGCACTTGGTTTCCATGGCAGCGGGAAATGGCTTTTGCACTGAACTTGTGTTTGGCTGTGGAGTATTGAGTGCCGGGAGTTAGAGCTCCATGTTAGTTTAGTGTGTGCGCTCAACCAGCTTGATTCCATCCCACTGGGCTCAATGGTCATTGGACCGGAAGTGACCAAACAGGGTTTCCTAGAACGCTGCTAGCACAGCTGATGGTATGTGAAGTTCATGAGGCAGGTGGAGTTGTTTTGGCACTGGAAGAGCTGTGCTGCTGCTTCGGGCAGTTGCCATTCACCACCGCCCTGAGTTCCCTAGGGGTCATATCCACTTTCAGACATATGTGGTGCCAGAGCACTTGGTTTCCATGGCAGCGGGAAATGGCTGGGGCGCTGAACTTGTGTTTGGCTGTGGAGTTTTGAGTGCCTTGAGTTAGGAGCTCCATGTTAGTTTAGTGTGGGTGCTCAACCTGCTTGATTCCATCCCACTGGGCTCAATGGGCATTGGACCGGAAGTGACCAAACAGGGTTTCCTAGAACGCTGCTAGCACAGCTGATGGTATGTGAAGTTCATGAGGCAGGTGGAGTTGTTTTGGCACTGGAGGAGTGTGCTGTTGCTTCGGGCAGTTGCAATTCACCAACGCCCTGAGTTTCCTAGTTGTCATATCCACTTTCAGACATATGTGGTGCCAGAGCACTTGGTTTCCATGGCAGCGGGAAATGGCTTTTGCACTGAACTTGTGTTTGGCTGTGGAGTTTTGAGCGCCTTGAGTGAGGAGCTCCATGTTAGTTTAGTGTGGGTGCTCAACCTGCTTGATTCCATCCCACTGGGCTCAATGGGCATTGGACCCGAAGTGACCAAACAGGGTTTCCTAGAACGCTGCTAGCACAGCTGATGGTATGTGAAGTTCATGAGGCAGGTGGAGTTGTTTTGGCACTGGAGGAGTGTGCTGTTGCTTCGATCAGTTGCCATTCACCACCGCCCTGAGTTTCCTAGTTGTCATAACCACTTTCAGACATATGTGGTGCCAGAGCACTTGGTTTCCATGGCAGCGGGAAATGGCTTGGGCGCTGAACTTGTGCTTGGCTGTGGAGTTTTGAGTGCCTTGATTGAGGAGCTCCATGTTAGTTTATTGTGGGTGCTCAACCTGCTTGATTCCATCCCACTGGGCTCAATGGGCATTGGACCGGAAGTGACCAAACAGGGTTTCCTTGATAGCTGCTAGCACAGCTGATGGTATGTGAAGTGAATGAGGCAGATGGAGTTGTTTTGGCACTGGAAGAGCTGTGCTGCTGCTTCGGGCAGTTGCCATTCACCACCAACCTGAGATCCCTAGGTGTCATATCCACTTTCAGACATATGTGGTGCCAGAGCACTTGGTTTCCATGGCAGCGGGAAATGGCTTGTGCGCTGAACTTGTGCTTGGCTGTAGAGTTTTCAGCGCCTTTAGTGAGGAGCTCCATGTTAGTTTATTGTGGGTGCTCCACCTGCTTGATTCCATCCCACTGGGCTCAATGGCCATTGGACCGGAAGTGACCAAACAGGGTTTCCTAGATGGCTGCTAGCACAGCTGATGGTATGTGAAGTGAATGAGGCAGGTGGATTTGTTTTGGCACTGGAGGAGCTGTGCTGCTGCTTCGGGCAGTTGCCATTCACCACCGCCCTGAGTTCCCTAGGTGTCATATCCACTTTCAGACATATGTGGTGCCAGAGCACTTGGTTTCCATGGCAGCGGGAAATGGCTTTTGCACTGAACTTGTGTTTGGCTGTGGAGTTTTGAGCACCTTGAGTTAGGAGCTCCATGTTAGTTTAGTGTGGGTGCTCAACCTGCTTGATTCCATCCCACTGGGCTCAATGGCCATTGGACAGAAACTGACCAAACAGGGTTTCCTTGATAGCTGCTAGCACAGCTGATGGTATGTGAAGTTCATGAAGCAGGTGGAGTTGTTTTGGCACTGGAAGAGCTGTGCTGCTGCTTCGGGCAGTTGCCATTCACCACCGCCCTGAGTCCCCTAGGTGTCATATCCACTTTCAGACATATGTGGTGCCAGAGCAGTTGGTTTCCATGGCAGCGGGAAATGGCTGGGGCGCTGAACTTGTGTTTGGCTGTGGAGTTTTGAGTGCCTTGAGTGAGGAGCTCCATGTTAGTTTAGTGTGGGTGCTCAACCTGCTTGATTCCATCCCACTGGGCTCAATGGGCATTGGACCGGAAGTGACCAAACAGGGTTTCCTAGATAGCTGCTAGCACAGCTCATGGTATTTGAAGTTCATGAGGCAGATGGAGTTGTTTTGGCACTGGAGGAGTGTGCTGCTGCTTTGGGCAGTTTCCATTCACCACCGCCCTGAGTTCCCTAGGTGTCATATCCACTTTCAGACATATGTGCTGCCAGAGCACTTGGTTTCCATGGCAGCGCGAAAAGGCTTTTGCACTGAACTTGTGCTTGGCTGTGGAGTTTTGAGTGCCTTGAGTTAGGAGCTCCATGTTAGTTTAGTGTGGGTGCTCAACCTGCTTGATTCCATCCCACTGGGCTCAATGGGCATTGGACCGGAAGTGACCAAACATGGTTTCCTAGATAGCTGCTAGCACAGCTGATGGTATGTGAAGTGAATGAGGCAGGTGGAGTTGCTTTGGCACTGGAAGAGCTGTGCTGCTGCTTCGGGCAGTTTCCATTCACCACCGCCCTGAGTCCCCTAGGTGTCATATCCACTTTCAGACATATGTGGTGCCAGAGCACTTGGTTTCCATGGCAGCGGGAAATGGCTTTTGCACTGAACTTGTGTTTGGCTGTGGAGTTTTGAGACCTTGAGTGAGGAGCTCCATGTTAGTTTAGTGTGGGTGCTCAACCTGCTTGATTCCATCCCACTGGGCTCAATGGGCATTGGACCGGAAGTGACCAAACAGGGTTTCCTTGATAGCTGCTAGCACAGCTGATGGTATGTGAAGTGAATGAGGCAGGTGGAGTTGTTTTGGCACTGGAAGAGCTGTGCTGCTGCTTCGGGCAGTTGCCACTCACCACTGCCCTGAGTCCCCTAGGTGTCATATCAACTTTCAGACATATGTGGTGCCAGAGCACTTGGTTTCCATGGCAGCGGGAAATGGCTTGGTCACTGAACTTGTGCTTGGCTGTGGAGTTTTGAGCGCCTTGAGTGAGGAGCTCCATGTTAGTTTAGTGTGGGTGCTCAACCTGCTTGATTCCATCCCACTGGGCTCAATGGGCATTGGACCGGAAGTGACCAAACAGGGTTTCCTAGAACGCTGCTAGCACAGCTGATGGTATGTGAAGTGAATGAGGCAGGTGGAGTTGTTTTGGCACTGGAGGAGCTGTGCTGTTGCTTCGGGCAGTTGCCATTCACCACCGCCCTGAGTTCCCTAGGTGTCATATCCACTTTCAGACATATGTGGTGCCAGAGCACTTGGTTTCCATGGCAGCGGGAAATGGCTTGGGCGCTGAACTTGTGTTTGGCAGTGGAGTTTTGAGCGCCTTGAGTTAGGAGCTCCATGTTAGTTTAGTGTGGGTGCTCAACCTGCTTGATTCCATCCCACTGGGCTCAATGGGCATTGGACCGGAAGTGACCAAACAGGGTTTCCTAGAACGCTGCTAGCACAGCTGATGGTATGTGAAGTTCATGAGGCAGGTGGAGTTGTTTTGGCACTGGAGGAGCTGTGCTGTTGCTTCGGGGAGTTGCCATTCACCACCGCCCTGAGTTCCCTAGGTGTCATATCCACTTTCAGACATATGTGGTGCCAGAGCACTTGGTTTCCATGGCAGCGGGAAATGGCTTGGGCGCTGAACTTGTGTTTGGCAGTGGAGTTTTGAGCGCCTTGAGTTAGGAGCTCCATGTTAGTTTAGTGTGGGTGCTCAACCTGCTTGATTCCATCCCACTGGGCTCAATGGGCATTGGACCGGAAGTGACCAAACAGGGTTTCCTAGATGGCTGCTAGCACAGCTGATGGTATGTGAAGTTCATGAGGCAGGTGGAGTTGTTTTGGCACTGGAAGAGCTGTGCTGCTGCTTCGGGCAGTTGCCATTCACCAGCGCCCTGAGTTTCCTAGTTGTCATATCCACTTTCAGACATATGTGGTGCCAGAGCACTTGGTTTCCATGGCAGCGGGAAATGGCTTTTGCACTGAACTTGTGTTTGGCTGTGGAGTTTTGAGTGCCGGGAGTTAGAGCTCCATGTTAGTTTAGTGTGGGTGCTCAACCTGCTTGATTCCATCCCACTGGGCTCAATGGGCATTGGACCGAAAGTGACCAAACAGGGTTTCCTTGATAGCTGCTAGCACAGCTGATGGTATGTGAAGTGAATGAGGCAGGTGGAGTTGTTTTGGCACTGGAAGAGCTGTGCTGCTGCTTCGGGCAGTTGCCATTCACCACCGCCCTGAGTCCCCTAGGTGTCATATCCACTTTCAGACATATGTGGTGCCAGAGCACTTGGTTTCCATGGCAGCAGGAAATGGCTGGGGCGCTGAACTTGTGTTTGGCTGTGGAGTTTTGAGCGCCTTGAGTGAGGAGCTCCATGTTAGTTTAGTGTGGGTGCTCAACCTGCTTGATTCCATCCCACTGGGCTCAATGGGCATTGGACCGGAAGTGACCAAACAGGGTTTCCTAGAACGCTGCTAGCACAGCTGATGGTATGTGAAGTGAATGAGGCAGGTGGAGTTGCTTTGGCACTGGAAGAGCTGTGCTGCTGCTTCGGGCAGTTGCCATTCACCACCGCCCTGAGTTCCCTAGGTGTCATATCCACTTTCAGACATATGTGGTGCCAGAGCACTTGGTTTCCATGGCAGCGGGAAAAGGCTTTTGCACTGAACTTGTGTTTGGCTGTGGAGTTTTGAGCACCTTGAGTGAGGAGCTCCATGTTAGTTTAGTGTGGGTGCTCAACCTGCTTGATTCCATCCCACTGGGCTCAATGGGCATTGGACCGGAAGTGACCAAACAGGGTTTCCTTGATAGCTGGTAGCACAGCTGATGGTATGTGAAGTGAATGAGGCAGGTGGAGTTGTTTTTGCACTGGAAGAGCTGTGCTGCTGCTTCGGGCAGTTGCCATTCACCACCGCCCTGAGTTTCCTAGTTGTCATATCCACTTTCAGACATATGTGGTGCCAGAGCACTTGGTTTCCATGGCAGCGGGAAATGGCTTGGGCGCTGAACTTGTGTTTGGCAGTGGAGGTTTGAGCGCCTTGAGTTAGGAGCTCCATGTTAGTTTAGTGTGGGTGCTCCACCTGCTTGATTCCATCCCACTGGGCTCAATGGGCATTGGACCGGAAGTGACCAAACAGGGTTTCCTAGATGGCTGCTAGCACAGCTGATGGTATGTGAAGTTCATGAGGCAGGTGGAGTTGTTTTGGCACTGGAAGAGCTGTGCTGCTGCTTCGGGCAGTTGCCATTCACCACCGCCCTGAGTTCCCTATGTGTCATATCCACTTTCAGATATATGTGGTGCCAGAGCACTTGGTTTCCATGGCAGCGGGAAATGGCTTTTGCACTGAACTTGTGTTTGGCTGTGGAGTTTTGAGTGCCCTGAGTTAGAGCTCCATGTTAGTTTAGTGTGTGCGCTCAACCTGCTTGATTCCATCCCACTGGGCTCAATGGGCATTGGACCGGAAGTGACCAAACAGGGTTTCCTAGAACGCTGCTAGCACAGCTGATGGTATGTGAAGTGAATGAGGCAGGTGGAGTTGTTTTGGCACTGGAGGAGTGTGCTGCTGCTTCGGGCAGTTGCCATTCACCACCGCCCTGAGTTTCCTAGTTGTCATATCCACTTTCAGACATATGTGGTGCCAGAGCACTTGGTTTCCATGGCAGCGGGAAATGGCTTGGGCGCTGAACTTGTGTTTGGCTGTGGAGTTTTGAGTGCCTTGAGTTAGGAGCTCCATGTTAGTTTAGTGTGGGTGCTCCACCTGCTTGATTCCATCCCACTGGGCTCAATGGGCATTGGACCCGAAGTGACCAAACAGGGTTTCCTAGATAGCTGCTAGCACAGCTGATGGTATGTGAAGATCATAGGGCAGGTGGAGTTGTTTTGGCACTGGAGGAGTGTGCTGTTGCTTCGGGCAGTTGCCATTCACCACCGCCCTGAGTTTCCTAGTTGTCATATCCACTTTCAGACATATGTGGTGCCAGAGCACTTGGTTTCCATGGCAGCGGGAAATGGCTTGGGCGCTGAGCTTGTGCTTGGCTGTGGAGTTTTGAGCACCTTGAGTGAGGAGCTCCATGTTAGTTTAGTGTGGGTGCTCAACCTGCTTGATTCCATCCCACTGGGCTCAATGGGCATTGGACCGGAAGTGACCAAACAGGGTTTCCTAGAACGCAGCTAGCACAGCTGATGGTATGTGAAGTTCATGAGGCAGGTGGAGTTGTTTTGGCACTGGAAAAGCTGTGCTGCTGCTTCGGGCAGTTGCCATTCACCACCGCCCTGAGTCCCCTAGGTGTCATATCCACTTTCAGACATATGTGGTGCCAGAGCACTTGGTTTCCATGGCAGCGGGAAATGGCTTTTGCACTGAACTTGTGCTTGGCTGTGGAGTTTTGAGCGCCTTGAGTGAGGAGCTCCATGTTAGTTTAGTGTGGGTGCTCAACCTGCTTGATTCCATCCCACTGGGCTCAATGGGCATTGGACCGGAAGTGACCAAACAGGGTTTCCTTGATAGCTGCTAGCACAGCTGATGGTATGTGAAGTGAATGAGGCAGGTGGAGTTGTTTTGGCACTGGAGGAGTGTGCTGCTGCTTCGGGCAGTTGCCATTCACCACCGCCCTGAGTTTCCTAGTTGTCATATCCACTTTCAGACATATGTGGTGCCAGAGCACTTGGTTTCCATGGCACCGGGAAATGGCTGGGGCGCTGAACTTGTGTTTGGCTGTGGAGTTTTGAGCGCCTTGAGTGAGGAGCTCCATGTTAATTTAGTGTGGGTGCTCAACCTGCTTGATTCCATCCCACTGGGCTCAATGGGCATTGGACCCGAAGTGACCAAACAGGGTTTCCTAGAACGCTGCTAGCACAGCTGATGGTATGTGAAGTTCATGAGGCAGGTGGAGTTGTTTTGGCACTGGAAGAGCTGTGCTGCTGCTTCGGGCAGTTGCCATTCACCACCGCCCTGAGTTTTCTAGTTGTCATATCCACTTTCAGACATATGTGGTGCCAGAGCACTTGGTTTCCATGGCAGCGGGAAATGGCTTGGGCCCTGAGCTTGTGCTTGGCTGTGGAGTTTTGAGTGCCTTGAGTGAGGAGCTCCATGTTAGTTTAGTGTAGGTGCTCAACCTGCTTGATTCCATCCCACTGGGCTCAATGGCCATTGGACCGGAAGTGACCAAACAGGGTTTCCTTGATAGCTGCTAGCACAGCTGATGGTATGTGAAGTGAATGAGGCAGGTGGAGTTGTTTTGGCACTGGAAGAGCTGTGCTGCTGCTTCGGGCAGTTGCCATTCACCACCGCCCTGAGTTCCCTAGGTGTCATATCTACTTTCAGACATATGTGGTGCCAGAGCACTTGGTTTCCATGGCAGCGGGAAATGGCTTTTGCACTGAACTTGTGCTTGGCTGTGGAGTTTTGAGTGCCTTGAGTGAGGAGCTCCATGTTAGTTTAGTGTGGGTGCTCAACCTGCTTGATTCCATCCCACTGGGCTCAATGGGCATTGGACCGGAAGTGACCAAACAGGGTTTCCTAGATAGCTGCTAGCACAGCTGATGGTATGTGAAGTTCATGAGGCAGGTGGAGTTGTTTTGGCACTGGAGGAGTGTGCTGCTGCTTTGGGCAGTTGCCATTCACCACCGCCCTGAGTTCCCTAGGTATCATATCCACTTTCAGACATATGTGGTGCCAGAGCACTTGGTTTCCATGGCAGCGGGAAATGCCTTGTGCGCTGAACTTGTGTTTGGCTGTGGAGTTTTGAGTGCCTTGAGTTAGGAGCTCCATGTTAGTTTAGTGTGGGTGCTCAACCTGCTTGATTCCATCCCACTGGGCTCAATGGGCATTGGACCGGAAGTGACGAAACAGGGTTTCCTTGATACCTGCTAGCACAGCTGATGGTATTTGAAGTTCATGAGGCAGGTAGAGTTGTTTTGGCACTGGAAGAGCTGTGCTGCTGCTTCGGGCAGTTGCCATTCACCACCGCCCTGAGTTCCCTAGGTGTCATATCCACTTTCAGACATATGTGGTGCCAGAGCACTTGGTTTCCATGGCAGCGGGAAATGGCTTTTGCACTGAACTTGTGTTTGGCTTTGGAGTTTTGAGCGCCTTGAGTGAGGAGCTCCATGTTAGTTTAGTGTGGGTGCTCCACCTGCTTGATTCCATCCCACTGGGCTCAATGGGCATTGGACCCGAAGTGACCAAACAGGGTTTCCTAGATAGCTGCTAGCACAGCTGATGGTATGTGAAGTGAATGAGGCAGGTGGAGTTGTTTTGGCACTGGAGGAGTGTGCTGCTGCTTCGGGCAGTTGCCATTCACCACCGCCCTGAGTTTCCTAGTTGTCATATCCACTTTCAGACATATGTGGTGCCAGAGCACTTGGTTTCCATGGCAGCGGGAAATGGCTTGGGCGCTGAGCTTGTGCTTGGCTGTGGAGTTTTGAGCACCTTGAGTGAGGAGCTCCATGTTAGTTTAGTGTGGGTGCTCAACCTGCTTGATTCCATCCCACTGGGCTCAATGGGCATTGGACCGGAAGTGACCAAACAGGGTTTCCTAGAACGCAGCTAGCACAGCTGATGGTATGTGAAGTTCATGAGGCAGGTGGAGTTGTTTTGGCACTGGAAAAGCTGTGCTGCTGCTTCGGGCAGTTGCCATTCACCACCGCCCTGAGTCCCCTAGGTGTCATATCCACTTTCAGACATATGTGGTGCCAGAGCACTTGGTTTCCATGGCAGCGGGAAATGGCTTTTGCACTGAACTTGTGCTTGGCTGTGGAGTTTTGAGCGCCTTGAGTGAGGAGCTCCATGTTAGTTTAGTGTGGGTGCTCAACCTGCTTGATTCCATCCCACTGGGCTCAATGGGCATTGGACCGGAAGTGACCAAACAGGGTTTCCTAGAACGCTGCTAGCACAGCTGATGGTATGTGAAGTGAATGAGGCAGGTGGAGTTGTTTTGGCACTGGAGGAGTGTGCTGCTGCTTCGGGCAGTTGCCATTCACCACCGCCCTGAGTTTCCTAGTTGTCATATCCACTTTCAGACATATGTGGTGCCAGAGCACTTGGTTTCCATGGCACCGGGAAATGGCTGGGGCGCTGAACTTGTGTTTGGCTGTGGAGTTTTGAGCGCCTTGAGTGAGGAGCTCCATGTTAATTTAGTGTGGGTGCTCAACCTGCTTGATTCCATCCCACTGGGCTCAATGGGCATTGGACCGGAAGTGACCAAACAGGGTTTCCTAGAACGCTGCTAGCACAGCTGATGGTATGTGAAGTTCATGAGGCAGGTGGAGTTGTTTTGGCACTGGAAGAGCTGTGCTGCTGCTTCGGGCAGTTGCCATTCACCACCGCCCTGAGTTTTCTAGTTGTCATATCCACTTTCAGACATATGTGGTGCCAGAGCACTTGGTTTCCATGGCAGCGGGAAATGGCTTGGGCCCTGAGCTTGTGCTTGGCTGTGGAGTTTTGAGTGCCTTGAGTGAGGAGCTCCATGTTAGTTTAGTGTGGGTGCTCAACCTGCTTGATTCCATCCCACTGGGCTCAATGGCCATTGGACCGGAAGTGACCAAACAGGGTTTCCTTGATAGCTGCTAGCACAGCTGATGGTATGTGAAGTGAATGAGGCAGGTGGAGTTGTTTTGGCACTGGAAGAGCTGTGCTGCTGCTTCGGGCAGTTGCCATTCACCACCGCCCTGAGTTCCCTAGGTGTCATATCTACTTTCAGACATATGTGGTGCCAGAGCACTTGGTTTCCATGGCAGCGGGAAATGGCTTTTGCACTGAACTTGTGCTTGGCTGTGGAGTTTTGAGTGCCTTGAGTGAGGAGCTCCATGTTAGTTTAGTGTGGGTGCTCAACCTGCTTGATTCCATCCCACTGGGCTCAATGGGCATTGGACCGGAAGTGACCAAACAGGGTTTCCTAGATAGCTGCTAGCACAGCTGATGGTATGTGAAGTTCATGAGGCAGGTGGAGTTGTTTTGGCACTGGAGGAGTGTGCTGCTGCTTTGGGCAGTTGCCATTCACCACCGCCCTGAGTTCCCTAGGTATCATATCCACTTTCAGACATATGTGGTGCCAGAGCACTTGGTTTCCATGGCAGCGGGAAATGCCTTGTGCGCTGAACTTGTGTTTGGCTGTGGAGTTTTGAGTGCCTTGAGTTAGGAGCTCCATGTTAGTTTAGTGTGGGTGCTCAACCTGCTTGATTCCATCCCACTGGGCTCAATGGGCATTGGACCGGAAGTGACGAAACAGGGTTTCCTTGATACCTGCTAGCACAGCTGATGGTATTTGAAGTTCATGAGGCAGGTAGAGTTGTTTTGGCACTGGAAGAGCTGTGCTGCTGCTTCGGGCAGTTGCCATTCACCACCGCCCTGAGTTCCCTAGGTGTCATATCCACTTTCAGACATATGTGGTGCCAGAGCACTTGGTTTCCATGGCAGCGGGAAATGGCTTTTGCACTGAACTTGTGTTTGGCTGTGGAGTTTTGAGCGCCTTGAGTGAGGAGCTCCATGTTAGTTTAGTGTGGGTGCTCCACCTGCTTGATTCCATCCCACTGGGCTCAATGGGCATTGGACCCGAAGTGACCAAACAGGGTTTCCTAGATAGCTGCTAGCACAGCTGATGGTATGTGAAGTGAATGAGGCAGGTGGAGTTGTTTTGGCACTGGAGGAGTGTGCTGCTGCTTCGGGCAGTTGCCATTCACCACCGCCCTGAGTTTCCTAGTTGTCATATCCACTTCCAGACATATGTGGTGCCAGAGCACTTGTTTTCCATGGCAGCGGGAAATGGCTTTTGCACTGAACTTGTGTTTGGCTGTGGAGTTTTGAGCGCCTTGAGTGAGGAGCTCCATGTTAGTTTAGTGTGGGTGCTCAACCTGCTTGATTCCATCCCACTGGGCTAAATGGGCATTGGACCGGAAGTGACCAAACAGGGTTTCCTAGAACGCTGCTAGCACAGCTGATGGTATGTGAAGTGAATGAGGCAGGTGGAGTTGTTTTGGCACTGGAAGAGCTGTGCTGCTGCTTCGGGCAGTTGCCATTCACCACCGCCCTGAGTTCCCTAGGTGTCATATCCACTTTCAGACATATGTGGTGCCAGAGCACTTGGTTTCCATGGCAGCGGGAAATGGCTTTTGCACTGAACTTGTGTTTGGCTGTGGAGTTTTGAGTGCCCTGAGTTAGAGCTCCATGTTAGTTTAGTGTGTGCGCTCAACCTGCTTGATTCCATCCCACTGGGCTCAATGGGCATTGGACAAGAAGTGACCAAACAGGGTTTCCTAGATAGCTGCTAGCACAGCTGATGGTATGTGAAGTTCATGAGGCAGGTGGAGTTGTTTTGGCACTGGAAGAGCTGTGCTGCTGCTTCGGGCAGTTGCCATTCACCACCGCCCTGAGTCCCCTAGGTGTCATATCCACTTTCAGACATATGTGGTGCCAGAGCACTTGGTTTCCATGGCAGCGGGAAATGGCTTTTGCACTGAACTTGTGCTTGGCTGTGGAGTTTTGAGTGCCTTGAGTGAGGAGCTCCATGTTAGTTTAGTGTGGGTGCTCAACCTGCTTGATTCCATCCCACTGGGCTCAATGGGCATTGGACCGGAAGTGACCAAACAGGGTTTCCTAGAACGCTGCTAGCACAGCTGATGGTATGTGAAGTTCATGAGGCAGGTGGAGTTGTTTTGGCACTGGAGGAGTGTGCTGCTGCTTCGGGCAGTTGCCATTCACCACCGCCCTGAGTTTCCTAGTTGTCATATCCACTTTCAGACATATGTGGTGCCAGAGCAGTTGGTTTCCATGGCAGCGGGAAATGGCTTGTGCGCTGAACTTGTGTTTGGCTGTGGAGTTTTGAGTGCCTTGAGTTAGGAGCTCCATGTTAGTTTAGTGTGGGTGCTCCACCTGCTTGATTCCATCCCACTGGGCTCAATGGGCATTGGACCCGAAGTGACCAAACAGGGTTTCCTAGAACGCTGCTAGCACAGCTTATGGTATGTGAAGTTCATGAGGCAGGTGGAGTTGTTTTGGCACTGGAGGAGTGTGCTGTTGCTTCGGGCAGTTGCCATTCACCACCGCCCTGAGTTTCCTAGTTGTCATATCCACTTTCAGACATATGTGGTGCCAGAGCACTTGGTTTCCATGGCAGCGGGAAATGGCTTGGGCGAAGAGCTTGAGCTTGGCAGTGGAGTTTTGAGTGCCTTGAGTGAGGAGCTCCATGTTAGTTTAGTGTGGGTGCTCAACCTGCTTGATTCCATCCCACTGGGCTCAATGGCCATTGGACCGGAAGTGACCAAACAGGGTTTCCTTGATAGCTGCTAGCACAGCTGATGGTATGTGAAGTGAATGAGGCAGGTGGAGTTGTTTTGGCACTGGAAGAGCTGTGCTGCTGCTTCGGGCAGTTGCCATTCACCACCGCCCTGAGTCCCCTAGGTGTCATATCCACTTTCAGACATATGTGGTGCCAGAGCAGTTGGTTTCCATGGCAGCGGGAAATGGCTGGGGCGCTGAACTTGTGCTTGGCTGTGGAGTTTTGAGCGCCTTGAGTGAGGAGCTCCATGTTAGTTTAGTGTGGGTGCTCAACCTGCTTGATTCCATCCCACTGGGCTCAATGGGCATTGGACCGGAAGTGACCAAACAGGGTTTCCTAGAACGCTGCTAGCACAGCTGATGGTATGTGAAGTTCATGACGCAGGTGGAGTTGTTTTGGCACTGGAAGAGCTGTGCTGCTGCTTCGGGCAGTTGCCATTCACCACTGCCCTGAGTTCCCTAGGTGTCATATCCACTTTCAGACATATGTGGTGCCAGAGCAGTTGGTTTCCATGGCAGCGGGAAATGGCTTTTGCACTGAACTTGTGTTTGGCTGTGGAGTTTTGAGTGCCCTGAGTTAGAGCTCCATGTTAGTTTAGTGTGTGCGCTCAACCTGCTTGATTCCATCCCACTGGGCTCAATGGGCATTGGACCGGAAGTGACCAAACAGGGTTTCCTAGATAGCTGCTAGCACAGCTGATGGTATGTGAAGTGAATGAGGCAGGTGGAGTTGTTTTGGCACTGGAGGAGTGTGCTGCTGCTTCGGGCAGTTGCCATTCACCAGCGCCCTGAGTTCCCTAGTTGTCATATCCACTTTCAGACATATGTGGTGCCAGAGCACTTGGTTTCCATGGCAGCGGGAAATGGCTGGGGCACTGAACTTGTGTTTGGCTGTGGAGTTTTGAGCGCCTTGAGTGAGGAGCTCCATGTTAGTTTAGTGTGGGTGCTCAACCTACTTGATTCCATCCCACTGGGCTAAATTGGCATTGGACCGGAAGTGACCAAACAGGGTTTCCTAGAACGCTGCTAGCACAGCTGATGGTATGTGAAGTTCATGAGGCAGGTGGAGTTGTTTTGGCACTTGAAGAGCTGTGCTGCTGCTTCGGGCAGTTGCCATTCACCACCACCCTGAGTTCCCTAGGTGTCATATCCACTTTCAGACATATGTGGTGCCAGAGCACTTGGTTTCCATGGCAGCGGGAAATGGCTTGGGCACTGAACTTGTGTTTGGCTGTGGAGTTTTGAGTGCCCTGAGTTAGAGCTCCATGTTAGTTTAGTGTGTGCGCTCAACCTGCTTGATTCCATCCCACTGGGCTCAATGGGCATTGGACAAGAAGTGACCAAACAGGGTTTCCTAGACAGCTGCTAGCACAGCTGATGGTATGTGAAGTTCATGAGGCAGGTGGAGTTGTTTTGGCACTGGAGGAGTGTGCTGCTGCTTCGGGCAGTTGCCATTCACCACCGCCCTGAGTTTCCTAGTTGTCATATCCACTTTCAGACATATGTGGTGCCAGAGCACTTGGTTTCCATGGCAGCGGGAAATGGCTTTTGCACTGAACTTGTGTTTGGCTGTGGAGTTTTGAGTGCCTTGAGTGAGGAGCTCCATGTTAGTTTAGTGTGGGTGCTCAACCTGCTTGATTCCATCCCACTGGGCTAAATGGGCATTGGACCGGAAGTGACCAAACAGGGTTTCCTAGAACGCTGCTAGCACAGCTGATGGTATGTGAAGTTCATGAGGCAGGTGGAGTTGTTTTGGCACTGGAAGAGCTGTGCTGCTGCTTTGGGCAGTTGCCATTCACCACCGCCCTGAGTTCCCTAGGTGTCATATCCACTTTCAGACATATGTGGTGCCAGAGCACTTGGTTTCCATGGCAGCGGGAAATGGCTTTTGCACTGAACTTGTGTTTGGCTGTGGAGTTTTGAGTGCCCTGAGTTAGAGCTCCATGTTAGTTTAGTGTGTGCGCTCAACCTGCTTGATTCCATCCCACTGGGCTCAATGGGCATTGGACAAGAAGTGACCAAACAGGGTTTCCTAGATAGCTGCTAGCACAGCTGATGGTATGTGAAGTGAATGAGGCAGGTGGAGTTGTTTTGGCACTGGAAGAGCTGTGCTGCTGCTTCGGGCAGTTGCCATTCACCACCGCCCTGAGTTCCCTAGGTGTCATATCCACTTTCAGACATATGTGGTGCCAGAGCACTTGGTTTCCATGGCAGCGGGAAATGGCTTGGGCCCTGAGCTTGTGCTTGGCTGTGGAGTTTTGAGTGCCTTGAGTGAGGAGCTCCATGTTAGTTTAGTGTGGGTGCTCAACCTGCTTGATTCCATCCCACTGGGCTCAATGGGCATTGGACCGGAAGTGACCAAACAGGGTTTCCTTGATAGCTGCTAGCACAGCTGATGGTATGTGAAGTGAATGAGGCAGGTGGAGTTGTTTTGGCACTGGAAGAGCTGTGCTGCTGCTTCGGGCAGTTGCCATTCACCACCGCCCTGAGTTCCCTAGGTGTCATATCCACTTTCAGACATATGTGGTGCCAGAGCACTTGGTTTCCATGGCAGCGGGAAATGGCTTTTGCACTGAACTTGTGCTTGGCTGTGGAGTTTTGAGCACCTTGAGTGAGGAGCTCCATGTTAGTTTAGTGTGGGTGCTCAACCTGCTTGATTCCATCCCACTGGGCTCAATGGGCATTGGACCGGAAGTGACCAAACAGGGTTTCCTAGATAGCTGCTTGCACAGCTGATGGTATTTGAAGTTCATGAGGCAGGTGGAGTTGTTTTGGCACTGGAGGAGTGTGCTGCTGCTTTGGGCAGTTGCCATTCACCACCGCCCTGAGTTCCCTAGGTGTCATATCCACTTTCAGACATATGTGGTGCCAGAGCACTTGGTTTCCATGGCAGCGGGAAATGGCTTGTGCGCTGAACTTTTGTTTGGCTGTGGAGTTTTGAGTGCCTTGAGTTAGGAGCTCCATGTTAGTTTAGTGTGGGTGCTCAACCTGCTTGATTCCATCCCACTGGGCTCAATGGGCATTGGACCGGAAGTGACGAAACAGGGTTTCCTTGATACCTGCTAGCACAGCTGATGGTATGTGAAGTTGATGAGGCAGGTAGAGTTGTTTTGGCACTGGAAGAGCTGTGCTGCTGCTTCGGGCAGTTGCCATTCACCACCGCCCTGAGTTCCCTAGGTGTCATATCCACTTTCAGACATATGTGGTGCCAGAGCACTTGGTTTCCATGGCAGCGGGAAATGGCTTTTGCACTGAACTTGTGTTTGGCTTTGGAGTTTTGAGCACCTTGAGTGAGGAGCTCCATGTTAGTTTAGTGTGGGTGCTCAACCTGCTTGATTCCATCCCACTGGGCTCAATGGGCATTGGACCGGAAGTGACCAAACAGGGTTTCCTAGAATGCTGCTAGCACAGCTGATGGTATGTGAAGTGAATGAGGCAGGTGGAGTTGTTTTGGCACTGGAGGAGTGTGCTGCTGCTTCGGGCAGTTGCCATTCACCACCGCCCTGAGTTCCCTAGGTGTCATATCCACTTTCAGACATATGTGGTGCCAGAGCACTTGGTTTCCATGGCAGAGGGAAATGGCTTTTGCACTGAACTTGTGTTTGGCTGTGGAGTTTTGAGTGCCCTGAGTTAGAGCTCCATGTTAGTTTAGTGTGTGCGCTCAACCTGCTTGATTCCATCCCACTGGGCTCAATGGGCATTGGACAAGAAGTGACCAAACAGGGTTTCCTAGATAGCTGCTAGCACAGCTGATGGTATGTGAAGTTCATGAGGCAGGTGGAGTTGTTTTGGCACTGGAAGAGCTGTGCTGCTGCTTCGGGCAGTTGCCATTCACCACCGCCCTGAGTCCCCTAGTTGTCATATCCACTTTCAGACATATGTGGTGCCAGAGCACTTGGTTTCCATGGCAGCGGGAAATGGATTTTGCACTGAACTTGTGTTTGGCTGTGGAGTTTTGAGTGCCTTGAGTGAGGAGCTCCATGTTAGTTTAGTGTGGGTGCTCAACCTGCTTGATTCCATCCCACTGGGCTCAATGGGCATTGGACCCGGAGTGACCAAACAGGGTTTCCTAGAACGCTGCTAGCACAGCTGATGGTATGTGAAGTGAATGAGGCAGGTGGAGTTGTTTTGGCACTGGAGGAGTGTGCTGCTGCTTTGGGCAATTGCCATTCACCACCGCCCTGAGTTTCCTAGTTGTCATATCCACTTTCAGACATATGTGGTGCCAGAGCACTTGGTTTCCATGGCAGCGGGAAATGGCTTGGGCGCTGAACTTGTGTTTGGCTGTGGAGTTTTGAGTGCCTTGAGTTAGGAGCTCCATGTTAGTTTAGTGTGGGTGCTCAACCTGCTTGATTCCATCCCACTGGGCTCAATGGGCATTGGACCCGAAGTGACCAAACAGGGTTTCCTAGAACGCTGCTGGCACAGCTGATGGTATGTGAAGTTCATGAGGCAGGTGGAGTTGCTTTGGCACTGGAAGAGCTGTGCTGCTGCTTCGGGCAGTTGCCATTCACCACCGCCCTGAGTTTCCTAGTTGTCATATCCACTTTCAGACATATGTGGTGCCAGAGCACTTGGTTTCCATGGCAGCGGGAAATGGCTTGTGCGCTGAACTTGTGTTTGGCTGTGGAGTTTTGAGTGCCTTGAGTTAGGAGCTCCATGTTAGTTTAGTGAGGGTGCTCAACCTGCTTGATTCCATTCCAATGGGCTCAATGGGCATTGGACCGGAAGTGACGAAACAGGGTTTCCTTGATACCTGCTAGCACAGCTGATGGTATGTGAAGTTGATGAGGCAGGTAGAGTTGTTTTGGCACTGGCAGAGCTGTGCTGCTGCTTCGGGCAGTTTCTATTCACCACCGCCCTGAGTCCCCTAGGTGTCATATCCACTTTCAGACATATGTGGTGCCAGAGCACTTGGTTTCCATGGCAGAGGGAAATGGCTTTTGCACTGAACTTGTGTTTGGCTTTGGAGTTTTGAGCGCCTTGAGTGAGGAGCTCCATGTTAGTTTAGTGTGGGTGCTCAACCTGCTTGATTCCATCCCACTGGGCTCAATGGGCATTGGACCGGAAGTGACCAAACAGGGTTTCCTAGATAGCTGCTAGCACAGCTGATGGTATGTGAAGTTCATGAGGCAGGTGGAGTTGTTTTGGCACTGGAGGAGTGTGCTGCTGCTTCGGGCAGTTGCCATTCACCACCGCCCTGAGTTTCCTAGTTGTCATATCCACTTTCAGACATATGTGGTGCCAGAGCACTTGGTTTCCATGGCAGCGGGAAATGGCTGGGGCACTGAACTTGTGTTTGGCTGTGGAGTTTTGAGTGCCCTGAGTTAGATCTCCATATTAGTTTAGTGTGTGCGCTCAACCTGCTTGATTCCATCCCACTGGGCTCAATGGGCATTGGACAAGAAGTGACCAAACAGGGTTTCCTAGAACGCTGCTAGCACAGCTGATGGTATGTGAAGTTCATGACGCAGGTGGAGTTGTTTTGGCACTGGAGGAGTGTGCTGTTGCTTCGGGCAGTTGCCATTCACCACCGCCCTGAGTTTCCTAGTTGTCATATCCACTTTCAGACATATGTGGTGCCAGAGCACTTGGTTTCCATGGCAGCGTTAAATGGCTTTTGCACTGAACTTGTGTTTGGCTGTGGAGTTTTGAGCGCCTTGAGTGAGGAGCTCCATGTTAGTTTAGTGTGGGTGCTCAACCTGCTTGATTCCATCCCACTGGGCTCAATGGGCATTGGACAGGAAGTGACCAAACAGGGTTTCCTTGATAGCTGTTAGCACAGCTGATGGTATGTGAAGTGAATGAGGCAGGTGGAGTTGTTTTGGCACTGGAGGAGTGTGCTGCTGCTTCGGGCAGTTGCCATTCACCACCGCCCTGAGTCCCCTAGGTGTCATATCCACTTTCAGACATATGTGGTGCCAGAGCACTTGGTTTCCATGGCAGCGGGAAATGGCTTTTGCACTGAAGTTGTGCTTGGCTCTGGAGTTTTGAGCGCCTTGAGTGAGGAGCTCCATGTTAGTTTAGTGTGGGTGCTCAACCTGCTTGATTCCATCCCACTGGGCTCAATGGGCATTGGACCGGAAGTGACCAAACAGGGTTTCCTAGATAGCTGCTAGCACAGCTGATGGTATTTGAAGTTCATGAGGCAGGTGGAGTTGTTTTGGCACTGGAGGAGTGTGCTGCTGCTTCGGGCAGTTGCCATTCACCACCTTCCTGAGTTCCCTAGGTGTCATATCCACTTTCAGACATATGTGGTGCCAGAGCACTTGGTTTCCATGGCAGCGGGAAATGGCTTGTGCGCTGAACTTGTGTTTGGCTGTGGAGTTTTGAGCGGCTTGAGTGAGGAGCTCCATGTTAGTTTAGTGTGGGTGCTCAACCTGCTTGATTCCATCCCACTGGGCTCAATGGGCATTGGACCGGAAGTGACTAAACAGGGTTTCCTAGATAGCTGCTAGCACAGCTGATGGTATGTGAAGTGAATGAGGCAGGTGGAGTTGTTTTGGCACTGGAGGAGTGTGCTGCTGCTTCGGGCAGTTGCCATTCACCACCGCCCTGAGTTTCCTAGTTGTCATATCCACTTTCAGACATATGTGGTGCCAGAGCACTTGGTTTCCATGGCAGCGGGAAATGGCTGGGGCACTGAACTTGTGTTTGGCTGTGGAGTTTTGAGCGCCTTGAGTGAGGAGCTCCATGTTAGTTTAGTGTGGGTGCTCAACCTGCTTGATTCCATCCCACTCGGCTCAATGGGCATTGGACCGGAAGTGACCAAACAGGGTTTCCTAGAACGCTGCTAGCACAGCTGATGGTATGTGAAGTTCATGAGGCAGGTGGAGTTGTTTTGGCACTGGAGGAGCTGTGTTGCTGCTTCGGGCAGTTGCCATTCACCACCGCCCTGAGTCCCCTAGGTGTCATATCCACTTTCAGACATATGTGGTGCCAGAGCACTTGGTTTCCATGGCAGCGGGAAATGGCTTTTGCACTGAACTTGTGCTTGGCTGTGGAGTTTTGAGCGCCTTGAGTGAGGAGCTCCATGTGAGTATAGTGTGGGTGCTCAACCTGCTTGATTCCATCCCACTGGGCTCAATGGGCATTGGACCGGAAGTGACCAAACAGGGTTTCCTAGATAGCTGCTAGCACAGCTGATGGTATTTGAAGTTCATGAGGCAGGTGGAGTTGTTTTGGCACTGGAGGAGCTGTGCTGCTGCTTTGGGCAGTTGCCATTCACCACCTTCCTGAGTTCCCTAGGTGTCATATCCACTTTCAGACATATGTGGTGCCAGAGCACTTGGTTTCCATGGCAGCGGGAAATGGCTTGTGCGCTGATCTTGTGTTTGGCTGTGGAGTTTTGAGTGCCTTGAGTTAGAGCTCCATGTTAGTTTAGTGTGGGTGCTCAACCTGCTTGATTCCATCCCAATGGGCTCAATGGGCATTGGACCGGAAGTGACCAAACAGGGTTTCCTTGATACCTGCTAGCACAGCTGATGGTATGTGAAGTTGATGAGGCAGGTAGAGTTGTTTTGGCACTGGAAGAGCTGTGCTGCTGCTTCGGGCAGTTGCCATTCACCACCGCCCTGAGTCCCCTAGGTGTCATATCCACTTTCAGACATATGTGGTGCCAGAGCACTTGGTTTCCATGGCAGCGGGAAATGGCTTTTGCACTGAACTTGTGTTTGGCTTTGGAGTTTTGAGCGCCTTGAGTGAGGAGCTCCATGTTAGTTTAGTGTGGGTGCTCAACCTGCTTGATTCCATCCCACTGGGCTCAATGGGCATTGGACCGGAAGTGACCAAACAGGGTTTCCTAGATAGCTGCTAGCACAGCTGATGGTATGTGAAGTGAATGAGGCAGGTGGAGTTGTTTTGGCACTGGAGGAGTGTGCTGCTGCTTCGGGCAGTTGCCATTCACCACCGCCCTGAGTTTCCTAGTTGTCATATCCACTTTCAGACATATGTGGTGCCAGAGCACTTGTTTTCCATGGCAGCGGGAAATGGCTTTTGCACTGAACTTGTGTTTGGCTGTGGAGTTTTGAGTGCCTTGAGTGAGGAGCTCCATGTTAGTTTAGTGTGGGTGCTCAACCTGCTTGATTCCATCCCACTGGGCTCAATGGGCATTGGACCGGAAGTGACCAAACAGGGTTTCCTAGAACGCTGCTAGCACAGCTGATGGTATGTGAAGTTCATGAGGCAGGTGGAGTTGTTTTGGCACTTGAAGAGCTGTGCTGCTGCTTCGGGCAGTTGCCATTCACCATCGCCCTGAGTTCCCTAGGTGTCATATCCACTTTCAGACATATGTGGTGCCAGAGCACTTGGTTTCCATGGCAGCGGGAAATGGCTTTTGCACTGAACTTGTGTTTGGCTGTGGAGTTTTGAGTGCCCTGAGTTAGAGCTCCATGTCAGTTTAGTGTGTGCGCTCAACCTGCTTGATTCCATCCCACTGGGCTCAATGGTCATTGGACCGGAAGTGACCAAACAGGGTTTCCTAGATAGCTGCTAGCACAGCTGATGGTATTTGAAGTTCATGAGGCAGGTGGAGTTGTTTTGGCACTGGAGGAGCTGTGCTGCTGCTTCGGGCAGTTGCCATTCACCACCTTCCTGAGTTCCCTAGGTGTCATATCCACTTTCAGACATATGTGGTGCCAGAGCACTTGGTTTCCATGGCAGCGGGAAATGGCTTGTGCGCTGAACTTGTGTTTGGCTGTGGAGTTTTGAGTGCCTTGAGTTAGAGCTCCATGTTAGTTTAGTGTGGGTGCTCAACCTGCTTGATTCCATCCCAATGGGCTCAATGGGCATTGGACCGGAAGTGACCAAACAGGGTTTCCTTGATACCTGCTAGCACAGCTGATGGTATGTGAAGTTGATGAGGCAGGTAGAGTTGTTTTGGCACTGGAAGAGCTGTGCTGCTGCTTCGGGCAGTTGCCATTCACCACCGCCCTGAGTTCCCTAGGTGTCATATCCACTTTCAGACATATGTGGTGCCAGAGCACTTGGTTTCCATGGCAGCTGGAAATGGCTTTTGCACTGAACTTGTGTTTGGCTGTGGAGTTTTGAGTGCCTTGAGTGAGGAGCTCCATGTGAGTATAGTGTGGGTGCTCAACCTGCTTGATTCCATCCCACTGGGCTCAATGGGCATTGGACCGGAAGTGACCAAACAGGGTTTCCTAGATGGCTGCTAGCACAGCTGATGGTATGTGAAGTGAATGAGGCAGGTGGAGTTGTTTTGGCACTGGAGGAGTGTGCTGCTGCTTCGGGCAGTTGCCATTCACCACCACCCTGAGTTCCCTAGGTGTTATATCCACTTTCAGACATATGTGGTGCCAGAGCACTTGGTTTCCATGGCAGCGGGAAATGGCTTTTGCACTGAACTTGTGTTTGGCTGTGGAGTTTTGAGTGCCTTGAGTGAGGAGCTCCATGTGAGTATAGTGTGTGCGCTCAACCTGCTTGATTCCATCCCACTGGGCTCAATGGGCATTGGACAAGAAGTGACCAAACAGGGTTTCCTAGATAGCTGCTAGCACAGCTGATGGTATGTGAAGTGAATGAGGCAGGTGGAGTTGTTTTGGCACTGGAAGAGCTGTGCTGCTGCTTCGGGCAGTTGCCATTCACCACCGCCCTGAGTCCCCTAGGTGTCATATCCACTTTCAGACATATGTGCTGCCAGAGCACTTGGTTTCCATGGCAGCGGGAAATGGCTTTTGCACTGAACTTGTGTTTGGCTGTGGAGTTTTGAGCGCCTTGAGTGAGGAGCTCCATGTTAGTTTAGTGTGGGTGCTCCACCTGCTTGATTCCATTCCACTGGGCTCAATGGGCGTTGGACCGGAAGTGACCAAACAGGGTTTCCTAGAACGCTGCTAGCACAGCTGATGGTATGTGAAGTTCATGAGGCAGGTGGAGTTGTTTTGGCACTGGAG
Source organism: Ochotona princeps (assembly GCF_030435755.1). Classification (NCBI taxonomy): domain Eukaryota; kingdom Metazoa; phylum Chordata; class Mammalia; order Lagomorpha; family Ochotonidae; genus Ochotona; species Ochotona princeps. The sequence continues at coordinate 102,487,424 of NC_080835.1, read as the reverse complement.
GAGTGTGCTGTTGCTTCGGGCAGTTGCCATTCACCACCGCCCTGAGTCCCCTAGGTGTCATATCCACTTTCAGACATATGTGGTGCAAGAGCACTTGGTTTCCATGGCAGCGGGAAATGGCTTGTGCGCTGAACTTGTGTTTGGCTGTGGAGTTTTGAGTGCCTTGAGTTAGGAGCTCCATGTTAGTTTAGTGTGGGTGCTCAACCTACTTGATTCCATCCCACTGGGCTCAATGGGCATTGGACCCGAAGTGACCAAAAGGGTTTCCTAGAACGCTGCTGGCACAGCTGATGGTATGTGAAGTGAATGAGGCAGGTGGAGTTGTTTTGGCACTGGAGGAGTGTGCTGCTGCTTCGGGCAGTTGCCATTCACCACCGCCCTGAGTTTCCTAGTTGTCATATCCACTTTCAGACATATGTGGTGCCAGAGCACTTGGTTTCCATGGCAGCGGGAAATGGCTTTTGCACTGAACTTGTGTTTGGCTGTGGAGTTTTGAGTGCCTTGAGTGAGGAGCTCCATGTTAGTTTAGTGTGGGTGCTCAACCTGCTTGATTCCATCCCACTGGGCTCAATGGCCATTGGACCGGAAGTGACCAAACAGGGTTTCCTAGATAGCTGCTAGCACAGCTGATGGTATGTGAAGTTCATGAGGCAGGTGGAGTTGTTTTGGCACTGGAAGAGCTGTGCTGCTGCTTCGGGCAGTTGCCATTCACCACCGCCCTGAGATCCCTAGGTGTCATATCCACTTTCAGACATATGTGGTGCCAGAGCACTTGGTTTCCATGGCAGCGGGAAATGGCTTGGGCGCTGAACTTGTGTTTGGCTGTGGAGTTTTGAGCGCCCTGAGTTAGGAGCTCCATGTTAGTTTAGTGTGTGCGCTCCACCTGCTTGATTCCATCCCACTGGGCTCAATGGGCATTGGACCGGAAGTGACCAAACAGGGTTTCCTAGATGGCTGCTAGCACAGCTGATGGTATGTGAAGTTCATGAGGCAGGTGGAGTTGTTTTGGCACTGGAAGAGCTGTGCTGCTGCTTCGGGCAGTTGCCATTCACCACCGCCCTGAGTTCCCTAGGTGTCTAATCCACTTTCAGACATATGTGGTGCCAGAGCACTTGGTTTCCATGGCAGCGGGAAATGGCTTGGGCGCTGAACTTGTGTTTGGCTGTGGAGTTTTGAGCACCTTGAGTGAGGAGCTCCATGTTAGTTTAGTGTGGGTACTCCACTTACTTGATTCCATCCCACTGGGCTCAATGGGCATTGGACCGGAAGTGACCAAACAGGGTTTCCTAGATGGCTGCTAGCACAGCTGATGGTATGTGAAGTTCATGAGGCAGGTGGAGTTGTTTTGGCACTGGAAGAGCTGTGCTGCTGCTTCGGGCAGTTGCCATTCACCACCGCCCTGAGTTCCCTAGTTGTCTAATCCACTTTCAGACATATGTGGTGCCAGAGCACTTGGTTTCCATGGCAGCGGGAAATGGCTTGGGCGCTGAACTTGCGTTTGGCTTGGAGTTTTGAGCGCCTTGAGTGAGGAGCTCCATGTTAGTTTAGTGTGGGTGCTCCACCTGCTTGATTCCATCCCACTGGGCTCAATGGGCATTGGACCGGAAGTGACCAAACAGGGTTTCCTTGATAGCTGCTAGCACAGCTGATGGTATGTGAAGTTGATGAGGCAGGTGGAATTCTTTTGGCACTGGAAGAGCTGTGCTGTTGCTTCGGGCAGTTGCCATTCACCACCGCCCTGAGTCCCCTAGGTGTCATATCCACTTTCAGACATATGTGGTGCCAGAGCACTTGGTTTCCATGGCAGCGGGAAATGGCTTGGGCGAAGAGCTTGAGCTTGGCAGTGGAGTTTTGAGCGCCTTGAGTGAGGAGCTCCATGTTAGTTTAGTGTGGGTGCTCAACCTGCTTGATTCCATCCCACTGGGCTCAATGGGCATTGGACCGGAAGTGACCAAACAGGGTTTCCTAGAACGCTGCTAGCACAGCTGATGGTATGTGAAGTGAATGAGGCAGGTGGAGTTGTTTTGGCACTGGAGGAGTGTGCTGTTGGTTCGGGCAGTTGCCATTCACCACCGCCCTGAGTTTCCTAGTTGTCATATCCACTTTCAGACATATGTGGTGCCAGAGCACTTGGTTTCCATGGCAGCGGGAAATGGTTTGGGCGCTGAACTTGTGTTTGGCTGTGGAGTTTTGAGTGCCTTGAGTGAGGAGCTCCATGTTAGTTTAGTGTGGGTTCTTCACCTGCTTGATTCCATCCCACTGGGCTCAATGGGCATTGGACAAGAAGTGACCAAACAGGGTTTCCTAGATAGCTGCTAGCACAGCTGATGGTATTTGAAGTTCATGAGGCAGGTGGAGTTGTTTTGGCACTGGAGGAGTGTGCTGTTGCTTCGGGCAGTTGCCATTCACCACCGCCCTGAGTTCCCTAGGTGTCATATCCACTTTCAGACATATGTGGTGCCAGAGCACTTGGTTTCCATGGCAGCGGGAAATGGCTTTTGCACTGAACTTGTGTTTGGCTGTGCAGTTTTGAGCGCCTTGAGTGAGGAGCTCCATGTTAGTTTAGTGTGGGTTCTTCATCTGCTTGATTCCATCCCACTGGGCTCAATGGGCATTGGACCCGAAGTGACCAAACAGGGTTTCCTAGATAGCTGCTAGCACAGCTGATGGTATGTGAAGTTCATGAGGCAGGTGGAGTTGTTTTGGCACTGGAGGAGTGTGCTGCTGCTTCGGGCAGTTGCCATTCACCACCGCCCTGAGTTTCCTAGTTGTCATATCCACTTTCAGACATATGTGGTGCCAGAGCACTTGGTTTCCATGGCAGCGGGAAATGGCTTTTGCACTGAACTTGTGTTTGGCTTTGGAGTTTTGAGCGCCTTGAGTGAGGAGCTCCATGTTAGTTTAGTGTGGGTGCTCAACCTGCTTGATTCCATCCCACTGGGCTCAATGGGCATTGGACCGGAAGTGACCAAACAGGGTTTCCTAGAACGCTGCTAGCACAGCTGATGGTATGTGAAGTTCATGAGGCAGGTGGAGTTGTTTTGGCACTGGAGGAGCTGTGCTGCTGCTTCGGGCAGTTGCCATTCACCACCGCCCTGAGTTCCCTAGGTGTCATATCCACTTTCAGACATATGTGGTGCCAGAGCACTTGGTTTCCATGGCAGCGGGAAATGGCTTTTGCACTGAACTTGTGTTTGGCTGTGGAGTTTTGAGTGCCCTGAGTTAGAGCTCCATGTTAGTTTAGTGTGTGCGCTCCACCTGCTTGATTCCATCCCACTGGGCTCAATGGGCATTGGACCGGAAGTGACCAAACAGGGTTTCCTAGATAGCTGCTAGCACAGCTGATGGTATGTGAAGTTCATGAGGCAGGTGGAGTTGTTTTGGCACTGGAAGAGCTGTGCTGCTGCTTCGGGCAGTTGCCATTCACCACCGCCCTGAGTCCCCTAGGTGTCATATCCACTTTCAGACATATGTGGTGCCAGAGCACTTGGTTTCCATGGCAGCGGGAAATGGCTGGGGCACTGAACTTGTGTTTGGCTGTGGAGTTTTGAGCGCCTTGAGTGAGGAGCTCCATGTTAGTTTAGTGTGGGTGCTCAACCTGCTTGATTCCATCCCACTGGGCTAAATGGGCATTGGACAAGAAGTGACCAAACAGGGTTTCCTAGATAGCTGCTAGCACAGCTGATGGTATTTGAAGTTCATGAGGCAGGTGGAGTTGTTTTGGCACTGGAGGAGTGTGCTGTTGCTTCGGGCAGTTGCCATTCACCACCGTCCTGAGTTCCCTAGGTGTCATATCCACTTTCAGACATATGTGGTGCCAGAGCACTTGGTTTCCATGGCAGCGGGAAATGGCTTTTGCACTGAACTTGTGTTTGGCTGTGCAGTTTTGAGCGCCTTGAGTGAGGAGCTCCATGTTAGTTTAGTGTGGGTTCTTCATCTGCTTGATTCCATCCCACTGGGCTCAATGGGCATTGGACCGGAAGTGACCAAACAGGGTTTCCTAGATAGCTGCTAGCACAGCTGATGGTATTTGAAGTTCATGAGGCAGGTGGAGTTGTTTTGGCACTGGAGGAGTGTGCTGTTGCTTCGGGCAGTTGCCATTCACCACCGCCCTGAGTTCCCTAGGTGTCATAACCACTTTCAGACATATGTGGTGCCAGAGCACTTGGTTTCCATGGCAGCGGGAAATGGCTTTTGCACTGAACTTGTGTTTGGCTGTGGAGTTTTGAGTGCCTTGAGTGAGGAGCTCCATGTGAGTATAGTGTGGGTGCTCAACCTGCTTGATTCCATCCCACTGGGCTCAATGGGCATTGGACCGGAAGTGACCAAACAGGGTTTCCTAGATGGCTGCTAGCACAGCTGATGGTATGTGAAGTGAATGAGGCAGGTGGAGTTGTTTTGGCACTGGAAGAGCTGTGCTGCTGCTTCGGGCAGTTGCCATTCACCACCGCCCTGAGTTCCCTATGTGTCATATCCACTTTCAGACATATGTGGTGCCAGAGCAGTTGGTTTCCATGGCAGCGGGAAATGGCTTTTGCACTGAACTTGTTTTTGGCTGTGGAGTTTTGAGTGCCTGGAGTGACGGACTCCATGTTAGTTTAGTGTGGGTGCTCAACCTGCTTGATTCCATCCCACTGGGCTCAATGGCTATTGGACCGGAAGTGACCAAACAGGGCTTCCTAGATAGCTGGTAGCACAGCTGATGGTATGTGAAGTGAATGAGGCAGGTGGAGTTGTTTTGTCACTGGTGGAGTGTGCTGTTGCTTTGGGCAGTTGCCATTCACCACCGCCCTGAGTTCCCTAGGTGTCATATCCACTTTCAGACATATGTGGTGCCAGAGCACTTGGTTTCCATGGCAGCGGGAAATGGTTTTTGCACTGAACTTGTGTTTGGCTGTGCAGTTTTGAGCGCCTTGAGTGAGGAGCTCCATGTTAGTTTAGTGTGGGTGCTCCACCTGCTTGATTCCATCATACTGGGCTTAATGGCCATTGGACCGGAAGTGACCAAACATGGTTTCCTTGATAGCTGCTAGTACAGCTGATGGTATGTGAAGTGAATGAGGCAGGTGGAGTTGTTTTGGCACTGGAAGAGCTGTGCTGCTGCTTCGGGCAGTTGCCATTCACCACCACCCTGAGTTCCCTAGGTGTCATATCCACTTTCAGACATATGTGCTGCCAGAGCACTTGGTTTCCATGGCAGCGAGAATTTTTCTGGGTGCTGAACTTGTGTTTGGCTGTGGAGTTTTGAGCGCCTTGAGTGAGGAGCTCCATGTTAGTTTAGTGTGGGTGCTCAACCTGCTTGATTCCATCCCACTGGGCTCAATGGGCATTGGACCGGAAGTGACCAAACAGGGTTTCCTAGATAGCTGCTAGCACAGCTGATGGTATGTGAAGTGAATGAGGCAGGTGGAGTTGTTTTGTCACTGGTGGAGTGTGCTACTGCTTCGGGCAGTTTCCATTCACCACCGCCCTGAGTTCCCTATGTGTCATATCCACTTTCAGACATATGTGGTGCCAGAGCACTTGGTTTCCATGGCAGTGGGAAATCTCTTGGGCGCTGAACTTGTGTTTGGCTTTGGAGTTTTTAGCACCTTGAGTGAGGAGCTCCATGTTAGTTTAGTGTGGGTGCTCCACCTGCTTGATTCCATCCCACTGGGCTCAATGGCCATTGGACCGGAAGTGACCAAACAGGGTTTCCTAGATAGCTGCTAGCACAGCTGATGGTATGTGAATTGAATGAGGCAGGTGGAGTTGTTTTGTCACTGGTGGAGTGTGCTGCTGCTTCAGGCAGTTTCCATTCACCACCGCCCTGAGTTCCCTAGGTGTCATATCCACTTTCAGATATATGTGGTGCCAGAGCACTTGGTTTCCATGGCAGCGGGAAATGGCTTGGGCACTGAACTTGTGTTTGGCTGTGGAGTTTTGAGCGCCTTGAGTGAGGAGCTCCATGTTAGTTTAGTGTGGGTGCTCCACCTGCTTGATTCCATCACACTCGGTTCAATGGTATTTGGACAGGAAGTGACGAAACAGGGTTTCCTAGATAACTGGTAGCACAGCTGATGGTATGTGAAGTTCATGAGGCAGGTGGAGTTATTTTGGCACTGGAGGAGAGTGCTGCTGCTTCGGGCAGTTGCCATTCACCACCGCCCTGAGTTCCCTAGGTGTCATATCCACTTTCAGACATATGTGGTGCCAGAGCACTTGGTTTCCATGGCAGCGGGAAATGGCTTTTGCACTGAACTTGTGCTTGGCTGTGGAGTTTTGAGCGTCTTGAGTGAGGAGCTTCATGTTAGTTTAGTGTGGGTTCTCAACCTGCTTGATTCCATCCCACAGGACTCATTGGGCATTGGGCCGGAAGTGACCAAACAGGGTTTCCTAGATAGCTGCTAGCACAGCTGATGGTATGTGAAGTTCATGAGGCAGGTGGAGTTGTTTTGGCACTGGAAGAGCTGTGCTGCTGCTTCGGGCAGTTGCCATTCACCACCGCCCTGAGTTCCCTAGGTGTCATATCCACTTTCAGACATATGTGGTGCCAGAGCACTTGGTTTCCATGGCAGCGGGAAATGGCTTGGGCACTGAACTTGTGTTTGGCTGTGGAGTTTTGAGCGCCTTGAGTGAGGAGCTCCATGTTAGTTTAGTGTGGGTTCTTCATCTGCTTGATTCCATCCCACTGGGCTCAATGGGCATTGGACCGGAAGTGACCAAAAAGGGTTTCCTAGATAGCTGCTAGCACAGCTGATGGTATTTGAAGTTCATGAGGCAGGTGGAGTTGTTTTGGCACTGGAGGAGTGTGCTGTTGCTTCGGGCAGTTGCCATTCACCACCGCCCTGAGTTCCCTAGGTGTCATATCCACTTTCAGACATATGTGGTGCCAGAGCACTTGGTTTCCATGGCAGCGAGTATTTTTCTGGGTGCTGAACTTGTGTTTGGCTGTGGAGTTTTGAGCGCCTTTAGTGAGGAGCTCCATGTTAGTTTAGTGTGGGTGCTCAACCTGCTTGATTCCATCCCACTGGGCTCAATGGGCATTGGACCCGAAGTGACCAAACAGGGTTTCCTAGATAACTGGTAGCACAGCTGATGGTATGTGAAGTTCATGAGGCAGGTGGAGTTATTTTGGCACTGGAGGAGAGTGCTGCTGCTTCGGGCAGTTGCCATTCACCACCGCCCTGAGTTCCCTAGGTGTCATATCCACTTTCAGACATATGTGGTGCCAGAGCACTTGGTTTCCATGGCAGCGGGAAATGGCTTTTGCACTGAACTTGTGCTTGGCTGTGGAGTTTTGAGCGCCTTGAGTGAGGAGCTTCATGTTAGTTTAGTGTGGGTTCTCAACCTGCTTGATTCCATCCCACAGGACTCATTGGGCATTGGACCGGAAGTGACCAAACAGGGTTTCCTAGATAGCTGCTAGCACAGCTGATGGTATGTGAAGTTCATGAGGCAGGTGGAGTTGTTTTGGCACTTGAAGAGCTGTGCTGCTGCTTCGGGCAGTTGCCATTCACCACCGCCCTGAGTTCCCTAGGTGTCATATCCACTTTCAGACATATGTGGTGCCAGAGCACTTGGTTTCCATGGCAGCGGGAAATGGCTTTTGCACTGAACTTGTGTTTGGCTGTGGAGTTTTGAGCGCCTTGAGTGAGGAGCTCCATGTTAGTTTAGTGTGGGTTCTTCATCTGCTTGATTCCATCCCACTGGGCTCAATGGGCATTGGACCGGAAGTGACCAAACAGGGTTTCCTAGATAGCTGCTAGCACAGCTGATGGTATTTGAAGTTCATGAGGCAGGTGGAGTTGTTTTGCACTGGAGGAGTGTGCTGTTGCTTCGGGCAGTTGCCATTCACCACCGCCCTGAGTTCCCTAGGTGTCATATCCACTTTCAGACATATGTGGTGCCAGAGCACTTGGTTTCCATGGCAGCGGGAAATGGCTTTTGCACTGAACTTGTGTTTGGCTGTGGAGTTTTGAGTGCCTTGAGTGAGGAGCTCCATGTGAGTATAGTGTGGGTGCTCAACCTGCTTGATTCCATCCCACTGGGCTCAATGGGCATTGGACCGGAAGTGACCAAACAGGGTTTCCTAGATGGCTGCTAGCACAGCTGATGGTATGTGAAGTGAATGAGGCAGGTGGAGTTGTTTTGGCACTGGAAGAGCTGTGCTGCTGCTTCGGGCAGTTGCCATTCACCACCGCCCTGAGTTCCCTATGTGTCATATCCACTTTCAGACATATGTGGTGCCAGAACACTTTCTTTCCATGGCAGCGGGAAACGGCTTCAGCACTGAACTTGTTTTTGGCTGTGGAGTTTTGAGTGCCTGGAGTGACGGACTCCATGTTAGTTTAGTGTGGGTGCTCAACCTGCTTGATTCCATCCCACTGGGCTCAATGGCTATTGGACCGGAAGTGACCAAACAGGGCTTCCTAGATAGCTGGTAGCACAGCTGATGGTATGTGAAGTGAATGAGGCAGGTAGAGTTGTTTTGTCACTGGTGGAGTGTGCTGTTGCTTTGGGCAGTTGCCATTCACCACCGCCCTGAGTTCCCTAGGTGTCATATCCACTTTCAGACATATGTGGTGCCAGAGCACTTGGTTTCCATGGCAGCGGGAAATGGTTTTTGCACTGAACTTGTGTTTGGCTGTGCAGTTTTGAGCGCCTTGAGTGAGGAGCTCCATGTTAGTTTAGTGTGGGTGCTCCACCTGCTTGATTCCATCATACTGGGCTTAATGGCCATTGGACCGGAAGTGACCAAACATGGTTTCCTTGATAGCTGCTAGTACAGCTGATGGTATGTGAAGTGAATGAGGCAGGTGGAGTTGTTTTGGCACTGGAAGAGCTGTGCTGCTGCTTCGGGCAGTTGCCATTCACCACCACCCTGAGTTCCCTAGGTGTCATATCCACTTTCAGACATATGTGCGGCCAGAGCACTTGGTTTCCATGGCAGCGAGAATTTTTCTGGGTGCTGAACTTGTGTTTGGCTGTGGAGTTTTGAGCGCCTTGAGTGAGGAGCTCCATGTTAGTTTAGTGTGGGTGCTCAACCTGCTTGATTCCATCCCACTGGGCTCAATGGGCATTGGACCGGAAGTGACCAAACAGGGTTTCCTAGATAGCTGCTAGCACAGCTGATGGTATGTGAAGTGAATGAGGCAGGTGGAGTTGTTTTGTCACTGGTGGAGTGTGCTACTGCTTCGGGCAGTTTCCATTCACCACCGCCCTGAGTTCCCTATGTGTCATATCCACTTTCAGACATATGTGGTGCCAGAGCACTTGGTTTCCATGGCAGTGGGAAATCTCTTGGGCGCTGAACTTGTGTTTGGCTTTGGAGTTTTTAGCACCTTGAGTGAGGAGCTCCATGTTAGTTTAGTGTGGGTGCTCCACCTGCTTGATTCCATCCCACTGGGCTCAATGGCCATTGGACCGGAAGTGACCAAACAGGGTTTCCTAGATAGCTGCTAGCACAGCTGATGGTATGTGAATTGAATGAGGCAGGTGGAGTTGTTTTGTCACTGGTGGAGTGTGCTGCTGCTTCAGGCAGTTTCCATTCACCACCGCCCTGAGTTCCCTAGGTGTCATATCCACTTTCAGATATATGTGGTGCCAGAGCACTTGGTTTCCATGGCAGCGGGAAATGGCTTGGGCACTGAACTTGTGTTTGGCTGTGGAGTTTTGAGCGCCTTGAGTGAGGAGCTCCATGTGAGTTTAGTGTGGGTGCTCCACCTGCTTGATTCCATCACACTCGGTTCAATGGTATTTGGACAGGAAGTGACGAAACAGGGTTTGCTAGATAACTGGTAGCACAGCTGATGGTATGTGAAGTTCATGAGGCAGGTGGAGTTATTTTGGCACTGGAGGAGAGTGCTGCTGCTTCGGGCAGTTGCCATTCACCACCGCCCTGAGTTCCCTAGGTGTCATATCCACTTTCAGACATATGTGGTGCCAGAGCACTTGGTTTCCATGGCAGCGGGAAATGGCTTTTGCACTGAACTTGTGCTTGGCTGTGGAGTTTTGAGCGTCTTGAGTGAGGAGCTTCATGTTAGTTTAGTGTGGTTTCTCAACCTGCTTGATTCCATCCCACAGGACTCATTGGGCATTGGACCGGAAGTGACCAAACAGGGTTTCCTAGATAGCTGCTAGCACAGCTGATGGTATGTGAAGTTCATGAGGCAGGTGGAGTTGTTTTGGCACTGGAAGAGCTGTGCTGCTGCTTCGGGCAGTTGCCATTCACCACCGCCCTGAGTTCCCTAGGTGTCATATCCACTTTCAGACATATGTGGTGCCAGAGCACTTGGTTTCCATGGCAGCGGGAAATGGCTTGGGCACTGAACTTGTGTTTGGCTGTGGAGTTTTGAGCGCCTTGAGTGAGGAGCTCCATGTTAGTTTAGTGTGGGTTCTTCATCTGCTTGATTCCATCCCACTGGGCTCAATGGGCATTGGACCGGAAGTGACCAAACAGGGTTTCCTAGATAGCTGCTAGCACAGCTGATGGTATTTGAAGTTCATGAGGCAGGTGGAGTTGTTTTGGCACTGGAGGAGTGTGCTGTTGCTTCGGGCATTTGCCATTCACCACCGCCCTGAGTTCCCTAGGTGTCATATCCACTTTCAGACATATGTGGTGCCAGAGCACTTGGTTTCCATGGCAGCTAGAAATGGCTTTTGCACTGAACTTGTGTTTGGCTGTGGAGTTTTGAGTGCCTTGAGTGAGGAGCTCCATGTGAGTATAGTGTGGGTGCTCAACCTGCTTGATTCCATCCCACTGGGCTCAATGGGCATTGGACCGGAAGTGACCAAACAGGGTTTCCTAGATGGCTGCTAGCACAGCTGATGGTATGTGAAGTTCATGAGGCAGGTGGAGTTATTTTGGCACTGGAGGAGAGTGCTACTGCTTCGGGCAGTTGCCATTCACCACCGCCCTGAGTTCCCTAGGTGTCATATCCACTTTCAGACATATGTGGTGCCAGAGCACTTGGTTTCCATGGCAGCGGGAAATGGCTTTTGCACTGAACTTGTGCTTGGCTGTGGAGTTTTGAGCGCCTTGAGTGAGGAGCTTCATGTTAGTTTAGTGTGGGTTCTCAACCTGCTTGATTCCATCCCACAGGACTCATTGGGCATTGGACCGGAAGTGACCAAACAGGGTTTCCTAGATAGCTGCTAGCACAGCTGATGGTATGTGAAGTTCATGAGGCAGGTGGAGTTGTTTTGGCACTTGAAGAGCTGTGCTGCTGCTTCGGGCAGTTGCCATTCACCACCGCCCTGAGTTCCCTAGGTGTCATATCCACTTTCAGACATATGTGGTGCCAGAGCACTTGGTTTCCATGGCAGCGGGAAATGGCTTTTGCACTGAACTTGTGTTTGGCTGTGGAGTTTTGAGCGCCTTGAGTGAGGAGCTCCATGTTAGTTTAGTGTGGGTTCTTCATCTGCTTGATTCCATCCCACTGGGCTCAATGGGCATTGGACCGGAAGTGACCAAACAGGGTTTCCTAGATAGCTGCTAGCACAGCTGATGGTATTTGAAGTTCATGAGGCAGGTGGAGTTGTTTTGCACTGGAGGAGTGTGCTGTTGCTTCGGGCAGTTGCCATTCACCACCGCCCTGAGTTCCCTAGGTGTCATATCCACTTTCAGACATATGTGGTGCCAGAGCACTTGGTTTCCATGGCAGCGGGAAATGGCTTTTGCACTGAACTTGTGTTTGGCTGTGGAGTTTTGAGTGCCTTGAGTGAGGAGCTCCATGTGAGTATAGTGTGGGTGCTCAACCTGCTTGATTCCATCCCACTGGGCTCAATGGGCATTGGACCGGAAGTGACCAAACAGGGTTTCCTAGATGGCTGCTAGCACAGCTGATGGTATGTGAAGTGAATGAGGCAGGTGGAGTTGTTTTGGCACTGGAAGAGCTGTGCTGCTGCTTCGGGCAGTTGCCATTCACCACCGCCCTGAGTTCCCTAGGTGTCATATCCACTTTCAGACATATGTGGTGCCAGAACACTTGCTTTCCATGGCAGCGGGAAACGGCTTCAGCACTGAACTTGTTTTTGGCTGTGGAGTTTTGAGTGCCTGGAGTGACTGACTCCATGTTAGTTTAGTGTGGGTGCTCAACCTGCTTGATTCCATCCCACTGGGCTCAATGGCTATTGGACCGGAAGTGACCAAACAGGGCTTCCTAGATAGCTGGTAGCACAGCTGATGGTATGTGAAGTGAATGAGGCAGGTGGAGTTGTTTTGTCACTGGTGGAGTGTGCTGTTGCTTTGGGCAGTTGCCATTCACCACCGCCCTGAGTTCCCTAGGTGTCATATCCACTTTCAGACATATGTGGTGCCAGAGCACTTGGTTTCCATGGCAGCGGGAAATGGTTTTTGCACTGAACTTGTGTTTGGCTGTGCAGTTTTGAGCGCCTTGAGTGAGGAGCTCCATGTGAGTTTAGTGTGGGTGCTCAACCTGCTTGATTCCATCCCACTGGGCTTAATGGCCATTGGACCGGAAGTGACCAAACATGGTTTCCTTGATAGCTGCTAGTACAGCTGATGGTATGTGAAGTGAATGAGGCAGGTGGAGTTGTTTTGGCACTAAAAGAGCTGTGCTGCTGCTTCGGGCAGTTGCCATTCACCACCACCCTGAGTTCCCTAGGTGTCATATCCACTTTCAGACATATGTGGTGCCAGAGCACTTGGTTTCCATGGCAGCGAGAATTTTTCTGGGTGCTGAACTTGTGTTTGGCTGTGGAGTTTTGAGCGCCTTGAGTGAGGAGCTCCATGTTAGTTTAGTGTGGGTGCTCAACCTGCTTGATTCCATCCCACTGGGCTCAATGGGCATTGGACCGGAAGTGACCAAACAGGGTTTCCTAGATAGCTGCTAGCACAGCTGATGGTATGTGAAGTTCATGAGGCAGGTGGAGTTGTTTTGTCACTGGTGGAGTGTGCTACTGCTTCGGGCAGTTTCCATTCACCACCGCCCTGAGTTCCCTATGTGTCATATCCACTTTCAGACATATGTGGTGCCAGAGCACTTGGTTTCCATGGCAGTGGGAAATCACTTGGGCGCTGAACTTGTGTTTGGCTTTGGAGTTTTTAGCACCTTGAGTGAGGAGCTCCATGTTAGTTTAGTGTAGGTGCTCCACCTTCTTGATTCCATCCCACTGGGCTCAATGGCCATTGGACCGGAAGTGACCAAACAGGGTTTCCTAGATAGCTGCTAGCACAGCTGATGGTATGTGAATTGAATGAGGCAGGTGGAGTTGTTTTGTCACTGGTGGAGTGTGCTGCTGCTTCAGGCAGTTTCCATTCACCACCGCCCTGAGTTCCCTAGGTGTCATATCCACTTTCAGACATATGTGGTGCCAGAGCACTTGGTTTCCATGGCAGCGGGAAATGGCTTGGGCACTGAACTTGTGTTTGGCTGTGGAGTTTTGAGCGCCTTGAGTGAGGAGCTCCATGTTAGTTTAGTGTGGGTTCTTCATCTGCTTGATTCCATCCCACTGGGCTCAATGGGCATTGGACCGGAAGTGACCAAACAGGGTTTCCTAGATGGCTGCTAGCACAGCTGATGGTATTTGAAGTTCATGAGGCAGGTGGAGTTGTTTTGGCACTGGAGGAGTGTGCTGTTGCTTCGGGCAGTTGCCATTCACCATCGCCCTGAGTTCCCTAGGTGTCATATCCACTTTCAGACATATGTGGTGCCAGAGCACTTGGTTTCCATGGCAGCGGGAAATGGCTTTTGCACTGAACTTGTGTTTGGCTGTGGAGTTTTGAGCACCTTGAGTGAGGAGCTCCATGTGAGTATAGTGTGGGTGCTCAACCTGCTTGATTCCATCCCACTGGGCTCAATGGGCATTGGACCGGAAGTGACCAAACAGGGTTTCCTAGATGGCTGCTAGCACAGCTGATGGTATGTGAAGTGAATGAGGCAGGTGGAGTTGTTTTGGCACTGGAAGAGCTGTGCTGCTGCTTCGGGCATTTGCCATTCACCACCACCCTGAGTTCCCTAGGTGTCATATCCACTTTCAGACATATGTGGTGCCAGAGCACTTGGTTTCCATGGCAGCGAGAATTTTTCTGGGTGCTGAACTTGTGTTTGGCTGTGGAGTTTTGAGCGCCTTGAGTGAGGAGCTCCATGTTAGTTTAGTGTGGGTGCTCAAGCTGCTTGATTCCATCCCACTGGGCTCAATGGGCATTGGACCCGAAGTGACCAAACAGGGTTTCCTAGATAGCTGCTAGCACAGCTGATGGTATGTGAAGTGAATGAGGCAGGTGGAGTTGTTTTGTCACTGGTGGAGTGTGCTACTGCTTTGTGCAGTTTCCATTCACCACCGCCCTGAGTTCCCTATGTGTCATATCCACTTTCAGACATATGTGGTGCCAGAGCACTTGGTTTCCATGGCAGTGGGAAATCTCTTTGGCGCTGAACTTGTGTTTGGCTTTGGAGTTTTTAGCACCTTGAGTGAGGAGCTCCATGTTAGTTTAGTGTAGGTGCTCAACCTGCTTGATTCCATCCCACTGGGCTCAATGGCCATTGGACCGGAAGTGACCAAACAGGGTTTCCTAGATAGCTGCTAGCACAGCTGATGGTATGTGAATTGAATGAGGCAGGTGGAGTTGTTTTGTCACTGGTGGAGTGTGCTGCTGCTTCAGGCAGTTTCTACTCACCACCGCCCTGAGTTCCCTAGGTGTCATATCCACTTTCAGACATATGTGGTGCCAGAGCACTTGGTTTCCATGGCAGCGGGAAATGGCTTGGGCACTGAACTTGTGTTTGGCTGTGGAGTTTTGAGCGCCTTGAGTGAGGAGCTCCATGTGAGTTTAGTGTGGGTGCTCCACCTGCTTGATTCCATCCCACTGGGTTCAATGGGCATTGGACCGGAAGTGACCAAACAGGGTTTCCTAGATGGCTGCTAGCACAGCTGATGGTATGTGAAGTGAATGAGGCAGGTGGAGTTGTTTTGGCACTGGAAGAGCTGTGCTGCTGCTTCGGGCAGTTGCCATTCACCACCGCCCTGAGTTCCCTAGGTGTCATATCCACTTTCAGACATATGTGGTGCCAGAGCACTTGGTTTCCATGGCAGTGGGAAATCGCTTGGGCGCTGAACTTGTGTTTGGCTGTGGAGTTTTGAGCACCTTGAGTGAGGAGCTCCATGTTAGTTTAGTGTGGGTGCTCAACCTGCTTCATTCCATCAGACTCGGTTCAATGGTATTTGGACAGGAATTGACGAAACAGGGTTTCCTAGATAACTGGTAGCACAGCTGATGGTATGTGAAGTTCATGAGGCAGGTGGAGTTGTTTTGGCACTGGAGGAGAGTGCTGCTGCTTCGGGCATTTGCCATTCACCACCGCCCTGAGTTCCCTAGGTGTCATATCCACTTTCAGACATATGTGCTCCCAGAGCACTTGGTTTCCATGGCAGCGGGAAATGGCTTCAGCACTGAACTTGTGCTTGGCTGTGGAGTTTTGAGCGCCTTGAGTGAGGAGCTTCATGTTAGTTTAGTGTGTTTTCTCAACCTGCTTGATTCCATCCCACAGGACTCATTGGGCATTGGACCGGAAGTGACCAAACAGGGTTTCCTAGATAGCTGCTAGCACAGCTGATGGTATGTGAAGTGAATGAGGCAGGTGGAGTTGTTTTTTCACTGGTGGAGTGTGCTACTGCTTCAGGCAGTTTCCATTCACCACCGCCCTGAGTTCTCTAGGTGTCATATCCACTTTCAGACATATGTGGTGCCAGAGCACTTGGTTTCCATGGCAGCGGGAAATGGCTGGGGCGCTGAACTTGTGTTTGGCTGTGGAGTTTTGAGTGCCTTGAGTGAGGAGCTCCATGTGAGTATAGTGTGGGTGCTCAACCTGCTTGATTCCATCCCACTGGGCTCAATGGGCATTGGACCGGAAGTGACCAAACAGGGTTTCCTAGATGGCTGCTAGCACAGCTGATGGTATGTGAAGTGAATGAGGCAGGTGGAGTTGTTTTGGCACTGGAAGAGCTGTGCTGCTGCTTCGGGCAGTTGCCATTCACCACCGCCCTGAGTTCCCTAGGTGTCATATCCACTTTCAGACATATGTGCTGCCAGAACACTTGCTTTCCATGGCAGCAGGAAACGGCATCAGCACTGAACTTGTTTTTGGCTGTGGAGTTTTGAGTGCCTGGAGTGACGGACTCCATGTTAGTTTAGTGTGGGTGCTCAACCTGCTTGATTCCATCCAACTGGGCTCAATGGTATTTGGACAGGAAGTGACCAAACAGGGTTTCCTAGATAGTTGGTAGCACAGCTGATGGTATGTGAAGTGAATGAGGCAGGTGGAGTTGTTTTGTCACTGGTGGAGTGTGCTACTGCTTCAGGCAGTTGCCATTCACCACCGCCCTGAGTTTCCTAGTTGTCATATCCACTTTCAGACATATGTGGTGCCAGAGCACTTGGTTTCCATGGCAGCGGGAAATGGCTTGGGCACTGAACTTGTGTTTGGCTGTGGAGTTTTGAGTGCCTTGAGTGAGGAGCTCCATGTGAGTTTAGTGTGGGTGCTCCACCTGCTTGATTCCATCCCACTGGGCTCAATGGGCATTGGACCGGAAGTGACCAAACAGGGTTTCCTAGATGGCTGCTAGCACAGCTGATGGTATGTGAAGTGAATGAGGCTGGTGGCGTTGTTTTGGCACTAGAAGAGCTGTGCTGCTGCTTCGGGCAGTTGCCATTCACCACCGCCCTGAGTTCCCTAGGTGTCATATCCACTTTCAGACATATGTGGTGCCAGAGCACTTGGTTTCCATGGCAGTGGGAAATCGCTTGGGCGCTGAACTTGTGTTTGGCTGTGGAGTTTTGAGCACCTTTAGTGAGGAGCTCCATGTTAGTTTAGTGTGGGTGCTCAACCTGCTTGATTCCATCAGACTCGGTTCAATGGTATTTGGACAGGAAGTGACGAAACAGGGTTTCCTAGATAACTGGTAGCACAGCTGATGGTATGTGAAGTTCATGAGGCAGGTGGAGTTGTTTTGGCACTGGAGGAGAGTGGTGCTGCTTCGGGCATTTGCCATTCACCACCGCCCTGAGTTCCCTAGGTGTCATATCCACTTTCAGACATATGTGCTGCCAGAGCACTTGGTTTCCATGGCAGCGGGAAATGGCTTCAGCACTGAACTTGTGCTTGGCTGTGGAGTTTTGAGCGCCTTGAGTGAGGAGCTTCATGTTAGTTTAGTGTGGGTGCTCCACCTGCTTGATTCCATCCCACAGGACTCATTGGGCATTGGACCGGAAGAGACCAAACAGGGTTTCCTAGAACGCTGCTAGCACAGCTGATGGTATGTGAAGTTCATGAGGCAGGTGGAGTTGTTTTGGCACTGGAAGAGCTGTGCTGCTGCTTCGGGCAGTTGCCATTCACCAGCGCCCTGAGTTTCCTAGTTGTCATATCCACTTTCAGACATATGTGGTGCCAGAGCACTTGGTTTCCATGGCAGCGGGAAATCGCTTGGGCGCTGAACTTGCGTTTATCTTTGCAGTTTTGAGCACCTTGAGTGAGGAGCTCCATGTTAGTTTAGTGTGGGTGCTCAACCTGCTTGATTCCATCCCACTGGGCTCAATGGGCATTGGACCGGAAGTGACCAAACAGGGTTTCCTAGATGGCTGCTAGCACAGCTGATGGTATGTGAAGTGAATGAGGCAGGTGGAGTTGTTTTGGCACTGGAAGAGCTGTGCTGCTGCTTCGGGCAGTTGCCATTCACCACCGCCCTGAGTTCCCTAGGTGTCATATCCACTTTCAGACATATGTGCTGCCAGAACACTTGCTTTCCATGGCAGCGGGAAACGGCATCAGCACTGAACTTGTTTTTGGCTGTGGAGTTTTGAGTGCCTGGAGTGACGGACTCCATGTTAGTTTAGTGTGGGTGCTCCACCTGCTTGATTCCATCCCACTGGGCTCAATGGGCATTGGACCGGAAGTGACCAAACAGGGTTTCCTAGATAGCTGCTAGCACAGCTGATGGTATGTGAAGTTCATGAGGCAGGTGGAGTTGTTTTGGCACTGGAAGAGCTGTGCTGCTGCTTCGGGCAGTTGCCATTCACCACCGCCCTGAGTTCCCTATGTGTCATATCCACTTTCAGACATATGTGGTGCCAGAGCACTTGGTTTCCATGGCAGCGGGAAATGGCTGGGGCGCTGAACTTGTGTTTGGCTGTGGAGTTTTGAGCGCCTTGAGTGAGGAGCTCCATGTTAGTTTAGTGTGGGTGCTCAACCTGCTTGATTCCATCCCCCTGGGCTCAATGGTATTTGGACAGGAAGTGACGAAACAGGGTTTCCTAGATAACTGTTAGCACAGCTGATGGTATGTGAAGTGAATGAGGCAGGTGGAGTTGTTTTGGCACTGGAAGAGCTGTGCTGCTGCTTCGGGCAGTTGCCATTCACCACCGCCCTGAGTTCCCTAGGTGTCATATCCACTTTCAGACATATGTGGTGCCAGAGCACTTGGTTTCCATGGCAGTGGGAAATCGCTTGGGCGCTGAACTTGTGTTTGGCTGTGGAGTTTTGAGCACCTTGAGTGAGGAGCTCCATGTTAGTTTAGTGTGGGTGCTCAACCTGCTTCATTCCATCAGACTCGGTTCAATGGTATTTGGACAGGAATTGACGAAACAGGGTTTCCTAGATAACTGGTAGCACAGCTGATGGTATGTGAAGTTCATGAGGCAGGTGGAGTTGTTTTGGCACTGGAGGAGAGTGCTGCTGCTTCGGGCATTTGCCATTCACCACCGCCCTGAGTTCCCTAGGTGTCATATCCACTTTCAGACATATGTGCTCCCAGAGCACTTGGTTTCCATGGCAGCGGGAAATGGCTTCAGCACTGAACTTGTGCTTGGCTGTGGAGTTTTGAGCGCCTTGAGTGAGGAGCTTCATGTTAGTTTAGTGTGGGTTCTCAACCTGCTTGATTCCATCCCACTGGACTCATTGGGCATTGGACCGGAAGTGACCAAACAGGGTTTCCTAGATGGCTGCTAGCACAGCTGATGGTATGTGAAGTGAATGAGGCAGGTGGAGTTGTTTTGGCACTGGAAGAGCTGTGCTGCTGCTTCGGGCAGTTGCCATTCACCACCGCCCTGAGTTCCCTAGGTGTCATATCCACTTTCAGACATATGTGCTGCCAGAACACTTGCTTTCCATGGCAGCAGGAAACGGCATCAGCACTGAACTTGTTTTTGGCTGTGGAGTTTTGAGTGCCTGGAGTGACGGACTCCATGTTAGTTTAGTGTGGGTGCTCAACCTGCTTGATTCCATCCAACTGGGCTCAATGGTATTTGGACAGGAAGTGACCAAACAGGGTTTCCTAGATAGTTGGTAGCACAGCTGATGGTATGTGAAGTGAATGAGGCAGGTGGAGTTGTTTTGTCACTGGTGGAGTGTGCTACTGCTTCAGGCAGTTGCCATTCACCACCGCCCTGAGTTTCCTAGTTGTCATATCCACTTTCAGACATATGTGGTGCCAGAGCACTTGGTTTCCATGGCAGCGGGAAATGGCTTGGGCACTGAACTTGTGTTTGGCTGTGGAGTTTTGAGCGCCTTGAGTGAGGAGCTCCATGTGAGTTTAGTGTGGGTGCTCCACCTGCTTGATTCCATCCCACTGGGCTCAATGGGCATTGGACCGGAAGTGACCAAACAGGGTTTCCTAGATGGCTGCTAGCACAGCTGATGGTATGTGAAGTGAATGAGGCTGGTGGCGTTGTTTTGGCACTAGAAGAGCTGTGCTGCTGCTTCGGGCAGTTGCCATTCACCACCGCCCTGAGTTCCCTAGGTGTCATATCCACTTTCAGACATATGTGGTGCCAGAGCACTTGGTTTCCATGGCAGTGGGAAATCGCTTGGGCGCTGAACTTGTGTTTGGCTGTGGAGTTTTGAGCACCTTTAGTGAGGAGCTCCATGTTAGTTTAGTGTGGGTGCTCAACCTGCTTGATTCCATCAGACTCGGTTCAATGGTATTTGGACAGGAAGTGACGAAACAGGGTTTCCTAGATAACTGGTAGCACAGCTGATGGTATGTGAAGTTCATGAGGCAGGTGGAGTTGTTTTGGCACTGGAGGAGAGTGGTGCTGCTTCGGGCATTTGCCATTCACCACCGCCCTGAGTTCCCTAGGTGTCATATCCACTTTCAGACATATGTGCTGCCAGAGCACTTGGTTTCCATGGCAGCGGGAAATGGCTTCAGCACTGAACTTGTGCTTGGCTGTGGAGTTTTGAGCGCCTTGAGTGAGGAGCTTCATGTTAGTTTAGTGTGGGTTCTCAACCTGCTTGATTCCATCCCACAGGACTCATTGGGCATTGGACCGGAAGAGACCAAACAGGGTTTCCTAGAACGCTGCTAGCACAGCTGATGGTATGTGAAGTTCATGAGGCAGGTGGAGTTGTTTTGGCACTGGAAGAGCTGTGCTGCTGCTTCGGGCAGTTGCCATTCACCAGCGCCCTGAGTTTCCTAGTTGTCATATCCACTTTCAGACATATGTGGTGCCAGAGCACTTGGTTTCCATGGCAGCGGGAAATCGCTTGGGCGCTGAACTTGCGTTTATCTTTGCAGTTTTGAGCACCTTGAGTGAGGAGCTCCATGTTAGTTTAGTGTGGGTGCTCAACCTGCTTGATTCCATCCCACTGGGCTCAATGGGCATTGGACCGGAAGTGACCAAACAGGGTTTCCTAGATGGCTGCTAGCACAGCTGATGGTATGTGAAGTGAATGAGGCAGGTGGAGTTGTTTTGGCACTGGAAGAGCTGTGCTGCTGCTTCGGGCAGTTGCCATTCACCACCGCCCTGAGTTCCCTAGGTGTCATATCCACTTTCAGACATATGTGCTGCCAGAACACTTGCTTTCCATGGCAGCGGGAAACGGCATCAGCACTGAACTTGTTTTTGGCTGTGGAGTTTTGAGTGCCTGGAGTGACGGACTCCATGTTAGTTTAGTGTGGGTGCTCCACCTGCTTGATTCCATCCCACTGGGCTCAATGGGCATTGGACCGGAAGTGACCAAACAGGGTTTCCTAGATAGCTGCTAGCACAGCTGATGGTATGTGAAGTGAATGAGGCAGGTGGAGTTGTTTTGGCACTGGAAGAGCTGTGCTGCTGCTTCGGGCAGTTGCCATTCACCACCGCCCTGAGTTCCCTATGTGTCATATCCACTTTCAGACATATGTGGTGCCAGAGCACTTGGTTTCCATGGCAGCGGGAAATGGCTGGGGCGCTGAACTTGTGTTTGGCTGTGGAGTTTTGAGCGCCTTGAGTGAGGAGCTCCATGTTAGTTTAGTGTGGGTGCTCAACCTGCTTGATTCCATCCCCCTGGGCTCAATGGTATTTGGACAGGAAGTGACGAAACAGGGTTTCCTAGATAACTGGTAGCACAGCTGATGGTATGTGAAGTGAATGAGGCAGGTGGAGTTGTTTTGTCACTGGTGGAGTGTGCTGTTGCTTCGGGCAGTTGCCATTCACCACCGCCCTGAGTTCCCTAGGTGTCATATCCACTTTCAGACATATGTGGTGCCAGAGCACTTGGCTTCCATGGCAGCGGGAAATGGCTTTTGCACTGAACTTGTGTTTTTGCTTTGGAGTTTTGAGCGCCTTGAGTGAGGAGCTCCATGTTAGTTTAGTGTGGGTGCTCCACCTGCTTGATTCCATCCCACTGGGCTTAATGGCCATTGGACCGGAAGTGACCAAACAGGGTTTCCTTGATAGCTGGTAGCACAGCTGATGGTATGTGAAGTTCATGAGGCAGGTGGAGTTGTTTTGGCACTGGAAGAGCTGTGCTGCTGCTTCGGGCAGTTGCCATTCACCACCACCCTGAGTTCCCTAGGTGTCATATCCACTTTCAGACATATGTGGTGCCAGAGCACTTGGTTTCCATGGCAGCGAGAATTTTTCTGGGTGCTGAACTTGTGTTTGGCTGTGGAGTTTTGAGCGCCTTGAGTGAGGAGCTCCATGTTAGTTTAGTGTGGGTGCTCAACCTGCTTGATTCCATCCCACTGGGCTCAATGGGCATTGGACCGGAAGTGACCAAACAGGGTTTCCTAGATAGCTGCTAGCACAGCTGATGGTATGTGAAGTTCATGAGGCAGGTGGAGTTGTTTTGTCACTGGTGGAGTGTGCTACTGTTTTCGCAGTTTCCATTCACCACCGCCCTGAGTTCCCTATGTGTCATATCCACTTTCAGACATATGTGGTGCCAGAGCACTTGGTTTCCATGGCAGCGGGAAATCGCTTGGGCGCTGAACTTGCGTTTATCTTTGCAGTTTTGAGCACCTTGAGTGAGGAGCTCCATGTTAGTTTAGTGTGGGTGCTCAACCTGCTTGATTCCATCCCACAGGACTCATTGGGCATTGGACCGGAAGTGACCAAACAGGGTTTCCTAGATGGCTGCTAGCACAGCTGATGGTATGTGAAGTGAATGAGGCAGGTGGAGTTGTTTTGGCACTGGAAGAGCTGTGCTGCTGCTTCGGGCAGTTGCCATTCACCACCGCCCTGAGTTCCCTAGGTGTCATATCCACTTTCAGACATATGTGCTGCCAGAACACTTGCTTTCCATGGCAGCGGGAAACGGCATCAGCACTGAACTTGTTTTTGGCTGTGGAGTTTTGAGTGCCTGGAGTGACGGACTCCATGTTAGTTTAGTGTGGGTGCTCCACCTGCTTGATTCCATCCCACTGGGCTCAATGGGCATTGGACCGGAAGTGACCAAACAGGGTTTCCTAGATAGCTGCTAGCACAGCTGATGGTATGTGAAGTGAATGAGGCAGGTGGAGTTGTTTTGGCACTGGAAGAGCTGTGCTGCTGCTTCGGGCAGTTGCCATTCACCACCGCCCTGAGTTCCCTATGTGTCATATCCACTTTCAGACATATGTGCTGCCAGAGCACTTGGTTTCCATGGCAGCGAGAATTTTTCTGGGTGCTGAACTTGTGTTTGGCTGTGGAGTTTTGAGCGCCTTTAGTGAGGAGCTCCATGTTAGTTTAGTGTGGGTGCTCAACCTGCTTGATTCCATCCCCCTGGGCTCAATGGTATTTGGACAGGAAGTGACGAAACAGGGTTTCCTAGATAACTGGTAGCACAGCTGATGGTATGTGAAGTGAATGAGGCAGGTGGAGTTGTTTTGTCACTGGTGGAGTGTGCTGTTGCTTCGGGCAGTTGCCATTCACCACCGCCCTGAGTTCCCTAGGTGTCATATCCACTTTCAGACATATGTGGTGCCAGAGCACTTGGTTTCCATGGCAGCGGGAAATGGCTTTTGCACTGAACTTGTGTTTGGCTTTGGAGTTTTGAGCGCCTTGAGTGAGGAGCTCCATGTTAGTTTAGTGTGGGTGCTCCACCTGCTTGATTCCATCCCACTGGGCTTAATGGCCATTGGACCGGAAGTGACCAAACAGGGTTTCCTTGATAGCTGGTAGCACAGCTGATGGTATGTGAAGTGAATGAGGCAGGTGGAGTTGTTTTGGCACTGGAAGAGCTGTGCTGCTGCTTCGGGCAGTTGCCATTCACCACCACCCTGAGTTCCCTAGGTGTCATATCCACTTTCAGACATATGTGGTGCCAGAGCACTTGGTTTCCATGGCAGCGAGAATTTTTCTGGGTGCTGAACTTGTGTTTGGCTGTGGAGTTTTGAGCGCCTTGAGTGAGGAGCTCCATGTTAGTTTAGTGTGGGTGCTCAACCTGCTTGATTCCATCCCACTGGGCTCAATGGGCATTGGACCGGAAGTGACCAAACAGGGTTTCCTAGATAGCTGCTAGCACAGCTGATGGTATGTGAAGTTCATGAGGCAGGTGGAGTTGTTTTGTCACTGGTGGAGTGTGCTACTGTTTTCGCAGTTTCCATTCACCACCGCCCTGAGTTCCCTATGTGTCATATCCACTTTCAGACATATGTGCTGCCAGAGCACTTGGTTTCCATGGCAGTGGGAAATCTCTTGGGCGCTGAACTTGTGTTTCGCTTTGGAGTTTTTAGCACCTTGAGTGAGGAGCTCCATGTTAGTTTAGTGTAGGTGCTCCACCTGCTTGATTCCATCCCACTGGGCTCAATGGGCATTGGACCGGAAGTGACCAAACAGAGTTTCCTCGATAGCTGGTAGCACAGCTGATGGTATGTGAAGTTCATGAGGCAGGTGGAGTTGTTTTGGCACTGGAAGAGCTGTGCTGCTGCTTCGGGCAGTTGCCATTCACCACCGCCCTGAGTTCCCTAGGTGTCATATCCACTTTCAGACATATGTGCTGCCAGAGCACTTGGTTTCCATGGCAGTGGGAAATCGCTTGGGCGCTGAACTTGTGTTTGGCTGTGGAGTTTTGAGCACCTTTAGTGAGGAGCTCCATGTAGGTTTAGTGTGGGTGCTCAACCTGCTTGATTCCATCAGACTCGGTTCAATGGTATTTGGACAGGAATTGACGAAACAGGGATTCCTAGATAACTGGTAGCACAGCTGATGGTATGTGAAGTTCATGAGGCAGGTGGAGTTGTTTTGGCACTGGAGGAGAGTGCTGCTGCTTCGGGCATTTGCCATTCACCACCGCCCTGAGTTCCCTAGGTGTCATATCCACTTTCAGACATATGTGCTGCCAGAGCACTTGGTTTCCATGGCAGCGGGAAATGGCTTCAGCACTGAACTTGTGCTTGGCTGTGGAGTTTTGAGCGCCTTGAGTGAGGAGCTTCATGTTAGTTTAGTGTGGGTTCTCAACCTGCTTGATTCCATCCCACAGGACTCATTGGGCATTGGACCGGAAGTGACCAAACAGGGTTTCCTAGAACGCTGCTAGCACAGCTGATGGTATGTGAAGTTCATGAGGCAGGTGGAGTTGTTTTGGCACTGGAAGAGCTGTGCTGCTGCTTCGGGCAGTTGCCATTCACCACCGCCCTGAGTTCCCTAGGTGTCATATCCACTTTCAGACATATGTGGTGCCAGAGCACTTGGTTTCCATGGCAGCGGGAAATCGCTTGGGCGCTGAACTTGCGTTTATCTTTGCAGTTTTGAGCACCTTGAGTGAGGAGCTCCATGTTAGTTTAGTGTGGGTGCTCCACCTGCTTGATTCCATTCCACTGGGCTCAATGGGCATTGGACCGGAAGTGACCAAACAGGGTTTCCTAGATAGCTGCTAGCACAGCTGATGGTATGTGAAGTGAATGAGGCAGGTGGAGTTGTTTTGTCACTGGTGGAGTGTGCTACTGCTTCGGGCAGTTTCCATTCACCACCGCCCTGAGTTCTCTAGGTGTCATATCCACTTTCAGACATATGTGGTGCCAGAGCACTTGGTTTCCATGGCAGCGGGAAATGGCTTTTGCACTGAACTTGTGTTTGGCTGTGGAGTTTTGAGTGCCTTGAGTGAGGAGCTCCATGTGAGTATAGTGTGGGTGCTCAACCTGCTTGATTCCATCCCACTGGGCTCAATGGGCATTGGACCGGAAGTGACCAAACAGGGTTTCCTAGATGGCTGCTAGCACAGCTAATGGTATGTGAAGTGAATGAGGCAGGTGGAGTTGTTTTGGCACTGGAAGAGCTGTGCTGCTGCTTCGGGCAGTTGCCATTCACCACCGCCCTGAGTTCCCTAGGTGTCATATCCACTTTCAGACATATGTGCTGCCAGAACACTTGCTTTCCATGGCAGCGGGAAACGGCATCAGCACTGAACTTGTGTTTGGCTGTGGAGTTTTGAGTGCCTGGAGTGACGGACTCCATGTTAGTTTAGTGTGGGTGCTCAACCTGCTTGATTCCATCCCACTGGGCTCAATGGCTATTGGACCGGAAGTGACCAAACAGGGTTTCCTAGATAGCTGGTAGCACAGCTGATGGTATGTGAAGTGAATGAGGCAGGTGGAGTTG
The DNA here is from genome assembly GCF_030435755.1 of Ochotona princeps. Lineage (NCBI taxonomy): Eukaryota > Metazoa > Chordata > Mammalia > Lagomorpha > Ochotonidae > Ochotona > Ochotona princeps. Next base: position 102,461,644 of record NC_080835.1, on the reverse strand, counting down.
TTTTGTCACTGGTGGAGTGTGCTACTGCTTCAGGCAGTTGCCATTCACCACCGCCCTGAGTTCCCTAGGTGTCATATCCACTTTCAGACATATGTGGTGCCAGAGCACTTGGTTTCCATGGCAGCGGGAAATGGCTTGGGCACTGAACTTGTGTTTGGCTGTGGAGTTTTGAGTGCCTTGAGTGAGTAGCTCCATGTGAGTTTAGTGTGGGTGCTCCACCTGCTTGATTCCATCCCACTGGGCTCAATGGCCATTGGACCGGAAGTGACCAAACAGGGTTTCCTAGATGGCTGCTAGCACAGCTGATGGTATGTGAAGTGAATGAGGCAGGTGGAGTTGTTTTGGCACTGGAAGAGCTGTGCTGCTGCTTCGGGCAGTTGCCATTCACCACCGCCCTGAGTTCCCTAGTTGTCATATCCACTTTCAGACATATGTGCTGCCAGAACACGTGGTTTCCATGGCAGCGGGAAACGCCTTCAGCACTGAACTTGTGTTTGGCTGTGGAGTTTTGAGTGCCTGGAGTGACCGACTCCATGTTAGTTTAGTGTGGGTGCTCCACCTGCTTGATTCCATCCCACTGGGCTCAATGGGCATTGGACCGGAAGTGACCAAACAGAGTTTCCTAGATAGCTGGTAGCACAGCTGATGGTATGTGAAGTTCATGAGGCAGGTGGAGTTGTTTTGGCACTGGAAGAGCTGTGCTGCTGCTTCGGGCAGTTGCCATTCACCACCGCCCTGAGTTCCCTATGTGTCATATCCACTTTCAGACATATGTGGTGCCAGAGCACTTGGTTTCCATGGCAGCGGGAAATGGCTGGGGCGCTGAACTTGTGTTTGGCTGTGGAGTTTTAAGCGCCTTTAGTGAGGAGCTCCATGTTAGTTTAGTGTGGGTGCTCAACCTGCTTGATTCCATCCCACTGGGCTCAATGGTATTTGGACAGGAAGTGACGAAACAGGGTTTCCTAGATAACTGGTAGCACAGCTGATGGTATGTGAAGTTCATGAGGCAGGTGGAATTGTTTTGGCACTGGAGGAGAGTGCTGCTGCTTCGGGCATTTGCCATTCACCACCGCCGTGAGTTCCCTAGGTGTCATATCCACTTTCAGACATATGTGGTGCCAGAGCACTTGGTTTCCATGGCAGCGGGAAATGGCTTCAGCACCGAACTTGTGCTTAGCTGTGGAGTTTTGAGCGCCTTGAGTGAGGAGCTTCATGTTAGTTTAGTGTGGGTGCTCAACCTGCTTGATTCCATCCCACAGGACTCAAAGGGCATTGGACCGGAAGTGACCAAACAGGGTTTCCTTGATAGCTGCTAGCACAGCTGATGGTATGTGAAGTTCATGAGGCAGGTGGAGTTGTTTTTGCACTGGAAGAGCTGTGCTGCTGCTTCGGGCAGTTGCCATTCACCACCGCCCTGAGTTCCCTAGGTGTCATATCCACTTTCAGACATATGTGGTGCCAGAACACTTGCTTTCCATGGCAGCGGGAAACGGCTTCAGCACTGAACTTGTTTTTGGCTGTGGAGTTTTGAGTGCCTGGAGTGACGGACTCCATGTTAGTTTAGTGTGGGTGCTCAACCTGCTTGATTCCATCCCACTGGGCTCAATGGCTATTGGACCGGAAGTGACCAAACAGGGCTTCCTAGATAGCGGCTAGCACAGCTGATGGTATGTGAAGTTCATGAGGCAGGTGGAGTTGTTTTGGCACTGGAAGAGCTGTGCTGCTGCTTCGGGCAGTTGCCATTCACCACCACCCTGAGTTCCCTAGGTGTCATATCCACTTTCAGACATATGTGGTGCCAGAGCACTTGGTTTCCATGGCAGCGAGAATTTTTCTGGGTGCTGAACTTGTGTTTGGCTGTGGAGTTTTGAGCGCCTTGAGTGAGGAGCTCCATGTTAGTTTAGTGTGGGTGCTCAACCTGCTTGATTCCATCCCACTGGGCTCAATGGGCATTGGACCGGAAGTGACCAAACAGGGTTTCCTAGATAGCTGCTAGCACAGCTGATGGTATGTGAAGTTCATGAGGCAGGTGGAGTTGTTTTGTCACTGGTGGAGTGTGCTACTGTTTTCGCAGTTTCCATTCACCACCGCCCTGAGTTCCCTATGTGTCATATCCACTTTCAGACATATGTGGTGCCAGAGCACTTGGTTTCCATGGCAGTGGGAAATCTCTTGGGCGCTGAACTTGTGTTTGGCTTTGGAGTTTTTAGCACCTTGAGTGAGGAGCTCCATGTTAGTTTAGTGTAGGTGCTCCACCTGCTTGATTCCATCCCACTGGGCTCAATGGCCATTGGACCGGAAGTGACCAAACAGGGTTTCCTACATGGCTGTTAGCACACCTGATGGTATGTGAAGTTCATGAGGCAGGTGGAGTTGTTTTGGCACTGGAAGAGCTGTGCTGCTGCTTCGGGCAGTTGCCATTCACCACCGCCCTGAGTTCCCTAGGTGTCATATCCACTTTCAGACATATGTGCTGCCAGAACACTTGCTTTCCATGGCAGCGGGAAACGGCTTCAGCACTGAACTTGTTTTTGGCTGTGGAGTTTTGAGTGCCTGGAGTGACGGACTCCATGTTAGTTTAGTGTGAGTGCTCAACCTGCTTGATTCCATCCCACTGGGCTCAATGGCTATTGGACCGGAAGTGACCAAACAGGGTTTCCTAGATAGCTGGTAGCACAGCTGATGGTATGTGAAGTGAATGAGGCAGGTGGAGTTGTTTTGTCACTGGTGGAGTGTACTACTGCTTCAGGCAGTTGCCATTCACCACCGCCCTGAGTTCCCTAGGTGTCATATCCACTTTCAGACATATGTGGTGCCAGAGCACTTGGTTTCCATGGCAGCGGGAAATGGCTTGGGCACTGAACTTGTGTTTGGCTGTGGAGTTTTGAGCGCCTTGAGTGAGGAGCTCCATGTGAGTTTAGTGTGGGTGCTCCACCTGCTTGATTCCATCCCACTGGTCTCAATGGGCATTGGACCGGAAGTGACCAAACAGGGTTTCCTAGATGGCTGCTAGCACAGCTGATGGTATGTGAAGTGAATGAGGCAGGTGGAGTTGTTTTGGCACTGGAAGAGCTGTGCTGCTGCTTCGGGCAGTTGCCATTCACCACCGCCCTGAGTTCCCTAGTTGTCATATCCACTTTCATACATATGTGCTGCCAGAACACGTGGTTTCCATGGCAGCGGGAAACGCCTTCAGCACTGAACTTGTGTTTGGCTGTGGAGTTTTGAGGGCCTGGAGTGACCGACTCCATGTTAGTTTAGTGTGGGTGCTCAACCTGCTTGATTCCATCCCACTGGGCTCAATGGGCATTGGACCGGAAGTGACCAAACAGAGTTTCCTAGATAGCTGGTAGCACAGCTGATGGTATGTGAAGTGAATGAGGCAGGTGGAGTTGTTTTGGCACTGGAAGAGCTGTGCTGCTGCTTCGGGCAGTTGCCATTCACCACCGCCCTGAGTTCCCTATGTGTCATATCCACTTTCAGACATATGTGGTGCCAGAGCACTTGGTTTCCATGGCAGCGGGAAATGGCTGGGGCGCTGAACTTGTGTTTGGCTGTGGAGTTTTGAGCGCCTTTAGTGAGGAGCTCCATGTTAGTTTAGTGTGGGTGCTCAACCTGCTTGATTCCATCCCACTGGGCTCAATGGTATTTGGACAGGAAGTGACGAAACAGGGTTTCCTAGATAACTGGTAGCACAGCTGATGGTATGTGAAGTTCATGAGGCAGGTGGAATTGTTTTGGCACTGGAGGAGAGTGCTGCTGCTTCGGGCATTTGCCATTCACCACCGCCGTGAGTTCCCTAGGTGTCATATCCACTTTCAGACATATGTGGTGCCAGAGCACTTGGTTTCCATGGCAGCGGGAAATGGCTTCAGCACCGAACTTGTGCTTAGCTGTGGAGTTTTGAGCGCCTTGAGTGAGGAGCTTCATGTTAGTTTAGTGTGGGTTCTCAACCTGCTTGATTCCATCCCACAGGACTCAAAGGGCATTGGACCGGAAGTGACCAAACAGGGTTTCCTTGATAGCTGCTAGCACAGCTGATGGTATGTGAAGTGAATGAGGCAGGTGGAGTTGTTTTGGCACTGGAAGAGCTGTGCTGCTGCTTCGGGCAATTGCCATTCACCACCGCCCTGAGTTCCCTAGTTGTCATATCCACTTTCAGACATATGTGGTGCCAGAGCACTTGGTTTCCATGGCAGCGGGAAATGGCTTTTGCACTGAACTTGCGTTTGGCTGTGGAGTTTTGAGCACCTTGAGTTAGGAGCTCCATGTTAGTTTAGTGTGGGTGCTCCACCTGCTTGATTCCATCCCACTGGGCTCAATGGGCATTGGACCGGAAGTGACCAAACAGGGTTTCCTAGATAGCTGCTAGCACAGCTGATGGTATGTGAAGTGAATGAGGCAGGTGGAGTTGTTTTGGCACTGGAAGAGCTGTGCTGCTGCTTCGGGCAGTTGCCATACACCACCGCCCTGAGTTCCCTAGGTGTCATATCCACTTTCAGACATATGTGGTGCCAGAGCACTTGGTTTCCATGGCAGCGGGAAATGGCTTTTGCACTGAACTTGTGTTTGGCTGTGGAGTTTTGAGTGCCTTGAGTGAGGAGCTCCATGTTAGTTTAGTGTGGGTGCTCAACCTGCTTGATTCCATCCCACTGGGCTCAATGGGCATTGGACCGGAAGTGACCAAACAGGGTTTCCTAGATGGTTGCTAGCACAGCTGATGGTATGTGAAGTTCATGAGGCAGGTGGAGTTGTTTTGGCACTGGAAGAGCTGTGCTGCTGCTTCGGGCAGTTGCCATTCACCACCGCCCTGAGTTCCCTAGGTGTCATATCCACTTTCAGACATATGTGGTGCCAGAACACTTGCTTTCCATGGCAGCGGGAAACGGCTTCAGCACTGAACTTGTTTTTGGCTGTGGAGTTTTGAGTGCCTGGAGTGACGGACTCCATGTTAGTTTAGTGTGGGTGCTCAACCTGCTTGATTCCATCCCACTGGGCTCAATGGCTATTGGACCGGAAGTGACCAAACAGGGCTTCCTAGATAGCGGCTAGCACAGCTGATGGTATGTGAAGTTCATGAGGCAGGTGGAGTTGTTTTGGCACTGGAAGAGCTGTGCTGCTGCTTCGGGCAGTTGCCATTCACCACCACCCTGAGTTCCCTAGGTGTCATATCCACTTTCAGACATATGTGGTGCCAGAGCACTTGGTTTCCATGGCAGCGAGAATTTTTCTGGGTGCTGAACTTGTGTTTGGCTGTGGAGTTTTGAGCGCCTTGAGTGAGGAGCTCCATGTTAGTTTAGTGTGGGTGCTCAACCTGCTTGATTCCATCCCACTGGGCTCAATGGGCATTGGACCGGAAGTGACCAAACAGGGTTTCCTAGATAGCTGCTAGCACAGCTGATGGTATGTGAAGTTCATGAGGCAGGTGGAGTTGTTTTGTCACTGGTGGAGTGTGCTACTGTTTTCGCAGTTTCCATTCACCACCGCCCTGAGTTCCCTATGTGTCATATCCACTTTCAGACATATGTGGTGCCAGAGCACTTGGTTTCCATGGCAGTGGGAAATCTCTTGGGCGCTGAACTTGTGTTTGGCTTTGGAGTTTTTAGCACCTTGAGTGAGGAGCTCCATGTTAGTTTAGTGTAGGTGCTCCACCTGCTTGATTCCATCCCACTGGGCTCAATGGCCATTGGACCGGAAGTGACCAAACAGGGTTTCCTAGATGGCTGTTAGCACACCTGATGGTATGTGAAGTGAATGAGGCAGGTGGAGTTGTTTTGGCACTGGAAGAGCTGTGCTGCTGCTTCGGGCAGTTGCCATTCACCACCGCCCTGAGTTCCCTAGGTGTCATATCCACTTTCAGACATATGTGCTGCCAGAACACTTGCTTTCCATGGCAGCGGGAAACGGCTTCAGCACTGAACTTGTTTTTGGCTGTGGAGTTTTGAGTGCCTGGAGTGACGGACTCCATGTTAGTTTAGTGTGAGTGCTCAACCTGCTTGATTCCATCCCACTGGGCTCAATGGCTATTGGACCGGAAGTGACCAAACAGGGTTTCCTAGATAGCTGGTAGCACAGCTGATGGTATGTGAAGTGAATGAGGCAGGTGGAGTTGTTTTGTCACTGGTGGAGTGTACTACTGCTTCAGGCAGTTGCCATTCACCACCGCCCTGAGTTCCCTAGGTGTCATATCCACTTTCAGACATATGTGGTGCCAGAGCACTTGGTTTCCATGGCAGCGGGAAATGGCTTGGGCACTGAACTTGTGTTTGGCTGTGGAGTTTTGAGCGCCTTGAGTGAGGAGCTCCATGTGAGTTTAGTGTGGGTGCTCCACCTGCTTGATTCCATCCCACTGGTCTCAATGGGCATTGGACCGGAAGTGACCAAACAGGGTTTCCTAGATGGCTGCTAGCACAGCTGATGGTATGTGAAGTGAATGAGGCAGGTGGAGTTGTTTTGGCACTGGAAGAGCTGTGCTGCTGCTTCGGGCAGTTGCCATTCACCACCGCCCTGAGTTCCCTAGTTGTCATATCCACTTTCAGACATATGTGCTGCCAGAGCACTTGGTTTCCATGGCAGCGGGAAACGGCTTCAGCACTGAACTTGTTTTAGGCTGTGGAGTTTTGAGTGCCTGGAGTGACGGACTCCATGTTAGTTCAGTGTGGGTGCTCAACCTGCTTGATTCCATCCCACTGGGCTCAATGGGCATTGGACCGGAAGTGACCAAACAGAGTTTCCTCGATAGCTGGTAGCACAGCTGATGGTATGTGAAGTTCATGAGGCAGGTGGAGTTGTTTTGGCACTGGAAGAGCTGTGCTGCTGCTTCGGGCAGTTGCCATTCACCACCGCCCTGAGTTCCCTAGGTGTCATATCCACTTTCAGACATATGTGGTGCCAGAGCACTTGGTTTCCATGGCAGCGGGAAATCGCTTGGGCGCTGAACTTGCGTTTGGCTTTGCAGTTTTGAGCACCTTGAGTTAGGAGCTCCATGTTAGTTTAGTGTGGGTGCTCCACCTGCTTGATTCCATCCCACTGGGCTCAATGGCTATTGGACCGGAAGTGACCAAACAGGGTTTCCTAGATGGCTGTTAGCACAGCTGATGGTATGTGAAGTGAATGAGGCAGGTGGAGTTGTTTTGGCACTGGAAGAGCTGTGCTGCTGCTTCGGGCAGTTGCCATTCACCACCGCCCTGAGTTCCCTAGGTGTCATATCCACTTTCAGACATATGTGGTGCCACAACACTTGCTTTCCATGGCAGCGGGAAATGGTTTGGGCGCTGAACTTGTGTTTGGCTGTGGAGTTTTGAGTGCCTTGAGTGAGGAGCTCCATGTGAGTATAGTGTGGGTGCTCAACCTGCTTGATTCCATCCCACGAGACTCATTGGGCATTGGACCGGAAGTGACCAAACAGGGTTTCCTAGAACGCTGCTAGCACAGCTGATGGTATGTGAAGTTCATGAGGCAGGTGGAGTTGTTTTGGCACTGGAAGAGCTGTGCTGCTGCTTCGGGCAGTTGCCATTCACCACCGCCCTGAGTTCCCTAGGTGTCATATCCACTTTCAGACATATGTGGTGCCAGAGCACTTGGTTTCCATGGCAGCGGGAAATCGCTTGGGCGCTGAACTTGCGTTTATCTTTGCAGTTTTGAGCACCTTGAGTGAGGAGCTCCATGTTAGTTTAGTGTGGGTGCTCCACCTGCTTGATTCCATTCCACTGGGCTCAATGGGCATTGGACCGGAAGTGACCAAACAGGGTTTCCTAGATAGCTGCTAGCACAGCTGATGGTATGTGAAGTGAATGAGGCAGGTGGAGTTGTTTTGTCACTGGTGGAGTGTGCTACTGCTTCGGGCAGTTTCCATTCACCACCGCCCTGAGTTCCCTAGGTGTCATATCCACTTTCAGACATATGTGGTGCCAGAGCACTTGGTTTCCATGGCAGCGGGAAATGGTTTGGGCGCTGAACTTGTGTTTGGCTGTGGAGTTTTGAGTGCCTTGAGTGAGGAGCTCCATGTGAGTATAGTGTGGGTGCTCAACCTGCTTGATTCCATCCCACTGGGCTCAATGGGCATTGGACCGGAAGTGACCAAACAGGGTTTCCTAGATGGCTGCTAGCACAGCTAATGGTATGTGAAGTGAATGAGGCAGGTGGAGTTGTTTTGTCACTGGAAGAGCTGTGCTGCTGCTTCGGGCAGTTGCCATTCACCACCGCCCTGAGTTCCCTAGGTGTCATATCCACTTTCAGACATATGTGCTGCCAGAACACTTGCTTTCCATGGCAGCGGGAAACGGCATCAGCACTGAACTTGTTTTTGGCTGTGGAGTTTTGAGTGCCTGGAGTGACGGACTCCATGTTAGTTTAGTGTGGGTGCTCAACCTGCTTGATTCCATCCCACTGGGCTCAATGGGCATTGGACCGGAAGTGACCAAACAGGGTTTCCTAGATAGCTGGTAGCACAGCTGATGGTATGTGAAGTGAATGAGGCAGGTGGAGTTGTTTTGTCACTGGTGGAGTGTGCTACTGCTTCAGGCAGTTGCCATTCACCACCGCCCTGAGTTCCCTATGTGTCATATAAACTTTCAGACATATGTGGTGCCAGAGCACTTGGTTTCCATGGCAGCGGGAAATGGCTTGGGCACTGAACTTGTGTTTGGCTGTGGAGTTTTGAGCGCCTTGAGTGAGGAGCTCCATGTGAGTTTAGTGTGGGTGCTCCACCTGCTTGATTCCATCCCACTGGGCTCAATGGGCATTGGACCGGAAGTGACCAAACAGGGTTTCCTAGATGGCTGCTAGCACAGCTGATGGTATGTGAAGTGAATGAGGCAGGTGGAGTTGTTTTGGCACTGGAAGAGCTGTGCTGCTGCTTCGGGCAGTTGCCATTCAGCAGCGCCCTGAGTTCCCTAGTTGTCATATCCACTTTCATACATATGTGGTGCCAGAACACGTGGTTTCCATGGCAGCGGGAAACGCCTTCAGCACTGAACTTGTTTTTGGCTGTGGAGTTTTGAGTGCCTGGAGTGACCGACTCCATGTTAGTTTAGTGTGGGTGCTCAACCTGCTTGATTCCATCCCACTGGGCTCAATGGCCATTGGACCGGAAGTGACCAAACAGGGTTTCCTAGATAGCTGGTAGCACAGCTGATGGTATGTGAAGTTCATGAGGCAGGTGGAGTTGTTTTGGCACTGGAAGAGCTGTGCTGCTGCTTCGGGCAGTTGCCATTCGCCACCGCCCTGAGTTCCCTATGTGTCATATCCACTTTCAGACATATGTGGTGCCAGAGCACTTGGTTTCCATGGCAGCGGGAAATGGCTTGGTCGCTGAACTTGTGTTTGGCTGTGGAGTTTTGAGCGCCTTTAGTGAGGAGCTCCATGTTAGTTTAGTGTGGGTGCTCAACCTGCTTGATTCCATCCCACTGGGCTCAATGGTATTTGGACAGGAAGTGACGAAACAGGGTTTCCTAGATAACTGGTAGCACAGCTGATGGTATGTGAAGTTCATGAGGCAGGTGGAGTTGTTTTGGCACTGGAGGAGAGTGCTGCTGCTTCGGGCATTTGCCATTCACCACCGCCGTGAGTTCCCTAGGTGTCATATCCACTTTCAGACATATGTGGTGCCAGAGCACTTGGTTTCCATGGCAGCGGGAAATGGCTTTTGCACTGAACTTGCGTTTGGCTTTGCAGTTTTGAGCACCTTGAGTTAGGAGCTCCATGTTAGTTTAGTGTGGGTGCTCCACCTGCTTGATTCCATCCCACTGGGCTCAATGGGCATTGGACCGGAAGTGACCAAACAGGGTTTCCTAGATAGCTGCTAGCACAGCTGATGGTATGTGAAGTGAATGAGGCAGGTGGAGTTGTTTTGGCACTGGAAGAGCTGTGCTGCTGCTTCGGGCAGTTGCCATACACCACCGCCCTGAGTTCCCTAGGTGTCATATCCACTTTCAGACATATGTGGTGCCAGAGCACTTGGTTTCCATGGCAGCGGGAAATGGCTTTTGCACTGAACTTGTGTTTGGCTGTGGAGTTTTGAGTGCCTTGAGTGAGGAGCTCCATGTGAGTATAGTGTGGGTGCTCAACCTGCTTGATTCCATCCCACTGGGCTCAATGGGCATTGGACCGGACGTGACCAAACAGGGTTTCCTAGATGGTTGCTAGCACAGCTGATGGTATGTGAAGTTCATGAGGCAGGTGGAGTTGTTTTGGCACTGGAAGAGCTGTGCTGCTGCTTCGGGCAGTTGCCATTCACCACCGCCCTGAGTTCCCTAGGTGTCATATCCACTTTCAGACATATGTGTTGCCAGAACACTTGCTTTCCATGGCAGCGGGAAACGGCTTCAGCACTGAACTTGTTTTTGGCTGTGGAGTTTTGAGCGCCTTTAGTGAGGAGCTCCATGTTAGTTTAGTGTGGGTGCTCAACCTGCTTGATTCCATCCCACTGGGCTCAATGGCTATTGGACCGGAAGTGACCAAACAGGGCTTCCTAGATAGCTGGTAGCACAGCTGATGGTATGTGAAGTGAATGAGGCAGGTGGAGTTGTTTTGTCACTGGTGGAGTGTGCTGTTGCTTCGGGCAGTTGCCATTCACCACCGCCCTGAGTTCCCTAGGTGTCATATCCACTTTCAGACATATGTGGTGCCAGAGCACTTGGTTTCCATGGCAGCGGGAAATGGCTTTTGCACTGAACTTGTGTTTGGCTGTGGAGTTTTGAGCGCCTTGAGTGAGGAGCTCCATGTTAGTTTAGTGTGGGTGCTCCACCTGCTTGATTCCATCCCACTGGGCTTATTGGCCATTGGACCGGAAGTGACCAAACATGGTTTCCTAGATAGCGGCTAGCACAGCTGATGGTATGTGAAGTTCATGAGGCAGGTGGAGTTGTTTTGGCACTGGTGGAGCTGTGCTGCTGCTTCGGGCAGTTGCCATTCACCACCACCCTGAGTTCCCTAGGTGTCATATCCACTTTCAGACATATGTGGTGCCAGAGCACTTGGTTTCCATGGCAGTGGGAAATCTCTTGGGCGCTGAACTTGTGTTTGGCTTTGGAGTTTTTAGCACCTGGAGTGAGGAGCTCCATGTTAGTTTAGTGTAGGTGCTCCACCTGCTTGATTCCATCCCACTGGGCTCAATGGGCATTGGACCGGAAGTGACCAAACAGGGTTTCCTAGATGGCTGTTAGCACACCTGATGGTATGTGAAGTGAATGAGGCAGGTGGAGTTGTTTTGGCACTGGAAGAGCTGTGCTGCTGCTTCGGGCAGTTGCCATTCACCACCGCCCTGAGTTCCCTAGGTGTCATATCCACTTTCAGACCTATGTGCTGCCAGAACACTTGCTTTCCATGGCAGCGGGAAACGGCTTCAGCACTGAACTTGTTTTTGGCTGTGGAGTTTTGAGTGCCTGGAGTGACGGACTCCATGTTAGTTTAGTGTGAGTGCTCAACCTGCTTGATTCCATCCCACTGGGCTCAATGGCTATTGGACCGGAAGTGACCAAACAGGGTTTCCTAGATAGCTGCTAGCACAGCTGATGGTATGTGAAGTGAATGAGGCAGGTGGAGTTGTTTTGTCACTGGTGGAGTGTGCTACTGCTTCAGGCAGTTGCCATTCACCACCGCCCTGAGTTCCCTAGGTGTCATATCCACTTTCAGACATATGTGCTGCCAGAGCACTTGGTTTCCATGGCAGCGGGAAATGGCTTGGGCACTGAACTTGTGTTTGGCTGTGGAGTTTTGAGCGCCTTGAGTGAGGAGCTCCATGTGAGTTTAGTGTGGGTGCTCCACCTGCTTGATTCCATCCCACTGGGCTCAATGGGCATTGGACCGGAAGTGACCAAACAGGGTTTCCTAGATGGCTGCTAGCACAGCTGATGGTATGTGAAGTGAATGAGGCAGGTGGAGTTGTTTTGGCACTGGAAGAGCTGTGCTGCTGCTTCGGGCAGTTGCCATTCACCACCGCCCTGAGTTCCCTAGTTGTCATATCCACTTTCAGACATATGTGCTGCCAGAGCACTTGGTTTCCATGGCAGCGGGAAACGGCTTCAGCACTGAACTTGTTTTAGGCTGTGGAGTTTTGAGTGCCTGGAGTGACGGACTCCATGTTAGTTTAGTGTGGGTGCTCAACCTGCTTGATTCCATCCCACTGGGCTCAATGGGCATTGGACCGGAAGTGACCAAACAGGGTTTCCTAGATGGCTGTTAGCACAGCTGATGGTATGTGAAGTGAATGAGGCAGGTGGAGTTGTTTTGGCACTGGAAGAGCTGTGCTGCTGCTTCGGGCAGTTGCCATTCACCACCGCCCTGAGTTCCCTAGGTGTCATATCCACTTTCAGACATATGTGCTGCCAGAACACTTGCTTTCCATGGCAGCGGGAAACGGCTTTTGCACTGAACTTGTGTTTGGCTGTGGAGTTTTGAGTGCCTGGAGTGAGGAGCTCCATGTGAGTTTAGTGTGGGTGCTCCACCTGCTTGATTCCATCCCACTGGGCTCAATGGGCATTGGACCGGAAGTGACCAAACAGGGTTTCCTTGATAGCTGCTAGCACAGCTGATGGTATGTGAAGTGAATGAGGCAGGTGGAGTTGTTTTGGCACTGGAAGAGCTGTGCTGCTGCTTCCGGCAGTTGCCATTCACCACCGCCCTGAGTTCCCTAGTTGTCATATCCACTTTCAGACATATGTGCTGCCAGAACACGTGGTTTCCATGGCAGCGGGAAACGGCTTCAGCACTGAACTTGTTTTTGGCTGTGGAGTTTTGAGTGCCTGGAGTGACGGACTCCATGTTAGTTTAGTGTGGGTGCTCAACCTGCTTGATTCCATCCCACTGGGCTCAATGGGCATTGGACCGGAAGTGACCAAACAGAGTTTCCTAGATAGCTGGTAGCACAGCTAATGGTGTGTGAAGTTCATGAGGCAGGTGGAGTTGTTTTGGCACTGGAAGAGCTGTGCTGCTGCTTCGGGCAGTTGCCATTCACCACCGCCCTGAGTTCCCTAGGTGTCATATCCACTTTCAGACATATGTGGTGCCAGAGCACTTGGTTTCCATGGCAGCGAGAATTTTTCTGGGTGCTGAACTTGTGTTTGGCTGTGGAGTTTTGAGCGCCTTGAGTGAGGAGCTCCATGTTAGTTTAGTGTGGGTGCTCAACCTGCTTGATTCCATCCCACTGGGCTCAATGGGCATTGGACCGGAAGTGACCAAACAGGGTTTCCTAGATAGCTGCTAGCACAGCTGATGGTATGTGAAGTTCATGAGGCAGGTGGAGTTGTTTTGTCACTGGTGGAGTGTGCTACTGTTTTCGCAGTTTCCATTCACCACCGCCCTGAGTTCGCTATGTGTCATATCCACTTTCAGACATATGTGGTGCCAGAGCACTTGGTTTCCATGGCAGTGGGAAATCTCTTGGGCGCTGAACTTGTGTTTGGCTTTGGAGTTTTTAGCACCTTGAGTGAGGAGCTCCATGTTAGTTTAGTGTAGGTGCTCCACCTGCTTGATTCCATCCCACTGGGCTCAATGGCCATTGGACCGGAAGTGACCAAACAGGGTTTCCTAGATGGCTGTTAGCACACCTGATGGTATGTGAAGTGAATGAGGCAGGTGGAGTTGTTTTGGCACTGGAAGAGCTGTGCTGCTGCTTCGGGCAGTTTCCATTCACCACCGCCCTGAGTTCCCTAGGTGTCATATCCACTTTCAGACATATGTGCTGCCAGAACACTTGCTTTCCATGGCAGCGGGAAACGGCTTCAGCACTGAACTTGTTTTTGGCTGTGGAGTTTTGAGTGCCTGGAGTGACGGACTCCATGTTAGTTTAGTGTGAGTGCTCAACCTGCTTGATTCCATCCCACTGGGCTCAATGGGCATTGGACCGGAAGTGACCAAACAGGGTTTCCTAGATAGCTGCTAGCACAGCTGATGGTATGTGAAGTGAATGAGGCAGGTGGAGTTGTTTTGTCACTGGTGGAGTGTGCTACTGCTTCAGGCAGTTGCCATTCACCACCGCCCTGAGTTTCCTAGTTGTCATATCCACTTTCAGACATATGTGCTGCCAGAGCACTTGGTTTCCATGGCAGCGGGAAATGGCTTGGGCACTGAACTTGTGTTTGGCTGTGGTTTTTTGAGCGCCTTGAGTGAGGAGCTCCATGTGAGTTTAGTGTGGGTGCTCAACCTGCTTGATTCCATCCCACTGGGCTCAATGGTATTTGGACAGGAAGTGACGAAACAGGGTTTCCTAGATAACTGGTAGCACAGCTGATGGTATGTGAAGTTCATGAGACAGGTGGAGTTGTTTTGGCACTGGAGGAGAGTGGTGCTGCTTCGGGCATTTGCCATTCACCACCGCCCTGAGTTCCCTAGGTGTCATATCCACTTTCAGACATATGTGCTGCCAGAGCACTTGGTTTCCATGGCAGCGGGAAATGGCTTTTGCACTGAACTTGTGTTTGGCTGTGGAGTTTTGAGCGCCTTGAGTGAGGAGCTCCATGTGAGTTTAGTGTGGGTGCTCCACCTGCTTGATTCCATCCCACTGGGCTCAATGGGCATTGGACCGGAAGTGACCAAACAGGGTTTCCTAGATAGCTGCTAGCACAGCTGATGGTATGTGAAGTGAATGAGGCAGGTGGAGTTGTTTTGGCACTGGAAGAGCTGTGCTGCTGCTTCGGGCAGTTGCCATTCACCACCGCCCTGAGTTCCCTAGGTGTCATATCCACTTTCAGACATATGTGCTGCCAGAACACTTGGTTTCCATGGCAGCGGGAAACGGCTTCAGCACTGAACTTGTTTTTGGCTGTGGAGTTTTGAGTGCCTGGAGTGACGGACTCCATGTTAGTTTAGTGTGGGTGCTCAACCTGCTTGATTCCATCCCACTGGGCTCAATGGCCATTGGACCGGAAGTGAACAAACAGAGTTTCCTAGATAGCTGGTAGCACAGCTGATGGTATGTGAAGTTCATGAGGCAGGTGGAGTTGTTTTGGCACTGGAAGAGCTGTGCTGCTGCTTCGGGCAGTTGCCATTCACCACCGCCCTGAGTTCCCTAGGTGTCTAATCCACTTTCAGACATATGTGGTGCCAGAGCACTTGGTTTCCATGGCAGCGGGAAACGGCTTCAGCACTGAACTTGTGTTTGGCTGTGGAGTTTTGAGCGCCTTGAGTTAGGAGCTCCATGTTAGTTTAGTGTGGGTGCTCCACCTGCTTGATTCCATCCCACTGGGCTCAATGGTATTTGGACAGGAAGTGACAAAACAGGGTTTCCTAGATGGCTGCTATCACAGCTGATGGTATGTGAAGTTCATGAGGCAGGTGGAGTTGTTTTGGCACTGGAGGAGAGTGCTGCTGCTTCGGGCATTTGCCATTCACCACCGCCCTGAGTTCCCTAGGTGTCATATCCACTTTCAGACATATGTGCTGCCAGAGCACTTGGTTTCCATGGCAGCGGGAAATGGCTTCAGCACTGAACTTGTGCTTGGCTGTGGAGTTTTGAGCGCCTTGAGTGAGGAGCTTCATGTTAGTTTAGTGTGGATTCTCAACCTGCTTGATTCCATCCCACAGGACTCAATGGGCATTGGACCGGAAGTGACCAAACAGGGTTTCCTAGATAGCTGCTAGCACAGCTGATGGTATGTGAAGTTCATGAGGCAGGTGGAGTTGTATTGGCAGTGGAAGAGCTGTGCTGCTGCTTCGGGCAGTTGCCATTCACCACCGTCCTGAGTTCCCTAGGTGTCATATCCACTTTCAGACATATGTGGTGCCAGAGCACTTGGTTTCCATGGCAGCGGGAAATGGCTTGGTCGATGAACTTGTGTTTGGCTGTGGAGTTTTCAGTGCCTTGTGTGAGGAGCTCCATGTGAGTTTAGTGTGGGTGCTCAACCTGCTTGATTCCATCACACTGGGCTCAATGGTATTTGGACCGGAAGTGATGAAACAGGGTTTCCTAGATAACTGGTAGCACAGCTGATGGTATGTGAAGTTCATGAGGCAGGTGGAGTTGTTTTGGCACTGGAGGAGAGTGGTGCTGCTTCGGGCATTTGCCATTCACCACCGCCGTGAGTTCCCTAGGTGTCATATCCACTTTCAGACATATGTGCTGCCAGAGCACTTGGTTTCCATGGCAGCGGGAAATGGCTTCAGCACCGAACTTGTGCTTGGCTGTGGAGTTTTGAGCGCCTTGAGTGAGGAGCTCCATGTGAGTTTAGTGTGGGTGCTCCACCTGCTTGATTCCATCCCACTGGGCTCAATGGGCATTGGACCGGAAGTGACCAAACAGGGTTTCCTAGATGGCTGCTAGCACAGCTGATGGTATGTGAAGTGAATGAGGCAGGTGGAGTTGTTTTGGCACTGGAAGAGCTGTGCTGCTGCTTCGGGCAGTTGCCATTCACCACCGCCCTGAGTTCCCTAGTTGTCATATCCACTTTCAGACATATGTGGTGCCAGAGCACTTGGTTTCCATGGCAGCGGGAAACGGCTTCAGCACTGAACTTGTTTTTGGCTGTGGAGTTTTGAGTGCCTGGAGTGACAGACTCCATGTTAGTTTAGTGTGGGTGCTCAACCTGCTTGATTCCATCCCAGTGGGCTCAATGGGCATTGGACCGGAAGTGACCAAACAGAGTTTCCTAGATAGCTGGTAGCACAGCTGATGGTATGTGAAGTGAATGAGGCAGGTGGAGTTGTTTTGGCACTGGAAGAGCTGTGCTGCTGCTTCGGGCAGTTGCCATTCACCACCGCCCTGAGTTCCCTAGGTGTCATATCCACTTTCAGACATATGTGGTGCCAGAGCACTTGGTTTCCATGGCAGAGGGAAAATGCTTGGGCACTGAACTGTGTTTGGCTGTGTAGTTTTGAGCGCCTTTAGTGAGGAGCTCCATGTTAGTTTAGTGTGGGTGCTCCACCTGCTTGATTCCATCCCACTGGGCTCAATGGTATTTGGACAGGAAGTGACGAAACAGGGTTTCCTAGATAACTGGTAGCACAGCTGATGGTATGTGAAGTTCATGAGGCAGGTGGAGTTGTTTTGGCACTGGAGGAGAGTGCTGCTGCTTCGGGCAGTTTCCATTCACCACCGCCCTGAGTTCCCTAGGTGTCATATCCACTTTCAGACATATGTGCTGCCAGAGCACTTGGTTTCCATGGCAGCGGGAAATGGCTTCAGCACCGAACTTCTGCTTGGCTGTGGAGTTTTCAGCGCCTTGAGTGAGGAGCTCCATGTTAGTTTAGTGTGGGTTCTCAACCTGCTTGATTCCATCCCACTGGACTCAATGGGCATTGGACGGGAAGTGACGAAACAGGATTTCCTAGATAGCTGCTAGCACAGCTGATGGTATGTGAAGTGAATGAGGCAGGTGGAGTTGTTTTGGCACTGGAAGAGCTGTGCTGCTGCTTCGGGCAGTTGCCATTCACCACCGCCCTGAGTTCCCTAGGTGTCATATCCACTTTCAGACATATGTGGTGCCAGAGCACTTGGTTTCCATGGCAGCGGGAAATCGCTTGGGCGCTGAACTTGCGTTTGGCTTTGCAGTTTTGAGCACCTTGAGTTAGGAGCTCCATGTTAGTTTAGTGTGGGTGCTCCACCTGCTTGATTCCATCCCACTGGGCTCAATGGCTATTGGACCGGAAGTGACCAAACAGGGTTTCCTAGATGGCTGCTAGCACAGTTGATGGTATGTGAAGTGAATGAGGCAGGTGGAGTTGTTTTGGCACTGGAAGAGCTGTGC
This sequence comes from Ochotona princeps, assembly GCF_030435755.1. NCBI lineage: Eukaryota > Metazoa > Chordata > Mammalia > Lagomorpha > Ochotonidae > Ochotona > Ochotona princeps. The sequence continues at coordinate 102,443,963 of NC_080835.1, read as the reverse complement.
TGCTGCTTCGGGCAGTTGCCATTCACCACCGCCTTGAGTTCCCTAGGTGTCATATCCACTTTCAGACATATGTGGTGCCAGAGCACTTGGTTTCCATGGCAGCGGGAAATGGCTTTTGCACTGAACTTGTGTTTGGCTGTGGAGTTTTGAGCGCCTTGAGTGAGGAGCTCCATGTGAGTTTAGTGTGGGTGCTCCACCTGCTTGATTCCATCCCACTGGGATCAATGGGCATTGGACCAGAAGTGACCAAACAGGGTTTCCTAGATGGCTGCTAGCACAGCTGATGGTATGTGAAGTGAATGAGGCAGGTGGAGTTGTTTTGGCACTGGAAGAGCTGTGCTGCTGCTTCGGGCATTTGCCATTCACCACCGCCCTGAGTTCCCTAGTTGTCATATCCACTTTCAGACATATGTGCTGCCAGAACAGTTGGTTTCCATGGCAGCGGGAAACGGCTTCAGCACTGAACTTGTTTTTGGCTGTGGAGTTTTGAGTGCCTGGAGTGACGGACTCCATGTTAGTTTAGTGTGGGTGCTCAACCTGCTTGATTCCATCCCACTGGGCTCAATGGCCATTGGACCGGAAGTGAACAAACAGAGTTTCCTAGATAGCTGGTAGCACAGCTGATGGTATGTGAAGTTCATGAGGCAGGTGGAGTTGTTTTGGCACTGGAAGAGCTGTGCTGCTGCTTCGGGCAGTTGCCATTCACCACCGCCCTGAGTTCCCTAGGTGTCATATCCACTTTCAGACATATGTGGTGCCAGAGCACTTGGTTTCCATGGCAGCGGGAAATGGCTTGGGCGCTGAACTTGTGCTTGGCTGTGGGGTTTTCAGCGCCTTTAGTGAGGAGCTCCATGTTAGTTTAGTGTGGGTGCTCAACCTGCTTGATTCCATCCCACTGGGCTCAATGGGCATTGCACCCGAAGTGACCAAACAGGGTTTCCTAGATAGCTGCTAGCACAGCTGATGGTATGTGAAGTGAATGAGGCAGGTGGATTTGTTTTGTCACTGGAAGAGCTGTGCTGCTGCTTCGGGCAGTTACCATTCACCAACTCACTGATCCGTATGTGTCATATCCACTTTCAGACATATGTGGTGCCAGAGCACTTGGTTTCCATGGCAGCGGGAAACGGCTTCAGCACTGAACTTGTGTTTGGCTGTGGAGTTCTGATCGCCTTTAGTGAGGAGCTCCATGTTAGTTTAGTGTGGGTGCTCAACCTGCTTGATTCCATCCCACTGGGCTCAATGGGCATTGGACCGGAAGTGACCAAACAGGGTTTCCTAGATGGCTGCTAGCACAGCTGATGGTATGTGAAGTGAATGAGGCAGGTGGAGTTGTTTTGGCACTGGAAGAGCTGTGCTGCTGCTTCGGGCAGTTGCCATTCACCACCGCCCTGAGTTCCCTAGGTGTCATATCCACTTTCAGACATATGTGGTGCCAGAGCACTTGGTTTCCATGGCAGCGGGAAATGGCTTGGTCGATGAACTTGTGTTTGGCTGTGGAGTTTTGAGTGCCTTGAGTTAGGAACTCCATGTGAGTTTAGTGTGGGTGCTCCACCTGCTTGATTCCATCCCACTGGGCTCAATGGGCATTGGACCGGAAGTGACCAAACAGGGTTTCCTAGAACGCTGCTAGCACAGCTGATGGTATGTGAAGTTCATGAGGCAGGTGGAGTTGTTTTGGCACTGGAAGAGCTGTGCTGTTGCTTCGGGCAATTGCCATTCACCACCGCCCTGAGTTCCCTAGGTGTCATATCCACTTTCAGACATATGTGCTGCCAGAGCACTTGGTTTCCATGGCAGTGGGAAATGGCTTGGGCACTGAACTTGTGTTTGGCTGTGGAGTTTTGAGCACCTTGAGTGAGGAGCTCCATGTTAGTTTAGTGTGGGTGCTCCACCTGCTTGATTCCATCCCACTGGGCTCAATGTGCATTGGACCGGAAGTGACCAAACAGGGTTTCCTAGATGGCTGCTAGCACATCTGATGGTATGTGAAGTGAATGAGGCAGGTGGAGTTGTTTTGGCACTGGAAGAGCTGTGCTGCTGCTTCGGTCAGTTGCCATTCACCACCGCCCTGAGTTCCCTAGGTGTCATATCCACTTTCAGACATATGTGCTGCCAGAGCACTTGGTTTCCATGGCAGCGGGAAATGGCTTTTGCACTGAACTTGTGTTTGGCTGTGGAGTTTTGAGCACCTTGAGTGAGGAGCTCCATGTTAGTTTAGTGTGGGTGCTCAACCTGCTTGATTCCATCCCACTGGGCTCAATGGGCATTGGACCGGAAGTGACCAAACAGGGTTTCCTAGATAGCTGCTAGCACAGCTGATGGTATGTGAAGTGAATGAGGCAGGTGGAGTTGTTTTGGCACTGGAAGAGCTGTGCTGCTGCTTCGGGCAGTTGCCATTCACCACCACCCTGAGTTCCCTAGTTGTCATATCCACTTTCAGACATATGTGGTGCCAGAGCACTTGGTTTCCATGGCAGCGGGAAATGGCTTGGGCGCTGAACTTGTGTTTGGCTGTGGAGTTTTGAGTGCCTTGAGTTAGGAGCTCTATGTTAGTTTAGTGTGGGTGCTCAACCTGCTTGATTCCATCCCACTGGGCTCAATGGGCATTGGACCGGAAGTGACCAAACAGGGTTTCCTAGATAGCTGCTAGCACAGCTGATGGTATGTGAAGTTCATGAGGCAGGTGGAGTTGTTTTGGCACTGGAGGAGTGTGCTGCTGCTTCGGGCAGTTGCCATTCACCACCGCCCTGAGTTCCCTAGTTGTCATATCCACTTTCAGACATATGTGGTGCCAGAGCACTTGGTTTCCATGGCAGCGGGAAATGGCTTTTGCACTGAACTTGTGTTTGGCTGTGGAGTTTTGAGCGCCTTGAGTGAGGAGCTCCATGTTAGTTTAGTGTGGGTGCTCAACCTGCCTGATTTCATCCCACTGGGCTCAATGGGCATTGGACCGGAAGTGACCAAACAGGGTTTCCTAGATGGCTGCTAGCACAGCTGATGGTATGTGAAGTGAATGAGGCAGGTGGAGTTGTTTTGGCACTGGAAGAGCTGTGCTGCTGCTTCGGGCAGTTACCATTCACCACCGCCCTGAGTTCCCTAGGTGTCATATCCACTTTCAGACATATGTGGTGCCAGAGCACTTGGTTTCCATGGCAGCGGGAAATGGCTTGGTCGATGAACTTGTGTTTGGCTGTGGAGTTTTGAGCGCCTTGAGTTAGGAGCTCCATGTTAGTTTAGTGTGGGTGCTCAACCTGCTTGATTCCATCCCACTGGGCTCAATGGGCATTGGACCGGAAGTGACGAAACAGAGTTTCCTAGAATACTGGTAGCACAGCTGATGGTATCTGAAGTGAATGAGGCAGGTGGGGTTGTTTTGGCACTGGAAGAGCTGTGCTGCTGCTTCGGGCAGTTGCCATTCACCACCGCCCTGAGTTCCCTAGGTGTCATATCCACTTTCAGACATATGTGGTGCCAGAGCACTTGGTTTCCATGGCAGCGGGAAATGGCTTTTGCACTGAACTTGTGCTTGGCTGTGGAGTTTTGAGCGCCTTGAGTGAGGAGCTCCAGGTGAGTTTTGTGTGGGTGCTCAACCTGCTTGATTCCATCCCACTGGGCTCAATGGGCATTGGACAGGAAGTGACCAATCAGGGTTTCCTAGATAGCTGCTAGCACAGCTGATGGTATGTGAAGTGAATGATGCAGGTGGAGTTGTTTTGGCACTGGAAGAGCTATGCTGCTGCTTCGGGCAGTTGCCATTCACCACCGCCCTGAGTTCCCTAGGTGTCTAATCCACTTTCAGACATATGTGGTGCCAGAGCACTTGGTTTCCATGGCAGCGGGAAATGGCTTGGGCGCTGAACTTGTGTTTGGCAGTGGAGTTTTGAGCGCCTTGAGTGAGGAGCTCTATGTTAGTTTAGTGTGGGTGCTCCACCTGCTTGATTCCATCCCACTGGGCTCAATGGGCATTGGACCGGAAGTGACCAAACAGGGTTTCCTAGATAGCTGCTAGCACAGCTGATGGTATGTGAAGTGAATGAGGCAAGTGGAGTTGTTTTGGCAGTGGAGGAGCTGTGCTGCTGCTTCGGGCATTTGCCATTCACCACCGCCCTGAGTTCCCTAGGTGTCATATCCACTTTCAGACATATGTGGTGCCAGAGCACTTGGTTTCCATGGCAGCGGGAAATGGCTTCAGCACTGAACTTGTGCTTGGCTGTATAGTTTTGAGCGCCTTGAGTGAGGAGCTCCATGTTAGTTTAGTGTGGATGCTCAACCTGCTTCATTCCAACCCACTGGGTTCAATGGGCATTGGACCGGAAGTGACCAAACAGGGTTTCCTTGATAGCTGCTTGCACAGCTGATGGTATGTGAAGTTCATGAAGCAGGTGGAGTTGTTTTGGCACTGGAAGAGCTGTGCTGCTGCTTCGGGCAGTTGCCATTCACCACCGCCCTGAGTTCCCTAGGTGTCATATCCACTTTGAGACATATATGGTGCCAGAGCACTTGGTTTCCATGGCAGTGGGAAATGGCTTTTGCACTGAACTTGTGTTTGGCTTGGAGTTTTGAGCGCCTTGAGTGAGGAGCTCCATGTTAGTTTAGTGTGGGTGCTCAACCTGCTTGATTCCATCCCACTGGGCTCAATGGGCATTGGACCGGAAGTGACCAAACAGGGTTTCCTAGATGGCTGCTAGCACAGCTGATGCTATGTGAAGTTCATGAGGCAGGTGGAGTTGTTTTGGCACTGGAGGAGAGTGCTGCTGCTTCGGGCATTTGCCATTCACCACCGCCCTGAGTTCCCTAGGTGTCATATCCACTTTCAGACATATGTGGTGCCAGAGCACTTGGTTTCCATGGCAGCGGGAAATGGCTTTTGCACTGAACTTGTGTTTGGCTGTGGAGTTTTGAGTGCCTGGAGTGAGGAACTCGATGCTGGTTTAGTGTGGGTGCTCAACCTGCTTGATTCCATCCCACTGGGCTCAATGGGCATTGGACCGGAAGTGACCAAACAGGGTTTCCTAGATAGCTGCTAGCACAGCTGATGGTATGTGAAGTGAATGAGGCAGGTGGAGTTGTTTTGGCACTGGAAGAGCTGTGCTGCTGCTTCGGGCATTTGCCATTCACCACCGCCCTGAGTTCCCTAGGTGTCATATCCACTTTCAGACATATGTGCTGCCAGAACACTTGGTTTCCATGGCAGCGGGAAACGGCTTCAGCACTGAACTTGTTTTTGGCTGTGGAGTTTTGAGTGCCTGGAGTTAGGAGCTCCATGTTAGTATAGTGTGGGTGCTCAACCTGCTTGATTCCATCCCACTGGGCTCAATGGCCATTGGACCGGAAGTGAACAAACAGAGTTTCCTAGATAGCTGGTAGCACAGCTGATGGTATGTGAAGTTCATGAGGCAGGTGGAGTTGTTTTGGCACTGGAAGAGCTGTGCTGCTGCTTCGGGCAGTTGCCATTCACCACCGCCCTGAGTTCCCTAGGTGTCTAATCCACTTTCAGACATATGTGGTGCCCGAGCACTTGGTTTCCATGGCAGCGGGAAATGGCTTGGGCACTGAACTTGTGTTTGGCTGTGGAGTTTTGAGCGCCTTGAGTTAGGAGCTCCATGTTAGTGTAGTGTGGGTGCTCCACCTGCTTGATTCCATCCCACTGGGCTCAATGGTATTTGGACAGGAAGTGACCAAACAGGGTTTCCTAGATAACTGGTAGCACAGCTGATGGTATGTGAAGTTCATGAGGCAGGTGGAGTTGTTTTGGCACTGGAGGAGAGTGCTGCTGCTTCGGGCAGTTGCCATTCACCACCGCCCTGAGTTCCCTAGGTGTCATATCCACTTTCAGACATATGTGGTGCCAGAGCACTTGGTTTCCATGGCAGCGGGAAATGGCTTCAGCACTGAACTTGTGCTTGGCTGTGGAGTTTTGAGCGCCTTGAGTGAGGAGCTTCATGTTAGTTTAGTGTGGGTTCTCAACCTGCTTGATCCATCCCACAGGACTCAATGGGCATTGGACCGGAAGTGACCAAACAGGGTTTCCTAGATAACTGGTAGCACAGCTGATGGTATGTGAAGTTCATGAGGCAGGTGGAGTTGTATTGGCACTGGAAGAGCTGTGCTGCTGCTTCGGGCAGTTGCCATTCACCACCGCCCTGAGTTCCCTAGGTGTCATATCCACTTTCAGACATATGTGGTGCCAGAGCACTTGGTTTCCATGGCAGCGGGAAATGGCTTGGGCGCTGAACTTGTGTTTGGCTGTGGAGTTTTGAGCGCCTTGAGTGAGGAGCTCCATGTGAGTTTCGAATGGGTGCTCCACCTGCTTGATTCCATCCCACTGGGCTCAATGGACTTTCCCCCGGAAGTGACCAAACAGGGTTTCCTAGATAGCTGCTAGCACAGCTGATGGTATGTGAAGTGAATGAGGCAGGTGGAGTTGTTTTGGCACTGGAAGAGCTGTGCTGCTGCTTCGGGCAGTTACCATTCACCAACTCACTGATCCGTATGTGTCATATACACTTTCAGACATATGTGGTGCCAGAGCACTTGGTTTCCATGGCAGCGGGAAATGGCTTGGGGCGCTGAACTTTTGCTTGGCTGTGGAGTTTTCAGCGCCTTTAGTGAGGAGCTCCATGTGAGTTTAGTGTGGGTGCTCCACCTGCTTGATTCCATTCCACTGGGCTCAATGGGCATTGGACCGGAAGTGACCAAACAGGGTTTCCTAGATAGCTGCTAGCACAGCTGATGGTATGTGAAGTGAATGAGGCAGGTGGATTTGTTTTGTCACTGGAAGAGCTGTGCTGCTGCTTCGGGCAGTTACCATTCACCAACTCACTGATCCGTATGTGTCATATCCACTTTCAGACATATGTGCTGCCAGAGCACTTGGTTTCCATGGCAGTGGGAAATGGCTTTTGCACTGAACTTGTGTTTGGCTGTGGAGTTTTGAGCGCCTTGAGTGAGGAGCTCCATGTTAGTTTAGTGTGGGTGCTCAACCTGCTTGATTCCATCCCACTGGGCTCAATGGGCATTGGACCGGAAGTGACCAAACAGGGTTTCCTAGTACGCTGCTAGCACAGCTGATGGTATGTGAAGTTCATGAGGCAGGTGGAGTTGTTTTGGCACTGGAAGAGCTGTGCTGCTGCTTCGGGCAGTTGCCATTCACCACCACCCTGAGTTCCCTAGGTGTCATATCCACTTTCAGACATATGTGGTGACAGAGCACTTGGTTTCCATGGCAGCGGGAAACGGCTTCAGCACTGAACTTGTTTTTGGCTGTGGAGTTTTGAGTGCCTTGAGTTAGGAGCTCCATGTGAGTTTAGTGTGGGTGCTCAACCTGCTTGATTCCATCCCACTGGGCTCAATGGGCATTGGACCGGAAGTGACCAAACAGGGTTTCCTAGATAGCTGCTAGCACAGCTGATGGTATGTGAAGTTCATGAGGCAGGTGGAGTTGTTTTTGCACTGGAAGAGCTGTGCTGCTGCTTCGGGCAGTTGCCATTCACCACCGCCCTGAGTTCCCTAGGTGTCATATCCACTTTCAGACATATGTGGTGCCAGAGCACTTGGTTTCCATGGCAGCGGGAAATGGCTTGGGCGCTGAACTTGTGTTTGGCTGTGGAGTTTTGAGCACCTTGAGTTAGGAGCTCTATGTTAGTTTAGTGTGGGTGCTCCACCTGCTTGATTCCATCCCACTGGGCTCAATGGGCATTGGACCGGAAGTGACCAAACAGGGTTTCCTAGATAGCTGCTAGCACAGCTGATGGTATGTGAAGTGAATGAGGCAGGTGGAGTTGTTTTGGCACTGGAGGAGTGTGCTGCTGCTTCGGGCAGTTGCCATTCACCACCGCCCTGAGTTCCCTAGTTGTCATATCCACTTTCAGACATATGTGGTGCCAGAGCACTTGGTTTCCATGGCAGCGGGAAATGGCTTTTGCACTGAACTTGTGTTTGGCTGTGGAGTTTTGAGTGCCTTGAGTGAGGAGCTCCATGTTAGTTTAGTGTGGGTGCTCAACCTGCTTGATTCCATCCCACTGGGCTCAATGGCCATTGACCACAAGTGACCAAACAGGGTTTCCTAGATGGCTGCTAGCACAGCTGATGGTATGTGAAGTGAATGAGGCAGGTGGAGTTGTTTTGGCACTGGAAGAGCTGTGCTGCTGCTTCGGGCAGTTTCCATTCACCACCGCCCTGAGTTCCCTAGGTGTCATATCCACTTTCAGACATATGTGGTGCCAGAGCACTTGGTTTCCATGGCAGCGGGAAATGGCTTTTGCACTGAACTTGTGTTTGGCTGTTCAGTTTTGAGCGCCTTGAGTGAAGAACTCCATGTTAGTTTAGTGTGGGTGCTCAACCTGCTTGATTCCATCCCACTGGGCTCAATGGCCATTGGACCGGAAGTGACCAAACTGGGTTTCCTAGATAGCTGCTAGCACAGCTGATGGTATGTGAAGTTAATGAGGCAGGTGGAGTTGTTTTGGCACTGGAAGAGCTGTGCTGCTGCTTCGGGCAGTTGCCATTCACCACCGCCCTGAGTTCCCTAGGTTTCATACCCACTTTCAGACATATGTGGTGCCAGAGCACTTGGTTTCCATGGCAGCGGGAAATGGCTTTTGCACTGAACTTGTGTTTGGCTGTGGAGTTTTGAGCGCCTTGAGTTAGGAGCTCCATGTTAGTTTAGTGTGGGTGCTCAACCTGCTTGATTCCATCCCACTGGGCTCAATGGGCATTGGACCGGAAGTGACGAAACAGAGTTTCCTAGATGGCTGCTAGCACAGCTGATGGTATGTGAAGTTCATGAGGCAGGTGGAGTTGTTTTTTCACTGGAAGAGCTGTGCTGCTGCTTCGGGCAGTTGCCATTCACCACCGCCCTGAGTTCCCTAGGTGTCATATCCACTTTCAGACATATGTGGTGCCAGAGCACTTGGTTTCCATGGCAGCGGGAAATGGCTTTTGCACTGAACTTGTGCTTGGCTGTGGAGTTTTGAGCGCCTTGAGTGAGGAGCTCCAGGTGAGTTTTGTGTGGGTGCTCAACCTGCTTGATTCCATCCCACTGGGCTCAAAGGGCATTGGACAGGAAGTGACCAATCAGGGTTTCCTAGATAGCTGCTACCACAGCTGATGGTATGTGAAGTGAATGATGCAGGTGGAGTTGTTTTGGCACTGGAAGAGCTATGCTGCTGCTTCGGGCAGTTGCCATTCACCACCGCCCTGAGTTCCCTAGTTGTCTAATCCACTTTCAGACATATGTGGTGCCAGGGCACTTGGTTTCCATGGCAGCGGGAAATGGCTTGGGCGCTGAACTTGTGTTTGGCTGTGGAGTTTTGAGCGCCTTGAGTGAGGAGCTCTATGTTAGTTTAGTGTGGGTGCTCCACCTGCTTGATTCCATCCCACTGGGCTCAATGGGCATTGGACCGGAAGTGACCAAACAGGGTTTCCTAGAACGCTGCTAGCACAGCTGATGGTATGTGAAGTGAATGAGGCAAGTGGAGTTGTTTTGGCAGTGGAGGAGCTGTGCTGCTGCTTCGGACATTTGCCATTCACCACCGCCCTGAGTTCCCTAGGTGTCATATCCACTTTCAGACATATGTGCTGCCAGAGCACTTGGTTTCCATGGCAGCGGGAAATGGCTTCAGCACTGAACTTGTGCTTGGCTGTATAGTTTTGAGCGCCTTGAGTGAGGAGCTCCATGTTAGTTTAGTGTGGATGCTCAACCTGCTTCATCTCAACCCACTGGGTTCAATGGGCATTGGACCGGATGTGACCAAACAGGGTTTCCTTGATAGCTGCTAGCACAGCTGATGGTATGTGAAGTTGATGAGGCAGGTGGAGTTGTTTTGGCACTGGAAGAGCTGTGCTGCTGCTTCGGGCAGTTGCCATTCACCACCGCCCTGAGATCCCTAGGTGTCATATCCACTTTGAGACATATATGGTGCCAGAGCACTTGGTTTCCATGGCAGTGGGAAATGGCTTTTGCACTGAACTTGTGTTTGGCTTGGAGTTTTGAGCGCCTTGAGTGAGGAGCTCCATGTTAGTTTAGTGTGGGTGCTCAACCTGCTTGATTCCATCCCACTGGGCTCAATGGCCATTGACCACAAGTGACCAAACAGGGTTTCCTAGATAGCTGCTAGCACAGCTGATGGTATGTGAAGTTCATGAGGCAGGTGGAGTTGTTTTTTCACTGGAAGAGCTGTGCTGCTGCTTCGGGCAGTTGCCATTCACCACTGCCGTGAGTTCCCTAGGTGTCATATCCACTTTCAGACATATGTGCTGCCAGAACACTTGGTTTCCATGGCAGCGGGAAACGGCTTCAGCACTGAAATTGTTTTTGGCTGTGGAGTTTTGAGTGCCTGGAGTGATGGACTCCATGTGAGTTTAGTGTGGGTGCTCCACCTGCTTGATTCCATCCCACTGGGCTCAATGGGCATTGGACCGGAAGTGACCAAACAGGGTTTCCTAGATGGCTGCTAGCACAGCTGATGGTATGTGAAGTGAATGAGGCAGGTGGAGTTGTTTTGGAACTGGAAGAGCTGTGCTGCTGCTTCGGGCAGTTGCCATTCACCACCGCCCTGAGTTCCCTAGGTGTCATATCCACTTTCAGACATATGTGGTGCCAGAGCACTTGGTTTCTATGGCAGCGGGAAATGGCTTTTGCACTGAACTTGTGCTTGGCTGTGGAGTTTTGAGCGCCTTTAGTGAGGAGCTCCATGTTAGTTTTGTGTGGGTGCTCAACTTGCTTGATTCCATCAAACTCGGTTCAATGGTATTTGGACAGGAAATGACGAAACAGGGTTTCCTAGATAACTGGTAGCACAGCTGATGGTATGTGAAGTTCATGAGGCAGGTGGAGTTGTTTTGGCACTGGAGGAGAGTGCTGCTGCTTCGGGCATTTGCCATTCACCACCGCCCTGAGTTCCCTAGGTGTCATATCCACTTTCAGACATATGTGGTGCCAGAGCACTTGGTTTCCATGGCAGCGGGAAATGGCTTTTGCACTGAATTTGTGTTTGGCTGTGGAGTTTTGAGTGCCTGGAGTGAGGAGCTCGATGCTGGTTTAGTGTGGGTGCTCAACCTGCTTGATTCCATCCCACTGGGCTCAATGGGCATTGGACCGGAAGTGACCAAACAGGGTTTCCTAGATGGCTGCTAGCACAGCTGATGGTATGTGAAGTGAATGAGGCAGGTGGAGTTGTTTTGGCACTGGAAGAGCTGTGCTGCTGCTTCGGGCAGTTGCCATTCACCACCGCCCTGAGTTCCCTAGTTGTCATATCCACTTTCAGACATATGTGGTGCCAGAGCACTTGGTTTCCATGGCAGCGGGAAATGGCTTGGGCGCTGAACTTGTGTTTGGCTGTGGAGTTTTGAGTGCCTGGAGTTAGGAGCTCCATGTGAGTTTAGTGTGGGTGCTCCACCTGCTTGATTCCATCCCACTGGGCTCAATGGGCATTGGACCGGAAGTGACCAAACAGGGTTTCCTAGATAGCTGCTAGCACAGCTGATGGTATGTGAAGTGAATGAGGCAGGTGGAGTTGTTTTGGAACTGGAAGAGCTGTGCTGCTGCTTCGGGCAGTTGCCATTCACCACCGCCCTGAGTTCCCTAGTTGTCTCATCCACTTTCAGACATATGTGGTGCCAGAGCACTTGGTTTCCATGGCAGCGGGAAATGGCTTGGGCGCTGAACTTGTGTTTGGCTGTGGAGTTTTGAGCGCCTTTAGTGAGGAGCTCCATGTTAGTTTAGTGTGGGTGCTCAACCTGCTTGATTCCATCCCACTGGGCTCAATGGTATTTGGACAGGAAGTGACGAAACAGGGTTTCCTAGATAACTGGTAGCACAGCTGATGGTATGTGAAGTGAATGAGGCAGGTGGAGTTGTTTTGGCACTGGAAGAGCTGTGCTGCTGCTTCGGGCAGTTGCCATTCACCACCGCCGTGAGTTCCCTAGGTGTCATATCCACTTTCAGACATATGTGCTGCCAGAACACTTGGTTTCCATGGCAGCGGGAAACGGCTTCAGCACTGAACTTGTTTTTGGCTGTGGAGTTTTGAGTGCCTGGAGTTAGGAGCTCCATGTTAGTTTAGTGTGGGTGCTCCACCTGCTTGATTCCATCCCACTGGGCTCAATGGCCATTGGACCGGAAGTGACCAAACAGAGTTTCCTAGATAGCTGCTAGCACAGCTGATGGTATGTGAAGTGAATGAGGCAGGTGGAGTTGTTTTGGCACTGGAAGAGCTGTGCTGCTGCTTCGGGCAGTTGCCATTCACCACCGCCCTGAGTTCCCTAGTTGTCTCATCCACTTTCAGACATATGTGGTGCCAGAGCACTTGGTTTCCATGGCAGCGGGAAATGGCTTGGGCGCTGAACTTGTGTTTGGCTGTGGAGTTTTGAGCGCCTTTAGTGAGGAGCTCCATGTTAGTTTAGTGTGGGTGCTCAACCTGCTTGATTCCATCCCACTGGGCTCAATGGTATTTGGACAGGAAGTGACGAAACAGGGTTTCCTAGATAACTGGTAGCACAGCTGATGGTATGTGAAGTTCATGAGGCAGGTGGAGTTGTTTTGGCACTGGAGGAGAGTGCTGCTGCTTCGGGCATTTGCCATTCACCACCGCCCTGAGTTCCCTAGGTGTCATATCCACTTTCAGACATATGTGGTGCCAGAGCACTTGGTTTCCATGGAAGCGGGAAACGGCTTCAGCACTGAACTTGTGCTTGGCTGTGGAGTTTTGAGCGCCTTGAGTCAGGAGCTCCATGTTAGTTTAGTGTGGGTGCTCAACCTGCTTGATTCCATCCCACTGGGCTCAATGGGCATTGGACCGGAAGTGACCAAACAGGGTTTCCTTGATAGCTGCTAGCACAGCTGATGGTATGTGAAGTTCATGAGGCAGGTGGAGTTGTTTTGGCACTGGAAGAGCTGTGCTGCTGCTTCGGGCAGTTGCCATTCACCACCGCCCTGAGTTCCCTAGTTGTCATATCCACTTTCAGACATATGTGGTGCCAGAGCACTTGGTTTCCATGGCAGCGGGAAATAGCTTGGGCGCTGAACTTGCGTTTGGCTTTGGAGTTTTGAGCGCCTTGAGTGAGGAGCTCCATGTTAGTTTAGTGTGGGTGCTCCACCTGCTTGATTCCATCCCACTGGGCTCAATGGGCATTGGACCGGAAGTGACCAAACAAGGTTTCCTAGATAGCTGCTAGCACAGCTGATGGTATGTGAAGTGAATGAGGCAGGTGGAGTTGTTTTGGCCCTGGAAGAGCTGTGCTACTGCTTCAGGCAGTTTCTATTCACCACCGCCCTGAGTTCCCTAGGTGTCATATCCACTTTCAGACATATGTGGTGCCAGAGCACTTGGTTTCCATGGCAGCGGGAAATGGCTTGGTCGATGAACTTGTGTTTGGCTGTGGAGTTTTGAGTGCCTTTAGTGAGGAGCTCCCTGTGAGTTTAGTGTTTGTGATCAACCTGCTTGATTCCATCCCACAGGACTCAATGGGCATTGGACCGGAAGTGACCAAACAGGGTTTCCTAGATAGCTGCTAGCACAGTTGATGGTATGTGAAGTTCATGAGGCAGATGGAGTTGTTTTGGCACTGGAAGAGCTGTGCTGCTGCTTCGGGCATTTGCCATTCACCACCGCCCTGAGTTCCCTAGGTGTCATATCCACTTTCAGACATATGTGGTGCCAGAGCACTTGGTTTCCATGGCAGCGGGAAATGGCTTGGGCACTGAACTTGTGTTTGGCTGTGGAGTTTTGAGTGCCTTGAGTTAGGAGCTCCATGTTAGTTTAGTGTGGGTGCTCAACCTGCTTGATTCCATCCCACTGGGCTCAATGGGCATTGGACCGGAAGTGACCAAACAGGGTTTCCTTGATAGCTGCTAGCACAGCTGATGGTATGTGAATTGAATGAGGCAGGTGGAGTTGTTTTGGCACTGGAAGAGCTGTGCTGCTGCTTCGGGCAGTTGCCATTCACCAATGCCGTGAGTTCCCTAGGTGTCATATCCACTTTCAGACATATGTGGTGCCAGAGCACTTGGTTTCCATGGCAGCGGGAAATCGCTTGGGCACTGAACTTGTGTTTGGCTTTGGAGATTTGAGCGCCTTGAGTGAGGAGCTCCATGTTAGTTTAGTGTGGGTGCTCCACCTGCTTGATTCCATCCCACTGGGCTCAATGGCCATTGGACCGGAAGTGACCAAACAGTTTCCTAGATAGCTGCTAGCACAGCTGATGGTATGTGAAGTGAATGAGGCAGGTGGAGTTGTTTTGGCACTGGAGGAGTGTGCTGTTGCTTCGGGCAGTTGCCATTCACCACCGCCCTGAGTTCCCTAGGTGTCATATCCACTTTCAGACATATGTGGTGCCAGAGCACTTGGTTTCCATGGCAGCGGGAAATGGCTTTTGCACTGAACTTGTGTTTGGCTGTGGAGTTTTGATTGCCTTGAGTGAGGAGCTCCATGTTAGTTTAGTGTGGATGCTCAACCTGCTTGATTCCATCCCACTGGGCTCAATGGGCATTGGACCGGAAGTGACCAAACAGGGTTTCCTAGATGGCTGCTAGCACAGCTGATGGTATGTGAAGTGAATGAGGCAGGTGGAGTTGTTTTGGCACTGGAGGAGTGTGCTGCTGCTTCGGGCAGTTGCCATTCACCACCGCCCTGAGTTCCCTAGGTGTCATATCCACTTTCAGACATATGTGCTGCCAGAACACTTGATTTCCATGGCAGCGGGAAACGGCTTCAGCACTGAACTTGTGTTTGGCTGTGGAGTTTTGAGTGCCTGGAGTGACGGACTCCATGTTAGTTTAGTGTGGGTTCTCAACCTGCTTGATTCCATCCCGCAGGACTCAATGGGCATTGGACCGGAAGTGACCAAACAGGGTTTCCTAGATAGCTGCTAGCACAGCTGATGGTATGTGAAGTGAATGAGGCAGGTGGAGTTGTTTTTGCACTGGAAGAGCTGTGCTGCTGCTTCGGGCAGTTGCCATACTCCACCGCCGTGAGTTCCCTAGGTGTCATATCCACTTTCAGACATATGTGGTGCCAGAGCACTTGGTTTCCATGGCAGCGGGAAATCGCTCGGGCGCTGAACTTGTGTTTGGCTGTGGAGTTTTGAGCGCCTTTAGTGAGGAGCTCCCTGTGAGTTTAGTGTTTGTGCTCAACCTGCTTGATTCCATCCCACAGGACTCATTGGGCATTGGACCGGAAGTGACCAAACAGGGTTTCCTAGATAGCTGCTAGCACAGCTGATGGTATGTGAAGTTCATGAGGCAGGTGGAGTTGTTTTGGCACTGGAAGAGCTGTGCTGCTGCTTCGGGCAGTTGCCATTCACCACCGCCCTGAGTTCCCTAGGTGTCATATCCACTTTCAGACATATGTGGTGCCAGAGCACTTGGTTTCCATGGCAGCGGGAAATGGCTTGGGCGCTGAAGTTGTGTTTGGCTTTGGAGATTTGAGCACCTTGAGTGAGGAGCTCCATGTTAGTTTAGTGTGGGTGCTCAACCTGCTTGATTCCATCCCACTGGGCTCAATGGGCATTGGACCGGAAGTGACCCAACAGGGTTTCCTAGATAGCTGCTAGCACAGCCGATGGTATGTGAAGTGAATGAGGCAGGTGGAGTTGTTTTGGCACTGGAGGAGCTGTGCTGCTGCTTCGGGCAGTTGCCATTCACCAACTCACTGATCCCTATGTGTCATATCCACCTTCAGACATATGTGCTGCCAGAACACTTGGTTTCCATGGCAGCGGGAAATGGCTTGGGCGCTGAACTTGTGTTTGGCTGTGGAGTTTTGAGCGCCTTTAGTGAGGAGCTCCATGTTAGTTTAGTGTGGGTGCTCAACCTGCTTGATTCCATCCCACTGGGCTCAATGGTATTTGGACAGGAAGTGACGAAACAGGGTTTTCTAGATAACTGGTAGCACAGCTGATGGTATGTGAAGTTCATGAGGCAGGTGGAGTTGTTTTGGCACTGGAGGAGAGTGCTGCTGCTTCGGGCATTTGCCATTCACCACCGCCCTGAGTTCCCTAGGTGTCATATCCACTTTCAGACATATGTGGTGCCAGAGCACTTGGTTTCCATGGCAGCGGGAAACAGATTCAGCACTGAACTTGTGCTTGAATGTGGGGTTTTGATCGCCTTTAGTGAGGAGCTCCATGTTAGTTTAGTGTGGGTGCTCAACCTGCTTGATTCCATCCCACTGGGCTCAATGGGCATTGGACCGGAAGTGACCAAACAGGGTTTCCTAGATGGCTGCTAGCACAGCTGATGGTATGTGAAGTGAATGAGGCAGGTGGAGTTGTTTTGGCACTGGAAGAGCTGTGCTGCTGCTTCGGGCAGTTGCCATACACCACCGCCCTGAGTTCCCTAGGTGTCATATCCACTTTCAGACATATGTGGTGCCAGAGCACTTGGTTTCCATGGCAGCGGGAAATGGCTTGGGCACTGAACTTGTGCTTGGCTGTGGAGTTTTGAGTGCCTTGAGTTAGGAGCTCCATGTGAGTTTAGTGTGGGTGCTCCACCTGCTTGATTCCATCCCACTGGGCTCAATGGGCATTGGACCGGAAGTGACCAAACAGGGTTTCCTAGAACGCTGCTAGCACAGCTGATGGTATGTGAAGTGAATGAGGCAGGTGAACTTGTTTTGGCACTGGAAGAGCTGTGCTGCTGCTACGGGCAGTTGCCATTCACCACCGCCCTGAGTTCCCTAGGTGTCATATCCACTTTCAGACATATGTGGTGCAAGAGCACTTGGTTTCCATGGCAGCGGGAAATGGCTTGGGCGCTGAACTTGTGTTTGGCTTTGGAGATTTGAGTGCCTTGAGTGAGGAGCTCCATGTTAGTTTAGTGTGGGTGCTCCACCTGCTTGATTCCATCCCACTGGGCTCAATGGGCATTGGACCGGAAGTGACCAAACAGGGTTTCCTAGATAGCTGCTAGCACAGCTGATGGTATGTGAAGTTCATGTGGCAGGTGGAGTTGTTTTGGCACTGGAGGAGCTGTGCTGCTGCTTCGGGCAGTTACCATTCACCAACTCACTGACCCCTAGTTGTCCAATCCACTTTCAGACATATGTGGTGCCGGAGCACTTGGTTTCCATGGCAGAGGGAAATGGCTTCAGCACTGAACTTGTGCTTGGCTGTGGAGTTTTGAGCGCCTTGAGTGAGGAGCTCCATGTGAGTTTAGTGTGGGTGCTCAACCTGCTTGATTCCATCCCACTGGGCTCAATGGGCATTGGACCGGAAGTGACCAAACAGGGTTTCCTAGAACGCTGCTAGCACAGCTGATGGTATGTGAAGTGAATGAGGCAGGTGGAGTTGTTTTGGCACTGGAGGAGCTGTGCTGTTGCTTCGGGCAGTTGCCATTCACCACCGCCCTAAGTTTCCTAGTTGTCATATCCACTTTCAGACATATGTGGTGCAAGAGCACTTGGTTTCCATGGCAGCGGGAAATGGCTTGTGCGCTGAACTTGTGTTTGGCTTTGCAGTTTTGAGTGCCTTGAGTTAGGAGCTCCATGTGAGTTTAGTGTGGGTGCTCAACCTGCTTGATTCCATCCCACTGGGCTCAATGGGCATTGGACCCGAAGTGACCAAACAGGGTTTCCTAGAACGCTGCTAGCACAGCTGATGGTATGTGAAGTTCATGAGGCAGGTGGAGTTGCTTTGGCACTGGAAGAGCTGTGCTGCTGCTTGGATCAGTTGCCATTCACCACCGCCCTGTGTTTCCTAGTTGTCCAATTTACTTTCAGACATATGTGGTGCCAGAGCACTTGGTTTCCATGGCAGCGGGAAATGGCTTTGACGCTGAACTTGTGCTTGGCTGTGGAGTTTTGAGTGCCTTGAGTGAGGAGCTCCATGTTAGTTTAGTGTGGGTGCTCCACCTGCTTGATTCCATCCCACTGGGCTCAATGTCCATTGGACCGGAAGTGACCAAACAGGGTTTCCTAGATAGCTGCTAGCACAGCTGATGGTATGTGAAGTGAATGAGGCAGGTGGAGTTGTTTTGGCACTGGAAGAGCTGTGCTGCTGCTTCGGGCTGTTGCCATTCACCACCGCCCTGAATTCCCTAGGTGTCATATCCACTTTCAGACATATGTGGTGCCAGAGCACTTGGTTTCCATGGCAGTAGGAAATGGCTTTTGCACTGAACTTGTGTTTGGCTGTGGAGTTTTGAGTGCCTTGAGTGAGGAGCTCCATGTTAGTTTAGTGTGGGTGCTCAACCTGCTTGATTCCATCCCACTGGGCTCAATGGGCATTGGACCGGAAGTGACCAAACAGGGTTTCCTAGTACGCTGCTAGCACAGCTGATGGTATGTGAAGTTCATGTGGCAGGTGGAGTTGTTTTGGCACTGGAAGAGCTGTGCTGCTGCTTCAGGCAGTTGCCATTCACCACCGCCCTGAGTTCCCTAGGTGTCATATCCACTTTCAGACATATGTGGTGCCAGAGCACTTGGTTTCCATGGCAGCGGGAAATGGCTTGGGCACTGAACTTGTGTTTGGCTGTGGAGTTTTGAGTGCCTTGAGTTAGGAGCTGCATGTGAGTTTAGTGTGGGTGCTCAACCTGCTTGATTCCATCCCACTGGGCTCAAAGGGCATTGGACCGGAAGTGACCAAACAGGGTTTCCTAGAACGCTGCTAGCACAGCTGATGGTATGTGAAGTGAATGAGGCAGGTGGAGTTGTTTTGGCACTGGAGGAGCTGTGCTGCTGCTTCGGGCAGTTGCCATTCACCACCGCCCTGAGTTTCCTAGTTGTCATATCCACTTTCAGACATATGTGGTGCAAGAGCACTTGGTTTCCATGGCAGCGGGAAATGGCTTGTGCGCTGAACTTGTGTTTGGCTTTGCAGTTTTGAGTGCCTTGAGTTAGGAGCTGCATGTGAGTTTAGTGTGGGTGCTCAACCTGCTTGATTCCATCCCACTGGGCTCAATGGTATTTGGACAGGAAGTGACGAAACAGGGTTTCCTAGATAACTGGTAGCACAGCTGATGGTATGTGAAGTTCATGAGGCAGGTGGAGTTGTTTTGGCACTGGAGGAGAGTGCTGCTGCTTCGGGCATTTGCCATTCACCACCGCCGTGAGTTCCCTAGGTGTCATATCCACTTTCAGACATATGTGGTGCCAGAGCACTTGGTTTCCATGGCAGCGGGAAATGGCTTTTGCACTGAACTTGTGTTTGGCTGTGGAGTTTTGAGTGCCTTGAGTTAGGAGCTCCATGTGAGTTTAGTGTGGGTGCTCAACCTGCTTGATTCCATCCCACTGGGCTCAAAGGGCATTGGACCGGAAGTGACCAAACAGGGTTTCCTTGATAGCTGCTAGCACAGCTGATGGTATGTGAAGTGAATGAGGCAGGTGAAGTTGTTTTGGCACTGGAAGAGCTGTGCTGCTGCTACGGGCAGTTGCCATTCACCACCGCCCTGAGTTCCCTAGGTGTCATATCCACTTTCAGACATATGTGGTGCCAGAGCACTTGGTTTCCATGGCAGCGGGAAATGGCTTGGGCGCTGAACTTGTGTTTGGCTTTGAAGATTTGAGAGCCTTGAGTGAGGAGCTCCATGTTAGTTTAGTGTGGGTGCTCCACCTGCTTGATTCCATCCCACTGGGCTCAATGGCCATTCGACCGGAAGTGACCAAACAGGGTTTCCTAGATAGCTGCTAGCACAGCTGATGGTATGTGAAATGAATGAGGCAGGTGGAGTTGTTTTGGCACTGGAGGAGCTGTGCTGCTGCTTTGGGCAGTTACCATTCACCAACTCACTGACCCCTAGTTGTCCAATCCACTTTCAGACATATGTGGTGCCGGAGCACTTGGTTTCCATGGCAGTAGGAAATGGCTTTTGCACTGAACTTGTGTTTGGCTGTGGAGTTTTGAGTGCCTGGAGTGACGGACTCCATGTTAGTTTAGTGTGGGTTCTCAACCTGGTTGATTCCATCCCGCAGGACTCAATGGGCATTGGACCGGAAGTGACCAAACAGGGTTTCCTAGATAGCTGCTAGCACAGCTGATGGTATGTGAAGTGAATGAGGCAGGTGGAGTTGTTTTTGCACTGGAAGAGCTGTGCTGCTGCTTCGGGCAGTTGCCATACTCCACCGCCGTGAGTTCCCTAGGTGTCATATCCACTTTCAGACATATGTGGTGCCAGAGCACTTGGTTTCCATGGCAGCGGGAAATCGCTCGGGCGCTGAACTTGTGTTTGGCTGTGGAGTTTTGAGCGCCTTTAGTGAGGAGCTCCCTGTGAGTTTAGTGTTTGTGCTCAACCTGCTTGATTCCATCCCACAGGACTCATTGGGCATTGGACCGGAAGTGACCAAACAGGGTTTCCTAGATAGCTGCTAGCACAGCTGATGGTATGTGAAGTTCATGAGGCAGGTGGAGTTGTTTTGGCACTGGAAGAGCTGTGCTGCTGCTTCGGGCAGTTGCCATTCACCACCGCCCTGAGTTCCCTAGGTGTCTTATCCACTTTCAGACATATGTGGTGCCAGAGCACTTGGTTTCCATGGCAGCGGGAAATGGCTTGGGCGCTGAAGTTGTGTTTGGCTTTGGAGATTTGAGCACCTTGAGTGAGGAGCTCCATGTTAGTTTAGTGTGGGTGCTCAACCTGCTTGATTCCATCCCACTGGGCTCAATGGGCATTGGACCGGAAGTGACCCAACAGGGTTTCCTAGATAGCTGCTAGCACAGCCGATGGTATGTGAAGTGAATGAGGCAGGTGGAGTTGTTTTGGCACTGGAGGAGCTGTGCTGCTGCTTCGGGCAGTTGCCATTCACCAACTCACTGATCCCTATGTGTCATATCCACCTTCAGACATATGTGCTGCCAGAACACTTGGTTTCCATGGCAGCGGGAAATGGCTTGGGCGCTGAACTTGTGTTTGGCTGTGGAGTTTTGAGCGCCTTTAGTGAGGAGCTCCATGTTAGTTTAGTGTGGGTGCTGAACCTGCTTGATTCCATCCCACTGGGCTCAATGGTATTTGGACAGGAAGTGACGAAACAGGGTTTTCTAGATAACTGGTAGCACAGCTGATGGTATGTGAAGTTCATGAGGCAGGTGGAGTTGTTTTGGCACTGGAGGAGAGTGCTGCTGCTTCGGGCATTTGCCATTCACCACCGCCCTGAGTTCCCTAGGTGTCATATCCACTTTCAGACATATGTGGTGCCAGAGCACTTGGTTTCCATGGCAGCGGGAAACGGATTCAGCACTGAACTTGTGCTTGGCTGTGGGGTTTTGATCGCCTTTAGTGAGGAGCTCCATGTTAGTTTAGTGTGGGTGCTCAACCTGCTTGATTCCATCCCACTGGGCTCAATGGGCATTGGACCGGAAGTGACCAAACAGGGTTTCCTAGATGGCTGCTAGCACAGCTGATGGTATGTGAAGTGAATGAGGCAGGTGGAGTTGTTTTGGCACTGGAAGAGCTGTGCTGCTGCTTCGGGCAGTTGCCATACACCACCGCCCTGAGTTCCCTAGGTGTCATATCCACTTTCAGACATATGTGGTGCCAGAGCACTTGGTTTCCATGGCAGCGGGAAATGGCTTGGGCACTGAACTTGTGCTTGGCTGTGGAGTTTTGAGTGCCTTGAGTTAGGAGCTCCATGTGAGTTTAGTGTGGGTGCTCCACCTGCTTGATTCCATCCCACTGGGCTCAATGGGCATTGGACCGGAAGTGACCAAACAGGGTTTCCTAGAACGCTGCTAGCACAGCTGATGGTATGTGAAGTGAATGAGGCAGGTGAACTTGTTTTGGCACTGGAAGAGCTGTGCTGCTGCTACGGGCAGTTGCCATTCACCACCGCCCTGAGTTCCCTAGGTGTCATATCCACTTTCAGACATATGTGGTGCAAGAGCACTTGGTTTCCATGGCAGCGGGAAATGGCTTGGGCGCTGAACTTGTGTTTGGCTTTGGAGATTTGAGTGCCTTGAGTGAGGAGCTCCATGTTAGTTTAGTGTGGGTGCTCCACCTGCTTGATTCCATCCCACTGGGCTCAATGGGCATTGGACCGGAAGTGACCAAACAGGGTTTCCTAGATAGCTGCTAGCACAGCTGATGGTATGTGAAGTTCATGTGGCAGGTGGAGTTGTTTTGGCACTGGAGGAGCTGTGCTGCTGCTTCGGGCAGTTACCATTCACCAACTCACTGACCCCTAGTTGTCCAATCCACTTTCAGACATATGTGGTGCCGGAGCACTTGGTTTCCATGGCAGAGGGAAATGGCTTCAGCACTGAACTTGTGCTTGGCTGTGGAGTTTTGAGCGCCTTGAGTGAGGAGCTCCATGTGAGTTTAGTGTGGGTGCTCAACCTGCTTGATTCCATCCCACTGGGCTCAATGGGCATTGGACCGGAAGTGACCAAACAGGGTTTCCTAGAACGCTGCTAGCACAGCTGATGGTATGTGAAGTGAATGAGGCAGGTGGAGTTGTTTTGGCACTGGAGGAGCTGTGCTGTTGCTTCGGGCAGTTGCCATTCACCACCGCCCTAAGTTTCCTAGTTGTCATATCCACTTTCAGACATATGTGGTGCAAGAGCACTTGGTTTCCATGGCAGCGGGAAATGGCTTGTGCGCTGAACTTGTGTTTGGCTGTGGAGTTTTGAGTGCCTTGAGTTAGGAGCTGCATGTGAGTTTAGTGTGGGTGCTCAACCTGCTTGATTCCATCCCACTGGGCTCAATGGGCATTGGACCGGAAGTGACCAAACAGGGTTTCCTAGAACGCTGCTAGCACAGCTGATGGTATGTGAAGTTCATGAGGCAGGTGGAGTTGCTTTGGCACTGGAAGAGCTGTGCTGCTGCTTGGATCAGTTGCCATTCACCACCGCCCTGTGTTTCCTAGTTGTCCAATTTACTTTCAGACATATGTGGTGCCAGAGCACTTGGTTTCCATGGCAGCGGGAAATGGCTTTGACGCTGAACTTGTGCTTGGCTGTGGAGTTTTGAGTGCCTTGAGTGAGGAGCTCCATGTTAGTTTAGTGTGGGTGCTCCACCTGCTTGATTCCATCCCACTGGGCTCAATGTCCATTGGACCGGAAGTGACCAAACAGGGTTTCCTAGATAGCTGCTAGCACAGCTGATGGTATGTGAAGTGAATGAGGCAGGTGGAGTTGTTTTGGCACTGGAAGAGCTGTGCTGCTGCTTCGGGCAGTTGCCATTCACCACCGCCCTGAATTCCCTAGGTGTCATATCCACTTTCAGACATATGTGGTGCCAGAGCACTTGGTTTCCATGGCAGTAGGAAATGGCTTTTGCACTGAACTTGTGTTTGGCTGTGGAGTTTTGAGTGCCTTGAGTGAGGAGCTCCATGTTAGTTTAGTGTGGGTGCTCAACCTGCTTGATTCCATCCCACTGGGCTCAATGGGCATTGGACCGGAAGTGACCAAACAGGGTTTCCTAGATAGCTGCTAGCACAGCTGATGGTATGTGAAGTTCATGTGGCAGGTGGAGTTGTTTTGGCACTGGAAGAGCTGTGCTGCTGCTTCAGGCAGTTGCCATTCACCACCGCCCTGAGTTCCCTAGGTGTCATATCCACTTTCAGACATATGTGGTGCCAGAGCACTTGGTTTCCATGGCAGCGGGAAATGGCTTGGGCACTGAACTTGTGTTTGGCTGTGGAGTTTTGAGTGCCTTGAGTTAGGAGCTGCATGTGAGTTTAGTGTGGGTGCTCAACCTGCTTGATTCCATCCCACTGGGCTCAAAGGGCATTGGACCGGAAGTGACCAAACAGGGTTTCCTAGAACGCTGCTAGCACAGCTGATGGTATGTGAAGTTCATGAGGCAGGTGGAGTTGTTTTGGCACTGGAGGAGCTGTGCTGCTGCTTCGGGCAGTTGCCATTCACCACCGCCCTGAGTTTCCTAGTTGTCATATCCACTTTCAGACATATGTGGTGCAAGAGCACTTGGTTTCCATGGCAGCGGGAAATGGCTTGTGCGCTGAACTTGTGTTTGGCTTTGCAGTTTTGAGTGCCTTGAGTTAGGAGCTGCATGTGAGTTTAGTGTGGGTGCTCAACCTGCTTGATTCCATCCCACTGGGCTCAATGGTATTTGGACAGGAAGTGACGAAACAGGGTTTCCTAGATAACTGGTAGCACAGCTGATGGTATGTGAAGTTCATGAGGCAGGTGGAGTTGTTTTGGCACTGGAGGAGAGTGCTGCTGCTTCGGGCATTTGCCATTCACCACCGCCGTGAGTTCCCTAGGTGTCATATCCACTTTCAGACATATGTGGTGCCAGAGCACTTGGTTTCCATGGCAGCGGGAAATGGCTTTTGCACTGAACTTGTGTTTGGCTGTGGAGTTTTGAGTGCCTTGAGTTAGGAGCTCCATGTGAGTTTAGTGTGGGTGCTCAACCTGCTTGATTCCATCCCACTGGGCTCAAAGGGCATTGGACCGGAAGTGACCAAACAGGGTTTCCTTGATAGCTGCTAGCACAGCTGATGGTATGTGAAGTGAATGAGGCAGGTGAAGTTGTTTTGGCACTGGAAGAGCTGTGCTGCTGCTACGGGCAGTTGCCATTCACCACCGCCCTGAGTTCCCTAGGTGTCATATCCACTTTCAGACATATGTGGTGCCAGAGCACTTGGTTTCCATGGCAGCGGGAAATGGCTTGGGCGCTGAACTTGTGTTTGGCTTTGAAGATTTGAGAGCCTTGAGTGAGGAGCTCCATGTTAGTTTAGTGTGGGTGCTCCACCTGCTTGATTCCATCCCACTGGGCTCAATGGCCATTCGACCGGAAGTGACCAAACAGGGTTTCCTAGATAGCTGCTAGCACAGCTGATGGTATGTGAAATGAATGAGGCAGGTGGAGTTGTTTTGGCACTGGAGGAGCTGTGCTGCTGCTTTGGGCAGTTACCATTCACCAACTCACTGACCCCTAGTTGTCCAATCCACTTTCAGACATATGTGGTGCCGGAGCACTTGGTTTCCATGGCAGTAGGAAATGGCTTTTGCACTGAACTTGTGTTTGGCTGTGGAGTTTTGAGTGCCTTGAGTGAGGAGCTCCATGTTAGTTTAGTGTGGGTGCTCAACCTGCTTGATTCCATCCCACTGGGCTCAATGGCCATTGGACCGGAAGTGACCAAACAGGGTTTCCTAGATAGCTGCTAGCACAGCTGATGGTATGTGAAGTTCATGTGGCAGGTGGAGTTGTTTTGGCACTGGAAGAGCTGTGCTGCTGCTTCGGGCAGTTGCCATTCACCACCGCCCTGAGTTCCCTAGGTGTCATATCCAATTTCAGACATATGTGCTGCCAGAGCACTTGGTTTCCATGGCAGCGGGAAATGGCTTGGGCACTGAACTTGTGTTTGGCTGTGGAGTTTTGAGTGCCTTGAGTTAGGAGCTCCATGTGAGTTTAGTGTGGGTGCTCAACCTGCTTGATTCCATCCCACTGGGCTCAATGGGCATTGGACCGGAAGTGACCAAACAGGGTTTCCTAGAACGCTGCTAGCACAGCTGATGGTATGTGAAGTGAATGAGGCAGGTGGAGTTGTTTTGGCACTGGAGGAGCTGTGCTGTTGCTTCGGGCAGTTGCCATTCACCACCGCCCTGAGTTCCCTAGGTGTCATATCCACTTTCAGACATATGTGGTGCCAGAGCACTTGGTTTCCATGGCAGCGGGAAATGGCTTGTGCGCTGAACTTGTGTTTGGCTTTGCAGTTTTGAGTGCCTTTAGTGAGGAGCTCCATGTTAGTTTAGTGTGGGTGCTCAACCTGCTTGATTCCATCCCACTGGGCTCAATGGGCATTGGACCGGAAGTGACCAAACAGGGTTTCCTAGAACGCTGCTAGCACAGCTGATGGTATGTGAAGTTCATGAGGCAGGTGGAGTTGCTTTGGCACTGGAAGAGCTGTGCTGCTGCTTGGATCAGTTGCCATTCACCACCGCCCTGTGTTTCCTAGTTGTCCAATCCACTTTCAGACATATGTGGTGCCAGAGCACTTGGTTTCCATGGCAGCGGGAAATGGCTTTTGCACTGAACTTTTGTTTGGCTGTGGAGTTTTGAGTGCCTTGAGTTAGGAGCTGCATGTTAGTTTAGTGTGGGTGCTCAACCTGCTTGATTCCATCCCACTGGGCTCAATGGGCATTGGACCCGAAGTGACCAAACAGGGTTTCCTAGAACGCTGCTAGCACAGCTGATGGTATGTGAAGTCAATGAGGCAGGTGGAGTTGTTTTGGCACTGGAGGAGTGTGCTGCTGCTTCGGGCAGTTGCCATTCACCACCGCCCTGAGTTCCCTAGGTGTCATATCCACTTTCAGACATATGTGGTGTCAGAGCACTTGGTTTCCATGGCAGCGGGAAACGGCTTCAGCACTGAACTTGTGTTTGGCTGTGGAGTTTTGAGCGCCTTGAGTGAGGAGCTCCATGTTAGTTTAGTGTGGATGCTCAACCTGCTTGATTCCATCCCACTGGGCTCAATGGGCATTGGACCGGAAGTGACCAAACAGGGTTTCCTAGATGGCTGCCTGCACAGCTGATGGTATGTGAAGTGAATGAGGCAGGTGGAGTTGTTTTGGCACTGGAGGAGTGTGCTGCTGCTTCGGGCAGTTGCCATTCACCACCACCCTGAGTTCCCTAGTTGTCATATCCACTTTCAGACATATGTGGTGCCAGAGCACTTGGTTTCCATGGCAGCGGGAAATCGCTCGGGCGCTGAACTTGTGTTTGGCTGTGGAGTTTTGAGTGCCTTGAGTGAGGAGCTCCATGTTAGTTTAGTGTGGGTGCTCAACCTGCTTGATTCCATCCCACTGGGCTCAATGGGCATTGGACCGGAAGTGACCAAACAGGGTTTCCTAGATAGCTGGTAGCACAGCTGATGGTATGTGAAGTGAATGAGGCAGGTGGAGTTGTTTTGGCACTGGAAGAGCTGTGCTGCTGCTTCGGGCAGTTGCCATTCACCACCGCCCTGAGTTCCCTAGGTGTCATATCCACTTTCAGACATATGTGCTGCCAGAGCACTTGGTTTCCATGGCAGCGGGCAATGGCTTGGGCACTGAACTTGTGTTTGGCTGTGGAGTTTTGAGTGCCTTGAGTTAGGAGCTGCATGTGAGTTTAGTGTGGGTGCTCAACCTGCTTGATTCCATCCCACTGGGCTCAATGGGCATTGGACCGGAAGTGACCAAACAGGGTTTCCTAGATAGCTGCTAGCACAGCTGATGGTATGTGAAGTGAATGAGGCAGGTGGAGTTGTTTTGGCACTGGAAGAGCTGTGCTGCTGCTTCAGGCAGTTGCCATTCACCACCGCCCTGAGTTCCCTAGGTGTCATATCCACTTTCAGACATATGTGGTGCCAGAGCACTTGGTTTCCATGGCAGCGGGAAATGGCTTTTGCACTGAACTTGTGTTTGGCTTTGGAGTTTTGAGCGCCTTGAGTGAGGAGCTCCATGTTAGTTTAGTGTGGGTGCTCAACCTGCTTGATTCCATCCCACTGGGCTCAATGGGCATTGGACCGGAAGTGACCAAACAGGGTTTCCTAGAACGCTGCTAGCACAGCTGATGGTATGTGAAGTGAATGAGGCAGGTGGAGTTGTTTTGGCACTGGAAGAGCTGTGCTGCTGCTTCGGGCAGTTGCCATTCACCACCGCCCTGAGTTCCCTAGGTGTCATATCCACTTTCAGACATATGTGGTGCCAGAGCACTTGGTTTCCATGGCAGCGGGAAATGGCTTGGGCGCTGAACTTGTGTTTGGCTTTGGAGATTTGAGCACCTTGAGTGAGGAGCTCCATGTGAGTTTAGTGTGGGTGCTCCACCTGCTTGATTCCAATCCCACTGGGCTCAATGGGCATTGGACCGGAAGTGACCAAACAGGGTTTCCTAGATGGCTGCTATCACAGCTGATGGTATGTGAAGTGAATGAGGCAGGTGGAGTTGTTTTGGCACTGGAGGAGTGTGCTGCTGCTTCGGGCAGTTGCCATTCACCAACTCACTGATCCCTATGTGTCACATCCACTTTCAGACATATGTGCTGCCAGAGCACTTGGTTTCCATGGCAGCGGGAAATCGCTTGGGCGCTGAACTTGCGTTTGGCTTTGCAGTTTTGAGCACCTTGAGTGAGGAGCTCCATGTTAGTTTAGTGTGGGTGCTCCACCTGCTTGATTCCATCCCACTGGGCTCAATGGGCATTGGACCGGATGTGACCAAACAGGGTTTCCTAGATAGCTGCTAGCACAGCTGATGGTATGTGAATTGAATGAGGCAGGTGGAGTTGTTTTGGCACTGGAAGAGCTGTGCTGCTGCTTCGGGCAGTTGCCATTCACCACCGCCCTGAGTTCCCTAGGTGTCATATCCACTTTCAGACATATGTGGTGCCAGAGCACTTGGTTTCCATGGCAGCGGGAAATCGCTTGGGCGCTGCACTTGTGTTTGGCTGTGGAGTTTTGAGTGCCTTGAATGAGGAGCTCCATGTGAGTTTAGTGTGTGGGCTCAACCTGCTTGATTCCATTTCACTGGGCTCAATGGGCATTGGACCGGAAGTGACCCAACAGGGTTTCCTAGATAGCTGCTAGCACAGCTGATGGTATGTGAAGTTCATGAGGCAGGTGGAGTTGTTTTGGCACTGGAGGAGCTGTGCTGTTGCTTCGGGCAGTTGCCATTCACCACCGCCCTGAGTTCCCTAGGTGTCATATCCACTTTCAGACATATGTGGTGCCAGAGCACTTGGTTTCCATGGCAGCGGGAAATGGCTGGGGCGCTGAACTTGTGTTTGGCTGTGGAGTTTTGAGAGCCTTGAGTGAGGAGCTCCATGTTAGTTTAGTGTGAATGCTCAACCTGCTTGATTCCATCCCACTGGGCTCAATGGGCATTGGACCGGAAGTGACCAAACAGGGTTTCCTAGATGGCTGCTAGCACAGCTGATGGTATGTGAAGTTCATGAGGCAGGTGGAGTTGTTTTGGCACTGGAAGAGCTGTGCTGCTGCTTCGGGCAGTTGCCATTCACCACCGCCCTGAGTTCCCTAGGTGTCATATCCACTTTCAGACATATGTGGTGCCAGAGCACTTGGTTTCCATGGCAGCGGGAAATGGCTTGGGCGCTGAACTTGTGTTTGGCTGTGGAGTTTTGAGCGCCGTTAGTGAGGAGCTCCATGTTAGTTTAGTGTGTGTGCTCAACCTGCTTGATTCCATCACACTGGGCTCAATGGCCATTGGACTGGAAGTGACCAAACAGGGTTTCCTAGATTCGGCTAGCACAGCTGATGGTATGTGAAGTTCATGAGGCAGGTGGAGTTGTTTTGGCACTGGAGGAGTGTGCTGCAGCTTCGGGCAGTTGCCATTCACCACCGCCCTGAGTTTCCTAGTTGTCATATCCACTTTCAGACATATGTGGTGCCAGAGCACTTGGTTTCCATGGCAGCGGGAAATGGCTTGGGCGCTGAACTTGTGTTTGGCTGTGGAGTTTTGAGTTCCTTGAGTGAGGAGCTCCATGTTAGTTTAATGTGGGTGCTCAACCTGCTTGATTCCATCCCACTGGGCTCAATGGCATTGGACCGGAAGTGACCAAACAGGGTTTCCTAGATGGCTGCTAGCACAGCTGATGGTATGTGAAGTGAATGAGGCAGGTGGAGTTGTTTTGGCACTGGAAGAGCTGTGCTGCTGCTTCGGGCAGTTGCCATTCACCACCGCCCTGAGTTCCCTAGGTGTCATATCCACTTTCAGACATATGTGGTGCCAGAGCACTTGGTTTCCATGGCAGCGGGAAATGGCTTGGGCGCTGAACTTGTGTTTGGCTGTGGAGTTTTGAGTGCCTTGAGTTAGGAGCTCCATGTTAGTTTAGTGTGGGTGCTCAACCTGCTTGATTCCATCCCACTGGGCTCAATGGTATTTGGACCGGAAGTGACCAAACAGGGTTTCCTAGAACGCTGCTAGCACAGCTGATGGTATGTGAAGTGAATGAGGCAGGTGGAGTTGTTTTGGCACTGGAAGAGCTGTGCTGCTGCTTCGGGCAGTTGCCATTCACCACCGCCCTGAGTTCCCTAGGTGTCATATCCACTTTCAGACATATGTGGTGCCAGAGCACTTGGTTTCCATGGCAGCGGGAAATGGCTTTTGCACTGAACTTGTGTTTGGCTGTGGAGTTTTGAGCGCCTTGAGTGAGGAGCTCCATGTTAGTTTAGTGTGGGTGCTCAACCTGCTTGATTCCATCCCACTGGGCTCAAAGGGCATTGGACCGGAAGTGACCAAACAGGGTTTCCTAGATGGCTGCCTGCACAGCTGATGGTATGTGAAGTGAATGAGGCAGGTGGACTTGTTTTGGCACTGGAAGAGCTGTGCTGCTGCTTCGGGCAGTTGCCATACTCCACCGCCCTGAGTTCCGTAGGTGTCATATCCACTTTCAGACATATGTGGTGCCAGAGCACTTGGTTTCCATGGCAGCGGGAAATGGCTTGGGCACTGAACTTGTGTTTGGCTGTGGAGTTTTGAGCGTCTTGAGTGAGGAGCTCCAGGTGAGTTTAGTGTGGGTGCTCCACCTGCTTGATTCCATCCCACTGGGCTCAAAGGGCATTGGACAGGAAGTGACCAATCAGGGTTTCCTAAATAGCTGCTAGCACAGCTGATGGTATGTGAAGTTCATGATGCAGGTGGAGTTGTTTTGGCACTGGAGGAGTGTGCTGCTGCTTCGGGCAGTTGCCATTCACCACCGCCCTGAGTTCCCTAGGTGTCATATCCACTTTCAGACATATGTGGTGCCAGAGCATTTGGTTTCCATGGCAGCGGGAAATCGCTTGGGCGCTGAACTTGTGTTTGGCTGTGGAGTTTTGAGCGCCTTGAGTGAGGAGCTCCATGTTAGTTTAGTGTGGGTGCTCAACCTGCTTGATTCCATCCCACTGGGCTAAATGGGCATTGGACCGGAAGTGACCAAACAGGGTTTCCTAGATAGCTGCTAGCACAGCTGATGGTATGTGAAGTTCATGAGGCAGGTGGAGTTGTTTTGGCACTGGAGGAGTGTGCTGCTGCTTCGGGCAGTTACCATTCACCAACTCACTGAGTCC
The DNA here is from genome assembly GCF_030435755.1 of Ochotona princeps. Taxonomy (NCBI): domain Eukaryota; kingdom Metazoa; phylum Chordata; class Mammalia; order Lagomorpha; family Ochotonidae; genus Ochotona; species Ochotona princeps. The sequence goes on along the minus strand of NC_080835.1, from coordinate 102,413,027 downwards.
TAGTTGTCCAATCCACTTTCAGACATATGTGGTGCCAGAGCACTTGGTTTCCATGGCAGCGGGAAATGGCTTTTGCACTGAACTTCTGTTTGGCTGTGCAGTTTTGAGCGCCTTTAGTGAGGAGCTCCATGTTAGTTTAGTGTGGGTGCTCCACCTGCTTGATTCCATCCCACTGGGCTCAATGGGCATTGGACCGGAAGTGACCAAACAGGGTTTCCTAGATAGCTGCTAGCACAGCTGATGGTATGTGAAGTGAATGAGGCAGGTGGAGTTGTTTTGACACTGGAAGAGCTGTGCTGTTGCTTCGGGCAGTTGCCATTCACCACCGCCCTGAGTTCCCTAGGTGTCATATCCACTTTCAAACATATGTGGTGCCAGAGCACTTGGTTTCCATGGCAGCGGGAAATAGCTGGGGCGCTGAACTTGTGTTTGGCTGTGGAGTTTTGAGCACCTTGAGTGAGGAGCTCCATGTTAGTTTAGTGTGGGTGCTCAACCTGCTTGATTCCATCCCACTGGGCTCAATGGGCATTGGACCGGAAGTGACCAAACAGGGTTTCCTAGATGGCTGCTAGCACAGCTGATGGTATGTGAAGTTCATGAGGCAGGTGGAGTTGTTTTGGCACTGGAAGAGCTGTGCTGCTGCTTCGGGCAGTTGCCATTCACCACCGCCCTGAGTTCCCTAGGTGTCATATCCACTTTCAGACATATGTGGTGCCAGAGCACTTGGTTTCCATGGCAGCGGGAAACGGCTTCAGCACTGAACTTGTTTTTGGCTGTGGAGTTTTGAGTGCCTTGAGTGAGGAGCTCCATGTTAGTTTAGTGTGGGTGCTCAACCTGCTTGATTCCATCCCACTGGGCTCAATGGCCATTGGACCGGAAGTGACCAAATAGAGTTTCCAAGATAGCTGCTAGCACAGCTGATGGTATGTGAAGTTCATGAGGCAGGTGGAGTTGTTTTGGCACTGGAAGAGCTGTGCTGCTGTTTCGGGCAGTTGCCATTCACCACCGCCCTGAGTTCCCTAGTTGTCTAATCCACTTTCAGACATATGTGGTGCCAGAGCACTTGGTTTCCATGGCAGCGGGAAATGGCTTGGGCGCTGAACTTGTGTTTGGCTGTGGAGTTTTGAGCGCCTTGAGTGAGGAGCCCATGTTAATTTAGTGTGGGTTCTCAACCTGCTTGATTCCATCCCACTGGGCTCAATGGGCATTGGACCGGAAGTGACCAAACAGGGTTTCCTAGAACGCTGCTAGCACAGCTGATGGTATGTGAAGTGAATGAGGCAGGTGGAGTTGTTTTGGCACTGGAAGAGCTGTGCTGCTGCTTCGGGCAGTTGCCATTCACCACCGCCCTGAGTTCCCTAGGTGTCATATCCACTTTCAGACATATGTAGTGCCAGAGCACTTGGTTTCCATGGCAGTAGGAAATCGCTTGGGCGCTGAACTTGTGTTTGGCTTTGGAGTTTTGAGCACCTTGAGTGAGGAGCTCCATGTTAGTTTAGTGTGGGTGCTCCACCTGCTTGATTCCATCCCACTGGGCTCAATGGGCATTGGACCGGAAGTGACCAAACAGGGTTTCCTAGATAGCTGCTAACACAGCTGATGGTATGTGAAGTGAATGAGGCAGGTGGAGTTGTTTTGGCACTGGAAGAGCTGTGCTGCTGCTTCGGGCAGTTACCATTCACCAACTCACTGATCCCTATGTCATATCCACTTTCAGACATATGTGGTGCCAGAGCACTTGGTTTCCATGGCACCGGGAAATCGCTTGGGCGCTGAACTTGCGTTTGGCTTTGCAATTTTGAGCACCTTGAGTGAGGAGCTCCTTGTTAGTTTAGTTTGGGTGCTCCACCTGCTTGATTCCATCCCACTAGGATCAATGGCATTGGACCGGAAGTGACCAAACAGGGTTTCCTAGATAGCTGCTAGCACAGCTGATGGTATGTGAAGTTCATGAGGCAGGTGGAGTTGTTTTGGCACTGGAGGAGTGTGCTGCTGCTTCGGGCAGTTACTATTCACCAACTCACTGATCCCTATGTGTCATATCCACTTTCAGACATATGTGGTGCCAGAGCACTTGGTTTCCATGGCAGCGGGAAACGGCTTCAACACTGAACTTGTGCTTGGCTGTGGGGTTTTGATCGCCTTTAGTGAGGAGCTCCATGTTAGTTTAGTGTGGGTGCTCCACCTGCTTGATTCCATCCCACTGGGCTCAATGGGCATTGGACCGGAAGTGACCAAACAGGGTTTCCTAGATGGCTGCTAGCACAGCTGATGGTATGTGAAGTTCATGAGGCAGGTGGAGTTGTTTTGGCACTGGAAGAGCTGTGCTGCTGCTTCGGGCAGTTGCCATACACCACCGCCCTGAATTCCCTAGGTGTCATATCCACTTTCAGACATATGTGGTGCCAGAGCACTTGGTTTCCATGGCAGCGGGAAATGGCTTGGTCGCTGAACTTGTGTTTGGCTGTGGAGTTTTGAGTGCCTTGAATTAGGAGCTCCATGTTAGTTTAGTGTGGGTGCTCAACCTGCTTGATTCCATCCCACTGGGCTCAATGGGCATTGGACCCGAAGTGACCAAACAGGGTTTCCTAGATGGCTGCTAGCACAGCTGATGGTATGTGAAGTTCATGAGGCAGGTGGAGTTGTTTTGGCACTGGAGGAGTGTGCTGCTGCTTCGGGCAGTTGCCATTCACCACCGCCCTGAGTTTCCTAGTTGTCATATCCACTTTCAGACATATGTGGTGCCAGAGCACTTGGTTTCCATGGCAGCGGGAAATGGCTTGGGCGCTGAACTTGTGTTTGACTGTGGAGTTTTGAGCGCCTTGAGTGAGGAGCTCCATGTTAATTTAGTGTGGGTGCTCCACCTGCTTGATTCCATCCCACTGGGCTCAATGGGCATTGGACCGGAAGTGACCAAACAGGGTTTCCTAGATAACTGGTAGCACAGCTGATGGTATGTGAAGTTCATGATGCAGGTGGAGTTGTTTTTTCACTGGAAGAGCTGTGCTGTTGCTTCGGGCAGTTGCCATTCACCACCGCCCTGAGTTCCCTAGGTGTCATATCCACTTTCAGACATATGTGGTGCCAGAGCACTTGGTTTCCATGGCAGCGGGAAATGGCTTGGGCGCTGAACTTGTGTTTGGCTGTGGAGTTTTGAGCACCTTGAGTGAGGAGCTCCATGTTAGTTTAGTGTGGGTGCTCCACCTGCTTGATTCCATCCCACTGGGCTCAATGGGCGTTGGACCGGAAGTGACCAAACAGGGTTTCCTAGATGGCTGCTATCACAGCTGATGGTATGTGAAGTGAATGAGGCAGGTGGAGTTGTTTTGGCACTGGAAGAGCTGTGCTGCTGCTTCGGGCAGTTGCCATTCACCACCGCCCTGAGTTCCCTAGGTGTCATATCCACTTTCAGACATATGTGGTGCCAGAGCACTTGGTTTCCATGGCAGCGGGAAATGGCTTTTGCACTGAACTTGTGTTTGGCTGTGGAGTTTTGAGTGCCTTGAGTTAGAGCTCCATGTTAGTTTAGTGTGGGTGCTCAACCTGCTTGATTCCATCCCACTGGGCTCAATGGGCATTGGACCGGAAGTGACCAAACAGGGTTTCCTAGATAGCTGCTAGCACAGCTGATGGTATGTGAAGTTCATGAGGCAGGTGGAGTTGTTTTGGCACTGGAGGAGTGTGCTGCTGCTTCGGGCAGTTGCCATTCACCACCGCCCTGAGTTTCCTAGTTGTCATATCCACTTTCAGACATATGTGGTGCCAGAGCACTTGGTTTGCATGGCAGCGGGAAACGGCTTCAGCACTGAACTTGTTTTTGGCTGTGGAGTTTTGAGCACCTTGAGTGAGGAGCTCCATGTTAGTTTAGTGTGGGTGCTCAACCTGCTTGATTCCATCCCACTGGGCTCAATGGGCATTGGACCGGAAGTGACCAAAGAGGGTTTCCTTGATAGCTGCTAGCACAGCTGATGGTATGTGAAGTTCATGAGGCAGGTGGAGTTGTTTTGGCACTGGAAGAGCTGTGCTGCTGCTTCGGGCAGTTGCCATTCACCACCGCCCTGAGTTCCCTAGGTGTCATATCCACTTTCAGACATATGTGGTGCCAGAGCACTTGGTTTCCATGGCAGCGGGAAATGGCTTGGGCGCTGAACTTGTGTTTGGCTGTGGAGTTTTGAGCACCTTGAGTGAGGAGCTCTATGTTAGTTTAGTGTGGGTGCTCAACCTGCTTGATTCCATCCCACTGGGCTCAATGGGCATTGGACCGGAAGTGACCAAACAGGGTTTCCTAGAACGCTGCTAGCACAGCTGATGGTATGTGAAGTGAATGAGGCAGGTGGAGTTGTTTTGGCAATGGAGGAGTGTGCTGCTGCTTCGGGCAGTTGCCATTCACCACCGCCCTGAGTTTCCTAGTTGTCATATCCACTTTCAGACATATGTGGTGCCAGAGCACTTGGTTTCCATGGCAGCGGGAAATGGCTTGGGCGCTGAACTTGTGTTTGGCTGTGGAGTTTTGAGTGCCTGGAGTGAGGAGCTCCATGTTAGTTTAGTGTGGGTGCTCAACCTGCTTGATTCCATCCCACTGGGCTCAATGGGCATTGGACCGGAAGTGACCAAACAGGGTTTCCTAGAATGCTGCTAGCACAGCTGATGGTATGTGAAGTTCATGAGGCAGGTGGAGTTGTTTTGGCACTGGAAGAGCTGTGCTGTTGCTTTGGGCAGTTGCCATTCACCACCGCCCTGAGTTCCCTAGGTGTCATATCTACTTTCAGACATATGTGGTGCCAGAGCACTTGGTTTCCATGGCAGCGGGAAACGGCTTCAGCACTGAACTTGTTTTTGGCTGTGGAGTTTTGAGTGCCTTGAGTGAGGAGCTCCATGTTAGTTTAGTGTGGGTGCTCCACCTGCTTGATTCCATCCTACTGGGCTCAATGGGCATTGGACCGGAAGTGACCAAACAGGGTTTCCTTGATAGCTGCTAGCACAGCTGATGGTATGTGAAGTGAATGAGGCAGGTGGAGTTGTTTTTGCACTGGAAGAGCTGTGCTGCTGCTTCGGGCAGTTGCCATTCACCACCGCCCTGAGTTCCCTAGGTGTCATATCCACTTTCAGACATATGTGGTGCCAGAGCACTTGGTTTCCATGGCAGCGGGAAATGGCTTGGGCGCTGAACTTGTGTTTGGCTGTGGAGTTTTGAGCGCCTTGAGTGAGGAGCTCTATGTTAGTTTAGTGTGGGTGCTCAACCTGCTTGATTCCATCCCACTGGGCTCAATGGGCATTGGACCGGAAGTGACCAAACAGGGTTTCCTAGAACGCTGCTAGCACAGCTGATGGTATGTGAAGTGAATGAGGCAAGTGGAGTTGTTTTGGCACTGGAAGTCTGTGCTGCTGCTTCAGGCAGTTTCCATTCACCACCGCCCTGAGTTCCCTAGGTGTCATATCCACTTTCAGACATATGTGGTGCCAGAGCACTTGGTTTCCATGGCAGCAGGAAATGGCTTTTGCACTGAACTTGTGCTTGGCTGTATAGTTTTGAGCGCATTGAGTGAGGAGCTCCATGTTAGTTTAGTGTGGATGCTCCACCTGCTTGATTCCATCCCACTGGGCTCAATGGGCATTGGACCGGAAGTGACCAAACAGGGTTTCCTAGATGGCTGCTAGCACAGCTGATGGTATGTGAAGTGAATGAGGCAGGTGGAGTTGTTTTGGCACTGGAAGAGCTGTGCTGCTGCTTCGGGCAGTTGCCATTCACCACCACCCTGAGTTCCCTAGGTGTCATATCCACTTTCAGACATATGTGGTGCCAGAGCACTTGGTTTCCATGGCAGCGGGAAACGGCTTCAGCACTGAACTTGTTTTTGGCTGTGGAGTTTTGAGTGCCTTGAGTGAGGAGCTCCATGTTAGTTTAGTGTGGGTGCTCAACCTGCTTGATTCCATCCCACTGGGCTCAATGGGCATTGGACCGGAAGTGACCAAACAGGGTTTCCTTGATAGCTGCTAGCACAGCTGATGGTATGTGAAGTGAATGAGGCAGGTGGAGTTGTTTTGGCACTGGAAGAGCTGTGCTGCTGCTTCGGGAAGTTGCCATTCACCACCGCCCTGAGTTCCCTAGGTGTCATATCCACTTTCAGACATATGTGGTGCCAGAGCACTTGGTTTCCATGGCACCGGGAAATGGCTTGGGCGCTGAACTTGTGTTTGGCTGTGGAGTTTTGAGCACCTTGAGTGAGGAGCTCTATGTTAGTTTAGTGTGGGTGCTCAACCTGCTTGATTCCATCCCACTGGGCTCAATGGCCATTGGACCGGAAGTGACCAAACAGGGTTTCCTAGATAGCTGCTAGCACAGCTGATGGTATGTGAAGTTCATGAGGCAGGTGGAGTTGTTTTGGCACTGGAGGAGTGTGCTGCTGCTTCGGGCAGTTGCCATTCACAACCACCCTGAGTTCCCTAGGTGTCATATCCACTTTCAGACATATGTGGTGCCAGAGCACTTGGTTTCCATGGCAGCGGGAAATGGCTTGGGCGCTGAACTTGCGTTTGGCTGTGCAGTTTTGAGCACCTTGAGTGAGGAGCTCCATGTGAGTTTAGTGTGGGTGCTCCACCTGCTTGATTCCATCCCACTGGGCTCAATGGGCATTGGACCGGAAGTGACCAAACAGGGTTTCCTAGATGGCTGCTAGCACAGCTGATGGTATGTGAATTGAATGAGGCAGGTGGAGTTGTTTTGGCACTGGAAGAGCTGTGCTGCTGCTTCGGGCAGTTGCCATTCACCACCGCCGTGAGTTCCCTAGGTGTCATATCCACTTTCAGACATATGTGGTGCCAGAGCACTTGGTTTCCATGGCAGCGGGAAACGGCTTCAGCACTGAACTTGTTTTTGGCTGTGGAGTTTTGAGTGCCTGGAGTGAGGAGCTCCATGTTAGTTTAGTGTGGGTGCTCAACCTGCTTGATTCCATCCCACTGGGCTCAATGGTATTTGGACAGGAAGTGACGAAACAGGGTTTCCTAGATAGCTGCTAGCACAGCTGATGGTATGTGAAGTTCATGAGGCAGGTGGAGTTGTTTTGGCACTGGAAGAGCTGTGCTGCTGCTTCGGGCAGTTGCCATTCACCACCGCCCTGAGTTCCCTAGGTGTCATATCCACTTTCAGACATATGTGGTGCCAGAGCACTTGGTTTCCATGGCAGCGGGAAATGGCTTGGGCGCTGAACTTGTGTTTGGCTTTGGAGATTTGAGCACCTTGAGTGAGGAGCTCCATGTTAGTTTAGTGTGGGTGCTCAACCTGCTTGATTCCATCCCACTGGGCTCAATGGGCATTGGACCGGAAGTGACCAAACAGGGTTTCCTAGAACGCTGCTAGCACAGCTGATGGTATGTGAAGTTCATGAGGCAGGTGGAGTTGTTTTGGCACTGGAGGAGCTGTGCTGCTGCTTCGGGCAGTTACCATTCACCAACTCACTGACCCCTAGTTGTCCAATCCACTTTCAGACATATGTGGTGCCAGAGCACTTGGTTTCCATGGCAGCGGGAAATGGCTTGGGCGCTGAAGTTGTGTTTGGCTGTGGAGTTTTGAGCGCCTTTAGTGAGGAGCTCCATGTTAGTTTAGTGTGGGTGCTCAACCTGCTTGATTCCATCCCACTGGGCTCAATGGGCATTGGACCGGAAGTGACCAAACAGGGTTTCCTAGATAGCTGCTAGCACAGCTGATAGTATGTGAAGTGAATGTGGCAGGTGGAGTTGTTTTGGCCCTGGAAGAGCTGTGCTGCTGCTTCGGGCAGTTGCCATTCACCACCGCCCTGAGTTCCCTAGGTGTCATATCCACTTTCAGACATATGTGGTGCCAGAGCACTTGGTTTCCATGGCAGCGGGAAATCGCTTGGGCACTGATCTTGTGCTTGGCTGTGGAGTTTTGAGTGCCTTGAGTGAGGAGCTCCATGTTAGTTTAGTGTGGGTGCTCAACCTGCTTGATTCCATCCCACTGGGCTCAATGGGCATTGGACCGGAAGTGACCAAACAGGGTTTCCTTGATAGCTGCTAGCACAGCTGATGGTATGTGAAGTGAATCAGGCAGGTGGAGTTGTTTTGGCACTGGAAGAGCTGTGCTGCTGCTTCGGGCAGTTGCCATTCACCACCGCCCTGAGTCCCCTAGGTGTCATATCCACTTTCAGACATATGTGGTGCCAGAGCACTTGGTTTCCATGGCAGCGGGAAATGGCTTGGGCACTGCACTTGTGTTTGGCTGTGGAGTTTTGAGTGCCTTGAGTGAGGAGCTCCATGTTAGTTTAGTGTGGGTGCTCAACCTGCTTGATTCCATCCCACTGGGCTCAATGGGCATTGGACCGGAAGTGACCAAACAGGGTTTCCTAGATAGCTGCTAGCACAGCTGATGGTATGTGAATTGAATGAGGCAGGTGGAGTTGTTTTGGCACTGGAAGAGCTGTGCTGCTGCTTCGGGCAGTTGCCATTCACCACCGCCCTGAGTTCCCTAGGTGTCATATCCACTTTCAGACATATGTGGTGCCAGAGCACTTGGTTTCCATGGCAGCAGGAAATGGCTTGGTCGATGCACTTGTGCTTGGCTGTGGAGTTTTCAGCGCCTTTAGTGAGGAGCTCCATGTCAGTTTAGTGTGGGTTCTCAACCTGCTTGATTCCATCCCACTGGGCTCAATGGGCATTGGACCGGAAGTGACCAAACAGGGTTTCCTAGATAGCTGCTAGCACAGCTGATGGTATGTGAAGTTCATGAGGCAGGTGGAGTTGTTTTGGCACTGGAAGAGCTGTGCTGCTGCTTCGGGCACTTGCCATTCACCACCACCCTGAGTTCCCTAGGTGTCATATCCACTTTCAGACATATGTGGTGCCAGAGCACTTGGTTTCCATGGCAGTGGGAAATCGCTTGGGCGCTGAACTTGTGTTTGGCTTTGGAGTTTGGAGCACCTTGAGTGAGGAGCTCCATGTTAGTTTAGTGTGGGTGCTCAACCTGCTTGATTCCATCTCACTGGACTCAATGGCATTGGACCGGAAGTGACCAAACAGGGTTTCCTAGATAGCTGCTAGCACAGCTGATGGTATGTGAAGTTCATGAGGCAGGTGGAGTTGTTTTGGCACTGGAGGAGCTGTGCTGCTGCTTCGGGCAGTTGCCATACTCCACCGCCCTGAGTTCCCTAGGTGTCATATCCGCTTTCAGACATATGTGGTGCCAGAGCACTTGGTTTCCATGGCAGCGGGAAATGGCTTTTGCACTGAACTTGTGTTTGGCTGTGGAGTTTTGAGTGCCTTCAGTAAGGAGCTCCATGTGAGTTTAGTGTGGGTGCTCAACCTGCTTGATTCCATCCCACTGGGCTCAATGGGCATTGGACCGGAAGTGACCAAACAGGGTTTCCTAGATAGCTGCTAGCACAGCTGATGGTATGTGAAGTTCATGAGGCAGGTGGAGTTGTTTTGGCACTGGAGGAGCTGTGCTGCTGCTTCGGGCAGTTGCCATTCACCACCGCCCTGAGTTCCCTAGGTGTCATATCCACTTTCAGACATATGTGGTGCCAGAACACTTGGTTTCCATGGCAGCGGGAAACGGCTTCAGCACTGAACTTGTTTTTGGCTGTGGAGTTTTGAGTGCCTTGAGTGACGGACTCCATGTTAGTTTAGTGTGGGTGCTCAACCTGCTTGATTCCATCCCCCTGGGCTCAATGGTATTTGGACAGGAAGTGACCAAACAGAGTTTCCTAGATAGCTGGTAGCACAGTTGGTGGTATGTGAAGTTCATGAGGCAGGTGGAGTTGTTTTGGCACTGGAAGAGCTGTGCTGCTGCTTCGGGCAGTTGCCATTCACCACCGCCCTGAGTTCCCTAGTTGTCTAATCCACTTTCAGACATATGTGGTGCCAGAGCACTTGGTTTCCATGGCAGCGGGAAATAGCTTGGGCGCTGAACTTGCGTTTGGCGTTGCAGTTTTGAGCACCTTGAGTGAGGAGCTCCATGTTAGTTTAGTGTGGGTGCTCCACCTGCTTGATTCCATCCCACTGGGCTCAATGGCCATTGGACCGGAAGTGACCAAACAGGGTTTCCTAGATAGCTGCTAGCACAGCTGATGGTATGTGAATTGAATGAGGCAGGTGGAGTTGTTTTGGCACTGGAAGAGCTGTGCTACTGCTTCAGGCAGTTTCCATTCACCACCGCCCTGAGTTCCCTAGGTGTCATATCCACTTTCAGACATATGTGGTGCCAGAGCACTTGGCTTCCATGGCAGCGGGAAATGGCTTGGGCGCTGTACTTGTGCTTGGCTGTGGGGTTTTCAGCGCCTTTAGTGAGGAGCTCCATGTTAGTTTAGTGTGGGTACTCCACCTGCTTGATTCCATCCCACTGGGTTCAATGGCCATTGGACCAGAAGTGACCAAACAGGGTTTCCTAGATAGCTGCTAGCACAGCTGATGGTATGTGAAGTTCATGAGGCAGGTGGAGTTGTTTTGGCACTGGAAGAGCTGTGCTGCTGCTTCGGGCAGTTGCCATTCACCACCGCCCTGAATTCCCTAGTTGTCATATCCACTTTCAGACATATGTGGTGCCAGAGCACTTGGTTTCCATGGCAGCGGGAAATGGCTTCAGCGCTGAACTTGTGCTTGGCTGTGGAGTTTTGAGCACCTTGAGTGAGGAGCTTCATGTGAGTTTAGTGTGGGTGCTCCACCTGCTTGATTCCATCCCACTGGGCTCAATGGGCATTGGACCGGAAGTGACCAAACAGGGTTTCCTTGATAGCTGCTAGCACAGCTGATGGTATGTGAATTGAATGAGGCAGGTGGAGTTGTTTTGGCAGTGGAAGAGCTGTGCTACTGCTTCAGGCAGTCTCTATTCACCACCGCCCTGAGTTCCCTAGGTGTCATATCCACTTTCAGACATATGTGGTGCCAGAGCACTTGGTTTCCATGGCAGCGGGAAATGGCTTTAGCACTGAACTTGTGTTTGGCTGTGGAGTTTTGAGCGCCTTGAGTGAGGAGCTCCATGTGAGTTTAGTGTGGGTGCTCAACCTGCTTGATTCCATCCCACTGGGCTCAATGGGCATTGGACCGGAAGTGACCAAACAGGGTTTCCTAGATGGCTGCTAGCACAGCTGATGGTATGTGAAGTGAATGAGGCAGGTGGAGTTGTTTTGGCACTGGAAGAGCTGTGCTGCTGCTTCGGGCAGTTGCCATTCACCAACGCCCTGAGTTCCCTAGGTGTCATATCCACTTTCAGACATATGTGGTGCCAGAGCACTTGGTTTCCATGGCAGCGGGAAATGCCTGGGGCACTGAACTTGTGCTTGGCTGTGGAGTTTTGAGTGCCTGGAGTGAGGAGCTCCATGTTAGTTTAGTGTGGGTGCTCAACCTGCTTGATTCCATCCCACTGGGCTCAATGGTATTTGGACAGGAAGTGACCAAACAGGGTTTCCTAGATAACTGGTAGCACAGCTGATGGTATGTGAAGTTCATGAGGCAGGTGGAGTTGTTTTGGCACTGGAAGAGCTGTGCTGCTGCTTCGGGCATTTGCCATTCACCACCGCCCTGAGTTCCCTAGGTGTCATATCCACTTTCAGACATATGTGGTGCCAGAGCACTTGGTTTCCATGGCAGCGGGAAACGGCTTCAGCACTGAACTTGTGCTTGGCTGTGGAGTTTTGATCGCCTTGAGTGAGGAGCTCCATGTTAGTTTAGTGTGGGTGCTCCACCTGCTTGATTCCATCCCACTGGGCTCAATGGGCATTGGACCGGAAGTGACCAAACAGGGTTTCCTAGATGGCTGCTAGCACAGCTGATGGTATGTGAAGTGAATGAGGCAGGTGGAGTTGTTTTGGCACTGGAAGAGCTGTGCTGCTGCTTCGGGCAGTTGCCATACACCACCGCCCTGAATTCCCTAGGTGTCATATCCACTTTCAGACATATGTGGTGCCAGAGCACTTGGTTTCCATGGCAGCGGGAAATGGCTTGGTCGATGAACTTGTGTTTGGCTGTGGAGTTTTGAGCACCTTGAGTGAGGAGCTCCATGTTAGTTTAGTGTGGGTGCTCAACCTGCTTGATTCCATCCCACTGGGCTCAATGGCCATTGGACTGGAAGTGACCAAACAGGGTTTCCTAGATAGCTGCTAGCACAGCTGATGGTATGTGAAGTGAATGTGGCAGGTGGAGTTGTTTTGGCCCTGGAAGAGCTGTGCTGCTGCTTCGGGCAGTTGCCATTCACCACCGCCCTGAGTTCCCTAGGTGTCTAATCCACTTTCAGACATATGTGGTGCCAGAGCACTTGGTTTCCATGGCAGCGGGAAATGGCTTCAGCACTGAACCTGTGTTTGGCTGTGGAGTTTTGAGTGCCTTGAGTGAGGAGCTCCATGTTAGTTTAGTGTGGGTGCTCAACCTGCTTGATTCCATCCCACTGGGCTCAATGGGCATTGGACCGGAAGTGACCAAACAGGGTTTCCTAGATAGCTGCTAGCACAGCTGATGGTATGTGAAGTTCATGAGGCAGGTGGAGTTGTTTTGTCACTGGTGGAGTGTGCTACTGCTTCGGGCAGTTTCCATTCACCACCGCCCTGAGTTCCCTAGGTGTCATATCCACTTTCAGACATATGTGGTGCCAGAGCACTTGGTTTCCATGGCAGCGGGAAATGGCTTCGGCGCTGAACTTGTGTTTGGCTGTGGAGTTTTGAGCGCCTTGAGTGAGGAGCTCCATGTGAGTTTAGTGTGGGTGCTCTACCTGCTTGATTCCATCCCACTGGGCTCAATGGGCATTGGACCGGAAGTGACCAAACAGGGTTTCCTAGATGGCTGCTAGCACAGCTGATGGTATGTGAAGTTCATGAGGCAGGTGGAGTTGTTTTGGCACTGGAAGAGCTGTGCTGCTGCTTCGGGCAGTTGCCATTCACCACCACCCTGAGTTCCCTAGGTGTCATATCCACTTTCAGACATATGTGGTGCCAGAACACTTGGTTTCCATGGCAGCGGGAAACGGCTTCAGCACTGAACTTGTTTTTGGCTGTGGAGTTTTGAGTGCCTGGAGTGACGGACTCCATGTTAGTTTAGTGTGGGTGCTCAACCTGCTTGATTCCATCCCACTGGGCTCAATGGCCATTGGACCGGAAGTGACCAAACAGAGTTTCCTAGATAGCTGGTAGCACAGCTGATGGTATGTGAAGTTCATGAGGCAGGTGGAGTTGTTTTGGCACTGGAAGAGCTGTGCTGCTGCTTCGGGCAGTTGCCATTCACCACCGCCCTGAGTTCCCTAGTTGTCTAATCCACTTTCAGACATATGTGGTGCCAGAGCACTTGGTTTCCATGGCAGCGGGAAATCGCTTGGGCTCTGAACTTGTGTTTGGCTGTGGAGTTTTGAGCGCCTTTAGTGAGGAGCTCCATGTTAGTTTAGTGTGGGTGCTCAACCTGCTTGATTCCATCACACAGGGCTCAATGGTATTTGGACAGGAAGTGACGAAACAGGGTTTCCTAGATAACTGGTAGCACAGCTGATGGTATGTGAAGTTCATGAGGCAGGTGGAGTTGTTTTGGCACTGGAGGAGAGTGCTGCTGCTTCGGGCATTTGCCATTCACCACCGCCCTGAGTTCCCTAGGTGTCATATCCACTTTCAGACATATGTGGTGCCAGAGCACTTGGTTTCCATGGCAGCTGGAAATGGCTTCAGCACTGAACTTGTGCTTGGCTGTGGAGTTTTGAGCGCCTTGAGTGAGGAGCTTCATGTTAGTTTAGTGTGGGTTCTCAACCTGCTTGATTCCATCCCACAGGACTCAATGGGCATTGGACCGGAAGTGACCAAACAGGGTTTCCTAGATAGCTGCTAGCACAGCTGATGGTATGTGAAGTGAATGAGGCAGGTGGAGTTGTTTTGGCACTGCAAGAGCTGTCCTGCTGCTTCGGGCAGTTGCCATTCACCACCGCCCTGAGTTCCCAAGTTGTCATATCCACTTTTAGACATATGTGGTGCCAGAGCACTTGGTTTCCATGGCAGCGGGAAATGGCTTGGGCGCTGAACTTGCGTTTGGCTTTGCAGTTTTGAGCACCTTGAGTGAGGAGCTCCATGTTAGTTTAGTGTGGGTGCTCCACCTGCTTGATTCCATCCCACTGGGCTCAATGGGCATTGGACCGGAAGTGACCAAACAGGGTTTCCTAGATAGCTGGTAGCACAGCTGATGGTATGTGAAGTGAATGAGGCAGGTGGAGTTGTTTTGGCACTGGAAGAGCTGTGCTACTGCTTCAGGCAGTTTCTATTCACCACCGCCCTGAGTTCCCTAGGTGTCATATCCACTTTCAGACATATGTGGTGCCAGAGCACTTGGTTTCCATGGCAGTCGAAATGGCTTGGGCGCTGAACTTGTGTTTGGCTGTGGAGTTTTGAGCACCTTGAGTGAGGAGCTCCATGTTAGTTTAGTGTGGGTGCTCCACCTGCTTGATTCCATCCCACTGGGCTCAAAGGGCATTGGACCGGAAGTGACCAAACAGGGTTTCCTAGATAGCTGCTAGCACAGCTGATGGTATGTGAAGTGAATGAGGCAGGTGGAGTTGTTTTGGCACTGGAAGAGCTGTGCTGCTGCTTCGGGCAGTTGCCATTCACCACCACCCTGAGTTCCCTAGGTGTCATATCCACTTTCAGACATATGTGGTGCCAGAGCACTTGGTTTCCATGGCAGCGGGAAATGGCTTGGGCGCTGAACTTGCGTTTGGCTGTGCAGTTTTGAGCACCTTGAGTGAGGAGCTCCATGTGAGTTTAGTGTGGGTGCTCCACCTGCTTGATTCCATCCCACTGGGCTCAATGGGCATTGGACCGGAAGTGACCAAACAGGGTTTCCTTGATAGCTGCTAGCACAGCTGATGGTATGTGAATTGAATGAGGCAGGTGGAGTTGTTTTGGCACTGGAAGAGCTGTGCTGCTGCTTCGGGCATTTGCCATTCACCACCGCCCTGAGTTCCCTAGGTGTCATATCCACTTTCAGACATATGTGGTGCCAGAGCACTTGGTTTCCATGGCAGAGGGAAATGGCTTGGGCGCTGAACTTGTGTTTGGCTTTGGAGATTTGAGCACCTTGAGTTAGGAGCTCCAAGTGAGTTTAGTGTGGGTGCTCAACCTGCTTGATTCCATCCCACTGGGCTCAATGGGCATTGGACTGAAAGTGACCAAACAGGGTTTCCTAGATGGCTGCTAGCACAGCTGATGATATGTGAAGTTCATGAGGCAGGTGGAGTTGTTTTGGCACTGGAAGAGCTGTGCTGCTGCTTCGGGCAGTTGCCATACACCACCGCCCTGAGTTCCCTAGTTCTCATATCCACTTTCAGACATATGTGCTACCAGAGCACTTGGTTTCCATGGCAGCGGGAAATGGCTTGGGCACTGATCTTGTGCTTGGCTGTGGAGTTTTGAGCACCTTTAGTGAGGAGCTCCATGTTAGTTTAGTGTGGGTGCTCCACCTGCTTGATTCCATCCCACTGGGCTCAATGGCCATTGGACCGGAAGTGACCAAACAGGGTTTCCTAGATAGCTGCTAACACAGCTGATAGTATGTGAAGTGAATGTGGCAGGTGGAGTTGTTTTGGCCCTGGAAGAGCTGTGCTGCTGCTTCGGGCAGTTGCCATTCACCACCGCCCTGAGTTCCCTAGGTGTCATATCCACTTTCAGACATATGTGGTGCCAGAGCACTTGGTTTCCATGGCAGCGGGAAATGGCTTGGGCACTGAACTTGTGTTTGGCTGTGGAGTTTTGAGTGCCTTGAGTGAGGAGCTCCATGTTAGTTTAGTGTGGGTGCTCAACCTGCTTGATTCCATCCCACTGGGCTCAATGGGCATTGGACCGGAAGTGACCAAACAGGGTTTCCTAGATGGCTGCTAGCACAGCTGATGGTATGTGAAGTGAATGAGGCAGGTGGAGTTGTTTTGGCACTGGAAGAGCTGTGCTGCTGCTTCGGGCAGTTGCCATACACCACCGCCCTGAGTTCCCTAGGTGTCATATCCACTTTCAGACATATGTGCTACCAGAGCACTTGGTTTCCATGGCAGCGGGAAATGGCTTTTGCACTGATCTTGTGCTTGGCTGTGGAGTTTTGAGTGCCTTGAGTGAGGAGCTCCATGTTAGTTTAGTGTGGGTGCTCAACCTGCTTGATTCCATCCCACTGGGCTCAATGGGCATTGGACCGGAAGTGACCAAACAGGGTTTCCTAGATAGCTGCTAGCACAGCTGATGGTATGTGAAGTTCATGAGGCAGGTGGAGTTGTTTTGGCACTGGAAGAGCTGTGCTGCTGCTTCGGGCAGTTGCCATTCACCACCGCCCTGAGTTCCCTAGGTGTCATATCCACTTTCAGACATATGTGGTGCCAGAGCACTTGGTTTCCATGGCAGTGGGAAATCGCTTGGGCGCTGAACTTGTGTTTGGCTTTGGAGTTTGGAGCACCTTGAGTGAGGAGCTCCATGTTAGTTTAGTGTGGGTGCTCAACCTGCTTGATTCGATCTCACTGGGCTCAATGGCATTGGACCGGAAGTGAGCAAACAGGGTTTCCTAGATAGCTGCTAGCACAGCTGATGGTATGTGAATTGAATGAGGCAGGTGGAGTTGTTTTGGCACTGGAAGAGCTGTGCTGCTGCTTCGGGCAGTTGCCATACTCCACCGCCCTGAGTTCCCTAGGTGTCATATCCACTTTCAGACATATGTGGTGCCAGAGCACTTGGTTTCCATGGCAGCGGGAAATGGCTTTTGCACTGAACTTGTGTTTGGCTGTGGAGTTTTGAGTGCCTTCAGTTAGGAGCTCCATGTGAGTTTAGTGTGGGTGCTCCACCTGCTTGATTCCATCCCACTGGGCTCAATGGGCATTGGACCGGAAGTGACCAAACAGGGTTTCCTAGTACGCTGCTAGCACAGCTGATGGTATGTGAAGTTCATGAGGCAGGTGGAGTTGTTTTGGCACTGGAGGAGCTGTGCTGCTGCTTCGGGCAGTTGCCATTCACCACCGCCCTGAGTTCCCTAGGTGTCATATCCACTTTCAGACAAATGTGCTGCCAGAACACTTGGTTTCCATGGCAGCGGGAAACGGCTTCAGCACTGAACTTGTGTTTGGCTGTGGAGTTTTGAGTGCCTTGAGTGACGGACTCCATGTTAGTTTAGTGTGGGTGCTCAACCTGCTTGATTCCATCCCACTGGGCTCAATGGGCATTGGACCGGAAGTGACCAAACAGGGTTTCCTAGATACCTGGTAGCACAGTTGGTGGTATGTGAAGTTCATGAGGCAGGTGGAGTTGTTTTGGCACTGGAAGAGCTGTGCTGCTGCTTCGGGCAGTTGCCATTCACCACCGCCCTGAGTTCCCTAGTTGTCTAATCCACTTTCAGACATATGTGGTGCCAGAGCACTTGGTTTCCATGGCAGCGGGAAATAGCTTGGGCGCTGAACTTGCGTTTGGCTTTGCAGTTTTGAGCACCTTGAGTGAGGAGTTCCATGTTAGTTTAGTGTGGGTGCTCCACCTGCTTGATTCCATCCCACTGGGCTCAATGGCCATTGGACCGGAAGTGACCAAACAGGGTTTCCTAGATAGCTGCTAGCACAGCTGATGGTATGTGAATTGAATGAGGCAGGTGGAGTTGTTTTGTCACTGGTGGAGTGTGCTACTGCTTCAGGCAGTTTCCATTCACCACCCCCCTGAGTTCCCTAGGTGTCATATCCACTTTCAGACATATGTGCTGCCAGAGCACTTGGTTTCCATGGCAGCGGGAAATGACTGGAGCACTGAACTTGTGTTTGGCTGTGGAGTTTTGAGCGCCTTGAGTGAGGAGCTCGATGCTGGTTTAGTGTGGGTGCTCAACCTGCTTGATTCCATCCCACTGGGCTCAATGGGCATTGGACCGGAAGTGACCAAACAGGGTTTCCTTGATAGCTGCTAGCACAGCTGATGGTATGTGAAGTTCATGAGGCAGGTGGAGTTGTTTTGGCACTGGAAGAGCTGTGCTGCTGCTTCGGGCAGTTGCCATTCACCACCGCCCTGAGTTCCCTAGGTGTCATATCCACTTTCAGACATATGTGGTGCCAGAGCACTTGGTTTCCATGGCAGCGGGAAATGGCTTGGGCGCTGTACTTGTGCTTGGCTGTGGGGTTTTCAGCGCCTTTAGTGAGGAGCTCCATGTTAGTTTAGTGTGGGTACTCCACCTGCTTGATTCCATCCCACTGGGTTCAATGGCCATTGGACCAGAAGTGACCAAACAGGGTTTCCTAGTACGCTGCTAGCACAGGGATGGTATGTGAAGTTCATGAGGCAGGTGGAGTTGTTTTGGCACTGGAAGAGCTGTGCTGCTGCTTCGGGCAGTTGCCATTCACCACCGCCCTGAGTTCCCTAGTTGTCATATCCACTTTCAGACATATGTGGTGTCAGAGCACTTGGTTTCCATGGCAGCTGGAAATGGCTTCAGCGCTGAACTTGTGCTTGGCTGTGGAGTTTTGAGCACCTTGAGTGAGGAGCTCCATGTGAGTTTAGTGTGGGTGCTCCACCTGCTTGATTCCATCCCACTGGGCTCAATGGGCATTGGACCGGAAGTGACCAAACAGGGTTTCCTTGATAGCTGCTAGCACAGCTGATGGTATGTGAATTGAATGAGGCAGGTGGAGTTGTTTTGGCACTGGAAGAGCTGTGCTACTGCTTCAGGCAGTCTCTATTCACCACCGCCCTGAGTTCCCTAGGTGTCATATCCACTTTCAGACATATGTGGTGCCAGAGCACTTGGTTTCCATGGCAGCGGGAAATGGCTTTAGCACTGAACTTGTGTTTGGCTGTGGAGTTTTGAGCGCCTTGAGTGAGGAGCTCCATGTGAATTTAGTGTGGGTGCTCAACCTGCTTGATTCCATCCCACTGGGCTCAATGGGCATTGGACCGGAAGTGACCAAACAGGGTTTCCTAGATGGCTGCTAGCACAGCTGATGGTATGTGAAGTGAATGAGGCAGGTGGAGTTGTTTTGGCACTGGAAGAGCTGTGCTGCTGCTTCGGGCAGTTGCCATTCACCAACGCCCTGAGTTCCCTAGGTGTCATATCCACTTTCAGACATATGTGGTGCCAGAGCACTTGGTTTCCATGGCAGCGGGAAATGCCTGGGGCACTGAACTTGTGCTTGGCTGTGGAGTTTTGAGTGCCTGGAGTGAGGAGCTCCATGTTAGTTTAGTGTGGGTGCTCAACCTGCTTGATTCCATCCCACTGGGCTCAATGGTATTTGGACAGGAAGTGACGAAACAGGGTTTCCTAGATAACTGGTAGCACAGCTGATGGTATGTGAAGTTCATGAGGCAGGTGGAGTTGTTTTGGCACTGGAAGAGCTGTGCTGCTGCTTCGGGCATTTGCCATTCACCACCGCCCTGAGTTCCCTAGGTGTCATATCCACTTTCAGACATATGTGGTGCCAGAGCACTTGGTTTCCATGGCAGCTGGAAATGGCTTCAGCGCTGAACTTGTGCTTGGCTGTGGAGTTTTGAGCACCTTGAGTGAGGAGCTCCATGTTAGTTTAGTGTGGGTGCTCCACCTGCTTGATTCCATCCCACTGGGCTCAATGGGCATTGGACCGGAAGTGACCAAACAGGGTTTCCTTGATAGCTGCTAGCACAGCTGATGGTATGTGAATTGAATGAGGCAGGTGGAGTTGTTTTGGCACTGGAAGAGCTGTGCTACTGCTTCAGGCAGTCTCTATTCACCACCGCCCTGAGTTCCCTAGGTGTCATATCCACTTTCAGACATATGTGGTGCCAGAGCACTTGGTTTCCATGGCAGCGGGAAATGGCTTGGGCGATGAACTTGTGTTTGGCTGTGGAGTTTTGGGCGCCTGGAGTGAGGAGCTCCATGTTAGTTTAGTGTGGGTGCTCAACCTGCTTGATTCCATCCCACTGGGCTCAATGGTATTTGGACAGGAAGTGACGAAACAGGGTTTCCTAGATAACTGGTAGCACAGCTGATGGTATGTGAAGTTGATGAGGCAGGTGGAGTTGTTTTGGCACTGGAAGAGCTGTGCTGCTGCTTCGGGCAGTTGCCATTCACCACCGCCCTGAGTTCCCTAGGTGTCATATCCACTTTCAGACATATGTGGTGCCAGAGCACTTGGTTTCCATGGCAGCGGGAAACGGCTTCAGCACTGAACTTGTGCTTGGCTGTGGAGTTTTGATCGCCTTGAGTGAGGAGCTCCATGTTAGTTTAGTGTGGGTGCTCCACCTGCTTGATTCCATCCCACTGGGCTCAATGGGCATTGGACCGGAAGTGACCAAACAGGGTTTCCTAGATGGCTGCTAGCACAGCTGATGGTATGTGAAGTGAATGAGGCAGGTGGAGTTGTTTTGGCACTGGAAGAGCTGTGCTGCTTCTTCGGGCAGTTGCCATACACCACCGCCCTGAATTCCCTAGGTGTCATATCCACTTTCAGACATATGTGGTGCCAGAGCACTTGGTTTCCATGGCAGCGGGAAATGGCTTGGGCGATGAACTTGTGTTTGGCTGTGGAGTTTTGAGTGCCTTGAGTTAGGAGCTCCATGTGAGTTTAGTGTGGGTGCTCAACCTGCTTGATTCCATCCCACTGGGCTCAATGGGCATTGGACCGGAAGTGACCAAACAGGGTTTCTTAGAACCCTGCTAGCACAGCTGATGGTATGTGAAGTGAATGAGGCAGGTGGAGTTGTTTTGGCACTGGAAGAGCTGTGCTGCTGCTTCGGGCAGTTGCCATTCACCACCGCCCTGAGTTCCCTAGGTGTCATATCCACTTTCAGACATATGTGGTGCCAGAGCACTTGGTTTCCATGGCAGCGGGAAATGGCTTGGGCGCTGAACTTGTGTTTGGCTTTGGAGATTTGAGCACCTTGAGTGAGGAGCTCCATGTTAGTTTAGTGTGGGTGCTCAACCTGCTTGATTCCATCCCACTGGGCTCAATGGGCATTGGACCGGAAGTGACCAAACAGGGTTTCCTAGATAGCTGCTAGCACAGCTGATGGTATGTGAAGTGAATGAGGCAGGTGGAGTTGTTTTGGCACTGGAGGAGCTGTGCTGCTGCTTCGGGCAGTTACCATTCACCAACTCACTGACCCCTAGTTGTCCAATCCACTTTCAGACATATGTGGTGCCAGAGCACTTGGTTTCCATGGCAGCGGGAAATGGCTTCGGCGCTGAACTTGTGCTTGGCTGTGGAGTTTTGAGCGCCTTGAGTGAGGAGCTCCATGTTAGTTTAGTGTGGGTGCTCCACCTGCTTGATTCCATCCCACTGGGCTCAATGGCCATTGGACCGGAAGTGACCAAACAGGGTTTCCTAGATAGCTGCTAGCACAGCTGATGGTATGTGAAGTGAATGTGGCAGGTGGAGTTGTTTTGGCCCTGGAAGAGCTGTGCTGCTGCTTCGGGCAGTTGCCATTCACCACCGCCCTGAGTTCCCTAGGTGTCATATCCACTTTCAGACATATGTGGTGCCAGAGCACTTGGTTTCCATGGCAGCGGGAAATGGCTTGGGCACTGAACCTGTGTTTGGCTGTGGAGTTTTGAGTGCCTTGAGTGAGGAGCTCCATGTGAGTTTAGTGTGGGTGCTCAACCTGCTTGATTCCATCGCACTGGGCTCAATGGGCATTGGACCGGAAGTGACCAAACAGGGTTTCCTAGAATGCTGCTAGCACAGCTGATGGTATGTGAAGTGAATGAGGCAGGTGGAGTTGTTTTGGCACTGGAAGAGCTGTGCTGCTGCTTCGGGCAGTTGCCATACACCACCGCCCTGAATTCCCTAGGTGTCATATCCACTTTCAGACATATGTGGTGCCAGAGCACTTGGTTTCCATGGCAGCGGGAAATGGCTTGGGCACTGATATTGTGCTTGGCTGTGGGGTTTTGAGCGCCTTGAGTGAGGAGCTCCATGTTAGTTTAGTGTGGGTGCTCCACCTGCTTGATTCCATCCCACTGGGCTCAATGGGCATTGGACCGGAAGTGACCAAACAGGGTTTCCTAGATAGCTGCTAGCACAGCTGATGGTATGTGAAGTTCATGAGGCAGGTGGAGTTGTTTTGGCACTGGAAGAGCTGTGCTGCTGCTTCGGGCAGTTGCCATTCACCACCGCCCTGAGTCCCCTAGGTGTCATATCCACTTTCCGACATATGTGGTGCCAGAGCACTTGGATTCCATGGCAGCGGGAAATGGCTTGGGCACTGCACTTGTGTTTGGCTGTGGAGTTTTGAGTGCCTTGAGTTAGGAGCTCCATGTTAGTTTAGTGTGGGTGCTCCACCTGCTTGATTCCATCCCACTGGGCTCAATGGCCATTGGACCGGAAGTGACCAAACAGGGTTTCCTTGATAGCTGCTAGCACAGCTGATGGTATGTGAAGTTCATGAGGCAGGTGGAGTTGTTTTGTCACTGGTGGAGTGTGCTACTGCTTCGGGCAGTTTCCATTCACCACCGCCCTGAGTTCCCTAGGTGTCATATCCACTTTCAGACATATGTGGTGCCAGAGCACTTGGTTTCCATGGCAGCGGGAAATGGCTTGGGCACTGCACTTGTGTTTGGCTGTGGAGTTTTGAGTGCCTTGAGTGAGGAGCTCCATGTGAGTTTAGTGTGGGTGCGCTACCTGCTTGATTCCATCCCACTGGGCTCAATGGGCATTGGACCGGAAGTGACCAAACAGGGTTTCCTAGATGGCTGCTAGCACAGCTGATGGTATGTGAAGTGAATGAGGCAGGTGGAGTTGTTTTGGCACTGGAAGAGCTGTGCTGCTGCTTCGGGCAGTTGCCATTCACCTACGCCCTGAGTTCCCTAGGTGTCATATCCACTTTCAGACATATGTGGTGCCAGAACACTTGGTTTCCATGGCAGCGGGAAACGGCTTCAGCACTGAACTTGTTTTAGGCTGTGGAATTTTGAGTGCCTGGAGTGACGGACTCCATGTTAGTTTAGTGTGGGTGCTCAACCTGCTTGATTCCATCCCACTGGGCTCAATGGCCATTGGACCGGAAGTGACCAAACAGAGTTTCCTAGATAGCTGGTAGCACAGCTGATGGTATGTGAAGTTCATGAGGCAGGTGGAGTTGTTTTGGCACTGGAAGAGCTGTGCTGCTGCTTCGGGCAGTTGCCATTCACCACCGCCCTGAGTTCCCTAGGTGTCATATCCACTTTCAGACATATGTGGTGCCAGAGCACTTGGTTTCCATGGCAGCGGGAAATGGCTTGGGCGCTGAACTTGTGTTTGGCTGTGGAGATTTGAGCACCTTGAGTGAGGAGCTCCATGTTAGTTTAGTGTGGGTGCTCCACCTGCTTGATTCCATCCCACTGGGCTCAATGGGCATTGGACCGGAAGTGACCAAACAGGGTTTCCTAGATAGCTGCTAGCACAGCTGATGGTATGTGAAGTGAATGAGGCAGGTGGAGTTGTTTTGGCACTGGAAGAGCTGTGCTGCTGCTTCGGGCAGTTGCCATTCACCACCGCCCTGAGATCCCTAGGTGTCATATCCACTTTCAGACATATGTGGTGCCAGAGCACTTGGTTTCCATGGCAGTGGGAAATGGCTTGGGCGCTGAACTTGTGTTTGGCTGTGGAGTTTTGAGCACCTTGAGTGAGGAGCTCCATGTTAGTTTAGTGTGGGTGCTCCACCTGCTTGATTCCATCCCACTGGGCTCAATGGCATTGGACCGTAAGTGACCAAACAGGGTTTCCTAGTACGCTGCTAGCACAGCTGATGGTATGTGAAGTTCATGAGGCAGGTGGAGTTGTTTTGGCACTGGAAGAGCTGTGCTGCTGCTTCGGGCAGTTGCCATTCACCACCGCCCTGAGTTCCCTAGGTGTCATATCCACTTTCAGACATATGTGGTGCCAGAGCACTTGGTTTCCATGGCAGAGGGAAATGGCTTGGGCGCTGAACTTGTGTTTGGCTTTGGAGATTTGAGCACCTTGAGTGAGGAGCTCCATGTTAGTTTAGTGTGGGTGCTCATCCTGCTTGATTCCATCCCACTGGGCTCAATGGGCATTGGACCGGAAGTGACCAAACAGGGTTTCCTTGATAGCTGCTAGCACAGCTGATGGTATGTGAAGTTCATGAGGCAGGTGGAGTTGTTTTGGCACTGGAGGAGCTGTGCTGCTGCTTCGGGCAGTTACCATTCACCAACTCACTGACCCCTAGTTGTCCAATCCACTTTCAGACATATGTGGTGCCAGAGCACTTGGTTTCCATGGCAGCGGGAAATGGCTTCGGCGCTGAACTTGTGCTTGGCTGTGGAGTTTTGAGCGCCTTTAGTGAGGAGCTCCATGTGAGTTTAGTGTGGGTGCTCAACCTGCTTGATTCCATCCCACTGGGCTCAATGGGCATTGGACCGGAAGTGACCAAACAGGGTTTCCTAGATAGCTGCTAGCACAGCTGATGGTATGTGAAGTGAATGAGGCAGGTGGAGTTGTTTTGGCCCTGGAGGAGCTGTGCTGCTGCTTCGGGCAGTTGCCATTCACCACCGCCCTGAATTCCCTAGGTGTCATATCCACTTTCAGACATATGTGGTGCCAGAGCACTTGGTTTCCATGGCAGCGGGAAATGGCTTGGGCACTGAACTTGTGTTTGGCTGTGGAGTTTTGAGCGCCTTGAGTTAGGAGCTCCATGTGAGTTTAGTGTGGGTGCTCAACCTGCTTGATTCCATCCCACTGGGCTCAATGGGCATTGGACCGGAAGTGACCAAACAGGGTTTCCTAGATGGCTGCTAGCACAGCTGATGGTATGTGAAGTTCATGAGGCAGGTGGAGTTGTTTTGGCACTGGAAGAGCTGTGCTGCTGCTTCGGGCAGTTGCCATACACCACCGCCCTGAGTTCCCTAGGTGTCATATCCACTTTCAGACATATGTGGTGCCAGAGCACTTGGTTTCCATGGCAGCGGGAAATGGCTTGGGCACTGATCTTGTGCTTGGCTGTGGAGTTTTGAGTGCCTTGAGTGAGGAGCTCCATGTTAGTTTAGTGTGGGTGCTCAACCTGCTTGATTCCATCCCACTGGGCTCAATGGGCATTGGACCGGAAGTGACCAAACAGGGTTTCCTTGATAGCTGCTAGCACAGCTGATGGTATGTGAAGTGAATGAGGCAGGTGGAGTTGTTTTGGCACTGGAAGAGCTGTGCTGCTGCTTCGGGCAGTTGCCATTCACCACCGCCCTGAGTCCCCTAGGTGTCATATCCACTTTCAGACATATGTGGTACCAGAGCACTTGGTTTCCATGGCAGCGGGAAATGGCTTGGGCACTGCACTTGTGTTTGGCTGTGGAGTTTTGAGCACCTTGAGTTAGGAGCTCCATGTGAGTTTAGTGTGGGTGCTCAACCTGCTTGATTCCATCCCACTGGGCTCAATGGACTTTCGAACGGAAGTGACGAAACAGGGTTTCCTAGTACGCTGCTAGCACAGCTGATGGTATGTGAAGTTCATGAGGCAGGTGGAGTTGTTTTGTCACTGGTGGAGTGTGCTACTGCTTCGGGCAGTTTCCATTCACCACCGCCCTGAGTTCCCTAGGTGTCATATCCACTTTCAGACATATGTGGTGCCAGAGCACTTGGTTTCCATGGCAGCGGGAAATGGCTTGGGTGCTTAACTTGTGTTTGGCTGTGGAGTTTTGAGCGCCTTGAGTGAGGAGCTCCATGTGAGTTTAGTGTGGGTGCTCAACCTGCTTGATTCCATCCCACTGGGCTCAATGGGCATTGGACCGGAAGTGACCAAACAGGGTTTCCTAGAACGCTGCTAGCACAGCTGATGGTATGTGAAGTTCATGAGGCAGGTGGAGTTGTTTTGGCACTGGAAGAGCTGTGCTGCTGCTTCGGGCAGTTGCCATTCACCACCGCCCTGAGTTCTCTAGGTGTCATATCCACTTTCAGACATATGTGGTGCCAGAGCACTTGGTTTCCATGGCAGCAGGAAATGGCTTGGGCACTGAACTTGTGTTTGGCTGTGGAGTTTTGAGCGCCTTGAGTGAGGAGCTTCATGTGAGTTTAGTGTGGGTGCTCCACCTGCTTGATTCCATCCCACTGGGCTCAATGGGCATTGGACCGGAAGTGACCAAACAGGGTTTCCTAGATGGCTGCTAGCACAGCTGATGGTATGTGAAGTGAATGAGGCAGGTGGAGTTGTTTTGGCACTGGAAGAGCTGTGCTGCTGCTTCGGGCACTTGCCATTCACCACCGCCCTGAGTTCCCTAGTTGTCATATCCACTTTTAGACATATGTGGTGCCAGAGCACTTGGTTTCCATGGCAGCGGGAAATCGCTTGGGCGCTTAACTTGCATTTGGGTTTGCAGTTTTGAGCACCTTGAGTGAGGAGCTCCATGTTAGTTTAGTGTGGGTGCTCAACCTGCTTGATTCCATCCCACTGGGCTCAATGGGCATTGGACAGGAAGTGACGAAACAGGGTTTCCTAGATAACTGGTAGCACAGCTGATGGTATGTGAAGTTCATGAGGCAGGTGGAGTTGATTTGGCACTGGAGGAGAGTGCTGCTGCTTCGGGCATTTGCCATTCACCACCGCCCTGAGTTCCCTAGGTGTCATATCCACTTTCAGACATATGTGGTGCCAGAGCACTTGGTTTCCATGGCAGCGGGAAACGGCTTCAGCACTGAACTTGTGCTTGGCTGTGGGGTTTTGATCGCCTTTAGTGAGGAGCTCCATGTTAGTTTAGTGTGGGTGCTCCACCTGCTTGATTCCATCCCACTGGGCTCAATGGGCATTGGACCGGAAGTGACCAAACAGGGTTTCCTAGATGGCTGCTAGCACAGCTGATGGTATGTGAAGTTCATGAGGCAGGTGGAGTTGTTTTGGCACTGGAGGAGCTGTGCTGCTGCTTCGGGCAGTTGCCATTCACCACCGCCCTGAGTTCCCTAGGTGTCATATCCACTTTCAGACATATGTGGTTCCAGAGCACTTGGTTTCCATGGCAGCGGGAAATGGCTTGGGCACTGAACTTGTGTTTGGCTTTGGAGATTTGAGCACCTTTAGTGAGGAGCTCCATGTTAGTTTAGTGTGGGTGCTCCACCTGCTTGATTCCATCCCACTGGGCTCAATGGGCATTGGACCGGTAGTGACGAAACAGGGTTTCCTAGATAGCTGCTAGCACAGCTGATGGTATGTGAAGTGAATGAGGCAGGTGGAGTTGTTTTGGCACTGGAGGAGCTGTGCTGCTGCTTCGGGCAGTTACCATTCACCAACTCACTGACCCCTAGTTGTCCAATCCACTTTCAGACATATGTGGTGCCAGAGCACTTGGTTTCCATGGCAGCGGGAAATGGCTTGGTCGATGAACTTGTGTTTGGCTGTGGAATTTTGAGTGCCTTGAGTGAGGAGCTCCATGTTAGTTTATTGTGGGTGCTCAACCTGCTTGATTCCATCACACTGGGCTCAATGGGCATTGGACCGGAAGTGACCAAACAGGGTTTCCTAGATAGCTGCTAGCACAGCTGATGGTATGTGAAGTGAATGAGGCAGGTGGAGTTGTTTTGGCACTGGAAGAGCTGTGCTGCTGCTTCGGGCAGTTGCCATTCACCACCCCCCTGAGTTCCCTAGGTGTCATATCCACTTTCAGACATATGTGGTGCCAGAGCACTTGGTTTCCATGGCAGCGGGAAATGGCTGGGGCGCTGAACTTGTGCTTGGCTGGGGGTTTTGAGCGCCTTGAGTGAGGAGCTCCATGTTAGTTTAGTGTGGGTGGTCAACCTGCTTGATTCCATCCAACTGGGCTCAATGGGCATTGGACCGGAAGTGACCAAACAGGGTTTCCTAGTACGCTGCTAGCACAGCTGATGGTATGTGAAGTGAATGAGGCAGGTGGAGTTGTTTTGGCACTGGAAGAGCTGTGCTACTGCTTCGGGCAGTTGCCATACACCACCGCCCTGAATTCCCTAGGTGTCATATCCACTTTCAGACATATGTGGTGCCAGAGCACTTGGTTTCCATGGCAGCGGGAAATGGCTTGGTCGATGAACTTGTGTTTGGCTGTGGAGTTTTGAGTGCCTTGAGTGAGGAGCTCCATGTTAGTTTAGTGTGGGTGCTCAACCTGCTTGATTCCATCCCACTGGGCTCAATGGGCATTGGACCGGAAGTGACCAAACAGGGTTTCCTAGTACGCTGCTAGCACAGCTGATGGTATGTGAAGTGAATGAGGCAGGTGGAGTTGTTTTGGCACTGGAAGAGCTGTGCTGCTGCTTCGGGCAGTTGCCATTCACCACCGCCCTGAGTTCCCTAGTTGTCCAATCCACTTTCAGACATATGTGGTGCCAGAGCACTTGGTTTCCATGGCAGCGGGAAATGGCTTGGGCGCTGAACTTGTGTTTGGCTGTGGAGTTTTCAGCGCCTTGTGTGAGGAGCTCCATGTCAGTTTAGTGTGGGTGCTCCACCTGCTTGATTCCATCCCACTGGGCTCAATGGACATTGGACCGGAAGTGACCAAACAGGGTTTCCTAGTACGCTGCTAGCACAGCTGATGGTATGTGAAGTGAATGAGGCAGGTGGAGTTGTTTTGGCACTGGAAGAGCTGTGCTGCTGCTTCGGGCAGTTGCCATTCACCACCGCCCTGAGTTCCCTAGGTGTCATATCCACTTTCAGACATATGTGGTGCCAGAGCACTTGGTTTCCATGGCAGCGGGAAATGGCTTTTGCACTGAACTTGCGTTTGGCTTTGGAGTTTTGAGTGCCTTGAGTGAGGAGCTCCATGTTAGTTTAGTGTGGGTGCTCCACCTGCTTGATTCCATCCCACTGGGCTCAATGGCATTGGACCGGAAGTGACCAAACAGGGTTTCCTAGTACGCTGCTAGCACAGCTGATGGTATGTGAAGTGAATGAGGCAGGTGGAGTTGTTTTGGCACTGGAAGAGCTGTGCTGCTGCTTCAGGCAGTTACCATTCACCAACTCACTGATCCCTATGTGTCATATCCACTTTCAGACATATGTGGTGCCAGAGCACTTGGTTTCCATGGCAGCGGGAAATGGCTTTTGCACTGAACTTGTGCTTGGCTGTGGGGTTTTGAGCGCCTTGAGTGAGGAGCTCCATGTTAGTTTAGTGTGGGTGCTCCACCTGCTTGATTCCATCCCACTGGGCTCAATGGACTTTCGCCCGGATGTGACCAAACAGGGTTTCCTAGTACGCTGCTAGCACAGCTGATGGTATGTGAAGTGAATGAGGCAGGTGGAGTTGTTTTGGCACTGGAAGAGCTGTGCTGCTGCTTCGGGCAGTTGCCATTCACCACCGCCCTGAATTCCCTAGGTGTCATATCCACTTTCAGACATATGTGCTGCCAGAACACTTGGTTTCCATGGCAGCGGGAAATGGCTTCAGCACTGAACTTGTGTTTGGCTGTGGAGTTTTGAGTGCCTGGAGTGACGGACTCCATGTTAGTTTAGTGTGGGTGCTCCACCTGCTTGATTCCATCCCCCTGGGCCCAATGGCCATTGGACTGGAAGTTACCAAACAGGGTTTCCTAGATAACTGGTAGCACAGCTGATGGTATGTGAAGTGAATGAGGCAGGTGGAGTTGTTTTGGCACTGGAGGAGCTGTGCTGCTGCTTCGGGCAGTTGCCATTCACCACCGCCCTGAATTCCCTAGTTGTCATATCCACTTTCAGACATATGTGGTGCCAGAGCACTTGGTTTCCATGGCAGCGAGAATTTGTCTGGTTGCTGAACTTGTGCTTGGCTGTGGAGTTTTGATCGCCTTTAGTGAGGAGCTCAATGTTACTTTAGTGTGGGTGCTCAACCGGCTTGATTCCATCCCACTGGGCTCAAGGGACTTTCGCCCGGAAGTGACCAAACAGGGTTTCCTAGATAGCTGCTAGCACAGCTGATGGTATGTGAAGTTCATGAGGCAGGTGGAGTTGTTTTGGCACTGGAAGAGCTGTGCTGCTGCTTCGGGCAGTTGCCATTCACCACCGCCCTGAGTTCCCTAGTTGTCATATCCACTTTCAGACATATGTGGTGCCAGAGCACTTGGTTTCCATGGCAGCGGGAAATGGCTTTTGCGCTGAACTTGTGTTTGGCTGTGGAGTTTTGATCGCCTTGAGTGAGGAGCTCCATGTTAGTTTAGTGTGGGTGCTCAACCTGCTTGATTCCATCCCACTGGGCTCAATGGGCATTGGACCGGAAGTGACCAAACAGGGTTTCCTAGATAGCTGCTAGCACAGCTGATGGTATGTGAAGTGAATGAGGCAGGTGGAGTTGTTTTGGCACTGGAAGAGCTGTGCTGCTGCTTCGGGCAATTGCCATTCAATACCGCCCTGAGTTCCCTAGGTGTCATATCCACTTTCAGACATATGTGGTGCCAGAGCACTTGGTTTTGATGGCAGCGGGAAATGGCTTGGGCGCTGAACTTGTGTTTGGCTGTGGAGTTTTGAGTGCCTGGAGTGACGGACTCCATGTTAGTTTAGTGTGGGTGCTCAACCTGCTTGATTCCATCCCACTGGGCTCAATGGGCATTGGACCGGAAGTGACCAAACAGGGTTTCCTAGATAACTGCTAGCACAGCTGATGGTATGTGAAGTTCATGAGGTAGGTGGAGTTGTTTTGGCACTGGAAGAGCTGTGCTGCTGCTTCGGGCAGTTGCCATTCACCACCTCACTGATCACTATGTGTCATATCCACTTTCAGACATATGTGGTGCCAGAGCACTTGGTTTCCATGGCAGCGAGAATTTGTCTGGGTGCTGAACTTGTGTTTGGCTTTGCAGTTTTGAGCACCTTGAGTGAGGAGTTCCATGTGAGTTTAGTGTGGGTGCTCCACCTGCTTGATTCCATCCCACTGGGCTCAATGGACTTTCGCCCGGAAGTGACCAAACAGGGTTTCCTAGTACGCTGCTAGCACAACTGATGGTATGTGAAGTTCATGAGGCAGGTGGAGTTGTTTTGGCACTGGAAGAGCTGTGCTGCTGCTTCGGGCAATTGCCATTCACCACCGCCCTGAGTTCCCTAGGTGTCATATCCACTTTCAGACATATGTGGTGCCAGAGCACTTGGTTTAAATGGCAGCGGGAAATGGCTTTTGCACTGAACTTGTGCTTGGCTGTGGAGTTTTGAGCGCCTTGAGTGAGGAGCTCCATGTTAGTTTAGTGTGGGTGCTCACCTGCTTGATTCCATCCCACTGGGCTCAATGGGCATTGGACAGGAAGTGACCAAACAGGGTTTCCTAGATAGCTGCTAGCACAGCTGATGGTATGTGAAGTGAATGAGGCAGGTGGAGTTGTTTTGGCACTGGAGGAGTGTGCTGCTGCTTCGGGCAGTTGCCATTCACCACCGCCCTGAGTTCCCTAGGTGTCATATCCACTTTCAGACATATGTGGTGCCAGAGCACTTGGTATCCATGGCAGCGGGAAATGGCTTGGGCGATGAACTTGTGTTTGGCTGTGGAGTTTTGAGTGCCTTGAGTTAGGAGCTCCATGTTAGTTTAGTGTGGGTGCTCCACCTGCTTGATTCCATCCCACTGGGCCCAATGGCCATTGGACTGGAAGTTACCAAACAGGGTTTCATTGATAGCTACTAGCACAGCTGATGGTATGTGAAGTGAATGAGGCAGGTGGAGTTGTTTTGGCACTGGAAGAGCTGTGCTGCTGCTTCGGGCATTTGCCATTCACCACCGCCCTGAGTTCCCTAGGTGTCATATCCACTTTCAGACATATGTGGTGCCAGAGCACTTGGTTTCCATGGCAGCGGGAAATGGCTTGGGCGCTGAACTTGTGTTTGGCTGTGGAGTTTTGAGCACCTTGAGTGAGGAGCTCCATGTTAGTTTAGTGTGGGTGCTCAACCTGCTTGATTCCATCCCACTGGGCTCAATGGGCATTGGACCGGAAGGGACCAAACAGGGTTTCCTAGATGGCTGCTAGCACAGCTGATGGTATGTGAAGTGAATGATGCAGGTGGAGTTGTTTTGGCACTGGAGGAGCTGTGCTGCTGCTTCGGGCAGTTGCCATTCACCACCGCCCTGAGTTCTCTAGGTGTCATATCCACTTTCAGACATATGTGGTGCCAGAGCACTTGGTTTCCATGGCAGCGGGAAATGGCTGGGGCGCTGAACTTGTGCTTGGCTGTGGGGTTCTCAGTGCCTTTAGTGAGGAGCTCCATGTTAGTTTAGTGTGGGTGCTCCACCTGCTTGATTCCATCCCACTGGGCTAAATGGACTTTCGCCCAGAAGTGACCAAATAGGGCTTCCTAGTACGCTGCTAGCACAGCTGATGGTATGTGAAGTGAATGAGGCAGGTGGAGTTGTTTTGGCACTGGAAGAGCTGTGCTGCTGCTTCGGGCAATTGCCATTCACCACCGCCCTGAGTTCCCTAGGTGTCATATCCACTTTCAGACATATGTGGTGCCAGAGCACTTGGTTTCCATGGCAGCGGGAAATGGCTTGGGCGCTGAACTTGTGTTTGGCTGTGGAGTTTTGAGCACCTTGAGTGAGGAGCTCCATGTTAGTTTAGTGTGGGTGCTCAACCTGCTTGATTCCATCCCACTGGGCTCAATGGGCATTGGACCGGAAGTGACCAAACAGGGTTTCCTAGATAGCTGCTAGCACAGCTGATGGTATGTGAAGTTCATGAGGCAGGTGGAGTTGTTTTGGCACTGGAGGAGCTGTGCTGCTGCTTCGGGCAGTTACCATTCACCAACTCACTGATCCCTACGTGTCATATCCACTTTCAGACATATGTGGTGCCAGAGCACTTGGTTTCCATGGCAGCGGGAAATGGCTGGGGCGCTGAACTTGTGCTTGGCTGGGGGTTTTGAGCGCCTTGAGTGAGGAGCTCCATGTTAGTTTAGTGTGGGTGGTCAACCTGCTTGATTCCATCCAACTGGGCTCAATGGGCATTGGACCGGAAGTGACCAAACAGGGTTTCCTAGTACGCTGCTAGCACAGCTGATGGTATGTGAAGTGAATGAGGCAGGTGGAGTTGTTTTGGCACTGGAAGAGCTGTGCTGCTGCTTCGGGCAGTTGCCATTCACCACCGCCCTGAGTTCCCTAGGTGTCATATCCACTTTCAGACATATGTGGTGCCAGAGCACTTGGTTTCCATGGCAGCGGGAAATGGCTTGGGCGCTGAACTTGTGTTTGGCTGTGGAGTTTTGACCGCCTTGAAGGAGGAGCTCCATGTTAGTTTAGTGTGGGTGCTCCACCTGCTTGATTCCATCCCACTGGGCTCAATGAACTTTCGCCCGGAAGTGACCAAACAGGGTTTCCTAGATAGCTGCTAGCACAGCTGATGGTATGTGAAGTGAATGAGGCAGGTGGAGTTGTTTTGGCACTGGAAGAGCTGTGCTGCTGCTTCGGGCAGTTGCCATTCACCACCGCCGTGAGTTCCCTAGGTGTCATATCCACTTTCAGACATATGTGGTGCCAGAGCACTTGGTTTCCATGGCAGCGGGAAATGGCTTGGGCGAAGAACTTTTGTTTGGCTGTGGAGTTTTGAGCGCCTTGAGTGAGGAGCTCCATGTTAGTTTAGTGTGGGTGCTCAACCTGCTTGATTCCATCCCACTGGGCTCAATGGGCATTGGACCGGAAGTGACCAAACAGGGTTTCCTAGATAGCTGCTAGCACAGCTGATGGTATGTGAAGTGAATGAGGCAGGTGGAGTTGTTTTGGCACTGGAAGAGCTGTGCTGCTGCTTCGGGCAGTTGCCATTCACCACCGCCCTGAGTTCCCTAGGTGTCATATCCACTTTCAGACATATGTGGTGCCAGAGCACTTGGTTTCCATGGCAGCGGGAAATGGCTTGGGCGCTGAACTTGTGTTTGGCTGTGGAGTTTTGAGTGCCTTGAGTTAGGAGTTCAATGTGAGTTTAGTGTGGGTGCTCCACCTGCTTGATTATATCCCACTGGGCCCAATGGCCATTGAACTGGAAGTGACCAAACAGGGTTTCATTGATAGCTGCTAGCACAGCTCATGGTATGTGAAGTGAATGAGGCAGGTGGAGTTGTTTTTGCCCTGGAGGAGTGTACTGCTGCTTCTGGCAGTTTCCATTCACCACCGCCCTGAGTTCCCTAGTTGTCATATCCACTTTCAGACATATGTGGTGCCAGAGCACTTGGTTTCCATGGCAGTGGGAAATGGCTGGGGCGCTGAACATGTGCTTGGCTGTGGGGTTTTCAGTGCCTTTAGTGAGGAGCTCCATGTTAGTTTAGTGTGGGTGCTCCACCTGCTTGATTTCATCCCACTGTGCTCAATGGACTTTAACCCGGAAGTGACCAAACAGGGCTTCCTAGTACGCTGCTAGCACAGCTGATGGTATGTGAAGTGAATGAGGCAGGTGGAGTTGTTTTGGCACTGGAAGAGCTGTGCTGCTGCTTTGGGCAGTTGCCATTCACCACCGCCCTGAGTTCCCTAGGTGTCATATCCACTTTCAGACATATGTGCTGCCAGAGCACTTGGTTTCCATGGCAGCGGGAAATCGCTTGGGCGCTGAACTTGTGTTTGGCTGTGGAGTTATGAGCGCCTTGAGTTAGGAGCTCCATGTTAGTTTAGTGTGGGTGCTCAACCTGCTTGATTCCATCCCACTGGGCTCAATGGACTTTCGCCCGGAAGTGACCAAACAGGGTTTCCTAGATAGCTGCTAGCACAGCTGATGGTATGTGAAGTTCATGAGGCAGGTGGAGTTGTTTTGGCACTGGAGGAGCTGTGCTGCTGCTTCGGGCAGTTGCCATTCACCACCGCCCTGAGTTCCCTAGTTGTCATATCCACTTTCAGACATATGTGGTGCCAGAGCACTTGGTTTCCATGGCAGCGGGAAATGGCTTGGGCACTGCACTTGTGTTTGGCTGTGGAGTTTTGAGTACCTTGAGTTAGGAGCTCCATGTGAGTTTAGTGTGGGTGCTCAACCTGCTTGATTCCATCCCACTGGGCTCAATGGGCATTGGACCGGAAGTGACCAAACAGGGTTTCCTAGATAGCTGCTAGCACAGCTGATGGTATGTGAAGTGAATGAGGCAGGTGGAGTTGTTTTGGCACTGGAAGAGCTGTGCTGCTGCTTCGGGCAGTCACCATTCACCAACTCACTGATCCCTAGGTGTCATATCCACTTTCAGACATATGTGGTGCCAGAGCACTTGGTTTCCATGGCAGCGGGAAATCGCTTGGGCGCTGAACTTGTGCTTGGCTGGGGGTTTTGAACGCCTTGAGTGAGGAGCTCCATGTTAGTTTAGTGTGGGTGGTCAACCTGCTTGATTCCATCCCACTGGGCTCAATGGGCATTGGACCGGAAGTGACCAAACAGGGTTTCCTAGTACGCTGCTAGCACAGCTGATGGTATGTGAAGTGAATGAGGCAGGTGGAGTTGTTTTGGCACTGGAAGAGCTGTGCTGCTGCTTCGGGCAGTTTCCATTCACCACCGCCCTGAGTTCCCTAGGTGTCATATCCACTTTCAGACATATGTGCTGCCAGAGCACTTGGTTTCCATGGCAGCGGGAAATGGCTGGGGCGCTGAACTTGTGTTTGGCTGTGGAGTTTTGAGCGCCTTGAATGAGGAGCTCCATGTTAGTTTAGTGTGGGTGCTCCACCTGCTTGATTCCATCCCACTGGGCTCAATGGGCATTGGACCGGAAGTGACCAAACAGGGTTTCCTAGATAGCTGCTAGCACAGCTGATGGTATGTGAAGTTCATGAGGCAGGTGGAGTTGTTTTGGCACTGGAAGAGCTGTGCTGCTGCTTCGGGCAGTTTCCATTCACCATCGCCCTGAGTTCCCTAGGTGTCATATCCACTTTCAGACATATGTGCTGCCAGAGCACTTGGTTTCCATGGCAGCGGGAAATCGCTTGGGCGCTGAACTTGTGTTTGGCTGTGGAGTTTTGAGCGCCTTGAGTGAGGAGTTCCATGTTAGTTTAGTGTGGGTGCTCACCTGCTTGATTCCATCCCACTGGGCTCAATGGGCATTGGACAGGAAGTGACGAAACAGGGTTTCCTAGATAGCTGCTAGCACAGCTGATGGTATGTGAAGTGAATGAGGCAGGTGGAGTTGTTTTGGCACTGGAGGAGTGTGCTGCTGCTTTGGGCAGTTGCCATTCACCACCGCCCTGAGTTCCCTAGGTGTCATATCCACTTTCAGACATATGTGGTGCCAGAGCACTTGGTTTCCATGGCAGCGGGAAATGGCTTGGGCACTGCACTTGTGTTTGGCTGTGTAGTTTGGAGTGCCTTGAGTTAGGAGCTCCATGTGAGTTTAGTGTGGGTGCTCAACCTGCTTGATTCCATCCCACTGGGCTCAATGGGCATTGGACCGGAAGTGACCAAACAGGGTTTCCTAGATAGCTGCTAGCACAGCTGATGGTATGTGAAGTGAATGAGGCAGGTGGAGTTGTTTTGGCACTGGAAGAGCTGTGCTGCTGCTTCGGGCAGTCACCATTCACCAACTCACTGATCCCTAGGTG
This sequence comes from Ochotona princeps, assembly GCF_030435755.1. Taxonomy (NCBI): domain Eukaryota; kingdom Metazoa; phylum Chordata; class Mammalia; order Lagomorpha; family Ochotonidae; genus Ochotona; species Ochotona princeps. Next base: position 102,376,694 of record NC_080835.1, on the reverse strand, counting down.
TCATATCCACTTTCAGACATATGTGGTGCCAGAGCACTTGGTTTCCATGGCAGTCGAAATCGCTTGGGCGCTGAACTTGTGCTTGGCTGGGGGTTTTGAACGCCTTGAGTGAGGAGCTCCATGTGAGTTTAGTGTGGGTGGTCAACCTGCTTGATTCCATCCCACTGGGCTCAATGGGCTTTGGACAGGAAGTGACCAAACAGGGTTTCCTAGTACGCTGCTAGCACAGCTGATGGTATGTGAAGTTCATGAGGCAGGTGGAGTTGTTTTGGCACTGGAAGAGCTGTGCTGCTGCTTCGGGCAGTTTCCATTCACCACCGCCCTGAGTTCCCTAGGTGTCATATCCACTTTCAGACATATGTGGTGCCAGAGCACTTGGTTTCCATGGCAGCGGGAAATGGCTTGGGCGCTGAACTTGTGCTTGGCTGGGGGTTTTGAACGCCTTGAGTGAGGAGCTCCATGTTAGTTTAGTGTGGGTGGTCAACCTGCTTGATTCCATCCCACTGGGCTCAATGGGCATTGGACAGGAAGTGACCAAACAGGGTTTCCTAGTACGCTGCTAGCACAGCTGATGGTATGTGAAGTTCATGAGGCAGGTGGAGTTGTTTTGGCACTGGAAGAGCTGTGCTGCTGCTTCGGGCAGTTTCCATTCACCACCGCCCTGAGTTCCCTAGGTGTCATATCCACTTTCAGACATATGTGCTGCCAGAGCACTTGGTTTCCATGGCAGCGGGAAATGGCTTGGGCGCTGAACTTGTGTTTGGCTGTGGAGTTTTGAGCGCCTTGAATGAGCTCCATGTTAGTTTAGTGTGGGTGCTCCACCTGCTTGATTCCATCCCACTGGGCTCAATCGACTTTCGCCCGGAAGTGACGAAACAGGGTTTCCTAGATAGCTGCTAGCACAGCTGATGGTATGTGAAGTTCATGAGGCAGGTGGAGTTGTTTTGGCACTGGAAGAGCTGTGCTGCTGCTTCGGGCAGTTGCCATTCACCATCGCCCTGAGTTCCCTAGGTGTCATATCCACTTTCAGACATATGTGGTGCCAGAGCACTTGGTTTCCATGGCAGCGGGAAATCGCTTGGGCGCTGAACTTGTGTTTGGCTGTGGAGTTTTGAGCGCCTTGAGTGAGGAGTTCCATGTTAGTTTAGTGTGGGTGCTCACCTGCTTGATTCCATCCCACTGGGCTCAATGGGCATTGGACAGGAAGTGACGAAACAGGGTTTCCTAGATAGCTGCTAGCACAGCTGATGGTATGTGAAGTGAATGAGGCAGGTGGAGTTGTTTTGGCACTGGAGGAGTGTGCTGCTGCTTTGGGCAGTTGCCATTCACCACCGCCCTGAGTTCCCTAGGTGTCATATCCACTTTCAGACATATGTGGTGCCAGAGCACTTGGTTTCCATGGCAGCGGGAAATGGCTTGGGCGCTGAACTTGTGTTTGGCTGTGGAGTTTGGAGTGCCTTGAGTTAGGAGCTCCATGTGAGTTTAGTGTGGGTGCTCAACCTGCTTGATTCCATCCCACTGGGCTCAATGGGCATTGGACCGGAAGTGACCAAACAGGGTTTCCTAGATAGCTGCTAGCACAGCTGATGGTATGTGAAGTTCATGAGGCAGGTGGAGTTGTTTTGGCACTGGAAGAGCTGTGCTGCTGCTTCGGGCAGTCACCATTCACCAACTCACTGATCCCTAGGTGTCATATCCACTTTCAGACATATGTGGTGCCAGAGCACTTGGTTTCCATGGCAGTCGAAATCGCTTGGGCGCTGAACTTGTGCTTGGCTGGGGGTTTTGAACGCCTTGAGTGAGGAGCTCCATGTTAGTTTAGTGTGGGTGGTCAACCTGCTTGATTCCATCCCACTGGGCTCAATGGGCATTGGACCGGAAGTGACCAAACAGGGTTTCCTAGATAGCTGCTAGCACAGCTGATGGTATGTGAAGTTCATGAGGCAGGTGGAGTTGTTTTCGCACTGGAAGAGCTGTGCTGCTGCTTCGGGCAGTTTCCATTCACCACCGCCCTGAGTTCCCTAGGTGTCATATCCACTTTCAGACATATGTGCTGCCAGAGCACTTGGTTTCCATGGCAGCGGGAAATGGCTTGGGCACTGCACTTGTGTTTGGCTGTGGAGTTTTGAGCACCTTGAGTGAGGAGCTCCATGTTAGTTTAGTGTGGGTGCTCCACCTGCTTGATTCCATCCCACTGGACACAATGGGTTTTGGACCGGAAGTGACCAAACAGGGTTTCCTAGATAGCTGCCAGCACAGCTGATGGTATGTGAAGTTGATGAGGCAGGTGGAGTTGTTTTGGCACTGGAGGAGCTGTGCTGCTGCTTCGGGCAGTTGCCATTCACCACCGCCCTGAGTTCCCTAGGTGTCATATCCACTTTCAGACATATGTGGTGCCAGAGCACTTGGTTTCCATGGCAGCGGGAAATGGCTTTTGCACTGAACTTGTGTTTGGCTGTGGAGTTTTGAGTGCCTTGAGTTAGGAGCTCAATGTGAGTTTAGTGTGGGTGCTCCACCTGCTTGATTATATCCCACTGGGCCCAATGGCCATTGGACTGGAAGTGACCAAACAGGGTTTCATTGATAGCTGCTAGCACAGCTGATGGTATGTGAAGTGAATGAGGCAGGTGGAGTTGTTTTGGCACTGGAAGAGCTGTGCTGCTGCTTTGGGCAATTGCCATTCACCACCGCCCTGAGTTCCCTAGGTGTCATATCCACTTTCAGACATATGTGGTGCCAGAGCACTTGGTTTCCATGGCAGCGGGAAATGGCTTGGGCGCTGAACTTGTGTTTGGCTGTGGAGTTTTGAGCACCTTGAGTGAGGAGCTCCATGTTAGTTTAGTGTGGGTGCTCCACCTGCTTGATTCCATCCCACTGGGCTCAATGGGCTTTGGACCGGAAGTGACCAAACAGGGTTTCCTAGATAGCTGCTAGCACAGCTGATGGTATGTGAAGTTCATGAGGCAGGTGGAGTTGTTTTGGCACTGGAGGAGCTGTGCTGCTGCTTCGGGCATTTGCCATTCACCACCGCCCTGAGTTCCCTAGGTGTCATATCCACTTTCAGACATATGTGGTGCCAGAGCACTTGGTTTCCATGGCAGCGGGAAATGGCTTGGGCGCTGAACTTGTGCTTGGCTGTGGGGTTTTGATCGCCTTTAGTGAGGAGCTCCATGTTAGTTTAGTGTGGGTGCTCCACCTGCTTGATTCCATCTCACTGGGCTCAAAGGACTTTCGCCCGGAAGTGACCAAACAGGGCTTCCTAGTACGCTGCTAGCACAGCTGATGGTATGTGAAGTTCATGAGGCAGGTGAAGTTGTTTTCGCACTGGAGGAGCTGTGCTGCTTCGGGCAGTTGCCATTCACCACCGCCCTGAGTTCCCTAGGTGTCATATCCACTTTCAGACATATGTGGTGCCAGAGCACTTGGTTTCCATGGCAGCGGGAAATGGCTGGGGCGCTGAACTTGTGCTTGGCTGTGGGGTTTTCAGCGCCTTGAGTGAGGAGCTCCATGTTAGTTTAGTGTGGGTGCTCCACCTGCTTGATTCCATCCCACTGGGCTCAATGGACTTTCGCCCGGAAGTGACGAAACAGGGCTTCCTAGTACGCTGCTAGCACAGCTGATGGTATGTGAAGTGAATGAGGCAGGTGGAGTTGTTTTGGCACTGGAAGAGCTGTGCTGCTGCTTCGGGCAATTGCCATTCACCACCGCCCTGAGTTCTCTAGGTGTCATATCCACTTTCAGACATATGTGGTGCCAGAGCACTTGGTTTCCATGGCAGCGGGAAATGGCTTGGGCGCTGAACTTGTGTTTGGCTGTGGAGTTTTGAGCACCTTGAGTTAGGAGCTCCATGTTAGTTTAGTGTGGGTGCTCCACCTGGTTGGTTCCATCCCACTGGGCTCAATGGGCATTGGACCGGAAGTGACCAAACAGGGTTTCCTAGATAGCTGCTAGCACAGCTGATGGTATGTGAAGTGAATGAGGCAGGTGGAGTTGTTTTGGCACTGGAGGAGTGTGCTGCTGCTTCGGGCAGTTACCATTCACCAACTCACTGATCCCTATGTGTCATATCCACTTTCAGACATATGTGGTGCCAGAGCACTTGGTTTCCATGGCAGCGGGAAATGGCTTGGGCGCTGAACTTGTGTTTGGCTGTGGAGTTATGAGCGCCTTGAATGAGGAGCTCCATGTTAGTTTAGTGTGGGTGCTCAACCTGCTTGATTCCATCCCACTGTGCTCAATGGACTTTCGAAAGAAAGTGACGAAACAGGGTTTCCTAGATAGCTGCTAGCACAGCTGATGGTATGTGAAGTGAATGACGCAGGTGGAGTTGTTTTGGCACTGGAGGAGTGTGATGCTGCTTCGGGCAGTTGCCATTCACCACCGCCCTGAGTTCCCTAGGTGTCATATCCACTTTCAGACATATGTGGTGCCAGAGCACTTGGTTTCCATGGCAGCGGGAAATCGCTTGGGCGATGAACTTGTGTTTGGCTGTGGAGTTTTGAGTGCCTTGAGTTAGAAGCTCAATGTGAGTTTAGTGTGGGTGCTCAACCTGCTTGATTCCATCCCACTGGGCTCAATGGGCATTGGACCGGAAGTGACCAAACAGGGTTTCCTTGATAGCTGCTAGCACAGCTCATGGTATGTGAAGTTCATGAGGCAGGTGGAGTTGTTTTTGCCCTGGACGAGTGTACTGCTGCTTCGGGCAGTTTCCATTCACCACCGCCCTGAGTTCCCTAGTTGTCATATCCACTTTCAGACATATGTGGTGCCAGAGCACTTGGTTTCCATGGCAGCGGGAAATGGCTGGGGCACTGAATATATGCTTGGCTGTGGGGTTTTCAGCGCCTTTAGTGAGGAGCTCCATGTTAGTTTAGTGTGGGTGCTCCACCTGCTTGATTCCATCCCACTGGGCTCAATGGACTTTAACCCGGAAGTGACCAAACAGGGTTTCCTAGATAGCTGCTAGCACAGCTGATGGTATGTGAAGTTCATGAGGCAGGTGGAGTTGTTTTGGCACTGGAAGAGCTGTGCTGCTGCTTCGGGCAGTTGCCATTCACCACCGCCCTGAGTTCCCTAGGTGTCATATCCACTTTCAGACATATGTGGTGCCAGAGCAGTTGGTTTCCATGGCAGCGGGAAATCGCTTGGGCGCTGAACTTGTGTTTGGCTGTGGAGTTATGAGCGCCTTGAATGAGGAGCTCCATGTGAGTTTAGTGTGGGTGCTCAACCTGCTTGATTCCATCCCACTGGGCTCAATGGACTTTCGCCCGGAAGTGACCAAACAGGGTTTCCTAGATAGCTGCTAGCACAGCTCATGGTATGTGAAGTTCATGAGGCAGGTGGAGTTGTTTTGGCACTGGAAGAGCTGTGCTGCTGCTTCGGGCATTCACCATTCACCAACGCACTGATCCCTATGTGTCATATCCACTTTCAGACATATGTGCTGCCAGAGCACTTGGTTTCCATGGCAGCGGGAAATAGCTTGGGCGCTGAACTTGTGCTTGGCTGGGGGTTTTGAACGCCTTGAGTGAGGAGCTCCATGTTAGTTTAGTGTGGGTGGTCAACCTGCTTGATTCTATCCCACTGGGCTCAATCGACTTTCGCCCGGAAGTGACGAAACAGGGTTTCCTAGATAGCTGCTAGCACAGCTGATGGTATGTGAAGTTCATGAGGCAGGTGGAGTTGTTTTGGCACTGGAAGAGCTGTGCTGCTGCTTCGGGCAGTTGCCATTCACCATCGCCCTGAGTTCCCTAGGTGTCATATCCACTTTCAGACATATGTGGTGCCAGAGCACTTGGTTTCCATGGCAGCGGGAAATGGCTTGGGCGCTGAACTTGTGTTTGGCTGTGGAGTTTTGAGCGCCTTGAGTGAGGAGCTCCATGTTAGTTTAGTGTGGGTGCTCACCTGCTTGATTCCATCCCACTGGGCTCAATGGGCATTGGACAGGAAGTGACGAAACAGGGTTTCCTAGATAGCTGCTAGCACAGCTGATGGTATGTGAAGTGAATGAGGCAGGTGGAGTTGTTTTGGCACTGGAGGAGTGTGCTGCTGCTTTGGGCAGTTGCCATTCACCACCGCCCTGAGTTCCCTAGGTGTCATATCCACTTTCAGACATATGTGGTGCCAGAGCACTTGGTTTCCATGGCAGCGGGAAATGGCTTGGGCACTGAACTTGTGTTTGGCTGTGGAGTTTTGAGTGCCTTGAGTTAGGAGCTCCATGAGAGTTTAGTGTGGGTGCTCCACCTGCTTGATTCCATCCCACTGGACTCAATGGGCATTGGACCGGAAGTGACCAAACAGGGTTTCCTAGATAGCTGCTAGCACAGCTGATGGTATGTGAAGTTGATGAGGCAGGTGGAGTTGTTTTGGCACTGGAAGAGCTGTGCTGCTGCTTCGGGCAGTTGCCATTCACCACCGCCCTGAGTTCCCTAGGTGTCATATCCACTTTCAGACATATGTGGTGCCAGAGCACTTGGTTTCCATGGCAGCGGGAAATGGCTTTTGCACTGAACTTGTGTTTGGCTGTGGAGTTTTGAGTGCCTTGAGTTAGGAGCTCCATGTGAGTTTAGTGTGGGTGCTAAACCTGCTTGATTCCATCCCACTGGGCTCAATGGGCATTGGACAGGAATTGACCAAACAGGGTTTCCTTGATAGCTGCTAGCACAGCTCGTGGTATGTGAAGTGAATGAGGGAGGTGGAGTTGTTTTGGCCCTGGAGGAGTGTGCTGCTGCTTCGGGCAGTTTCCATTCACCACCTCACTGAGTTCCCTAGGTGTCATATCCACTTTCAGACATATGTGGTGCCAGAGCACTTGGTTTCCATGGCAGCGGGAAATGGCTTGGGCACTGCACTTGTGTTTGGCTGTGGAGTTTGGAGTGCCTTGAATGAGGAGCTCCATGTTAGTTTAGTGTGGGTGCTCAACCTGCTTGATTCCATCCCACTGGGCTCAATGGGCATTGGACCGGAAGTGACCAAACAGGGTTTCCTAGATAGCTGCTAGCACAGCTGATGGTATGTGAAGTGAATGTGGCAGGTGGAGTTGTTTTGGCACTGGAGGAGCTGTGCTGCTGCTTCGGGCAGCTGCCATTCACCAACTCATGATCCCTATGTGTCATATCCACTTTCAGACATATGTGGTGCCAGAGCACTTGGTTTCCATGGCAGCGGGAAATGGCTTGGGCACTGAACTTGTGCTTGGCTGGGGGTTTTGAACGCCTTGAGTGAGGAGCTCCATGTTAGTTTAGTGTGGGTGGTCAACCTGCTTGATTCCATCCCACTGGGCTCAATCGACTTTCGCCCGGAAGTGACCAAACAGGGTTTCCTAGATAGCTGCTAGCACAGCTGATGGTATGTGAAGTTCATGAGGCAGGTGGAGTTGTTTTGGCACTGGAAGAGCTGTGCTGCTGCTTCGGGCAGTTTCCATTCACCACCGCCCTGAGTACCCTAGGTGTCATATCCACTTTCAGACATATGTGGTGCCAGAGCACTTGGTTTCCATGGCAGCGGGAAATCGCTTGGGCGCTGAACTTGTGTTTGGCTGTGGAGTTTTGAGCACCTTGAATGAGGAGCTCCATGTTAGTTTAGTGTGGGTGCTCCACCTGCTTGATTCCATCCAACTGGACTCAATGGGCATTGGACCGGAAGTGACCAAACAGGGTTTCCTTGATAGCTGCTAGCACAGCTGATGGTATGTGAAGTTCATGAGGCAGGTGGAGTTGTTTTGGCACTGGAGGAGTGTGCTGCTGCTTCGGGCAGTTGCCATTCACCACCTCCATGAGTTCCCTAGTTGTCATATCCACTTTCAGACATATGTGGTGCCAGAGCACTTGGTTTCCATGGCAGCGGGAAATGGCTTGGGCGATGAACTTGTGTTTGGCTGTGGAGTTTTGAGCACCTTGAATGAGGAGCTCCATGTTAGTTTAGTGTGGGTGCTCCACCTGCTTGATTCCATCACACTGGGCTCAATGAACTTTCGCCCGGAAGTGACCTAACAGGGTTTCCTTGATAGCTGCCAGCACAGCTGATGGTATGTGAAGTGAATGAGGCAGGTGGAGTTGTTTTGGCACTGGAAGAGCTGTGCTGCTGCTTCGGGCAGTTGCCATTCACCACCGCCCTGAGTTCCCTAGGTGTCATATCCACTTTCAGACATATGTGGTGCCAGAGCACTTGGTTTCCATGGCAGCGGGAAATGGCTTTTGCACTGAACTTGTGTTTGGCTGTGGAGTTTTGAGTGCCTTGAGTTAGGAGTTCCATGTGAGTTTAGTGTGGGTGCTCCACCTGCTTGATTCCATCCCACTGGGCTCAATGGGCATTGGACAGGAAGTGACCAAACAGGGTTTCCTTGATAGCTGCTAGCACAGCTCATGGTATGTGAAGTGAATGAGGCAGGTGGAGTTGTTTTGGCCCTGGAGGAGTGTGCTGCTGCTTCGGGCAGTTGCCATTCACCACCGCCCTGAGTTCCCTAGTTGTCATATCCACTTTCAGACATATGTGGTGCCAGAGCACTTGGTTTCCATGGCAGCGGGAAATGGCTTGGGCACTGCACTTGTGTTTGGCTGTGGAGTTTGGAGTGCCTTGAGTGAGGAGCTCCATGTGAGTTTAGTGTGGGTGCTCAACCTGCTTGATTCCATCCCACTGGGCTAAATGGGCATTGGACCGGAAGTGACCAAACAGGGTTTCCTAGATAGCTGCTAGCACAGCTGATGGTATGTGAAGTGAATGAGGCAGGTGGAGTTGTTTTGGCACTGGAGGAACTGTGCTGCTGCTTTGGGCAGTCACCATTCACCAACTCACTGATCCCTATGTGTCATATCCACTTTCAGACATATGTGGTGCCAGAGCACTTGGTTTCCATGGCAGCGGGAAATGGCTTGGGCGCTGAACTTGTGCTTGGCTGGGGGTTTTGAGCGCCTTGAGTGAGGAGCTCCATGTTAGTTTAGTGTGGGTGGTCAACCTGCTTGATTCCATCCCACTGGGCTCAATGGACTTTCGCCCGGAAGTGACCAAACAGGGTTTCCTAGATGGCTGCTAGCACAGCTGATGGTATGTGAAGTGAATGAGGCAGGTGGAGTTGTTTTGGCACTGGAAGAGCTGTGCTGCTGCTTCGGGCAGTTGCCATTCACCACCCCCCTGAGTTCCCTAGGTGTCATATCCACTTTCAGACATATGTGGTGCCAGAGCACTTGGTTTCCATGGCAGCGGGAAATGGCTTGGGCGCTGAACTTGTGTTTGGCTGTGGAGTTTTGAGCGCCTTGAGTGAGGAGCTCCATGTTAGTTTAGTGTGGGTGCTCACCTGCTTGATTCCATCCCACTGGGCTCAATGGGCATTGGACCGGAAGTGACCAAACAGGGTTTCCTAGATAGCTGCTAGCACAGCTGATGGTATGTGAAGTGAATGAGGCAGGTGGAGTTGTTTTGGCACTGGAGGAGCTGTGCTGCTGCTTCGGGCAGTTGCCATTCACCACCGCCCTGAGTTCCCTAGGTGTCATATCCACTTTCAGACATATGTGGTGCCAGAGCACTTGGTTTCCATGGCAGCGGGAAATGACTTGGGCGATGAACTTGTGTTTGGCTGTGGAGTTTTGAGTGCCTTGAGTTAGGAGCTCCATGTGAGTTTAGTGTGGGTGCTCCACCTGCTTGATTCCATCCCACTGGGCCCAATGGCCATTGGACTGGAAGTGACCAAACAGGGTTTCCTAGATAGCTGCTAGCACAGCTGATGGTATGTGAAGTGAATGAGGCAAGTAGAGTTGTTTTGGCACTGGAAGAGCTGTGCTGCTGCTTCGGGCAGTCACCATTCACCAACTCACTGATCCCTATGTGTCATATCCACTTTCAGACATATGTGGTGCCAGAGCACTTGGTTTCCATGGCAGCGGGAAATGGCTTGGGCGCTGAACTTGTGCTTGGCTGGGGGTTTTGAGCGCCTTGAGTGAGGAGCTCCATGTTAGTTTAGTGTGGGTGCTCAACCTGCTTGATTCCATCCCACTGGGCTCAATGGGCATTGGACCGGAAGTGACCAAACAGGGTTTCCTAGATAGCTGCTAGCACAGCTGATGGTATGTGAAGTGAATGAGGCAGGTGGAGTTGTTTTGGCACTGGAAGAGCTGTGCTGCTGCTTCGGGCAGTTGCCATTCACCATCGCCCTGAGTTCCCTAGGTGTCATATCCACTTTCAGACATATGTGGTGCCAGAGCACTTGGTTTCCATGGCAGCGGGAAATGGCTTGGGCGCTGAACTTGTGTTTGGCTGTGGAGTTTTGAGCGCCTTGTGTGAGGAGCTCCATGTTAGTTTAGTGTGGGTGCTCACCTGCTTGATTCCATCCCACTGGGCTCAATGGGCATTGGACAGGAAGTGACGAAACAGGGTTTCCTAGATAGCTGCTAGCACAGCTGATGGTATGTGAAGTGAATGAGGCAGGTGGAGTTGTTTTGGCACTGGAGGAGTGTGCTGCTGCTTCGGGCAGTTGCCATTCACCACCGCCCTGAGTTCCCTAGGTGTCATATCCACTTTCAGACATATGTGGTGCCAGAGCACTTGGTTTCCATGGCAGCGGGAAATGGCTTGGGCGCTGAACTTGTGTTTGGCTGTGGAGTTTTGAGCACCTTGAGTGAGGAGCTCCATGTTAGTTTAGTGTGGGTGCTCAACCTGCTTGATTCCATCCCACTGGGCTCAATGGGCATTGGACCGGAAGTGACCAAACAGGGTTTCCTAGATAGCTGCTAGCACAGCTGATGGTATGTGAAGTGAATGAGGCAGGTGGAGTTGTTTTGGCACTGGAGGAGCTGTGCTGCTGCTTCGGGCAGTTGCCATTCACCACCGCCCTGAGTTCCCTAGGTGTCATATCCACTTTCAGACATATGTGGTGCCAGAGCACTTGGTTTCCATGGCAGCAGGAAAAGGCTGGGGCGCTGAACTTGTGCTTGGCTGTGGGGTTTTCAGCGCCTTTAGTGAGGAGCTCCATGTTAGTTTAGTGTGGGTGCTCCACCTGGTTGATTCCATCCCACTGGGCTCAATGGACTTTCGCCTGGAAGTGACCAAACAGGGCTTCCTAGTACGCTGCTAGCACAGCTGATGGTATGTGAAGTGAATGAGGCAGGTGGAGTTGTTTTGGCACTGGAAGAGCTGCTGCTTCGGGCAATTGCCATTCACCACCGCCCTGAGTTCCCTAGGTGTCATATCCACTTTCAGACATATGTGGTGCCAGAGCACTTGGTTTCCATGGCAGCGGGAAATGGCTTGGGCGCTGAACTTCTGTTTGGCTGTGGAGTTTTGAGCACCTTGAGTGAGGAGCTCCATGTTAGTTTAGTGTGGGTGCTCCACCTGCTTGATTCCATCCCACTGGGCTCAATGGGCATTGGACCGGAAGTGACCAAACAGGTTTTCCTAGATAGCTGCTAGCACAGCTGATGGTATGTGAAGTTCATGAGGCAGGTGGAGTTGTTTTGGCACTGGAAGAGCTGTGCTGCTGCTTCGGGCAGTTGCCATTCACCATCGCCCTAAGTTCCCTAGGTGTCATATCCACTTTCAGACATATGTGGTGCCAGAGCACTTGGTTTCCATGGCAGCGGGAAATCGCTTGGGCGCTGAACTTGTGTTTGGCTGTGGAGTTTTGAGCGCCTTGAGTGAGGAGCTCCATGTTAGTTTAGTGTGGGTGCTCACCTGCTTGATTCCATCCCACTGGGCTCAATGGGCATTGGACAGGAAGTGACCAAACAGGGTTTCCTAGATAGCTGCTAGCACAGCTGATGGTATGTGAAGTTCATGAGGCAGGTGGAGTTGTTTTGGCACTGGAAGAGCTGTGCTGCTGCTTCGGGCAATTGCCATTCACCACCGCCCTGAGTTCCCTAGGTGTCATATCCACTTTCAGACATATGTGGTGCCAGAGCACTTGGTTTCCATGGCAGCGGGAAATGGCTTGGGCGCTGAACTTGTGTTTGGCTGTGGAGTTTTGAGGACCTTGAGTGAGGAGCTCCATGTTAGTTTAGTGTGGGTGGTCAACCTGCTTGATTCCATCCCACTGGGCTCAATGGGCATTGGACTGGAAGTGACCAAACAGGGTTTCCTTGATAGCTGCTAGCACAGCTGATGGTATGTGAAGTTCATGAGGCAGGTGGAGTTGTTTTGGCACTGGAAGAGCTGTGCTGCTGCTTCGGGCAGTTGCCATTCACCACCGCCCTGAGTTCCCTAGGTGTCATATCCACTTTCAGACATATGTGCTGCCAGAGCACTTGGTTTCCATGGCAGCGGGAAATGGCTTGGGCGCTGAAATTGTGTTTGGCTGTGGAGTTTTGAGCGCTTTGAATGAGGAGCTCCATGTTAGTTTAGTGTGGGTGCTCCACCTGCTTGATTCCATCCCACTGGGCCCAATGGCCATTGGACCGGAAGTGACCAAACAGGGTTTCCTTGATAGCTGCTAGCACAGCTGATGGTATGTGAAGTGAATGAGGCAGGTGGAGTTGTTTTGGCACTGGAAGAGCTGTGCTGCTGCTTCGGGCAGTTGCCATTCACCACCGCCCTGAGTTCCCTAGGTGTTATATCCACTTTCAGACATATGTGGTGCCAGAGCACTTGGCTTCCATGGCAGCGGGAAATGGCTTTTACACTGAACTTGTGTTTGGCTGTGGAGTTTTGAGTGCCTTGAGTGAGGAGCTCCATGTTAGTTTAGTGTGGGTGCTCAACCTGCTTGATTCCATCCCACTGGGCTCAATGGGTATTGGAGAGGAAATGACGAAACAAGGTTTCCTAGATAGCTGCTAGCACAGCTGATGGTATGTGAAGTTCATGAGGCAGGTGGAGTTGTTTTGGCACTGGAGGAGCTGTGCTGCTGCTTCGGGCAGTTACCATTCACCAACTCACTGATCCCTATGTGTCATATCCACTTTCAGACATATGTGGTGCCAGAGCACTTGGTTTCCATGGCAGCGGGAAATGGCTGGGGCGCTGAACTTGTGCTTGGCTGTGGGGTTTTCAGCGCCTTTAGTGAGGAGCTCCATGTTAGTTTAGTGTGGGTGCTCCACCTGCTTGATTCCATCCCACTGGGCTCAATGGGCATTGGACCGGAAGTGACCAAACAGGGCTTCCTAGTACGCTGCTAGCACAGCTGATGGTATGTGAAGTGAATGAGGCAGGTGGAGTTGTTTTCGCACTGGAGGAGTGTGCTGCTGCTTTGGGCAGTCACCATTCACCACCGCCCTGAGTTCCCTAGGTGTCATATCCACTTTCAGACATATGTGGTGCCAGAGCACTTGGTTTCCATGGCAGCGGGAAATGGCTTTTGCACTGAACTTGTGTTTGGCTGTGGAGTTTTGAGTGCCTTGAGTTAGGAGTTCCATGTGAGTTTAGTGTGGGTGCTCAACCTGCTTGATTCCATCCCACTGGGCTCAATGGGCATTGGACAGGAAGTGACCAAACAGGGTTTCCTAGTACGCTGCTAGCACAGCTCATGGTATGTGAAGTGAATGAGGCAGGTGGAGTTGTTTTGGCCCTGGAGGAGTGTGCTGCTGCTTCGGGCAGTTTCCATTCACCACCGCCCTGAGTTCCCTAGTGTCATATCCACTTTCAGACATATGTGGTGCCAGAGCACTTGGTTTCCATGGCAGCGGGAAATCGCTTGGGCACTGCACTTGTGTTTGGCTGTGGAGTTTGGAGTGCCTTGAGTGAGGAGCTCCATGTGAGTTTAGTGTGGGTGCTCAACCTGCTTGATTCCATCCCACTGGGCTCAATGGGCATTGGACCGGAAGTGACCAAACAGGGTTTCCTAGATAGCTGCTAGCACAGCTGATGGTATGTGAAGTGAATGAGGCAGGTGGAGTTGTTTTGGCACTGGAGGAACTGTGCTGCTGCTTCGGGCAGTCACCATTCACCAACTCACTGATCCCTATGTGTCATATCCACTTTCAGACATATGTGGTGCCAGAGCACTTGGTTTCCATGGCAGCGGGAAATGGCTTGGGCGCTGAACTTGTGCTTGGCTGGGGGTTTTGAGCGCCTTGAGTGAGGAGCTCCATGTTAGTTTAGTGTGGGTGGTCAACCTGCTTGATTCCATCCCACTGGGCTCAATGGACTTTCGCCCGGAAGTGACCAAACAGGGTTTCCTAGATGGCTGCTAGCACAGCTGATGGTATGTGAAGTTCATGAGGCAGGTGGAGTTGTTTTGGCACTGGAAGAGCTGTGCTGCTGCTTCGGGCAGTTGCCATTCACCACCCCCCTGAGTTCCCTAGGTGTCATATCCACTTTCAGACATATGTGGTGCCAGAGCACTTGGTTTCCATGGCAGCGGGAAATCGCTTGGGCGCTGAACTTGTGCTTGGCTGGGGGTTTTGAACGCCTTGAGTGAGGAGCTCCATGTTAGTTTAGTGTGGGTGGTCAACCTGCTTGATTCCATCCCACTGGGCTCAATGGGCATTGGACAGGAAGTGACCAAACAGGGTTTCCTAGATGGCTGCTAGCACAGCTGATGGTATGTGAAGTGAATGAGGCAGGTGGAGTTGTTTTGGCACTGGAAGAGCTGTGCTGCTGCTTCGGGCAGTTTCCATTCACCACCGCCCTGAGTTCCCTAGGTGTCATATCCACTTTCAGACATATGTGCTGCCAGAGCACTTGGTTTCCATGGCAGCGGGAAATGGCTTGGGCGCTGAACTTGTGTTTGGCTGTGGAGTTTTGAGCGCCTTGAATGAGGAGCTCCATGTTAGTTTAGTGTGGGTGCTCCACCTGCTTGATTCCATCCCACTGGGCTCAATGGGCATTGGACAGGAAGTGACGAAACAGGGTTTCCTAGATAGCTGCTAGCACAGCTGATGGTATGTGAAGTGAATGAGGCAGGTGGAGTTGTTTTGGCACTGGAAGAGCTGTGCTGCTGCTTCGGGCAGTTGCCATTCACCATCGCCCTGAGTTCCCTAGGTGTCATATCCACTTTCAGACATATGTGGTGCCAGAGCACTTGGTTTCCATGGCAGCGGGAAATCGCTTGGGCGCTGAACTTGTGTTTGGCTGTGGAGTTTTGAGCGCCTTGAGTGAGGACTTCCATGTTAGTTTAGTGTGGGTGCTCACCTGCTTGATTCCATCCCACTGGGCTCAATGGGCATTGGACAGGAAGTGACGAAACAGGGTTTCCTAGATAGCTGCTAGCACAGCTGATGGTATGTGAAGTGAATGAGGCAGGTGGAGTTGTTTTCGCACTGGAGGAGTGTGCTGCTGCTTTGGGCAGTCACCATTCACCACCGCCCTGAGTTCCCTAGGTGTCATATCCACTTTCAGACATATGTGGTGCCAGAGCACTTGGTTTCCATGGCAGCGGGAAATGGCTTGGGCGCTGAACTTGTGTTTGGCTGTGGAGTTTGGAGTGCCTTGAGTTAGGAGCTCCATGTGAGTTTAGTGTGGGTGCTCAACCTGCTTGATTCCATCCCACTGGGCTCAATGGGCATTGGACCGGAAGTGACCAAACAGGGTTTCCTAGATAGCTGCTAGCACAGCTGATGGTATGTGAAGTTCATGAGGCAGGTGGAGTTGTTTTGGCACTGGAAGAGCTGTGCTGCTGCTTCGGGCAGTCACCATTCACCAACTCACTGATCCCTAGGTGTCATATCCACTTTCAGACATATGTGGTGCCAGAGCACTTGGTTTCCATGGCAGTCGAAATCGCTTGGGCGCTGAACTTGTGCTTGGCTGGGGGTTTTGAACGCCTTGAGTGAGGAGCTCCATGTTAGTTTAGTGTGGGTGGTCAACCTGCTTGATTCCATCCCACTGGGCTCAATGGGCATTGGACCGGAAGTGACCAAACAGGGTTTCCTAGATAGCTGCTAGCACAGCTGATGGTATGTGAAGTTCATGAGGCAGGTGGAGTTGTTTTGGCACTGGAAGAGCTGTGCTGCTGCTTCGGGCAGTTTCCATTCACCACCGCCCTGAGTTCCCTAGGTGTCATATCCACTTTCAGACATATGTGCTGCCAGAGCACTTGGTTTCCATGGCAGCGGGAAATGGCTTGGGCACTGCACTTGTGTTTGGCTGTGGAGTTTTGAGTGCCTTGAGTTAGGAGCTCCATGTTAGTTTAGTGTGGGTGCTCCACCTGCTTGATTCCATCCCACTGGACACAATGGGTTTTGGACCGGAAGTGACCAAACAGGGTTTCCTAGATAGCTGCCAGCACAGCTGATGGTATGTGAAGTTGATGAGGCAGGTGGAGTTGTTTTGGCACTGGAGGAGCTGTGCTGCTGCTTCGGGCAGTTGCCATTCACCACCGCCCTGAGTTCCCTAGGTGTCATATCCACTTTCAGACATATGTGGTGCCAGAGCACTTGGTTTCCATGGCAGCGGGAAATGGCTTTTGCACTGAACTTGTGTTTGGCTGTGGAGTTTTGAGTGCCTTGAGTTAGGAGCTCAATGTGAGTTTAGTGTGGGTGCTCCACCTGCTTGATTATATCCCACTGGGCCCAATGGCCATTGGACTGGAAGTGACCAAACAGGGTTTCATTGATAGCTGCTAGCACAGCTGATGGTATGTGAAGTGAATGAGGCAGGTGGAGTTGTTTTGGCACTGGAAGAGCTGTGCTGCTGCTTTGGGCAATTGCCATTCACCACCGCCCTGAGTTCCCTAGGTGTCATATCCACTTTCAGACATATGTGGTGCCAGAGCACTTGGTTTCCATGGCAGCGGGAAATGGCTTGGGCGCTGAACTTGTGTTTGGCTGTGGAGTTTTGAGCACCTTGAGTGAGGAGCTCCATGTTAGTTTAGTGTGGGTGCTCCACCTGCTTGATTCCATCCCACTGGGCTCAATGGGCTTTGGACCGGAAGTGACCAAACAGGGTTTCCTAGATAGCTGCTAGCACAGCTGATGGTATGTGAAGTTCATGAGGCAGGTGGAGTTGTTTTGGCACTGGAAGAGCTGTGCTGCTGCTTCGGGCAGTTGCCATTCACCACCGCCCTGAGTTCCCTAGGTGTCATATCCACTTTCAGACATATGTGGTGCCAGAGCACTTGGTTTCCATGGCAGCGGGAAATGGCTTGGGCGCTGAACTTGTGCTTGGCTGTGGGGTTTTGATCGCCTTTAGTGAGGAGCTCCATGTTAGTTTAGTGTGGGTGCTCCACCTGCTTGATTCCATCTCACTGGGCTCAAAGGACTTTCGCCCGGAAGTGACCAAACAGGGCTTCCTAGTACGCTGCTAGCACAGCTGATGGTATGTGAAGTTCATGAGGCAGGTGAAGTTGTTTTCGCACTGGAGGAGCTGTGCTGCTTCGGGCAGTTGCCATTCACCACCGCCCTGAGTTCCCTAGGTGTCATATCCACTTTCAGACATATGTGGTGCCAGAGCACTTGGTTTCCATGGCAGCGGGAAATGGCTGGGGCGCTGAACTTGTGCTTGGCTGTGGGGTTTTCAGCGCCTTGAGTGAGGAGCTCCATGTTAGTTTAGTGTGGGTGCTCCACCTGCTTGATTCCATCCCACTGGGCTCAATGGACTTTCGCCCGGAAGTGACGAAACAGGGCTTCCTAGTACGCTGCTAGCACAGCTGATGGTATGTGAAGTGAATGAGGCAGGTGGAGTTGTTTTGGCACTGGAAGAGCTGTGCTGCTGCTTCGGGCAATTGCCATTCACCACCGCCCTGAGTTCTCTAGGTGTCATATCCACTTTCAGACATATGTGGTGCCAGAGCACTTGGTTTCCATGGCAGCGGGAAATGGCTGGGGCGCTGAACTTGTGTTTGGCTGTGGAGTTTTGAGCACCTTGAGTTAGGAGCTCCATGTTAGTTTAGTGTGGGTGCTCCACCTGGTTGGTTCCATCCCACTGGGCTCAATGGGCATTGGACCGGAAGTGACCAAACAGGGTTTCCTAGATAGCTGCTAGCACAGCTGATGGTATGTGAAGTGAATGAGGCAGGTGGAGTTGTTTTGGCACTGGAGGAGTGTGCTGCTGCTTCGGGCAGTTACCATTCACCAACTCACTGATCCCTATGTGTCATATCCACTTTCAGACATATGTGGTGCCAGAGCACTTGGTTTCCATGGCAGCGGGAAATGGCTTGGGCGCTGAACTTGTGTTTGGCTGTGGAGTTATGAGCGCCTTGAATGAGGAGCTCCATGTTAGTTTAGTGTGGGTGCTCAACCTGCTTGATTCCATCCCACTGGGCTCAATGGACTTTCGAACGGAAGTGACGAAACAGGGTTTCCTAGATAGCTGCTAGCACAGCTGATGGTATGTGAAGTGAATGACGCAGGTGGAGTTGTTTTGGCACTGGAGGAGTGTGATGCTGCTTCGGGCAGTTGCCATTCACCACCGCCCTGAGTTCCCTAGGTGTCATATCCACTTTCAGACATATGTGGTGCCAGAGCACTTGGTTTCCATGGCAGCGGGAAATCGCTTGGGCGATGAACTTGTGTTTGGCTGTGGAGTTTTGAGTGCCTTGAGTTAGAAGCTCAATGTGAGTTTAGTGTGGGTGCTCAACCTGCTTGATTCCATCCCACTGGGCTCAATGGGCATTGGACCGGAAGTGACCAAACAGGGTTTCCTTGATAGCTGCTAGCACAGCTGATGGTATGTGAAGTTCATGAGGCAGGTGGAGTTGTTTTTGCCCTGGACGAGTGTACTGCTGCTTCGGGCAGTTTCCATTCACCACCGCCCTGAGTTCCCTAGTTGTCATATCCACTTTCAGACATATGTGCTGCCAGAGCACTTGGTTTCCATGGCAGCGGGAAATGGCTGGGGCACTGAATATATGCTTGGCTGTGGGGTTTTCAGCGCCTTTAGTGAGGAGCTCCATGTTAGTTTAGTGTGGGTGCTCCACCTGCTTGATTCCATCCCACTGGGCTCAATGGACTTTCGCCCGGAAGTGACCAAACAGGGTTTCCTAGATAGCTGCTAGCACAGCTGATGGTATGTGAAGTGAATGAGGCAGGTGGAGTTGTTTTGGCACTGGAAGAGCTGTGTTGCTGCTTCGGGCAGTTGCCATTCACCACCGCCCTGAGTTCCCTAGGTGTCATATCCACTTTCAGACATATGTGGTGCCAGAGCAGTTGGTTTCCATGGCAGCGGGAAATCGCTTGGGCGCTGAACTTGTGTTTGGCTGTGGAGTTATGAGCGCCTTGAATGAGGAGCTCCATGTGAGTTTAGTGTGGGTGCTCAACCTGCTTGATTCCATCCCACTGGGCTCAATGGACTTTCGCCCGGAAGTGACCAAACAGGGTTTCCTAGATAGCTGCTAGCACAGCTCATGGTATGTGAAGTTCATGAGGCAGGTGGAGTTGTTTTGGCACTGGAAGAGCTGTGCTGCTGCTTCGGGCATTCACCATTCACCAACGCACTGATCCCTATGTGTCATATCCACTTTCAGACATATGTGGTGCCAGAGCACTTGGTTTCCATGGCAGCGGGAAATAGCTTGGGCGCTGAACTTGTGCTTGGCTGGGGGTTTTGAACGCCTTGAGTGAGGAGCTCCATGTTAGTTTAGTGTGGGTGGTCAACCTGCTTGATTCTATCCCACTGGGCTCAATCGACTTTCGCCCGGAAGTGACGAAACAGGGTTTCCTAGATAGCTGCTAGCACAGCTGATGGTATGTGAAGTTCATGAGGCAGGTGGAGTTGTTTTGGCACTGGAAGAGCTGTGCTGCTGCTTCGGGCAGTTGCCATTCACCATCGCCCTGAGTTCCCTAGGTGTCATATCCACTTTCAGACATATGTGCTGCCAGAGCACTTGGTTTCCATGGCAGCGGGAAATGGCTTGGGCACTGCACTTGTGTTTGGCTGTGGAGTTTTGAGTGCCTTGAGTTAGGAGCTCCATGTTAGTTTAGTGTGGGTGCTCCACCTGCTTGATTCCATCCCACTGGACACAATGGGTTTTGGACCGGAAGTGACCAAACAGGGTTTCCTAGATAGCTGCCAGCACAGCTGATGGTATGTGAAGTTGATGAGGCAGGTGGAGTTGTTTTGGCACTGGAGGAGCTGTGCTGCTGCTTCGGGCAGTTGCCATTCACCACCGCCCTGAGTTCCCTAGGTGTCATATCCACTTTCAGACATATGTGGTGCCAGAGCACTTGGTTTCCATGGCAGCGGGAAATGGCTTTTGCACTGAACTTGTGTTTGGCTGTGGAGTTTTGAGTGCCTTGAGTTAGGAGCTCAATGTGAGTTTAGTGTGGGTGCTCCACCTGCTTGATTATATCCCACTGGGCCCAATGGCCATTGGACTGGAAGTGACCAAACAGGGTTTCATTGATAGCTGCTAGCACAGCTGATGGTATGTGAAGTGAATGAGGCAGGTGGAGTTGTTTTGGCACTGGAAGAGCTGTGCTGCTGCTTTGGGCAATTGCCATTCACCACCGCCCTGAGTTCCCTAGGTGTCATATCCACTTTCAGACATATGTGGTGCCAGAGCACTTGGTTTCCATGGCAGCGGGAAATGGCTTGGGCGCTGAACTTGTGTTTGGCTGTGGAGTTTTGAGCACCTTGAGTGAGGAGCTCCATGTTAGTTTAGTGTGGGTGCTCCACCTGCTTGATTCCATCCCACTGGGCTCAATGGGCTTTGGACCGGAAGTGACCAAACAGGGTTTCCTAGATAGCTGCTAGCACAGCTGATGGTATGTGAAGTTCATGAGGCAGGTGGAGTTGTTTTGGCACTGGAGGAGCTGTGCTGCTGCTTCGGGCATTTGCCATTCACCACCGCCCTGAGTTCCCTAGGTGTCATATCCACTTTCAGACATATGTGGTGCCAGAGCACTTGGTTTCCATGGCAGCGGGAAATGGCTTGGGCGCTGAACTTGTGCTTGGCTGTGGGGTTTTGATCGCCTTTAGTGAGGAGCTCCATGTTAGTTTAGTGTGGGTGCTCCACCTGCTTGATTCCATCTCACTGGGCTCAAAGGACTTTCGCCCGGAAGTGACCAAACAGGGCTTCCTAGTACGCTGCTAGCACAGCTGATGGTATGTGAAGTTCATGAGGCAGGTGAAGTTGTTTTCGCACTGGAGGAGCTGTGCTGCTTCGGGCAGTTGCCATTCACCACCGCCCTGAGTTCCCTAGGTGTCATATCCACTTTCAGACATATGTGGTGCCAGAGCACTTGGTTTCCATGGCAGCGGGAAATGGCTGGGGCGCTGAACTTGTGTTTGGCTGTGGAGTTATGAGCGCCTTGAATGAGGAGCTCCATGTTAGTTTAGTGTGGGTGCTCAACCTGCTTGATTCCATCCCACTGGGCTCAATGGACTTTCGAACGGAAGTGACGAAACAGGGTTTCCTAGATAGCTGCTAGCACAGCTGATGGTATGTGAAGTGAATGACGCAGGTGGAGTTGTTTTGGCACTGGAGGAGTGTGATGCTGCTTCGGGCAGTTGCCATTCACCACCGCCCTGAGTTCCCTAGGTGTCATATCCACTTTCAGACATATGTGGTGCCAGAGCACTTGGTTTCCATGGCAGCGGGAAATCGCTTGGGCGATGAACTTGTGTTTGGCTGTGGAGTTTTGAGTGCCTTGAGTTAGAAGCTCAATGTGAGTTTAGTGTGGGTGCTCAACCTGCTTGATTCCATCCCACTGGGCTCAATGGGCATTGGACCGGAAGTGACCAAACAGGGTTTCCTTGATAGCTGCTAGCACAGCTCATGGTATGTGAAGTTCATGAGGCAGGTGGAGTTGTTTTTGCCCTGGACGAGTGTACTCCTGCTTCGGGCAGTTTCCATTCACCACCGCCCTGAGTTCCCTAGTTGTCATATCCACTTTCAGACATATGTGGTGCCAGAGCACTTGGTTTCCATGGCAGCGGGAAATGGCTGGGGCACTGAATATATGCTTGGCTGTGGGGTTTTCAGCGCCTTTAGTGAGGAGCTCCATGTTAGTTTAGTGTGGGTGGTCAACCTGCTTGATTCTATCCCACTGGGCTCAATGGGCATTGGACAGGAAGTGACGAAACAGGGTTTCCTAGATAGCTGCTAGCACAGCTGATGGTATGTGAAGTTCATGAGGCAGGTGGAGTTGTTTTGGCACTGGAAGAGCTGTGCTGCTGCTTCGGGCAGTTGCCATTCACCATCGCCCTGAGTTCCCTAGGTGTCATATCCACTTTCAGACATATGTGGTGCCAGAGCACTTGGTTTCCATGGCAGCGGGAAATGGCTTGGGCGCTGAACTTGTGTTTGGCTGTGGAGTTTTGAGCGCCTTGAGTGAGGAGCTCCATGTTAGTTTAGTGTGGGTGCTCACCTGCTTGATTCCATCCCACTGGGCTCAATGGGCATTGGACAGGAAGTGACGAAACAGGGTTTCCTAGATAGCTGCTAGCACAGCTGATGGTATGTGAAGTGAATGAGGCAGGTGGAGTTGTTTTGGCACTGGAGGAGTGTGCTGCTGCTTTGGGCAGTTGCCATTCACCACCGCCCTGAGTTCCCTAGGTGTCATATCCACTTTCAGACATATGTGGTGCCAGAGCACTTGGTTTCCATGGCAGCGGGAAATGGCTTGGGCACTGAACTTGTGTTTGGCTGTGGAGTTTTGAGTGCCTTGAGTTAGGAGCTCCATGAGAGTTTAGTGTGGGTGCTCCACCTGCTTGATTCCATCCCACTGGACTCAATGGGCATTGGACCGGAAGTGACCAAACAGGGTTTCCTAGATAGCTGCTAGCACAGCTGATGGTATGTGAAGTTGATGAGGCAGGTGGAGTTGTTTTGGCACTGGAAGAGCTGTGCTGCTGCTTCGGGCAGTTGCCATTCACCACCGCCCTGAGTTCCCTAGGTGTCATATCCACTTTCAGACATATGTGGTGCCAGAGCACTTGGTTTCCATGGCAGCGGGAAATGGCTTTTGCACTGAACTTGTGTTTGGCTGTGGAGTTTTGAGTGCCTTGAGTTAGGAGCTCCATGTGAGTTTAGTGTGGGTGCTAAACCTGCTTGATTCCATCCCACTGGGCTCAATGGGCATTGGACAGGAATTGACCAAACAGGGTTTCCTTGATAGCTGCTAGCACAGCTCGTGGTATGTGAAGTGAATGAGGGAGGTGGAGTTGTTTTGGCCCTGGAGGAGTGTGCTGCTGCTTCGGGCAGTTTCCATTCACCACCTCACTGAGTTCCCTAGGTGTCATATCCACTTTCAGACATATGTGGTGCCAGAGCACTTGGTTTCCATGGCAGCGGGAAATGGCTTGGGCACTGCACTTGTGTTTGGCTGTGGAGTTTGGAGTGCCTTGAATGAGGAGCTCCATGTTAGTTTAGTGTGGGTGCTCAACCTGCTTGATTCCATCCCACTGGGCTCAATGGGCATTGGACCGGAAGTGACCAAACAGGGTTTCCTAGATAGCTGCTAGCACAGCTGATGGTATGTGAAGTGAATGTGGCAGGTGGAGTTGTTTTGGCACTGGAGGAGCTGTGCTGCTGCTTCGGGCAGCTGCCATTCACCAACTCATGATCCCTATGTGTCATATCCACTTTCAGACATATGTGGTGCCAGAGCACTTGGTTTCCATGGCAGCGGGAAATGGCTTGGGCACTGAACTTGTGCTTGGCTGGGGGTTTTGAACGCCTTGAGTGAGGAGCTCCATGTTAGTTTAGTGTGGGTGGTCAACCTGCTTGATTCCATCCCACTGGGCTCAATGGGCATTGGACAGGAAGTGACCAAACAGGGTTTCCTAGTACGCTGCTAGCACAGCTCATGGTATGTGAAGTGAATGAGGCAGGTGGAGTTGTTTTGGCACTGGAAGAGCTGTGCTGCTGCTTCGGGCAGTTGCCATTCACCACCGCCCTGAGTACCCTAGGTGTCATATCCACTTTCAGACATATGTGGTGCCAGAGCACTTGGTTTCCATGGCAGCGGGAAATCGCTTGGGCGCTGAACTTGTGTTTGGCTGTGGAGTTTTGAGCACCTTGAATGAGGAGCTCCATGTTAGTTTAGTGTGGGTGCTCCACCTGCTTGATTCCATCCAACTGGACTCAATGGGCATTGGACCGGAAGTGACCAAACAGGGTTTCCTTGATAGCTGCTAGCACAGCTGATGGTATGTGAAGTTCATGAGGCAGGTGGAGTTGTTTTGGCACTGGAGGAGTGTGCTGCTGCTTCGGGCAGTTGCCATTCACCACCTCCCTGAGTTCCCTAGTTGTCATATCCACTTTCAGACATATGTGGTGCCAGAGCACTTGGTTTCCATGGCAGCGGGAAATGGCTTGGGCGATGAACTTGTGTTTGGCTGTGGAGTTTTGAGCACCTTGAATGAGGAGCTCCATGTTAGTTTAGTGTGGGTGCTCCACCTGCTTGATTCCATCACACTGGGCTCAATGAACTTTCGCCCGGAAGTGACCAAACAGGGTTTCCTTGATAGCTGCCAGCACAGCTGATGGTATGTGAAGTGAATGAGGCAGGTGGAGTTGTTTTGGCACTGGAAGAGCTGTGCTGCTGCTTCGGGCAGTTGCCATTCACCACCGCCCTGAGTTCCCTAGGTGTCATATCCACTTTCAGACATATGTGGTGCCAGAGCACTTGGTTTCCATGGCAGCGGGAAATGGCTTTTGCACTGAACTTGTGTTTGGCTGTGGAGTTTTGAGTGCCTTGAGTTAGGAGTTCCATGTGAGTTTAGTGTGGGTGCTCCACCTGCTTGATTCCATCCCACTGGGCTCAATGGGCATTGGACAGGAAGTGACCAATCAGGGTTTCCTAAATAGCTGCTAGCACAGCTCATGGTATGTGAAGTGAATGAGGCAGGTGGAGTTATTTTGGCCCTGGAGGAGTGTGCTGCTGCTTCGGGCAGTTTCCATTCACCACCGCCCTGAGTTCCCTAGTTGTCATATCCACTTTCAGACATATGTGGTGCCAGAGCACTTGGTTTCCATGGCAGCGGGAAATGGCTTGGGCACTGCACTTGTGTTTGGCTGTGGAGTTTGGAGTGCCTTGAGTGAGGAGCTCCATGTGAGTTTAGTGTGGGTGCTCAACCTGCTTGATTCCATCCCACTGGGCTAAATGGGCATTGGACCGGAAGTGACCAAACAGGGTTTCCTAGATAGCTGCTAGCACAGCTGATGGTATGTGAAGTGAATGAGGCAGGTGGAGTTGTTTTGGCACTGGAGGAACTGTGCTGCTGCTTTGGGCAGTCACCATTCACCAACTCACTGATCCCTATGTGTCATATCCACTTTCAGACATATGTGGTGCCAGAGCACTTGGTTTCCATGGCAGCGGGAAATGGCTTGGGCGCTGAACTTGTGCTTGGCTGGGGGTTTTGAGCGCCTTGAGTGAGGAGCTCCATGTTAGTTTAGTGTGGGTGGTCAACCTGCTTGATTCCATCCCACTGGGCTCAATGGACTTTCGCCCGGAAGTGACCAAACAGGGTTTCCTAGATGGCTGCTAGCACAGCTGATGGTATGTGAAGTTCATGAGGCAGGTGGAGTTGTTTTGGCACTGGAAGAGCTGTGCTGCTGCTTCGGGCAGTTGCCATTCACCACCCCCCTGAGTTCCCTAGGTGTCATATCCACTTTCAGACATATGTGGTGCCAGAGCACTTGGTTTCCATGGCAGCGGGAAATGGCTTGGGCGCTGAACTTGTGTTTGGCTGTGGAGTTTTGAGCGCCTTGAGTGAGGAGCTCCATGTTAGTTTAGTGTGGGTGCTCACCTGCTTGATTCCATCCCACTGGGCTCAATGGGCATTGGACCGGAAGTGACCAAACAGGGTTTCCTAGATAGCTGCTAGCACAGCTGATGGTATGTGAAGTGAATGAGGCAGGTGGAGTTGTTTTGGCACTGGAGGAGCTGTGCTGCTGCTTCGGGCAGTTGCCATTCACCACCGCCCTGAGTTCCCTAGGTGTCATATCCACTTTCAGACATATGTGGTGCCAGAGCACTTGGTTTCCATGGCAGCGGGAAATGACTTGGGCGATGAACTTGTGTTTGGCTGTGGAGTTTTGAGTGCCTTGAGTTAGGAGCTCCATGTGAGTTTAGTGTGGGTGCTCCACCTGCTTGATTCCATCCCACTGGGCCCAATGGCCATTGGACTGGAAGTGACCAAACAGGGTTTCCTAGATAGCTGCTAGCACAGCTGATGGTATGTGAAGTGAATGAGGCAAGTAGAGTTGTTTTGGCACTGGAAGAGCTGTGCTGCTGCTTCGGGCAGTCACCATTCACCAACTCACTGATCCCTATGTGTCATATCCACTTTCAGACATATGTGGTGCCAGAGCACTTGGTTTCCATGGCAGCGGGAAATGGCTTGGGCGCTGAACTTGTGCTTGGCTGGGGGTTTTGAGCGCCTTGAGTGAGGAGCTCCATGTTAGTTTAGTGTGGGTGCTCAACCTGCTTGATTCCATCCCACTGGGCTCAATGGGCATTGGACCGGAAGTGACCAAACAGGGTTTCCTAGATAGCTGCTAGCACAGCTGATGGTATGTGAAGTGAATGAGGCAGGTGGAGTTGTTTTGGCACTGGAAGAGCTGTGCTGCTGCTTCGGGCAGTTGCCATTCACCATCGCCCTGAGTTCCCTAGGTGTCATATCCACTTTCAGACATATGTGGTGCCAGAGCACTTGGTTTCCATGGCAGCGGGAAATGGCTTGGGCGCTGAACTTGTGTTTGGCTGTGGAGTTTTGAGCGCCTTGTGTGAGGAGCTCCATGTTAGTTTAGTGTGGGTGCTCACCTGCTTGATTCCATCCCACTGGGCTCAATGGGCATTGGACAGGAAGTGACGAAACAGGGTTTCCTAGATAGCTGCTAGCACAGCTGATGGTATGTGAAGTGAATGAGGCAGGTGGAGTTGTTTTGGCACTGGAGGAGTGTGCTGCTGCTTCGGGCAGTTGCCATTCACCACCGCCCTGAGTTCCCTAGGTGTCATATCCACTTTCAGACATATGTGGTGCCAGAGCACTTGGTTTCCATGGCAGCGGGAAATGGCTTGGGCGCTGAACTTGTGTTTGGCTGTGGAGTTTTGAGCACCTTGAGTGAGGAGCTCCATGTTAGTTTAGTGTGGGTGCTCAACCTGCTTGATTCCATCCCACTGGGCTCAATGGGCATTGGACCGGAAGTGACCAAACAGGGTTTCCTAGATAGCTGCTAGCACAGCTGATGGTATGTGAAGTTCATGAGGCAGGTGGAGTTGTTTTGGCACTGGAGGAGCTGTGCTGCTGCTTCGGGCAGTTGCCATTCACCACCGCCCTGAGTTCCCTAGGTGTCATATCCACTTTCAGACATATGTGGTGCCAGAGCACTTGGTTTCCATGGCAGCAGGAAATGGCTGGGGCGCTGAACTTGTGCTTGGCTGTGGGGTTTTCAGCGCCTTTAGTGAGGAGCTCCATGTTAGTTTAGTGTGGGTGCTCCACCTGGTTGATTCCATCCCACTGGGCTCAATGGACTTTCGCCTGGAAGTGACCAAACAGGGCTTCCTAGTACGCTGCTAGCACAGCTGATGGTATGTGAAGTGAATGAGGCAGGTGGAGTTGTTTTGGCACTGGAAGAGCTGCTGCTTCAGGCAGTTGCCATTCACCACCGCCGTGAGTTCCCTAGGTGTCATATCCACTTTCAGACATATGTGGTGCCAGAGCGCTTGGTTTCCATGGCAGCGGGAAATGGCTTGGGCGCTGAACTTCTGTTTGGCTGTGGAGTTTTGAGCACCTTGAGTGAGGAGCTCCATGTTAGTTTAGTGTGGGTGCTCCACCTGCTTGATTCCATCCCACTGGGCTCAATGGGCATTGGACCGGAAGTGACCAAACAGGTTTTCCTAGATAGCTGCTAGCACAGCTGATGGTATGTGAAGTTCGTGAGGCAGGTGGAGTTGTTTTGGCACTGGAAGAGCTGTGCTGCTGCTTCGGGCAATTGCCATTCACCATCGCCCTAAGTTCCCTAGGTGTCATATCCACTTTCAGACATATGTGGTGCCAGAGCACTTGGTTTCCATGGCAGCGGGAAATGGCTTGGGCGCTGAACTTGTGTTTGGCTGTGGAGTTTTGAGCGCCTTGAGTGAGGAGCTCCATGTTAGTTTAGTGTGGGTGCTCACCTGCTTGATTCCATCCCACTGGGCTCAATGGGCATTGGACAGGAAGTGACCAAACAGGGTTTCCTAGATAGCTGCTAGCACAGCTGATGGTATGTGAAGTTCATGAGGCAGGTGGAGTTGTTTTGGCACTGGAAGAGCTGTGCTGCTGCTTCGGGCAATTGCCATTCACCACCGCCCTGAGTTCCCTAGGTGTCATATCCACTTTCATACATATGTGGTGCCAGAGCACTTGGTTTCCATGGCAGCGGGAAATGGCTTGGGCGCTGAACTTGTGTTTGGCTGTGGAGTTTTGAGCACCTTGAGTGAGGAGCTCCATGTTAGTTTAGTGTGGGTGCTCAACCTGCTTGATTCCATCCCACTGGGCTCAATGGGCATTGGACCGGAAGTGACCAAACAGGGTTTCCTTGATAGCTGCTAGCACAGCTGATGGTATGTGAAGTGAATGAGGCAGGTGGAGTTGTTTTGGCACTGGAAGAGCTGTGCTGCTGCTTCGGGCAGTTTCGATTCACCACCGCCCTGAGTTCCCTAGGTGTCATATCCACTTTCAGACATATGTGCTGCCAGAGCACTTGGTTTCCATGGCAGCGGGAAATGGCTTGGGCGCTGAAATTGTGTTTGGCTGTGGAGTTTTGAGCGCTTTGAATGAGGAGCTCCATGTTAGTTTAGTGTGGGTGCTCCACCTGCTTGATTCCATCCCACTGGGCCCAATGGCCATTGGACTGGAAGTGACCAAACAGGGTTTCCTTGATAGCTGCTAGCACAGCTGATGGTATGTGAAGTGAATGAGGCAGGTGGAGTTGTTTTGGCACTGGAAGAGCTGTGCTGCTGCTTCGGGCAGTTGCCATTCACCACCGCCCTGAGTTCCCTAGGTGTTATATCCACTTTCAGACATATGTGGTGCCAGAGCACTTGGCTTCCATGGCAGCGGGAAATGGCTTTTACACTGAACTTGTGTTTGGCTGTGGAGTTTTGAGTGCCTTGAGTGAGGAGCTCCATGTTAGTTTAGTGTGGGTGCTCAACCTGCTTGATTCCATCCCACTGGGCTCAATGGGTATTGGAGAGGAAATGACGAAACAAGGTTTCCTAGATAGCTGCTAGCACAGCTGATGGTATGTGAAGTTCATGAGGCAGGTGGAGTTGTTTTGGCACTGGAGGAGCTGTGCTGCTGCTTCGGGCAGTTACCATTCACCAACTCACTGATCCCTATGTGTCATATCCACTTTCAGACATATGTGGTGCAAGAGCACTTGGTTTCCATGGCAGCGGGAAATGGCTGGGGCGCTGAACTTGTGCTTGGCTGTGGGGTTTTCAGCGCCTTTAGTGAGGAGCTCCATGTTAGTTTAGTGTGGGTGCTCCACCTGCTTGATTCCATCCCACTGGGCTCAATGGGCATTGGACCGGAAGTGACCAAACAGGGCTTCCTAGTACGCTGCTAGCACAGCTGATGGTATGTGAAGTTCATGAGGCAGGTGGAGTTGTTTTGGCCCTGGAGGAGTGTGCTGCTGCTTCGGGCAGTTGCCATTCACCACCGCCCTGAGTTCCCTAGGTGTCATATCCACTTTCAGACATATGTGGTGCCAGAGCACTTGGTTTCCATGGCAGCGGGAAATGGCTTTTGCACTGAACTTGTGTTTGGCTGTGGAGTTTTGAGTGCCTTGAGTTAGGAGTTCCATGTGAGTTTAGTGTGGGTGCTCAACCTGCTTGATTCCATCCCACTGGGCTCAATGGGCATTGGACAGGAAGTGACCAAACAGGGTTTCCTAGTACGCTGCTAGCACAGCTCATGGTATGTGAAGTGAATGAGGCAGGTGGAGTTGTTTTGGCCCTGGAGGAGTGTGCTGCTGCTTCGGGCAGTTTCCATTCACCACCGCTCTGAGTTCCCTAGTGTCATATCCACTTTCAGACATATGTGGTGCCAGAGCACTTGGTTTCCATGGCAGCGGGAAATCGCTTGGGCACTGCACTTGTGTTTGGCTGTGGAGTTTGGAGTGCCTTGAGTGAGGAGCTCCATGTGAGTTTAGTGTGGGTGCTCAACCTGCTTGATTCCATCCCACTGGGCTCAATGGGCATTGGACCGGAAGTGACCAAACAGGGTTTCCTAGATAGCTGCTAGCACAGCTGATGGTATGTGAAGTGAATGAGGCAGGTGGAGTTGTTTTGGCACTGGAGGAACTGTGCTGCTGCTTCGGGCAGTCACCATTCACCAACTCACTGATCCCTATGTGTCATATCCACTTTCAGACATATGTGGTGCCAGAGCACTTGGTTTCCATGGCAGCGGGAAATGGCTTGGGCGCTGAACTTGTGCTTGGCTGGGGGTTTTGAGCGCCTTGAGTGAGGAGCTCCATGTTAGTTTAGTGTGGGTGGTCAACCTGCTTGATTCCATCCCACTGGGCTCAATGGACTTTCGCCCGGAAGTGACCAAACAGGGTTTCCTAGATGGCTGCTAGCACAGCTGATGGTATGTGAAGTTCATGAGGCAGGTGGAGTTGTTTTGGCACTGGAAGAGCTGTGCTGCTGCTTCGGGCAGTTGCCATTCACCACCCCCCTGAGTTCCCTAGGTGTCATATCCACTTTCAGACATATGTGGTGCCAGAGCACTTGGTTTCCATGGCAGCGGGAAATGGCTTGGGCGCTGAACTTGTGTTTGGCTGTGGAGTTTTGAGCGCCTTGAGTGAGGAGCTCCATGTTAGTTTAGTGTGGGTGCTCACCTGCTTGATTCCATCCCAGTGGGCTCAATGGGCATTGGACAGGAAGTGACCAAACAGGGTTTCCTAGATAGCTGCTAGCACAGCTGATGGTATGTGAAGTGAATGAGGCAGGTGGAGTTGTTTTGGCACTGGAGGAGCTGTGCTGCTGCTTCGGGCAGTTGCCATTCACCACCGCCCTGAGTTCCCTAGGTGTCATATCCACTTTCAGACATATGTGGTGCCAGAGCACTTGGTTTCCATGGCAGCAGGAAATGGCTGGGGCGCTGAACTTGTGCTTGGCTGTGGGGTTTTCAGCGCCTTTAGTTAGGAGCTCCATGTTAGTTTAGTGTGGGTGCTCCACCTGGTTGATTCCATCCCACTGGGCTCAATGGACTTTCGCCTGGAAGTGACCAAACAGGGCTTCCTAGTACGCTGCTAGCACAGCTGATGGTATGTGACGTGAATGAGGCAGGTGGAGTTGTTTTGGCACTGGAAGAGCTGTGCTGCTGCTTCGGGCAATTGCCATTCACCACCGCCCTGAGTTCCCTAGTTGTCATATCCACTTTCAGACATATGTGGTGCCAGAGCACTTGGTTTCCATGGCAGCGGGAAATGGCTTGGGCGCTGAACTTCTGTTTGGCTGTGGAGTTTTGAGCACCTTGAGTGAGGAGCTCCATGTTAGTTTAGTGTGGGTGCTCCACCTGCTTGATTCCATCCCACTGGGCTCAATGGGCATTGGACCGGAAGTGACCAAACAGGGTTTCCTAGATAGCTGCTAGCACAGCTGATGGTATGTGAAGTTCATGAGGCAGGTGGAGTTGTTTTGGCACTGGAAGAGCTGTGCTGCTGCTTCGGGCAGTTGCCATTCACCATCGCCCTGAGTTCCCTAGGTGTCATATCCACTTTCAGACATATGTGGTGCCAGAGCACTTGGTTTCCATGGCAGCGGGAAATCGCTTGGGCGCTGAACTTGTGTTTGGCTGTGGAGTTTTGAGCGCCTTGAGTGAGGAGCTCCATGTTAGTTTAGTGTGGGTGCTCACCTGCTTGATTCCATCCCACTGGGCTCAATGGGCATTGGACAGGAAGTGACCAAACAGGGTTTCCTAGATAGCTGCTAGCACAGCTGATGGTATGTGAAGTGAATGAGGCAGGTGGAGTTGTTTTGGCACTGGAAGAGCTGTGCTGCTGCTTCGGGCAATTGCCATTCACCACCGCCCTGAGTTCCCTAGGTGTCATATCCACTTTCAGACATATGTGGTGCCAGAGCACTTGGTTTCCAAGGCAGCGGGAAATGGCTTGGGCGTTGAACTTGTGTTTGGCTGTGGAGTTATGAGCGCCTTGAGTGAGGATGAGGAGCTCCATGTTAGTTTAGTGTGGGTGCTCACCTGCTTGATTCCATCCCACTGGGCTCAATGGGCATTGGACCGGAAGTGACCAAACAGGGTTTCCTAGATAGCTGCTAGCACAGCTGATGGTATGTGAAGTGAATGAGGCAGGTGGAGTTGTTTTGGCACTGGAAGAGCTGTGCTGCTGCTTCGGGCAGTTGCCATTCACCACCGCCCTGAGTTCCCTAGGTGTCATATCCACTTTCAGACATATGTGGTGCCAGAGCACTTGGTTTCCATGGCAGCGGGAAATGGCTTTTGCACTGAACTTGTGTTTGGCTGTGGAGTTTTGAGTGCCTTGAGTGAGGAGCTCCATGTGAGTTTAGTGTGGGTGCTCCACCTGCTTGATTCCATCCCACTGGGCTCAATGGGCATTGGACAGGAAGTGACCAAACAGGGTTTCCTTGATAGCTGCTAGCACAGCTGATGGTATGTGAAGTGAATGAGGCAGGTGGAGTTGTTTTGGCCCTGGAGGAGTGTGCTGCTGCTTCGGGCAGTTTCCATTCACCACCGCACTGAGTTCCCTAGTTGTCATATCCACTTTCAGACATATGTGGTGCCAGAGCACTTGGTTTCCATGGCAGCGGGAAATGGCTTGGGCGCTGAATTTGTGTTTGGCTGTGGAGTTTTGAGCGCCCTGAATGAGGAGCTCCATGTTAGTTTAGTGTGGGTGCTCCACCTGCTTGATTCCATCCAACTGGACTCAATGGGCATTGGACCGGAAGTGACCAAACAGGGTTTCCTAGATAGCTGCTAGCACAGCTGATGGTATGTGACGTGAATGAGGCAGGTGGAGTTGTTTTGGCACTGGAAGAGCTGTGCTGCTGCTTCGGGCAGTTGCCATTCACCACCGCCCTGAGTTCCCTAGGTGTCATATCCACTTTCAGACATATGTGGTGCCAGAGCACTTGGTTTCCATGGCAGCGGGAAATGGCTTTTGCACTGAACTTGTGTTTGGCTGTGGAGTTTTGAGTGCCTTGAGTTAGGAGCTCAATGTGAGTTTAGTGTGGGTGCTCAACCTGCTTGATTCCATCCCACTGGGCTGAATGGGCATTGGACCGGAAGTGACCAAACAGGGTTTCCTAGTACGCTGCTAGCACAGCTGATGGTATGTGAAGTGAATGAGGCAGGTGGAGTTGTTTTGGCACTGGAAGAGCTGTGCTGCTGCTTCGGGCAGTTGCCATTCACCACCGCCCTGAGTTCCCTAGGTGTCATATCCACTTTCAGACATATGTGGTGACAGAGCACTTGGTTTCCATGGCAGCGGGAAATGGCTTGGGCGATGAACTTGTGTTTGGCTGTGGAGTTTTGAGTGCCTTGAGTTAGGAGCTCCATGTGAGTTTAGTGTGGGTGCTCCACCTGGTTGCTTCCATCCCACTGGGCCCAATGGCCATTGGACTGGAAGTGACCAAACAGGGTTTCCTTGATAGCTGCTAGCACAGTTGATGGTATGTGAAGTGAATGAGGCAGGTGGAGTTGTTTTGGCACTGGAAGAGCTGTGCTGCTGCTTTGGGCAATTGCCATTCACCACCGCCCTGAGTTCCCTAGGTGTCATATCCACTTTCAGACATATGTGGTGCCAGAGCACTTGGTTTCCATGGCAGCGGGAAATGGCTTGGGCGCTGAACTTGTGTTTGGCTGTGGAGTTTTGAGCACCTTGAGTGAGGAGTTCCATGTTAGTTTAGTGTGGGTGCTCCACCTGCTTGATTCCATCCCACTGGGCTCAATGGGCATTGGACCGGAAGTGACCAAACAGGGTTTCCTAGATAGCTGCTAGCTCAGCTGATGGTATGTGAAGTTCATGAGGCAGGTGGAGTTGTTTTGGCACTGGAAGAGCTGTGCTGCTGCTTCGGGCAGTTGCCATTCACCACCGCCCTGAGTTCCCTAGGTGTCATATCCACTTTCAGACATATGTGGTGCCAGAGCACTTGGTTTCCATGGCAGCGGGAAATGGCTGGGGCGCTGAACTTGTGCTTGGCTGTGGGGTTTTCAGCGCCTTTAGTGAGGAGCTCCATGTTAGTTTAGTGTGGGTGCTCCACCTGCTTGATTCCATCCCACTGGGCTCAATGGACTTTCGCCCGGAAGTGACCAAACAGGGCTTCCTAGTACGCTGCTAGCACAGCTGATGGTATGTGAAGTGAATGAGGCAGGTGGAGTTGTTTTGGCACTGGAAGAGCTGTGCTGCTGCTTCGCGCAGTTGCCATTCACCACCGCCCTGAGTTCCCTAGGTGTCATATCCACTTTCAGACATATGTGGTGCCAGAGCACTTGGTTTCCATGGCAGCGGGAAATGGCTTGGGCCATGAACTTGTGTTTGGCTGTGGAGTTTTGAGCGCCTTGAATGAGGAGCTCCATGTTAGTTTAGTGTGGGTGCTCAACCTGCTTGATTCCATCCAACTGGACTCAATGGGCATTAGACCGGAAGTGACCAAACAGGGTTTCCTAGATAGCTGCTAGCACAGCTGATGGTATGTGAAGTGAATGAGGCAGGTGGAGTTGTTTTGGCACTGGAAGAGCTGTGCTGCTGCTTCGGGCAGTTGCCATTCACCACCGCCCTGAGTTCCCTAGGTGTCATATCCACTTTCAGACATATGTGGTGCCAGAGCACTTGGTTTCCATGGCAGCGGGAAATCGCTTGGGCGCTGAACTTGTGTTTGGCTGTGGAGTTTTGAGCGCCTTGAGTGAGGAGCTCCATGTTAGTTTAGTGTGGGTGCTCACCTGCTTGATTCCATCCCACTGGGCTCAATGGGCATTGGACAGGAAGTGACGAAACAGGGTTTCCTAGATAGCTGCTAGCACAGCTGATGGTATGTGAAGTGAATGAGGCAGGTGGATTTGTTTTGGCACTGGAGTAGTGTGCTGCTGCTTCGGGCAGTTGCCATTCACCACCGCCCTGAGTTCCCTAGGTGTCATATCCACTTTCAGACATATGTGGTGCCAGAGCACTTGGTTTCCATGGCAGCGGGAAATGGCTTGGGCGATGAACTTGTGTTTGGCTGTGGAGTTTTGAGTGCCTTGAGTTAGGAGCTCAATGTGAGTTTAGTGTGGGTGCTCCACCTGCTTGATTCCATCCCACTGGGCCCAATGGCCATTGGACTGGAAGTGACCAAACAGGGTTTCCTTGATAGCTGCTAGCACAGCTGATGGTATGTGAAGTGAATGAGGCAGGTGGAGTTGTTTTGGCCCTGGAGGAGTGTGCTGCTGCTTTGGGCAATTGCCATTCACCACCGCCCTGAGTTCCCTAGGTGTCATATCCACTTTCAGACATATGTGGTGCCAGAGCACTTGGTTTCCATGGCAGCGGGAAATGGCTTGGGCGCTGAACTTGTGTTTGGCTGTGGAGTTTTGAGCACCTTGAGTGAGGAGCTCGATGTTAGTTTAGTGTGGGTGCTCCACCTGCTTGATTCCATCCCACTGGGCTCAATGGGCATTGGACCGGAAGTGACCAAACAGGGTTTCCTAGATAGCTGCTAGCACAGCTGATGGTATGTGAAGTTCATGAGGCAGGTGGAGTTGTTTCGGCACTGGAGGAGCTGTGCTGCTGCTTCGGGCAGTTGCCATTCACCACCGCCCTGAGTTCCCTAGGTGTCATATCCACTTTCAGACATATGTGGTGCCAGAGCACTTGGTTTCCATGGCAGCGGGAAATGGCTGGGGCGCTGAACTTGTGCTTGGCTGTGGGGTTTTCAGCGCCTTTAGTGAGGAGCTCCATGTTAGTTTAGTGTGGGTGCTCCACCTGCTTGATTCCATCCCACTGGGCTCAATGGACTTTCGTCCGGAAGTGACCAAACAGGGCTTCCTAGATAGCTGGTAGCACAGCTGATGGTATGTGAAGTGAATGAGGCAGGTGGAGTTGTTTTGGCACTGGAGGAGCTGTGTTGCTGCTTCGGGCAATTGCCATTCACCACCGCCCTGAGTTCCCTAGGTGTCATATCCACTTTCAGACATATGTGCTGCCAGAGCACTTGGTTTCCATGGCAGCGGGAAATGGCTGGGGCGCTGAACTTGTGTTTGGCTGTGGAGTTTTGAGCGCCTTGAATGAGGAGCTCCATGTTAGTTTAGTGTGGGTGCTCCACCTGCTTGATTCCATCCCACTGGGCTCAATGGGCATTGGACAGGAAGTGACCAAACAGGGTTTCCTTGATAGCTGCTAGCACAGCTGATGGTATGTGAAGTGAATGAGGCAGGTGGAGTTGTTTTGGCCCTGGAGGAGTGTGCTGCTGCTTCGGGCAGTTTCCATTCACCACCGCCCTGAGTTCCCTAGTTGTCATATCCATTTTCAGACATATGTGGTGCCAGAGCACTTGGTTTCCATGGCAGCGGGAAATGGCTTGGGCACTGAACTTGTGTTTGGCTGTGGAGTTTGGAGTGCCTTGAGTGAGGAGCTCCATGTGAGTTTAGTGTGGGTGCTCAACCTGCTTGATTCCATCCCACTGGGCTGAATGGGCATTGGACCGGAAGTGACCAAACAGGGTTTCCTAGTACGCTGCTAGCACAGCTGATGGTATGTGAAGTGAATGAGGCAGGTGGAGTTGTTTTGGCACTGGAAGAGCTGTGCTGCTGCTTCGGGCAGTTGCCATTCACCACCGCCCTGAGTTCCCTAGGTGTCATATCCACTTTCAGACATATGTGGTGACAGAGCACTTGGTTTCCATGGCAGCGGGAAATGGCTTGGGCGATGAACTTGTGTTTGGCTGTGGAGTTTTGAGTGCCTTGAGTTAGGAGCTCCATGTGAGTTTAGTGTGGGTGCTCCACCTGGTTGCTTCCATCCCACTGGGCCCAATGGCCATTGGACTGGAAGTGACCAAACAGGGTTTCCTTGATAGCTGCTAGCACAGTTGATGGTATGTGAAGTGAATGAGGCAGGTGGAGTTGTTTTGGCACTGGAAGAGCTGTGCTGCTGCTTTGGGCAATTGCCATTCACCACCGCCCTGAGTTCCCTAGGTGTCATATCCACTTTCAGACATATGTGGTGCCAGAGCACTTGGTTTCCATGGCAGCGGGAAATGGCTTGGGCGCTGAACTTGTGTTTGGCTGTGGAGTTTTGAGCACCTTGAGTGAGGAGTTCCATGTTAGTTTAGTGTGGGTGCTCCACCTGCTTGATTCCATCCCACTGGGCTCAATGGACTTTCGCCCGGAAGTGACCAAACAGGGCTTCCTAGTACGCTGCTAGCACAGCTGATGGTATGTGAAGTGAATGAGGCAGGTGGAGTTGTTTTGGCACTGGAAGAGCTGTGCTGCTGCTTCGCGCAGTTGCCATTCACCACCGCCCTGAGTTCCCTAGGTGTCATATCCACTTTCAGACATATGTGGTGCCAGAGCACTTGGTTTCCATGGCAGCGGGAAATGGCTTGGGCCATGAACTTGTGTTTGGCTGTGGAGTTTTGAGCGCCTTGAATGAGGAGCTCCATGTTAGTTTAGTGTGGGTGCTCAACCTGCTTGATTCCATCCAACTGGACTCAATGGGCATTAGACCGGAAGTGACCAAACAGGGTTTCCTAGATAGCTGCTAGCACAGCTGATGGTATGTGAAGTGAATGAGGCAGGTGGAGTTGTTTTGGCACTGGAAGAGCTGTGCTGCTGCTTCGGGCAGTTGCCATTCACCACCGCCCTGAGTTCCCTAGGTGTCATATCCACTTTCAGACATATGTGGTGCCAGAGCACTTGGTTTCCATGGCAGCGGGAAATCGCTTGGGCGCTGAACTTGTGTTTGGCTGTGGAGTTTTGAGCGCCTTGAGTGAGGAGCTCCATGTTAGTTTAGTGTGGGTGCTCACCTGCTTGATTCCATCCCACTGGGCTCAATGGGCATTGGACAGGAAGTGACGAAACAGGGTTTCCTAGATAGCTGCTAGCACAGCTGATGGTATGTGAAGTGAATGAGGCAGGTGGATTTGTTTTGGCACTGGAGTAGTGTGCTGCTGCTTCGGGCAGTTGCCATTCACCACCGCCCTGAGTTCCCTAGGTGTCATATCCACTTTCAGACATATGTGGTGCCAGAGCACTTGGTTTCCATGGCAGCGGGAAATGGCTTGGGCGATGAACTTGTGTTTGGCTGTGGAGTTTTGAGTGCCTTGAGTTAGGAGCTCAATGTGAGTTTAGTGTGGGTGCTCCACCTGCTTGATTCCATCCCACTGGGCCCAATGGCCATTGGACTGGAAGTGACCAAACAGGGTTTCCTTGATAGCTGCTAGCACAGCTGATGGTATGTGAAGTGAATGAGGCAGGTGGAGTTGTTTTGGCCCTGGAGGAGTGTGCTGCTGCTTTGGGCAATTGCCATTCACCACCGCCCTGAGTTCCCTAGGTGTCATATCCACTTTCAGACATATGTGGTGCCAGAGCACTTGGTTTCCATGGCAGCGGGAAATGGCTTGGGCGCTGAACTTGTGTTTGGCTGTGGAGTTTTGAGCACCTTGAGTGAGGAGCTCGATGTTAGTTTAGTGTGGGTGCTCCACCTGCTTGATTCCATCCCACTGGGCTCAATGGGCATTGGACCGGAAGTGACCAAACAGGGTTTCCTAGATAGCTGCTAGCACAGCTGATGGTATGTGAAGTTCATGAGGCAGGTGGAGTTGTTTCGGCACTGGAGGAGCTGTGCTGCTGCTTCGGGCAGTTGCCATTCACCACCGCCCTGAGTTCCCTAGGTGTCATATCCACTTTCAGACATATGTGGTGCCAGAGCACTTGGTTTCCATGGCAGCGGGAAATGGCTGGGGCGCTGAACTTGTGCTTGGCTGTGGGGTTTTCAGCGCCTTTAGTGAGGAGCTCCATGTTAGTTTAGTGTGGGTGCTCCACCTGCTTGATTCCATCCCACTGGGCTCAATGGACTTTCGTCCGGAAGTGACCAAACAGGGCTTCCTAGATAGCTGCTAGCACAGCTGATGGTATGTGAAGTGAATGAGGCAGGTGGAGTTGTTTTGGCACTGGAGGAGCTGTGTTGCTGCTTCGGGCAATTGCCATTCACCACCGCCCTGAGTTCCCTAGGTGTCATATCCACTTTCAGACATATGTGCTGCCAGAGCACTTGGTTTCCATGGCAGCGGGAAATGGCTGGGGCGCTGAACTTGTGTTTGGCTGTGGAGTTTTGAGCGCCTTGAATGAGGAGCTCCATGTTAGTTTAGTGTGGGTGCTCCACCTGCTTGATTCCATCCCACTGGGCTCAATGGGCATTGGACAGGAAGTGACCAAACAGGGTTTCCTTGATAGCTGCTAGCACAGCTGATGGTATGTGAAGTGAATGAGGCAGGTGGAGTTGTTTTGGCCCTGGAGGAGTGTGCTGCTGCTTCGGGCAGTTTCCATTCACCACCGCCCTGAGTTCCCTAGTTGTCATATCCATTTTCAGACATATGTGGTGCCAGAGCACTTGGTTTCCATGGCAGCGGGAAATGGCTTGGGCACTGAACTTGTGTTTGGCTGTGGAGTTTGGAGTGCCTTGAGTGAGGAGCTCC
The DNA here is from genome assembly GCF_030435755.1 of Ochotona princeps. Lineage (NCBI taxonomy): Eukaryota > Metazoa > Chordata > Mammalia > Lagomorpha > Ochotonidae > Ochotona > Ochotona princeps. The sequence continues at coordinate 102,337,248 of NC_080835.1, read as the reverse complement.
ATGTGAGTTTAGTGTGGGTGCTCAACCTGCTTGATTCCATCCCACTGGGCTCAATGGGCATTGGACCGGAAGTGACCAAACAGGGTTTCCTAGAACGCTGCTAGCACAGCTGATGGTATGTGAAGTGAATGAGTCAGGTGGAGTTGTTTTGGTACTGGAGGAACTGTGCTGCTGCTTCGGGCAGTCACCATTCACCAACTCACTGATCCCTATGTGTCATATCCACTTTCAGACATATGTGGTGCCAGAGCACTTGGTTTCCATGGCAGCGGGAAATGGCTTGGGCGCTGAACTTGTGCTTGGCTGGGGGTTTTGAGCGCCTTGAGTTAGGAGCTCCATGTTAGTTTAGTGTGGGTGCTCAACCTGCTTGATTCCATCCCACTGGGCTCAATGGACTTTCGCCCGGAAGTGACCAAACAGGTTTTCCTAGATAGCTGCTAGCACAGCTGATGGTATGTGAAGTGAATGAGGCAGGTGGAGTTGTTTTGGCTCTGGAAGAGCTGTGCTGCTGCTTCGGGCAGTTGCCATTCACCACCGCCCTGAGTTCCCTAGGTGTCATATCCACTTTCAGACATATGTGGTTCCAGAGCACTTGGTTTCCATGGCAGCGGGAAATGGCTGGGGCGCTGAACTTGTGTTTGGCTGTGGAGTTTTGAGTGCCTTGATTTAGGAGCTCAATGTGAGTTTAGTGTGGGTGCTCCACTTGCTTGATTCCATCCCACTGAGCCCAATGGCCATTGGATTGGAAGTGACCAAACAGGGTTTCCTTGATAGCTGCTAGCACAGCTGATGCTATGTGAAGTGAATGAGGCAGGTGGAGTTGTTTTGGCACTGGAGGAGCTGTGCTGCTGCTTTGGGCAATTGCCATTCACCACCGCCCTGAGTTCCCTAGGTGTCATATCCACTTTCAGACATATGTGGTGCCAGAGCACTTGGTTTCCATGGCAGCGGGAAATGGCTTGGGCGCTGAACTTGTGTTTGGCTGTGGAGTTTTGAGCACCTTGAGTGAGGAGTTCCATGTTAGTTTAGTGTGGGTGCTCCACCTGGTTGATTCCATCCCACTGGGCTCAATGGGCATTGGACCGGAAGTGACCAAACAGGGTTTCCTAGATAGCTGCTAGCACAGCTGATGGTATGTGAAGTTCATGAGGCAGGTGGAGTTGTTTTGGCACTGGAGGAGCTGTGCTGCTGCTTCGGGCAGTTGCCATTCACCACCGCCCTGAGTTCCCTAGGTGTCATATCCACTTTCAGACATATGTGGTGCCAGAGCACTTGGTTTCCATGGCAGCGGGAAATGGCTGTGGCGCTGAATTTGTGCTTGGCTGTGGGGTTTTCAGCACCTTGAGTGAGGAGCTCCATGTTAGTTTAGTGTGGGTGCTCCACCTGCTTGATTCCATCCCACTGGGCTCAATGGCCATTGGACCGGAAGTGACCAAACAGGGTTTCCTAGAACGCTGCTAGCACAGCTGATGGTATGTGAAGTTCATGAGGCAGGTGGAGTTGTTTTGGCACTGGAAGAGCTGTGCTGCTGCTTCGGGCAGTTTCCATTCACCACCGCCCTGAGTTCCCTAGGTGTCATATCCACTTTCATACATATGTGGTGCCAGAGCACTTGGTTTCCATGGCAGCGGGAAATGGCTTGGGCACTGAACTTGTGTTTGGCTTTGGAGTTTTGAGCACCTTGAGTGAGGAGCTCCATGTTAGTTTAGTGTGGGTGCTCAACCTGCTTGATTCCATCCCACTGGGCTCAATGGGTATTGGACAGGAAGTGACGAAACAGGGTTTCCTTGATAGCTGCTAGCACAGCTGATGGTATGTGAAGTGAATGAGGCAGGTGGAGTTGTTTTGGCCCTGGAGGAGTGTGCTGCTGCTTCGGGCAGTTTCCATTCACCACCGCCCTGAGTTCCCTAGGTGTCATATCCACTTTCAGACATATGTGGTGCCAGAGCACTTGGTTTCCATGGCAGCGGGAAATGGCTTTTGCACTGAACTTGTGTTTGGCTGTGGAGTTTTGAGTGCCTTGAGTTAGGAGCTCAATGTTAGTTTAGTGTGGGTGCTCCACCTGCTTGATTCCATCCCACTGGGCTCAATGGGCATTGGACTGGAAGTGACCAAACAGGGTTTCCTTGATAACTGCTAGCACAGCTGATGGTATGTGAAGTTCATGAGGCAGGTGGAGTTGTTTTGGCCCTGGAGGAGTGTGCTGCTGCTTCGGGCAGTTTCCATTCACCACCGCCCTGAGTTCCCTAGGTGTCATATCCACTTTCAGACATATGTGGTGCCAGAGCACTTGGTTACCATGGCAGCGGGAAATGGCTTGGGCGCTGAACTTGTGTTTGGCTGTGGAGTTTTGAGCACCTTGAGTGAGGAGCTCCATGTTAGTTTAGTGTGGGTGCTCCACCTGGTTGATTCCATCCCACTGGGCTCAATGGGCATTGGACCGGAAGTGACCAAACAGGGTTTCCTAGATAGCTGCTAGCACAGCTGATGGTATGTGAAGTTCATGAGGCAGGTGGAGTTGTTTTGGCACTGGAGGAGCTGTGCTGCTGCTTCGGGCAGTTGCCATTCACCACCGCCCTGAGTTCCCTAGGTGTCATATCCACTTTCAGACATATGTGGTGCCAGAGCACTTGGTTTCCATGGCAGCGGGAAATGGCTGGGGCGCTGAACTTGTGCTTGGCTGTGGGGTTTTCAGCGCCTTTAGTGAGGAGCTCCATGTTAGTTTAGTGTGGGTGCTCAACCTGCTTGATTCCATCCCACTGGGCTCAATGGACTTTCGCCCGGAAGTGACCAAACAGGGCTTCCTAGATAGCTGCTAGCACAGCTGATGGTATGTGAAGTGAATGAGGCAGGTGGAGTTGTTTTGGCACTGGAAGAGCTGTGCTGCTGCTTCGGGCAATTGCCATTCACCACGGCCCTGAGTTCCCTAGGTGTCATATCCACTTTCAGACATATGTGGTGCCAGAGCACTTGGTTTCCATGGCAGCGGGAAATGGCTTGGGCGCTGAACTTGTGTTTGGCTGTGGAGTTTTGAGCACCTTGAGTGAGGAGCTCCATGTTAGTTTAGTGTGGGTGCTCCACCTGGTTGCTTCCATCCTACTGGGCTCAATGGGCATTGGACCGGAAGTGACGAAACAGGGTTTCCTAGATAGCTGCTAGCACAGCTGATGGTATGTGAAGTTCATGAGGCAGGTGGAGTTGTTTTGGCCCTGGAGGAGCTGTGCTGCTGCTTCGGGCAGCTGCCATTCACCAACTCATGATCCCTATGTGTCATATCCACTTTCAGACATATGTGGTGCCAGAGCACTTGGTTTCCATGGCAGCGGGAAATGGCTGGGGCGCTGAACATGTGCTTGGCTGTGGGGTTTTCAGCGCCTTGAGTGAGGAGCTCCATGTTAGTTTAGTGTGGGTGCTCCACCTGCTTGATTCCATCCCACTGGGCTCAATGGGCATTGGACCGGAAGTGACCAAACAGGGTTTCCTAGATAGCTGCTAGCACAGCTGATGGTATGTGAAGTGAATGAGGCAGGTGGAGTTGTTTTGGCACTGGAGGAGAGTGCTACTGCTTCGGGCAGTTTCCATTCACCACCGCCCTGAGTTCCCTAGTTGTCATATCCACTTTCAGACATATGTGGTGCCAGAGCACTTGGTTTCCATGGCAGCGGGAAATGGCTTGGGCGCTGAACTTGTGCTTGGCTGTGGAGTTTTGAGCGCCATGAGTGAGGAGCTCCATGTTAGTTTAGTGTGGGTGCTCCACCTGCTTGATTCCATCCCACTGGGCTCAATGGGCATTGGACCGGAAGTGACCAAACAGGGTTTCCTAGATAGCTGCTAGCACAGCTGATGGTATGTGAAGTTCATGAGGCAGGTGGAGTTGTTTTGGCACTGGAAGAGCTGTGCTGCTGCTTCGGGCAGTTTCCATTCACCACCGCCCTGAGTTCCCTAGGTGTCATATCCACTTTCATACATATGTGGTGCCAGAGCACTTGGTTTCCATGGCAGCGGGAAATGGCTTGGGCACTGAACTTGTGTTTGGCTTTGGAGTTTTGAGCACCTTGAGTGAGGAGCTCCATGTTAGTTTAGTGTGGGTGCTCAACCTGCTTGATTCCATCCCACTGGGCTCAATGGGTATTGGACAGGAAGTGACGAAACAGGGTTTCCTAGATAGCTGCTAGCACAGCTGATGGTATGTGAAGTGAATGAGGCAGGTGGAGTTGTTTTGGCACTGGAGGAGTGTGCTGCTGCTTCGGGCAGTTGCCATTCACCACCGCCCTGAGTTCCCTAGGTGTCATATCCACTTTCAGACATATGTGGTGCCAGAGCACTTGGTTTCCATGGCAGCGGGAAATGGCTTTTGCACTGAACTTGTGTTTGGCTGTGGAGTTTTGAGTGCCTTGAGTTAGGAGCTCAATGTTAGTTTAGTGTGGGTGCTCCACCTGCTTGATTCCATCCAACTGGGCTCAATGGGCATTGGACTGGAAGTGACCAAACAGGGTTTCCTTGATAGCTGCTAGCACAGCTGATGGTATGTGAAGTGAATGAGGCAGGTGGAGTTGTTTTGGCCCTGGAGGAGTGTGCTGCTGCTTCGGGCAGTTTCCATTCACCACCGCCCTGAGTTCCCTAGGTGTCATATCCACTTTCAGACATATGTGGTGCCAGAGCACTTGGTTTCCATGGCAGCGGGAAATGGCTTGGGCGCTGAACTTGTGTTTGGCTGTGGAGTTTTGAGCACCTTGAGTGAGGAGCTCCATGTTAGTTTAGTGTGGGTGCTCCACCTGGTTGATTCCATCCCACTGGGCTCAATGGGCATTGGACCGGAAGTGACCAAACAGGGTTTCCTAGATAGCTGCTAGCACAGCTGATGGTATGTGAAGTTCATGAGGCAGGTGGAGTTGTTTTGGCACTGGAGGAGCTGTGCTGCTGCTTCGGGCAGTTGCCATTCACCACCGCCCTGAGTTCCCTAGGTGTCATATCCACTTTCAGACATATGTGGTGCCAGAGCACTTGGTTTCCATGGCAGCGGGAAATGGCTTGGGCACTGAACTTGTGTTTGGCTTTGGAGTTTTGAGCACCTTGAGTGAGGAGCTCAATGTTAGTTTAGTGTGGGTGCTCAACCTGCTTGATTCCATCCCACTGGGCTCAATGGGCATTGGACAGGAAGTGACGAAACAGGGTTTCCTAGATAGCTGCTAGCACAGCTGATGGTATGTGAAGTGAATGAGGCAGGTGGAGTTGTTTTGGCACTGGAGGAGTGTGCTGCTGCTTCGGGCAGTTGCCATTCACCACCGCCCTGAGTTCCCTAGGTGTCATATCCACTTTCAGACATATGTGGTGCCAGAGCACTTGGTTTCCATGGCAGCGGGAAATGGCTTTTGCACTGAACTTGTGTTTGGCTGTGGAGTTTTGAGTGCCTTGAGTTAGGAGCTCAATGTTAGTTTAGTGTGGGTGCTCCACCTGCTTGATTCCATCCCACTGGGCTCAATGGGCATTGGACTGGAAGTGACCAAACAGGGTTTCCTTGATAGCTGCTAGCACAGCTGATGGTATGTGAAGTTCATGAGGCAGGTGGAGTTGTTTTGGCCCTGGAGGAGTGTGCTGCTGCTTCGGGCAGTTTCCATTCACCATCGCCCTGAGTTCCCTAGGTGTCATATCCACTTTCAGACATATGTGGTGCCAGAGCACTTGGTTACCATGGCAGCGGGAAATGGCTTGGGCGCTGAACTTGTGTTTGGCTGTGGAGTTTTGAGCACCTTGAGTGAGGAGCTCCATGTTAGTTTAGTGTGGGTGCTCCACCTGGTTGATTCCATCCCACTGGGCTCAATGGGCATTGGACCGGAAGTGACCAAACAGGGTTTCCTAGATAGCTGCTAGCACAGCTGATGGTATGTGAAGTTCATGAGGCAGGTGGAGTTGTTTTGGCACTGGAGGAGCTGTGCTGCTGCTTCGGGCAGTTGCCATTCACCACCGCCCTGAGTTCCCTAGGTGTCATATCCACTTTCAGACATATGTGGTGCCAGAGCACTTGGTTTCCATGGCAGCGGGAAATGGCTGGGGCGCTGAACTTGTGCTTGGCTGTGGGGTTTTCAGCGCCTTTAGTGAGGAGCTCCATGTTAGTTTAGTGTGGGTGCTCAACCTGCTTGATTCCATCCCACTGGGCTCAATGGACTTTCGCCCGGAAGTGACCAAACAGGGCTTCCTAGATAGCTGCTAGCACAGCTGATGGTATGTGAAGTGAATGAGGCAGGTGGAGTTGTTTTGGCACTGGAAGAGCTGTGCTGCTGCTTCGGGCAATTGCCATTCACCACGGCCCTGAGTTCCCTAGGTGTCATATCCACTTTCAGACATATGTGGTGCCAGAGCACTTGGTTTCCATGGCAGCGGGAAATGGCTTGGGCGCTGAACTTGTGTTTGGCTGTGGAGTTTTGAGCACCTTGAGTGAGGAGCTCCATGTTAGTTTAGTGTGGGTGCTCCACCTGGTTGCTTCCATCCTACTGGGCTCAATGGGCATTGGACCGGAAGTGACGAAACAGGGTTTCCTAGATAGCTGCTAGCACAGCTGATGGTATGTGAAGTTCATGAGGCAGGTGGAGTTGTTTTGGCACTGGAGGAGCTGTGCTGCTGCTTCGGGCAGCTGCCATTCACCAACTCATGATCCCTATGTGTCATATCCACTTTCAGACATATGTGGTGCCAGAGCACTTGGTTTCCATGGCAGCGGGAAATGGCTGGGGCGCTGAACATGTGCTTGGCTGTGGGGTTTTCAGCGCCTTGAGTGAGGAGCTCCATGTTAGTTTAGTGTGGGTGCTCCACCTGCTTGATTCCATCCCACTGGGCTCAATGGGCATTGGACCGGAAGTGACCAAACAGGGTTTCCTAGATAGCTGCTAGCACAGCTGATGGTATGTGAAGTGAATGAGGCAGGTGGAGTTGTTTTGGCACTGGAGGAGAGTGCTACTGCTTCGGGCAGTTTCCATTCACCACCGCCCTGAGTTCCCTAGTTGTCATATCCACTTTCAGACATATGTGGTGCCAGAGCACTTGGTTTCCATGGCAGCGGGAAATGGCTGGGGCGCTGAACTTGTGCTTGGCTGTGGAGTTTTGAGCGCCATGAGTGAGGAGCTCCATGTTAGTTTAGTGTGGGTGCTCAACCTGCTTGATTCCATCCCACTGGGCTCAATGGGCATTGGACCGGAAGTGACCAAACAGGGTTTCCTAGATAGCTGCTAGCACAGCTGATGGTATGTGAAGTTCATGAGGCAGGTGGAGTTGTTTTGGCACTGGAAGAGCTGTGCTGCTGCTTCGGGCAGTTTCCATTCACCACCGCCCTGAGTTCCCTAGGTGTCATATCCACTTTCGAACATATGTGGTGCCAGAGCACTTGGTTTCCATGGCAGCGGGAAATGGCTGGGGCGCTGAACTTGTGCTTGGCTGTGGAGTTTTGAGCGCCTTGAGTGAGGAGCTCCATGTTAGTTTAGTGTGGGTGCTCAACCTGCTTGATTCCATCCCACTGGGCTCAATGGGCATTGGACCGGAAGTGACCAAACAGGGTTTCCTAGATAGCTGCTAGCACAGCTGATGGTATGTGAAGTTCATGAGGCAGGTGGAGTTGTTTTGGCACTGGAAGAGCTGTGCTGCTGCTTCAGGCAGTTGCCATTCACCACCGTCCTGAGTTCCCTAGGTGTCATATCCACTTTCAGACATATGTGGTGCCAGAGCACTTGGTTTCCATGGCAGCGGGAAATGGCTTGGGCACTGAACTTGTGCTTGGCTGTGGAGTTTTGAGCGCCTTGAGTGAGGAGCTCCATGTTAGTTTAGTGTGGGTGCTCCACCTGCTTGATTCCATCCCACTGGACTCAATGGGCATTGGACCGGAAGTGACCAAACAGGGTTTCCTAGATAGCTGCTAGCACAGCTGATGGTATGTGAAGTGAATGAGGCAGGTGGAGTTGTTTTGGCACTGGAAGAGCTGTGCTGCTGCTTCGGGCAGTTGCCATTCACCACCGTCCTGAGTTCCCTAGGTGTCATATCCACTTTCAGACATATGTGGTGCCAGAGCACTTGGTTTCCATGGCAGCGGGAAATGGCTTTTGCACTGAACTTGTGTTTGGCTGTGGAGTTTTGAGCGCCTTGAGTGAGGAGCTGCATGTGAGTTTAGTGTGGGTGCTCAACCTGCTTGATTCCATTCCAATGGGCTCAATGGGCATTGGACCGGAAGTGACCAAGCAGGGTTTCCTTGATAGCTGCTAGCACAGCTGATGGTATGTGAAGTTGATGAGGCAGGTGGAGTTGTTTTGGCACTGGAAGAGCTGTGCTGCTGCTTCGGGCAGTTGCCATTCACCACCGCCCTGAGTTCCCTAGGTGTCATATTCACTTTCAGACATATGTGGTGCCAGAGCACTTGGTTTCCATGGCAGCGGGAAATGGCTTGGGCACTGAACTTGTGCTTGGCTATGTATTTTTCAGTGCCTTGAGTGAGGAGCTCCATGTTAGTTTAGTGTGGGTGCTCAACCTGCTTGATTCCATCCCATTGGGCTCAATGGGCATTGGACTGGAAGTGACCAAACAGGTTTCCTAGATAGCTGCTAGCACAGCTGATGGTATGTGAAGTGAATGAGGCAGGTGGAGTTGTTTTGGTACTGGAAGAGCTGTGCTGCTGCTTCGGGCAGTTGCCATTCACCATCGCCCTGAGTTCCCTAGGTGTCATATCCACTTTCAGACATATGTGGTGCCAGAGCACTTGGTTTCCATGGCAGCGGGAAATGGCTTGGGCGCTGAACTTGTGTTTGGCTGTGGAGTTTTGAGTGCCTTGAGTGAGGAGCTCCATGTGAGTTTAGTGTGGGTGCTCAACCTGCTTGATTCCATCCCACTGGACTCAATGGGCATTGGACCGGAAGTGACCAAACAGGGTTTCCTAGATAGCTGCTAGCACAGCTGATGGTATGTGAAGTGAATGAGGCAGGTGGAGTTGTTTTGGCACTGGAGGAGCTGTGCTGCTGCTTCGGGCAGTTGCCATTCACCACCGCCGTGAGTTCCCTAGGTGTCATATCCACTTTCAGACATATGTGGTGCCAGAGCACTTGGTTTCCATGGCAGCGGGAAATGCCTTGGGCACTGAACTTGTGTTTGGCTGTGGAGTTTTGAGCGCCTTGAGTGAGGAGCTCCATGTTAGTTTAGTGTGGGTGCTCAACCTGCTTGATTCCATCCCACTGGGCTCAATGGGCATTGGACCGGAAGTGACCAAACAGGGTTTCTTAGATAGCTGCTAGCACAGCTGATGGTATGTGAAGTGAATGAGGCAGGTGGGGTTGTTTTGGCACTGGAAGAGCTGTGCTGCTGCTTCGGGCAGTTGCCATTCACCACCGCCCTGAGTTCCCTAGGTGTCATATCCACTTTCAGACATATGTGGTGCCAGAGCACTTGGTTTCCATGGCAGCGGGAAATGGCTTGGGCGCTGAACTTGTGTTTGGCTGTGGAGTTTTGAGCGCCTTGAGTGAGGAGCTCCATGTTAGTTTAGTGTGGGTGCTCCACCTGCTTGATTCCATCCCACTGGACTCAATGGGCATTGGACCGGAAGTGACCAAACAGGGTTTCCTAGATAGCTGCTAGCACAGCTGATGGTATGTGAAGTGAATGAGGCAGGTGGATTTGTTTTGGCACTGGAGGAGCTGTTCTGCTGCTTCGGGCAGGTGCCATTCACCACCGCCCTGAGTTCCCTAGGTGTCATATCCACTTTCAGACATATGTGGTGCCAGAGCACTTGGTTTCCATGGCAGCGGGAAATGGCTTAGGCGCTGAACTTGTGTTTGGCTGTGGAGTTTTCAGCGCCTTGAGTGAGGAGCTCCATGTTAGTTTAGTGTGGGTGCTCAACCTGCTTGATTCCATCCCACTGGGCTCAATGGGCATTGGACCGGAAGTGACCAAACAGGTGTTCCTAGATAGCTGCTAGCACAGCTGATGGTATGTGAAGTGAATGAGGCAGCTGGAGTTGTTTTGGCACTGGAAGAGCTGTGCTGCTGCTTCAGGCAGTTGCCATTCACCACCGCCCTGAGTTCCCTAGGTGTCATATCCACTTTCAGACATATGTGGTGCCAGAGCACTTGGTTTCCATGGCAGCGGGAAATGCCTTGGGCACTGAACTTGTGTTTGGCTGTGGAGTTTTGAGCGCCTTGAGTCAGGAGCTCCATGTTAGTTTAGTGTGGGTGCTCAACCTGCTTGATTCCATCCCACTGGGCTCAATGGGCATTGGACCGGAAGTGACCAAACAGGGTTTCCTAGATAGCTGCTAGCACAGCTGATGGTATGTGAAGTTCATGAGGCAGGTGGAGTTGTTTTGGCACTGGAAGAGCTGTGCTGCTGCTTCGGGCAGTTGCCATTCACCACCGCCCTGAGTTCCCTAGGTGTCATATCCACTTTCAGACATATGTGGTGCCAGAGCACTTGGTTTCCATGGCAGCGGGAAATGGCTTGGGCGCTGAACTTATGCTTGGCTGTGGAGTTTTGAGTGCCTTGAGTGAGGAGCTCCATGTTAGTTTAGTGTGGGTGCTCAACCTGCTTGATTCCATCCCACTGGACTCAATGGGCATTGGACCGGAAGTGACCAAACAGGGTTTCCTAGATAGCTGCTAGCACAGCTGATGGTATGTGAAGTGAATGAGGCAGGTGGAGTTGTTTTGGCACTGGAAGAGCTGTGCTGCTGCTTCGGGCAGTTGCCATTCACCACCGCCGTGAGTTCCCTAGGTGTCATATCCACTTTCAGACATATGTGGTGCCAGAGCACTTGGTTTCCATGGCAGCGGGAAATGCCTTGGGCACTGAACTTGTGTTTGGCTGTGGAGTTTTGAGTGCCTTGAGTGAGGAGCTCCATGTTAGTTTAGTGTGGGTGCTCAACCTGCTTGATTCCATCCCACTGGGCTCAATGGGCATTGGACCGGAAGTGACCAAACAGGGTTTCCTAGATAGCTGCTAGCACAGCTGATGGTATGTGAAGTGAATGAGGCAGGTGGATTTGTTTTGGCACTGGAGGAGCTGTGCTGCTGCTTCGGGCAGGTGCCATTCACCACCGCCCTGAGTTCCCTAGGTGTCATATCCACTTTCAGACATATGTGGTGCCAGAGCACTTGGTTTCCATGGCAGCGGGAAATGGCTTGGGCGCTGAACTTGTGTTTGGCTGTGGAGTTTTCAGCGCCTTGAGTGAGGAGCTCCATGTTAGTTTAGTGTGGGTGCTCAACCTGCTTGATTCCATCCCACTGGGCTCAATGGGCATTGGACCGGAAGTGACCAAACAGGTTTTCCTAGATAGCTGCTAGCACAGCTGATGGTATGTGAAGTGAATGAGGCAGGTGGAGTTGTTTTGGCACTGGAAGAGCTGTGCTGCTGCTTCAGGCAGTTGCCATTCACCACCGCTGTGAGTTCCGTAGGTGTCATATCCACTTTCAGACATATGTGGTGCCAGAGCACTTGGTTTCCATGGCAGCGGGAAATGCCTTGGGCACTAAACTTGTGTTTGGCTGTGGAGTTTTGAGCGCCTTGAGTGAGGAGCTCCGTGTTAGTTTAGTGTGGGTGCTCAACCTGCTTGATTCCATCCCACTGGGCTCAATGGGCATTGGACCGGAAGTGACCAAACAGGGTTTCTTAGATAGCTGCCAACACAGCTGATGGTATGTGAAGTGAATGAGGCAGGTGGGGTTGTTTTGGCACTGGAAGAGCTGTGCTGCTGCTTCGGGCAGTTGCCATTCACCACCGCCCTGAGTTCCCTAGGTGTCATATCCACTTTCAGACATATGTGGTGCCAGAGCACTTGGTTTCCATGGCAGCGGGAAATGGCTTGGGCGCTGAACTTGTGTTTGGCTGTGGAGTTTTGAGCGCCTTGAGTCAGGAGCTCCATGTTAGTTTAGTGTGGGTGCTCCACCTGCTTGATTCCATCCCACTGGACTCAATGGGCATTGGACCGGAAGTGACCAAACAGGGTTTCCTAGATAGCTGCTAGCACAGCTGATGGTATGTGAAGTGAATGAGGCAGGTGGATTTGTTTTGGCACTGGAGGAGCTGTTCTGCTGCTTCGGGCAGGTGCCATTCACCACCGCCCTGAGTTCCCTAGGTGTCATATCCACTTTCAGACATATGTGGTGCCAGAGCACTTGGTTTCCATGGCAGCGGGAAATGGCTTAGGCGCTGAACTTGTGTTTGGCTGTGGAGTTTTCAGCGCCTTGAGTGAGGAGCTCCATGTTAGTTTAGTGTGGGTGCTCAACCTGCTTGATTCCATCCCACTGGGCTCAATGGGCATTGGACCGGAAGTGACCAAACAGGTTTTCCTAGATAGCTGCTAGCACAGCTGATGGTATGTGAAGTGAATGAGGCAGGTGGAGTTGTTTTGGCACTGGAAGAGCTGTGCTGCTGCTTCAGGCAGTTGCCATTCACCACCGCCCTGAGTTCCCTAGGTGTCATATCCACTTTCAGACATATGTGGTGCCAGAGCACTTGGTTTCCATGGCAGCGGGAAATGGCTTAGGCACTGAACTTGTGTTTGGCTGTGGAGTTTTGAGCGCCTTGAGTCAGGAGCTCCATGTTAGTTTAGTGTGGGTGCTCAACCTGCTTGATTCCATCCCACTGGGCTCAATGGGCATTGGACCGGAAGTGACCAAACAGGGTTTCCTAGATAGCTGCTAGCACAGCTGATGGTATGTGAAGTGAATGAGGCAGGTGGGGTTGTTTTGGCACTGGAAGAGCTGTGCTGCTGCTTCGGGCAGTTGCCATTCACCACCGCCCTGAGTTCCCTAGGTGTCATATCCACTTTCAGACATATGTGGTGCCAGAGCACTTGGTTTCCATGGCAGCGGGAAATGGCTTGGGCGCTGAACTTGTGTTTGGCTGTGGAGTTTTGAGCGCCTTGAGTGAGGAGCTCCATGTGAGTTTAGTGTGGGTGCTCAACCTGCTTGATTCCATCCCACTGGGCTCAATGGGCATTGGACCGGAAGTGACCAAACAGGGTTTCCTAGATAGCTGCTAGCACAGCTGATGGTATGTGAAGTGAATGAGGCAGGTGGATTTGTTTTGGCACTGGAGGAGCTGTGCTGCTGCTTCGGGCAGGTGCCATTCACCACCGCCCTGAGTTCCCTAGGTGTCATATCCACTTTCAGACATATGTGGTGCCAGAGCACTTGGTTTCCATGGCAGCGGGAAATGGCTTGGGCGCTGAACTTGTGTTTGGCTGTGGAGTTTTCAGCGCCTTGAGTGAGGAGCTCCATGTTAGTTTAGTGTGGGTGCTCAACCTGCTTGATTCCATCCCACTGGGCTCAATGGGCATTGGACCGGAAGTGACCAAACAGGTTTTCCTAGATAGCTGCTAGCACAGCTGATGGTATGTGAAGTGAATGAGGCAGGTGGAGTTGTTTTGGCACTGGAAGAGCTGTGCTGCTGCTTCAGGCAGTTGCCATTCACCACCGCCGTGAGTTCCCTAGGTGTCATATCCACTTTCAGACATATGTGGTGCCAGAGCACTTGGTTTCCATGGCAGCGGGAAATGCCTTGGGCGCTGAACTTGTGTTTGGCTGTGGAGTTTTGAGCGCCTTGAGTCAGGAGCTCCATGTTAGTTTAGTGTGGGTGCTCAACCTGCTTGATTCCATCCCACTGGGCTCAATGGGCATTGGACCGGAAGTGACCAAACAGGGTTTCCTAGATAGCTGCTAGCACAGCTGATGGTATGTGAAGTTCATGAGGCAGGTGGGGTTGTTTTGGCACTGGAAGAGCTGTGCTGCTGCTTCGGGCAGTTGCCATTCACCACCGCCGTGAGTTCCCTAGGTGTCATATCCACTTTCAGACATATGTGGTGCCAGAGCACTTGGTTTCCATGGCAGCGGGAAATCGCTTGGGCGCTGAACTTGTGTTTGGCTGTGGAGTTTTGAGCGCCTTGAGTGAGGAGCTCCATGTTAGTTTAGTGTGGGTGCTCAACCTGCTTGATTCCATCCCACTGGGCTCAATGGGCATTGGACCGGAAGTGACCAAACAGGGTTTCCTAGATAGCTGCTAGCACAGCTGATGGTATGTGAAGTGAATGAGGCAGGTGGATTTGTTTTGGCACTGGAGGAGCTGTGCTGCTGCTTCGGGCAGTTTCCATTCACCACCGCCGTGAGTTCCCTAGGTGTCATATCCACTTTCAGACATATGTGGTGCCAGAGCACTTGGTTTCCATGGCAGCGGAAAATGGCTTTTGCACTGAACTTGTGTTTGGCTGTGGAGTTTTGAGCGCCTTGAGTGAGGAGCTCCATGTTAGTTTAGTGTGGGTGCTCAACCTGCTTGATTCCATCCCACTGGGCTCAATGGGCATTGGACCGGAAGTGACCAAACAGGGTTTCCTAGATAGCTGCTAGCACAGCTGATGGTATGTGAAGTGAATGAGGCAGGTGGGGTTGTTTTGGCACTGGAAGAGCTGTGCTGCTGCTTCGGGCAGTTGCCATTCACCACCGCCCTGAGTTCCCTAGGTGTCATATCCACTTTCAGACATATGTGGTGCCAGAGCACTTGGTTTCCATGGCAGCGGGAAATGGCTTGGGCGCTGAACTTGTGTTTGGCTGTGGAGTTTGGAGTGCCTTGAGTTAGGAGCTCCATGTGAGTTTAGTGTGGGTGCTCAACCTGCTTGATTCCATCCCACTGGGCTCAATGGCCATTGGACCGGAAGTGACCAAACAGGGTTTCCTAGAACGCTGCTAGCACAGCTGATGGTATGTGAAGTGAATGAGGCAGGTGGAGTTGTTTTGGCACTGGAAGAGCTGTGCTGCTGCTTCGGGCAGTTTCCATTCACCACCGCCCTGAGTTCCCTAGGTGTCATATCCACTTTCATACATATGTGGTGCCAGAGCACTTGGTTTCCATGGCAGCGGGAAATGGCTTGGGCACTGAACTTGTGTTTGGCTTTGGAGTTTTGAGCACCTTGAGTGAGGAGCTCCATGTTAGTTTAGTGTGGGTGCTCAACATGCTTGATTCCATCCCACTGGGCTCAATGCCATTGGACCGGAAGTGACCAAACAGGGTTTCCTAGATAGCTGCTAGCACAGCTGATGGTATGTGAAGTTCATGAGGCAGGTGGAGTTGTTTTGGCACTTGAGGAGCTGTGCTGCTGCTTCGGGCAGTTACCATTCACCACCGCCCTGAGTTCCCTAGGTGTCATATCCACTTTCAGACATATGTGGTGCCAGAGCACTTGGTTTCCATGGCAGCGGGAAATGGCTTTTGCACTGAACTTGTGTTTGGCTGTGGAGTTTTGAGTGCCTTGAGTGAGGAGCTCCATGTTAGTTTAGTGTGGGTGCTCAACCTGCTTGATTCCATCCCACTGGGCTCAATGGGCATTGGACCGGAAGTGACCAAACAGGGTTTCCTTGATAGCTGCTAGCACAGCTGATGGTATGTGAAGTTCATGAGGCAGGTGGAGTTGTTTTGGCACTGGAAGAGCTGTGCTGCTGCTTCGGGCAGTTGCCATTCACCACCGCCCTGAGTTCCCTAGGTGTCATATCCACTTTCAGACATATGTGGTGCCAGAGCACTTGGTTTCCATGGCAGCGGGAAATGGCTTGGGCGCTGAACTTGTGTTTGGCTGTGGAGTTTTGAGCGCCTTGAGTGAGGAGCTCCATGTTAGTTTAGTGTGGGTGCTCACCTGGTTGATTCCATCCCACTGGGCTCAATGGGCATTGGACCGGAAGTGACCAAACAGGGTTTCCTAGATAGCTGCTAGCACAGCTGATGGTATGTGAAGTGAATGAGGCAGGTGGGGTTGTTTTGGCACTGGAAGAGCTGTGCTGCTGCTTCGGGCAGTTGCCATTCACCACCGCCCTGAGTTCCCTAGGTGTCATATCCACTTTCAGACATATGTGGTGCCAGAGCACTTGGTTTCCATGGCAGCGGGAAATGGCTTGGGCGCTGAACTTGTGTTTGGCTGTGGAGTTTTGAGCGCCTTGAGTGAGGAGCTCCATGTGAGTTTAGTGTGGGTGCTCAACCTGCTTGATTCCATCCCACTGGGCTCAATGGGCATTGGACCGGAAGTGACCAAACAGGGTTTCCTAGATAGCTGCTAGCACAGCTGATGGTATGTGAAGTGAATGAGGCAGGTGGATTTGTTTTGGCACTGGAGGAGCTGTGCTGCTGCTTCGGGCAGGTGCCATTCACCACCGCCCTGAGTTCCCTAGGTGTCATATCCACTTTCAGACATATGTGGTGCCAGAGCACTTGGTTTCCATGGCAGCGGGAAATGGCTTGGGCGCTGAACTTGTGTTTGGCTGTGGAGTTTTCAGCGCCTTGAGTGAGGAGCTCCATGTTAGTTTAGTGTGGGTGCTCAACCTGCTTGATTCCATCCCACTGGGCTCAATGGGCATTGGACCGGAAGTGACCAAACAGGTTTTCCTAGATAGCTGCTAGCACAGCTGATGGTATGTGAAGTGAATGAGGCAGGTGGAGTTGTTTTGGCACTGGAAGAGCTGTGCTGCTGCTTCAGGCAGTTGCCATTCACCACCGCCGTGAGTTCCCTAGGTGTCATATCCACTTTCAGACATATGTGGTGCCAGAGCACTTGGTTTCCATGGCAGCGGGAAATGCCTTGGGCGCTGAACTTGTGTTTGGCTGTGGAGTTTTGAGCGCCTTGAGTCAGGAGCTCCATGTTAGTTTAGTGTGGGTGCTCAACCTGCTTGATTCCATCCCACTGGGCTCAATGGGCATTGGACCGGAAGTGACCAAACAGGGTTTCCTAGATAGCTGCTAGCACAGCTGATGGTATGTGAAGTTCATGAGGCAGGTGGGGTTGTTTTGGCACTGGAAGAGCTGTGCTGCTGCTTCGGGCAGTTGCCATTCACCACCGCCGTGAGTTCCCTAGGTGTCATATCCACTTTCAGACATATGTGGTGCCAGAGCACTTGGTTTCCATGGCAGCGGGAAATCGCTTGGGCGCTGAACTTGTGTTTGGCTGTGGAGTTTTGAGCGCCTTGAGTGAGGAGCTCCATGTTAGTTTAGTGTGGGTGCTCAACCTGCTTGATTCCATCCCACTGGACTCAATGGGCATTGGACCGGAAGTGACCAAACAGGGTTTCCTAGATAGCTGCTAGCACAGCTGATGGTATGTGAAGTGAATGAGGCAGGTGGATTTGTTTTGGCACTGGAGGAGCTGTGCTGCTGCTTCGGGCAGTTTCCATTCACCACCGCCGTGAGTTCCCTAGGTGTCATATCCACTTTCAGACATATGTGGTGCCAGAGCACTTGGTTTCCATGGCAGCGGAAAATGGCTTTTGCACTGAACTTGTGTTTGGCTGTGGAGTTTTGAGCGCCTTGAGTGAGGAGCTCCATGTTAGTTTAGTGTGGGTGCTCAACCTGCTTGATTCCATCCCACTGGGCTCAATGGGCATTGGACCGGAAGTGACCAAACAGGGTTTCCTAGATAGCTGCTAGCACAGCTGATGGTATGTGAAGTGAATGAGGCAGGTGGGGTTGTTTTGGCACTGGAAGAGCTGTGCTGCTGCTTCGGGCAGTTTCCATTCACCACCGCCCTGAGTTCCCTAGGTGTCATATCCACTTTCAGACATATGTGGTGCCAGAGCACTTGGTTTCCATGGCAGCGGGAAATGGCTTGGGCGCTGAACTTGTGTTTGGCTGTGGAGTTTGGAGTGCCTTGAGTTAGGAGCTCCATGTGAGTTTAGTGTGGGTGCTCAACCTGCTTGATTCCATCCCACTGGGCTCAATGGCCATTGGACCGGAAGTGACCAAACAGGGTTTCCTAGAACGCTGCTAGCACAGCTGATGGTATGTGAAGTGAATGAGGCAGGTGGAGTTGTTTTGGCACTGGAAGAGCTGTGCTGCTGCTTCGGGCAGTTTCCATTCACCACCGCCCTGAGTTCCCTAGGTGTCATATCCACTTTCATACATATGTGGTGCCAGAGCACTTGGTTTCCATGGCAGCGGGAAATGGCTTGGGCACTGAACTTGTGTTTGGCTTTGGAGTTTTGAGCACCTTGAGTGAGGAGCTCCATGTTAGTTTAGTGTGGGTGCTCAACATGCTTGATTCCATCCCACTGGGCTCAATGCCATTGGACCGGAAGTGACCAAACAGGGTTTCCTAGATAGCTGCTAGCACAGCTGATGGTATGTGAAGTTCATGAGGCAGGTGGAGTTGTTTTGGCACTTGAGGAGCTGTGCTGCTGCTTCGGGCAGTTACCATTCACCACCGCCCTGAGTTCCCTAGGTGTCATATCCACTTTCAGACATATGTGGTGCCAGAGCACTTGGTTTCCATGGCAGCGGGAAATGGCTTTTGCACTGAACTTGTGTTTGGCTGTGGAGTTTTGAGTGCCTTGAGTGAGGAGCTCCATGTTAGTTTAGTGTGGGTGCTCAACCTGCTTGATTCCATCCCACTGGGCTCAATGGGCATTGGACCGGAAGTGACCAAACAGGGTTTCCTTGATAGCTGCTAGCACAGCTGATGGTATGTGAAGTTCATGAGGCAGGTGGAGTTGTTTTGGCACTGGAAGAGCTGTGCTGCTGCTTCGGGCAGTTGCCATTCACCACCGCCCTGAGTTCCCTAGGTGTCATATCCACTTTCAGACATATGTGGTGCCAGAGCACTTGGTTTCCATGGCAGCGGGAAATGGCTTGGGCGCTGAACTTGTGTTTGGCTGTGGAGTTTTGAGCGCCTTGAGTGAGGAGCTCCATGTTAGTTTAGTGTGGGTGCTCACCTGGTTGATTCCATCCCACTGGGCTCAATGGGCATTGGACCGGAAGTGACCAAACAGGGTTTCCTAGATAGCTGCTAGAACAGCTGATGGTATGTGAAGTGAATGAGGCAGGTGGAGTTGTTTTGGCACTGGAGGAGTGTGCTGCTGCTTCGGGCAGTTGCCATTCACCACCGCCCTGAGTTCCCTAGGTGTCATATCCACTTTCAGACATATGTGGTGCCAGAGCACTTGGTTTCCATGGCAGCGGGAAATGGCTTTTGCACTGAACTTGTGTTTGGCTGTGGAGTTTTGAGCGCCTTGAGTGAGGAGCTCCATGTTAGTTTAGTGTGGGTGCTCACCTGGTTGATTCCATCCCACTGGACTCAATGGGCATTGGACCGGAAGTGACCAAACAGGGTTTCCTAGATAGCTGCTAGCACAGCTGATGCTATGTGAAGTGAATGAGGCAGGTGGATTTGTTTTGGCACTGGAGGAGCTGTGCTGCTGCTTCGGGCAGTTTCCATTCACCACCGCCGTGAGTTCCCTAGGTGTCTTATCCACTTTCAGACATATGTGGTGCCAGAGCACTTGGTTTCCATGGCAGCGGGAAATGGCTTTTGCACTGAACTTGTGTTTGGCTGTGGAGTTTTGAGCGCCTTGAGTGAGGAGCTCCATGTTAGTTTAGTGTGGGTGCTCAACCTGCTTGATTCCATCCCACTGGGCTCAATGGCCATTGGACCGGAAGTGACCAAACAGGGTTTCCTAGAACGCTGCTAGCACAGCTGATGGTATGTGAAGTGAATGAGGCAGGTGGAGTTGTTTTGGCACTGGAAGAGCTGTGCTGCTGCTTCGGGCAGTTTCCATTCACCACCGCCCTGAGTTCCCTAGGTGTCATATCCACTTTCATACATATGTGGTGCCAGAGCACTTGGTTTCCATGGCAGCGGGAAATGGCTTGGGCACTGAACTTGTGTTTGGCTTTGGAGTTTTGAGCACCTTGAGTGAGGAGCTCCATGTTAGTTTAGTGTGGGTGCTCAACATGCTTGATTCCATCCCACTGGGCTCAATGCCATTGGACCGGAAGTGACCAAACAGGGTTTCCTAGATAGCTGCTAGCACAGCTGATGGTATGTGAAGTGAATGAGGCAGGTGGAGTTGTTTTGGCACTTGAGGAGCTGTGCTGCTGCTTCGGGCAGTTACCATTCACCACCGCCCTGAGTTCCCTAGGTGTCATATCCACTTTCAGACATATGTGGTGCCAGAGCACTTGGTTTCCATGGCAGCGGGAAATGGCTTGGGTGCTGAACTTGTGTTTGGCTGTGGAGTTTTGAGTGCCTTGAGTGAGGAGCTCCATGTTAGTTTAGTGTGGGTGCTCAACCTGCTTGATTCCATCCCACTGGGCTCAATGGGCATTGGACAGGAAGTGACCAAACAGGGTTTCCTAGATAGCTGCTAGAACAGCTGATGGTATGTGAAGTGAATGAGGCAGGTGGAGTTGTTTTGGCACTGGAGGAGTGTGCTGCTGCTTCGGGCAGTTGCCATTCACCACCGCCCTGAGTTCCCTAGGTGTCATATCCACTTTCAGACATATGTGGTGCCAGAGCACTTGGTTTCCATGGCAGCGGGAAATGGCTTTTGCACTGAACTTGTGTTTGGCTGTGGAGTTTTGAGTGCCTTGAGTGAGGAGCTCCATGTTAGTTTAGTGTGGGTGCTCCACCTGCTTGATTCCATCCCACTGGGCTCAATGGGCATTGGACCGGAAGTGACCAAACAGGGTTTCCTTGATAGCTGCTAGCACAGCTGATGGTATGTGAAGTGAATGAGGCAGGTGGAGTTGTTTTGGCCCTGGAGGAGTGTGCTGCTGCTTCGGGCAGTTTCCATTCACCACCGCCCTGAGTTCCCTAGGTGTCATATCCACTTTCAGACATATGTGGTGCCAGAGCACTTGGTTTCCATGGCAGCGGGAAATGGCTGGGGCGCTGAACTTGTGTTTGGCTGTGGAGTTTTGAGCACCTTGAGTGAGGAGCTCCATGTTAGTTTAGTGTGGGTGCTCCACCTGGTTGCTTCCATCCCACTGGGCTCAATGGGCATTGGACCGGAAGTGACGAAACAGGGTTTCCTAGATAGCTGCTAGCACAGCTGATGGTATGTGAAGTTCATGAGGCAGGTGGAGTTGTTTTGGCACTGGAGGAGCTGTGCTGCTGCTTCGGGCAGCTGCCATTCACCACCGCCGTGAGTTCCCTAGGTGTCATATCCACTTTCAGACATATGTGGTGCCAGAGCACTTGGTTTCCATGGCAGCGGGAAATGGCTGGGGCGCTGAACTTGTGCTTGGCTGTGGGGTTTTCAGCGCCTTTAGTGAGGAGCTCCATGTTAGTTTAGTGTGGGTGCTCAACCTGCTTGATTCCATCCCACTGGGCTCAATTGGCATTGGACCGGAAGTGACCAAACAGGGTTTCCTAGATAGCTGCTAGCACAGCTGATGGTATGTGAAGTGAATGAGGCAGGTGGATTTGTTTTGGCACTGGAGGAGCTGTTCTGCTGCTTCGGGCAGGTGCCATTCACCACCGCCCTGAGTTCCCTAGGTGTCATATCCACTTTCAGACATATGTGGTGCCAGAGCACTTGGTTTCCATGGCAGCGGGAAATGGCTTAGGCGCTGAACTTGTGTTTGGCTGTGGAGTTTTCAGCGCCTTGAGTGAGGAGCTCCATGTTAGTTTAGTGTGGGTGCTCAACCTGCTTGATTCCATCCCACTGGGCTCAATGGGCATTGGACCGGAAGTGACCAAACAGGTTTTCCTAGATAGCTGCTAGCACAGCTGATGGTATGTGAAGTGAATGAGGCAGGTGGAGTTGTTTTGGCACTGGAAGAGCTGTGCTGCTGCTTCGGGCAATTGCCATTCACCACCGCCCTGAGTTCCCTAGGTGTCATATCCACTTTCAGACATATGTGGTGCCAGAGCACTTGGTTTCCATGGCAGCGGGAAATGCCTTGGGCACTGAACTTGTGTTTGGCTGTGGAGTTTTGAGCGCCTTGAGTCAGGAGCTCCATGTTAGTTTAGTGTGGGTGCTCAACCTGCTTGATTCCATCCCACTGGGCTCAATGGGCATTGGACCGGAAGTGACCAAACAGGGTTTCCTAGATAGCTGCTAGCACAGCTGATGGTATGTGAAGTTCATGAGGCAGGTGGAGTTGTTTTGGCACTGGAAGAGCTGTGCTGCTGCTTCGGGCAGTTGCCATTCACCACCGCCGTGAGTTCCCTAGGTGTCATATCCACTTTCAGACATATGTGGTGCCAGAGCACTTGGTTTCCATGGCAGCGGGAAATGGCTTGGGCGCTGAACTTGTGCTTGGCTGTGGAGTTTTGAGTGCCTTGAGTGAGGAGCTCCATGTTAGTTTAGTGTGGGTGCTCAACCTGCTTGATTCCATCCCACTGGACTCAATGGGCATTGGACCGGAAGTGACCAAACAGGGTTTCCTAGATAGCTGCTAGCACAGCTGATGGTATGTGAAGTGAATGAGGCAGGTGGAGTTGTTTTGGCACTGGAAGAGCTGTGCTGCTGCTTCGGGCAGTTGACATTCACCACCGCCGTGAGTTCCCTAGGTGTCATATCCACTTTCAGACATATGTGGTGCCAGAGCACTTGGTTTCCATGGCAGCGGGAAATGCCTTGGGCACTGAACTTGTGTTTGGCTGTGGAGTTTTGAGCGCCTTGAGTGAGGAGCTCCATGTTAGTTTAGTGTGGGTGCTCAACCTGCTTGATTCCATCCCACTGGGCTCAATGGGCATTGGACCGGAAGTGACCAAACAGGGTTTCCTAGATAGCTGCTAGCACAGCTGATGGTATGTGAAGTGAATGAGGCAGGTGGGGTTGTTTTGGCACTGGAGGAGCTGTGCTGCTGCTTCGGGCAGGTGCCATTCACCACCGCCCTGAGTTCCCTAGGTGTCATATCCACTTTCAGACATATGTGGTGCCAGAGCACTTGGTTTCCATGGCAGCGGGAAATGGCTTGGGCGCTGAACTTGTGTTTGGCTGTGGAGTTTTCAGCGCCTTGAGTGAGGAGCTCCATGTTAGTTTAGTGTGGGTGCTCAACCTGCTTGATTCCATCCCACTGGGCTCAATGGGCATTGGACCGGAAGTGACCAAACAGGTTTTCCTAGATAGCTGCTAGCACAGCTGATGGTATGTGAAGTGAATGAGGCAGGTGGAGTTGTTTTGGCACTGGAAGAGCTGTGCTGCTGCTTCAGGCAGTTGCCATTCACCACCGCCGTGAGTTCCCTAGGTGTCATATCCACTTTCAGACATATGTGGTGCCAGAGCACTTGGTTTCCACGGCAGCGGGAAATGCCTTGGGCACTGAACTTGTGTTTGGCTGTGGAGTTTTGAGCGCCTTGAGTGAGGAGCTCCGTGTTAGTTTAGTGTGGGTGCTCAACCTGCTTGATTCCATCCCACTGGGCTCAATGGGCATTGGACCGGAAGTGACCAAACAGGGTTTCTTAGATAGCTGCCAACACAGCTGATGGTATGTGAAGTGAATGAGGCAGGTGGGGTTGTTTTGGCACTGGAAGAGCTGTGCTGCTGCTTCGGGCAGTTGCCATTCACCACCGCCCTGAGTTCCCTAGGTGTCATATCCACTTTCAGACATATGTGGTGCCAGAGCACTTGGTTTCCATGGCAGCGGGAAATGGCTTGCCCGCTGAACTTGTGTTTGGCTGTGGAGTTTTGAGCGCCTTGAGTGAGGAGCTCCATGTTAGTTTAGTGTGGGTGCTCCACCTGCTTGATTCCATCCCACTGGACTCAATGGGCATTGGACCGGAAGTGACCAAACAGGGTTTCCTAGATAGCTGCTAGCACAGCTGATGCTATGTGAAGTGAATGAGGCAGGTGGATTTGTTTTGGCACTGGAGGAGCTGTTCTGCTGCTTCGGGCAGGTGCCATTCACCACCGCCCTGAGTTCCCTAGGTGTCATATCCACTTTCAGACATATGTGGTGCCAGAGCACTTGGTTTCCATGGCAGCGGGAAATGGCTTAGGCGCTGAACTTGTGTTTGGCTGTGGAGTTTTCAGCGCCTTGAGTGAGGAGCTCCATGTTAGTTTAGTGTGGGTGCTCAACCTGCTTGATTCCATCCCACTGGGCTCAATGGGCATTGGACCGGAAGTGACCAAACAGGTTTTCCTAGATAGCTGCTAGCACAGCTGATGGTATGTGAAGTGAATGAGGCAGGTGGAGTTGTTTTGGCACTGGAAGAGCTGTGCTGCTGCTTCAGGCAGTTGCCATTCACCACCGCCCTGAGTTCCCTAGGTGTCATATCCACTTTCAGACATATGTGGTGCCAGAGCACTTGGTTTCCATGGCAGCGGGAAATGCCTTGGGCACTGAACTTGTGTTTGGCTGTGGAGTTTTGAGCGCCTTGAGTCAGGAGCTCCATGTTAGTTTAGTGTGGGTGCTCAACCTGCTTGATTCCATCCCACTGGGCTCAATGGGCATTGGACCGGAAGTGACCAAACAGGGTTTCCTAGATAGCTGCTAGCACAGCTGATGGTATGTGAAGTGAATGAGGCAGGTGGGGTTGTTTTGGCACTGGAAGAGCTGTGCTGCTGCTTCGGGCAGTTGCCATTCACCACCGCCCTGAGTTCCCTAGGTGTCATATCCACTTTCAGACATATGTGGTGCCAGAGCACTTGGTTTCCATGGCAGCGGGAAATGGCTTGGGCGCTGAACTTGTGTTTGGCTGTGGAGTTTTGAGCGCCTTGAGTTAGGAGCTCCATGTGAGTTTAGTGTGGGTGCTCAACCTGCTTGATTCCATCCCACTGGGCTCAATGGGCATTGGACCGGAAGTGACCAAACAGGGTTTCCTAGATAGCTGCTAGCACAGCTGATGGTATGTGAAGTGAATGAGGCAGGTGGATTTGTTTTGGCACTGGAGGAGCTGTGCTGCTGCTTCGGGCAGGTGCCATTCACCACCGCCCTGAGTTCCCTAGGTGTCATATCCACTTTCAGACATATGTGGTGCCAGAGCACTTGGTTTCCATGGCAGCGGGAAATGGCTTGGGCGCTGAACTTGTGTTTGGCTGTGGAGTTTTCAGCGCCTTGAGTGAGGAGCTCCATGTTAGTTTAGTGTGGGTGCTCAACCTGCTTGATTCCATCCCACTGGGCTCAATGGGCATTGGACCGGAAGTGACCAAACAGGTTTTCCTAGATAGCTGCTAGCACAGCTGATGGTATGTGAAGTGAATGAGGCAGGTGGAGTTGTTTTGGCACTGGAAGAGCTGTGCTGCTGCTTCAGGCAGTTGCCATTCACCACCGCCGTGAGTTCCCTAGGTGTCATATCCACTTTCAGACATATGTGGTGCCAGAGCACTTGGTTTCCATGGCAGCGGGAAATGCCTTGGGCACTGAACTTGTGTTTGGCTGTGGAGTTTTGAGCGCCTTGAGTGAGGAGCTCCATGTTAGTTTAGTGTGGGTGCTCAACCTGCTTGATTCCATCCCACTGGGCTCAATGGGCATTGGACCGGAAGTGACCAAACAGGGTTTCCTAGATAGCTGCTAGCACAGCTGATGGTATGTGAAGTTCATGAGGCAGGTGGGGTTGTTTTGGCACTGGAAGAGCTGTGCTGCTGCTTCGGGCAGTTGCCATTCACCACCGCCGTGAGTTCCCTAGGTGTCATATCCACTTTCAGACATATGTGGTGCCAGAGCACTTGGTTTCCATGGCAGCGGGAAATCGCTTGGGCGCTGAACTTGTGTTTGGCTGTGGAGTTTTGAGCGCCTTGAGTGAGGAGCTCCATGTTAGTTTAGTGTGGGTGCTCAACCTGCTTGATTCCATCCCACTGGACTCAATGGGCATTGGACCGGAAGTGACCAAACAGGGTTTCCTAGATAGCTGCTAGCACAGCTGATGGTATGTGAAGTGAATGAGGCAGGTGGATTTGTTTTGGCACTGGAGGAGCTGTGCTGCTGCTTCGGGCAGTTTCCATTCACCACCGCCGTGAGTTCCCTAGGTGTCATATCCACTTTCAGACATATGTGGTGCCAGAGCACTTGGTTTCCATGGCAGCGGGAAATGGCTTTTGCACTGAACTTGTGTTTGGCTGTGGAGTTTTGAGCGCCTTGAGTGAGGAGCTCCATGTTAGTTTAGTGTGGGTGCTCAACCTGCTTGATTCCATCCCACTGGGCTCAATGGGCATTGGACCGGAAGTGACCAAACAGGGTTTCCTAGATAGCTGCTAGCACAGCTGATGGTATGTGAAGTGAATGAGGCAGGTGGGGTTGTTTTGGCACTGGAAGAGCTGTGCTGCTGCTTCGGGCAGTTGCCATTCACCACCGCCCTGAGTTCCCTAGGTGTCATATCCACTTTCAGACATATGTGGTGCCAGAGCACTTGGTTTCCATGGCAGCGGGAAATGGCTTTTGCACTGAACTTGTGTTTGGCTGTGGAGTTTTGAGCGCCTTGAGTGAGGAGCTCCATGTTAGTTTAGTGTGGGTGCTCACCTGGTTGATTCCATCCCACTGGACTCAATGGGCATTGGACCGGAAGTGACCAAACAGGGTTTCCTAGATAGCTGCTAGCACAGCTGATGGTATGTGAAGTGAATGAGGCAGGTGGAGTTGTTTTGGCACTGGAAGAGCTGTGCTGCTGCTTCGGGCAGTTGCCATTCACCACCGTCCTGAGTTCCCTAGGTGTCATATCCACTTTCAGACATATGTGGTGCCAGAGCACTTGGTTTCCATGGCAGCGGGAAATCGCTTGGGCGCTGAATCTGTGTTTGGATGTGCAGTTTTGAACACCTTGAGTGAGGAGCTCCATGTTAGTTTAGTGTGGGTGCTCAACCTGCTTGATTCCATCCCACTGGGCTCAATGGCCATTGGACCGGAAGTGACCAAACAGGGTTTCCTAGAACGCTGCTAGCACAGCTGATGGTATGTGAAGTGAATGAGGCAGGTGGAGTTGTTTTGGCACTGGAAGAGCTGTGCTGCTGCTTCGGGCAGTTTCCATTCACCACCGCCCTGAGTTCCCTAGGTGTCATATCCACTTTCATACATATGTGGTGCCAGAGCACTTGGTTTCCATGGCAGCGGGAAATGGCTTGGGCACTGAACTTGTGTTTGGCTTTGGAGTTTTGAGCACCTTGAGTGAGGAGCTCCATGTTAGTTTAGTGTGGGTGCTCAACATGCTTGATTCCATCCCACTGGGCTCAATGCCATTGGACCGGAAGTGACCAAACAGGGTTTCCTAGATAGCTGCTAGCACAGCTGATGGTATGTGAAGTGAATGAGGCAGGTGGAGTTGTTTTGGCACTTGAGGAGCTGTGCTGCTGCTTCGGGCAGTTACCATTCACCACCGCCCTGAGTTCCCTAGGTGTCATATCCACTTTCAGACATATGTGGTGCCAGAGCACTTGGTTTCCATGGCAGCGGGAAATGGCTTTTGCACTGAACTTGTGTTTGGCTGTGGAGTTTTGAGTGCCTTGAGTGAGGAGCTCCATGTTAGTTTAGTGTGGGTGCTCAACCTGCTTGATTCCATCCCACTGGGCTCAATGGGCATTGGACCGGAAGTGACCAAACAGGGTTTCCTTGATAGCTGCTAGCACAGCTGATGGTATGTGAAGTTCATGAGGCAGGTGGAGTTGTTTTGGCACTGGAAGAGCTGTGCTGCTGCTTCTTGCAATTGCCATTCACCACCGCCCTGAGTTCCCTAGGTGTCATATCCACTTTCAGACATATGTGGTGCCAGAGCACTTGGTTTCCATGGCAGCGGGAAATGGCTTGGGCGCTGAACTTGTGTTTGGCTGTGGAGTTTTGAGCGCCTTGAGTGAGGAGCTCCATGTTAGTTTAGTGTGGGTGCTCACCTGGTTGATTCCATCCCACTGGGCTCAATGGGCATTGGACCGGAAGTGACCAAACAGGGTTTCCTAGATAGCTGCTAGAACAGCTGATGGTATGTGAAGTGAATGAGGCAGGTGGAGTTGTTTTGGCACTGGAGGAGTGTGCTGCTGCTTCGGGCAGTTGCCATTCACCACCGCCCTGAGTTCCCTAGGTGTCATATCCACTTTCAGACATATGTGGTGCCAGAGCACTTGGTTTCCATGGCAGCGGGAAATGGCTTTTGCACTGAACTTGTGTTTGGCTGTGGAGTTTTGAGCGCCTTGAGTGAGGAGCTCCATGTTAGTTTAGTGTGGGTGCTCACCTGGTTGATTCCATCCCACTGGACTCAATGGGCATTGGACCGGAAGTGACCAAACAGGGTTTCCTAGATAGCTGCTAGCACAGCTGATGGTATGTGAAGTGAATGAGGCAGGTGGATTTGTTTTGGCACTGGAGGAGCTGTGCTGCTGCTTCGGGCAGTTTCCATTCACCACCGCCGTGAGTTCCCTAGGTGTCATATCCACTTTCAGACATATGTGGTGCCAGAGCACTTGGTTTCCATGGCAGCGGGAAATGGCTTGGGCACTGAACTTGTGTTTGGCTGTGGAGTTTTGAGCGCCTTGAGTGAGGAGCTCCATGTTAGTTTAGTGTGGGTGCTCAACCTGCTTGATTCCATCCCACTGGGCTCAATGGCCATTGGACCGGAAGTGACCAAACAGGGTTTCCTAGAACGCTGCTAGCACAGCTGATGGTATGTGAAGTGAATGAGGCAGGTGGAGTTGTTTTGGCGCTGGAAGAGCTGTGCTGCTGCTTCGGGCAGTTTCCATTCACCACCGCCCTGAGTTCCCTAGGTGTCATATCCACTTTCATACATATGTGGTGCCAGAGCACTTGGTTTCCATGGCAGCGGGAAATGGCTTGGGCACTGAACTTGTGTTTGGCTTTGGAGTTTTGAGCACCTTGAGTGAGGAGCTCCATGTTAGTTTAGTGTGGGTGCTCAACATGCTTGATTCCATCCCACTGGGCTCAATGCCATTGGACCGGAAGTGACCAAACAGGGTTTCCTAGATAGCTGCTAGCACAGCTGATGGTATGTGAAGTGAATGAGGCAGGTGGAGTTGTTTTGGCACTTGAGGAGCTGTGCTGCTGCTTCGGGCAGTTGCCATTCACCACCGCCCTGAGTTCCCTAGGTGTCATATCCACTTTCAGACATATGTGGTGCCAGAGCACTTGGTTTCCATGGCAGCAGGAAATCGCTTGGGCGCTGAACTTGTGTTTGGCTGTGGAGTTTTGAGCGCCTTGAGTGAGGAGCTCCATGTTAGTTTAGTGTGGGTGCTTACCTGGTTGATTCCATCCCACTGGGCTCAATGGGCATTCGACCGGAAGTGACCAAACAGGGTTTCCTAGATAGCTGCTAGAACAGCTGATGGTATGTGAAGTGAATGAGGCAGGTGGAGTTGTTTTGGCACTGGAGGAGTGTGCTGCTGCTTCGGGCAGTTGCCATTCACCACCGCCCTGAGTTCCCTAGGTGTCATATCCACTTTCAGACATATGTGGTGCCAGAGCACTTGGTTTCCATGGCAGCGGGAAATGGCTTTTGCACTGAACTTGTGTTTGGCTGTGGAGTTTTGAGTGCCTTGAGTTAGGAGCTCCATGTTAGTTTAGTGTGGGTGCTCCACCTGCTTGATTCCATCCCACTGGGCTCAATGGGCATTGGACCGGAAGTGACCAAACAGGGTTTCCTTGATAGCTGCTAGCACAGCTGATGGTATGTGAAGTTCATGAGGCAGGTGGAGTTGTTTTGGCCCTGGAGGAGTGTGCTGCTGCTTCGGGCAGTTTCCATTCACCACCGCCCTGAGTTCCCTAGGTGTCATATCCACTTTCAGACATATGTGGTGCCAGAGCACTTGGTTTCCATGGCAGCGGGAAATGGCTGGGGTGCTGAACTTGTGTTTGGCTGTGGAGTTTTGAGTGCCTTGAGTGAGGAGCTCCATGTTAGTTTAGTGTGGGTGCTCCACCTGCTTGATTCCATCCCACTGGGCTCAATGGGCATTGGACAGGAAGTGACCAAACAGGGTTTCCTTGATAGCTGCTAGCACAGCTGATGGTATGTGAAGTGAATGAGGCAGGTGGAGTTGTTTTGGCACTGGAAGAGCTGTGCTGCTGCTTCGGGCAGTTTCCATTCACCACCGCCCTGAGTTCCCTAGGTGTCATATCCACTTTCAGACATATGTGGTGCCAGAGCACTTGGTTTCCATGGCAGCGGGAAATGGCTTGGGCGCTGAACTTGTGTTTGGCTGTGGAGTTTTGAGCGCCTTGAGTGAGGAGCTCCATGTTAGTTTAGTGTGGGTGCTCACCTGGTTGATTCCATCCCACTGGGCTCAATGGGTATTGGACAGGAAGTGACGAAACAGGGTTTCCTAGATAGCTGCTAGCACAGCTGATGGTATGTGAAGTGAATGAGGCAGGTGGAGTTGTTTTGGCACTGGAGGAGTGTGCTGCTGCTTCGGGCAGTTGCCATTCACCACCGCCCTGAGTTCCCTAGGTGTCATATCCACTTTCAGACATATGTGGTGCCAGAGCACTTGGTTTCCATGGCAGCGGGAAATGGCTTTTGCACTGAACTTGTGTTTGGCTGTGGAGTTTTGAGTGCCTTGAGTTAGGAGCTCAATGTTAGTTTAGTGTGGGTGCTCCACCTGCTTGATTCCATCCCACTGGGCTCAATGGGCATTGGACCCGAAGTGACCAAACAGGGTTTCCTAGTACGCTGCTAGCACAGCTGATGGTATGTGAAGTTCATGAGGCAGGTGGAGTTGCTTTGGCCCTGGAGGAGTGTGCTGCTGCTTCGGGCAGTTTCCATTCACCACCGCCCTGAGTTCCCTAGGTGTCATATCCACTTTCAGACATATGTGGTGCCAGAGCACTTGGTTTCCATGGCAGCGGGAAATGGCTGGGGCGCTGAACTTGTGTTTGGCTGTGGAGTTTTGAGCACCTTGAGTGAGGAGCTCCATGTTATTTTAGTGTGGGTGCTCCACCTGGTTGATTCCATCCCACTGGGCTCAATGGGCATTGGACCGGAAGTGACCAAACAGGGTTTCCTAGATAGCTGCTAGCACAGCTGATGGTATGTGAAGTTCATGAGGCAGGTGGAGTTGTTTCGGCACTGGAGGAGCTGTGCTGCTGCTTCGGGCAGTTGCCATTCACCACCGCCCTGAGTTCCCTAGGTGTCATATCCACTTTCAGACATATGTGGTGCCAGAGCACTTGGTTTCCATGGCAGCGGGAAATGGCTGGGGCGCTGAACTTGTGCTTGGCTGTGGGGTTTTCAGCGCCTTTAGTGAGGAGCTCCATGTTAGTTTAGTGTGGGTGCTCCACCTGCTTGATTCCATCCCACTGGGCTCAATGGACTTTCGCCCGGAAGTGACCAAACAGGGCTTCCTAGATAGCTGCTAGCACAGCTGATGGTATGTGAAGTTCATGAGGCAGGTGGAGTTGTTTTGGCACTGGAGGAGCTGTGCTGCTGCTTCGGGCAGCTGCCATTCACCAACTCATGATCCCTATGTGTCATATCCACTTTCAGACATATGTGGTGCCAGAGCACTTGGTTTCCATGGCAGCGGGAAATCGCTTGGGCGCTGAACTTGTGTTTGGCTGTGGAGGTATGAGCGCCTTGAATGAGGAGCTCCATGTTAGTTTAGTGTGGGTGCTCCACCTGCTTGATTCCATCCCACTGGGCTCAATGGGCATTGGACAGGAAGTGACCAAACAGGGTTTCCTTGATAGCTGCTAGCACAGCTGATGGTATGTGAAGTGAATGAGGCAGGTGGAGTTGTTTTGGCCCTGGAGGAGAGTGCTGCTGCTTCGGGCAGTTTCCATTCACCACCGCCCTGAGTTCCCTAGTTGTCATATCCACTTTCAGACATATGTGGTGCCAGAGCACTTGGTTTCCATGGCAGCGGGAAATGGCTGGGGCGCTGAACTTGTGCTTGGCTGTGGAGTTTTGAGCGCCATGAGTGAGGAGCTCCATGTTAGTTTAGTGTGGGTGCTCAACCTGCTTGATTCCATCCCACTGGGCTCAATGGGCATTGGACCGGAAGTGACCAAACAGGGTTTCCTAGATAGCTGCTAGCACAGCTGATGGTATGTGAAGTGAATGAGGCAGGTGGAGTTGTTTTGGCACTGGAAGAGCTGTGCTGCTGCTTCGGGCAGTTGCCATTCACCACCGTCCTGAGTTCCCTAGGTGTCATATCCACTTTCAGACATATGTGGTGCCAGAGCACTTGGTTTCCATGGCAGCGGGAAATGGCTTGGGCGCTGAACTTGTGTTTGGCTGTGGAGTTTTGAGTGCCTTGAGTGAGGAGCTCCATGTTAGTTTAGTGTGGGTGCTCAACCTGCTTGATTCCATCCCACTGGACTCAATGGGCATTGGACCGGAAGTGACCAAACAGGGTTTCCTAGATAGCTGCTAGCACAGCTGATGGTATGTGAAGTGAATGAGGCAGGTGGAGTTGTTTTGGCACTGGAAGAGCTGTGCTGCTGCTTCGGGCAGTTGCCATTCACCACCGCCGTGAGTTCCCTAGGTGTCATATCCACTTTCAGACATATGTGGTGCCAGAGCACTTGGTTTCCATGGCAGCGGGAAATGCCTTGGGCACTGAACTTGTGTTTGGCTGTGGAGTTTTGAGCGCCTTGAGTGAGGAGCTCCATGTTAGTTTAGTGTGGGTGCTCAACCTGCTTGATTCCATCCCACTGGGCTCAATGGGCATTGGACCGGAAGTGACCAAACAGGGTTTCTTAGATAGCTGCTAGCACAGCTGATGGTATGTGAAGTGAATGAGGCAGGTGGGGTTGTTTTGGCACTGGAAGAGCTGTGCTGCTGCTTCGGGCAGTTGCCATTCACCACCGCCCTGAGTTCCCTAGGTGTCATTTCCACTTTCAGACATATGTGGTGCCAGAGCACTTGGTTTCCATGGCAGCGGGAAATGGCTTGGGCGCTGAACTTGTGTTTGGCTGTGGAGTTTTGAGCGCCTTGAGTGAGGAGCTCCATGTTAGTTTAGTGTGGGTGCTCCACCTGCTTGATTCCATCCCACTGGACTCAATGGGCATTGGACCGGAAGTGACCAAACAGGGTTTCCTAGATAGCTGCTAGCACAGCTGATGGTATGTGAAGTGAATGAGGCAGGTGGATTTGTTTTGGCACTGGAGGAGCTGTTCTGCTGCTTCGGGCAGGTGCCATTCACCACCGCCCTGAGTTCCCTAGGTGTCATATCCACTTTCAGACATATGTGGTGCCAGAGCACTTGGTTTCCATGGCAGCGGGAAATGGCTTAGGCGCTGAACTTGTGTTTGGCTGTGGAGTTTTCAGCGCCTTGAGTGAGGAGCTCCATGTTAGTTTAGTGTGGGTGCTCAACCTGCTTGATTCCATCCCACTGGGCTCAATGGGCATTGGACCGGAAGTGACCAAACAGGGTTTCCTAGATAGCTGCTAGCACAGCTGATGGTATGTGAAGTGAATGAGGCAGGTGGAGTTGTTTTGGCACTGGAAGAGCTGTGCTGCTGCTTCAGGCAGTTGCCATTCACCACCGCCCTGAGTTCCCTAGGTGTCATATCCACTTTCAGACATATGTGGTGCCAGAGCACTTGGTTTCCATGGCAGCGGGAAATGCCTTGGGCACTGAACTTGTGTTTGGCTGTGGAGTTTTGAGCGCCTTGAGTCAGGAGCTCCATGTTAGTTTAGTGTGGGTGCTCAACCTGCTTGATTCCATCCCACTGGGCTCAATGGGCATTGGACCGGAAGTGACCAAACAGGGTTTCCTAGATAGCTGCTAGCACAGCTGATGGTATGTGAAGTTCATGAGGCAGGTGGAGTTGTTTTGGCACTGGAAGAGCTGTGCTGCTGCTTCGGGCAGTTGCCATTCACCACCGCCGTGAGTTCCCTAGGTGTCATATCCACTTTCAGACATATGTGGTGCCAGAGCACTTGGTTTCCATGGCAGCGGGAAATGGCTTGGGCGCTGAACTTGTGTTTGGCTGTGGAGTTTTGAGTGCCTTGAGTGAGGAGCTCCATGTTAGTTTAGTGTGGGTGCTCCACCTGCTTGATTCCATCCCACTGGACTCAATGGGCATTGGACCGGAAGTGACCAAACAGGGTTTCCTAGATAGCTGCTAGCACAGCTGATGGTATGTGAAGTGAATGAGGCAGGTGGAGTTGTTTTGGCACTGGAAGAGCTGTGCTGCTGCTTCGGGCAGTTGCCATTCACCAACGCACTGATCCCTATGTGTCATATCCACTTTCAGACATATGTGGTGCCAGAGCACTTGGTTTCCATGGCAGCGGGAAATGCCTTGGGCACTGAACTTGTGTTTGGCTGTGGAGTTTTGAGCGCCTTGAGTGAGGAGCTCCATGTTAGTTTAGTGTGGGTGCTCAACCTGCTTGATTCCATCCCACTGGGCTCAATGGACTTTCGCCCGGAAGTGACCAAACAGGGCTTCCTAGATAGCTGCTAGCACAGCTGATGGTATGTGAAGTGAATGAGGCAGGTGGAGTTGTTTTGGCACTGGAAGAGCTGTGCTGCTGCTTCTTGCAATTGCCATTCACCACGGCCCTGAGTTCCCTAGGTGTCATATCCACTTTCAGACATATGTGCTGCCAGAGCACTTGGTTTCCATGGCAGCGGGAAATGGCTTGGGCGCTGAACTTGTGTTTGGCTGTGGAGTTTTGAGCACCTTGAGTGAGGAGCTCCATGTTAGTTTAGTGTGGGTGCTCCACCTGCTTGATTCCATCCCACTGGGCTCAATGGGCATTGGACCGGAAGTGACGAAACAGGGTTTCCTAGATAGCTGCTAGCACAGCTGATGGTATGTGAAGTTCATGAGGCAGGTGGAGTTGTTTTGGCACTGGAGGAGCTGTGCTGCTGCTTCGGGCAGCTGCCATTCACCAACTCATGATCCCTATGTGTCATATCCACTTTCAGACATATGTGGTGCCAGAGCACTTGGTTTCCATGGCAGCGGGAAATGGCTGGGGCGCTGAACTTGTGCTTGGCTGTGGGGTTTTCAGCGCCTTTAGTGAGGAGCTCCATGTTAGTTTAGTGTGGGTGCTCCACCTGCTTGATTCCATCCCACTGGGCTCAATGGACTTTCGCCCGGAAGTGACCAAACAGGGTTTACTAGAACGCTGCTAGCACAGCTGATGGTATGTGAAGTGAATGAGGCAGGTGGAGTTGTTTTGGCACTGGAAGAGCTGTGCTGCTGCTTCGGGCAGTTGCCATTCACCACCGCCCTGAGTTCCCTAGGTGTCATATCCACTTTCAGACATATGTGGTGCCAGAGCACTTGGTTTCCATGGCAGCGGAAAATGGCTTTGGCACTGAACTTGTGTTTGGCTTTGGAGTTTTGAGCACCTTGAGTGAGGAGCTCCATGTTAGTTTAGTGTGGGTGCTCAACATGCTTGTTTCCATCCCACTGGGCTCAATGCCATTGGACCGGAAGTGACCAAACAGGGTTTCCTAGATAGCTGCTAGCACAGCTGATGCTATGTGAAGTTCATGAGGCAGGTGGAGTTGTTTTGGCACTTGAGGAGCTGTGCTGCTGCTTCGGGCAGTTACCATTCACCACCGCCCTGAGTTCCCTAGGTGTCATATCCACTTTCAGACATATGTGGTGCCAGAGCACTTGGTTTCCATGGCAGCGGGAAATGGCTTGGGTGCTGAACTTGTGTTTGGCTGTGGAGTTTTGAGTGCCTTGAGTGAGGAGCTCCATGTTAGTTTAGTGTGGGTGCTCAACCTGCTTGATTCCATCCCACTGGGCTTAATGGGCATTGGACAGGAAGTGACCAAACAGGGTTTCCTTGATAGCTGCTAGCACAGCTGATGGTATGTGAAGTTCATGAGGCAGGTGGAGTTGTTTTGGCACTGGAAGAGCTGTGCTGCTGCTTCGGGCAGTTGCCATTCACCACCGCCCTGAGTTCCCTAGGTGTCATATCCACTTTCAGACATATGTGGTGCCAGAGCACTTGGTTTCCATGGCAGCGGGAAATGGCTTGGGCACTGAACTTGTGTTTGGCTGTGGAGTTTTGAGCGCCTTGAGTGAGGAGCTCCATGTTAGTTTAGTGTGGGTGCTCACCTGGTTGATTCCATCCCACTGGGCTCAATGGGTATTGGACAGGAAGTGACGAAACAGGGTTTCCTAGATAGCTGCTAGCACAGCTGATGGTATGTGAAGTGAATGAGGCAGGTGGAGTTGTTTTGGCACTGGAGGAGTGTGCTGCTGCTTCGGACAGTTGCCATTCACCATCGCCCTGAGTTCCCTAGGTGTCATATCCACTTTCAGACATATGTGGTGCCAGAGCACTTGGTTTCCATGGCAGCGGGAAATGGCTTGGGCGCTGAACTTCTGTTTGGCTGTGGGGCTTTCAGCGCCTTTAGTGAGGAGCTCCATGTTAGTTTAGTGTGGGTGCTCCACCTGCTTGATTCCATCCCACTGGGCTCAATGGACTTTCGCCCGGAAGTGACCAAACAGGGCTTCCTAGATAGCTGCTAGCACAGCTGATGGTATGTGAAGTTCATGAGGCAGGTGGAGTTGTTTTGGCACTGGAGGAGCTGTGCTGCTGCTTCGGGCAATTGCCATTCACCAACTCATGATCCCTATGTGTCATATCCACTTTCAGACATATGTGGTGCCAGAGCACTTGGTTTCCATGGCAGCGGGAAATCGCTTGGGCGCTGAACTTGTGTTTGGCTGTGGAGGTATGAGCGCCTTGAATGAGGAGCTCCATGTTAGTTTAGTGTGGGTGCTCCACCTGGTTGATTCCATCCCACTGGGCTCAATGGACTTTCGTCCGGAAGTGACCAAACAGGGCTTCCTAGATAGCTGGTAGCACAGCTCATGGTATGTGAAGTGCATGAGGCAGGTGGAGTTGTTTTGGCACTGGAGGAGAGTGCTGCTGCTTCGGGCAGTTTCCATTCACCACCGCCCTGAGTTCCCTAGTTGTCATATCCACTTTCAGACATATGTGGTGCCAGAGCACTTGGTTTCCATGGCAGCGGGAAATGGCTTGGGCGCTGAACTTGTGTTTGGCTGTGGAGTTTTGAGCGCCTTGAGTGAGGAGCTCCATGTTAGTTTAGTGTGGGTGCTCAACCTGCTTGATTCCATCCCACTGGGCTCAATGGGCATTGGACCGGAAGTGACCAAACAGGGTTTCCTAGATAGCTGCTAGCACAGCTGATGGTATGTGAAGTGAATGAGGCAGGTGGAGTTGTTTTGGCACTGGAAGAGCTGTGCTGCTGCTTCGGGCAGTTTCCATTCACCACCGCCCTGAGTTCCCTAGGTGTCATATCCACTTTCAGACATATGTGGTGCCAGAGCACTTGGTTTCCATGGCAGCGGGAAATGGCTGGGGCGCTGAACTTGTGTTTGGCTGTGGAGTTTTGAGCGCCTTGAGTGAGGAGCTCCATGTTAGTTTAGTGTGGGTGCTCAACCTGCTTGATTCCATCCCACTGGGCTCAATGTGCATTGGACCGGAAGTGACCAAACAGGGTTTCCTAGATAGCTGCTAGCACAGCTGATGGTATGTGAAGTGAATGAGGCAGGTGGAGTTGTTTTGGCACTGGAAGAGCTGTGCTGCTGCTTCGGGCAGTTGCCATTCACCACCGTCCTGAGTTCCCTTGGTGTCATATCCACTTTCAGACATATGTGGTGCCAGAGCACTTGGTTTCCATGGCAGCGGGAAATGGCTTGGGCACTGAACTTGTGCTTGGCTGTGGAGTTTTGAGCGCCTTGAGTGAGGAGCTCCATGTTAGTTTAGTGTGGGTGCTCAACCTGCTTGATTCCATCCCACTGGGCTCAATGGGCATTGGACCGGAAGTGACGAAACAGGGTTTCCTAGATAGCTGCTAGCACAGCTGATGGTATGTGAAGTTGATGAGGCAGGTGGAGTTGTTTTGGCACTGGAAGAGCTGTGCTGCTGCTTCGGGCAGTTGCCATTCACCACCGCCCTGAGTTCCCTAGGTGTCATATTCACTTTCAGACATATGTGGTGCCAGAGCACTTGGTTTCCATGGCAGCGGGAAATGGCTTGGGCACTGAACTTGTGCTTGGCTATGCATTTTTCACTGCCTTGAGTGAGGAGCTCCATGTTAGTTTAGTGTGGGTGCTCCACCTGCTTGATTCCATCCCACTGGACTCAATGGGCATTGGACCGGAAGTGACCAAACAGGGTTTCCTAGATAGCTGCTAGCACAGCTGATGGTATGTGAAGTGAATGAGGCAGGTGGATTTGTTTTGGCACTGGAGGAGCTGTTCTGCTGCTTCGGGCAGGTGCCATTCACCACCGCCCTGAGTTCCCTAGGTGTCATATCCACTTTCAGACATATGTGGTGCCAGAGCACTTGGTTTCCATGGCAGCGGGAATTGGCTTAGGCGCTGAACTTGTGTTTGGCTGTGGAGTTTTGAGCGCCTTGAGTGAGGAGCTCCATGTTAGTTTAGTGTGGGTGCTCAACCTGCTTGATTCCATCCCACTGGGCTCAATGGGCATTGGACCGGAAGTGACCAAACAGGTTTTCCTAGATAGCTGCTAGCACAGCTGATGGTATGTGAAGTGAATGAGGCAGGTGGAGTTGTTTTGGCACTGGAAGAGCTGTGCTGCTGCTTCAGGCAGTTGCCATTCACCACCGCCCTGAGTTCCCTAGGTGTCATATCCACTTTCAGACATATGTGGTGCCAGAGCACTTGGTTTCCATGGCAGCGGGAAATGGCTTTTGCACTGAACTTGTGTTTGGCTGTGGAGTTTTGAGCGCCTTGAGTCAGGAGCTCCATGTTAGTTTAGTGTGGGTGCTCAACCTGCTTGATTCCATCCCACTGGGCTCAATGGGCATTGGACCGGAAGTGACCAAACAGGGTTTCCTAGATAGCTGCTAGCACAGCTGATGGTATGTGAAGTTCATGAGGCAGGTGGAGTTGTTTTGGCACTGGAAGAGCTGTGCTGCTGCTTCGGGCAGTTGCCATTCACCACCGCCCTGAGTTCCCTAGGTGTCATATCCACTTTCAGACATATGTGGTGCCAGAGCACTTGGTTTCCATGGCAGCGGGAAATGGCTTGGGCGCTGAACTTGTGTTTGGCTGTGGAGTTTTGAGTGCCTTGAGTGAGGAGCTCCATGTTAGTTTAGTGTGGGTGCTCAACCTGCTTGATTCCATCCCACTGGACTCAATGGGCATTGGACCGGAAGTGACCAAACAGGGTTTCCTAGATAGCTGCTAGCACAGCTGATGGTATGTGAAGTGAATGAGGCAGGTGGAGTTGTTTTGGCACTGGAAGAGCTGTGCTGCTGCTTCGGGCAGTTGCCATTCACCACCGCCGTGAGTTCCCTAGGTGTCATATCCACTTTCAGACATATGTGGTGCCAGAGCACTTGGTTTCCATGGCAGCGGGAAATGCCTTGGGCACTGAACTTGTGTTTGGCTGTGGAGTTTTGAGCGCCTTGAGTGAGGAGCTCCATGTTAGTTTAGTGTGGGTGCTCAACCTGCTTGATTCCATCCCACTGGGCTCAATGGGCATTGGACCGGAAGTGACCAAACAGGGTTTCCTAGATAGCTGCTAGCACAGCTGATGGTATGTGAAGTGAATGAGGCAGGTGGGGTTGTTTTGGCACTGGAAGAGCTGTGCTGCTGCTTCGGGCAGTTGCCATTCACCACCGCCCTGAGTTCCCTAGGTGTCATATCCACTTTCAGACATATGTGGTGCCAGAGCACTTGGTTTCCATGGCAGCGGGAAATGGCTTTTGCACTGAACTTGTGTTTGGCTGTGGAGTTTTGAGCGCCTTGAGTTAGGAGCTCCATGTGAGTTTAGTGTGGGTGCTCAACCTGCTTGATTCCATCACACTGGGCTCAATGGGCATTGGACCGGAAGTGACCAAACAGGGTTTCCTAGATAGCTGCTAGCACAGCTGATGGTATGTGAAGTGAATGAGGCAGGTGGATTTGTTTTGGCACTGGAGGAGCTGTGCTGCTGCTTCGGGCAGGTGCCATTCACCACCGCCCTGAGTTCCCTAGGTGTCATATCCACTTTCAGACATATGTGGTGCCAGAGCACTTGGTTTCCATGGCAGCGGGAAATGGCTTGGGCGCTGAACTTGTGTTTGGCTGTGGAGTTTTGAGCGCCTTGAGTGAGGAGCTCCATGTTAGTTTAGTGTGGGTGCTCAACCTGCTTGATTCCATCCCACTGGGCTCAATGGACTTTCGCCCGGAAGTGACCAAACAGGGCTTCCTAGATAGCTGCTAGCACAGCTGATGGTATGTGAAGTTCATGAGGCAGGTGGAGTTGTTTTGGCACTGGAAGAGCTGTGCTGCTGCTTCGGGCAGTTGCCATTCACCACCGCCCTGAGTTCCCTAGGTGTCATATCCACTTTCAGACATATGTGGTGCCAGAGCACTTGGTTTCCATGGCAGCGGGAAATGGCTGGGGCGCTGAACTTGTGCTTGGCTGTGGGGTTTTCAGCGCCTTTAGTGAGGAGCTCCATGTTAGTTTAGTGTGGGTGCTCCACCTGCTTGATTCCATCCCACTGGGCTCAATGGACTTTCGCCCGGAAGTGACCAAACAGGGTTTACTAGAACGCTGCTAGCACAGCTGATGGTATGTGAAGTGAATGAGGCAGGTGGAGTTGTTTTGGCACTGGAAGAGCTGTGCTGCTGCTTCGGGCAGTTTCCATTCACCACCGCCCTGAGTTCCCTAGGTGTCATATCCACTTTCATACATATGTGGTGCCAGAGCACTTGGTTTCCATGGCAGCGGAAAATGGCTTTGGCACTGAACTTGTGTTTGGCTTTGGAGTTTTGAGCACCTTGAGTGAGGAGCTCCATGTTAGTTTAGTGTGGGTGCTCAACATGCTTGTTTCCATCCCACTGGGCTCAATGCCATTGGACCGGAAGTGACCAAACAGGGTTTCCTAGATAGCTGCTAGCACAGCTGATGCTATGTGAAGTTCATGAGGCAGGTGGAGTTGTTTTGGCACTTGAGGAGCTGTGCTGCTGCTTCGGGCAGTTACCATTCACCACCGCCCTGAGTTCCCTAGGTGTCATATCCACTTTCAGACATATGTGGTGCCAGAGCACTTGGTTTCCATGGCAGCGGGAAATGGCTTGGGTGCTGAACTTGTGTTTGGCTGTGGAGTTTTGAGTGCCTTGAGTGAGGAGCTCCATGTTAGTTTAGTGTGGGTGCTCCACCTGCTTGATTCCATCCCACTGGGCTCAATGGGCATTGGACAGGAAGTGACCAAACAGGGTTTCCTTGATAGCTGCTAGCACAGCTGATGGTATGTGAAGTTCATGAGGCAGGTGGAGTTGTTTTGGCACTGGAAGAGCTGTGCTGCTGCTTCGGGCAGTTGCCATTCACCACCGCCCTGAGTTCCCTAGGTGTCATATCCACTTTCAGACATATGTGGTGCCAGAGCACTTGGTTTCCATGGCAGCGGGAAATGGCTTGGGCGCTGAACTTGTGTTTGGCTGTGGAGTTTTGAGCGCCTTGAGTTAGGAGCTCCATGTTAGTTTAGTGTGGGTGCTCAACCTGCTTGATTCCATCCCACTGGGCTCAATGGGTATTGGACAGGAAGTGACGAAACAGGGTTTCCTAGATAGCTGCTAGCACAGCTGATGGTATGTGAAGTGAATGAGGCAGGTGGAGTTGTTTTGGCACTGGAGG
Organism: Ochotona princeps; assembly: GCF_030435755.1. NCBI lineage: Eukaryota > Metazoa > Chordata > Mammalia > Lagomorpha > Ochotonidae > Ochotona > Ochotona princeps. The sequence continues at coordinate 102,296,003 of NC_080835.1, read as the reverse complement.
AGTGTGCTGCTGCTTCGGGCAGTTGCCATTCACCACCGCCCTGAGTTCCCTAGGTGTCATATCCACTTTCAGACATATGTGGTGCCAGAGCACTTGGTTTCCATGGCAGCGGGAAATGGCTTTTGCACTGAACTTGTGTTTGGCTGTGGAGTTTTGAGTGCCTTGAGTTAGGAGCTCAATGTTAGTTTAGTGTGGGTGCTCCACCTGCTTGATTCCATCCCACTGGGCTCAATGGGCATTGGACTGGAAGTGACCAAACAGGGTTTCCTTGATAGCTGCTAGCACAGCTGATGGTATGTGAAGTGAATGAGGCAGGTGGAGTTGTTTTGGCCCTGGAGGAGTGTGCTGCTGCTTCGGGCAGTTTCCATTCACCACCGCCCTGAGTTCCCTAGGTGTCATATCCACTTTCAGACATATGTGGTGCCAGAGCACTTGGTTTCCATGGCAGCGGGAAATGGCTGGGGCGCTGAACTTGTGTTTGGCTGTGGAGTTTTGAGCACCTTGAGTGAGGAGCTCCATGTTAGTTTAGTGTGGGTGCTCCACCTGGTTGATTCCATCCCACTGGGCTCAATGGGCATTGGACCGGAAGTGACCAAACAGGGTTTCCTAGATAGCTGCTAGCACAGCTGATGGTATGTGAAGTTCATGAGGCAGGTGGAGTTGTTTCGGCACTGGAGGAGCTGTGCTGCTGCTTCGGGCAGTTGCCATTCACCACCGCCCTGAGTTCCCTAGGTGTCATATCCACTTTCAGACATATGTGGTGCCAGAGCACTTGGTTTCCATGGCAGCGGGAAATGGCTTGGGCGCTGAACTTGTGCTTGGCTGTGGGGTTTTCAGCGCCTTTAGTGAGGAGCTCCATGTTAGTTTAGTGTGGGTGCTCCACCTGCTTGATTCCATCCCACTGGGCTCAATGGACTTTCGCCCGGAAGTGACCAAACAGGGCTTCCTAGATAGCTGCTAGCACAGCTGATGGTATGTGAAGTTCATGAGGCAGGTGGAGTTGTTTTGGCACTGGAGGAGCTGTGCTGCTGCTTCGGGCAATTGCCATTCACCAACTCATGATCCCTATGTGTCATATCCACTTTCAGACATATGTGGTGCCAGAGCACTTGGTTTCCATGGCAGCGGGAAATCGCTTGGGCGCTGAACTTGTGTTTGGCTGTGGAGGTATGAGCGCCTTGAATGAGGAGCTCCATGTTAGTTTAGTGTGGGTGCTCCACCTGGTTGATTCCATCCCACTGGGCTCAATGGACTTTCGTCCGGAAGTGACCAAACAGGGCTTCCTAGATAGCTGGTAGCACAGCTCATGGTATGTGAAGTGCATGAGGCAGGTGGAGTTGTTTTGGCACTGGAGGAGAGTGCTGCTGCTTCGGGCAGTTTCCATTCACCACCGCCCTGAGTTCCCTAGTTGTCATATCCACTTTCAGACATATGTGGTGCCAGAGCACTTGGTTTCCATGGCAGCGGGAAATGGCTTTTGCACTGAACTTGTGTTTGGCTGTGGAGTTTTGAGCGCCTTGAGTGAGGAGCTCCATGTTAGTTTAGTGTGGGTGCTCAACCTGCTTGATTCCATCCCACTGGGCTCAATGGGCATTGGACCGGAAGTGACCAAACAGGGTTTCCTAGAACGCTGCTAGCACAGCTGATGGTATGTGAAGTGAATGAGGCAGGTGGAGTTGTTTTGGCACTGGAAGAGCTGTGCTGCTGCTTCGGGCAGTTTCCATTCACCACCGCCCTGAGTTCCCTAGGTGTCATATCCACTTTCAGACATATGTGGTGCCAGAGCACTTGGTTTCCATGGCAGCGGGAAATGGCTGGGGCGCTGAACTTGTGTTTGGCTGTGGAGTTTTGAGCGCCTTGAGTGAGGAGCTCCATGTTAGTTTAGTGTGGGTGCTCAACCTGCTTGATTCCATCCCACTGGGCTCAATGGGCATTGGACCGGAAGTGACCAAACAGGGTTTCCTAGATAGCTGCTAGCACAGCTGATGGTATGTGAAGTGAATGAGGCAGGTGGAGTTGTTTTGGCACTGGAAGAGCTGTGCTGCTGCTTCGGGCAGTTGCCATTCACCACCGCACTGAGTTCCCTAGGTGTCATATCCACTTTCAGACATATGTGGTGCCAGAGCACTTGGTTTCCATGGCAGCGGGAAATGGCTTGGGCACTGAACTTGTGTTTGGCTGTGGAGTTTTGAGCGCCTTGAGTGAGGAGCTCCATGTTAGTTTAGTGTGGGTGCTCAACCTGCTTGATTCCATCCCACTGGGCTCAATGGGCATTGGACCGGAAGTGACCAAACAGGGTTTCCTAGATAGCTGCTAGCACAGCTGATGGTATGTGAAGTTGATGAGGCAGGTGGAGTTGTTTTGGCACTGGAAGAGCTGTGCTGCTGCTTCGGGCAGTTGCCATTCACCACCGCCCTGAGTTCCCTAGGTGTCATATTCACTTTCAGACATATGTGGTGCCAGAGCACTTGGTTTCCATGGCAGCGGGAAATGGCTTGGGCACTGAACTTGTGCTTGGCTATGTATTTTTCAGTGCCTTGAGTGAGGAGCTCCATGTGAGTTTAGTGTGGGTGCTCCACCTGCTTGATTCCATCCCACTGGACTCAATGGGCATTGGACCGGAAGTGACCAAACAGGGTTTCCTAGATAGCTGCTAGCACAGCTGATGGTATGTGAAGTGAATGAGGCAGGTGGATTTGTTTTGGCACTGGAGGAGCTGTTCTGCTGCTTCGGGCAGGTGCCATTCACCACCGCCCTGAGTTCCCTAGGTGTCATATCCACTTTCAGACATATGTGGTGCCAGAGCACTTGGTTTCCATGGCAGCGGGAAATGGCTTAGGCGCTGAACTTGTGTTTGGCTGTGGAGTTTTCAGCGCCTTGAGTGAGGAGCTCCATGTTAGTTTAGTGTGGGTGCTCAACCTGCTTGATTCCATCCCACTGGGCTCAATGGGCATTGGACCGGAAGTGACCAAACAGGGTTTCCTAGATAGCTGCTAGCACAGCTGATGGTATGTGAAGTGAATGAGGCAGGTGGAGTTGTTTTGGCACTGGAAGAGCTGTGCTGCTGCTTCAGGCAGTTGCCATTCACCACCGCCCTGAGTTCCCTATGTGTCATATCCACTTTCAGACATATGTGGTGCCAGAGCACTTGGTTTCCATGGCAGCGGGAAATGCCTTGTGCACTGAACTTGTGTTTGGCTGTGGAGTTTTGAGCGCCTTGACTTAGGAGCTCCATGTTAGTTTAGTGTGGGTGCTCAACCTGCTTGATTCCATCCCACTGGGCTCAATGGGCATTGGACCGGAAGTGACCAAACAGGGTTTCCTAGATAGCTGCTAGCACAGCTGATGGTATGTGAAGTTCATGAGGCAGGTGGAGTTGTTTTGGCACTGGAAGAGCTGTGCTGCTGCTTCGGGCAGTTGCCATTCACCACCGCCGTGAGTTCCCTAGGTGTCATATCCACTTTCAGACATATGTGGTGCCAGAGCACTTGGTTTCCATGGCAGCGGGAAATGTCTTGGGCGCTGAACTTGTGTTTGGCTGTGGAGTTTTGAGTGCCTTGAGTGAGGAGCTCCATGTTAGTTTAGTGTGGGTGCTCAACCTGCTTGATTCCATCCCACTGGACTCAATGGGCATTGGACCGGAAGTGACCAAACAGGGTTTCCTAGATAGCTGCTAGCACAGCTGATGGTATGTGAAGTGAATGAGGCAGGTGGAGTTGTTTTGGCACTGGAAGAGCTGTGCTGCTGCTTCGGGCAGTTGCCATTCACCACCGCCCTGAGTTCCCTAGGTGTCATATCCACTTTCAGACATATGTGGTGCCAGAGCACTTGGTTTCCATGGCAGCGGGAAATGCCTTGGGCACTGAACTTGTGTTTGGCTGTGGAGTTTTGAGCGCCTTGAGTGAGGAGCTCCATGTTAGTTTAGTGTGGGTCTTCAACCTGCTTGATTCCATCCCACTGGGCTCAATGGGCATTGGACCGGAAGTGACCAAACAGGGTTTCCTAGATAGCTGCTAGCACAGCTGATGGTATGTGAAGTGAATGAGGCAGGTGGGGTTGTTTTGGCACTGGAAGAGCTGTGCTGCTGCTTCGGGCAGTTGCCATTCACCACCGCCCTGAGTTCCCTAGGTGTCATATCCACTTTCAGACATATGTGGTGCCAGAGCACTTGGTTTCCATGGCAGCGGGAAATGGCTTGGGCGCTGAACTTGTGTTTGGCTGTGGAGTTTTGAGCGCCTTGAGTTAGGAGCTCCATGTGAGTTTAGTGTGGGTGCTCAACCTGCTTGATTCCATCCCACTGGGCTCAATGGGCATTGGACCGGAAGTGACCAAACAGGGTTTCCTAGATAGCTGCTAGCACAGCTGATGCTATGTGAAGTGAATGAGGCAGGTGGATTTGTTTTGGCACTGGAGGAGCTGTGCTGCTGCTTCGGGCAGGTGCCATTCACCACCGCCCTGAGTTCCCTAGGTGTCATATCCACTTTCAGACATATGTGGTGCCAGAGCACTTGGTTTCCATGGCAGCGGGAAATGGCTTGGGCGCTGAACTTGTGTTTGGCTGTGGAGTTTTCAGCGCCTTGAGTGAGGAGCTCCATGTTAGTTTAGTGTGGGTGCTCAACCTGCTTGATTCCATCCCACTGGGCTCAATGGGCATTGGACCGGAAGTGACCAAACAGGTTTTCCTAGATAGCTGCTAGCACAGCTGATGGTATGTGAAGTGAATGAGGCAGGTGGAGTTGTTTTGGCACTGGAAGAGCTGTGCTGCTGCTTCGGGCAGTTGCCATTCACCACCGCCGTGAGTTCCCTAGGTGTCATATCCACTTTCAGACATATGTGGTGCCAGAGCACTTGGTTTCCATGGCAGCGGGAAATGCCTTGGGCGCTGAACTTGTGTTTGGCTGTGGAGTTTTGAGTGCCTTGAGTCAGGAGCTCCATGTTAGTTTAGTGTGGGTGCTCAACCTGCTTGATTCCATCCCACTGGGCTCAATGGGCATTGGACCGGAAGTGACCAAACAGGGTTTCCTAGATAGCTGCTAGCACAGCTGATGGTATGTGAAGTTCATGAGGCAGGTGGGGTTGTTTTGGCACTGGAAGAGCTGTGCTGCTGCTTCGGGCAGTTGCCATTCACCACCGCCGTGAGTTCCCTAGGTGTCATATCCACTTTCAGACATATGTGGTGCCAGAGCACTTGGTTTCCATGGCAGCGGGAAATCGCTTGGGTGCTGAACTTGTGTTTGGCTGTGGAGTTTTGAGCGCCTTGAGTGAGGAGCTCCATGTTAGTTTAGTGTGGGTGCTCAACCTGCTTGATTACATCCCACTGGACTCAATGGGCATTGGACCGGAAGTGACCAAACAGGGTTTCCTAGATAGCTGCTAGCACAGCTGATGGTATGTGAAGTTCATGAGGCAGGTGGAGTTGTTTTGGCACTGGAGGAGCTGTGCTGCTGCTTCGGGCAGTTTCCATTCACCACCGCCGTGAGTTCCCTAGGTGTCATATCCACTTTCAGACATATGTGGTGCCAGAGCACTTGGTTTCCATGGCAGCGGGAAATGGCTTTTGCACTGAACTTGTGTTTGGCTGTGGAGTTTTGAGCGCCTTGAGTGAGGAGCTCCATGTTAGTTTAGTGTGGGTGCTCCACCTGCTTGATTCCATCCCACTGGGCTCAATGGACTTTCGCCCTGAAGTGACCAAACAGGGTTTACTAGAACGCTGCTAGCACAGCTGATGGTATGTGAAGTGAATGAGGCAGGTGGAGTTGTTTTGGCACTGGAAGAGCTGTGCTGCTGCTTCGGGCAGTTTCCATTCACCACCGCCCTGAGTTCCCTAGGTGTCATATCCACTTTCATACATATGTGGTGCCAGAGCACTTGGTTTCCATGGCAGCGGGAAATGGCTTTGGCACTGAACTTGTGTTTGGCTTTGGAGTTTTGAGCACCTTGAGTGAGGAGCTCCATGTTAGTTTAGTGTGGGTGCTCAACATGCTTGATTCCATCCCACTGGGCTCAATGCCATTGGACCGGAAGTGACCAAACAGGGTTTCCTAGATAGCTGCTAGCACAGCTGATGCTATGTGAAGTTCATGAGGCAGGTGGAGTTGTTTTGGCACTGGAGGAGTGTGCTGCTGCTTCGGGCAGTTGCCATTCACCACCGCCCTGAGTTCCCTAGGTGTCATATCCACTTTCAGACATATGTGGTGCCAGAGCACTTGGTTTCCATGGCAGCGGGAAATGGCTTGGGTGCTGAACTTGTGTTTGGCTGTGGAGTTTTGAGTGCCTTGAGTGAGGAGCTCCATGTTAGTTTAGTGTGGGTGCTCCACCTGCTTGATTCCATCCCACTGGGCTCAATGGGCATTGGACAGGAAGTGACCAAACAGGGTTTCCTTGATAGCTGCTAGCACAGCTGATGGTATGTGAAGTTCATGAGGCAGGTGGAGTTGTTTTGGCACTGGAAGAGCTGTGCTGCTGCTTCGGGCAGTTGCCATTCACCACCGCCCTGAGTTCCCTAGGTGTCATATCCACTTTCAGACATATGTGGTGCCAGAGCACTTGGTTTCCATGGCAGCGGGAAATGGCTGGGGCGCTGAACTTGTGTTTGGCTGTGGAGTTTTGAGCGCCTTGAGTGAGGAGCTCCATGTTAGTTTAGTGTGGGTGCTCACCTGGTTGATTCCATCCCACTGGGCTCAATGGGTATTGGACAGGAAGTGACGAAACAGGGTTTCCTAGATAGCTGCTAGCACAGCTGATGGTATGTGAAGTGAATGAGGCAGGTGGAGTTGTTTTGGCACTGGAGGAGTGTGCTGCTGCTTCGGGCAGTTGCCATTCACCACCGCCCTGAGTTCCCTAGGTGTCATATCCACTTTCAGACATATGTGGTGCCAGAGCACTTGGTTTCCATGGCAGCGGGAAATGGCTTTTGCACTGAACTTGTGTTTGGCTGTGGAGTTTTGAGTGCCGTGAGTTAGGAGCTAAATGTTAGTTTAGTGTGGGTGCTCCACCTGCTTGATTCCATCCCACTGGGCTCAATGGGCATTGGACTGGAAGTGACCAAACAGGGTTTCCTTGATAGCTGCTAGCACAGCTGATGGTATGTGAAGTTCATGAGGCAGGTGGAGTTGTTTTGGCCCTGGAGGAGTGTGCTGCTGCTTCGGGCAGTTTCCATTCACCACCGCCCTGAGTTCCCTAGGTGTCATATCCACTTTCAGACATATGTGGTGCCAGAGCACTTGGTTTCCATGGCAGCGGGAAATGGCTGGGGCGCTGAACTTGTGTTTGGCTGTGGAGTTTTGAGCACCTTGAGTGAGGAGCTCCATGTTAGTTTAGTGTGGGTGCTCCACCTGGTTGATTCCATCCCACTGGGCTCAATGGGCATTGGACCGGAAGTGACCAAACAGGGTTTCCTAGATAGCTGCTAGCACAGCTGATGGTATGTGAAGTTCATGAGGCAGGTGGAGTTGTTTCGGCACTGGAGGAGCTGTGCTGCTGCTTCGGGCAGTTGCCATTCACCAACTCACTGATCCCTACGTGTCATATCCACTTTCAGACATATGTGGTGCCAGAGCACTTGGTTTCCATGGCAGCGGGAAATGGCTGGGGCGCTGAACTTGTGCTTGGCTGTGGGGTTTTCAGCGCCTTTAGTGAGGAGCTCCATGTTAGTTTAGTGTGGGTGCTCCACCTGCTTGATTCCATCCCACTGGGCTCAATGGACTTTCGCCCGGAAGTGACCAAACAGGGCTTCCTAGATAGCTGCTAGCACAGCTGATGGTATGTGAAGTTCATGAGGCAGGTGGAGTTGTTTTGGCACTGGAGGAGCTGTGCTGCTGCTTCGGGCAGCTGCCATTCACCAACTCATGATCCCTATGTGTCATATCCACTTTCAGACATATGTGGTGCCAGAGCACTTGGTTTCCATGGCAGCGGGAAATGGCTGGGGCGCTGAACTTGTGCTTGGCTGTGGGGTTTTCAGCGTCTTTAGTGAGGAGCTCCATGTTAGTTTAGTGTGGGTGCTCCACCTGGTTGATTCCATCCCACTGGGCTCAATGGACTTTCGCGCGGAAGTGACCAAACAGGGTTTACTAGAACGCTGCTAGCACAGCTGATGGTATGTGAAGTGAATGAGGCAGGTGGAGTTGTTTTGGCACTGGAAGAGCTGTGCTGCTGCTTCGGGCAGTTTCCATTCACCACCGCCCTGAGTTCCCTAGGTGTCATATCCACTTTCAGACATATGTGGTGCCAGAGCACTTGGTTTCCATGGCAGCGGAAAATGGCTTTGGCACTGAACTTGTGTTTGGCTTTGGAGTTTTGAGCACCTTGAGTGAGGAGCTCCATGTTAGTTTAGTGTGGGTGCTCAACATGCTTGATTCCATCCCACTGGGCTCAATGCCATTGGACCGGAAGTGACCAAACAGGGTTTCCTAGATAGCTGCTAGCACAGCTGATGCTATGTGAAGTTCATGAAGCAGGTGGAGTTGTTTTGGCCCTGGAGGAGTGTGCTGCTGCTTCGGGCAGTTGCCATTCACCACCGCCCTGAGTTCCCTAGGTGTCATATCCACTTTCAGACATATGTGGTGCCAGAGCACTTGGTTTCCATGGCAGCGGGAAACGGCTTCAGCACTGAACTTGTGTTTGGCTGTGGAGTTTTGAGCACCTTGAGTGAGGAGCTCCATGTTAGTTTAGTGTGGGTGCTCCACCTGGTTGATTCCATCCCACTGGGCTCAATGGGCATTGGACCGGAAGTGACCAAACAGGGTTTCCTAGATAGCTGCTAGCACAGCTGATGGTATGTGAAGTTCATGAGGCAGGTGGAGTTGTTTCGGCACTGGAGGAGCTGTGCTGCTGCTTCGGGCAGTTGCCATTCACCACCGCCATGAGTTCCCTAGGTGTCATATCCACTTTCAGACATATGTGGTGCCAGAGCACTTGGTTTCCATGGCAGCGGGAAATGGCTGGGGCGCTGAACTTGTGCTTGGCTGTGGGGTTTTCAGCGCCTTTAGTGAGGAGCTCCATGTTAGTTTAGTGTGGGTGCTCCACCTGCTTGATTCCATCCCACTGGGCTCAATGGACTTTCGCCCGGAAGTGACCAAACAGGGCTTCCTAGATAGCTGCTAGCACAGCTGATGGTATGTGAAGTTCATGAGGCAGGTGGAGTTGTTTTGGCACTGGAGGAGCTGTGCTGCTGCTTCGGGCAGCTGCCATTCACCAACTCATGATCCCTATGTGTCATATCCACTTTCAGACATATGTGGTGCCAGAGCACTTGGTTTCCATGGCAGCGGGAAATCGCTTGGGCGCTGAACTTGTGTTTGGCTGTGGAGGTATGAGCGCCTTGAATGAGGAGCTCCATGTTAGTTTAGTGTGGGTGCTCCACCTGGTTGATTCCATCCCACTGGGCTCAATGGACTTTCGTCCGGAAGTGACCAAACAGGGCTTCCTAGATAGCTGGTAGCACAGCTCATGGTATGTGAAGTGAATGAGGCAGGTGGAGTTGTTTTGGCACTGGAGGAGAGTGCTGCTGCTTCGGGCAGTTGCCATTCACCACCGCCCTGAGTTCCCTAGTTGTCATATCCACTTTCAGACATATGTGGTGCCAGAGCACTTGGTTTCCATGGCAGCGGGAAATGGCTGGGGCGCTGAACTTGTGCTTGGCTGTGGAGTTTTGAGCGCCATGAGTGAGGAGCTCCATGTTAGTTTAGTGTGGGTGCTCAACCTGCTTGATTCCATCCCACTGGGCTCAATGGGCATTGGACCGGAAGTGACCAAACAGGGTTTCCTAGATAGCTGCTAGCACAGCTGATGGTATGTGAAGTGAATGAGGCAGGTGGAGTTGTTTTGGCACTGGAAGAGCTGTGCTGCTGCTTCGGGCAGTTTCCATTCACCACCGCCCTGAGTTCCCTAGGTGTCATATCCACTTTCAGACATATGTGGTGCCAGAGCACTTGGTTTCCATGGCAGCGGGAAATGGCTGGGGCGCTGAACTTGTGCTTGGCTGTGGAGTTTTGAGCGCCTTGAGTGAGGAGCTCCATGTTAGTTTAGTGTGGGTGCTCAACCTGCTTGATTCCATCCCACTGGGCTCAATGGGCATTGGACCGGAAGTGACCAAACAGGGTTTCCTAGATAGCTGCTAGCACAGCTGATGGTATGTGAAGTGAATGAGGCAGGTGGAGTTGTTTTGGCACTGGAAGAGCTGTGCTGCTGCTTCGGGCAGTTGCCATTCACCACCGTCCTGAGTTCCCTAGGTGTCATATCCACTTTCAGACATATGTGGTGCCAGAGCACTTGGTTTCCATGGCAGCGGGAAATGGCTTTTGCACTGAACTTGTGTTTGGCTGTGGAGTTTTGAGCGCCTTGAGTGAGGAGCTCCATGTTAGTTTAGTGTGGGTGCTCAACCTGCTTGATTCCATCCCACTGGGCTCAATGGGCATTGGACCGGAAGTGACCAAGCAGGGTTTCCTTGATAGCTGCTAGCACAGCTGATGGTATGTGAAGTTGATGAGGCAGGTGGAGTTGTTTTGGCACTGGAAGAGCTGTGCTGCTGCTTCGGGCAGGTGCCATTCACCACCGCCCTGAGTTCCCTAGGTGTCATATCCACTTTCAGACATATGTGGTGCCAGAGCACTTGGTTTCCATGGCAGCGGGAAATGGCTTGGGCGCTGAACTTGTGTTTGGCTGTGGAGTTTTGAGTGCCTTGAGTGAGGAGCTCCATGTTAGTTTAGTGTGGGTGCTCAACCTGCTTGATTCCATCCCACTGGACTCAATGGGCATTGGACCGGAAGTGACCAAACAGGGTTTCCTAGATAGCTGCTAGCACAGCTGATGGTATGTGAAGTGAATGAGGCAGGTGGAGTTGTTTTGGCACTGGAAGAGCTGTGCTGCTGCTTCGGGCAGTTGCCATTCACCACCGCCCTGAGTTCCCTAGGTGTCATATCCACTTTCATATATATGTGGTGCCAGAGCACTTGGTTTCCATGGCAGCGGGAAATGGCTTGGGCGCTGAACTTGTGCTTGGCTGTGGAGTTTTGAGTGCCTTGAGTGAGGAGCTCCATGTTAGTTTAGTGTGGGTGCTCAACCTGCTTGATTCCATCCCACTGGGCTCAATGGGCATTGGACCGGAAGTGACCAAACAGGGTTTCTTAGATAGCTGCTAGCACAGCTGATGGTATGTGAAGTTCATGAGGCAGGTGGGGTTGTTTTGGCACTGGAAGAGCTGTGCTGCTGCTTCGGGCAGTTGCCATTCACCACCGCCCTGAGTTCCCTAGGTGTCATATCCACTTTCAGACATATGTGGTGCCAGAGCACTTGGTTTCCATGGCAGCGGGAAATGGCTTGGGCGCTGAACTTGTGTTTGGCTGTGGAGTTTTGAGCGCCTTGAGTGAGGAGCTCCATGTTAGTTTAGTGTGGGTGCTCCACCTGCTTGATTCCATCCCACTGGACTCAATGGGCATTGGACCGGAAGTGACCAAACAGGGTTTCCTAGATAGCTGCTAGCACAGCTGATGGTATGTGAAGTGAATGAGGCAGGTGGATTTGTTTTGGCACTGGAGGAGCTGTTCTGCTGCTTCGGGCAGGTGCCATTCACCACCGCCCTGAGTTCCCTAGGTGTCATATCCACTTTCAGACATATGTGGTGCCAGAGCACTTGGTTTCCATGGCAGCGGGAAATGGCTTAGGCGCTGAACTTGTGTTTGGCTGTGGAGTTTTCAGCGCCTTGAGTGAGGAGCTCCATGTTAGTTTAGTGTGGGTGCTCAACCTGCTTGATTCCATCCCACTGGGCTCAATGGGCATTGGACCGGAAGTGACCAAACAGGTTTTCCTAGATAGCTGCTAGCACAGCTGATGGTATGTGAAGTGAATGAGGCAGGTGGAGTTGTTTTGGCACTGGAAGAGCTGTGCTGCTGCTTCAGGCAGTTGCCATTCACCACCGCCCTGAGTTCCCTAGGTGTCATATCCACTTTCAGACATATGTGGTGCCAGAGCACTTGGTTTCCATGGCAGCGGGAAATGCCTTGGGCACTGAACTTGTGTTTGGCTGTGGAGTTTTGAGCGCCTTGAGTCAGGAGCTCCATGTTAGTTTAGTGTGGGTGCTCAACCTGCTTGATTCCATCCCACTGGGCTCAATGGGCATTGGACCGGAAGTGACCAAACAGGGTTTCCTAGATAGCTGCTAGCACAGCTGATGGTATGTGAAGTTCATGAGGCAGGTGGAGTTGTTTTGGCACTGGAAGAGCTGTGCTGCTGCTTCGGGCAGTTGCCATTCACCACCGCCGTGAGTTCCCTAGGTGTCATATCCACTTTCAGACATATGTGGTGCCAGAGCACTTGGTTTCCATGGCAGCGGGAAATGGCTTGGGCGCTGAACTTGTGTTTGGCTGTGGAGTTTTGAGTGCCTTGAGTGAGGAGCTCCATGTTAGTTTAGTGTGGGTGCTCCACCTGCTTGATTCCATCCCACTGGACTCAATGGGCATTGGACCGGAAGTGACCAAACAGGGTTTCCTAGATAGCTGCTAGCACAGCTGATGGTATGTGAAGTGAATGAGGCAAGTGGAGTTGTTTTGGCACTGGAAGAGCTGTGCTGCTGCTTCGGGCAGTTGCCATTCACCACCGCCCTGAGTTCCCTAGGTGTCATATCCACTTTCAGACATATGTGGTGCCAGAGCACTTGGTTTCCATGGCAGCGGGAAATGCCTTGGGCACTGAACTTGTGTTTGGCTGTGGAGTTTTGAGCGCCTTGAGTGAGGAGCTCCATGTTAGTTTAGTGTGGGTGCTCCACCTGCTTGATTCCATCCCACTGGGCTCAATGGACTTTCGCCCGGAAGTGACCAAACAGGGTTTCCTAGATAGCTGCTAGCACAGCTGATGGTATGTGAAGTGAATGAGGCAGGTGGAGTTGTTTTGGCACTTGAGGAGCTGTGCTGCTGCTTCGGGCAGTTACCATTCACCACCGCCCTGAGTTCCCTAGGTGTCATATCCACTTTCAGACATATGTGGTGCCAGAGCACTTGGTTTCCATGGCAGCGGGAAATGGCTTGGGTGCTGAACTTGTGTTTGGCTGTGGAGTTTTGAGTGCCTTGAGTGAGGAGCTCCATGTTAGTTTAGTGTGGGTGCTCAACCAGCTTGATTCCATCCCACTGGGCTCAATGGGCATTGGACAGGAAGTGACCAAACAGGGTTTCCTTGATAGCTGCTAGCACAGCTGATGGTATGTGAAGTTCATGAGGCAGGTGGAGTTGTTTTGGCACTGGAAGAGCTGTGCTGCTGCTTCGGGCAGTTGCCATTCACCACCGCCCTGAGTTCCCTAGGTGTCATATCCACTTTCAGACATATGTGGTGCCAGAGCACTTGGTTTCCATGGCAGCGGGAAATGGCTTGGGCGCTGAACTTGTGTTTGGCTGTGGAGTTTTGAGCGCCTTGAGTGAGGAGCTCCATGTTAGTTTAGTGTGGGTGCTCACCTGGTTGATTCCATCCCACTGGGCTCAATGGGTATTGGACAGGAAGTGACGAAACAGGGTTTCCTAGATAGCTGCTAGCACAGCTGATGGTATGTGAAGTGAATGAGGCAGGTGGAGTTGTTTTGGCACTGGAGGAGTGTGCTGCTGCTTCGGGCAGTTGCCATTCACCACCGCCCTGAGTTCCCTAGGTGTCATATCCACTTTCAGACATATGTGGTGCCAGAGCACTTGGTTTCCATGGCAGCGGGAAATGGCTTTTGCACTGAACTTGTGTTTGGCTGTGGAGTTTTGAATGCCTTGAGTTAGGAGCTCAATGTTAGTTTAGTGTGGGTGCTCCACCTGCTTGATTCCATCCCACTGTGCTCAATGGGCATTGGACTGGAAGTGACCAAACAGGGTTTCCTTGATAGCTGCTAGCACAGCTGATGGTATGTGAAGTTCATGAGGCAGGTGGAGTTGTTTTGGCCCTGGAGGAGTGTGCTGCTGCTTCGGGCAGTTTCCATTCACCACCGCCCTGAGTTCCCTAGGTGTCATATCCACTTTCAGACATATGTGGTGCCAGAGCACTTGGTTTCCATGGCAGCGGGAAATGGCTGGGGCGCTGAACTTGTGTTTGGCTGTGGAGTTTTGAGCACCTTGAGTGAGGAGCTCCATGTTAGTTTAGTGTGGGTGCTCCACCTGGTTGATTCCATCCCACTGGGCTCAATGGGCATTGGACCGGAAGTGACCAAACAGGGTTTCCTAGATAGCTGCTAGCACAGCTGATGGTATGTGAAGTTCATGAGGCAGGTGGAGTTGTTTCGGCACTGGAGGAGCTGTGCTGCTGCTTCGGGCAGTTGCCATTCACCACCGCCCTGAGTTCCCTAGGTGTCATATCCACTTTCAGACATATGTGGTGCCAGAGCACTTGGTTTCCATGGCAGCGGGAAATGGCTTGGGCGCTGAACTTGTGCTTGGCTGTGGGGTTTTCAGCGCCTTTAGTGAGGAGCTCCATGTTAGTTTAGTGTGGGTGCTCCACCTGCTTGATTCCATCCCACTGGGCTCAATGGACTTTCGCCCGGAAGTGACCAAACAGGGCTTCCTAGATAGCTGCTAGCACAGCTGATGGTATGTGAAGTTCATGAGGCAGGTGGAGTTGTTTTGGCACTGGAGGAGCTGTGCTGCTGCTTCGGGCAATTGCCATTCACCAACTCATGATCCCTATGTGTCATATCCACTTTCAGACATATGTGGTGCCAGAGCACTTGGTTTCCATGGCAGCGGGAAATCGCTTGGGCGCTGAACTTGTGTTTGGCTGTGGAGGTATGAGCGCCTTGAATGAGGAGCTCCATGTTAGTTTAGTGTGGGTGCTCCACCTGGTTGATTCCATCCCACTGGGCTCAATGGACTTTCGTCCGGAAGTGACCAAACAGGGCTTCCTAGATAGCTGGTAGCACAGCTCATGGTATGTGAAGTGAATGAGGCAGGTGGAGTTGTTTTGGCACTGGAGGAGAGTGCTGCTGCTTCGGGCAGTTTCCATTCACCACCGCCCTGAGTTCCCTAGTTGTCATATCCACTTTCAGACATATGTGGTGCCAGAGCACTTGGTTTCCATGGCAGCGGGAAATGGCTGGGGCGCTGAACTTGTGCTTGGCTGTGGAGTTTTGAGCGCCATGAGTGAGGAGCTCCATGTTAGTTTAGTGTGGGTGCTCAACCTGCTTGATTCCATCCCACTGGGCTCAATGGGCATTGGACAGGAAGTGACCAAACAGGGTTTCCTAGATAGCTGCTAGCACAGCTGATGGTATGTGAAGTGAATGAGGCAGGTGGAGTTGTTTTGGCACTGGAAGAGCTGTGCTGCTGCTTCGGGCAGTTTCCATTCACCACCGCCCTGAGTTCCCTAGGTGTCATATCCACTTTCAGACATATGTGGTGCCAGAGCACTTGGTTTCCATGGCAGCGGGAAATGGCTGGGGCGCTGAACTTGTGCTTGGCTGTGGAGTTTTGAGCGCCTTGAGTGAGGAGCTCCATGTTAGTTTAGTGTGGGTGCTCACCTGGTTGATTCCATCCCACTGGGCTCAATGGGTATTGGACAGGAAGTGACGAAACAGGGTTTCCTTGATAGCTGCTAGCACAGCTGATGGTATGTGAAGTGAATGAGGCAGGTGGAGTTGTTTTGGCACTGGAGGAGTGTGCTGCTGCTTCGGGCAGTTGCCATTCACCACCGCCCTGAGTTCCCTAGGTGTCATATCCACTTTCAGACATATGTGGTGCCAGAGCACTTGGTTTCCATGGCAGCGGGAAATGGCTTTTGCACTGAACTTGTGTTTGGCTGTGGAGTTTTGAGTGCCTTGAGTTAGGAGCTCAATGTTAGTTTAGTGTGGGTGCTCCACCTGCTTGATTCCATCCCACTGGGCTCAATGGGCATTGGACTGGAAGTGACCAAACAGGGTTTCCTTGATAGCTGCTAGCACAGCTGATGGTATGTGAAGTTCATGAGGCAGGTGGAGTTGTTTTGGCCCTGGAGGAGTGTGCTGCTGCTTCGGGCAGTTTCCATTCACCACCGCCCTGAGTTCCCTAGGTGTCATATCCACTTTCAGACATATGTGGTGCCAGAGCACTTGGTTTCCATGGCAGCGGGAAATGGCTTGGGCGCTGAACTTGTGTTTGGCTGTGGAGTTTTGAGCACCTTGAGTGAGGAGCTCCATGTTAGTTTAGTGTGGGTGCTCCACCTGGTTGATTCCATCCCACTGGGCTCAATGGGCATTGGACCGGAAGTGACCAAACAGGGTTTCCTAGATAGCTGCTAGCACAGCTGATGGTATGTGAAGTTCATGAGGCAGGTGGAGTTGTTTCGGCACTGGAGGAGCTGTGCTGCTGCTTCGGGCAGTTTCCATTCACCACCGCCCTGAGTTCCCTAGGTGTGATATCCACTTTCATACATATGTGGTGCCAGAGCACTTGGTTTCCATGGCAGCGGGAAATGGCTTGGGCACTGAACTTGTGCTTGGCTGTGGGGTTTTCAGCGCCTTTAGTGAGGAGCTCCATGTTAGTTTAGTGTGGGTGCTCCACCTGCTTGATTCCATCCCACTGGGCTCAATGGACTTTCGCCCGGAAGTGACCAAACAGGGCTTCCTAGATAGCTGCTAGCACAGCTGATGGTATGTGAAGTTCATGAGGCAGGTGGAGTTGTTTTGGCACTGGAGGAGCTGTGCTGCTGCTTCGGGCAGCTGCCATTCACCAACTCATGATCCCTATGTGTCATATCCACTTTCAGACATATGTGGTGCCAGAGCACTTGGTTTCCATGGCAGCGGGAAATTGCTTGGGCGCTGAACTTGTGTTTGGCTGTGGAGGTATGAGCGCCTTGAATGAGGAGCTCCATGTTAGTTTAGTGTGGGTGCTCCACCTGGTTGATTCCATCCCACTGGGCTCAATGGACTTTCGTCCGGAAGTGACCAAACAGGGCTTCCTAGATAGCTGGTAGCACAGCTCATGGTATGTGAAGTGAATGAGGCAGGTGGAGTTGTTTTGGCACTGGAGGAGAGTGCTGCTGCTTCGGGCAGTTGCCATTCACCACCGCCCTGAGTTCCCTAGTTGTCATATCCACTTTCAGACATATGTGGTGCCAGAGCACTTGGTTTCCATGGCAGCGGGAAATGGCTGGGGCGCTGAACTTGTGTTTGGCTGTGGAGTTTTGAGCGCCATGAGTGAGGAGCTCCATGTTAGTTTAGTGTGGGTGCTCAACCTGCTTGATTCCATCCCACTGGGCTCAATGGGCATTGGACCGGAAGTGACCAAACAGGGTTTCCTAGATAGCTGCTAGCACAGCTGATGGTATGTGAAGTGAATGAGGCAGGTGGAGTTGTTTTGGCACTGGAAGAGCTGTGCTGCTGCTTCGGGCAGTTGCCATTCACCACCGTCCTGAGTTCCCTAGGTGTCATATCCACTTTCAGACATATGTGGTGCCAGAGCACTTGGTTTCCATGGCAGCGGGAAATGGCTTGGGCACTGAACTTGTGCTTGGCTGTGGAGTTTTGAGCGCCTTGAGTGAGGAGCTCCATGTTAGTTTAGTGTGGGTGCTCAACCTGCTTGATTCCATCCCACTGGGCTCAATGGGCATTGGACCGGAAGTGACCAAACAGGGTTTCCTAGATAGCTGGTAGCACAGCTGATGGTATGTGAAGTTGATGAGGCAGGTGGAGTTGTTTTGGCACTGGAAGAGCTGTGCTGCTGCTTCGGGCAGTTGCCATTCACCACCGCCCTGAGTTCCCTAGGTGTCATATTCACTTTCAGACATATGTGGTGCCAGAGCACTTGGTTTCCATGGCAGCGGGAAATGGCTTGGGCACTGAACTTGTGCTTGGCTATGTATTTTTCAGTGCCTTGAGTGAGGAGCTCCATGTTAGTTTAGTGTGGGTGCTCCACCTGCTTGATTCCATCCCACTGGACTCAATGGGCATTGGACCGGAAGTGACCAAACAGGGTTTCCTAGATAGCTGCTAGCACAGCTGATGGTATGTGAAGTGAATGAGGCAGGTGGATTTGTTTTGGCACTGGAGGAGCTGTTCTGCTGCTTCGGGCAGGTGCCATTCACCACCGCCCTGAGTTCCCTAGGTGTCATATCCACTTTCAGACATATGTGGTGCCAGAGCACTTGGTTTCCATGGCAGCGGGAAATGGCTTAGGCGCTGAACTTGTGTTTGGCTGTGGAGTTTTGAGCGCCTTGAGTGAGGAGCTCCATGTTAGTTTAGTGTGGGTGCTCAACCTGCTTGATTCCATCCCACTGGGCTCAATGGGCATTGGACCGGAAGTGACCAAACAGGTTTTCCTAGATAGCTGCTAGCACAGCTGATGGTATGTGAAGTGAATGAGGCAGGTGGAGTTGTTTTGGCACTGGAAGAGCTGTGCTGCTGCTTCAGGCAGTTGCCATTCACCACCGCCCTGAGTTCCCTAGGTGTCATATCCACTTTCAGACATATGTGGTGCCAGAGCACTTGGTTTCCATGGCAGCGGGAAATGCCTTGGGCACTGAACTTGTGTTTGGCTGTGGAGTTTTGAGCGCCTTGAGTCAGGAGCTCCATGTTAGTTTAGTGTGGGTGCTCAACCTGCTTGATTCCATCCCACTGGGCTCAATGGGCATTGGACCGGAAGTGACCAAACAGGGTATCCTAGATAGCTGCTAGCACAGCTGATGGTATGTGAAGTGAATGAGGCAGGTGGAGTTGTTTTGGCACTGGAAGAGCTGTGCTGCTGCTTCGGGCAGTTGCCATTCACCACCGCCGTGAGTTCCCTAGGTGTCATATCCACTTTCAGACATATGTGGTGCCAGAGCACTTGGTTTCCATGGCAGCGGGAAATGGCTTGGGCGCTGAACTTGTGTTTGGCTGTGGAGTTTTGAGTGCCTTGAGTGAGGAGCTCCATGTTAGTTTAGTGTGGGTGCTCAACCTGCTTGATTCCATCCCACTGGACTCAATGGGCATTGGACCGGAAGTGACCAAACAGGGTTTCCTAGATAGCTGCTAGCACAGCTGATGGTATGTGAAGTGAATGAGGCAGGTGGAGTTGTTTTGGCACTGGAAGAGCTGTGCTGCTGCTTCGGGCAGTTGCCATTCACCACCGCACTGAGTTCCCTAGGTGTCATATCCACTTTCAGACATATGTGGTGCCAGAGCACTTGGTTTCCATGGCAGCGGGAAATGCCTTGGGCACTGAACTTGTGTTTGGCTGTGGAGTTTTCAGCGCCTTGAGTGAGGAGCTCCATGTTAGTTTAGTGTGGGTGCTCAACCTGCTTGATTCCATCCCACTGGGCTCAATGGGCATTGGACCGGAAGTGACCAAACAGGGTTTCCTAGATAGCTGCTAGCACAGCTGATGGTATGTGAAGTGAATGAGGCAGGTGGAGTTGTTTTGGCACTGGAAGAGCTGTGCTGCTGCTTCAGGCAGTTGCCATTCACCACCGCCGTGAGTTCCCTAGGTGTCATATCCACTTTCAGACATATGTGGTGCCAGAGCACTTGGTTTCCATGGCAGCGGGAAATGGCTGGGGAGCTGAACTTGTGTTTGGCTGTGGAGTTTTGAGCGCCTTGAGTCAGGAGCTCCATGTTAGTTTAGTGTGGGTGCTCAACCTGCTTGATTCCATCCCACTGGGCTCAATGGGCATTGGACCGGAAGTGACCAAACAGGGTTTCCTAGATAGCTGCTAGCACAGCTGATGGTATGTGAAGTGAATGAGGCAGGTGGGGTTGTTTTGGCACTGGAAGAGCTGTGCTGCTGCTTCGGGCAGTTGCCATTCACCACCGCCCTGAGTTCCCTAGGTGTCATATCCACTTTCAGACATATGTGGTGCCAGAGCACTTGGTTTCCATGGCAGCGGGAAATGGCTTGGGCGCTGAACTTGTGTTTGGCTGTGGAGTTTGGAGTGCCTTGAGTTAGGAGCTCCATGTGAGTTTAGTGTGGGTGCTCAACCTGCTTGATTCCATCCCACTGGACTCAATGGGCATTGGACCGGAAGTGACCAAACAGGGTTTCCTAGATAGCTGCTAGCACAGCTGATGGTATGTGAAGTGAATGAGGCAGGTGGAGTTGTTTTGGCACTGGAAGAGCTGTGCTGCTGCTTCGGGCAGTTGCCATTCACCACCGTCCTGAGTTCCCTAGGTGTCATATCCACTTTCAGACATATGTGGTGCCAGAGCACTTGGTTTCCATGGCAGCGGGAAATGGCTGGGGCGCTGAATTTGTGTTTGGATGTGCAGTTTTGAACACCTTGAGTGAGGAGCTCCATGTTAGTTTAGTGTGGGTGCTCAACCTGCTTGATTCCATCATACTGGGCTCAATGGCCATTGGACCGGAAGTGACCAAACAGGGTTTCCTAGAACGCTGCTAGCACAGCTGATGGTATGTGAAGTGAATGAGGCAGGTGGAGTTGTTTTGGCACTGGAAGAGCTGTGCTGCTGCTTCGGGCAGTTTCCATTCACCACCGCCCTGAGTTCCCTAGGTGTCATATCCACTTTCATACATATGTGGTGCCAGAGCACTTGGTTTCCATGGCAGCGGGAAATGGCTTGGGCACTGAACTTGTGTTTGGCTTTGGAGTTTTGAGCACCTTGAGTGAGGAGCTCCATGTTAGTTTAGTGTGGGTGCTCAACATGCTTGATTCCATCCCACTGGGCTCAATGCCATTGGACCGGAAGTGACCAAACAGGGTTTCCTAGATAGCTGCTAGCACAGCTGATGGTATGTGAAGTTCATGAGGCAGGTGGAGTTGTTTTGGCACTTGAGGAGCTGTGCTGCTGCTTCGGGCAGTTACCATTCACCACCGCCCTGAGTTCCCTAGGTGTCATATCCACTTTCAGACATATGTGGTGCCAGAGCACTTGGTTTCCATGGCAGCGGGAAATGGCTTTTGCACTGAACTTGTGTTTGGCTGTGGAGTTTTGAGTGCCTTGAGTGAGGAGCTCCATGTTAGTTTAGTGTGGGTGCTCAACCTGCTTGATTCCATCCCACTGGGCTCAATGGGCATTGGACCGGAAGTGACCAAACAGGGTTTCCTTGATAGCTGCTAGCACAGCTGATGGTATGTGAAGTGAATGAGGCAGGTGGAGTTGTTTTGGCACTGGAAGAGCTGTGCTGCTGCTTCGGGCAGTTGCCATTCACCACCGCCCTGAGTTCCCTAGGTGTCATATCCACTTTCAGACATATGTGGTGCCAGAGCACTTGGTTTCCATGGCAGCGGGAAATGGCTTGGGCGCTGAACTTGTGTTTGGCTGTGGAGTTTTGAGCGCCTTGAGTGAGGAGCTCCATGTTAGTTTAGTGTGGGTGCTCACCTGGTTGATTCCATCCCACTGGGCTCAATGGGCATTGGACCGGAAGTGACCAAACAGGGTTTCCTAGATAGCTGCTAGAACAGCTGATGGTATGTGAAGTGAATGAGGCAGGTGGAGTTGTTTTGGCACTGGAGGAGTGTGCTGCTGCTTCGGGCAGTTGCCATTCACCACCGCCCTGAGTTCCCTAGGTGTCATATCCACTTTCAGACATATGTGGTGCCAGAGCACTTGGTTTCCATGGCAGCGGGAAATGGCTTTTGCACTGAACTTGTGTTTGGCTGTGGAGTTTTGAGCGCCTTGAGTGAGGAGCTCCATGTTAGTTTAGTGTGGGTGCTCACCTGGTTGATTCCATCCCACTGGGCTCAATGGGCATTGGACCGGAAGTGACCAAACAGGGTTTCCTAGATAGCTGCTAGCACAGCTGATGGTATGTGAAGTGAATGAGGCAGGTGGAGTTGTTTTGGCACTGGAAGAGCTGTGCTGCTGCTTCGGGCAGTTGCCATTCACCACCGCCCTGAGTTCCCTAGGTGTCATATCCACTTTCAGACATATGTGGTGCCAGAGCACTTGGTTTCCATGGCAGCGGGAAATGGCTGGGGCGCTGAATTTGTGTTTGGATGTGCAGTTTTGAACACCTTGAGTGAGGAGCTCCATGTTAGTTTAGTGTGGGTGCTCAACCTGCTTGATTCCATCCCACTGGGCTCAATGGGCATTGGACCGTAAGTGACCAAACAGGGTTTCCTAGAACGCTGCTAGCACAGCTGATGGTATGTGAAGTGAATGAGGCAGGTGGAGTTGTTTTGGCACTGGAAGAGCTGTGCTGCTGCTTCGGGCAGTTGCCATTCACCACCGCACTGAGTTCCCTAGGTGTCATATCCACTTTCAGACATATGTGGTGCCAGAGCACTTGGTTTCCATGGCAGCGGGAAATGCCTTGGGCACTGAACTTGTGTTTGGCTGTGGAGTTTTCAGCGCCTTGAGTGAGGAGCTCCATGTTAGTTTAGTGTGGGTGCTCAACCTGCTTGATTCCATCCCACTGGGCTCAATGGGCATTGGACCGGAAGTGACCAAACAGGGTTTCCTAGATAGCTGCTAGCACAGCTGATGGTATGTGAAGTGAATGAGGCAGGTGGAGTTGTTTTGGCACTGGAAGAGCTGTGCTGCTGCTTCGGGCAGTTGCCATTCACCACCGCACTGAGTTCCCTAGGTGTCATATCCACTTTCAGACATATGTGGTGCCAGAGCACTTGGTTTCCATGGCAGCGGGAAATGGCTGGGGAGCTGAACTTGTGTTTGGCTGTGGAGTTTTGAGCGCCTTGAGTCAGGAGCTCCATGTTAGTTTAGTGTGGGTGCTCAACCTGCTTGATTCCATCCCACTGGGCTCAATGGGCATTGGACCGGAAGTGACCAAACAGGGTTTCCTAGATAGCTGCTAGCACAGCTGATGGTATGTGAAGTGAATGAGGCAGGTGGGGTTGTTTTGGCACTGGAAGAGCTGTGCTGCTGCTTCGGGCAGTTGCCATTCACCACCGCCCTGAGTTCCCTAGGTGTCATATCCACTTTCAGACATATGTGGTGCCAGAGCACTTGGTTTCCATGGCAGCGGGAAATGGCTGGGGCGCTGAATTTGTGTTTGGATGTGCAGTTTTGAACACCTTGAGTGAGGAGCTCCATGTTAGTTTAGTGTGGGTGCTCAACCTGCTTGATTCCATCCCACTGGGCTCAATGGGCATTGGACCGGAAGTGACCAAACAGGGTTTCCTAGAACGCTGCTAGCACAGCTGATGGTATGTGAAGTTCATGAGGCAGGTGGAGTTGTTTTGGCACTGGAAGAGCTGTGCTGCTGCTTCGGGCAGTTGCCATTCACCACCGCACTGAGTTCCCTAGGTGTCATATCCACTTTCAGACATATGTGGTGCCAGAGCACTTGGTTTCCATGGCAGCGGGAAATGCCTTGGGCACTGAACTTGTGTTTGGCTGTGGAGTTTTCAGCGCCTTGAGTGAGGAGCTCCATGTTAGTTTAGTGTGGGTGCTCAACCTGCTTGATTCCATCCCACTGGGCTCAATGGGCATTGGACCGGAAGTGACCAAACAGGGTTTCCTAGATAGCTGCTAGCACAGCTGATGGTATGTGAAGTGAATGAGGCAGGTGGAGTTGTTTTGGCACTGGAAGAGCTGTGCTGCTGCTTCGGGCAGTTGCCATTCACCACCGCACTGAGTTCCCTAGGTGTCATATCCACTTTCAGACATATGTGGTGCCAGAGCACTTGGTTTCCATGGCAGCGGGAAATGGCTGGGGAGCTGAACTTGTGTTTGGCTGTGGAGTTTTGAGCGCCTTGAGTCAGGAGCTCCATGTTAGTTTAGTGTGGGTGCTCAACCTGCTTGATTCCATCCCACTGGGCTCAATGGGCATTGGACCGGAAGTGACCAAACAGGGTTTCCTAGATAGCTGCTAGCACAGCTGATGGTATGTGAAGTGAATGAGGCAGGTGGGGTTGTTTTGGCACTGGAAGAGCTGTGCTGCTGCTTCGGGCAGTTGCCATTCACCACCGCCCTGAGTTCCCTAGGTGTCATATCCACTTTCAGACATATGTGGTGCCAGAGCACTTGGTTTCCATGGCAGCGGGAAATGGCTTGGGCGCTGAACTTGTGTTTGGCTGTGGAGTTTGGAGTGCCTTTAGTGAGGAGCTCCATGTTAGTTTAGTGTGGGTGCTCAACCTGCTTGATTCCATCCCACTGGACTCAATGGGCATTGGACCGGAAGTGACCAAACAGGGTTTCCTAGATAGCTGCTAGCACAGCTGATGGTATGTGAAGTGAATGAGGCAGGTGGAGTTGTTTTGGCACTGGAAGAGCTGTGCTGCTGCTTCGGGCAGTTGCCATTCACCACCGTCCTGAGTTCCCTAGGTGTCATATCCACTTTCAGACATATGTGGTGCCAGAGCACTTGGTTTCCATGGCAGCGGGAAATGGCTGGGGCGCTGAATTTGTGTTTGGATGTGCAGTTTTGAACACCTTGAGTGAGGAGCTCCATGTTAGTTTAGTGTGGGTGCTCAACCTGCTTGATTCCATCATACTGGGCTCAATGGCCATTGGACCGGAAGTGACCAAACAGGTTTTCCTAGAACGCTGCTAGCACAGCTGATGGTATGTGAAGTTCATGAGGCAGGTGGAGTTGTTTTGGCACTGGAAGAGCTGTGCTGCTGCTTCGGGCAGTTTCCATTCACCACCGCCCTGAGTTCCCTAGGTGTCATATCCACTTTCATACATATGTGGTGCCAGAGCACTTGGTTTCCATGGCAGCGGGAAATGGCTTGGGCACTGAACTTGTGTTTGGCTTTGGAGTTTTGAGCACCTTGAGTGAGGAGCTCCATGTTAGTTTAGTGTGGGTGCTCAACATGCTTGATTCCATCCCACTGGGCTCAATGCCATTGGACCGGAAGTGACCAAACAGGGTTTCCTAGATAGCTGCTAGCACAGCTGATGGTATGTGAAGTTCATGAGGCAGGTGGAGTTGTTTTGGCACTTGAGGAGCTGTGCTGCTGCTTCGGGCAGTTGCCATTCACCACCGCCCTGAGTTCCCTAGGTGTCATATCCACTTTCAGACATATGTGGTGCCAGAGCACTTGGTTTCCATGGCAGCGGGAAATGGCTTTTGCACTGAACTTGTGTTTGGCTGTGGAGTTTTGAGTGCCTTGAGTGAGGAGCTCCATGTTAGTTTAGTGTGGGTGCTCAACCTGCTTGATTCCATCCCACTGGGCTCAATGGGCATTGGACCGGAAGTGACCAAACAGGGTTTCCTTGATAGCTGCTAGCACAGCTGATGGTATGTGAAGTTCATGAGGCAGGTGGAGTTGTTTTGGCACTGGAAGAGCTGTGCTGCTGCTTCGGGCAGTTGCCATTCACCACCGCCCTGAGTTCCCTAGGTGTCATATCCACTTTCAGACATATGTGGTGCCAGAGCACTTGGTTTCCATGGCAGCGGGAAATGGCTTGGGCGCTGAACTTGTGTTTGGCTGTGGAGTTTTGAGCGCCTTGAGTGAGGAGCTCCATGTTAGTTTAGTGTGGGTGCTCACCTGGTTGATTCCATCCCACTGGGCTCAATGGGCATCGGACCGGAAGTGACCAAACAGGGTTTCCTAGATAGCTGCTAGAACAGCTGATGGTATGTGAAGTGAATGAGGCAGGTGGAGTTGTTTTGGCACTGGAGGAGTGTGCTGCTGCTTCGGGCAGTTGCCATTCACCACCGCCCTGAGTTCCCTAGGTGTCATATCCACTTTCAGACATATGTGGTGCCAGAGCACTTGGTTTCCATGGCAGCGGGAAATGGCTTTTGCACTGAACTTGTGTTTGGCTGTGGAGTTTTGAGCGCCTTGAGTGAGGAGCTCCATGTTAGTTTAGTGTGGGTGCTCACCTGGTTGATTCCATCCCACTGGGCTCAATGGGCATTGGACCGGAAGTGACCAAACAGGGTTTCCTAGATAGCTGCTAGCACAGCTGATGGTATGTGAAGTTCATGAGGCAGGTGGAGTTGTTTTGGCACTGGAAGAGCTGTGCTGCTGCTTCGGGCAGTTGCCATTCACCACCGCCCTGAGTTCCCTAGGTGTCACATCCACTTTCAGACATATGTGGTGCCAGAGCACTTGGTTTCCATGGCAGCGGGAAATGGCTGGGGCGCTGAATTTGTGTTTGGATGTGCAGTTTTGAACACCTTGAGTGAGGAGCTCCATGTTAGTTTAGTGTGGGTGCTCAACCTGCTTGATTCCATCCCACTGGGCTCAATGGGCATTGGACCGGAAGTGACCAAACAGGGTTTCCTAGAACGCTGCTAGCACAGCTGATGGTATGTGAAGTGAATGAGGCAGGTGGAGTTGTTTTGGCACTGGAAGAGCTGTGCTGCTGCTTCGGGCAGTTTCCATTCACCACCGCCCTGAGTTCCCTAGGTGTCATATCCACTTTCATACATATGTGGTGCCAGAGCACTTGGTTTCCATGGCAGCGGGAAATGGCTTGGGCACTGAACTTGTGTTTGGCTTTGGAGTTTTGAGCACCTTGAGTGAGGAGCTCCATGTTAGTTTAGTGTGGGTGCTCAACATGCTTGATTCCATCCCACTGGGCTCAATGCCATTGGACCGGAAGTGACCAAACAGGGTTTCCTAGATAGCTGCTAGCACAGCTGATGGTATGTGAAGTTCATGAGGCAGGTGGAGTTGTTTTGGCACTTGAGGAGCTGTGCTGCTGCTTCGGGCAGTTACCATTCACCACCGCCCTGAGTTCCCTAGGTGTCATATCCACTTTCAGACATATGTGGTGCCAGAGCACTTGGTTTCCATGGCAGCGGGAAATGGCTTGGGTGCTGAACTTGTGTTTGGCTGTGGAGTTTTGAGTGCCTTGAGTGAGGAGCTCCATGTTAGTTTAGTGTGGGTGCTCAACCTGCTTGATTCCATCTCACTGGGCTCAATGGGCATTGGACAGGAAGTGACCAAACAGGGTTTCCTTGATAGCTGCTAGCACAGCTGATGGTATGTGAAGTTCATGAGGCAGGTGGAGTTGTTTTGGCACTGGAAGAGCTGTGCTGCTGCTTCGGGCAGTTGCCATTCACCACCGCCCTGAGTTCCCTAGGTGTCATATCCACTTTCAGACATATGTGGTGCCAGAGCACTTGGTTTCCATGGCAGCGGGAAATGTCTTGGGCGCTGAACTTGTGTTTGGCTGTGGAGTTTTGAGCGCCTTGAGTGAGGAGCTCCATGTTAGTTTAGTGTGGGTGCTCACCTGGTTGATTCCATCCCACTGGGCTCAATGGGCATTGGACAGGAAGTGACCAAACAGGGTTTCCTAGATAGCTGCTAGAACAGCTGATGGTATGTGAAGTGAATGAGGCAGGTGGAGTTGTTTTGGCACTGGAGGAGTGTGCTGCTGCTTCGGGCAGTTGCCATTCACCACCGCCCTGAGTTCCCTAGGTGTCATATCCACTTTCAGACATATGTGGTGCCAGAGCACTTGGTTTCCATGGCAGCGGGAAATGCCTTGGGCACTGAACTTGTGTTTGGCTGTGGAGTTTTGAGTGCCTTGAGTTAGGAGCTCCATGTTAGTTTAGTGTGGGTGCTCCACCTGCTTGATTCCATCCCACTGGGCTCAATGGGCATTGGACTGGAAGTGACCAAACAGGGTTTCCTTGATAGCTGCTAGCACAGCTGATGGTATGTGAAGTTCATGAGGCAGGTGGAGTTGTTTTGGCCCTGGAGGAGTGTGCTGCTGCTTCGGGCAGTTTCCATTCACCACTGCCCTGAGTTCCCTAGGTGTCATATCCACTTTCAGACATATGTGGTGCCAGAGCACTTGGTTTCCATGGCAGCGGGAAATGGCTGGGGCGCTGAACTTGTGCTTGGCTGTGGGGTTTTGAGCACCTTGAGTGAGGAGCTCCATGTTAGTTTAGTGTGGGTGCTCCACCTGGTTGATTCCATCCCACTGGGCTCAATGGGCATTGGACCGGAAGTGACCAAACAGGGTTTCCTAGATAGCTGCTAGCACAGCTGATGGTATGTGAAGTTCATGAGGCAGGTGGATTTGTTTTGGCACTGGAGGAGCTGTGCTGCTGCTTCGGGCAGTTGCCATTCACCACCGCCCTGAGTTCCCTAGGTGTCATATCCACTTTCAGACATATGCGGTGCCAGAGCACTTGGTTTCCATGGCAGCGGGAAATGGCTGGGGCGCTGAACTTGTGCTTGGCTGTGGGGTTTTCAGCGCCTTTAGTGAGGAGCTCCATGTTAGTTTAGTGTGGGTGCTCCACCTGCTTGATTCCATCCCACTGGGCTCAATGGGCATTGGACCGGAAGTGACCAAACAGGGTTTCCTAGATAGCTGCTAGCACAGCTGATGGTATGTGAAGTGAATGAGGCAGGTGGAGTTGTTTTGGCACTGGAAGAGCTGTGCTGCTGCTTCGGGCAATTGCCATTCACCACGGCCCTGAGTTCCCTAGGTGTCATATCCACTTTCAGACATATGTGCTGCCAGAGCACTTGGTTTCCATGGCAGCGGGAAATGGCTTGGGCGCTGAACTTGTGTTTGGCTGTGGAGTTTTGAGCACCTTGAGTGAGGAGCTCCATGTTAGTTTAGTGTGGGTGCTCCACCTGGTTGCTTCCATCCCACTGGGCTCAATGGGCATTGGACCGGAAGTGACCAAACAGGGTTTCCTAGATAGCTGCTAGCACAGCTGATGGTATGTGAAGTTCATGAGGCAGGTGGAGTTGTTTTGGCACTGGAGGAGCTGTGCTGCTGCTTCGGGCAGCTGCCATTCACCAACTCATGATCCCTATGTGTCATATCCACTTTCAGACATATGTGGTGCCAGAGCACTTGGTTTCCATGGCAGCGGGAAATGGCTGGGGCGCTGAACTTGTGCTTGGCTGTGGGGTTTTCAGCGCCTTTAGTGAGGAGCTCCATGTTAGTTTAGTGTGGGTGCTCCACCTGCTTGATTCCATCCCACTGGGCTCAATGGACTTTCGCCAGGAAGTGACCAAACAGGGTTTACTAGAACGCTGCTAGCACAGCTGATGGTATGTGAAGTTCATGAGGCAGGTGGAGTTGTTTTGGCACTGGAAGAGCTGTGCTGCTGCTTCGGGCAGTTGCCATTCACCACCGCCCTGAGTTCCCTAGGTGTCATATCCACTTTCATACATATGTGGTGCCAGAGCACTTGGTTTCCATGGCAGCGGGAAATGGCTTTGGCACTGAACTTGTGTTTGGCTTTGGAGTTTTGAGCACCTTGAGTGAGGAGCTCCATGTTAGTTTAGTGTGGGTGCTCAACATGCTTGATTCCATCCCACTGGGCTCAATGCCATTGGACCGGAAGTGACCAAACAGGGTTTCCTAGATAGCTGCTAGCACAGCTGATGCTATGTGAAGTTCATGAGGCAGGTGGAGTTGTTTTGGCACTTGAGGAGCTGTGCTGCTGCTTCGGGCAGTTGCCATTCACCACCGCCCTGAGTTCCCTAGGTGTCATATCCACTTTCAGACATATGTGGTGCCAGAGCACTTGGTTTCCATGGCAGCGGGAAATGGCTTGGGTGCTGAACTTGTGTTTGGCTGTGGAGTTTTGAGTGCCTTGAGTGAGGAGCTCCATGTTAGTTTAGTGTGGGTGCTCAACCTGCTTGATTCCATCCCACTGGGCTCAATGGGCATTGGACAGGAAGTGACTAAACAGGGTTTCCTTGATAGCTGCTAGCACAGCTGATGGTATGTGAAGTGAATGAGGCAGGTGGAGTTGTTTTGGCACTGGAAGAGCTGTGCTGCTGCTTCGGGCAGTTGCCATTCACCACCGCCCTGAGTTCCCTAGGTGTCATATCCACTTTCAGACATATGTGGTGCCAGAGCACTTGGTTTCCATGGCAGCGGGAAATGGCTTGGGCGCTGAACTTGTGTTTGGCTGTGGAGTTTTGAGCGCCTTGAGTGAGGAGCTCCATGTTAGTTTAGTGTGGGTGCTCACCTGGTTGATTCCATCCCACTGGGCTCAATGGGTATTGGATAGGAAGTGACGAAACAGGGTTTCCTAGATAGGTGGTAGCACAGCTGATGGTATGTGAAGTGAATGAGGCAGGTGGAGTTGTTTTGGCACTGGAGGAGTGTGCTGCTGCTTCGGGCAGTTGCCATTCACCACCGCCCTGAGTTCCCTAGGTGTCATATCCACTTTCAGACATATGTGGTGCCAGAGCACTTGGTTTCCATGGCAGCGGGAAATGGCTTGGGCACTGAACTTGTGTTTGGCTGTGGAGTTTTGAGTGCCGTGAGTTAGGAGCTCAATGTTAGTTTAGTGTGGGTGCTCCACCTGCTTGATTCCATCCCACTGGGCTCAATGGGCATTGGACTGGAAGTGACCAAACAGGGTTTCCTTGATAGCTGCTAGCACAGCTGATGGTATGTGAAGTTCATGAGGCAGGTGGAGTTGTTTTGGCCCTGGAGGAGTGTGCTGCTGCTTCGGGCAGTTTCCATTCACCACCGCCCTGAGTTCCCTAGGTGTCATATCCACTTTCAGACATATGTGGTGCCAGAGCACTTGGTTTCCATGGCAGCGGGAAATGGCTGGGGCGCTGAACTTGTGTTTGGCTGTGGAGTTTTGAGCACCTTGAGTGAGGAGCTCCATGTTAGTTTAGTGTGGGTGCTCCACCTGGTTGATTCCATCCCACTGGGCTCAATGGGCATTGGACCGGAAGTGACCAAACAGGGTTTCCTAGATAGCTGCTAGCACAGCTGATGGTATGTGAAGTTCATGAGGCAGGTGGAGTTGTTTCGGCACTGGAGGAGCTGTGCTGCTGCTTCGGGCAGTTGCCATTCACCACCGCCATGAGTTCCCTAGGTGTCATATCCACTTTCAGACATATGTGGTGCCAGAGCACTTGGTTTCCATGGCAGCGGGAAATGGCTGGGGCGCTGAACTTGTGCTTGGTTGTGGGGTTTTCAGCGCCTTTAGTGAGGAGCTCCATGTTAGTTTAGTGTGGGTGCTCCACCTGCTTGATTCCATCCCACTGGGCTCAATGGACTTTCGCCCGGAAGTGACCAAACAGGGCTTCCTAGATAGCTGCTAGCACAGCTGATGGTATGTGAAGTTCATGAGGCAGGTGGAGTTGTTTTGGCACTGGAGGAGCTGTGCTGCTGCTTCGGGCAGCTGCCATTCACCAACTCATGATCCCTATGTGTCATATCCACTTTCAGACATATGTGGTGCCAGAGCACTTGGTTTCCATGGCAGCGGGAAATGGCTGGGGCGCTGAACTTGTGCTTGGCTGTGGGGTTTTCAGCGCCTTTAGTGAGGAGCTCCATGTTAGTTTAGTGTGGGTGCTCAACCTGCTTGATTCCATCCCACTGGGCTCAATGGACTTTCGCCCGGAAGTGACCAAATAGGGCTTCCTAGATAGCTGCTAGCACAGCTGATGGTATGTGAAGTGAATGAGGCAGGTGGAGTTGTTTTGGCACTGGAAGAGCTGTGCTGCTGCTTCGGGCAATTGCCATTCACCACGGCCCTGAGTTCCCTAGGTGTCATATCCACTTTCAGACATATGTGCTGCCAGAGCACTTGGTTTCCATGGCAGCGGGAAATGGCTGGGGCGCTGAACTTGTGTTTGGCTGTGGAGTTTTGAGCACCTTGAGTGAGGAGCTCCATGTTAGTTTAGTGTGGGTGCTCCACCTGGTTGCTTCCATCCCACTGGGCTCAATGGGCATTGGACCGGAAGTGACGAAACAGGGTTTCCTAGATAGCTGCTAGCACAGCTGATGGTATGTGAAGTTCATGAGGCAGGTGGAGTTGTTTTGGCACTGGAGGAGCTGTGCTGCTGCTTCGGGCAGCTGCCATTCACCAACTCATGATCCCTATGTGTCATATCCACTTTCAGACATATGTGGTGCCAGAGCACTTGGTTTCCATGGCAGCGGGAAATGGCTGGGGCGCTGAACTTGTGCTTGGCTGTGGAGTTTTGAGCGCCTTGAATGAGGAGCTCCATGTTAGTTTAGTGTGGGTGCTCAACCTGCTTGATTCCATCCCACTGGGCTCAATGCCATTGGACCGGAAGTGACCAAACAGGGTTTCCTAGATAGCTGCTAGCACAGCTGATGCTATGTGAAGTGAATGAGGCAGGTGGAGTTGTTTTGGCACTGGAGGAGCTGTGCTGCTGCTTCGGGCAGTTACCATTCACCACCGCCCTGAGTTCCCTAGGTGTCATATCCACTTTCAGACATATGTGGTGCCAGAGCACTTGGTTTCCATGGCAGCGGGAAATGGCTTGGGTGCTGAACTTGTGTTTGGCTGTGGAGTTTTGAGTGCCTTGAGTGAGGAGCTCCATGTTAGTTTAGTGTGGGTGCTCAACCTGCTTGATTCCATCCCACTGGGCTCAATGGGCATTGGACCGGAAGTGACCAAACAGGGTTTCCTTGATAGCTGCTAGCACAGCTGATGGTATGTGAAGTTCATGAGGCAGGTGGAGTTGTTTTGGCACTGGAAGAGCTGTGCTGCTGCTTCGGGCAGTTGCCATTCACCACCGCCCTGAGTTCCCTAGGTGTCATATCCACTTTCAGACATATGTGGTGCCAGAGCACTTGGTTTCCATGGCAGCGGGAAATGGCTGGGGCGCTGAACTTGTGCTTGGCTGTGGAGTTTTGAGCGCCTTGAGTGAGGAGCTCCATGTTAGTTTAGTGTGGGTGCTCACCTGCTTGATTCCATCCCACTGGGCTCAATGGGCATTGGACCGGAAGTGACCAAACAGGGTTTCCTAGATAGCTGCTAGCACAGCTGATGGTATGTGAAGTTCATGAGGCAGGTGGAGTTGTTTTGGCACTGGAAGAGCTGTGCTGCTGCTTCGGGCAGTTGCCATTCACCACCGCCCTGAGTTCCCTAGGTGTCATATCCACTTTCAGACATATGTGGTGCCAGAGCACTTGGTTTCCATGGCAGCGGGAAATGGCTTGGGCGCTGAACTTGTGTTTGGCTGTGGAGTTTTGAGCGCCTTGAGTGAGGAGCTCCATGTTAGTTTAGTGTGGGTGCTCAACCTGCTTGATTCCATCCCACTGGGCTCAATGGGCATTGGACAGGAAGTGACCAAACAGGGTTTCCTAGATAGCTGCTAGCACAGCTGATGGTATGTGAAGTGAATGAGGCAGGTGGATTTGTTTTGGCACTGGAGGAGCTGTGCTGCTGCTTCGGGCAGTTGCCATTCACCACCGCCCTGAGTTCCCTAGGTGCCATATCCACTTTCAGACATATGTGGTGCCAGAGCAGTTGGTTTCCATGGCAGCGGGAAATGGCTTGGGCGCTGAACTTGTGTTTGGCTGTGGAGTTTTGAGCACCTTGAGTGAGGAGCTCCATGTTAGTTTAGTGTGGGTGCTCAACCTGCTTGATTCCATCCCACTGGGCTCAATGGCCTTTGGACCGGAAGTGACGAACAGGGTTTCCTAGATAACTGGTAGCACAGCTGATGTTATGTGAAGTGAATGAGGCAGGTGGAGTTATTTTGGCACTGGAAGAGCTGTGCTGCTGCTTCGGGCAGTTTCCATTCACCACCGCCTTGAGTTCCTTAGGTGTCATATCCACTTTCAGACATATGTGGTGCCAGAGCACTTGGTTTCCATGGCAGCGGGAAATGGCTTGGGCACTGAACTTGTGCTTGGCTATGTATTTTTCAGTGCCTTGAGTGAGGAGCTCCATGTTAGTTTAGTGTGGGTGCTCAACCTGCTTGATTCCATCCCACTGGGCTCAATGGGCATTGGACAGGAAGTGACCAAACAGGGTTTCCTTGATAGCTGCTAGCACAGCTGATGGTATGTGAAGTGAATGAGGCAGGTGGAGTTGTTTTGGCACTGGAAGAGCTGTGCTGCTGCTTCGGGCAGTTGCCATTCACCACCGCCGTGAGTTCCCTAGGTGTCATATCCACTTTCAGACATATGTGGTGCCAGAGCACTTGGTTTCCATGGCAGCGGGAAATGGCTTGGGCGCTGAACTTGTGTTTGGCTGTGGAGTTTTGAGCGCCTTGAATGAGGAGCTCCATGTTAGTTTAGTGTGGGTGCTCCACCTGGTTGATTCCATCCCACTGGGCTCAATGGGCATTGGACCGGAAGTGACCAAACCTGGTTTCCTAGATAGCTGCTAGCACAGCTGATGGTATGTGAAGTGAATGAGGCAGGTGGAGTTGTTTTGGCACTGGAGGAGCTGTGCTGCTGCTTCGGGTAGTTACCATCTCCAACTCACTGATCCCTATGTGTCATATCCACTTTCAGACATATGTGGTGCCAGAGCACTTGGTTTCCATGGCAGCGGGAAATGGCTTTTGCACTGAACTTGTGTTTGGCTGTGGAGTTTTGAGCGCGTTTAGTGAGGAGCTCCATGTTAGTTTAGTGTGGGTGCTCAACCTGCTTGATTCCATCCCACTGGGCTCAATGGGCATTGGACCGGAAGTGACCAAACAGGGTTTCCTAGATAGCTGCTAGCACAGCTGATGGTATGTGAAGTGAATGAGGCAGGTGGAGTTGTTTTGGCACTGGAAGAGCTGTGCTGCTGCTTCGGGCAGTTGCCATTCACCACCGCCGTGAGTTCCCTAGGTGTCATATCTACTTTCAGACATATGTGGTGCCAGAGCACTTGGTTTCCATGGCAGCGGGAAATGGCTTGGGCGCTGAACTTGTGCTTGGCTCTGGAGTTTTGAGTGCCTTGAGTGACGAACTCCATGTGAGATTAGTGTGGGTGCTCAACCGGCTTGATTCCATCCCACTGGGCTCAATGGGCATTGGACCGGAAGTGACCAAACAGGGTTTCCTTGATAGCTGCTAGCACAGCTGATGGTATGTGAAGTGAATGAGGCAGGTGGAGTTGTTTTGGCACTGGAAGAGCTGTGCTGCTGCTTCGGGCAGTTGCCATTCACCACCGCCCTGAGTTCCCTAGGTGTCATATCCACTTTCAGACATATGTGGTGCCAGAGCACTTGGTTTCCATGGCAGCGGGAAATGGCTTTTGCGCTGAAGTTGTGCTTGACTGTGGAGTTTTGAGCGCCTTGAGTGAGGAGCTCCATGTTAGTTTAGTGTGGGTGCTCAACCTGCTTGATTCCATCCCACTGGGCTCAATGGGCATTGGACCGGAAGTGACCAAACCTGGTTTCCTTGATAGCTGCTAGCACAGCTGATGGTATGTGAAGTGAATGAGGCAGGTGGAGTTGTTTTGGCACTGGAGGAGCTGTGCTGCTGCTTCGGGTAGTTACCATCTCCAACTCACTGATCCCTATGTGTCATATCCACTTTCAGACATATGTGGTGCCAGAGCACTTGGTTTCCATGGCAGCGGGAAATGGCTTTTGCACTGAACTTGTGTTTGGCTGTGGAGTTTTGAGCGCCTTTAGTGAGGAGCTCCATGTTAGTTTAGTGTGGGTGCTCAACCTGCTTGATTCCATCCCACTGGGCTCAATGGGCATTGGACCGGAAGTGACCAAACAGGGTTTCCTAGATAGCTGCTAGCACAGCTGATGGTATGTGAAGTGAATGAGGCAGGTGGAGTTGTTTTGGCACTGGAAGAGCTGTGCTGCTGCTTCGGGCAGTTGCCATTCACCACCGCCGTGAGTTCCCTAGGTGTCATATCTACTTTCAGACATATGTGGTGCCAGAGCACTTGGTTTCCATGGCAGCGGGAAATGGCTTGGGCGCTGAACTTGTGCTTGGCTCTGGAGTTTTGAGTGCCTTGAGTGACGAACTCCATGTGAGATTAGTGTGGGTGCTCAACCGGCTTGATTCCATCCCACTGGGCTCAATGGGCATTGGACCGGAAGTGACCAAACAGGGTTTCCTTGATAGCTGCTAGCACAGCTGATGGTATGTGAAGTGAATGAGGCAGGTGGAGTTGTTTTGGCACTGGAAGAGCTGTGCTGCTGCTTCGGGCAGTTGCCATTCACCACCGCCCTGAGTTCCCTAGGTGTCATATCCACTTTCAGACATATGTGGTGCCAGAGCACTTGGTTTCCATGGCAGCGGGAAATGGCTTTTGCGCTGAACTTGTGTTTGGCTGTGGAGTTTTGAGCGCCTTGAGTGAGGAGCTCCATGTTAGTTTAGTGTGGGTGCTCCACCTGCTTGATTCCATCCCACTGGGCTCAATGGGCATTGGACCGGAAGTGACCAAACAGGTTTTCCTAGATAGCTGCTAGCACAGCTGATGGTATGTGAAGTGAATGAGGCAGGTGGAGTTGTTTTGGCACTGGAAGAGCTGTGCTGCTGCTTCGGGCAGTTGCCATTCACCACCGCACTGAGTTCCCTAGGTGTCATATCCACTTTCAGACATATGTGGTGCCAGAGCACTTGGTTTCCATGGCAGCGGGAAACGGCTTCAGCACTGAACTTGTGTTTGGCTGTGGAGTTTTGAGTGCCTTGAGTGAGCAACCCATGTTAGTTTAGTGTGGGTGCTCAACCTGCTTGATTCCATCCCACTGGGCTCAATGGGCATTGGATCGGAAGTGACCAAACAGGGTTTCCTAGATAGCTGCTAGCACAGCTGATGGTATGTGAAGTGAATGAGGCAGGTGGAGTTGTTTTGGCACTGGAAGAGCTGTGCTGCTGCTTCGGGCAGTTGCCATTCACCACCGCCCTGAGTTCCCTAGGTGTCATATCCACTTTCAGACATATGTGGTGCCAGAGCACTTGGTTTCCATGGCAGCGGGAAATGGCTTGGGCGCTGAACTTGTGTTTGGCTGTGGAGTTTTGAGCGCCTTGAGTGAGGAGCTCCATGTTAGTTTAGTGTGGGTGCTTAACCTGCTTGATTCCATCCCACTGGGCTCAATGGACTTTGGTCCGGAAGTGACGAAACAGGGTTTCCTAGATAGCTGCTAGCACAGCTGATGGTATGTGAAGTTCATGAGGCAGGTGGAGTTGTTTTGGCACTGGAAGAGCTGTGCTGCTGCTTCGGGCAGTTGCCATTCACCACCGCCCTGAGTTCCCTAGGTGTCATATCCACTTTCAGACATATGTGGTGCCAGAGCACTTGGTTTCCATGGCAGCGAGAAATGGCTGGGGCGCTGAACTTGTGCTTGGCTGTGGAGTTTTGAGCGCCTTGAGTGAGGAGCTCCATGTTAGTTTAGTGTGGGTGCTCAACCTGCTTGATTCCATCCCACTGGGCTCAATGGGCATTGGACCGGAAGTGACCAAACAGGGTTTCCTAGATAGCTGCTAGCACAGCTGATGGTATGTGAAGTGAATGAGGCAGGTGGAGTTGTTTTGGCACTGGAAGAGCTGTGCTGCTGCTTCGGGCAGTTGCCATTCACCAATGCCCTGAGTTCCTTGGTGTCATATCCACTTTCAGACATATGTGGTGCCAGAGCACTTGGTTTCCATGGCAGCTGGAAATGGCTTCGGCGCTGAAGTTGTGCTTGGCTGTGGAGTTTTGAGCGCCTTGAGTGAGGAGCTCCATGTTAGTTTAGTGTGGGTGCTCAACCTGCTTGATTCCATCCCACTGGGCTCAATGGGCATTGGACCGGAAGTGACCAAACAGGGTTTCCTAGATAGCTGCTAGCACAGCTGATGGTATGTGAAGTGAATGAGGCAGGTGGAGTTGTTTTGGCACTGGAAGAGCTGTGCTGCTGCTTAGGGCAGTTGCCATTCACCACCGCCGTGAGTTCCCTAGGTGTCATATCCACTTTCAGACATATGTGGTGCCAGAGCACTTGGTTTCCATGGCAGCGGGAAATGGCTGGGGCGAAGAACTTGTGTTTGGCTGTGGAGTTTTGAGCGCCTTGAGTGAGGAGCTCCATGTTAGTTTAGTGTGGGTGCTCAACCTGCTTGATTCCATCCCACTGGGCTCAATGGGCATTGGACCGGAAGTGACCAAACAGGGTTTCCTTGATTGCTGCTAGCACAGCTGATGGTATGTGAAGTGAATGAGGCAGGTGGATTTGTTTTGGCACTGGAGGAGCTGTGCTGCTGCTTCGGGCAGTTGCCATTCACCACCGCCCTGAGTTCCCTAGGTGCCATATCCACTTTCAGACATATGTGGTGCCAGAGCACTTGGTTTCCATGGCAGCGGGAAATGGCTGGGGCGCTGAACTTGTGTTTGGCTGTGGAGTTTTGAGCGCCTTGAGTGAGGAGCTCCATGTTAGTTTAGTGTGGGTGCTCCACCTGCTTGATTCCATCCCACTGGGCTCAATGGGCATTGGACCGGAAGTGACCAAACAGGGTTTCCTAGATAGCTGCTAGCACAGCTGATGGTATGTGAAGTGAATGAGGCAGGTGGAGTTGTTTTGGCACTGGAAGAGCTGTGCTGCTGCTTCGGGCAGTTGCCATTCACCACCGCCCTGAGTTCCCTAGGTGTCATAACCACTTTCAGACATATGTGGTGCCAGAGCACTTGGTTTCCATGGCAGCGGGAAATGGCTTGGGCGAAGAACTTGTGTTTGGCTGTGGAGTTTTGAGTGCCTTGAGTGAGGAGCCCATGTTAGTTTAGTGTGGGTGCTCCACCTGCTTGATTCCATCCGACTGGGCTCAATGGGCATTGGACCGGAAGTGACCAAACCTGGTTTCCTAGATAGCTGCTAGCACAGCTGATGGTATGTGAAGTGAATGAGGCAGGTGGAGTTGTTTTGGCACTGGAGGAGCTGTGCTGCTGCTTCGGGCAGTTGCCATTCACCACCGCCCTGAGTTCCCTAGGTGTCATATCCACTTTCAGACATATGTGGTGCCAGAGCACTTGGTTTCCATGGCAGCTGGAAATCGCTTGCGCGCTGAACTTGTGTTTGGCTGTGGAGTTTTGAGCACCTTGAGTGAGGAGCTCCATGTTAGTTTAGTGTGGGTGCTCAACCTGCTTGATTCCATCCCACTGGGCTCAATGGGCATTGGACAGGAAGTGACCAAACAGGGTTTCCTAGATAGCTGCTAGCACAGCTGATGGTATGTGAAGTTCATGAGGCAGGTGGAGTTGTTTTGGCACTGGAAGAGCTGTGCTGCTGCTTCGGGCAGTTGCCATTCACCACCGCCGTGAGTTCCCTAGGTGTCATATCCACTTTCAGACATATGTGGTGCCAGAGCACTTGGTTTCCATGGCAGCGAGAAATGGCTTGGGCGCTGAACTTGTGCTTGGCTCTGGAGTTTTGAGTGCCTTGAGTGACGAACTCCATGTGAGATTAGTGTGGGTGCTCAACCTGCTTGATTCCATCCCACTGGGCTCAATGGGCATTGGACCGGAAGTGACCAAACAGCGTTTCCTTGATAGCTGCTAGCACAGCTGATGGTATGTGAAGTGAATGAGGCAGGTGGAGTTGTTTTGGCACTGGAAGAGCTGTGCTGCTGCTTCGGGCAGTTGCCATTCACCACCGCCCTGAGTTCCCTAGGTGTCATATCCACTTTCAGACATATGTGGTGCCAGAGCACTTGGTTTCCATGGCAGCTGGAAATCGCTTGGGCGCTGAAGTTGTGCTTGGCTGTGGAGTTTTGAGCGCCTTGAGTGAGGAGCTCCATGTTAGTTTAGTGTGGGTGCTCAACCTGCTTGATTCCATCCCACTGGGCTCAATGGGCATTGGACCGGAAGTGACCAAACAGGGTTTCCTTGATAGCTGCTAGCACAGCTGATGGTATGTGAAGTGAATGAGGCAGGTGGAGTTGTTTTGGCACTGGAAGAGCTGTGCTGCTGCTTCGGGCAGTTGCCATTCACCACCGCCCTGAGTTCCCTAGGTGTCATATCCACTTTCAGACATATGTGGTGCCAGAGCACTTGGTTTCCATGGCAGCGAGAAATGGCTTGGGCGCTGAACTTGTGCTTGGCTCTGGAGTTTTGAGTGCCTTGAGTGACGAACTCCATGTGAGATTAGTGTGGGTGCTCAACCTGCTTGATTCCATCCCACTGGGCTCAATGGGCATTGGACCGGAAGTGACCAAACAGGGTTTCCTTGATAGCTGCTAGCACAGCTGATGGTATGTGAAGTGAATGAGGCAGGTGGAGTTGTTTTGGCACTGGAAGAGCTGTGCTGCTGCTTCGGGCAGTTGCCATTCACCACCGCCGTGAGTTCCCTAGGTGTCATATCCACTTTCAGACATATGTGGTGCCAGAGCACTTGGTTTCCATGGCAGCGGGAAATGGCTTTTGCGCTGAACTTGTGTTTGGCTGTGGAGTTTTGAGCGCCTTGAGTGACGAGCCCATGTTAGTTTAGTGTGGGTGCTCAACCTGCTTGATTCCATCCCACTGGGCTCAATGGGCATTGGACCGGAAGTGACGAAACAGGGTTTCCTAGATAGCTGCTAGCACAGCTGATGGTATGTGAAGTGAATGAGGCAGGTGGAGTTGTTTTGGCACTGGAAGAGCTGTGCTGCTGCTTAGGGCAGTTGCCATTCACCACCGCCGTGAGTTCCCTAGGTGTCATATCCACTTTCAGACATATGTGGTGCCAGAGCACTTGGTTTCCATGGCAGCGGGAAATGGCTTTTGCGCTGAACTTGTGTTTGGCTGTGGAGTTTTGAGCGCCTTGAGTGAGGAGCTCCATGTTAGTTTAGTGTGGGTGCTCAACCTGCTTGATTCCATCCCACTGGACTTAATGGGGATTGGACCGGAAGTGACCAAACAGGGTTTCCTAGATAGCTGCTAGCACAGCTGATGGTATGTGAAGTGAATGAGGCAGGTGGATTTGTTTTGGCACTGGAGCAGCTGTGCTGCTGCTTCGGGCAGTTGCCATTCACCACCGCCCTGAGTTCCCTAGGTGCCATATCCACTTTCAGACATATGTGGTGCCAGAGCACTTGGTTTCCATGGCAGCGGGAAATGGCTGGGGCGCTGAACTTGTGTTTGGCTGTGGAGTTTTGAGCGCCTTGAGTGAGGAGCTCCATGTTAGTTTAGTGTGGGTGCTCCACCTGCTTGATTCCATCCCACTGGGCTCAATGGCCATTGGACCGGAAGTGACCAAACAGGGTTTCCTAGATAGCTGCTAGCACAGCTGATGGTATGTGAAGTTCATGAGGCAGGTGGAGTTGTTTTGGCACTGGAAGAGCTGTGCTGCTGCTTCGGGCAGTTGCCATTCACCACCGCCCTGAGTTCCCTAGGTGTCATAACCACTTTCAGACATATGTGGTGCCAGAGCACTTGGTTTCCATGGCAGCGGGAAATGGCTTGGGCGAAGAACTTGTGTTTGGCTGTGGAGTTTTGAGTGCCTTGAGTGAGGAGCCCATGTTAGTTTAGTGTGGGTGCTCCACCTGCTTGATTCCATCCGACTGGCTCAATGGGCATTGGACCGGAAGTGACCAAACCTGGTTTCCTAGATAGCTGCTAGCACAGCTGATGGTATGTGAAGTGAATGAGGCAGGTGGAGTTGTTTTGGCACTGGAGGAGCTGTGCTGCTGCTTCGGGCAGTTGCCATTCACCACCGCCCTGAGTTCCCTAGGTGTCATATCCACTTTCAGACATATGTGGTGCCAGAGCACTTGGTTTCCATGGCAGCTGGAAATCGCTTGGGCGCTGAACTTGTGTTTGGCTGTGGAGTTTTGAGCACCTTGAGTGAGGAGCTCCATGTTAGTTTAGTGTGGGTGCTCAACCTGCTTGATTCCATCCCACTGGGCTCAATGGGCATTGGACAGGAAGTGACCAAACAGGGTTTCCTAGATAGCTGCTAGCACAGCTGATGGTATGTGAAGTTCATGAGGCAGGTGGAGTTGTTTTGGCACTGGAAGAGCTGTGCTGCTGCTTCGGGCAGTTGCCATTCACCACCGCCGTGAGTTCCCTAGGTGTCATATCCACTTTCAGACATATGTGGTGCCAGAGCACTTGGTTTCCATGGCAGCGGGAAATGGCTTGGGTGCTTAACTTGTGTTTGGCTGTGGAGTTTTGAGCGCCTTGAGTGAGGAGCTCCATGTTAGTTTAGTGTGGGTGCTCAACCTGCTTGATTCCATCCCACTGGGCTCAATGGGCATTGGACCGGAAGTGACCAAACAGGGTTTCCTTGATAGCTGCTAGCACAGCTGATGGTATGTGAAGTAAATGAGGCAGGTGGAGTTGTTTTGGCACTGGAAGAGCTGTGCTGCTGCTTCGGGCAGTTGCCATTCACCACCGCCCTGAGTTCCCTAGGTGTCATATCCACTTTCAGACATATGTGGTGCCAGAGCACTTGGTTTCCATGGCAGCGGGAAATCGCTTGGGCGCTGAAGTTGTGCTTGACTGTGGAGTTTTGAGCGCCTTGAGTGAGGAGCTCCATGTTAATTTAGTGTGGGTGCTCAACCTGCTTGATTCCATCCCACTGGGCTCAATGGACTTTCGCCCGGAAGTGACCAAACAGGGTTTCCTAGATAGCTGCTAGCACAGCTGATGGTATGTGAAGTGAATGAGGCAGGTGGAGTTGTTTTGGCACTGGAAGAGCTGTGCTGCTGCTTCGGGCAGTTGCCATTCACCACCGCCCTGAGTTCCCTAGGTGTCATATCCACTTTCAGACATATGTGGTGCCAGAGCACTTGGTTTCCATGGCAGCGGGAAATGGCTTTTGCGCTGAACTTGTGTTTGGCTCTGGAGTTTTGAGTGCCTTGAGTGACGAACTCCATGTGAGATTAGTGTGGGTGCTCAACCTGCTTGATTCCATCCCACTGGGCTCAATGGGCATTGGACCGGAAGTGACCAAACAGGGTTTCCTTGATAGCTGCTAGCACAGCTGATGGTATGTGAAGTGAATGAGGCAGGTGGAGTTGTTTTGGCACTGGAAGAGCTGTGCTGCTGCTTCGGGCAGTTGCCATTCACCACCGCCCTGAGTTCCCTAGTTGTCTAATCCACTTTCAGACATATGTGGTGCCAGAGCACTTGGTTTCCATGGCAGCGGGAAATGGCTTTTGCACTGAACTTGTGCTTGGCTGTGGAGTTTTGAGTGCCTTGAGTGAGGAGCTCCATGTTAGTTTAGTGTGGGTGCTCAACCTGCTTGATTCCATCCCACTGGGCTCAATGGGCATTGGACAGGAAGTGACCAAACAGGGTTTCCTAGATAGCTGCTAGCACAGCTGATGGTATGTGAAGTGAATGAGGCAGGTGGAGTTGTTTTGGCACTGGAAGAGCTGTGCTGCTGCTTCGGGCAGTTGCCATTCACCACCGCCGTGAGTTCCCTAGGTGTCATATCCACTTTCAGACATATGTGGTGCCAGAGCACTTGGTTTCCATGGCAGCGGGAAATGGCTTGGGTGCTTAACTTGTGTTTGGCTGTGGAGTTTTGAGCGCCTTGAGTGAGGAGCTCCATGTTAGTTTAGTGTGGGTGCTCAACCTGCTTGATTCCATCCCACTGGGCTCAATGGGCATTGGACCGGAAGTGACCAAACAGGGTTTCCTTGATAGCTGCTAGCACAGCTGATGGTATGTGAAGTGAATGAGGCAGGTGGAGTTGTTTTGGCACTGGAAGAGCTGTGCTGCTGCTTCGGGCAGTTGCCATTCACCACCGCCCTGAGTTCCCTAGGTGTCATATCCACTTTCAGA
This sequence comes from Ochotona princeps, assembly GCF_030435755.1. Classification (NCBI taxonomy): domain Eukaryota; kingdom Metazoa; phylum Chordata; class Mammalia; order Lagomorpha; family Ochotonidae; genus Ochotona; species Ochotona princeps. The sequence goes on along the minus strand of NC_080835.1, from coordinate 102,252,825 downwards.
CATATGTGGTGCCAGAGCAATTGGTTTCCATGGCAGCGGGAAATGGCTTGGGCACTGAACTTGTGTTTGGCTGTGGAGTTTTGAGCGCCTTGAATGAGGAGCTCCATGTTAGTTTAGTGTGGGTGCTCAACCTGCTTGATTCCATCCCACTGGACTTAATGGGCATTGGACCGGAAGTGACCAAACAGGGTTTCCTAGATAGCTGCTAGCACAGCTGATGGTATGTGAAGTGAATGAGGCAGGTGGATTTGTTTTGGCACTGGAAGAGCTGTGCTGCTGCTTCGGGCAGTTGCCATTCACCACCGCCCTGAGTTCCCTAGGTGCCATATCCACTTTCAGACATATGTGGTGCCAGAGCACTTGGTTTCCATGGCAGCGGGAAATGGCTTGGGCGAAGAACTTGTGTTTGGCTGTGGAGTTTTGAGTGCCTTGAGTGAGGAGCCCATGTTAGTTTAGTGTGGGTGCTCAACCTGCTTGATTCCATCCGACTGGGCTCAATGGGCATTGGACCGGAAGTGACCAAACAGGGTTTCCTAGATAGCTGCTAGCACAGCTGATGGTATGTGAAGTTCATGAGGCAGGTGGAGTTGTTTTGGCACTGGAAGAGCTGTGCTGCTGCTACTTCGGGCAGTTGCCATTCACCACCGCCGTGAGTTCCCTAGGTGTCATATCCACTTTCAGACATATGTGGTGCCAGAGCACTTGGTTTCCATGGCAGCGGGAAATCGCTTGGGCGCTGAAGTTGTGTTTGGCTGTGGAGTTTTGAGCGCCTTGAGTGAGGAGCTCCATGTTAGTTTAGTGTGGGTGCTCAACCTGCTTGATTCCATCCCACTGGGCTCAATGGGCATTGGACAGGAAGTGACCAAACAGGGTTTCCTTGATAGCTGCTAGCACAGCTGATGGTATGTGAAGTTCATGAGGCAGGTGGAGTTGTTTTGGCACTGGAAGAGCTGTGCTGCTGCTTCGGGCAGTTGCCATTCACCACCGCCCTGAGTTCCCTAGGTGTCATATCCACTTTCAGACATATGTGGTGCCAGAGCACTTGGTTTCCATGGCAGCGGGAAATGGCTTGGGTGCTGAACTTGTGTTTGGCTGTGGAGTTTTGAGCGCCTTGAGTGAGGAGCTCCATGTTAGTTTAGTGTGGGTGCTCCACCTGCTTGATTCCATCCGACTGGGCTCAATGGGCATTGGACCGGAAGTGACCAAACAGGGTTTCCTAGATAGCTGCTAGCACAGCTGATGGTATGTGAAGTGAATGAGGCAGGTGGAGTTGTTTTGGCACTGGAAGAGCTGTGCTGCTGCTTCGGGCAGTTGCCATTCACCACCGCACTGAGTTCCCTAGGTGTCATATCCACTTTCAGACATATGTGGTGCCAGAGCAATTGGTTTCCATGGCAGCGGGAAATGGCTGGGGCGAAGAACTTGTGTTTGGCTGTGGAGTTTTGAGTGCCTTGAGTGAGGAGCCCATGTTAGTTTAGTGTGGGTGCTCAACCTGCTTGATTCCATCCGACTGGGCTCAATGGGCATTGGACCGGAAGTGACCAAACAGGGTTTCCTAGATAGCTGCTAGCACAGCTGATGGTATGTGAAGTTCATGAGGCAGGTGGAGTTGTTTTGGCACTGGAAGAGCTGTGCTGCTGCTTCGGGCAGTTGCCATTCACCACCGCCGTGAGTTCCCTAGGTGTCATATCCACTTTCAGACATATGTGGTGCCAGAGCACTTGGTTTCCATGGCAGCGGGAAATGGCTTGGGCGCTGAACTCGTGCTTGGCTGTGGAGTTTTGAGCGCCTTGAGTGAGGAGCTCCATGTTAGTTTAGTGTGGGTGCTCAACCTGCTTGATTCCATCCCACTGGGCTCAATGGGCATTGGACAGGAAGTGACCAAACAGGGTTTCCTTGATAGCTGCTAGCACAGCTGATGGTATGTGAAGTTCATGAGGCAGGTGGAGTTGTTTTGGCACTGGAAGAGCTGTGCTGCTGCTTCGGGCAGTTGCCATTCACCACCGCCGTGAGTTCCCTAGGTGTCATATCCACTTTCAGACATATGTGGTGCCAGAGCACTTGGTTTCCATGGCAGCGGGAAATGGCTTGGGCGCTGAACTTCTGTTTGGCTGTGGAGTTTTGAGCGCCTTGAGTGAGGAGCTCCATGTTAGTTTAGTGTGGGTGCTCCACCTGCTTGATTCCATCCGACTGGGCTCAATGGGCATTGGACCGGAAGTGACCAAACAGGGTTTCCTAGATAGCTGCTAGCACAGCTGATGGTATGTGAAGTGAATGAGGCAGGTGGAGTTGTTTTGGCACTGGAAGAGCTGTGCTGCTGCTTCGGGCAGTTGCCATTCACCACCGCCGTGAGTTCCCTAGGTGTCATATCCACTTTCAGACATATGTGGTGCCAGAGCACTTGGTTTCCATGGCAGCGGGAAATGGCTTGGGCGAAGAACTTGTGTTTGGCTGTGGAGTTTGGAGTGCCTTGAGTGAGGAGCTCCATGTTAGTTTAGTGTGGGTGCTCAACCTGCTTGATTCCATCCCACTGGGCTCAATGGGCATTGGACAGGAAGTGACCAAACAGGGTTTCCTAGATAGCTGCTAGCACAGCTGATGGTATGTGAAGTGAATGAGGCAGGTGGAGTTGTTTTGGCACTGGAAGAGCTGTGCTGCTGCTTCGGGCAGTTGCCATTCACCACCGCCGTGAGTTCCCTAGGTGTCATATCCACTTTCAGACATATGTGGTGCCAGAGCACTTGGTTTCCATGGCAGCTGGAAATCGCTTGGGCGCTGAAGTTGTGCTTGGCTGTGGAGTTTTGAGCGCCTTGAGTGAGGAGCTCCATGTTAGTTTAGTGTGGGTGCTCAACCTGCTTGATTCCATCCCACTGGGCTCAATGGGCATTGGACCGGAAGTGACCAAACAGGGTTTCCTTGATAGCTGCTAGCACAGCTGATGGTATGTCAAGTGAATGAGGCAGGTGGAGTTGTTTTGGCACTGGAAGAGCTGTGCTGCTGCTTCGGGCAGTTGCCATTCACCACCGCCCTGAGTTCCCTAGGTGTCATATCCACTTTCAGACATATGTGGTGCCAGAGCACTTGGTTTCCATGGCAGCGAGAAATGGCTTGGGCGCTGAACTTGTGCTTGGCTCTGGAGTTTTGAGTGCCTTGAGTGACGAACTCCATGTGAGATTAGTGTGGGTGCTCAACCTGCTTGATTCCATCCCACTGGGCTCAATGGGCATTGGACCGGAAGTGACCAAACAGGGTTTCCTTGATAGCTGCTAGCACAGCTGATGGTATGTGAAGTGAATGAGGCAGGTGGAGTTGTTTTGGCACTGGAAGAGCTGTGCTGCTGCTTCGGGCAGTTGCCATTCACCACCGCCGTGAGTTCCCTAGGTGTCATATCCACTTTCAGACATATGTGGTGCCAGAGCACTTGGTTTCCATGGCAGCGGGAAATGGCTTTTGCGCTGAACTTGTGTTTGGCTGTGGAGTTTTGAGCGCCTTGAGTGACGAGCCCATGTTAGTTTAGTGTGGGTGCTCAACCTGCTTGATTCCATCCCACTGGGCTCAATGGGCATTGGACCGGAAGTGACCAAACAGGGTTTCCTAGATAGCTGCTAGCACAGCTGATGGTATGTGAAGTGAATGAGGCAGGTGGAGTTGTTTTGGCACTGGAAGAGCTGTGCTGCTGCTTAGGGCAGTTGCCATTCACCACCGCCGTGAGTTCCCTAGGTGTCATATCCACTTTCAGACATATGTGGTGACAGAGCACTTGGTTTCCATGGCAGCGGGAAATGGCTTTTGCGCTGAACTTGTGTTTGGCTCTGGAGTTTTGAGCGCCTTGAGTGAGGAGCTCCATGTTAGTTTAGTGTGGGTGCTCAACCTGCTTGATTCCATCCCACTGGACTTAATGGGGATTGGACCGGAAGTGACCAAACAGGGTTTCCTAGATAGCTGCTAGCACAGCTGATGGTATGTGAAGTGAATGAGGCAGGTGGATTTGTTTTGGCACTGGAGGAGCTGTGCTGCTACTTCGGGCAGTTGCCATTCACCACCGCCCTGAGTTCCCTAGGTGCCATATCCACTTTCAGACATATGTGGTGCCAGAGCACTTGGTTTCCATGGCAGCGGGAAATGACTGGGGCGCTGAACTTGTGTTTGGCTGTGGAGTTTTGAGCGCCTTGAGTGAGGAGCTCCATGTTAGTTTAGTGTGGGTGCTCCACCTGCTTGATTCCATCCCACTGGGCTCAATGGACTTTCGCCCGGAAGTGACCAAACAGGGTTTCCTAGATAGCTGCTAGCACAGCTGATGGTATGTGAAGTTCATGAGGCAGGTGGAGTTGTTTTGGCACTGGAAGAGCTGTGCTGCTGCTTCGGGCAGTTGCCATTCACCACCGCCGTGAGTTCCCTAGGTGTCATATCCACTTTCAGACATATGTGGTGCCAGAGCACTTGGTTTCCATGGCATCGGGAAATGGCTTGGGCGAAGTACTTGTGTTTGGCTGTGGAGTTTTGAGTGCCTTGAGTGAGGAGCCCATGTTAGTTTAGTGTGGGTGCTCCACCTGCTTGATTCCATCCCACTGGGCTCAATGGGCATTGGACCGGAAGTGACCAAACAGGGTTTCCTAGATAGCTGCTAGCACAGCTGATGGTATGTGAAGTTCATGAGGCAGGTGGAGTTGTTTTGGCACTGGAGGAGCTGTGCTGCTGCTTCGGGCAGTTGCCATTCACCACCGCCCTGAGTTCCCTAGGTGTCATATCCACTTTCAGACATATGTGGTGCCAGAGCACTTGGTTTCCATGGCAGCTGGAAATCGCTTGGGCGCTGAACTTGTGTTTGGCTGTGGAGTTTTGAGCACCTTGAGTGAGGAGCTCCATGTTAGTTTAGTGTGGGTGCTCAACCTGCTTGATTCCATCCCACTGGGCTCAATGGGCATTGGACAGGAAGTGACCAAACAGGGTTTCCTAGATAGCTGCTAGCACAGCTGATGGTATGTGAAGTGAATGAGGCAGGTGGAGTTGTTTTGGCACTGGAAGAGCTGTGCTGCTGCTTCGGGCAGTTGCCATTCACCACCGCCGTGAGTTCCCTAGGTGTCATATCCACTTTCAGACATATGTGGTGCCAGAGCACTTGGTTTCCATGGCAGCGGGAAATGGCTTGGGTGCTTAACTTGTGTTTGGCTGTGGAGTTTTGAGCGCCTTGAGTGAGGAGCTCCATGTTAGTTTAGTGTGGGTGCTCAACCTGCTTGATTCCATCCCACTGGGCTCAATGGGCATTGGACCGGAAGTGACCAAACAGGGTTTCCTAGATAGCTGCTAGCACAGCTGATGGTATGTGAAGTAAATGAGGCAGGTGGAGTTGTTTTGGCACTGGAAGAGCTGTGCTGCTGCTTCGGGCAGTTGCCATTCACCACCGCCCTGAGTTCCCTAGGTGTCATATCCACTTTCAGACATATGTGGTGCCAGAGCACTTGGTTTCCATGGCAGGGGGAAATCGCTTGGGCGCTGAACTTGTGCTTGACTGTGGAGTTTTGAGCGCCTTGAGTGAGGAGCTCCATGTTAATTTAGTGTGGGTGCTCAACCTGCTTGATTCCATCCCACTGGGCTCAATGGACTTTCGCCCGGAAGTGACCAAACAGGGTTTCCTAGATAGCTGCTAGCACAGCTGATGGTATGTGAAGTGAATGAGGCAGGTGGAGTTGTTTTGGCACTGGAAGAGCTGTGCTGCTGCTTCGGGCAGTTGCCATTCACCACCGCCCTGAGTTCCCTAGGTGTCTTATCCACTTTCAGACATATGTGGTGCCAGAGCACTTGGTTTCCATGGCAGCGGGAAATGGCTGGGGCGCTGAACTTGTGTTTGGCTCTGGAGTTTTGAGTGCCTTGAGTGACGAACTCCATGTGAGATTAGTGTGGGTGCTCAACCTGCTTGATTCCATCCCACTGGGCTCAATGGGCATTGGACCGGAAGTGACCAAACAGGGTTTCCTTGATAGCTGCTAGCACAGCTGATGGTATGTGAAGTGAATGAGGCAGGTGGAGTTGTTTTGGCACTGGAAGAGCTGTGCTGCTGCTTCGGGCAGTTGCCATTCACCACTGCCCTGAGTTCCCTAGTTGTCTAATCCACTTTCAGACATATGTGGTGCCAGAGCACTTGGTTTCCATGGCAGCGGGAAATGGCTTTTGCACTGAACTTGTGCTTGGCTGTGGAGTTTTGAGTGCCTTGAGTGAGGAGCTCCATGTTAGTTTAGTGTGGGTGCTCAACCTGCTTGATTCCATCCCACTGGGCTCAATGGGCATTGGACAGGAAGTGACCAAACAGGGTTTCCTAGATAGCTGCTAGCACAGCTGATGGTATGTGAAGTTCATGAGGCAGGTGGAGTTGTTTTGGCACTGGAAGAGCTGTGCTGCTGCTTCGGGCAGTTGCCATTCACCACCGCCGTGAGTTCCCTAGGTGTCATATCCACTTTCAGACATATGTGGTGCCAGAGCACTTGGTTTCCATGGCAGCGGGAAATGGCTTGGATGCTTAACTTGTGTTTGGCTGTGGAGTTTTGAGCGCCTTGAGTGAGGAGCTCCATGTTAGTTTAGTGTGGGTGCTCAACCTGCTTGATTCCATCCCACTGGGCTCAATGGGCATTGGACCGGAAGTGACCAAACAGGGTTTCCTTGATAGCTGCTAGCACAGCTGATGGTATGTGAAGTGAATGAGGCAGGTGGAGTTGTTTTGGCACTGGAAGAGCTGTGCTGCTGCTTCGGGCAGTTGCCATTCACCACCGCCCTGAGTTCCCTAGGTGTCATATCCACTTTCAGACATATGTGGTGCCAGAGCAATTGGTTTCCATGGCAGCGGGAAATGGCTTGGGCACTGAACTTGTGTTTGGCTGTGGAGTTTTGAGCGCCTTGAATGAGGAGCTCCATGTTAGTTTAGTGTGGGTGCTCAACCTGCTTGATTCCATCCCACTGGACTTAATGGGCATTGGACCGGAAGTGACCAAACAGGGTTTCCTAGATAGCTGCTAGCACAGCTGATGGTATGTGAAGTGAATGAGGCAGGTGGATTTGTTTTGGCACTGGAGGAGCTGTGCTGCTGCTTCGGGCAGTTGCCATTCACCACCGCCCTGAGTTCCCTAGGTGCCATATCCACTTTCAGACATATGTGGTGCCAGAGCACTTGGTTTCCATGGCAGCGGGAAATGGCTTGGGCGAAGAACTTGTGTTTGGCTGTGGAGTTTTGAGTGCCTTGAGTGAGGAGCCCATGTTAGTTTAGTGTGGGTGCTCCACCTGCTTGATTCCATCCGACTGGGCTCAATGGGCATTGGACCGGAAGTGACCAAACAGGGTTTCCTAGATAGCTGCTAGCACAGCTGATGGTATGTGAAGTTCATGAGGCAGGTGGAGTTGTTTTGGCACTGGAAGAGCTGTGCTGCTGCTTCGGGCAGTTGCCATTCACCACCGCCGTGAGTTCCCTAGGTGTCATATCCACTTTCAGACATATGTGGTGCCAGAGCACTTGGTTTCCATGGCAGCGGGAAATCGCTTGGGCGCTGAAGTTGTGCTTGGCTGTGGAGTTTTGAGCGCCTTGAGTGAGGAGCTCCATGTTAGTTTAGTGTGGGTGCTCAACCTGCTTGATTCCATCCCACTGGGCTCAATGGGCATTGGACCGGAAGTGACCAAACAGGGTTTCCTTGATAGCTGCTAGCACAGCTGATGGTATGTGAAGTGAATGAGGCAGGTGGAGTTGTTTTGGCACTGGAAGAGCTGTGCTGCTGCTTCGGGCAGTTGCCATTCACCACCGCCGTGAGTTCCCTAGGTGTCATATCCACTTTCAGACATATGTGGTGCCAGAGCACTTGGTTTCCATGGCAGCGGGAAATGGCTTGGGTGCTGAACTTGTGTTTGGCTGTGGAGTTTTGAGCGCCTTGAGTGAGGAGCTCCATGTTAGTTTAGTGTGGGTGCTCCACCTGCTTGATTCCATCCCACTGGGCTCAATGGGCATTGGACCGGAAGTGACCAAACAGGGTTTCCTAGATAGCTGCTAGCACAGCTGATGGTATGTGAAGTGAATGAGGCAGGTGGAGTTGTTTTGGCACTGGAGGAGCTGTGCTGCTGCTTCGGGCAGTTGCCATTCACCACCGCACTGAGTTCCCTAGGTGTCATATCCACTTTCAGACATATGTGGTGCCAGAGCAATTGGTTTCCATGGCAGCGGGAAATGGCTTGGGCGAAGAACTTGTGTTTGGCTGTGGAGTTTTGAGTGCCTTGAGTGAGGAGCCCATGTTAGTTTAGTGTGGGTGCTCAACCTGCTTGATTCCATCCCACTGGGCTCAATGGGCATTGGACCAGAAGTGACCAAACAGGGTTTCCTAGATAGCTGCTAGCACAGCTGATGGTATGTGAAGTGAATGAGGCAGGTGGAGTTGTTTTGGCACTGGAAGAGCTGTGCTGCTGCTTCGGGCAGTTGCCATTCACCACCGCCCTGAGTTCCCTAGGTGTCATATCCACTTTCAGACATATGTGGTGCCAGAGCACTTGGTTTCCATGGCAGCTGGAAATGGCTTCGGCGCTGAAGTTGTGCTTGGCTGTGGAGTTTTGAGCGCCTTGAGTGAGGAGCTCCATGTTAGTTTAGTGTGGGTGCTCAACCTGCTTGATTCCATCCCACTGGGCTCAATGGGCATTGGACCGGAAGTGACCAAACAGGGTTTCCTTGATTGCTGCTAGCACAGCTGATGGTATGTGAAGTGAATGAGGCAGGTGGAGTTGTTTTGGCACTGGAAGAGCTGTGCTGCTGCTTCGGGCAGTTGCCATTCACCACCGCCCTGAGTTCCCTAGGTGTCATATCCACTTTCAGACATATGTGGTGCCAGAGCACTTGGTTTCCATGGCAGCGAGAAATGGCTTGGGCGCTGAACTTGTGCTTGGCTCTGGAGTTTTGAGTGCCTTGAGTGACGAACTCCATGTGAGATTAGTGTGGGTGCTCAACCTGCTTGATTCCATCCCACTGGGCTCAATGGGCATTGGACCGGAAGTGACCAAACAGCGTTTCCTTGATAGCTGCTAGCACAGCTGATGGTATGTGAAGTGAATGAGGCAGGTGGAGTTGTTTTGGCACTGGAAGAGCTGTGCTGCTGCTTCGGGCAGTTGCCATTCACCACCGCCCTGAGTTCCCTAGGTGTCATATCCACTTTCAGACATATGTGGTGCCAGAGCACTTGGTTTCCATGGCAGCTGGAAATCGCTTGGGCGCTGAACTTGTGTTTGGCTGTGGAGTTTTGAGCGCCTTGAGTGAGGAGCTCCATGTTAGTTTAGTGTGGGTGCTCCACCTGCTTGATTCCATCCCACTGGGCTCAAAGGGCATTGGACCGGAAGTGACCAAACAGGGTTTCCTAGATAGCTGCTAGCACAGCTGATGGTATGTGAAGTGAATGAGGCAGGTGGAGTTGTTTTGGCACTGGAAGAGCTGTGCTGCTGCTTAGGGCAGTTGCCATTCACCACCGCCGTGAGTTCCCTAGGTGTCATATCCACTTTCAGACATATGTGGTGCCAGAGCACTTGGTTTCCATGGCAGCGGGAAATGGCTTGGGCGAAGAACTTGTGTTTGGCTGTGGAGTTTTGAGTGCCTTGAGTGAGGAGCCCATGTTAGTTTAGTGTGGGTGCTCAACCTGCTTGATTCCATCCCACTGGGCTCAATGGGCATTGGACCGGAAGTGACCAAACAGGGTTTCCTAGATAGCTGCTAGCACAGCTGATGGTATGTGAAGTGAATGAGGCAGGTGGAGTTGTTTTGGCACTGGAAGAGCTGTGCTGCTGCTTCGGGCAGTTGCCATTCACCACCGCCGTGAGTTCCCTAGGTGTCATATCCACTTTCAGACATATGTGGTGCCAGAGCACTTGGTTTCCATGGCAGCTGGAAATCGCTTGGGCGCTGAAGTTGTGCTTGGCTGTGGAGTTTTGAGCGCCTTGAGTGAGGAGCTCCATGTTAGTTTAGTGTGGGTGCTCAACCTGCTTGATTCCATCCCACTGGGCTCAATGGGCATTGGACCGGAAGTGACCAAACAGGGTTTCCTTGATAGCTGCTAGCACAGCTGATGGTATGTGAAGTGAATGAGGCAGGTGGAGTTGTTTTGGCACTGGAAGAGCTGTGCTGCTGCTTCGGGCAGTTGCCATTCACCACCGCGGTGAGTTCCCTAGGTGTCATATCCACTTTCAGACATATGTGGTGCCAGAGCACTTGGTTTCCATGGCAGCGAGAAATGGCTTTTGCGCTGAACTTGTGCTTGGCTCTGGAGTTTTGAGTGCCTTGAGTGAGGAGCTCCATGTTAGTTTAGTGTGGGTGCTCAACCTGCTTGATTCCATCCCACTGGGCTCAATGGGCATTGGACCGGAAGTGACCAAACAGGGTTTCCTTGATAGCTGCTAGCACAGCTGATGGTATGTGAAGTTAATGAGGCAGGTGGAGTTGTTTTGGCACTGGAAGAGCTGTGCTGCTGCTTCGGGCAGTTGCCATTCACCACCGCCGTGAGTTCCCTATGTGTCATATCCACTTTCAGACATATGTGGTGCCAGAGCACTTGGTTTCCATGGCAGCGGGAAATGGCTTTTGCGCTGAACTTGTGTTTGGCTGTGGAGTTTTGAGCACCTTGAGTGACGAGCCCATGTGAGTTTAGTGTGGGTGCTCAACCTGCTTGATTCCATCCCACTGGGCTCAATGGGCATTGGACCGGAAGTGACCAAACAGGTTTTCCTAGATAGCTGCTAGCACAGCTGATGGTATGTGAAGTTCATGAGGCAGGTGGAGTTGTTTTGGCACTGGAAGAGCTGTGCTGCTGCTTCGGGCAGTTGCCATTCACCACCGCCGTGAGTTCCCTAGGTGTCATATCCACTTTCAGACATATGTGGTGCCAGAGCACTTGGTTTCCATGGCAGCGGGAAATGGCTTTTGCGCTGAACTTGTGTTTGGCTGTGGAGTTTTGAGCGCCTTGAGTGAGGAGCTCCATGTTAGTTTAGTGTGGGTGCTCAACCTGCTTGATTCCATCCCACTGGACTTAATGGGCATTGGACCGGAAGTGACCAAACAGGGTTTCCTAGATAGCTGCTAGCACAGCTGATGGTATGTGAAGTGAATGAGGCAGGTGGATTTGTTTTGGCACTGGAGGAGCTGTGCTGCTGCTTCGGGCAGTTGCCATTCACCACCGCCCTGAGTTCCCTAGGTGCCATATCCACTTTCAGACATATGTGGTGCCAGAGCACTTGGTTTCCATGGCAGCGGGAAATGGCTGGGGCGCTGAACTTGTGTTTGGCTGTGGAGTTTTGAGCGCCTTGAGTGAGGAGCTCCATGTTAGTTTAGTGTGGGTGCTCCACCTGCTTGATTCCATCCCACTGGGCTCAATGGGCATTGGACCGGAAGTGACCAAACAGGGTTTCCTAGATAGCTGCTAGCACAGCTGATGGTATGTGAAGTTCATGAGGCAGGTGGAGTTGTTTTGGCACTGGAAGAGCTGTGCTGCTGCTTCGGGCAGTTGCCATTCACCACCGCCCTGAGTTCCCTAGGTGTCATATCCACTTTCAGACATATGTGGTGCCAGAGCACTTGGTTTCCATGGCAGCGGGAAATGGCTTGGGCGAAGAACTTGTGTTTGGCTGTGGAGTTTTGAGTGCCTTGAGTGAGGAGCCCATGTTAGTTTAGTGTGGGTGCTCCACCTGCTTGATTCCATCCGACTGGGCTCAATGGGCATTGGACCGGAAGTGACCAAACCTGGTTTCCTAGATAGCTGCTAGCACAGCTGATGGTATGTGAAGTGAATGAGGCAGGTGGAGTTGTTTTGGCACTGGAGGAGCTGTGCTGCTGCTTCGGGCAGTTGCCATTCACCACCGCCCTGAGTTCCCTAGGTGTCATATCCACTTTCAGACATATGTACTGCCAGAGCATTTGGTTTCCATGGCAGCTGGAAATCGCTTGGGCGCTGAACTTGTGTTTTGCTGTGGAGTTTTGAGCGCCTTGAGTGAGGAGCTCCATGTTAGTTTAGTGTGGGTGCTCAACCTGCTTGATTCCATCCCACTGGGCTCAATGGGCATTGGACAGGAAGTTACCAAACAGGGTTTCCTAGATAGCTGCTAGCACAGCTGATGGTATGTGAAGTGAATGAGGCAGGTAGAGTTGTTTTGGCACTGGAAGAGCTGTGCTGCTGCTTCGGGCAGTTGCCATTCACCACCGCCGTGAGTTCCCTAGGTGTCATATCCACTTTCAGACATATGTGGTGCCAGATCACTTGGTTTCCATGGCAGCGGGAAATGGCTTGGGTGCTTAACTTGTGTTTGGCTGTGGAGTTTTGAGCGCCTTGAGTGAGGAGCTCCATGTTAGTTTAGTGTGGGTACTCAACCTGCTTGATTCCATCCCACTGGGCTCAATGGGCATTGGACCGGAAGTGACCAAACAGGGTTTCCTTGATAGCTGCTAGCACAGCTGATGGTATGTAAAGTGAATGAGGCAGGTGGAATTGTTTTGGCACTGGAAGAGCTGTGCTGCTGCTTCGGGCAGTTGCCATTCACCACCGCCCTGAGTTCCCTAGGTGTCATATCCACTTTCAGACATATGTGGTGCCAGAGCACTTGGTTTCCATGGCAGGGGGAAATCGCTTGGGCGCTGAACTTGTGCTTGACTGTGGAGTTTTGAGCGCCTTGAGTGAGGAGCTCCATGTTAATTTAGTGTGGGTGCTCAACCTGCTTGATTCCATCCCACTGGGCTCAATGGACTTTGGACCGGAAGTGACCAAACAGGGTTTCCTAGATAGCTGCTAGCACAGCTGATGGTATGTGAAGTGAATGAGGCAGGTGGAGTTGTTTTGGCCCTGGAAGAGCTGTGCTGCTGCTTCGGGCAGTTGCCATTCACCACCGCCGTGAGTTCCCTAGGTGTCATATCCACTTTCAGACATATGTGGTGCCAGAGCACTTGGTTTCCATGGCAGCGGGAAATGGCTTGGGCGAAGAACTTGTGTTTGGCTGTGGAGTTTTGAGTGCCTTGAGTGAGGAGCCCATGTTAGTTTAGTGTGGGTGCTCAACCTGCTTGATTCCATCCCACTGGGCTCAATGGGCATTGGACCGGAAGTGACCAAACAGGGTTTCCTTGATAGCTGCTAGCACAGCTGATGGTATGTGAAGTTCATGAGGCAGGTGGAGTTGTTTTGGCACTGGAGGAGCTGTGCTGCTGCTTCGGGCAGTTGCCATTCACCACCGCCCTGAGTTCCCTAGGTGTCATATCCACTTTCAGACATATGTGGTGCCAGAGCATTTGGTTTCCATGGCAGCTGGAAATCGCTTGGGCGCTGAACTTGTGTTTGGCTGTGGAGTTTTGAGCGCCTTGAGTGAGGAGCTCCATGTTAGTTTAGTGTGGGTGCTCAACCTGCTTGATTCCATCCCACTGGGCTCAATGGGCATTGGACAGGAAGTGACCAAACAGGGTTTCCTAGATAGCTGCTAGCACAGCTGATGGTATGTGAAGTGAATGAGGCAGGTGGAGTTGTTTTGGCACTGGAAGAGCTGTGCTGCTGCTTCGGGCAGTTGCCATTCACCACCGCCGTGAGTTCCCTAGGTGTCATATCCACTTTCAGACATATGTGGTGCCAGAGCACTTGGTTTCCATGGCAGCGGGAAATGGCTGGGGCGCTGAACTTGTGTTTGTCTCTGGAGTTTTGAGTGCCTTGAGTGACGAACTCCATGTGAGATTAGTGTGGGTGCTCAACCTGCTTGATTCCATCCCACTGGGCTCAATGGGCATTGGACTGGAAGTGACCAAACAGGGTTTCCTTGATAGCTGCTAGCACAGCTGATGGTATGTGAAGTGAATGAGGCAGGTGGAGTTGTTTTGGCACTGGAAGAGCTGTGCTGCTGCTTCGGGCAGTTGCCATTCACCACCGCCCTGAGTTCCCTAGTTGTCTAATCCACTTTCAGACATATGTGGTGCCAGAGCACTTGGTTTCCATGGCAGCGGGAAATGGCTTTTGCACTGAACTTGTGCTTGGCTGTGGAGTTTTGAGTGCCTTGAGTGAGGAGCTCCATGTTAGTTTAGTGTGGGTGCTCAACCTGCTTGATTCCATCCCACTGGGCTCAATGGGCATTGGACCGGAAGTGACCAAACAGGGTTTCCTAGATAGCTGCTAGCACAGCTGATGGTATGTGAAGTGAATGAGGCAGGTGGAGTTGTTTTGGCACTGGAAGCGCTGTGCTGCTGCTTCGGGCAGTTGCCATTCACCACCGCCCTGAGTTCCCTAGGTGTCATATCCACTTTCAGACATATGTGGTGCCAGAGCAATTGGTTTCCATGGCAGCGGGAAATGGCTTGGGCGCTGAACTTGTGTTTGGCTGTGGAGTTTTGAGCGCCTTGAGTGAGGAGCTCCATGTTAGTTTAGTGTGGGTGCTCAACCTGCTTGATTCCATCCCACTGGACTTAATGGGCATTGGACCGGAAGTGACCAAACAGGGTTTCCTAGATAGCTGCTAGCACAGCTGATGGTATGTGAAGTTCATGAGGCAGGTGGAGTTGTTTTGGCACTGGAGGAGCTGTGCTGCTGCTTCGGGCAGTTGCCATTCACCACCGCCCTGAGTTCCCTAGGTGCCATATCCACTTTCAGACATATGTGGTGCCAGAGCACTTGGTTTCCATGGCAGCGGGAAATGGCTTGGGCGCTGAACTTGTGCTTGGCTCTGGAGTTTTGAGTGCCTTGAGTGAGGAGCCCATGTTAGTTTAGTGTGGGTGCTCAACCTGCTTGATTCCATCCGACTGGGCTCAATGGGCATTGGACCGGAAGTGACCAAACAGGGTTTCCTTGATAGCTGCTAGCACAGCTGATGGTATGTGAAGTTCATGAGGCAGGTGGAGTTGTTTTGGCACTGGAAGAGCTGTGCTGCTGCTTCGGGCAGTTGCCATTCACCACCGCCCTGAGTTCCCTAGGTGTCATATCCACTTTCAGACATATGTGGTGCCAGAGCACTTGGTTTCCATGGCAGCGGGAAATGGCTTGGGTGCTGAACTTGTGTTTGGCTGTGGAGTTTTGAGCGCCTTGAGTGAGGAGCTCCATGTTAGTTTAGTGTGGGTGCTCCACCTGGTTGATTCCATCCCACTGGGCTCAATGGGCATTGGACCGGAAGTGACCAAACAGGGTTTCCTAGATAGCTGCTAGCACAGCTGATGGTATGTGAAGTGAATGAGGCAGGTGGAGTTGTTTTGGCACTGGAAGAGCTGTGCTGCTGCTTCGGGCAGTTGCCATTCACCACCGCACTGAGTTCCCTAGGTGTCATATCCACTTTCAGACATATGTGGTGCCAGAGCAATTGGTTTCCATGGCAGCGGGAAATGGCTTGGGCGAAGAACTTGTGTTTGGCTGTGGAGTTTTGAGTGCCTTGAGTGAGGAGCCCATGTTAGTTTAGTGTGGGTGCTCAACCTGCTTGATTCCATCCCACTGGGCTCAATGGGCATTGGACCGGAAGTGACCAAACAGGGTTTCCTTGATTGCTGCTAGCACAGCTGATGGTATGTGAAGTGAATGAGGCAGGTGGAGTTGTTTTGGCACTGGAAGAGCTGTGCTGCTGCTTCGGGCAGTTGCGATTCACCACCGCCCTGAGTTCCCTAGGTGTCATATCCACTTTCAGACATATGTGGTGCCAGAGCACTTGGTGTCCATGGCAGCGAGAAATGGCTTGGGCGCTGAACTTGTGCTTGGCTCTGGAGTTTTGAGTGCCTTGAGTGACGAACTCCATGTGAGATTAGTGTGGGTGCTCAACCTGCTTGATTCCAACCCACTGGGCTCAATGGGCATTGGACCGGAAGTGACCAAACAGCGTTTCCTTGATAGCTGCTAGCACAGCTGATGGTATGTGAAGTGAATGAGGCAGGTGGAGTTGTTTTGGCACTGGAAGAGCTGTGCTGCTGCTTCGGGCAGTTGCCATTCACCACCGCCGTGAGTTCCCTAGGTGTCATATCCACTTTCAGACATATGTGGTGCCAGAGCACTTGGTTTCCATGGCAGCTGGAAATCGCTTGGGCGCTGAACTTGTGTTTGGCTGTGGAGTTTTGAGCGCCTTGAGTGACGAGCCCATGTTAGTTTAGTGTGGGTGCTCCACCTGCTTGATTCCATCCCACTGGGCTCAATGGGCATTGGACCGGAAGTGACCAAACAGGGTTTCCTAGATAGCTGCTAGCACAGCTGATGGTATGTGAAGTTCATGAGGCAGGTGGAGTTGTTTTGGCACTGGAAGAGCTGTGCTGCTGCTTAGGGCAGTTGCCATTCACCACCGCCGTGAGTTCCCTAGGTGTCATATCCACTTTCAGACATATGTGGTGCCAGAGCACTTGGTTTCCATGGCAGCGGGAAATGGCTTGGGCGAAGAACTTGTGTTTGGCTGTGGAGTTTTGAGCGCCTTGAGTGAGGAGCCCATGTTAGTTTAGTGTGGGTGCTCAACCTGCTTGATTCCATCCCACTGGGCTCAATTGGCATTGGACAGGAAGTGACCAAACAGGGTTTCCTTGATAGCTGCTAGCACAGCTGATGGTATGTGAAGTGAATGAGGCAGGTGGAGTTGTTTTGGCACTGGAAGAGCTGTGCTGCTGCTTTGGGCAGTTGCCATTCACCACCGCACTGAGTTCCCTAGGTGTCATATCCACTTTCAGACATATGTGGTGCCAGAGCACTTGGTTTCCATGGCAGCTGGAAATAGCTTGGGCGCTGAAGTTGTGCTTGGCTGTGGAGTTTTGAGCGCCTTGAGTGAGGAGCTCCATGTTAGTTTAGTGTGGGTGCTCAACCTGCTTGATTCCATCCCACTGGGCTCAATGGGCATTGGACCGGAAGTGACCAAACAGGGTTTCCTTGATAGCTGCTAGCACAGCTGATGGTATGTGAAGTGAATGAGGCAGGTGGAGTTGTTTTGGCACTGGAAGAGCTGTGCTGCTGCTTCGGGCAGTTGCCATTCACCACCGCCCTGAGTTCCCTAGGTGTCATATCCACTTTCAGACATATGTGGTGCCAGAGCACTTGGTTTCCATGGCAGCGAGAAATGGCTTGGGCGCTGAACTTGTGCTTGGCTCTGGAGTTTTGAGTGCCTTGAGTGAGGAACTCCATGTGAGATTAGTGTGGGTGCTCAACCTGCTTGATTCCATCCCACTGGGCTCAATGGGCATTGGACCGGAAGTGACCAAACAGGGTTTCCTTGATAGCTGCTAGCACAGCTGATGGTATGTGAAGTGAATGAGGCAGGTGGAGTTGTTTTGGCACTGGAAGAGCTGTGCTGCTGCTTCGGGCAGTTGCCATTCACCACCGCCGTGAGTTCCCTAGGTGTCATATCCACTTTCAGACATATGTGGTGCCAGAGCACTTGGTTTCCATGGCAGCGGGAAATGGCTTTTGCGCTGAACTTGTGTTTGGCTGTGGAGTTTTGAGCGCCTTGAGTGACGAGCCCATGTTAGTTTAGTGTGGGTGCTCAACCTGCTTGATTCCATCCCACTGGGCTCAATGGGCATTGGACCGGAAGTGACCAAACAGGGTTTCCTAGATAGCTGCTAGCACAGCTGATGGTATGTGAAGTTCATGAGGCAGGTGGAGTTGTTTAGGCACTGGAAGAGCTGTGCTGCTGCTTAGGGCAGTTGCCATTCACCACCGCCCTGAGTTCCCTAGGTGTCATATCCACTTTCAGACATATGTGGTGACAGAGCACTTGGTTTCCATGGCAGCGGGAAATGGCTTTTGCGCTGAACTTGTGTTTGGCTGTGGAGTTTTGAGCGCCTTGAGTGAGGAGCTCCATGTTAGTTTAGTGTGGGTGCTCAACCTGCTTGATTCCATCCCACTGGGCTCAATGGGCATTGGACCGGAAGTGACCAAACAGGGTTTCCTTGATAGCTGCTAGCACAGCTGATGGTATGTGAAGTAAATGAGGCAGGTGGAGTTGTTTTGGCACTGGAAGAGCTGTGCTGCTGCTTCGGGCAGTTGCCATTCACCACCGCCCTGAGTTCCCTAGGTGTCATATCCACTTTCAGACATATGTGGTGCCAGAGCACTTGGTTTCCATGGCAGCGGGAAATCGCTTGGGCGCTGAACTTGTGCTTGACTGTGGAG
This sequence comes from Ochotona princeps, assembly GCF_030435755.1. Lineage (NCBI taxonomy): Eukaryota > Metazoa > Chordata > Mammalia > Lagomorpha > Ochotonidae > Ochotona > Ochotona princeps. The sequence goes on along the minus strand of NC_080835.1, from coordinate 102,234,739 downwards.
TTTTGAGCGCCTTGAGTGAGGAGCTCCATGTTAATTTAGTGTGGGTGCTCAACCTGCTTGATTCCATCCCACTGGGCTCAATGGACTTTGGACCGGAAATGACCAAACAGGGTTTCCTAGATAGCTGCTAGCACAGCTGATGGTATGTGAAGTGAATGAGGCAGGTGGAGTTGTTTTGGCACTGGAAGAGCTGTGCTGCTGCTTCGGGCAGTTGCCATTCACCACCGCCCTGGGTTCCCTAGGTGTCATATCCACTTTCAGACATATGTGGTGCCAGAGCACTTGGTTTCCATGGCAGCGGGAAATGGCTTGGGCACTGAACTTGTGCTTGGCTCTGGAGTTTTGAGTGCCTTGAGTGAGGAGCCCATGTTAGTTTAGTGTGGGTGCTCAACCTGCTTGATTCCATCCGAATGGGCTCAATGGGCATTGGACCGGAAGTGACCAAACAGGGTTTCCTTGATAGCTGCTAGCACAGCTGATGGTATGTGAAGTGAATGAGGCAGGTGGAGTTGTTTTGGCACTGGAAGAGCTGTGCTGCTGCTTCGGGCAGTTGCCATTCACCACCGCCGTGAGTTCCCTAGGTGTCATATCCACTTTCAGACATATGTGGTGCCAGAGCACTTGGTTTCCATGGCAGCGGGAAATGGCTTGGGTGCTTAACTTGTGTTTGGCTGTGGAGTTTTGAGAGCCTTGAGTGAGGAGCGCCATGTTAGTTTAGTGTGGGTGCTCAACCTGCTTGATTCCATCCCACTGGGCTCAATGGGCATTGGACCGGAAATGACCAAACAGGGTTTCCTAGATAGCTGCTAGCACAGCTGATGGTATGTGAAGTGAATGAGGCAGGTGGAGTTGTTTTGGCACTGGAAGAGCTGTGCTGCTGCTTCGGGCAGTTGCCATTCACCACCGCCCTGAGTTCCCTAGGTGTCTTATCCACTTTCAGACATATGTGGTGCCAGAGCACTTGGTTTCCATGGCAGCGGGAAATGGCTGGGGCGCTGAACTTGTGTTTGGCTCTGGAGTTTTGAGTGCCTTGAGTGACGAACTCCATGTGAGATTAGTGTGGGTGCTCAACCTGCTTGATTCCATCCCACTGGGCTCAATGGGCATTGGACCGGAAGTGACCAAACAGGGTTTCCTTGATAGCTGCTAGCACAGCTGATGGTATGTGAAGTGAATGAGGCAGGTGGAGTTGTTTTGGCACTGGAAGAGCTGTGCTGCTGCTTCGGGCAGTTGCCATTCACCACCGCCGTGAGTTCCCTAGTTGTCTAATCCACTTTCAGACATATGTGGTGCCAGAGCACTTGGTTTCCATGGCAGCGGGAAATGGCTTTTGCACTGAACTTGTGCTTGGCTGTGGAGTTTTGAGTGCCTTGAGTGAGGAGCTCCATGTTAGTTTAGTGTGGGTGCTCAACCTGCTTGATTCCATCCCACTGGGCTCAATGGGCATTGGACAGGAAGTGACCAAACAGGGTTTCCTAGATAGCTGCTAGCACAGCTGATGGTATGTGAAGTTCATGAGGCAGGTGGAGTTGTTTTGGCACTGGAAGAGCTGTGCTGCTGCTTCGGGCAGTTGCCATTCACCACCGCCGTGAGTTCCCTAGGTGTCATATCCACTTTCAGACATATGTGGTGCCAGAGCACTTGGTTTCCATGGCAGCGGGAAATGGCTTGGGTGCTGAACTTGTGTTTGGCTGTGGAGTTTTGAGCGCCTTGAGTGAGGAGCTCCATGTTAGTTTAGTGTGGGTGCTCAACCTGCTTGATTCCATCCCACTGGGCTCAATGGGCATTGGACCGGAAGTGACCAAACAGGGTTTCCTTGATAGCTGCTAGCACAGCTGATGGTATGTGAAGTTCATGAGGCAGGTGGAGTTGTTTTGGCACTGGAAGAGCTGTGCTGCTGCTTCGGGCAGTTGCCATTCACCACCGCCCTGAGTTCCCTAGGTGTCATATCCACTTTCAGACATATGTGGTGCCAGAGCAATTGGTTTCCATGGCAGCGGGAAATGGCTTGGGCACTGAACTTGTGTTTGGCTGTGGAGTTTTGAGCGCCTTGAATGAGGAGCTCCATGTTAGTTTAGTGTGGGTGCTCAACCTGCTTGATTCCATCCCACTGGACTTAATGGGCATTGGACCGGAAGTGACCAAACAGGGTTTCCTAGATAGCTGCTAGCACAGCTGATGGTATGTGAAGTGAATGAGGCAGGTGGATTTGTTTTGGCACTGGAGGAGCTGTGCTGCTGCTTCGGGCAGTTTCCATTCACCACCGCCCTGAGTTCCCTAGGTGCCATATTCACTTTCAGACATATGTGGTGCCAGAGCACTTGGTTTCCATGGCAGCGGGAAATGGCTTGGGCGAAGAACTTGTGTTTGGCTGTGGAGTTTTGAGTGCCTTGAGTGAGGAGCCCATGTTAGTTTAGTGTGGGTGCTCAACCTGCTTGATTCCATCCCACTGGGCTCAATGGGCATTGGACCGGAAGTGACCAAACAGGGTTTCCTAGATAGCTGCTAGCACAGCTGATGGTATGTGAAGTGAATGAGGCAGGTGGAGTTGTTTTGGCACTGGAAGAGCTGTGCTGCTGCTTCGGGCAGTTGCCATTCACCACCGCCGTGAGTTCCCTAGGTGTCATATCCACTTTCAGACATATGTGGTGCCAGAGCACTTGGTTTCCATGGCAGCGGGAAATGGCTTGGGCGAAGAACTTGTGTTTGGCTGTGGAGTTTTGAGTGCCTTGAGTGAGGAGCCCATGTTAGTTTAGTGTGGGTGCTCAACCTGCTTGATTCCATCCCACTGGGCTCAATGGGCATTGGACCGGAAGTGACCAAACAGGGTTTCCTAGATAGCTGCTAGCACAGCTGATGGTATGTGAAGTGAATGAGGCAGGTGGAGTTGTTTTGGCACTGGAAGAGCTGTGCTGCTGCTTCGGGCAGTTGCCATTCACCACCGCCCTGAGTTCCCTAGGTGTCATATCCACTTTCAGACATATGTGGTGCCAGAGCACTTGGTTTCCATGGCAGCTGGAAATCGCTTGGGCGCTGAACTTGTGTTTGGCTGTGGAGTTTTGAGCGCCTTGAGTGAGGAGCTCCATGTTAGTTTAGTGTGGGTGCTCAACCTGCTTGATTCCATCCCACTGGGCTCAATGGGCATTGGACCGGAAGTGAGCAAACAGGGTTTCCTTGATAGCTGCTAGCACAGCTGATGGTATGTGAAGTGAATGAGGCAGGTGGAGTTGTTTTGGCACTGGAAGAGCTGTGCTGCTGCTTCGGGCAGTTGCCATTCACCACCGCCCTGAGTTCCCTAGGTGTCATATCCACTTTCAGACATATGTGGTGCCAGAGCACTTGGTTTCCATGGCAGCGAGAAATGGCTTGGGCGCTGAACTTGTGCTTGGCTCTGGAGTTTTGAGTGCCTTGAGTGACGAACTCCATGTGAGATTAGTGTGGGTGCTCAACCTGCTTGATTCCATCCCACTGGGCTCAATGGGCATTGGACCGGAAGTGACCAAACAGGGTTTCCTAGATAGCTGCTAGCACAGCTGATGGTATGTGAAGTTCATGAGGCAGGTGGAGTTGTTTTGGCCCTGGAAGAGCTGTGCTGCTGCTTCGGGCAGTTGCCATTCACCACCGCCGTGAGTTCCCTAGGTGTCATATCCACTTTCAGACATATGTGGTGCCAGAGCACTTGGTTTCCATGGCAGCGGGAAATGGCTTTTGCGCTGAACTTGTGTTTGGCTGTGGAGTTTTGAGCACCTTGATTGACGAGCCCATGTTAGTTTAGTGTGGGTGCTCAACCTGCTTGATTCCATCCCACTGGACTTAATGGGCATTGGACCGGAAGTGACCAAACAGGGTTTCCTAGATAGCTGCTAGCACAGCTGATGGTATGTGAAGTGAATGAGGCAGGTGGATTTGTTTTGGCACTGGAGGAGCTGTGCTGCTGCTTCGGGCAGTTGCCATTCACCACCGCCCTGAGTTCCCTAGGTGCCATATCCACTTTCAGACATATGTGGTGCCAGAGCACTTGGTTTCCATGGCAGCGGGAAATGGCTGGGGCGCTGAACTTGTGTTTGGCTGTGGAGTTTTGAGCGCCTTGAGTGAGGAGCTCCATGTTAGTTTAGTGTGGGTGCTCCACCTGCTTGATTCCATCCCACTGGGCTCAATGGGCATTGGACCGGAAGTGACCAAACAGGGTTTCCTAGATAGCTGCTAGCACAGCTGATGGTATGTGAAGTGAATGAGGCAGGTGGAGTTGTTTTGGCACTGGAAGAGCTGTGCTGCTGCTTCGGGCAGTTGCCATTCACCACCGCCGTGAGTTCCCTAGGTGTCATATCCACTTTCAGACATATGTGGTGCCAGAGCACTTGGTTTCCATGGCAGCGGGAAATGGCTTGGGCGAAGAACTTGTGTTTGGCTGTGGAGTTTTGAGTGCCTTGAGTGAGGAGCCCATGTTAGTTTAGTGTGGGTGCTCCACCTGCTTGATTCCATCCGACTGGGCTCAATGGGCATTGGACCGGAAGTGACCAAACAGGGTTTCCTAGATAGCTGCTAGCACAGCTGATGGTATGTGAAGTTCATGAGGCAGGTGGAGTTGTTTTGGCACTGGAGGAGCTGTGCTGCTGCTTCGGGCAGTTGCCATTCACCACCGCCCTGAGTTCCCTAGGTGTCATATCCACTTTCAGACATATGTGGTGCCAGAGCATTTGGTTTCCATGGGAGCTGGAAATCGCTTGGGCGCTGAACTTGTGTTTGGCTGTGGAGTTTTGAGCGCCTTGAGTGACGAGCTCCATGTTAGTTTAGTGTGGGTGCTCAACCTGCTTGATTCCATCCCACTGGACTTAATGGGCATTGGACCGGAAGTGACCAAACAGGGTTTCCTAGATAGCTGCTAGCACAGCTGATGGTATGTGAAGTGAATGAGGCAGGTGGATTTGTTTTGGCACTGGAGGAGCTGTGCTGCTGCTTCGGGCAGTTGCCATTCACCACCGCCCTGAGTTCCCTAGGTGCCATATCCACTTTCAGACATATGTGGTGCCAGAGCACTTGGTTTCCATGGCAGCGGGAAATGGCTGGGGCGCTGAACTTGTGTTTGGCTGTGGAGTTTTGAGCGCCTTGAGTGAGGAGCTCCATGTTAGTTTAGTGTGGGTGCTCCACCTGCTTGATTCCATCCCACTGGGCTCAATGGGCATTGGACCGGAAGTGACCAAACAGGGTTTCCTAGATAGCTGCTAGCACAGCTGATGGTATGTGAAGTGAATGAGGCAGGTGGAGTTGTTTTGGCACTGGAAGAGCTGTGCTGCTGCTTCGGGCAGTTGCCATTCACCACCGCCGTGAGTTCCCTAGGTGTCATATCCACTTTCAGACATATGTGGTGCCAGAGCACTTGGTTTCCATGGCAGCGGGAAATGGCTTGGGCGAAGAACTTGTGTTTGGCTGTGGAGTTTTGAGTGCCTTTAGTGAGGAGCTCCATGTTAGTTTAGTGTGGGTGCTCCACCTGCTTGATTCCATCCGACTGGGCTCAATGGGCATTGGACCGGAAGTGACCAAACCTGGTTTCCTAGATAGCTGCTAGCACAGCTGATGGTATGTGAAGTAAATGAGGCAGGTGGAGTTGTTTTGGCACTGGAAGAGCTGTGCTGCTGCTTCGGGCAGTTGCCATTCACCACCGCCCTGAGTTCCCTAGGTGTCATATCCACTTTCAGACATATGTGGTGCCAGAGCATTTGGTTTCCATGGGAGCTGGAAATCGCTTGGGCGCTGAACTTGTGTTTGGCTGTGGAGTTTTGAGTGCCTTGAGTGAGGAGCTCCATGTTAGTTTAGTGTGGGTGCTCAACCTGCTTGATTCCATCCCACTGGGCTCAATGGGCATTGGACCGGAAGTGACCAAACAGGGTTTCCTAGATAGCTGCTAGCACAGCTGATGGTATGTGAAGTTCATGAGGCAGGTGGAGTTGTTTTGGCACTGGAAGAGCTGTGCTGCTGCTTCGGGCAGTTGCCATTCACCACCGCCGTGAGTTCCCTAGGTGTCATATCCACTTTCAGACACATGTGCTACCAGAGCACTTGGTTTCCATGGCAGCGAGAAATGGCTTGGGCGCTGAACTTGTGCTTGGCTCTGGAGTTTTGAGTGCCTTGAGTGACGAACTCCATGTGAGATTAGTGTGGGTGCTCAACCTGCTTGATTCCATCCCACTGGGCTCAATGGGCATTGGACCGGAAGTGACCAAACAGGGTTTCCTTGATAGCTGCTAGCACAGCTGATGGTATGTGAAGTTCATGAGGCAGGTGGAGTTGTTTTGGCACTGGAAGAGCTGTGCTGCTGCTTCGGGCAGTTGCCATTCACCACCGCCGTGAGTTCCCTATGTGTCATATCCACTTTCAGACATATGTGGTGCCAGAGCACTTGGTTTCCATGGCAGCGGGAAATGGCTTGGGCGAAGAACTTGTGTTTGGCTGTGGAGTTTTGAGCGCCTTGAGTGACGAGCCCATGTTAGTTTAGTGTGGGTGCTCAACCTGCTTGATTCCATCCCACTGGGCTCAATGGGCATTGGACCGGAAGTGACCAAACAGGGTTTCCTAGATAGCTGCTAGCACAGCTGATGGTATGTGAAGTGAATGAGGCAGGTGGAGTTGTTTTGGCACTGGAAGAGCTGTGCTGCTGCTTAGGGCAGTTGCCATTCACCACCGCCGTGAGTTCCCTAGGTGTCATATCCACTTTCAGACATATGTGGTGACAGAGCACTTGGTTTCCATGGCAGCGGGAAATGGCTTTTGCGCTGAACTTGTGTTTGGCTGTGGAGTTTTGAGCGCCTTGAGTGAGGAGCTCCATGTTAGTTTAGTGTGGGTGCTCAACCTGCTTGATTCCATCACACTGGACTTAATGGGCATTGGACCGGAAGTGACCAAACAGGGTTTCCTAGATAGCTGCTAGCACAGCTGATGGTATGTGAAGTGAATGAGGCAGGTGGAGTTGTTTTGGCACTGGAGGAGCTGTGCTGCTGCTTCGGGCAGTTGCCATTCACCACCGCCCTGAGTTCCCTAGGTGTCTTATCCACTTTCAGACATATGTGGTGCCAGAGCACTTGGTTTCCATGGCAGCGGGAAATGGCTGGGGCGCTGAACTTGTGTTTGGCTGTGGAGTTTTGAGCGCCTTGAGTGAGGAGCTCCATGTTAGTTTAGTGTGGGTGCTCCACCTGCTTGATTCCATCCCACTGGGCTCAATGGGCATTGGACCGGAAGTGACCAAACAGGGTTTCCTAGATAGCTGCTAGCACAGCTGATGGTATGTGAAGTTCATGAGGCAGGTGGAGTTGTTTTGGCACTGGAAGAGCTGTGCTGCTGCTTCGGGCAGTTGCCATTCACCACCGCCGTGAGTTCCCTAGGTGTCATATCCACTTTCAGACATATGTGGTGCCAGAGCACTTGGTTTCCATGGCAGCGGGAAATGGCTTGGGCGAAGAACTTGTGTTTGGCTGTGGAGTTTTGAGTGCCTTGAGTGAGGAGCCCATGTTAGTTTAGTGTGGGTGCTCCACCTGCTTGATTCCATCCCACTGGGCTCAATGGGCATTGGACAGGAAGTTACCAAACAGGGTTTCCTAGATAGCTGCTAGCACAGCTGATGGTATGTGAAGTGAATGAGGCAGGTGGAGTTGTTTTGGCACTGGAAGAGCTGTGCTGCTGCTTCGGGCAGTTGCCATTCACCACCGCCGTGAGTTCCCTAGGTGTCATATCCACTTTCAGACATATGTGGTGCCAGAGCACTTGGTTTCCATGGCAGCGGGAAATGGCTTGGGTGCTTAACTTGTGTTTGACTGTGGAGTTTTGAGTGCCTTGAGTGAGGAGCTCCATGTTAGTTTAGTGTGGGTGCTCCACCTGCTTGATTCCATCCCACTGGGCTCAATGGGCATTGGACCGGAAGTGACCAAGCAGGATTTCCTTGATAGCTGCTAGCACAGCTGATGGTATGTGAAGTGAATGAGGCAGGTGGAGTTGTTTTGGCACTGGAAGAGCTGTGCTGCTGCTTCGGGCAGTTGCCATTCACCACCGCCCTGAGTTCCCTAGGTGTCATATCCACTTTCAGACATATGTGGTGCCAGAGCACTTGGTTTCCATGGCAGGGGGAAATCGCTTGGGCGCTTAACTTGTGCTTGACTGTGGAGTTTTGAGCGCCTTGAGTGAGGAGCTCCATGTTAATTTAGTGTGGGTGCTCAACCTGCTTGATTCCATCCCACTGGGCTCAATGGACTTTGGACCGGAAGTGACCAAACAGGGTTTCCTAGATAGCTGCTAGCACAGCTGATGGTATGTGAAGTGAATGAGGCAGGTGGAGTTGTTTTGGCACTGGAAGAGCTGTGCTGCTGCTTCGGGCAGTTGCCATTCACCACCGCCCTGAGTTCCCTAGGTGTCATATCCACTTTCAGACATATGTGCTACCAGAGCACTTGGTTTCCATCGCAGCGAGAAATGGCTTGGGCGCTGAACTTGTGCTTGGCTCTGGAGTTTTGAGTGCCTTGAGTGACGAACTCCATGTGAGATTAGTGTGGGTGCTCAACCTGCTTGATTCCATCCCACTGGGCTCAATGGGCATTGGACCGGAAGTGACCAAACAGGGTTTCCTTGATAGCTGCTAGCACAGCTGATGGTATGTGAAGTTCATGAGGCAGGTGGAGTTGTTTTGGCACTGGAAGAGCTGTGCTGCTGCTTCGGGCAGTTGCCATTCACCACCGCCCTGAGTTCCCTAGGTGTCATATCCACTTTCAGACATATGTGGTGCCAGAGCACTTGGTTTCCATGGCAGCGGGAAATGGCTTTTGCGCTGAACTTGTGTTTGGCTGTGGAGTTTTGAGCGCCTTGAGTGACGAGCCCATGTTAGTTTAGTGTGGGTGCTCAACCTGCTTGATTCCATCCCACTGGGCTCAATGGGCATTGGACCGGAAGTGACCAAACAGGGTTTCCTAGATAGCTGCTAGCACAGCTGATGGTATGTGAAGTGAATGAGGCAGGTGGAGTTGTTTTGGCACTGGAAGAGCTGTGCTGCTGCTTAGGGCAGTTGCCATTCACCACCGCCGTGAGTTCCCTAGGTGTCATATCCACTTTCAGACATATGTGGTGCCAGAGCACTTGGTTTCCATGGCAGCGGGAAATGGCTTGGGCACTGAACTTGTGCTTGGCTGTGGAGTTTTGAGCGCCTTGAGTGAGGAGCTCCATGTTAGTTTAGTGTGGGTGCTCAACCTGCTTGATTCCATCCCACTGGGCTCAATGGGCATTGGACCGGAAGTGACCAAACAGGGTTTCCTAGATAGCTGCTAGCACAGCTGATGGTATGTGAAGTTGATGAGGCAGGTGGAGTTGTTTTGGCACTGGAAGAGCTGTGCTGCTGCTTCGGGCAGTTGCCATTCACCACCGCCCTGAGTTCCCTAGGTGTCATATTCACTTTCAGACATATGTGGTGCCAGAGCACTTGGTTTCCATGGCAGCGGGAAATGGCTTGGGCACTGAACTTGTGCTTGGCTATGCATTTTTCAGTGCCTTGAGTGAGGAGCTCCATGTTAGTTTAGTGTGGGTGCTCCACCTGCTTGATTCCATCCCACTGGACTCAATGGGCATTGGACCGGAAGTGACCAAACAGGGTTTCCTAGATAGCTGCTAGCACAGCTGATGGTATGTGAAGTGAATGAGGCAGGTGGATTTGTTTTGGCACTGGAGGAGCTGTTCTGCTGCTTCGGGCAGGTGCCATTCACCACCGCCCTGAGTTCCCTAGGTGTCATATCCACTTTCAGACATATGTGGTGCCAGAGCACTTGGTTTCCATGGCAGCGGGAAATGGCTTAGGCGCTGAACTTGTGTTTGGCTGTGGAGTTTTGAGCGCCTTGAGTGAGGAGCTCCATGTTAGTTTAGTGTGGGTGCTCAACCTGCTTGATTCCATCCCACTGGGCTCAATGGGCATTGGACCGGAAGTGACCAAACAGGTTTTCCTAGATAGCTGCTAGCACAGCTGATGGTATGTGAAGTTCATGAGGCAGGTGGAGTTGTTTTGGCACTGGAAGAGCTGTGCTGCTGCTTCAGGCAGTTGCCATTCACCACCGCCGTGAGTTCCCTAGGTGTCATATCCACTTTCAGACATATGTGGTGCCAGAGCACTTGGTTTCCATGGCAGCGGGAAATGCCTTGGGCACTGAACTTGTGTTTGGCTGTGGAGTTTTGAGTGCCTTGAGTCAGGAGCTCCATGTTAGTTTAGTGTGGGTGCTCAACCTGCTTGATTCCATCCCACTGGGCTCAATGGGCATTGGACAGGAAGTTACCAAACAGGGTTTCCTAGATAGCTGCTAGCACAGCTGATGGTATGTGAAGTGAATGAGGCAGGTGGAGTTGTTTTGGCACTGGAAGAGCTGTGCTGCTGCTTCGGGCAGTTGCCATTCACCACCGCCCTGAGTTCCCTAGGTGTCATATCCACTTTCAGACATATGTGGTGCCAGAGCACTTGGTTTCCATGGCAGGGGGAAATCGCTTGGGCGCTGAACTTGTGCTTGACTGTGGAGTTTTGAGCGCCTTGAGTGAGGAGCTCCATGTTAATTTAGTGTGGGTGCTCAACCTGCTTGATTCCATCCCACTGGGCTCAATGGACTTTGGACCGGAAGTGACCAAACAGGGTTTCCTAGATAGCTGCTAGCACAGCTGATGGTATGTGAAGTGAATGAGGCAGGTGGAGTTGTTTTGGCCCTGTAAGAGCTGTGCTGCTGCTTCGGGCAGTTGCCATTCACCACCGCCGTGAGTTCCCTAGGTGTCTTATCCACTTTCAGACATATGTGGTGCCAGAGCACTTGGTTTCCATGGCAGCGGGAAATGGCTGGGGCGCTGAACTTGTGTTTGGCTCTGGAGTTTTGAGTGCCTTGAGTGACGAACTCCATGTGAGATTAGTGTAGGTGCTCAACCTGCTTGATTCCATCCCACTGGGCTCAATGGGCATTGGACCGGAAGTGACCAAACAGGGTTTCCTTGATAGCTGCTAGCACAGCTGATGGTATGTGAAGTGAATGAGGCAGGTGGAGTTGTTTTGGCACTGGAAGAGCTGTGCTGCTGCTTCGGGCAGTTGCCATTCACCACCGCCGTGAGTTCCCTATGTGTCATATCCACTTTCAGACATATGTGGTGCCAGAGCACTTGGTTTCCATGGCAGCGGGAAATGGCTTGGGCGAAGAACTTGTGTTTGGCTGTGGAGTTTTGAGTGCCTTGAGTGAGGAGCCCATGTTAGTTTAGTGTGGGTGCTCCACCTGCTTGATTCCATCCCACTGGGCTCAATGGGCATTGGACCGGAAGTGACCAAACAGGGTTTCCTAGATAGCTGCTAGCACAGCTGATGGTATGTGAAGTTCATGAGGCAGGTGGAGTTGTTTTGGCACTGGAAGAGCTGTGCTGCTGCTTCGGGCAGTTGCCATTCACCACCGCCGTGAGTTCCCTAGGTGTCATATCCACTTTCAGACATATGTGGTGCCAGAGCACTTGGTTTCCATGGCAGCGGGAAATGGCTGGGGCGCTGAACTTGTGTTTGGCTCTGGAGTTTTGAGCGCCTTGAGTGACGAACTCCATGTGAGATTAGTGTGGGTGCTCAACCTGCTTGATTCCATCCCACTGGGCTCAATGGGCATTGGACCGGAAGTGACCAAACAGGGTTTCCTTGATAGCTGCTACCACAGCTGATGGTATGTGAAGTGAATGAGGCAGGTGGAGTTGTTTTGGCACTGGAAGAGCTGTGCTGCTGCTTCGGGCAGTTGCCATTCACCACCGCCCTGAGTTCCCTAGTTGTCTAATCCACTTTCAGACATATGTGGTGCCAGAGCACTTGGTTTCCATGGCAGCGGGAAATGGCTGGGGCACTGAACTTGTGCTTGGCTGTCGAGTTTTGAGTGCCTTGAGTGAGGAGCTCCATGTTAGTTTAGTGTGGGTGCTCAACCTGCTTGATTCCATCCCACTGGGCTCAATGGGCATTGGACAGGAAGTGACCAAACAGGGTTTCCTAGACAGCTGCTAGCACAGCTGATGGTATGTGAAGTTCATGAGGCAGGTGGAGTTGTTTTGGCACTGGAAGAGCTGTGCTGCTGCTTCGGGCAGTTGCCATTCACCACCGCCGTGAGTTCCCTAGGTGTCATATCCACTTTCAGACATATGTGGTGCCAGAGCACTTGGTTTCCATGGCAGCGGGAAATGGCTTGGGCGCTGAACTTGTGCTTGGCTGTGGAGTTTTGAGCGCCTTGAGTGAGGAGCTCCATGTTAATTTAGTGTGGGTGCTCAACCTGCTTGATTCCATCCCACTGGGCTCAATGGACTTTGGACCGGAAGTGACCAAACAGGGTTTCCTAGATAGCTGCTAGCACAGCTGATGGTATGTGAAGTGAATGAGGCAGGTGGAGTTGTTTTGGCACTGGAAGAGCTGTGCTGCTGCTTCGGGCAGTTGCCATTCACCACCGCCCTGAGTTCCCTAGGTGTCTTATCCACTTTCAGACATATGTGGTGCCAGAGCACTTGGTTTCCATGGCAGCGGGAAATGGCTGGGGCGCTGAACTTGTGTTTGGCTCTGGAGTTTTGAGTGCCTTGAGTGACGAACTCCATGTGAGATTAGTGTGGGTGCTCAACCTGCTTGATTCCATCCCACTGGGCTCAATGGGCATTGGACCGGAAGTGACCAAACAGGGTTTCCTTGATAGCTGCTAGCACAGCTGATGGTATGTGAAGTTCATGAGGCAGGTGGAGTTGTTTTGGCACTGGAAGAGCTGTGCTGCTGCTTCGGGCAGTTGCCATTCACCACCGCCCTGAGTTCCCTAGTTGTCTAATCCACTTTCAGACATATGTGGTGCCAGAGCACTTGGTTTCCGTGGCAGCGGGAAATGGCTTTTGCACTGAACTTGTGTTTGGCTGTGGAGTTTTGAGTGCCTTGAGTGAGGAGCTCCATGTTAGTTTAGTGTGGGTGCTTAACCTGCTTGATTCCATCCCACTGGGCTCAATGGACTTTATTCCGGAAGTGACGAAACAGGGTTTCCTAGATAGCTGCTAGCACAGCTGATGGTATGTGAAGTTCATGAGGCAGGTGGAGTTGTTTTGGCACTGGACGAGCTGTGCTGCTGCTTCGGGCAGTTGCCATTCACCACCGCCCTGAGTTCCCTAGGTGTCATATCCACTTTCAGACATATGTGGTGCCAGAGCACTTGGTTTCCATGGCAGCGGGAAATGGCTTGGGCGCTGAACTTGTGTTTGGCTGTGGAGTTTTGAGCGCCTTGAGTGAGGAGCTCCATGTTAGTTTAGTGTGGGTGCTCCACCTGCTTGATTCCATCCGACTGGGCTCAATGGGCATTGGACCGGAAGTGACCAAACAGGGTTTCCTAGATAGCTGCTAGCACAGCTGATGGTATGTGAAGTTCATGAGGCAGGTGGAGTTGTTTTGGCACTGGAAGAGCTGTGCTGCTGCTTCGGGCAGTTGCCATTCACCACCGCCGTGAGTTCCCTAGGTGTCATATCCACTTTCAGACATATGAGGTGCCAGAGCACTTGGTTTCCATGGCAGCGGGAAATGGCTTGGGCGAAGAACTTGTGTTTGGCTGTGGAGTTTTGAGTGCCTTGAGTGAGGAGCCCATGTTAGTTTAGTGTGGGTGCTCCACCTGCTTGATTCCATCCGACTGGGCTCAATGGGCATTGGACCGGAAGTGACCAAACAGGGTTTCCTAGATAGCTGCTAGCACAGCTGATGGTATGTGAAGTTGATGAGGCAGGTGGAGTTGTTTTGGCACTGGAAGAGCTGTGCTGCTGCTTCGGGCAGTTGCCATTCACCACCGCCCTGAGTTCCCTAGGTGTCATATCCACTTTCAGACATATGTGGTGCCAGAGCACTTGGTTTCCATGGCAGCTGGAAATCGCTTGGGCGCTGAAGTTGTGCTTGGCTGTGGAGTTTTGATCGCCTTGAGTGAGGAGCTCCATGTTAATTTAGTGTGGGTGCTCAACCTGCTTGATTCCATCCCACTGGGCTCAATGGGCATTGGACCGGAAGTGACCAAACAGGGTTTCCTAGATAGCTGCTAGCACAGCTGATGGTATGTGAAGTGAATGAGGCAGGTGGAGTTGTTTTGGCACTGGAAGAGCTGTGCTGCTGCTTCGGGCAGTTGCCATTCACCACCGCCCTGAGTTCCCTAGGTGTCATATCCACTTTCAGACATATGTGGTGCCAGAGCACTTGGTTTCCATGGCAGCTGGAAATCGCTTGGGCGCTGAGTTGTGCTTGGCTGTGGAGTTTTGATCGCCTTGAGTGAGGAGCTCCATGTTAATTTAGTGTGGGTGCTCAACCTGCTTGATTCCATCCCACTGGGCTCAATGGGCATTGGACCGGAAGTGACCAAACAGGGTTTCCTAGATAGCTGCTAGCACAGCTGATGGTATGTGAAGTGAATGAGGCAGGTGGAGTTGTTTTGGCACTGGAAGAGCTGTGCTGCTGCTTCGGGCAGTTGCCATTCACCACCGCCGTGAGTTCCCTAGGTGTCATATCCACTTTCAGACATATGAGGTGCCAGAGCACTTGGTTTCCATGGCAGCGGGAAATGGCTTGGGCGAAGAACTTGTGTTTGGCTGTGGAGTTTTGAGTGCCTTGAGTGAGGAGCCCATGTTAGTTTAGTGTGGGTGCTCAACCTGCTTGATTCCATCCCACTGGGCTCAATGGGCATTGGACCGGAAGTGGCCAAACAGGGTTTCCTTGATAGCTGCTAGCACAGCTGATGGTATGTGAAGTGAATGAGGCAGGTGGATTTGTTTTGGCACTGGAGGAGCTGTGCTGCTGCTTCGGGCAGTTGCCATTCACCACCGCCCTGAGTTCCCTAGGTGCCATATCCACTTTCAGACATATGTGGTGCCAGAGCACTTGGTTTCCATGGCAGCGGGAAATGGCTTTTGCGCTGAACTTGTGTTTGGCTGTGGAGTTTTGAGCGCCTTGAGTGAGGAGCTCCATGTTAGTTTAGTGTGGGTGCTCCACCTGCTTGATTCCATCCGACTGGGCTCAATGGGCATTGGACCACAAGTGACCAAACAGGGTTTCCTAGATAGCTGCTAGCACAGCTGATGGTATGTGAAGTGAATGAGGCAGGTGGAGTTGTTTTGGCACTGGAAGAGCTGTGCTGCTGCTTCGGGCAGTTGCCATTCACCACCGCCCTGAGTTCCCTAGGTGTCATATCCACTTTCAGACATATGTGGTGCCAGAGCACTTGGTTTCCATGGCAGCTGGAAATCGCTTGGGCGCTGAAGTTGTGCTTGGCTGTGGAGTTTTGATCGCCTTGAGTGAGGAGCTCCATGTTAATTTAGTGTGGGTGCTCAACCTGCTTGATTCCATCCCACTGGGCTCAATGGGCATTGGACCGGAAGTGACCAAACAGGGTTTCCTAGATAGCTGCTAGCACAGCTGATGGTATGTGAAGTTCATGAGGCAGGTGGAGTTGTTTTGGCACTGGAAGAGCTGTGCTGCTGCTTCGGGCAGTTGCCATTCACCACCGCCCTGAGTTCCCTAGGTGTCTTATCCACTTTCAGACATATGTGGTGCCAGAGCACTTGGTTTCCATGGCAGCGGGAAATGGCTTTTGCGCTGAAGTTGTGTTTGGCTGTGGAGTTTTGAGCGCCTTGAGTGAGGAGCTCCATGTTAGTTTAGTGTGGGTGCTCAACCTGCTTGATTCCATCCGACTGGGCTCAATGGGCATTGGACCGGAAGTGACCAAACAGGGTTTCCTTGATAGCTGCTAGCACAGCTGATGGTATGTGAAGTGAATGAGGCAGGTGGATTTGTTTTGGCACTGGAGGAGCTGTGCTGCTGCTTCGGGCAGTTGCCATTCACCACCGCCCTGAGTTCCCTAGGTGCCATATCCACTTTCAGACATATGTGGTGCCAGAGCACTTGGTTTCCATGGCAGCGGGAAATGGCTTTTGCGCTGAACTTGTGTTTGGCTGTGGAGTTTTGAGCGCCTTGAGTGAGGAGCTCCATGTTAGTTTAGTGTGGGTGCTCAACCTGCTTGATTCCATCCCACTGGGCTCAATGGGCATTGGACCGGAAGTGACCAAACAGGGTTTCCTAGATAGCTGCTAGCACAGCTGATGGTATGTGAAGTGAATGAGGCAGGTGGAGTTGTTTTGGCACTGGAAGAGCTGTGCTGCTGCTTCGGGCAGTTGCCATTCACCACCGCCGTGAGTTCCCTAGGTGTCATATCCACTTTCAGACATATGTGGTGCCAGAGCACTTGGTTTCCATGGCAGCGGGAAATGGCTTGGGCGAAGAACTTGTGTTTGGCTGTGGAGTTTTGAGTGCCTTGAGTGAGGAGCCCATGTTAGTTTAGTGTGGGTGCTCCACCTGCTTGATTCCATCCGACTGGGCTCAATGGGCATTGGACCGGAAGTGACCAAACAGGGTTTCCTAGATAGCTGCTAGCACAGCTGATGGTATGTGAAGTTCATGAGGCAGGTGGAGTTGTTTTGGCACTGGAGGAGCTGTGCTGCTGCTTCGGGCAGTTGCCATTCACCACCGCCCTGAGTTCCCTAGGTGTCATATCCACTTTCAGACATATGTGGTGCCAGAGCACTTGGTTTCCATGGCAGCTGGAAATCGCTTGGGCGCTGAGTTGTGCTTGGCTGTGGAGTTTTGATCGCCTTGAGTGAGGAGCTCCATGTTAATTTAGTGTGGGTGCTCAACCTGCTTGATTCCATCCCACTGGGCTCAATGGGCATTGGACCGGAAGTGACCAAACAGGGTTTCCTAGATAGCTGCTAGCACAGCTGATGGTATGTGAAGTTCATGAGGCAGGTGGAGTTGTTTTGGCACTGGAAGAGCTGTGCTGCTGCTTCGGGCAGTTGCCATTCACCACCGCCCTGAGTTCCCTAGGTGTCATATCCACTTTCAGACATATGAGGTGCCAGAGCACTTGGTTTCCATGGCAGCGGGAAATGGCTTGGGCGAAGAACTTGTGTTTGGCTCTGGAGTTTTGAGTGCCTTGAGTGAGGAGCCCATGTTAGTTTAGTGTGGGTGCTCAACCTGCTTGATTCCATCCCACTGGGCTCAATGGGCATTGGACCGGAAGTGGCCAAACAGGGTTTCCTTGATAGCTGCTAGCACAGCTGATGGTATGTGAAGTGAATGAGGCAGGTGGATTTGTTTTGGCACTGGAGGAGCTGTGCTGCTGCTTCGGGCAGTTGCCATTCACCACCGCCCTGAGTTCCCTAGGTGCCATATCCACTTTCAGACATATGTGGTGCCAGAGCACTTGGTTTCCATGGCAGCGGGAAATGGCTTTTGCGCTGAACTTGTGTTTGGCTGTGGAGTTTTGAGCGCCTTGAGTGAGGAGCTCCATGTTAGTTTAGTGTGGGTGCTCCACCTGCTTGATTCCATCCCACTGGGCTCAATGGGCATTGGACCGGAAGTGACCAAACAGGGTTTCCTAGATAGCTGCTAGCACAGCTGATGGTATGTGAAGTGAATGAGGCAGGTGGAGTTGTTTTGGCACTGGAAGAGCTGTGCTGCTGCTTCGGGCAGTTGCCATTCACCACCGCCCTGAGTTCCCTAGGTGTCATATCCACTTTCAGACATATGTGGTGCCAGAGCACTTGGTTTCCATGGCAGCTGGAAATCGCTTGGGCGCTGAAGTTGTGCTTGGCTGTGGAGTTTTGATCGCCTTGAGTGAGGAGCTCCATGTTAATTTAGTGTGGGTGCTCAACCTGCTTGATTCCATCCCACTGGGCTCAATGGGCATTGGACCGGAAGTGACCAAACAGGGTTTCCTAGATAGCTGCTAGCACAGCTGATGGTATGTGAAGTTCATGAGGCAGGTGGAGTTGTTTTGGCACTGGAAGAGCTGTGCTGCTGCTTCGGGCAGTTGCCATTCACCACCGCCCTGAGTTCCCTAGGTGTCTTATCCACTTTCAGACATATGTGGTGCCAGAGCACTTGGTTTCCATGGCAGCGGGAAATGGCTTTTGCGCTGAAGTTGTGTTTGGCTGTGGAGTTTTGAGCGCCTTGAGTGAGGAGCTCCATGTTAGTTTAGTGTGGGTGCTCAACCTGCTTGATTCCATCCGACTGGGCTCAATGGGCATTGGACCGGAAGTGACCAAACAGGGTTTCCTTGATAGCTGCTAGCACAGCTGATGGTATGTGAAGTGAATGAGGCAGGTGGATTTGTTTTGGCACTGGAGGAGCTGTGCTGCTGCTTCGGGCAGTTGCCATTCACCACCGCCCTGAGTTCCCTAGGTGCCATATCCACTTTCAGACATATGTGGTGCCAGAGCACTTGGTTTCCATGGCAGCGGGAAATGGCTTTTGCGCTGAACTTGTGTTTGGCTGTGGAGTTTTGAGCGCCTTGAGTGAGGAGCTCCATGTTAGTTTAGTGTGGGTGCTCAACCTGCTTGATTCCATCCCACTGGGCTCAATGGGCTTTGGACCGGAAGTGACCAAACAGGGTTTCCTAGATAGCTGCTAGCACAGCTGATGGTATGTGAAGTGAATGAGGCAGGTGGAGTTGTTTTGGCACTGGAAGAGCTGTGCTGCTGCTTCGGGCAGTTGCCATTCACCACCGCCCTGAGTTCCCTAGGTGTCATATCCACTTTCAGACATATGTGGTGCCAGAGCACTTGGTTTCCATGGCAGCGGGAAATGGCTTGGGCGAAGAACTTGTGTTTGGCTGTGGAGTTTTGAGTGCCTTGAGTGAGGAGCCCATGTTAGTTTAGTGTGGGTGCTCCACCTGCTTGATTCCATCCGACTGGGCTCAATGGGCATTGGACCGGAAGTGACCAAACAGGGTTTCCTAGATAGCTGCTAGCACAGCTGATGGTATAAGAAGTTCATGAGGCAGGTGGAGTTGTTTTGGCACTGGAGAAGCTGTGCTGCTGCTTCGGGCAGTTGCCATTCACCACCGCCCTGAGTTCCCTAGGTGTCATATCCACTTTCAGACATATGTGGTGCCAGAGCACTTGGTTTTCATGGCAGCTGGAAATCGCTTGGGCGCTGAAGTTGTGCTTGGCTGTGGAGTTTTGAACGCCTTGAGTGAGGAGCTCCATGTTAATTTAGTGTGGGTGCTCAACCTGCTTGATTCCATCCGACTGGGCTCAATGGGCATTGGACCGGAAGTGACCAAACAGGGTTTCCTTGATAGCTGCTAGCACAGCTGATGGTATGTGAAGTGAATGAGGCAGGTGGAGTTGTTTTGGCACTGGAAGAGCTGTGCTGCTGCTTCGGGCAGTTGCCATTCACCACCGCCCTGAGTTCCCTAGGTGTCTTATCCACTTTCAGACATATGTGGTGCCAGAGCACTTGGTTTCCATGGCAGCGAGAAATGGCTTTTGCGCTGAACTTGTGTTTGGCTGTGGAGTTTTGAGCGCCTTGAGTGAGGAGCCCATGTTAGTTTAGTGTGGGTGCTCAACCTGCTTGATTCCATCCCATTGGGCTCAATGGGCATTGGACTGGAAGTGACCAAACAGGGTTTCCTAGATAGCTGCTAGCACAGCTGATGGTATGTGAAGTGAATGAGGCAGGTGGAGTTGTTTTGGCACTGGAGGAGCTGTGCTGCTGCTTCGGGCAGTTACCATCTCCAACTCACTGATCCCTATGTGTCATATCCACTTTCAGACATATGTGGTGCCAGAGCACTTGGTTTCCATGGCAGCGGGAAATGGCTTGGGCGCTGAACTTGTGTTTGGCTGTGGAGTTTTGAGCGTCTTGAATGATGAGCCCATGTTAGTTTAGTGTGTGCTCCACCTGCTTGATTCCATCCCACTGGGCTCAATGGGCATTGGACCGGAAGTGACCAAACAGGGTTTCCTGGATAGCTGCTAGCACAGCTGATGTTATGTGAAGTTAACGAGGCAGGTGGAGTTGTTTTGGCACTGGAAGAGCTGTGCTGCTGCTTCGGGCAGTTGCCATTCACCACCGCGTCACTGAGTTCCCTAGGTGTCATATCCACTTTCAGACATATGTGGTGCCAGAGCACTTGGTTTCCATGGCAGCGGGAAATGGCTTTTGCACTGAACTTGTGTTTGGCTGTGGAGTTTTGAGCGCCTTGAGTGAGGAGCTCCATGTTAGTTTAGTGTGGGTGCTCAACCTGCTTGATTCCATCCCACTGGGCTCAATGGACTTTGATCAGGAAGTGACGAAACAGGGTTTCCTAGATAGCTGCTAGCACAGCTGATGGTATGTGAAGTGAATGAGGCAGGTGGAGTTGTTTTGGCACTGGAAGAGCTGTGCTGCTGCTTCGGGCAGTTGCCATTCACCACCGCCCTGAGTTCCCTAGGTGTCATATCCACTTTCAGACATATGTGGTGCCAGAGCACTTGGTTTCCATGGCAGCTGGAAATGCATTGGGCGCTGAACTTTTGTTTGGCTGTGGAGTTTTGAGCGCCTTGAGTGAGGAGCTCCATGTTAGTTTAGTGTGGGTGCTCAACCTGCTTGATTCCATCCCACTGGGCTCAATGGGCATTGGACCGGAAGTGACCAAACAGGGTTTCCTAGATAGCTGCTAGCACAGCTGATGGTATGTGAAGTGAATGAGGCAGGTGGAGTTGTTTTGGCACTGGAAGAGCTGTGCTGCTGCTTCGGGCAGTTGCCATTCACCACCGCCCTGAATTCACTAGGTGTCATATCCACTTTCAGACATATGTGGTGCCAGAGCACTTGGTTTCCATGGCAGCGGGAAATGGCTTGGGCGCTGAACTTGTGTTTGGCTGTGGAGTTTTGAGCGCCTTGAATGATGAGCCCATGTTAGTTTAGTGTGGGTGCTCAACCTGCTTGATTCTATCCCACTGGGCTCAATGGGCATTGGACCAGAAGTGACCAAACAGGGTTTCCTAGATAGCTGCTAGCACAGCTGATGGTATGTGAAGTTCATGAGGCCTGTGGAGTTGTTTTGGCACTGGAAGAGCTGTGTTGCTGCTTCGGGCAGTTGCCATTCACCACCGCCCTGAGTTCCCTAGGTGTCATATCCACTTTCAGACATATGTGGTGCCAGAGCACTTGGTTTCCATGGCAGCGGGAAATGGCTTTTGCACTGAACTTGTGCTTGGCTGTGGAGTTTTGAGTGCCTTGAGTGAGGAGCTCCATGTTAGTTTAGTGTGGGTGCTCAACCTGCTTGATTCCATCCGACTGGGCTCAAAGGGCATTGGACCGGAAGTGACCAAACAGGGTTTCCTTGATAGCTGCTATCACAGCTGATGGTATGTGAAGTTCATGAGGCAGGTGGAGTTGTTTTGGCACTGGAGGAGCTGTGCTGCTGCTTCGGGCAGTTGCCATTCACCACCGCCCTGAGTTCCCTAGGTGTCATATCCACTTTCAGACATATGTGGTGCCAGAGCACTTGGTTTCCATGGCAGCGGGAAATGGCTTGGGCCCTGAACTTTTGTTTGGCTTTGGAGTTTTGAGCACCTTGAGTGAGGAACTCCATGTTAGTTTAGTGTGGGTGCTCCACCTGCTTGATTCCATCCCACTGGGCTCAATGGGCATTGGACCGGAAGTGACCAAACAGGGTTTCCTAGATAGCTGCTAGCACAGCTGATGGTATGTGAAGTTCATGAGGCAGGTGGAGTTGTTTTTTCACTGGAGGAGCTGTGCTGCTGCTTCGGGCAGTTGCCATTCACCACCGCCCTGAGTTCCCTAGGTGTCATATCCACTTTCAGACATATGTGGTGCCAGAGCACTTGGTTTCCATGGCAGCGGGAAATGCCTGGGGCACTGAACTTGGCCTTGGCTGTGGAGTTTTGAGTGCCTTGAGTCAGGAGCTCCATGTTAGTTTAGTGTGGGTGCTCCACCTGCTTGATTCCATCCCACTGGGCTCAATGGGCATTGGAACCGAAGTGACGAAACAGGGTTTCCTAGATAGCTGCTATCACAGCTGATGGTATGTGAAATGAATGAGGCAGATGGATTTGTTTTGGCACTGGAGGAGCTGTGCTGCTGCTTCGGGCAGTTGCCATTCACCACCGCCCTGAGTTCCCTAGTTGTCTAATCCACTTTCAGACATATGTGGTGCCAGAGCACTTGGTTTCCATGTCAGCGGAAAATGGCTTGGGCGATGAACTTGTGTTTGGCTGTGGAGTTTTGAGCGCCTTGAGTGATGAGCCCATGTTAGTTTAGTGTGTGCTCAACCTGCTTGATTCCATCACACTGGGCTCAATGGGCATTGGACCAGAAGTGACCAAATAGGGTTTCCTAGATAGCTGCTAGCACAGCTGATGGTATGTGAAGTGAATGAGGCAGGTGGAGTTGTCTTGGCACTGGAAGAGCTGTGCTGCTGCTTCGGGCAGTTGCCATTCACCACCGCCCTGAGTTCCCTAGGTGTCATATCCACTTTCAGACATATGTGGTGCCAGAGCACTTGGTTTCCATGGCAGCGGGAAATGGCTTGGGCGCTGAACTTGTGTTTGGCTGTGGAGTTTTGAGCGCCTTGAATGATGAGCCCATGTTAGTTTAGTGTGGGTGCTCCACCTGCTTGATTCTATCCCACTGGGCTCAATGGGCACTGGACCAGAAGTGACCAAACAGGGTTTCCTAGATAGCTGCTAGCACAGCTGATGGTATGTGAAGTGAATGAGGCAGGTGGAGTTGTTTTGGCACTGGAAGAGCTGTGCTGCTGCTTCGGGCACTTGCCATTCACCACCGCCCTGAGTTCCCTAGGTGTCATATCCACTTTCAGACATATGTGGTGCCAGAGCACTTGGTTTCCATGGCAGCGGGAAATGGCTTTTGCGCTGAAGTTGTGTTTGGCTGTGGAGTTTTGAGCGCCTTGAGTGAGGAGCTCCATGTTAGTTTAGTGTGGGTGCTCCACCTGCTTGATTGATCCAACTGGACTCAATGGGCATTGGACCGGAAGTGACGAAACAGGGTTTCCTAGATAGCTGCTAGCACAGCTGATGGTATGTGAAATGAATGAGGCAGGTGGATTTGTTTTGGCACTGGAGGAGCTGTGCTGCTGCTTCAGGCAGTTGCCATTCACCACCGCCCTGAGTTCCCTAGTTGTCTAATCCACTTTCAGACATATGTGGTGCCAGAGCACTTGGTTTCCATGGCAGCGGGAAATGGCTTGGGCGCTGAACTTGTGTTTGGCTGTGGAGTTTTGAGCACCTTGAATGATGAGCCCATGTTAGTTTAGTGTGGGTGCTCCACCTGCTTGATTCTATCCCACTGGGCTCAATGGGCAATGGACCAGAAGTGACCAAACAGGGTTTCCTAGATAGCTGCTACCACAGCTGATGGTATGTGAAGTGAATGAGGCAGATGGATTTGTTTTGGCACTGGAGGAGCTGTGCTGCTGCTTCGGGCAGTTGCCATTCACCACCGCCCTGAGTTCCCTAGGTGTCATATCCACTTGCAGACATATGTGGTGCCAGAGCACTTGGTTTCCATGGCAGCGGGAAATGGCTTGGGCGCTGAACTTGTGTTTGGCTGTGGAGTTTTGAGCGCCTTGAATGATGAGCCCATGTTAGTTTAGTGTGGGTGCTCCACCTGCTTGATTCCATCCCACTGGGCTCAATGGGCATTGGACCAGAAGTGACCAAACAGGGTTTCCTAGATAGCTGCTAGCACAGCTGATGGTATGTGAAGTGAATGAGGCAGGTGGAGTTGTTTTGGCACTGGAGGAGCTGTGCTGCTGCTTTAGGCAGTTACCATTCACCAACTCACTGATCCCTATGTGTCATATCCACTTTCAGACATATGTGGTGCCAGAGCACTTGGTTTCCATGGCAGCGGGAAATGGCTTTTGCACTGAACTTGTGTTTGGCTGTGGAGTTTTGAGCGCCTTGAGTGAGGAGCTCCATGTTAGTTTAGTGTGGGTGCTCAACCTGCTTGATTCCATCCCACTGGGCTCAATGGACTTTGGACCGGAAGTGACCAAACAGGGTTTCCTAGATAGCTGCTAGCACAGCTGATGGTATGTGAAGTGAATGAGGCAGGTGGAGTTGTTTTGGCACTGGAGGAGCTGTGCTGCTGCTTCGGGCAGTTGCCATTCACCACCGCCCTGAGTTCCCTAGGTGTCATATCCACTTTCAGACATATGTGGTGCCAGAGCACTTGGTTTCCATGGCAGCGGGAAATGGCTTTTGCACTGAACCTGTGTTTGGCTGTGGAGTTTTGAGCGCCTTGAGTGAGGAGCTCCATGTTAGTTTAGTGCGGGTGCTCAACCGGCTTGATTCCATCCCACTGGGCTCAAAGGGCATTGGACCGGAAGTGACCAAACAGGGTTTCCTAGATAGCTGCTAGCACAGCTGATGGTATTTGAAGTGAATTAGGCAGGTGGCGTTGTTTTGGCACTGGAAGAGTTGTGCTGCTGCTTCGGGCAGTTGCAATTCACCACCGCCCTGAGTTCCCTAGGTGTCATATCCACTTTCAGACATATGTGGTGCCAGAGCACTTGGTTTCCATGGCAGTGGGAAATGGCTGTTGCACTGAACTTGTGTTTGGCTGTGGAGTTTTGAGTGCCTTGAGTGAGGAGCCCATGTTAGTTTAGTGTGGGTGCTCAACCTGCTTGATTCCATCCCACTGGGCTCAATGGGCATTGGACCGGAAGTGACGAAACAGGGTTTCCTAGATAGCTGCTAGCACAGCTGATGGTATGTGAAATGAATGAGGCAGGTGGATTTGTTTTGGCACTGGAGGAGCTGTGCTGCTGCTTCGGGCAGTTGCCATTCACCACCGCCCTGAGTTCCCTAGGTGTCATATCCACTTTCAGACATATGTGGTGCCAGAGCACTTGGTTTCCATGGCAGCGGGAAATGGCTTTTGCACTGAACTTGTGTTTGGCTGTGGAGTTTTGAGCGCCTTGAATGAGGAGCTCCATGTTAGTTTAGTGTGGGTGCTCAACCTGCTTGATTCCATCCCACTGGGCTCAATGGGCATTGGACCGGAAGTGACCAAACAGGGTTTCCTAGATAGCTGCTAGCACAGCTGATGGTATGTGAAGTGAATGAGGCAGGTGGAGTTGTTTTGGCACTGGAAGAGCTGTGCTGCTGCTTCAGGCAGTTTCCATTCACCACCTCACTGATCCCTATGTGTCATATCCAATTTCAGACATATGTGGTGCCAGAGCACTTGGTTTCCATGGCAGCGGGAAATGGCTTTTGCACTGAACTTGTGTTTGGCTGTGGAGTTTTGAGCGCCTTGAATGAGGAGCTCCATGTTAGTTTAGTGTGGGTGCTCAACCTGCTTGATTCCATCCCACTGGGCTCAAAGGGCATTGGACCGGAAGTGACCAAACAGGGTTTCCTAGATAGCTGCTAGCACAGCTGATGGTATGTGAAGTGAATGAGGCAGGTGGAGTTGTTTTGGCACTGGAAGAGCTGTGCTGCTGCTTCGGGCAGTTGTAATTCACCACCGCCCTGAGTTCCCTAGGTGTCATATCCACTTTCAGACATATGTGGTGCCAGAGTACTTGGTTTCCATGGCAGCGGGAAATGGCTTGGGCGCTGAACTCGTGTTTGGCTGTGGAGTTTTGAGCGCCTTGAGTGAGGAGCCCATGTTAGTTTAGTGTGGGTGCTCCACCTGCTTGATTCCATCCCACTGGGCTCAATGGGCATTGGACCGGAAGTGACCAAACAGGGTTTCCTAGATAGCTGCTAGCACAGCTGATGGTATGTGAAGTTCATGAGGCAGGTGGAGTTGTTTTGGCCATGGAGGAGCTGTGCTGCTGCTTCGGGCAGTTGACATTCACCACCGCCCTGAGTTCCCTAGTTGTCATATCCACTTTCAGACATATGTTCTGCCAGAGCACTTGGTTTCCATGGCAGCGGGAAATGGCTTGGGCGATGAACTTGTGTTTGGCTGTGGAGTTTTGAGCACCTTGAGTGATGAGCCCATGTTAGTTTAGTGTGTGCTCAACCTGCTTGATTCCATCACACTGGACTCAATGGGCATTGGACCGGAAGTGACCAAACAGGGTTTCCTAGATAGCTGCTACCACAGCTGATGGTATGTGAAATGAATGAGGCAGGTGGATTTGTTTTGGCACTGGAGGAGCTGTGCTGCTGCTTCGGTCAGTTGCCATTCACCACCGCCCTGAGTTCCCTAGGTGTCATATCCACTTTCAGACATATGTGGTGCCAGAGCACTTGGTTTCCATGGCAGCGGGAAATGGCTTGGGCGCTGAACTTGTGTTTGGCTGTGGAGTTTTGAGCGCCTTGAGTGAGGAGCCCATGTTAGTTTAGTGTGGGTGCTCAACCTGCTTGATTCCATCCCACTGGGCTCAAAGGGCATTGGACCGGAAGTGACCAAACAGGGTTTCCTAGATAGCTGCTAGCACAGCTGATGGTATGTGAAGTTCATGAGGCAGGTGGAGTTGTTTTGGCACTGGAGGAGCTGTGCTGCTGCTTGGGAGAGTTGCCATTCACCACCGCCCTGAGTTCCCTAGGTGTCATATCCACTTTCAGACATATGTGGTGCCAGAGCACTTGGTTTCCATGGCAGCGGGAAATGGCTGTTGCACTGAACTTGTGCTTTGCTGTGGAGTTTTGAGTGCCTTGAGTGAAGAGCTCCATGTTAGTTTAGTGTGGGTGCTCCACCTGCTTGATTCCATCCCACTGGGCTCAATGGGCATTGGACCGGAAGTGACCAAACAGGGTTTCCTAGATAGCTGCTAGCACAGCTGATGGTATGTGAAGTGAATGAGGCAGGTGGAGTTGTTTTGGCACTGGAAGAGCTGTGCTGCTGCTTCGGGCAGTTGTAATTCACCACCGCCCTGAGTTCCCTAGGTGTCATATCCACTTTCAGACATATGTGGTGCCAGAGTACTTGGTTTCCATGGCAGCGGGAAATGGCTTGGGCGCTGAACTTGTGTTTGGCTGTGGAGTTTTGAGCGCCTTGAGTGAGGAGCTCCATGTTAGTTTAGTGTGGGTGCTCAACCTGCTTGATTCCATTCCACTGGGCTCAATGGGCATTGGACCGGAAGTGACCAAACAGGGTTTCCTAGATAGGTGGTAGCACAGCTGATGGTATGTGAAGTGAATGAGGCAGGTGGAGTTGTTTTGGCACTGGAAGAGTTGTGCTGCTGCTTCGGGCAGTTGCAATTCACCACAGCCCTGAGTTCCCTAGGTGTCATATCCACTTTCAGACATATGTGGTGCCAGAGCACTTGGTTTCCATGGCAGTGGGAAATGGCTGTTGCACTGAACTTGTGCTTCGCTGTGGAGTTTTGAGTGCCTTGAGTGAGGAGCCCATGTTAGTTTAGTGTGGGTGCTCAACCTGCTTGATTCCATCCCACTGGGCTCAATGGGCATTGGACCGGAAGTGACGAAACAGGGTTTCCTAGATAGCTGCTAGCACAGCTGATGGTATGTGAAGTGAATGAGGCAGGTGGATTTGTTTTGGCACTGGAGGAGCTGTGCTGCTGCTTCGGGCAGTTGCCATTCACCACCGCCCTGAGTTCCCTAGGTGTCATATCCACTTTCAGACATATGTGCTGCCAGAGCACTTGGTTTCCATGGCAGCAGGAAATGGCTTTTACACTGAACTTGTGTTTGGCTGTGGAGTTTTGAGTGCCTTGAGTGAGGAGCTCCATGTTAGTTTAGTGTGGGTGCTCAACCTGCTTGATTCCATCCCACTGGGCTCAATGGGCATTGGACCGGAAGTGACCAAACAGGGTTTCCTAGATAGCTGCTAGCACAGCTGATGGTATGTGAAGTGAATGAGGCAGGTGGAGTTGTTTTGGCACTGGAAGAGCTGTGCTGCTGCTTCAGGCAGTTTCCATTCACCACCTCACTGATCCCTATGTGTCATATCCAATTTCAGACATATGTGGTGCCAGAGCAGTTGGTTTCCATGGCAGCGGGAAATGGCTTTTGCACTGAACTTGTGTTTGGCTGTGGAGTTTTGAGCGCCTTGAATGAGGAGCTCCATGTTAGTTTAGTGTGGGTGCTCCACCTGCTTGATTCCATCCCACTGGGCTCAAAGGGCATTGGACCGGAAGTGACCAAACAGGGTTTCCTAGATAGCTGCTAGCACAGCTGATGGCATGTGAAGTGAATGAGGCAGGTGGAGTTGTTTTGGCACTGGAAGAGCTGTGCTGCTGCTTCGGGCAGTTGTAATTCACCACCGCCCTGAGTTCCCTAGGTGTCATATCCACTTTCAGACATATGTGGTGCCAGAGTACTTGGTTTCCATGGCAGCGGGAAATGGCTTGGGCGCTGAACTCGTGTTTGGCTGTGGAGTTTTGAGCGCCTTGAGTGAGGAGCCCATGTTAGTTTAGTGTGGGTGCTCCACCTGCTTGATTCCATCCCACTGGGCTCAATGGGCATTGGACCGGAAGTGACCAAACAGGGTTTCCTAGATAGCTGCTAGCACAGCTGATGGTATGTGAAGTTCATGAGGCAGGTGGAGTTGTTTTGGCCATGGAGGAGCTGTGCTGCTGCTTCGGGCAGTTGACATTCACCACCGCCCTGAGTTCCCTAGTTGTCATATCCACTTTCAGACATATGTTCTGCCAGAGCACTTGGTTTCCAAGGCAGCGGGAAATGGCTTGGGCGATGAACTTGTGTTTGGCTGTGGAGTTTTGAGCACCTTGAGTGATGAGCCCATGTTAGTTTAGTGTGTGCTCAACCTGCTTGATTCCATCACACTGGACTCAATGGGCATTGGACCGGAAGTGACCAAACAGGGTTTCCTAGATAGCTGCTAGCACAGCTGATGGTATGTGAAATGAATGAGGCAGGTGGATTTGTTTTGGCACTGGAGGAGCTGTGCTGCTGCTTCGGTCAGTTGCCATTCACCACCGCCCTGAGTTCCCTAGGTGTCATATCCACTTTCAGACATATGTGGTGCCAGAGCACTTGGTTTCCATGGCAGCGGGAAATGGCTTGGGCGCTGAACTTGTGTTTGGCTGTGGAGTTTTGAGCGCCTTGAGTGAGCAGCCCATGTTAGTTTAGTGTGGGTGCTCAACCTGCTTGATTCCATCCCACTGGGCTCAAAGGGCATTGGACCGGAAGTGACCAAACAGGGTTTCCTAGATAGCTGCTAGCACAGCTGATGGTATGTGAAGTGAATGAGGCAGGTGGAGTTGTTTTGGCACTGGAGGAGCTGTGCTGCTGCTTGGGAGAGTTGCCATTCACCACCGCCCTGAGTTCCCTAGGTGTCATATCCACTTTCAGACATATGTGGTGCCAGAGCACTTGGTTTCCATGGCAGCGGGAAATGGCTGTTGCACTGAACTTGTGCTTTGCTGTGGAGTTTTGAGTGCCTTGAGTGAAGAGCTCCATGTTAGTTTAGTGTGGGTGCTCCACCTGCTTGATTCCATCCCACTGGGCTCAATGGGCATTGGACCGGAAGTGACCAAACAGGGTTTCCTAGATAGCTGCTAGCACAGCTGATGGTATGTGAAGTTCATGAGGCAGGTGGAGTTGTTTTTTCACTGGAGGAGCTGTGCTGCTGCTTCGGGCAGTTACCATTCACCAACTCACTGATCCCTATGTGTCATATCCACTTTCAGACATATGTGGTGCCAGAGCACTTGGTTTCCATGGCAGCGGGAAATGGCTTGGGCGCTGAACTTGTGTTTGGCTGTGGAGTTTTGAGCGCCTTGAGTGAGGAGCTCCATGTTAGTTTAGTGTGGGTGCTCCACCTGCTTGATTCCATCCCACTGGGCTCAATGGGCATTGGACCGGAAGTGACCAAACAGGGTTTCCTAGATAGCTGCTAGCACAGCTGATGGTATGTGAAGTGAATGAGGCAGGTGGAGTTGTTTTGGCACTGGAAGAGCTGTGCTGCTGCTTCGGGCAGTTGCCATTCACCACCGCCCTGAGTTCCCTAGGTGTCATATCCACTTTCAGACATATGTGGTGCCAGAGCACTTGGTTTCCATGGCAGCTGGAAATCGCTTGGGCGCTGAAGTTGTGCTTGGCTGTGGAGTTTTGATCGCCTTGAGTGAGGAGCTCCATGTTAATTTAGTGTGGGTGCTCAACCTGCTTGATTCCATCCCACTGGGCTCAATGGGCATTGGACCGGAAGTGACCAAACAGGGTTTCCTAGATAGCTGCTAGCACAGCTGATGGTATGTGAAGTGAATGAGGCAGGTGGAGTTGTTTTGGCACTGGAAGAGCTGTGCTGCTGCTTCGGGCAGTTGCCATTCACCACCGCCCTGAGTTCCCTAGGTGTCTTATCCACTTTCAGACATATGTGGTGCCAGAGCACTTGGTTTCCATGGCAGCGGGAAATGGCTTTTGCGCTGAAGTTGTGTTTGGCTGTGGAGTTTTGAGCGCCTTGAGTGAGGAGCTCCATGTTAGTTTAGTGTGGGTGCTCAACCTGCTTGATTCCATCCGACTGGGCTCAATGGGCATTGGACCGGAAGTGACCAAACAGGGTTTCCTTGATAGCTGCTAGCACAGCTGATGGTATGTGAAGTGAATGAGGCAGGTGGATTTGTTTTGGCACTGGAGGAGCTGTGCTGCTGCTTCGGGCAGTTGCCATTCACCACCGCCCTGAGTTCCCTAGGTGCCATATCCACTTTCAGACATATGTGGTGCCAGAGCACTTGGTTTCCATGGCAGCGGGAAATGGCTTTTGCGCTGAACTTGTGTTTGGCTGTGGAGTTTTGAGCGCCTTGAGTGAGGAGCTCCATGTTAGTTTAGTGTGGGTGCTCAACCTGCTTGATTCCATCCCACTGGGCTCAATGGGCTTTGGACCGGAAGTGACCAAACAGGGTTTCCTAGATAGCTGCTAGCACAGCTGATGGTATGTGAAGTGAATGAGGCAGGTGGAGTTGTTTTGGCACTGGAAGAGCTGTGCTGCTGCTTCGGGCAGTTGCCATTCACCACCGCCCTGAGTTCCCTAGGTGTCATATCCACTTTCAGACATATGTGGTGCCAGAGCACTTGGTTTCCATGGCAGCGGGAAATGGCTTGGGCGAAGAACTTGTGTTTGGCTGTGGAGTTTTGAGTGCCTTGAGTGAGGAGCCCATGTTAGTTTAGTGTGGGTGCTCCACCTGCTTGATTCCATCCGACTGGGCTCAATGGGCATTGGACCGGAAGTGACCAAACAGGGTTTCCTAGATAGCTGCTAGCACAGCTGATGGTATAAGAAGTTCATGAGGCAGGTGGAGTTGTTTTGGCACTGGAGAAGCTGTGCTGCTGCTTCGGGCAGTTGCCATTCACCACCGCCCTGAGTTCCCTAGGTGTCATATCCACTTTCAGACATATGTGGTGCCAGAGCACTTGGTTTTCATGGCAGCTGGAAATCGCTTGGGCGCTGAAGTTGTGCTTGGCTGTGGAGTTTTGAACGCCTTGAGTGAGGAGCTCCATGTTAATTTAGTGTGGGTGCTCAACCTGCTTGATTCCATCCGACTGGGCTCAATGGGCATTGGACCGGAAGTGACCAAACAGGGTTTCCTTGATAGCTGCTAGCACAGCTGATGGTATGTGAAGTGAATGAGGCAGGTGGAGTTGTTTTGGCACTGGAAGAGCTGTGCTGCTGCTTCGGGCAGTTGCCATTCACCACCGCCCTGAGTTCCCTAGGTGTCTTATCCACTTTCAGACATATGTGGTGCCAGAGCACTTGGTTTCCATGGCAGCGAGAAATGGCTTTTGCGCTGAACTTGTGTTTGGCTGTGGAGTTTTGAGCGCCTTGAGTGAGGAGCCCATGTTAGTTTAGTGTGGGTGCTCAACCTGCTTGATTCCATCCCATTGGGCTCAATGGGCATTGGACTGGAAGTGACCAAACAGGGTTTCCTAGATAGCTGCTAGCACAGCTGATGGTATGTGAAGTGAATGAGGCAGGTGGAGTTGTTTTGGCACTGGAGGAGCTGTGCTGCTGCTTCGGGCAGTTACCATCTCCAACTCACTGATCCCTATGTGTCATATCCACTTTCAGACATATGTGGTGCCAGAGCACTTGGTTTCCATGGCAGCGGGAAATGGCTTGGGCGCTGAACTTGTGTTTGGCTGTGGAGTTTTGAGCGTCTTGAATGATGAGCCCATGTTAGTTTAGTGTGTGCTCCACCTGCTTGATTCCATCCCACTGGGCTCAATGGGCATTGGACCGGAAGTGACCAAACAGGGTTTCCTGGATAGCTGCTAGCACAGCTGATGTTATGTGAAGTTAACGAGGCAGGTGGAGTTGTTTTGGCACTGGAAGAGCTGTGCTGCTGCTTCGGGCAGTTGCCATTCACCACCGCGTCACTGAGTTCCCTAGGTGTCATATCCACTTTCAGACATATGTGGTGCCAGAGCACTTGGTTTCCATGGCAGCGGGAAATGGCTTTTGCACTGAACTTGTGTTTGGCTGTGGAGTTTTGAGCGCCTTGAGTGAGGAGCTCCATGTTAGTTTAGTGTGGGTGCTCAACCTGCTTGATTCCATCCCACTGGGCTCAATGGACTTTGATCAGGAAGTGACGAAACAGGGTTTCCTAGATAGCTGCTAGCACAGCTGATGGTATGTGAAGTGAATGAGGCAGGTGGAGTTGTTTTGGCACTGGAAGAGCTGTGCTGCTGCTTCGGGCAGTTGCCATTCACCACCGCCCTGAGTTCCCTAGGTGTCATATCCACTTTCAGACATATGTGGTGCCAGAGCACTTGGTTTCCATGGCAGCTGGAAATGCATTGGGCGCTGAACTTTTGTTTGGCTGTGGAGTTTTGAGCGCCTTGAGTGAGGAGCTCCATGTTAGTTTAGTGTGGGTGCTCAACCTGCTTGATTCCATCCCACTGGGCTCAATGGGCATTGGACCGGAAGTGACCAAACAGGGTTTCCTAGATAGCTGCTAGCACAGCTGATGGTATGTGAAGTGAATGAGGCAGGTGGAGTTGTTTTGGCACTGGAAGAGCTGTGCTGCTGCTTCGGGCAGTTGCCATTCACCACCGCCCTGAATTCACTAGGTGTCATATCCACTTTCAGACATATGTGGTGCCAGAGCACTTGGTTTCCATGGCAGCGGGAAATGGCTTGGGCGCTGAACTTGTGTTTGGCTGTGGAGTTTTGAGCGCCTTGAATGATGAGCCCATGTTAGTTTAGTGTGGGTGCTCAACCTGCTTGATTCTATCCCACTGGGCTCAATGGGCATTGGACCAGAAGTGACCAAACAGGGTTTCCTAGATAGCTGCTAGCACAGCTGATGGTATGTGAAGTTCATGAGGCCTGTGGAGTTGTTTTGGCACTGGAAGAGCTGTGTTGCTGCTTCGGGCAGTTGCCATTCACCACCGCCCTGAGTTCCCTAGGTGTCATATCCACTTTCAGACATATGTGGTGCCAGAGCACTTGGTTTCCATGGCAGCGGGAAATGGCTTTTGCACTGAACTTGTGCTTGGCTGTGGAGTTTTGAGTGCCTTGAGTGAGGAGCTCCATGTTAGTTTAGTGTGGGTGCTCAACCTGCTTGATTCCATCCGACTGGGCTCAAAGGGCATTGGACCGGAAGTGACCAAACAGGGTTTCCTTGATAGCTGCTATCACAGCTGATGGTATGTGAAGTTCATGAGGCAGGTGGAGTTGTTTTGGCACTGGAGGAGCTGTGCTGCTGCTTCGGGCAGTTGCCATTCACCACCGCCCTGAGTTCCCTAGGTGTCATATCCACTTTCAGACATATGTGGTGCCAGAGCACTTGGTTTCCATGGCAGCGGGAAATGGCTTGGGCCCTGAACTTTTGTTTGGCTTTGGAGTTTTGAGCACCTTGAGTGAGGAACTCCATGTTAGTTTAGTGTGGGTGCTCCACCTGCTTGATTCCATCCCACTGGGCTCAATGGGCATTGGACCGGAAGTGACCAAACAGGGTTTCCTAGATAGCTGCTAGCACAGCTGATGGTATGTGAAGTTCATGAGGCAGGTGGAGTTGTTTTTTCACTGGAGGAGCTGTGCTGCTGCTTCGGGCAGTTGCCATTCACCACCGCCCTGAGTTCCCTAGGTGTCATATCCACTTTCAGACATATGTGGTGCCAGAGCACTTGGTTTCCATGGCAGCGGGAAATGCCTGGGGCACTGAACTTGGCCTTGGCTGTGGAGTTTTGAGTGCCTTGAGTCAGGAGCTCCATGTTAGTTTAGTGTGGGTGCTCCACCTGCTTGATTCCATCCCACTGGGCTCAATGGGCATTGGAACCGAAGTGACGAAACAGGGTTTCCTAGATAGCTGCTATCACAGCTGATGGTATGTGAAATGAATGAGGCAGATGGATTTGTTTTGGCACTGGAGGAGCTGTGCTGCTGCTTCGGGCAGTTGCCATTCACCACCGCCCTGAGTTCCCTAGTTGTCTAATCCACTTTCAGACATATGTGGTGCCAGAGCACTTGGTTTCCATGTCAGCGGAAAATGGCTTGGGCGATGAACTTGTGTTTGGCTGTGGAGTTTTGAGCGCCTTGAGTGATGAGCCCATGTTAGTTTAGTGTGTGCTCAACCTGCTTGATTCCATCACACTGGGCTCAATGGGCATTGGACCAGAAGTGACCAAATAGGGTTTCCTAGATAGCTGCTAGCACAGCTGATGGTATGTGAAGTGAATGAGGCAGGTGGAGTTGTCTTGGCACTGGAAGAGCTGTGCTGCTGCTTCGGGCAGTTGCCATTCACCACCGCCCTGAGTTCCCTAGGTGTCATATCCACTTTCAGACATATGTGGTGCCAGAGCACTTGGTTTCCATGGCAGCGGGAAATGGCTTTTGCGCTGAAGTTGTGTTTGGCTGTGGAGTTTTGAGCGCCTTGAGTGAGGAGCTCCATGTTAGTTTAGTGTGGGTGCTCCACCTGCTTGATTGATCCAACTGGACTCAATGGGCATTGGACCGGAAGTGACGAAACAGGGTTTCCTAGATAGCTGCTAGCACAGCTGATGGTATGTGAAATGAATGAGGCAGGTGGATTTGTTTTGGCACTGGAGGAGCTGTGCTGCTGCTTCAGGCAGTTGCCATTCACCACCGCCCTGAGTTCCCTAGTTGTCTAATCCACTTTCAGACATATGTGGTGCCAGAGCACTTGGTTTCCATGGCAGCGGGAAATGGCTTGGGCGCTGAACTTGTGTTTGGCTGTGGAGTTTTGAGCACCTTGAATGATGAGCCCATGTTAGTTTAGTGTGGGTGCTCCACCTGCTTGATTCTATCCCACTGGGCTCAATGGGCAATGGACCAGAAGTGACCAAACAGGGTTTCCTAGATAGCTGCTACCACAGCTGATGGTATGTGAAGTGAATGAGGCAGATGGATTTGTTTTGGCACTGGAGGAGCTGTGCTGCTGCTTCGGGCAGTTGCCATTCACCACCGCCCTGAGTTCCCTAGGTGTCATATCCACTTGCAGACATATGTGGTGCCAGAGCACTTGGTTTCCATGGCAGCGGGAAATGGCTTGGGCGCTGAACTTGTGTTTGGCTGTGGAGTTTTGAGCGCCTTGAATGATGAGCCCATGTTAGTTTAGTGTGGGTGCTCCACCTGCTTGATTCCATCCCACTGGGCTCAATGGGCATTGGACCAGAAGTGACCAAACAGGGTTTCCTAGATAGCTGCTAGCACAGCTGATGGTATGTGAAGTGAATGAGGCAGGTGGAGTTGTTTTGGCACTGGAGGAGCTGTGCTGCTGCTTTAGGCAGTTACCATTCACCAACTCACTGATCCCTATGTGTCATATCCACTTTCAGACATATGTGGTGCCAGAGCACTTGGTTTCCATGGCAGCGGGAAATGGCTTTTGCACTGAACTTGTGTTTGGCTGTGGAGTTTTGAGCGCCTTGAGTGAGGAGCTCCATGTTAGTTTAGTGTGGGTGCTCAACCTGCTTGATTCCATCCCACTGGGCTCAATGGACTTTGGACCGGAAGTGACCAAACAGGGTTTCCTAGATAGCTGCTAGCACAGCTGATGGTATGTGAAGTGAATGAGGCAGGTGGAGTTGTTTTGGCACTGGAGGAGCTGTGCTGCTGCTTCGGGCAGTTGCCATTCACCACCGCCCTGAGTTCCCTAGGTGTCATATCCACTTTCAGACATATGTGGTGCCAGAGCACTTGGTTTCCATGGCAGCGGGAAATGGCTTTTGCACTGAACCTGTGTTTGGCTGTGGAGTTTTGAGCGCCTTGAGTGAGGAGCTCCATGTTAGTTTAGTGCGGGTGCTCAACCGGCTTGATTCCATCCCACTGGGCTCAAAGGGCATTGGACCGGAAGTGACCAAACAGGGTTTCCTAGATAGCTGCTAGCACAGCTGATGGTATTTGAAGTGAATTAGGCAGGTGGCGTTGTTTTGGCACTGGAAGAGTTGTGCTGCTGCTTCGGGCAGTTGCAATTCACCACCGCCCTGAGTTCCCTAGGTGTCATATCCACTTTCAGACATATGTGGTGCCAGAGCACTTGGTTTCCATGGCAGTGGGAAATGGCTGTTGCACTGAACTTGTGTTTGGCTGTGGAGTTTTGAGTGCCTTGAGTGAGGAGCCCATGTTAGTTTAGTGTGGGTGCTCAACCTGCTTGATTCCATCCCACTGGGCTCAATGGGCATTGGACCGGAAGTGACGAAACAGGGTTTCCTAGATAGCTGCTAGCACAGCTGATGGTATGTGAAATGAATGAGGCAGGTGGATTTGTTTTGGCACTGGAGGAGCTGTGCTGCTGCTTCGGGCAGTTGCCATTCACCACCGCCCTGAGTTCCCTAGGTGTCATATCCACTTTCAGACATATGTGGTGCCAGAGCACTTGGTTTCCATGGCAGCGGGAAATGGCTTTTGCACTGAACTTGTGTTTGGCTGTGGAGTTTTGAGCGCCTTGAATGAGGAGCTCCATGTTAGTTTAGTGTGGGTGCTCAACCTGCTTGATTCCATCCCACTGGGCTCAATGGGCATTGGACCGGAAGTGACCAAACAGGGTTTCCTAGATAGCTGCTAGCACAGCTGATGGTATGTGAAGTGAATGAGGCAGGTGGAGTTGTTTTGGCACTGGAAGAGCTGTGCTGCTGCTTCAGGCAGTTTCCATTCACCACCTCACTGATCCCTATGTGTCATATCCAATTTCAGACATATGTGGTGCCAGAGCAGTTGGTTTCCATGGCAGCGGGAAATGGCTTTTGCACTGAACTTGTGTTTGGCTGTGGAGTTTTGAGCGCCTTGAATGAGGAGCTCCATGTTAGTTTAGTGTGGGTGCTCAACCTGCTTGATTCCATCCCACTGGGCTCAAAGGGCATTGGACCGGAAGGGACCAAACAGGGTTTCCTAGATAGCTGCTAGCACAGCTGATGGTATGTGAAGTGAATGAGGCAGGTGGAGTTGTTTTGGCACTGGAAGAGCTGTGCTGCTGCTTCGGGCAGTTGTAATTCACCACCGCCCTGAGTTCCCTAGGTGTCATATCCACTTTCAGACATATGTGGTGCCAGAGTACTTGGTTTCCATGGCAGCGGGAAATGGCTTGGGCGCTGAACTCGTGTTTGGCTGTGGAGTTTTGAGCGCCTTGAGTGAGGAGCCCATGTTAGTTTAGTGTGGGTGCTCCACCTGCTTGATTCCATCCCACTGGGCTCAATGGGCATTGGACCGGAAGTGACCAAACAGGGTTTCCTAGATAGCTGCTAGCACAGCTGATGGTATGTGAAGTTCATGAGGCAGGTGGAGTTGTTTTGGCCATGGAGGAGCTGTGCTGCTGCTTCGGGCAGTTGACATTCACCACCGCCCTGAGTTCCCTAGTTGTCATATCCACTTTCAGACATATGTTCTGCCAGAGCACTTGGTTTCCATGGCAGCGGGAAATGGCTTGGGCGATGAACTTGTGTTTGGCTGTGGAGTTTTGAGCACCTTGAGTGATGAGCCCATGTTAGTTTAGTGTGTGCTCAACCTGCTTGATTCCATCACACTGGACTCAATGGGCATTGGACCGGAAGTGACCAAACAGGGTTTCCTAGATAGCTGCTACCACAGCTGATGGTATGTGAAATGAATGAGGCAGGTGGATTTG
Source organism: Ochotona princeps (assembly GCF_030435755.1). NCBI lineage: Eukaryota > Metazoa > Chordata > Mammalia > Lagomorpha > Ochotonidae > Ochotona > Ochotona princeps. The sequence continues at coordinate 102,196,895 of NC_080835.1, read as the reverse complement.
TTTTGGCACTGGAGGAGCTGTGCTGCTGCTTCGGTCAGTTGCCATTCACCACCGCCCTGAGTTCCCTAGGTGTCATATCCACTTTCAGACATATGTGGTGCCAGAGCACTTGGTTTCCATGGCAGCGGGAAATGGCTTGGGCGCTGAACTTGTGTTTGGCTGTGGAGTTTTGAGCGCCTTGAGTGAGGAGCCCATGTTAGTTTAGTGTGGGTGCTCAACCTGCTTGATTCCATCCCACTGGGCTCAAAGGGCATTGGACCGGAAGTGACCAAACAGGGTTTCCTAGATAGCTGCTAGCACAGCTGATGGTATGTGAAGTTCATGAGGCAGGTGGAGTTGTTTTGGCACTGGAGGAGCTGTGCTGCTGCTTGGGAGAGTTGCCATTCACCACCGCCCTGAGTTCCCTAGGTGTCATATCCACTTTCAGACATATGTGGTGCCAGAGCACTTGGTTTCCATGGCAGCGGGAAATGGCTGTTGCACTGAACTTGTGCTTTGCTGTGGAGTTTTGAGTGCCTTGAGTGAAGAGCTCCATGTTAGTTTAGTGTGGGTGCTCCACCTGCTTGATTCCATCCCACTGGGCTCAATGGGCATTGGACCGGAAGTGACCAAACAGGGTTTCCTAGATAGCTGCTAGCACAGCTGATGGTATGTGAAGTGAATGAGGCAGGTGGAGTTGTTTTGGCACTGGAAGAGCTGTGCTGCTGCTTCGGGCAGTTGTAATTCACCACCGCCCTGAGTTCCCTAGGTGTCATATCCACTTTCAGACATATGTGGTGCCAGAGTACTTGGTTTCCATGGCAGCGGGAAATGGCTTGGGCGCTGAACTTGTGTTTGGCTGTGGAGTTTTGAGCGCCTTGAGTGAGGAGCTCCATGTTAGTTTAGTGTGGGTGCTCAACCTGCTTGATTCCATTCCACTGGGCTCAATGGGCATTGGACCGTAAGTGACCAAACAGGGTTTCCTAGATAGGTGGTAGCACAGCTGATGGTATGTGAAGTGAATGAGGCAGGTGGAGTTGTTTTGGCACTGGAAGAGTTGTGCTGCTGCTTCGGGCAGTTGCAATTCACCACAGCCCTGAGTTCCCTAGGTGTCATATCCACTTTCAGACATATGTGGTGCCAGAGCACTTGGTTTCCATGGCAGTGGGAAATGGCTGTTGCACTGAACTTGTGCTTCGCTGTGGAGTTTTGAGTGCCTTGAGTGAGGAGCCCATGTTAGTTTAGTGTGGGTGCTCAACCTGCTTGATTCCATCCCACTGGGCTCAATGGGCATTGGACCGGAAGTGACGAAACAGGGTTTCCTAGATAGCTGCTAGCACAGCTGATGGTATGTGAAGTGAATGAGGCAGGTGGATTTGTTTTGGCACTGGAGGAGCTGTGCTGCTGCTTCGGGCAGTTGCCATTCACCACCGCCCTGAGTTCCCTAGGTGTCATATCCACTTTCAGACATATGTGCTGCCAGAGCACTTGGTTTCCATGGCAGCAGGAAATGGCTTTTACACTGAACTTGTGTTTGGCTGTGGAGTTTTGAGTGCCTTGAGTGAGGAGCTCCATGTTAGTTTAGTGTGGGTGCTCAACCTGCTTGATTCCATCCCACTGGGCTCAATGGGCATTGGACCGGAAGTGACCAAACAGGGTTTCCTAGATAGCTGCTAGCACAGCTGATGGTATGTGAAGTGAATGAGGCAGGTGGAGTTGTTTTGGCACTGGAAGAGCTGTGCTGCTGCTTCAGGCAGTTTCCATTCACCACCTCACTGATCCCTATGTGTCATATCCAATTTCAGACATATGTGGTGCCAGAGCAGTTGGTTTCCATGGCAGCGGGAAATGGCTTTTGCACTGAACTTGTGTTTGGCTGTGGAGTTTTGAGCGCCTTGAATGAGGAGCTCCATGTTAGTTTAGTGTGGGTGCTCAACCTGCTTGATTCCATCCCACTGGGCTCAAAGGGCATTGGACCGGAAGTGACCAAACAGGGTTTCCTAGATAGCTGCTAGCACAGCTGATGGCATGTGAAGTGAATGAGGCAGGTGGAGTTGTTTTGGCACTGGAAGAGCTGTGCTGCTGCTTCGGGCAGTTGTAATTCACCACCGCCCTGAGTTCCCTAGGTGTCATATCCACTTTCAGACATATGTGGTGCCAGAGTACTTGGTTTCCATGGCAGCGGGAAATGGCTTGGGCGCTGAACTCGTGTTTGGCTGTGGAGTTTTGAGCGCCTTGAGTGAGGAGCCCATGTTAGTTTAGTGTGGGTGCTCCACCTGCTTGATTCCATCCCACTGGGCTCAATGGGCATTGGACCGGAAGTGACCAAACAGGGTTTCCTAGATAGCTGCTAGCACAGCTGATGGTATGTGAAGTTCATGAGGCAGGTGGAGTTGTTTTGGCCATGGAGGAGCTGTGCTGCTGCTTCGGGCAGTTGACATTCACCACCGCCCTGAGTTCCCTAGTTGTCATATCCACTTTCAGACATATGTTCTGCCAGAGCACTTGGTTTCCAAGGCAGCGGGAAATGGCTTGGGCGATGAACTTGTGTTTGGCTGTGGAGTTTTGAGCACCTTGAGTGATGAGCCCATGTTAGTTTAGTGTGTGCTCAACCTGCTTGATTCCATCACACTGGACTCAATGGGCATTGGACCGGAAGTGACCAAACAGGGTTTCCTAGATAGCTGCTAGCACAGCTGATGGTATGTGAAATGAATGAGGCAGGTGGATTTGTTTTGGCACTGGAGGAGCTGTGCTGCTGCTTCGGTCAGTTGCCATTCACCACCGCCCTGAGTTCCCTAGGTGTCATATCCACTTTCAGACATATGTGGTGCCAGAGCACTTGGTTTCCATGGCAGCGGGAAATGGCTTGGGCGCTGAACTTGTGTTTGGCTGTGGAGTTTTGAGCGCCTTGAGTGAGCAGCCCATGTTAGTTTAGTGTGGGTGCTCAACCTGCTTGATTCCATCCCACTGGGCTCAAAGGGCATTGGACCGGAAGTGACCAAACAGGGTTTCCTAGATAGCTGCTAGCACAGCTGATGGTATGTGAAGTGAATGAGGCAGGTGGAGTTGTTTTGGCACTGGAGGAGCTGTGCTGCTGCTTGGGAGAGTTGCCATTCACCACCGCCCTGAGTTCCCTAGGTGTCATATCCACTTTCAGACATATGTGGTGCCAGAGCACTTGGTTTCCATGGCAGCGGGAAATGGCTGTTGCACTGAACTTGTGCTTTGCTGTGGAGTTTTGAGTGCCTTGAGTGAAGAGCTCCATGTTAGTTTAGTGTGGGTGCTCCACCTGCTTGATTCCATCCCACTGGGCTCAATGGGCATTGGACCGGAAGTGACCAAACAGGGTTTCCTAGATAGCTGCTAGCACAGCTGATGGTATGTGAAGTTCATGAGGCAGGTGGAGTTGTTTTTTCACTGGAGGAGCTGTGCTGCTGCTTCGGGCAGTTACCATTCACCAACTCACTGATCCCTATGTGTCATATCCACTTTCAGACATATGTGGTGCCAGAGCACTTGGTTTCCATGGCAGCGGGAAATGGCTTGGGCGCTGAACTTGTGTTTGGCTGTGGAGTTTTGAGCGCCTTGAGTGAGGAGACCATGATAGTTTAGTGTGGGTGCTCAACCTGCTTGATTCCATCCCACTGGGCTCAATGGGCATTGGACCGGAAGTGACCAAACAGGGTTTCCTAGATAGCTGCTAGCACAGCTGATTGTATGTGAAGTTCATGAGGCAGGTGGAGTTGTTTTTTCACTGGAAGAGCTGTGCTGCTGCTTCGGGCAGTTGCCATTCACCACCGCCCTGAGTTCCCTAGGTGTCATATCCACTTTCAGACATATGTGGTGCCAGAGCACTTGGTTTCCATGGCAGTGGGAAATGGCTTGGGCGATGAACTTGTGTTTGGCTGTGGAGTTTTGAGCGCCTTGAGTGATGAGCCCATGTTAGTTTAGTGTGTGCTCAACCTGCTTGATTCCATCCCACTGGGCTCAATGGCATTGGACCGGAAGTGACGAAACAGGGTTTCCTAGATAGCTGCTAGCACAGCTGATGGTATGTGAAGTGAATGAGGCAGGTGGAGTTGTTTTGGCACTGGAGGAGCTGTGCTGCTGCTTCGGGCAGTTGCCATTCACCACCGCCCTGAGTTCCCTAGGTGTCATATCCACTTTCAGACATATGTGGTGCCAGAGCACTTGGTTTCCATGGCAGCGGGAAATGGCTTGGGCACTGAACTTGTGCTTCTCTGTGGAGTTTTGAGTGCCTTGAGTGAGGAGCTCCATGTTAGTTTAGTGTGGGTGCTCCACCTGCTTGATTCCATCCCACTGGACTCAATGGGCATTGGACCGGAAGTGACCAAACAGGGTTTCCTAGATAGCTGCTAGCACAGCTGATGGTATGTGAAATGAATGAGGCAGGTGGAGTTGTTTTTGCACTGGAGTAGCTGTGCTACTGCTTCGGTCAGTTGTAATTCACCACCGCCCTGAGTCCCCTAGGTGTCATATCCACTTTCAGACATATGTGGTGCCAGAGTACTTGGTTTCCATGGCAGCGGGAAATGGCTTGGGCGCTGAACTTGTGTTTGGCTGTGGAGTTTTGAGCGCCTTGAGTGAGGAGCCCATGTTAGTTTAGTGTGGGTGCTCCACCTGCTTGATTCCATCCCACTGGGCTCAATGGGCATTGGACCGGAAGTGACCAAACAGGGTTTCCTAGATAGCTGCTAGCACAGCTGATTGTATGTGAAGTTCATGAGGCAGGTGGAGTTGTTTTGGCACTGGAGGAGCTGTGCTGCTGCTTCGGGCAGTTGCCATTCACCACCGCCCTGAGTTCCCTAGTTGTCATATCCACTTTCAGACATATGTGGTGCCAGAGCACTTGGTTTCCATGGCAGCGGGAAATGGCTTGGGCGATGAACTTGTGTTTGGCTGTGGAGTTTTGAGCGCCTTGAGTGATGAGCCCATGTTAGTTTAGTGTGTGCTCAACCTGCTTGATTCCATCACACTGGGCTCAATGGCATTGGACCGGAAGTGACGAAACAGGGTTTAAAAGATAGCTGCTAGCACAGCTGATGGTATGTGAAGTGAATGAGGCAGGTGGAGTTGTTTTGGCACTGGAGGAGCTGTGCTGCTGCTTCGGTCAGTTGTAATTCACCACAGCCCTGAGTTCCCTAGGTGTCATATCCACTTTCAGACATATGTGGTGCCAGAGCACTTGGTTTCCATGGCAGCGGGAAATGGCTTGGGCGCTGAACTTGTGTTTGGCTGTGGAGTTTTGAGCGCCTTGAGTGAGGAGCTCCATGTGAGTTTCGAATGGGTGCTCAACCTGCTTGATTCCATCCCACTGGGCTCAATGGGCATTGGACCGGAAGTGACCAAACAGGGTTTCCTAGATAGCTGCTAGCACAGCTGATGGTATGTGAAGTTCATGAGGCAGGTGGAGTTGTTTTGGCACTGGAAGAGCTGTGCTGCTGCTTCGGGCAGTTGCAATTCACCACCGCCCTGAGTTCCCTAGGTGTCATATCCACTTTCAGACATATGTGGTGCCAGAGCACTTGGTTTCCATGGCAGCGGGAAATGGCTTTTGCACTGAACTTGTGCTTCGCTGCGGAGTTTTGAGTGCCTTGAGTGAGGAGCTCCATGTTAGTTTAGTGTGGGTGCTCCACCTGCTTGATTCCATCCCACTAGGCTCAATGGGCATTGGACCGGAAGTGACCAAACAGGGTTTCCTAGATAGCTGCTAGCACAGCTGATGGTATGTGAAGTGAATGAGGCAGGTGGAGTTGTTTTTTCACTGGAGGAGCTGTGCTGCTGCTTCGGGCAGTTACCATTCACCAACTCACTGATCCCTATGTGTCATATCCACTTTCAGACATATGTGGTGCCAGAGCACTTGGTTTCCATGGCAGCGGGAAATGCCTTGGGCGCTGAACTTGTGTTTGGCTGTGGAGTTTTGAGCGCCTTGAGTGAGGAGCTCCATGTTAGTTTAGTGTGGGTGCTCAACCTGCTTGATTCCATCCCACTGGGCTCAAAGGGCATTGGACCGGAAGTGACCAAACAGGGTTTCCTAGATAGCTGCTAGCACAGCTGATGGTATGTGAAGTGAATGAGGCAGGTGGAGTTGTTTTGGCACTGGAGGAGCTGTGCTGCTGCTTCGGGCAGTTGCCATTCACCACCGCCCTGAGTTCCCTAGGTGTCATATCCACTTTCAGACATATGTGGTGCCAGAGCACTTGGTTTCCATGGCAGCGGGAAATGGCTTGGGCGATGAACTTGTGTTTGGCTGTGGAGTTTTGAGCGCCTTGAGTGATGAGCCCATGTTAGTTTAGTGTGTGCTCAACCTGCTTGATTCCATCACACTGGGCTCAATGGCATTGGACCGGAAGTGACCAAACAGGGTTTCCTAGATAGCTGCTAGCACAGCTGATGGTATGTGAAGTGAATGAGGCAGGTGGAGTTGTTTTGGCACTGGAGGAGCTGTGCTGCTGCTTGGGAGAGTTGCCATTCACCACCGCCCTGAGTTCCCTAGGTGTCATATCCACTTTCAGACATATGTGGTGCCAGAGCACTTGGTTTCCATGGCAGCGGGAAATGGCTGTTGCACTGAACTTGTGCTTCTCTGCGGAGTTTTGAGTGCCTTGAGTGAGGAGCTCCATGTTAGTTTAGTGTGGGTGCTCCACCTGCTTGATTCCATCCCACTGGACTCAATGGGCATTGGACCGGAAGTGACGAAACAGGGTTTCCTAGATAGCTGCTAGCACAGCTGATGGTATGTGAAATGAATGAGGCAGGTGGAGTTGTTTTGGCACTGGAGGAGCTGTGCTGCTGCTTCGGGCAGTTGCCATTCACCACCGCCCTGAGTTCCCTAGGTGTCATATCCACTTTCAGACATATGTGGTGCCAGAGCACTTGGTTTCCATGGCAGCGGGAAATGGCTTTTGCACTGAACTTGTGCTTCGCTGCGGAGTTTTGAGTGCCTTGAGTGAGGAGCTCCATGTTAGTTTAGTGTGGGTGCTCCACCTGCTTGATTCCATCCCACTGGGCTCAATGGGCATTGGACCGGAAGTGACCAAACAGGGTTTCCTAGATAGCTGCTAGCACAGCTGATGGTATGTGAAGTTCATGAGGCAGGTGGAGTTGTTTTGGCACTGGAGGAGCTGTGCTGCTGCTTCGGGCAGTTGCGATTCACCACCGCCCTGAGTCCCCTAGGTGTCATATCCACTTTCAGACATATGTGGTGCCAGAGCACTTGGTTTCCATGGCAGCGGGAAATGGCTTGGGCGCTGAACTTGTGTTTGGCTTTGGAGTTTTGAGCACCTTGAGTGAGGAGCTCCATGTTAGTTTAGTGTGGGTGCTCCACCTGCTTGATTCCATCCCACTGGGCTCAATGGGCATTGGACCGGAAGTGACCAAACAGGGTTTCCTAGATAGCTGCTAGCACAGCTGATGGTATGTGAAGTTCATGAGGCAGGTGGAGTTGTTTTGGCACTGGAGGAGCTGTGCTGCTGCTTCGGGCAGTTGCCATTCACCACCGCCCTGAGTTCCCTAGGTGTCATATCCACTTTCAGACATATGTGGTGCCAGAGCACTTGGTTTCCATGGCAGCGGGAAATGGCTTTTGCACTGAACTTGTGCTTCGCTGCGGAGTTTTGAGTGCCTTGAGTGAGGAGCTCCATGTTAGTTTAGTGTGGGTGCTCCACCTGCTTGATTCCATCCCACTGGGCTCAATGGGCATTGGACCGGAAGTGACCAAACAGGGTTTCCTAGATAGCTGCTAGCACAGCTGATGGTATGTGAAGTGAATGAGGCAGGTGGAGTTGTTTTGACACTGGAGGAGCTGTGCTGCTGCTTCGGGCAGTTGCGATTCACCACCGCCCTGAGTTCCCTAGTTGTCATATCCACTTTCAGACATATGTGGTGCCAGAGCACTTGGTTTCCATGGCAGCGGGAAATGGCTTGGGCGATGAACTTGTGTTTGGCTATGGAGTTTTGAGCGCCTTGAGTGATGAGCCCATGTTAGTTTAGTGTGTGCTCAACCTGCTTGATTCCATCACACTGGGCTCAATGGCATTGGACCGGAAGTGACGAAACAGGGTTTCCTAGATAGCTGCTAGCACAGCTGATGGTATGTGAAGTGAATGAGGCAGGTGGAGTTGTTTTGGCACTGGAGGAGCTGTGCTGCTGCTTCGGGCAGTTGCCATTCACCACCGCCCTGAGTTCCCTAGGTGTCATATCCACTTTCAGACATATGTGGTGCCAGAGCACTTGGTTTCCATGGCAGCGGGAAATGGCTTGGGCACTGAACTTGTGCTTCTCTGTGGAGTTTTGAGTGCCTTGAGTGAGGAGCTCCATGTTAGTTTAGTGTGGGTGCTCAACCTGCTTGATTCCATCCCACTGGACTCAATGGGCATTGGACCGGAAGTGACCAAACAGGGTTTCCTAGATAGCTGCTAGCACAGCTGATGGTATGTGAAATGAATGAGGCAGGTGGAGTTGTTTTGGCACTGGAGGAGCTGTGCTGCTGCTTCGGTCAGTTGTAATTCACCACCGCCCTGAGTTCCCTAGGTGTCATATCCACTTTCAGACATATGTGGTGCCAGAGCACTTGGTTTCCATGGCAGCGGGAAATGGCTTGGGCGCAGAACTTGTGTTTGGCTGTGGAGTTTTGAGCGCCTTGAGTGAGGAGCTCCATGTTAGTTTAGTGTGGGTGCTCAACCTGCTTGATTCCATTCCACTGGGCTCAATGGCATTGGACCGGAAGTGACGAAACAGGGTTTCCTAGATAGCTGCTAGCACAGCTGATGGTATGTGAAGTGAATGAGGCAGGTGGAGTTGCTTTGGCACTGGAGGAGCTGTGCTGCTGCTTCGGGCAGTTGCCATTCACCAACTCACTGATCCCTATGTGTCATATCCACTTTCAGACATATGTGGTGCCAGAGCACTTGGTTTCCATGGCAGCGGGAAATGGCTTGGGCGCTGAACTTGTGTTTGGCTGTGGAATTTTGAGCGCCTTGAGTGAGGAGCTCCATGTGAGTTTCGAATGGGTGCTCAAGCTGCTTGATTCCATCCCACTGGGCTCAATGGGCATTGGACCGGAAGTGACCAAACAGGGTTTCCTAGATAGCTGCTAGCACAGCTGATGGTATGTGAAGTTCATGAGGCAGGTGGAGTTGTTTTGGCACTGGAAGAGCTGTGCTGCTGCTTCGAGCAGTTGCCATTCACCACCGCCCTGAGTCCCCTAGGTGTCATATCCACTTTCAGACATATGTGGTGCCAGAGCACTTGGTTTCCATGGTAGCGGGAAATGGCTTGGGCGATGAACTTTTGTTTGGCTTTGGAGTTTTGAGCACCTTGAGTGAGGAGCTCCATGTTAGTTTAGTGTGGGTGCTCAACCTGCTTGATTCCATCCCACTGGGCTCAATGGGCATTGGACCGGAAGTGACCAAACAGGGTTTCCTAGATAGCTGCTAGCACAGCTGATGGTATGTGAATGAATGAGGCAGGTGGAGTTGTTTTGGCACTGGAGGAGCTGTGCTGCTGCTTCGGGCAGTTACCATTCACCAACTCACTGATCCCTATGTGTCATATCCACTTTCAGACATATGTGGTGCCAGAGCACTTGGTTTCCATGGCAGCGGGAAATGGCTTGGGCGATGAACTTTTGTTTGGCTGTGGAGTTTTGAGCGCCTTGAGTGAGGAGCTCCATGTTAGTTTAGTGTGGGTGCTCAACCTGCTTGATTCCATCCCACTGGGCTCAAAGGGCATTGGACCGGAAGTGACCAAACAGGGTTTCCTAGATAGCTGCTAGCACAGCTGATGGTATGTGAAGTGAATGAGGCAGGTGGAGTTGTTTTGGCACTGGAGGAGCTGTGCTGCTGCTTCGGGCAGTTGCCATTCACCACCGCCCTGAGTTCCCTAGGTGTCATATCCACTTTCTGACATATGTGGTGCCAGAGCACTTGGTTTCCATGGCAGCGGGAAATGGCTTGGGCGATGAACTTTTGTTTGGCTTTGGAGTTTTGAGCACCTTGAGTGAGGAGCTCCATGTTAGTTTAGTGTGGGTGCTCCACCTGCTTGATTCCATCCCACTGGGCTCAATGGCATTGGACCGGAAGTGACCAAACAGGGTTTCCTAGATAGCTGCTAGCACAGCTGATGGTATGTGAAGTTCATGAGGCAGGTGGAGTTGTTTTGGCACTGGAGGAGCTGTGCTGCTGCTTCGGGCAGTTACCATTCACCAACTCACTGATCCCTATGTGTCATATCCACTTTCAGACATATGTGGTGCCAGAGCACTTGGTTTCCATGGCAGCGGGAAATGCCTTGGGCGCTGAACTTGTGTTTGGCTGTGGAGTTTTGAGCACCTTGAGTGAGGAGCTCCACGTTAGTTTAGTGTGGGTGCTCAACCTGCTTGATTCCATCCCACTGGGCTCAATGGGCATTGGACCGGAAGTGACCAAACAGGGTTTCCTAGATAGCTGCTAGCACAGCTGATGGTATGTGAAGTGAATGAGGCAGGTGGAGTTGTTTTGGCACTGGAAGAGCTGTGCTGCTGCTTCGGGCAGTTGCCATTCACCACTGCCCTGAGTTCCCTAGGTGTCATATCCACTTTCAGACATATGTGGTGCCAGAGCACTTGGTTTCCATGGCAGCGGGAAATGGCTTGGGCGCTGAACTTGTGTTTGGCTGTGGAGTTTTGAGCGCCTTGAGTGAGGAGCTCCATGTTAGTTTAGTGTGTGTGCTCAACCTGCTTGATTCCATCCCACTGGGCTCAATGGGCATTGGACCCGAAGTGACGAAACAGGGTTTCCTAGATAGCTGCTAGCACAGCTGATGGTATGTGAAGTGAATGAGGCAGGTGGAGTTGTTTTGGCACTGGAGGAGCTGTGCTGCTGCTTCGGGCAGTTGCCATTCACCACCGCCCTGAGTTCCCTAGGTGTCATATCCACTTTCAGACATATGTGGTGCCAGAGCACTTGGTTTCCATGGCAGCGGGAAATACCTTGGGCGCTGAACTTGTGCTTCTCTGTGGAGTTTTGAGTGCCTTGAGTGAGGAGCTCCATGTTAGTTTAGTGTGGGTGCTCCACCTGCTTGATTCCATCCCACTGGACTCAATGGGCATTGGACCGGAAGTGACCAAACAGGGTTTCCTAGATAGCTGCTAGCACAGCTGATGGTATGTGAAATGAATGAGGCAGGTGGAGTTGTTTTGGCACTGGAGGAGCTGTGCTGCTGCTTCGGTCAGTTGTAACTCACCACCGCCCTGAGTTCCCTAGGTGTCATATCCACTTTCAGACATATGTGGTGCCAGAGCACTTGGTTTCCATGGCAGCGGGAAATGGCTTGGGCGCAGAACTTGTGTTTGACTGTGGAGTTTTGAGCGCCTTGAATGAGGAGCTCCATGTTAGTTTAGTGTGGGTGCTCAACCTGCTTGATTCCATTCCACTGGGCTCAATGGCATTGGACCGGAAGTGACCAAACAGGGTTTCCTAGATAGCTGCTAGCACAGCTGATGGTATGTGAAGTTCATGAGGCAGGTGGAGTTGCTTTGGCACTGGAGGAGCTGTGCTGCTGCTTCGGGCAGTTGCCATTCACCAACTCACTGATCCCTATGTGTCATATCCACTTTCAGACATATGTGGTGCCAGAGCACTTGGTTTCCATGGCAGCGGGAAATGGCTGTTGCACTGAACTTGTGCTTCGCTGCGGAGTTTTGAGTGCCTTGAGTGAGGAGCTCCATGTTAGTTTAGTGTGGGTGCTCCACCTGCTTGATTCCATCCCACTGGGCTCAATGGGCATTGGACCGGAAGTGACCAAACAGGGTTTCCTAGATAGCTGCTAGCACAGCTGATGGTATGTGAAGTTCATGAGGCAGGTGGAGTTGTTTTGGCACTGGAGGAGCTGTGCTGCTGCTTCGGGCAGTTGCCATTCTGCACCGCCCTGAGTCCCCTAGGTGTCATATCCACTTTCAGACATATGTGGTGCCAGAGCACTTGGTTTCCATGGCAGCGGGAAATGGCTTGGGCGATGAACTTGTGTTTGGCTGTGGAGTTTTGAGCGCCTTGAATGAGGAGCTCCATGTTAGTTTAGTGTGGGTGCTCAACCTGCTTGATTCCATTCCACTGGGCTCAATGGCATTGGACCGGAAGTGACCAAACAGGGTTTCCTAGATAGCTGCTAGCACAGCTGATGGTATGTGAAGTTCATGAGGCAGGTGGAGTTGCTTTGGCACTGGAGGAGCTGTGCTGCTGCTTCGGGCAGTTGCCATTCACCAACTCACTGATCCCTATGTGTCATATCCACTTTCAGACATATGTGGTGCCAGAGCACTTGGTTTCCATGGCAGCGGGAAATGGCTGTTGCACTGAACTTGTGCTTCGCTGCGGAGTTTTGAGTGCCTTGAGTGAGGAGCTCCATGTTAGTTTAGTGTGGGTGCTCCACCTGCTTGATTCCATCCCACTGGGCTCAATGGGCATTGGACCGGAAGTGACCAAACAGGGTTTCCTAGATAGCTGCTAGCACAGCTGATGGTATGTGAAGTTCATGAGGCAGGTGGAGTTGTTTTGGCACTGGAGGAGCTGTGCTGCTGCTTCGGGCAGTTGCCATTCTGCACCGCCCTGAGTCCCCTAGGTGTCATATCCACTTTCAGACATATGTGGTGCCAGAGCACTTGGTTTCCATGGCAGCGGGAAATGGCTTGGGCGATGAACTTGTGTTTGGCTGTGGAGTTTTGAGCACCTTGAGTGAGGAGCTCCATGTTAGTTTAGTGTGGGTGCTCAACCTGCTTGATTCCATCCCACTGGGCTCAATGGGCATTGGACCGGAAGTGACCAAACAGGGTTTCCTAGATAGCTGCTAGCACAGCTGATGGTATGTGAAGTGAATGAGGCAGGTGGAGTTGTTTTGGCACTGGAAGAGCTGTGCTGCTGCTTCGGGCAGTTGCCATTCACCACCGCCCTGAGTTCCCTAGGTGTCATATCCACTTTCAGACATATGTGGTGCCAGAGCACTTGGTTTCCATGGCAGCGGGAAATGGCTTGGGAGCTGAACTTTTGTTTGGCTTTGGAGTTTTGAGCACCTTGAGTGAGGAGCTCCATGTTAGTTTAGTGTGGGTGCTCCACCTGCTTGATTCCATCCCACTGGGCTCAATGGCATTGGACCGGAAGTGACCAAACAGGGTTTCCTAGATAGCTGCTAGCACAGCTGATGGTATGTGAATGAATGAGGCAGGTGGAGTTGTTTTGGCACTCGAGGAGCTGTGCTGCTGCTTCGGGCAGTTACCATTCACCAACTCACTGATCCCTATGTGTCATATCCACTTTCAGACATATGTGGTGCCAGAGCACTTGGTTTCCATGGCAGCGGAAAATGCCTTGGGCGCTGAACTTGTGTTTGGGTGTGGAGTTTTGAGCGCCTTGAGTGAGGAGCTCCATGTTAGTTTAGTGTGGGTGCTCAACCTGCTTGATTCCATCCCACTGGGCTCAATGGACTTTGGACCGGAAGTGACCAAACAGGGTTTCCTAGATAGCTGCTAGCACAGCTGATGGTATGTGAAGTGAATGAGGCAGGTGGAGTTGTTTTGGCACTGGAAGAGCTGTGCTGCTGCTTCGGGCAGTTGCCATTCACCACTGCCCTGAGTTCCCTAGGTGTCATATCCACTTTCAGACATATGTGGTGCCAGAGCACTTGGTTTCCATGGCAGCGGGAAATGGCTTTTGCACTGAACTTGTGTTTGGCTGTGGAGTTTTGAGCGCCTTGAGTGAGGAGCTCCATGTTAGTTTAGTGTGGGTGCTCAACCTGCTTGATTCCATCCCACTGGGCTCAAAGGGCATTGGACCGGAAGTGACGAAACATGGTTTCCTAGATAGCTGCTAGCACAGCTGATGGTATGTGAAGTGAATGAGGCAGGTGGAGTTGTTTTGGCACTGGAAGAGCTGTGCTGCTGCTTCGGGCAGTTGCCATTCACCACCGCCGTGAGTTCCCTAGGTGTCATATCCACTTTCAGACATATGTGGTGCCAGAGCACTTGGTTTCCATGGCAGCGGGAAATGGCTTGGGCGCTGAACTTGTGTTTGGCTGTGGAGTTTTGGGCGCCTTGAGTGAGGAGCTCCATGTTAGTTTAGTGTGGGTGCTCAACCTGCTTGATTCCATCCCACTGGGCTCAAAGGGCATTGGACCGGAAGTGACCAAACAGGGTTTCCTAGATAGCTGCTAGCACAGCTGATGGTATGTGAAGTGAATGAGGCAGGTGGAGTTGTTTTGGCACTGGAGGAGCTGTGCTGCTGCTTCGGGCAGTTACCATCTCCAACTCACTGATCCCTATGTGTCATATCCACTTTCAGACATATGTGGTGCCAGAGCACTTGGTTTCCATGGCAGTGGGAAATGGCTTTTGCGCTGAACTTGTGTTTGGCTGTGGAGTTTTGAGCGCCTTGAGTGAGGAGCTCCATGTTAGTTTAGTGTGGGTGCTCAACCTGCTTGATTCCATCCCACTGGGCTCATTGGACTTTGGATCGGAAGTGACCAAACAGGGTTTCCTAGATAGCTGCTAGCATAGCTGATGGTATGTGAAGTTCATGAGGCAGGTGGAGTTGTTTTGGCACTGGAGGAGCTGTGCTGCTGCTTCGGGCAGTTGCCATTCACCACCGCCCTGAGTTCCCTAGTTGTCATATCCACTTTCAGACATATGTGGTGCCAGAGCACTTGGTTTCCATGGCAGCGGGAAATGACTTGGGCGCTGAACTTGTGTTTGGCTGTGGAGTTTTGAGCGCCTTGAGTGAGGAGCTTGATACTGGTTTAGTGTGCGTGCTCCACCTGCTTGATTCCATCCCACTGGGCTCAATGGGCATTGGACCGGAAGTGACCAAACAGGGTTTCCTAGATGGCTGCTAGCACAGCTGCTGGTATGTGAAGTGTATGAGGCAGGTGGAGTTGTTTTGGCACTGGAGGAGCTGTGCTGCTGCTTCGGGCAGTTGCCATTCACCACCGCCCTGAGTTCCCTAGGTGTCATATCCACTTTCAGACATATGTGGTGCCAGAGCACTTGGTTTCCATGGCAGCGGGAAATGGCTTTTGCACTGAACTTGTGCTTGGCTGTGGAGTTTTGAGCGCCTTGAATGAGGAGCTCCATGTTAGTTTAATGTGGGTGCTCAACCTGCTTGATTCCATCCCACTGGGCTCAATGGGCATTGGACCGGAAGTGACCAAACAGGGTTTCCTAGATAGCTGCTAGCACAGCTGATGGTATGTGAAGTGAATGAGGCAGGTGGAGTTGTTTTGGCACTGGAGGAGCTGTGCTGCTGCTTCGGGCAGTTGCCATTCACCACCGCCCTGAGTTCCCTAGGTGTCATATCCACTTTCAGACATATGTGGTGCCAGAGCACTTGGTTTCCATGGCAGCGGGAAATGGCTTTTGCGCTGAACTTTTTTTTTTCTTTGGAGTTTTGAGCACCTTGAGTGAGGAGCTCCATGTTAGTTTAGTGTGGGTGCTCCACCTGCTTGATTCCATCCCACTGGGCTCAATGGCATTGGACCGGAAGTGACCAAACAGGGTTTCCTAGATAGCTGCTAGCACAGCTGATGGTATGTGAAGTTCATGAGGCAGGTGGAGTTGTTTTGGCACTGGAGGAGCTGTGCTGCTGCTTCGGGCAGTTACCATTCACCAACTCACTGATCCCTAGTTGTCATATCCACTTTTAGACATATGTGGTGCCAGAGCACTTGGTTTCCATGGCAGCGGGAAATGGCTTGGGTGCTGAACTTGTGTTTGGCTGTGGAGTTTTGAGCACCTTGAGTGAGGAGCTCCATGTTAGTTTAGTGTGGGTGCTCAACCTGCTTGATTCCATCCCACTGGGCTCAATGGGCATTGGACCGGAAGTGACCAAACAGGGTTTCCTAGATAGCTACTAGCACAGCTGATGGTATGTGAAGTTCATGAGGCAGGTGGAGTTGTTTTGGCAATGGAGGAGCTGTGCTGCTGCTTCGGGCAGTTGCCATTCACCACCGCCATGAGTCCCCTAGGTGTCATATCCACTTTCAGACATATGTGGTGCCAGAGCACTTGGTTTCCATTGCAGCGGGAAATGGCTTTTGCGCTGAACTTGTGTTTGGCTGTGGAGTTTTGAGCGCCTTGCGTGAGGAGCTCCGTGTTAGTTTAGTGTGGGTGCTCAACCTGCTTGATTTCATCCCACTAGGCTCAATGGAATTGGACAAGAAGTGAGCAAACTGGGTTTCCTAGATAGCTGCTACCATAGCTGATGGTATGTGAAGTTCATGAGGCAGGTGGAGTTGTTTTTTCACTGGAGGAGCTGTGCTGCTGCTTCGGGCAGTTGCCATTCACCAACTCACTGATCCTTATGTGTCATATCCACTTTCAGACATATGTGGTGCCAGAGCACTTGGTTTCCATGGCAGCGGGAAATGGCTGGGGCGCTGAACTTGTGTTTGGCTCTGGAGTTTTGAGTGCCTTGAGTGACGAACTCCATGTTAGTTTAGTGTGGGTGCTCAACCTGCTTGATTCCATCCCACTGGGCTAAATGGGCTTTCGCCCGGAAGTGACCAAACAGGGTTTCCTAGATAGCTGCTAGCACAGCTGATGGTATGTGAAGTTCATGAGGCAGGTGGAGTTGTTTTGGCACTGGAGGAGCTGTGCTGCTGCTTCGGGCAGTTGCCATTCACCACCGCCCTGAGTTCCCTAGGTGTCATATCCACTTTCAGACATATGTGGTGCCAGAGCACTTGGTTTCCATGGCAGCGGGAAATGGCTGGAGCACTGAACTTGTGTTTGGCTGTGGAGTTTTGAGCGCCTTGAGTGAGGAGCTTGATACTGGTTTAGTGTGGGTGCTCCACCTGCTTGATTCCATCCCACTGGGCTCAATGGGCATTGGACCGGAAGTGACCAAACAGGGTTTCCTAGATGGCTGCTAGCACAGCTGCTGGTATGTGAAGTGTATGAGGCAGGTGGAGTTGTTTTGGCACTGGAGGAGCTGTGCTGCTGCTTCGGGCACTTGCCATTCACCACCGCCCTGAGTTCCCTAGGTGTCATATCCACTTTCAGACATATGTGGTGCCAGAGCACTTGGTTTCCATGGCAGCGGGAAATGGCTTTTGCACTGAACTTGTGCTTGGCTGTGGAGTTTTGAGCGCCTTGAATGAGGAGCTCCATGTTAGTTTAGTGTGGGTGCTCAACCTGCTTGATTCCATCCCACTGGGCTCAATGGGCATTGGACCGGAAGTGACCAAACAGGGTTTCCTAGATAGCTGCTAGCACAGCTGATGGTATGTGAAGTGAATGAGGCAGGTGGAGTTGTTTTGGCACTGGAGGAGCTGTGCTGCTGCTTCGGGCAGTTGCCATTCACCACCGCCCTGAGTTCCCTAGGTGTCATATCCACTTTCAGACATATGTGGTGCCAGAGCACTTGGTTTCCATGGCAGCGGGAAATGGCTTTTGCGCTGAACTTTTTTTTTTCTTTGGAGTTTTGAGCACCTTGAGTGAGGAGCTCCATGTTAGTTTAGTGTGGGTGCTCCACCTGCTTGATTCCATCCCACTGGGCTCAATGGCATTGGACCGGAAGTGAGCAAACAGGGTTTCCTAGATAGCTGCTAGCACAGCTGATGGTATGTGAAGTGAATGAGGCAGGTGGAGTTGTTTTGGCACTGGAGGAGCTGTGCTGCTGCTTCGGGCAGTTGCGATTCACCACCGCCCTGAGTTCCCTAGGTGTCATATCCACTTTCAGACATATGTGCTCCCAGAGCACTTGGTTTCCATGGCAGCGGGAAATGGCTTTTGCGCTGAACTTGTGTTTGGCTGTGGAGTTTTGAGCGCCTTGAGTGAGGAGCTCCATGTTAGTTTAGTGTGGGTGCTCAACCTGCTTGATTCCATCCCACTGGGCTCAAAGGGCATTGGACCGGAAGTGACGAAACAGGGTTTCCTAGATAGCTGCTAGCACAGCTGATGGTATGTGAAGTGAATGAGGCAGGTGGAGTTGTTTTGGCACTGGAGGAGCTGTGCTGCTGCTTCGGGCAGTTACCATTCATCAACTCACTGATCCCTAGTTGTCATATCCACTTTTAGACATATGTGGTGCCAGAGCACTTGGTTTCCATGGCAGCGGGAAATGGCTTGGGCGCTGAACTTGTGTTTGGCTGTGGAGTTTTGAGCACCTTGAGTGAGGAGCTCCATGTTAGTTTAGTGTGGGTGCTCAACCTGCTTGATTCCATCCCACTGGGCTCAATGGGCATTGGACCGGAAGTGACCAAACAGGGTTTCCTAGATAGCTACTAGCACAGCTGATGGTATGTGAAGTTCATGAGGCAGGTGGAGTTGTTTTGGCAATGGAGGAGCTGTGCTGCTGCTTCGGGCAGTTGCCATTCACCACCGCCCTGAGTCCCCTAGGTGTCATATCCACTTTCAGACATATGTGGTGCCAGAGCACTTGGTTTCCATTGCAGCGGGAAATGGCTTTTGCGCTGAACTTGTGTTTGGCTGTGGAGTTTTGAGCGCCTTGCGTGAGGAGCTCCGTGTTAGTTTAGTGTGGGTGCTCAACCTGCTTGATTTCATCCCACTAGGCTCAAAGGAATTGGACAAGAAGTGACCAAACTGGGTTTCCTAGATAGCTGCTACCATAGCTGATGGTATGTGAAGTTCATGAGGCAGGTGGAGTTGTTTTTTCACTGGAGGAGCTGTGCTGCTGCTTCGGGCAGTTACCATTCACCAACTAACTGATCCTTATGTGTCATATCCACTTTCAGACATATGTGGTGCCAGAGCACTTGGTTTCCATGGCAGCGGGAAATGGCTTGGGCGCTGAACTTGTGTTTGGCTGTGGAGTTTTGAGTGCCTTGAGTGACGAACTCCATGTTAGTTTAGTGTGGGTGCTCAACCTGCTTGATTCCATCCCACTGGGCTCAAAGGGCATTGGACCAGAAGTGACCAAACAGGGTTTCCTAGATAGCTGCTAGCACAGCTGATGGTATGTGAAGTTCATGAGGCAGGTGGAGTTGTTTTGGCACTGGAGGAGCTGTGCTGCTGCTTCGGGCAGTTGCCATTCACCACCGCCCTGAGTTCCCTAGGTGTCATATCCACTTTCAGACATATGTGGTGCCAGAGCACTTGGTTTCCATGGCAGTGGGTAATGGCTTGGGCGCTGAACTTGTGTTTGGCTGTGGAGTTTTGAGCACCTTGAGTGAGGAGCTCCATGTTAGTTTAGTGTGGGTGCTCCACCTGCTTGATTCCATCCCACTTGGCTCAATGGACTTTCGCCCGGAAGTGACCAAACAGGGTTTCCTGGATAGCTGCTAGCACAGCTGATGGTATGTGAAGTGAATGAGGCAGGTGGAGTTGTTTTGGCACTGGAAGAGCTGTGCTGCTGCTTCGGGCAGTTGCCATTCACCACCGCCCTTAGTCCCCTAGGTGTCATATCCACTTTCAGACATATGTGGTGCCAGAGCACTTGGTTTCCATGGCAGCGGGAAATGGCTTCAGCACTGAACTTGTGTTTGGCTGTGGAGTTTTGAGCGCCTTGAGTGAGGAGCTCCATGTGAGTTTAGTGTGGGTGCTCAACCTGCTTGATTCCATTCCACTGGGCTCAATCGGCATTGGACCGGAAGTGACCAAACAGGGTTTCCTAGATAGCTGCTAGCACAGCTGATGGTATATGAAGTTCAAGAGGCAGGTGGAGTTGTTTTGGCACTGGAGGAGCTGTGCTGCTGCTTCGGGCAGTTGCCATTCACCACCACCCTGAGTTCCCTAGGTGTCATATCCACTTTCAGACATATGTGGTGCCAGAGTACTTGGTTTCCATGGCAGCGGAAATGGCTTTTGTGCTGAACTTGTGTTTGGCTGTGGAATTTTGAGCGCCTTGAGTGAGGAGCCCATGTTAGTTTAGTGTGGGTGCTCAACCTGCTTGATTCCATCCCACTGGGCTCAATGGGCATTGGACAGGAAGTGACCAAACAGGGTTTCCTAGATAGCTGCTAGCATAGCTGATGGTATGTGAAGTTCATGAGGCAGGTGGAGTTGTTTTGGCACTGGAGGAGCTGTGCTGCTGCTTCGGGCAGTTGCGATTCACCACCGCCCTGAGTTCCCTAGTTGTCATATCCACTTTCAGACATATGTGGTGCCAGAGCACTTGGCTTCCATGGCAGCGGGAAATGGCTTGGGCGCTGAACTTGTGTTTGGCTGTGGAGTTTTGAGCGCCTTGAGTAAGGAGCTCCATGTTAGTTTAGTGTGGGTGCTCAACCTGCTTGATTCCATCCCACTTGGCTCAATGGGCATTGGACCAGAAGTGACCAAACAGGGTTTCCTAGATAGCTGCTAGCACAGCTGATGGTATGTGAAGTGAATGAGGCAGGTGGAGTTGTTTTGGCACTGGAAGAGCTGTGCTGCTGCTTCGGGCAGTTGCCATTCACCACCGCCGTGAGTTCCCTAGGTGTCATATCCACTTTCAGACATATGTGGTGCCAGAGCACTTGGTTTCCATGGCAGCGGGAAATGGCTTGGGCGCTGAACTTGTGCTTGGCTGTGGAGTTTTGAGCGCCTTGAGTGAGGAGCTCCATGCTAGTTTAGTGTGGGTGCTCCACCTGCTTGATTCCATACCACTGGGCTGAATTGCATTGGACCGGAAGTGACCAAACAGGGTTTCCTAGATGGCTGCTAGCACAGCTGATGGTATGTGAAGTTCATGAGGCAGGTGGAGTTGTTTTGGCACTGGAAGAGCTGTGCTGCTGCTTCGGGCAGTTGCCATTCACCACCGCCCTGAGTTCCCTAGGTGTCATATCCACTTTCAGACATATGTGGTGCCAGAGCACTTGGCTTCCATGGCAGCGAGAAATGGCTTGGGCGCTGAACTTGTGTTTGGCTGTGGAGTTTTGAGCGCCTTGAGTGAGGAGCCCATGTTAGTTTAGCGTGGGTACTCAACCTGCTTGATTCCATCCGACTGGGCTCAATGGGCATTGGACCGGAAGTGACCAAACAAGGTTTCCTAGATAGCTGCTAGCACAGCTGATGGTATGTGAAGTTCATGAGGCAGGTGGAGTTGTTTTGGCACTGGAAGAGCTGTGCTGCTGCTTCGGGCAGTTGCCATTCACCACCGCCCTGAGTTCCCTAGGTGTCATATCCACTTTCAGACATATGCGGTGCCAGAGTACTTGGTTTCCATGGCAGCGGGAAATGGCTGGAGCACTGAACTTGTGTTTGGCTGTGGAGTTTTGAGCGCCTTGAGTGAGGAGCTCCATGTTAGTAAAGTGTGGGTGCTCAACCTGCTTGATTCCATCCCACTGGGCTCAATGGGCATTGGACCGGAAGTGACCAAACAGGGTTTCCTAGATAGCTGCTAGCACAGCTGATGGTATGTGAAGTGAATGAGGCAGGTGGAGTTGTTTTGGCACTGGAAGAGCTGTGCTGCTGCTTCGGGCAGTTGCCATTCACCACCGCCCTGAGTTCCCTAGGTGTCATATCCACTTTCAGACATATGTGGTGCCAGAGCACTTGGTTTCCATGGCAGCGGGAAATGGCTTTTGTGCTGAACTTGTGTTTGGCTGTGGAGTTTTGAGTGCCTTGAGTGAGGAGCTCCATGTTAGTTTAGTGTGGGTGCTCAACCTGCTTCATTCCATCCCACTGGGCTCAATGGGCATTGGAACGGAAGTGACCAAACAGGGTTTCCTAGAACGCTGCTAGCACAGCTGATGGTATGTGAAGTTCATGAGGCAGGTGGAGTTGTTTTGGCACTGGAAGAGCTGTGCTGCTGCTTGGGACAGTTGCCATTCACCACCGCCCTGAGTTCCCTAGGTGTCATATCCACTTTCAGACATATGTGGTGCCAGAGCACTTGGTTTCCATGGCAGCGGGAAATCCTTTTGCGCTGAACTTGTGTTTGGCTGTGGAGTTTTGAGCACCTTGAGTGAGGAGCTCCATTTTAGTTTAGTGTGGGTGCTCAACCTGCTTGATTCCATCCCACTGGGCTCAATGGGCATTGGACCGGAAGTGAGCAAACAGGGTTTCCTAGATAGCTGCTAGCACAGCTGATGGTATGTGAAGTTCATGAGGCAGGTGGAGTTGTTTTGGCACTGGAGGAGCTGTGCTGCTGCTTCGAGCAGTTGCCATTCACCACCGCCGTGAGTTCCCTAGGTGTCATATCCACTTTCAGACATATGTGGTGCCAGAGCCCTTGGTTTCCATGGCAGCGGGAAATGGCTTGGGTGCTGAACTTGTGTTTGGCTGTGGAGTTTTGAGCGCCTTGAGTGAGGAGCTCCATGTTAGTTTATTGTGGGTGCTCAACCTGCTTGATTCCATCCCACTGGGCTCAATGGGCATTGGACCAGAAGTGACCAAACAGGGTTTCCTAGATAGCTGCTAGAACAGCTGATGGTATGTGAAGTTCATGAGGCAAGTGGAGTTGTTTTGGCACTGGAAGAGCTGTGCTGCTGCTTCGGGCAGTTGCCATTCACCACCTCACTGATCCCTGTGTATCATATCCACTTTCAGACATATGTGGTGCCAGAGCACTTGGTTTCCATGGCAGCGGGAAATGACTTGGGCGCTGAACTTGTGTTTGGCTGTGGAGTTTTGAGCGCCTTGAGTGAGGAGCTCCATGTTAGTTTAGTGTGGGTGCTCAACCTGCTTGATTCCATCCCACTGGGCTCAATGGGCATTGGACCGGAAGTGACCAAACAGGTTTCCTAGATAGCTGCTAGCACAGCTGATGGTATGTGAAGTGAATGAGGCAGGTGGAGTTGTTTTGGCATTGGAAGAGCTGTGCTGCTGCTTCTGGCAGTTGCCATTCACCACCGCCCTGAGATCCGTAGGTGTCATATCCACTTTCAGACATATGTGGTGCCAGAGCACTTGGTTTCCATGGCAGCGGGAAATGGCTTGGGCACTGAACTTGTATTTTGCTGTGGAGTTTTGAGCGCCTTGAGTGAGGAGCTCCATGTTAGTTTAGTGTGGGTGCTCAACCTGCTTGATTCCATCCCACTGGGCTCAATGGGCATTGGACCGGAAGTGACAAAACAGGGTTTCCTAGATAGCTGCTAGCACAGCTGATGGTATGTGAAGTGAATGAGGCAGGTGGAGTTGTTTTGGCACTGGAAGAGCTGTGCTGCTGCTTCGGGCAGTTGCCATTCACCACCGCCCTGAGTTCCCTAGGTGTCATATCCACTTTCAGACATATGTGGTGCCAGAGCACTTGGTTTCCATGGCAGCGGGAAATGGCTTGGGCGCTGAACTTGTGTTTGGCTGTGGAGTTTTGAGTGCCTTGAGTAACGAACTCCATGTTAGTTTAGTGTGGGTGCTCAACCTGCTTGATTCCATCCCACTGGGCTTAATGGGCATTGGACCACAAGTGACCAAACAGGGTTTCCTAGATAGCTGCTAGCACAGCTGATGGTATGTTAAGTGAATGAGGCAGGTGAAGTTGTTTTGGCACTGGAAGAGCTGTGCTGCTGCTTCGGGCAGTTGCCATTCACCACCGCCCTGAGTTCCCTAGGTGTCATATCCACTTTCAGACATATGTGGTGCCAGAGCACTTGGTTTCCATGGCAGCGGGAAATGGCTTTTGCACTGAACTTGTGTTTGGCTGTGGAGTTTTGAGCGCCTTGAGTGAGGAGCTCCATGTTAGTTTAGTGTGGGTGCTCAACCTGCTTGATTCCATCCCACTGGGCTCAATGGGCATTGGACCGGAAGTGACCAAACAGGGTTTCCTAGATAGCTGCTAGCACAGCTGATGGTATGTGAAGTTCATGAGGCAGGTGGAGTTGTTTTGGCACTGGAGGAGCTGTGCTGCTGCTTCAGGCAGTTGCCATTCACCACTGCCCTGAGTTCCCTAGGTGTCATATACACTTTCAGACATATGTGGTGCCAGAGCACTTGGTTTCCATGGCAGCGGGAAATGGCTTGTGTGCTGAACTTGTGTTTGGCTGTGGAGTTTTGAGCGCCTTGAGTGAGGAGCTCCATGTTAGTTTAGTGTGGGTGCTCAACCTGCTTGATTCCATCCCACTGGGCTCAATGGGCATTGGACCGGAAGTGACCAAACAGGGTTTCCTAGATAGCTGGTAGCACAGCTGATGGTATGTGAAGTTCATGAGGCAGGTGGAGTTGTTTTGGCACTGGAAGAGCTGTGCTGCTGCTTCGGGCAGTTGCCATTCACCACCGCCCTGAGTTCCCTAGGTGTCATATCCACTTTCAGACATATGTGGTGCCAGAGCACTTGGTTTCCATGGCAGCGGGAAATGGCTTTTGCACTGAACTTGTGTTTGGCTGTGGAGTTTTGAGTGCCTTGAGTGAGGAGCTCCATGTTAGTTTAGTGTGGGTGCTCAACCTGCTTGATTCCATCCCACTGGACTCAATGGGCATTGGACCGGAAGTGACCAAACAGGGTTTCCTAGATGGGTGCTAGCACAGCTGATATTATGTGAATTTCATGAAGCAGGTGGAGTTGTTTTGGCACTGGAAGAGCTGTGCTGCTGCTTCGGGCAGTTGCCATTCACCATCGCCCTGAGTTCCCTAGGTGTCATAGCCACTTTCAGACATATGTGGTGCCAGAGCACTTGGTTTCCATGGCAGCGGGAAAAGGCTTGGGCACTGAACTTGTGTTTGTCTGTGGAGTTTTGAGCGCCTTGAGTGAGGAGCTCCATGTTAGTTTAGTGTGGGTGCTCAACCTGCTTGATTCCATCCCACTGGGCTCAATGGGCATTGGACCGGAAGTGACCAAACAGGGTTTCCTAGATAGCTGCTAGCACAGCTGATGGTATGTGAAGTTCATGAGGCAGGTGGAGTTGTTTTGGCACTGGAAGAGCTGTGCTGCTGCTTCAGGCAATTTCCATTCGCCACCGCGTCTCTGAGTTCCCTAGGTGTCTTAGCACTTTGAGACATATGTGGTGCCAGAGCACTTGGTTTCCATGGCAGCGGGAAATGGCTTTTGCGCTGAACTTGTGTTTGGCTGTGGAGTTTTGAGTGACTTGAGTGAGGAGCTCCATGTTAGTTTAGTGTGGGTGCTCAACCTGCTTGATTCCATCCCACTGGGCTCAATGGGCATTGGACCGGAAGTGACCAAACAGGGTTTCCTAGATAGCTGCTAGAACAGCTGATGGTATGTGAAGTGAATGAGGCAGGTGGAGTTGTTTTGGCACTGGAAGAGCTGTGCTGCTGCTTCGGGCAGTTGCCATTCACAACCGCCCTGAGTTCCCTAGGTGTCATATCCACTTTCAGACATATGTGGTGCCAGAGCACTTGGTTTCCATGGCAGCGGGAAATGGCTTGGGCGCTGAACTTGTGTTTCGCTATGAAGATTTCAAAGCCTTGAGTGAGGAACTCCATGTTAGTTTAGTGTGGGTGCTCAACCTGCTTGATTCCATCCCACTGGGCTCAATGGGCATTGGACCGGAAGTGACCAAACAGGGTTTCTTAGAACCCTGTTAGCACAGCTGATGGTATGTGAAGTGAATGAGGCAGGTGGAGTTGTTTTGGCACTGGAAGAGCTGTGCTGCTGCTTCGGGCACTTGCCATTCACCACCGCCCTGAGTTCCCTAGGTGTCATATCCACTTTCAGACATATGTGGTGCCAGAGCACTTGGTTTCCATGGCAGCGGGAAATGGCTTTTGCACTGAACTTGTGTTTGGCTGTGGAGTTTTGAGCGCCTTGAGTGAGGAGCTCCATGTTAGTTTAGTGTGGGTGCTCAACCTGCTTGATTCCATCCCACTGGGCTCAATGGGCATTGGACCGGAAGTGACCAAACAGGGTTTCCTAGATAGCTGCTAGCACAGCTGATGGTATGTGAAGTGAATGAGGCAGGTGGAGTTGTTTTGGCACTGGAAGAGCTGTGCTGCTGCTTCGGGCAGTTGCCATTCACCACCGCCCTGAGTTCCCTAGGTGTCATATCCACTTTCAGACATATGTGGTGCCAGAGCACTTGGTTTCCATGGCAGCGGGAAATGGCTTGGGCACTGACCTTGTGTTTGGCTGTGGAGTTTTGAGCGCCTTGAGTGAGGAGCTCCTTGTGAGTTTAGTGTGGGTGCTCAACCTGCTTGATTCCATCCCACTGGGCTCAATGGGCATTGGACCGGAAGTGACCAAACAGGGTTTCCTAGTTAGCTCCTAGCACAGCTGATGGTATGTGAAGTTCATGAGGCAGGTGGAGTTGTTTTGGTACTGGAAGAGCTGTGCTGCTGCTTCGGGCTGTTTCCATTCACCACCGCCCTGAGTTCCCTAGGTGTCATATCCACTTTCAGACATATGTGGTGCCAGAGCACTTGGTTTCCATGGCAGCGGGAAATGGCTTGGGCGCTGAACTTGTGTTTGGCTATGAAGATTTCAAAGCCTTGAGTGAGGAGCCCATGTTAGTTTAGTGTGGGTGCTCAACCTGCTTGATTCCATCCCACTGGGCTCAATGGGCATTGGACCAGAAGTGACCAAACAGGGTTTCTTAGAACCCTGTTAGCACAGCTGATGGTATGTGAAGTTCATGAGGCAGGTGGAGTTGTTTTGGCACTGGAAGAGCTGTGCTGCTGCTTCGGGCACTTGCCATTCACCACCGCCCTGAGTTCCCTAGGTGTCATATCCACTTTCAGACATATGTGGTGCCAGAGCACTTGGTTTCCATGGCAGCGGGAAATGGCTTTTGCACTGAACTTGTGTTTTGCTGTGGAGTTTTGAGCGCCTTGAGTGAGGAGCTCCATGTTAGTTTAGTGTGGGTGCTCAACCTGCTTGATTCCATCCCACTGGGCTCAATGGGCATTGGACTGGAAGTGACCAAACAGGGTTTCCTAGATAGCTGCTAGCACAGCTGACAGATTGTGAAGTTCATGAGGCAGGTGGAGTTGTTTTGGCACTGGAGGAGCTGTGCTGCTGCTTCAGGCAGTTGCCATTCACCACTGCCCTGAGTTCCCTAGGTGTCATATACACTTTCAGACATATGTGGTGCCAGAGCCCTTGGTTTCCATGGCAGCGGGAAATGGCTTGGGTGCTGAACTTGTGTTTGGCTGTGGAGTTTTGAGCGCCTTGAGTGAGGAGCTCCATGTTAGTTTAGTGTGGGTGCTCAACCTGCTTGATTCCATCCCACTGGGCTCAATGGGCATTGGACCAGAAGTGACCAAACAGGGTTTCCTAGATAGCTGCTAGAACAGCTGATGGTATGTGAAGTGAATGAGGCAGGTGGAGTTGTTTTGGCACTGGAAGAGCTGTGCTGCTGCTTCGGGCAGTTGCCATTCACCACCTCACTGATCCCTGTGTATCATATCCACTTTCAGACATATGTGGTGCCAGAGCACTTGGTTTCCATGGCAGCGGGAAATGACTTGGGCGCTGAACTTGTGTTTGGCTGTGGAGTTTTGAGCGCCTTGAGTGAGGAGCTCCATGTTAGTTTAGTGTGGGTGCTCAACCTGCTTGATTCCATCCCACTGGGCTCAATGGGCATTGGACCGGAAGTGACCAAACAGGTTTCCTAGATAGCTGCTAGCACAGCTGATGGTATGTGAAGTGAATGAGGCAGGTGGAGTTGTTTTGGCATTGGAAGAGCTGTGCTGCTGCTTCGGGCAGTTGCCATTCACCACCGCCCTGAGATCCGTAGGTGTCATATCCACTTTCAGACATATGTGGTGCCAGAGCACTTGGCTTCCATGGCAGCGGGAAATGGCTTGGGCACTGAACTTGTATTTTGCTGTGGAGTTTTGAGCGCCTTGAGTGAGGAGCTCCATGTTAGTTTAGTGTGGGTGCTCAACCTGCTTGATTCCATCCCACTGGGCTCAATGGGCATTGGACCGGAAGTGACAAAACAGGGTTTCCTAGATAGCTGCTAGCACAGCTGATGGTATGTGAAGTGAATGAGGCAGGTGGAGTTGTTTTGGCACTGGAAGAGCTGTGCTGCTGCTTCGGGCAGTTGCCATTCACCACCGCCCTGAGTTCCCTAGGTGTCATATCCACTTTCAGACATATGTGGTGCCAGAGCACTTGGTTTCCATGGCAGCGGGAAATGGCTTGGGCGCTGAACTTGTGTTTGGCTATGAAGATTTCAAAGCCTTGAGTGAGGAGCCCATGTTAGTTTAGTGTGGGTGCTCAACCTGCTTGATTCCATCCCACTGGGCTTAATGGGCATTGGACCGGAAGTGACCAAACAGGGTTTCTTAGAACCCTGTTAGCACAGCTGATGGTATGTGAAGTGAATGAGGCAGGTGGAGTTGTTTTGGCACTGGAAGAGCTGTGCTGCTGCTTCGGGCACTTGCCATTCACCACCGCCCTGAGTTCCCTAGGTGTCATATCCACTTTCAGACATATGTGGTGCCAGAGCACTTGGTTTCCATGGCAGCGGGAAATGGCTTTTGCACTGAACTTGTGTTTGGCTGTGGAGTTTTGAGCGCCTTGAGTGAGGAGCTCCATGTTAGTTTAGTGTGGGTGCTCAACCTGCTTGATTCCATCCCACTGGGCTCAATGGGCATTGGACCGGAAGTGACCAAACAGGGTTTCCTAGATAGCTGCTAGCACAGCTGACGGATTGTGAAGTTCATGAGGCAGGTGGAGTTGTTTTGGCACTGGAGGAGCTGTGCTGCTGCTTCAGGCAGTTGCCATTCACCACTGCCCTGAGTTCCCTAGGTGTCATATACACTTTCAGACATATGTGGTGCCAGAGCCCTTGGTTTCCATGGCAGCGGGAAATGGCTTTTGCACTGAACTTGTGTTTGGCTGTGGAGTTTTGAGCGCCTTGAGTGAGGAGCTCCATGTTAGTTTAGTGTGGGTGCTCAACCTGCTTGATTCCATCCCACTGGGCTCAATGGCCATTGGACTGGAAGTGACCAAACAGGGTTTCCTAGATAGCTGCTAGCACAGCTGACGGATTGTGAAGTTCATGAGGCAGGTGGAGTTGTTTTGGTACTGGAGGAGCTGTGCTGCTGTTTCAGGCAGTTGCCATTCACCACTGCCCTGAGTTCCCTAGGTGTCATATCCACTTTCAGACATATGTGGTGCCAGAGCCCTTGGTTTCCATGGCAGCGGGAAATGGCTTGGGTGCTGAACTTGTGTTTGGCTGTGGAGTTTTGAGCGCCTTGAGTGAGGAGCTCCATGTTAGTTTAGTGTGGGTGCTCAACCTGCTTGATTCCATCCCACTGGGCTCAATGGGCATTGGACCAGAAGTGACCAAACAGGGTTTCCTAGATAGCTGCTAGAACAGCTGATGGTATGTGAAGTTCATGAGGCAAGTGGAGTTGTTTTGGCACTGGAAGAGCTGTGCTGCTGCTTCGGGCATTTGCCATTCACCACCGCCCTGAGTTCCCTAGGTGTCATATCCACTTTCAGACATATGTGGTGCCAGAGCACTTGGTTTCCATGGCAGCGGGAAATGGCTTTTGCACTGAACTTGTGTTTGGCTGTGGAGTTTTGAGTGCCTTGAGTAACGAACTCCATGTTAGTTTAGTGTGGGTGCTCAACCTGCTTGATTCCATCCCACTGGGCTTAATGGGCATTGGACCACAAGTGACCAAACAGGGTTTCCTAGATAGCTGCTAGCACAGCTGATGGTATGTGAAGTTCATGACGCCGGTGGAGTTGTTTTGGCACTGGAGGAGCTGTGCTGCTGCTTCGGGCACTTGCCATTCACCACCGCCGTGAGTTCCCTAGGTGTCATATCCACTTTCAGACATATGTGGTGCCAGAGCACTTGGTTTCCATGGCAGCGGGAAATGGCTTTTGCACTGAACTTGTGTTTGGCTGTGGAGTTTTGAGTGCCTTGAGTGAGGAGCTCCATGTTAGTTTAGTGTGGGTGCTCAACCTGCTTGATTCCATCCCACTGGGCTCAATGGGCATTGGACCGGAAGTGACCAAACAGGGTTTCCTAGATAGCTGCTAGCACAGCTGATGGTTTGTGAAGTGAATGAGGCAGGTGGAGTTGTTTTGGCACTGGTAGAGCTGTGCTGCTGCTTCAGGCAGTTGCCATTCACCACCTCACTGATCCCTGTGTATCATATCCACTTTCAGACATATGTGGTGCCAGAGCACTTGGTTTCCATGGCAGCGGGAAATGACTTGGGCGCTGAACTTGTGTTTGGCTGTGGAGTTTTGAGCGCCTTGAGTGAGGAGCTCCATGTTAGTTTAGTGTGGGTGCTCAACCTGCTTGATTCCATCCCACTGGGCTCAATGGGCATTGGACCGGAAGTGACCAAACAGGGTTTCCTAGAACGCTGCTAGCACAGCTGATGGTATGTGAAGTGAATGAGGCAGGTGGAGTTGTTTTGGCACTGGAGGAGCTGTGCTGCTGCTTCGGGCAGTTGCCATTCACCACCTCCTTGAGTTCCCTAGGTGTCATATCCACTTTCAGACATATGTGGTGCCAGAGCACTTGGTTTCCATGGCAGCGGGAAATGACTTGGGCGCTGAACTTGTGTTTGGCTGTGGAGTTTTGAGCGCCTTGAGTGAGGAGCTCCATGTTAGTTTAGTGTGGGTGCTCAACCTGCTTGATTCCATCCCACTGGGCTCAATGGGCATTGGACCGGAAGTGACCAAACAGGGTTTCCTAGATAGCTGCTAACACAGCTGATGGTTTGTGAAGTTCATGAGGCAGGTGGAGTTGTTTTGGCACTGGAAGAGCTGTGCTGCTGCTTCAGGCAGTTGCCATTCACCACCGCCCTGAGTTCCCTAGGTGTCATATCCACTTTCAGACATATGTGGTGCCAGAGCACTTGGTTTCCATGGCAGCGGGAAATGACTTGTGCGCTGAACTTGTGTTTGGCTGTGGAGTTTTGAGCGCCTTGAGTGAGGAGCTCCATGTTAGTTTAGTGTGGGTGCTCAACCTGCTTGATTCCATCCCACTGGGCTCAATGGGCATTGGACCGGAAGTGACCAAAGAGGTTTCCTAGATAGCTGCTAGCACAGCTGATGGTATGTGAAGTGAATGAGGCAGGTGGAGTTGTTTTGGCACTGGAGGAGCTGTGCTGCTGCTTCGGGCAGTTGCCATTCACCACCGCCCTGAGTTCCCTAGGTGTCATATCCACTTTCAGACATATGTGGTGCCAGAGCACTTGGTTTCCATGGCAGCGGGAAATGGCTTGGGCGCTGAACTTGTATTTTTTCTGTGGAGTTTTGAGCGCCTTGAGTGAGGAGCTCCATGTTAGTTTAGTGTGGGTGCTCAACCTGCTTGATTCCATCCCACTGGGCTCAATGGGCATTGGACCGGAAGTGACCAAACAGGGTTTCCTAGATAGCTGCTAACACAGCTGATGGTTTGTGAAGTTCATGAGGCAGGTGGAGTTGTTTTGGCACTGGAAGAGCTGTGCTGCTGCTTCAGGCAGTTGCCATTCACCACCGCCCTGAGTTCCCTAGGTGTCATATCCACTTTCAGACATATGTGGTGCCAGAGCACTTGGTTTCCATGGCAGCGGGAAATGACTTGGGCGCTGAACTTGTGTTTGGCTGTGGAGTTTTGAGCGCCTTGAGTGAGGAGCTCCATGTTAGTTTAGTGTGGGTGCTCAACCTGCTTGATTCCATCCCACTGGGCTCAATGGGCATTGGACCGGAAGTGACCAAAGAGGTTTCCTAGATAGCTGCTAGCACAGCTGATGGTATGTGAAGTGAATGAGGCAGGTGGAGTTGTTTTGGCACTGGAGGAGCTGTGCTGCTGCTTCGGGCAGTTGCCATTCACCACCGCCCTGAGTTCCCTAGGTGTCATATCCACTTTCAGACATATGTGGTGCCAGAGCACTTGGTTTCCATGGCAGCGGGAAATGGCTTGGGCGCTGAACTTGTATTTTTTCTGTGGAGTTTTGAGCGCCTTGAGTGAGGAGCTCCATGTTAGTTTAGTGTGGGTGCTCAACCTGCTTGATTCCATCCCACTGGGCTCAATGGGCATTGGACCGGAAGTGACCAAACAGGGTTTCCTAGATAGCTGCTAGCACAGCTGATGGTATGTGAAGTTCATGAGGCAGGTGGAGTTGTTTTGGCACTGGAGGAGCTGTGCTGCTGCTTCAGGCAGTTGCCATTCACCACTGCCCTGAGTTCCCTAGGTGTCATATACACTTTCAGACATATGTGGTGCCAGAGCCCTTGGTTTCCATGGCAGCGGGAAATGGCTTGGGTGCTGAACTTGTGTTTGGCTGTGGAGTTTTGAGCGCCTTGAGTGAGGAGCTCCATGTTAGTTTAGTGTGGGTGCTCAACCTGCTTGATTCCATCCCACTGGGCTCAATGGGCATTGGACCAGAAGTGACCAAACAGGGTTTCCTAGATAGCTGCTAGAACAGCTGATGGTATGTGAAGTGAATGAGGCAGGTGGAGTTGTTTTGGCACTGGAAGAGCTGTGCTGCTGCTTCGGGCAGTTGCCATTCACCACCTCACTGATCCCTGTGTATCATATCCACTTTCAGACATATGTGGTGCCAGAGCACTTGGTTTCCATGGCAGCGGGAAATGACTTGGGCGCTGAACTTGTGTTTGGCTGTGGAGTTTTGAGCGCCTTGAGTGAGGAGCTCCATGTTAGTTTAGTGTGGGTGCTCAACCTGCTTGATTCCATCCCACTGGGCTCAATGGGCATTGGACCGGAAGTGACCAAACAGGTTTCCTAGATAGCTGCTAGCACAGCTGATGGTATGTGAAGTGAATGAGGCAGGTGGAGTTGTTTTGGCATTGGAAGAGCTGTGCTGCTGCTTCGGGCAGTTGCCATTCACCACCGCCCTGAGATCCGTAGGTGTCATATCCACTTTCAGACATATGTGGTGCCAGAGCACTTGGTTTCCATGGCAGCGGGAAATGGCTTGGGCACTGAACTTGTATTTTGCTGTGGAGTTTTGAGCGCCTTGAGTGAGGAGCTCCATGTTAGTTTATTGTGGGTGCTCAACCTGCTTGATTCCATCCCACTGGGCTCAATGGGCATTGGACCGGAAGTGACAAAACAGGGTTTCCTAGATAGCTGCTAGCACAGCTGATGGTATGTGAAGTGAATGAGGCAGGTGGAGTTGTTTTGGCACTGGAAGAGCTGTGCTGCTGCTTCGGGCAGTTGCCATTCACCACCGCCCTGAGTTCCCTAGGTGTCATATCCACTTTCAGACATATGTGGTGCCAGAGCACTTGGTTTCCATGGCAGCGGGAAATGGCTTGGGCGCTGAACTTGTGTTTGGCTATGAAGATTTCAAAGCCTTGAGTGAGGAGCCCATGTTAGTTTAGTGTGGGTGCTCAACCTGCTTGATTCCATCCCACTGGGCTTAATGAGCATTGGACCGGAAGTGACCAAACAGGGTTTCTTAGAACCCTGTTAGCACAGCTGATGGTATGTGAAGTGAATGAGGCAGGTGGAGTTGTTTTGGCACTGGAAGAGCTGTGCTGCTGCTTCGGGCAGTTGCCATTCACCACCGCCCTGAGTTCCCTAGGTGTCATATCCACTTTCAGACATATGTGGTGCCAGAGCACTTGGTTTCCATGGCAGCGGGAAATGGCTTTTGCACTGAACTTGTGTTTGGCTGTGGAGTTTTGAGCGCCTTGAGTGAGGAGCTCCATGTTAGTTTAGTGTGGGTGCTCAACCTGCTTGATTCCATCCCACTGGGCTCAATGGGCATTGGACCGGAAGTGACCAAACAGGGTTTCCTAGATAGCTGCTAGCACAGCTGACGGATTGTGAAGTTCATGAGGCAGGTGGAGTTGTTTTGGCACTGGAGGAGCTGTGCTGCTGCTTCAGGCAGTTGCCATTCACCACTGCCCTGAGTTCCCTAGGTGTCATATACACTTTCAGACATATGTGGTGCCAGAGCCCTTGGTTTCCATGGCAGCGGGAAATGGCTTTTGCACTGAACTTGTGTTTGGCTGTGGAGTTTTGAGCGCCTTGAGTGAGGAGCTCCATGTTAGTTTAGTGTGGGTGCTCAACCTGCTTGATTCCATCCCACTGGGCTCAATGGGCATTGGACTGGAAGTGACCAAACAGGGTTTCCTAGATAGCTGCTAGCACAGCTGACGGATTGTGAAGTTCATGAGGCAGGTGGAGTTGTTTTGGTACTGGAGGAGCTGTGCTGCTGTTTCAGGCAGTTGCCATTCACCACTGCCCTGAGTTCCCTAGGTGTCATATCCACTTTCAGACATATGTGGTGCCAGAGCCCTTGGTTTCCATGGCAGCGGGAAATGGCTTGGGTGCTGAACTTGTGTTTGGCTGTGGAGTTTTGAGCGCCTTGAGTGAGGAGCTCCATGTTAGTTTAGTGTGGGTGCTCAACCTGCTTGATTCCATCCCACTGGGCTCAATGGGCATTGGACCAGAAGTGACCAAACAGGGTTTCCTAGATAGCTGCTAGAACAGCTGATGGTATGTGAAGTTCATGAGGCAAGTGGAGTTGTTTTGGCACTGGAAGAGCTGTGCTGCTGCTTCGGGCATTTGCCATTCACCACCGCCCTGAGTTCCCTAGGTGTCATATCCACTTTCAGACATATGTGGTGCCAGAGCACTTGGTTTCCATGGCAGCGGGAAATGGCTTTTGCACTGAACTTGTGTTTGGCTGTGGAGTTTTGAGTGCCTTGAGTAACGAACTCCATGTTAGTTTAGTGTGGGTGCTCAACCTGCTTGATTCCATCCCACTGGGCTTAATGGGCATTGGACCACAAGTGACCAAACAGGGTTTCCTAGATAGCTGCTAGCACAGCTGATGGTATGTGAAGTTCATGACGCCGGTGGAGTTGTTTTGGCACTGGAGGAGCTGTGCTGCTGCTTCGGGCACTTGCCATTCACCACCGCCGTGAGTTCCCTAGGTGTCATATCCACTTTCAGACATATGTGGTGCCAGAGCACTTGGTTTCCATGGCAGCGGGAAATGGCTTTTGCACTGAACTTGTGTTTGGCTGTGGAGTTTTGAGTGCCTTGAGTGAGGAGCTCCATGTTAGTTTAGTGTGGGTGCT
This sequence comes from Ochotona princeps, assembly GCF_030435755.1. Lineage (NCBI taxonomy): Eukaryota > Metazoa > Chordata > Mammalia > Lagomorpha > Ochotonidae > Ochotona > Ochotona princeps. The sequence continues at coordinate 102,162,081 of NC_080835.1, read as the reverse complement.
CAACCTGCTTGATTCCATCCCACTGGGCTCAATGGGCATTGGACCGGAAGTGACCAAACAGGATTTCCTAGATAGCTGCTAGCACAGCTGATGGTTTGTGAAGTGAATGAGGCAGGTGGAGTTGTTTTGGCACTGGAAGAGCTGTGCTGCTGCTTCAGGCAGTTGCCATTCACCACCTCACTGATCCCTGTGTATCATATCCACTTTCAGACATATGTGGTGCCAGAGCACTTGGTTTCCATGGCAGCGGGAAATGACTTGGGCGCTGAACTTGTGTTTGGCTGTGGAGTTTTGAGCGCCTTGAGTGAGGAGCTCCATGTTAGTTTAGTGTGGGTGCTCAACCTGCTTGATTCCATCCCACTGGGCTCAATGGGCATTGGACCGGAAGTGACCAAACAGGGTTTCCTAGATAGCTGCTAACACAGCTGATGGTTTGTGAAGTTCATGAGGCAGGTGGAGTTGTTTTGGCACTGGAAGAGCTGTGCTGCTGCTTCAGGCAGTTGCCATTCACCACCGCCCTGAGTTCCCTAGGTGTCATATCCACTTTCAGACATATGTGGTGCCAGAGCACTTGGTTTCCATGGCAGCGGGAAATGACTTGGGCGCTGAACTTGTGTTTGGCTGTGGAGTTTTGAGCGCCTTGAGTGAGGAGCTCCATGTTAGTTTAGTGTGGGTGCTCAACCTGCTTGATTCCATCCCACTGGGCTCAATGGGCATTGGACCGGAAGTGACCAAAGAGGTTTCCTAGATATCTGCTAGCACAGCTGATGGTATGTGAAGTGAATGAGGCAGGTGGAGTTGTTTTGGCATTGGAAGAGCTGTGCTGCTGCTTCGGGCAGTTGCCATTCACCACCGCCCTGAGATCCGTAGGTGTCATATCCACTTTCAGACATATGTGGTGCCAGAGCACTTGGCTTCCATGGCAGCGGGAAATGGCTTGGGCACTGAACTTGTATTTTGCGGTGGAGTTTTGAGCGCCTTGAGTGAGGAGCTCCATGTGAGTTTAGTGTGGGTGCTCAACCTGCTTGATTCCATCCCACTGGGCTCAATGGGCATTGGACCGGAAGTGACAAAACAGGGTTTCCTAGATAGCTGCTAGCACAGCTGATGGTATGTGAAGTGAATGAGGCAGGTGGAGTTGTTTTGGCACTGGAAGAGCTGTGCTGCTGCTTCGGGCAGTTGCCATTCACCACCGCCCTGAGTTCCCTAGGTGTCATATCCACTTTCAGACATATGTGGTGCCAGAGCACTTGGTTTCCATGGCAGCGGGAAATGGCTTGGGCGCTGAACTTGTGTTTGGCTATGAAGATTTCAAAGCCTTGAGTGAGGAGCCCATGTTAGTTTAGTGTGGGTGCTCAACCTGCTTGATTCCATCCCACTGGGCTTAATGGGCATTGGACCGGAAGTGACCAAACAGGGTTTCTTAGAACCCTGTTAGCACAGCTGATGGTATGTGAAGTGAATGAGGCAGGTGGAGTTGTTTTTGCACTGGAAGAGCTGTGCTGTTGCTTCGGGCAGTTGCCATTCACCACCGCCCTGAGTTCCCTAGGTGTCATATCCACTTTCAGACATATGTGGTGCCAGAGCACTTGGTTTCCATGGCAGCGGGAAATGGCTTTTGCACTGAACTTGTATTTGGCTGTGGAGTTTTGAGCGCCTTGAGTGAGGAGCTCCATGTTAGTTTAGTGTGGGTGCTCAACCTGCTTGATTCCAACCCACTGGGCTCAATGGGCATTGGACCGGAAGTGACCAAACAGGGTTTCCTAGATAGCTGCTAGCACAGCTGATGGTATATAAAGTGAATGAGGCAGGTGGAGTTGTTTTGGCACTGGAAGAGCTGTGCTACTGCTTCGGGCATTTGCCATTCACCACCGCCGTCAGTTCCCTAGGTGTCATATCCACTTTCAGACATATGTGATGCCAGAGCACTTGGTTTCCATGGCAGCGGGAAATGGCTTGGGTGCTGAACTTGTGTTTGGCTGTGGAGTTTTGAGTGCCTTGAGTAACGAACTCCATGTTAGTTTAGTGTGGGTGCTCAACCTGCTTGATTCCATCCCACTGGGCTTAATGGGCATTGGACCACAAGTGACCAAACAGGGTTTCCTAGATAGCTGCTAGCACAGCTGATGGTATGTGAATGAATGAGGCAGGTGGAGTTGTTTTGGCACTGGAAGAGCTGTGCTGCTGCTTCGGGCACTTGCCATTCACCACCGCCCTGAGTTCCCTAGGTGTCATATCCACTTTCAGACATATGTGGTGCCAGAGCTCTTATTTTCCATGGCAGCGGGAAATGGCTTGGGCGCTGAACTTGTGTTTGGCTGTGGAGTTTTCAGCGCCTTGAGTGAGGAGCTCCATGCTAGTTTAGTGTGGGTGCTCAACCTGCTTGATTCCATCCCACTGGGCTCAATGGGCATTGGACCGGAAGTGACCAAACAGGGTTTCTTAGAACGCTGCTAGCACAGCTGATGGTATGTGAAGTTCATGAGGCAGGTGGAGTTGTTTTGGCACTGGTGGAGCTGTGCTGCTGCTTCGGGCACTTGCCATTCACCACCGCCCTGAGTTCCCTAGGTGTCATATCCACTTTCAGACATATGTGGTGCCAGAGGACTTGGTTTCCATGGAAGCGGGAAATGGCTTGGGCGCTGAACTTGTGTTTAGCTGTGGAGTTTTGAGTGCCTTGAGTGAAGAGCTCCATGTTAGTTTAGTGTGGGTGCTCAACCTGCTTGATTCCATCCCACTGGGCTCAATGGGCATTGGACCGGAAGTGACCAAACAGGGGTTCCTAGATAGCTGCTAGCACAGCTGATGGTATGTGAAGTTCATGAGGCAGGTGGAGTTGTTTTGGCACTGGAAGAGCTGTGCTGCTGCTTCGGGCAGTTGCCATTCACCACCGCCCTGAGTTCCCTAGGTGTCATATCCACTTTCAGACATATGTGGTGCCAGAGCACTTGGTTTCCATGGCAGCGGGAAATGGCTTGGGCGCTGAACTTGTGTTTCGCTGTGGAGTTTTGAGTGCCTTGAGTGAGGAGCTCCATGTTAGTTTAGTGTGGGTGCTCAACCTGCTTGATTCCATCCCACTGGGCTCAATGGGCATTGGACCGGAAGTGACCAAACAGGGTTTCCTAGATAGCTGCTAGCACAGCTGATGGTATGTGAAGTGAATGAGGCAGGTGGAGTTGTTTTGGCACTGGAAGAGCTGTGCTGCTGCTTCGGGCAGTTGCCATTCACCACCGCCCTGTGTTCCCTAGGTGTCATAGCCACTTTCAGACATGTGGTGCCAGAGCACTTGGTTTCCATGGCAGCGGGAAATGGCTTGGGTGCTGAACTTGTGTTTCGCTGTGGAGTTTTGAGTGCCTTGAGTGACGAACTCCATGTTAGTTTAGTGTGGGTGCTCAACCTGCTTGATTCCATCCCACTGGGCTCAATGGGCATTGGACCGGAAGTGACCAAACAGGGTTTCCTAGATAGCTGCTAGCACAGCTGATGGTATGTGAATGAATGAGGCAGGTGGAGTTGTTTTGGCACTGGAAGAGCTGTGCTGCTGCTTCGGGCACTTGCCATTCACCACCGCCCTGAGTTCCCTAGGTGTCATATCCACTTTCAGACATATGTGGTGCCAGAGCACTTGGTTTCCATGGCAGCGGGAAATGGCTTGGGCACTGAACTTGTGTTTGGCTGTGGAGTTTTGAGCGCCTTGAGTGAGGAGCTCCATGTTAGTTTAGTGTGGCTGCTCAACCTGCTTGGTTCCATCCCACTGGGCTCAATGGGCATTGGACCGGAAGTGACCAAACAGGGTTTCTTAGAACGCTGCTAGCACAGCTGATGGTATGTGAAGTTCATGAGGCAGGTGGAGTTGTTTTGGCACTGGAAGAGCTGTGCTGCTGCTTCAGGCAGTTGCCATTCACCACTACGTCACTGAGTTCCCTAGGTGTCATATCCACTTTCAGACATATGTGGTGCCAGAGCACTTGGTTTCCATGGCAGCGGGAAATGGCTTTTGCACTGAACTTGTGTTTGGCTGTGGAGTTTTGAGCGCCTTGAGTGAGGAGCTCCATGTTAGTTTAGTGTGGGTGCTCAACCTGCTTGGTTCCATCCCACTGGGCTCAATGGGCATTGGACCGGAAGTGACCAAACAGGGTTTCTTAGAACGCTGCTAGCACAGCTGATGGTATATGAAGTTCATGAGGCAGGTGGAGTTGTTTTGGCACTGGAAGAGCTGTGCTGCTACTTCGGGCAGTTGCCATGCACCACCGCCCTGTGTTCCCTAGGTGTCATATCCACTTTCAGACATGTGGTGCCAGAGCACTTGGTTTCCATGGCAGCGGGAAATGGCTTGGGCGCTGAACTTGTGTTTGGCTGTGGAGTTTTGAGTGCCTTGAGTGACGAACTCATGTTAGTTTAGTGTGGGTGCTCAACCTGCTTGATTCCATCCCACTGGGCTCAATGGGCATTGGACCGGAAGTGACCAAACAGGGTTTCCTAGATAGCTGCTAGCACAGCTGATGTATGTGAAGTGAATGAGGCAGGTGGAGTTGTTTTGGCACTGGAAGAGCTGTGCTGCTGCTTCGGGCACTTGCCATTCACCACCGCCCTGAGTTCCCTAGGTGTCATATCCACTTTCAGACATATGTGGTGCCAGAGCTCTTGGTTTCCATGGCAGCGGGAAATGGCTTGGGCGCTGAACTTGTGTTTGGCTGTGGAGTTTTGAGCGCCTTGAGTGAGGAGCTCCATGTTAGTTTAGTGTGGGTGCTCAACCTGCTTGATTCCATCCCACTGGGCTCAATGGGCATTGGACCGGAAGTGACAAAACAGGGTTTCCTAGATAGCTGCTAGCACAGCTGATGGTATGTGAAGTGAATGAGGCAGGTGGAGTTGTTTTGGCACTGGAAGAGCTGTGCTGCTGCTTTGAGCACTTGCCATTCACCACCGCCCTGAGTTCCCTAGGTGTCATATCCACTTTCAGACATATGTGGTGCCAGAGCACTTGGTTTCCATGGCAGCGGGAAATGGCTTTGGCGCTGAACTTGTGTTTGGCTGTGGAGTTTTGAGCGCCTTGAGTCAGGAGCTCCATGTTAGTTTAGTGTGGGTGCTCAACCTGCTTGATTCCATCCCACTGGGCTCAATGGGCATTGGACCGGAAGTGACCAAACAGGGTTTCCTAGATAGCTGGTAGCACAGCTGATGGTATGTGAAGTTCATGAGGCAGGTGGAGTTGTTTTGGCACTGGAAGAGCTGTGCTGCTGCTTCGGGCACTTGCCATTCACCCCCGCGTCACTGAGTTCCCTAGGTGTCATATCCACTTTCAGACATATGTGGTGCCAGAGCACTTGGTTTCCATGGCAGCGGGAAATGGCTTTGGCGCTGAACTTGTGTTTGGCTGTGGAGTTTTGAGCGCCTTGAGTGAGGAGCTCCATGTTAGTTTAGTGTGGGTGCTCAACCTGCTTGATTCCATCCCACTGGGCTCAATGGGCATTGGACCGGAAGTGACCAAACAGGGTTTCCTAGATAGCTGCTAACACAGCTGACGGATTGTGAAGTTCATGAGGCAGGTGGAGTAGTTTTGGCACTGGAAGAGCTGTGCTGCTGCTTCGGGCAGTTGCCATTCACCACCGCCCTGAGTTCCCTAGGTGTCATATCCACTTTCAGACATATGTGGTGCCAGAGCACTTGGTTTCCATGGCAGCGGGAAATGGCTTTTGCACTGAAGTTGTGTTTGGCTGTGGAGTTTTGAGCGCCTTGAGTGAGGAGCTCCATGTTAGTTTAGTGTGGGTGCTCAACCTGCTTGATTCCATCCCACTGGGCTCAATGGGCATTGGACCGGAAGTGACCAAACAGGGTTTCCTAGATAGCTGCTAGCACAGCTGATGGTATGTGAAGTTCATGAGGCAGGTGGAGTTGTTTTGGCACTGGAAGAGCTGTGCTGCTGCTTCGGGCAGTTGCCATTCAGCACCGCCCTGAGTTCCCTAGGTGTCATATCCACTTTCAGACATATGTGGTGCCAGAGCACTTGGTTTCCATGGCAGCGGGAAATGGCTTGGGCGCTGAACTTGTGTTTGGCAGTGGAGTTTTGAGCGCCTTGAGTGAGGAGCTCCATGTTAGTTTAGTGTGGGTGCTCAACCTGCTTGATTCCATCCCACTGGGCTCAATGGGCATTGGACCGGAAGTGACCAAACAGGGTTTCCTAGATAGCTGCTAGCACAGCTGATGGTATGTGAAGTTCATGAGGCAGGTGGAGTTGTTTTGGCACTGGAAGAGCTGTGCTGCTGCTTCAGGCAGTTGCCATTCACCACTACGTCACTGAGTTCCCTAGGTGTCATATCCACTTTCAGACATATGTGGTGCCAGAGCACTTGGTTTCCATGGCAGCGGGAAATGGCTTTTGCACTGAACTTGTGTTTGGCTGTGGAGTTTTGAGCGCCTTGAGTGAGGAGCTCCATGTTAGTTTAGTGTGGGTGCTCAACCTGCTTGGTTCCATCCCACTGGGCTCAATGGGCATTGGACCGGAAGTGACCAAACAGGGTTTCTTAGAACGCTGCTAGCACAGCTGATGGTATATGAAGTGAATGAGGCAGGTGGAGTTGTTTTGGCACTGGAAGAGCTGTGCTGCTACTTCGGGCAGTTGCCATGCACCACCGCCCTGAGTTCCCTAGGTGTCATATCCACTTTCAGACATGTGGTGCCAGAGCACTTGGTTTCCATGGCAGCGGGAAATGGCTTGGGCGCTGAACTTGTGTTTGGCTGTGGAGTTTTGAGTGCCTTGAGTGACGAACTCATGTTAGTTTAGTGTGGGTGCTCAACCTGCTTGATTCCATCCCACTGGGCTCAATGGGCATTGGACCGGAAGTGACCAAACAGGGTTTCCTAGATAGCTGCTAGCACAGCTGATGGTATGTGAAGTGAATGAGGCAGGTGGAGTTGTTTTGGCACTGGAAGAGCTGTGCTGCTGCTTCGGGCACTTGCCATTCACCACCGCCCTGAGTTCCCTAGGTGTCATATCCACTTTCAGACATATGTGGTGCCAGAGCTCTTGGTTTCCATGGCAGCGGGAAATGGCTTGGGCGCTGAACTTGTGTTTGGCTGTGGAGTTTTGAGCGCCTTGAGTGAGGAGCTCCATGTTAGTTTAGTGTGGGTGCTCAACCTGCTTGATTCCATCCCACTGGGCTCAATGGGCATTGGACCGGAAGTGACCAAACAGGGTTTCCTAGATAGCTGCTAGCACAGCTGATGGTATGTGAAGTGAATGAGGCAGGTGGAGTTGTTTTGGCACTGGAAGAGCTGTGCTGCTGCTTCAGGCAGTTGCCATTCACCACTACGTCACTGAGTTCCCTAGGTGTCATATCCACTTTCAGACATATGTGGTGCCAGAGCACTTGGTTTCCATGGCAGCGGGAAATGGCTTTTGCACTGAACTTGTGTTTGGCTGTGGAGTTTTGAGCGCCTTGAGTGAGGAGCTCCATGTTAGTTTAGTGTGGGTGCTCAACCTGCTTGGTTCCATCCCACTGGGCTCAATGGGCATTGGACCGGAAGTGACCAAACAGGGTTTCTTAGAACGCTGCTAGCACAGCTGATGGTATATGAAGTGAATGAGGCAGGTGGAGTTGTTTTGGCACTGGAAGAGCTGTGCTGCTACTTCGGGCAGTTGCCATGCACCACCGCCCTGAGTTCCCTAGGTGTCATATCCACTTTCAGACATGTGGTGCCAGAGCACTTGGTTTCCATGGCAGCGGGAAATGGCTTGGGCGCTGAACTTGTGTTTGGCTGTGGAGTTTTGAGTGCCTTGAGTGACGAACTCATGTTAGTTTAGTGTGGGTGCTCAACCTGCTTGATTCCATCCCACTGGGCTCAATGGGCATTGGACCGGAAGTGACCAAACAGGGTTTCCTAGATAGCTGCTAGCACAGCTGATGGTATGTGAAGTGAATGAGGCAGGTGGAGTTGTTTTGGCACTGGAAGAGCTGTGCTGCTGCTTCGGGCACTTGCCATTCACCACCGCCCTGAGTTCCCTAGGTGTCATATCCACTTTCAGACATATGTGGTGCCAGAGCTCTTGGTTTCCATGGCAGCGGGAAATGGCTTGGGCGCTGAACTTGTGTTTGGCTGTGGAGTTTTGAGTGCCTTGAGTGACGAACTCATGTTAGTTTAGTGTGGGTGCTCAACCTGCTTGATTCCATCCCACTGGGCTCAATGGGCATTGGACCGGAAGTGACCAAACAGGGTTTCCTAGATAGCTGCTAGCACAGCTGATGGTATGTGAAGTTCATGAGGCAGGTGGAGTTCCTTTGGCACTGGAAGAGCTGTGCTGCTGCTTCGGGCAGTTGCCATTCACCACCGCCCTGAGTTCCCTAGGTGTCATAGCCACTTTCAGACATGTGGTGCCAGAGCACTTGGTTTCCATGGCAGCGGGAAATGGCTTTGGCGCTGAACTTGTGTTTGGCTGTGGAGTTTTGAGTGCCTTGAGTGAGGAGCTCCATGTTAGTTTAATGTGGGTGCTCAACCTGCTTGATTCCATCCCACTGGGCTCAATGGGCATTGGACCGGAAGTGACCAAACAGGGTTTCCTAGATAGCTGCTAGCACAGCTGATGGTATGTGAATGAATGAGGCAGGTGGAGTTGTTTTGGCACTGGAAGAGCTGTGCTGCTGCTTCGGGCACTTGCCATTCACCACCGCCCTGAGTTCCCTAGGTGTCATATCCACTTTCAGACATATGTGGTGCCAGAGCACTTGGTTTCCATGGCAGCGGGAAATGGCTTGGGCGCTGAACTTGTGTTTGGCTGTGGAGTTTTGAGCGCCTTGAGTGAGGAGCTCCATGTTAGTTTAGTGTGGGTGCTCAACCTGCTTCATTCCATCCCACTGGGCTCAAAGGGCATTGGACCGGAAGTGACCAAACAGGGTTTCCTAGATAGCTGCTAGCACAGCTGATGGTATGTGAAGTTCATGAGGCAGGTGGAGTTGTTTTGGCACTGGAAGAGCTGTGCTGCTGCTTCGGGCACTTGCCATTCACCCCCGCGTCACTGAGTTCCCTAGGTGTCATATCCACTTTCAGACATATGTGGTGCCAGAGCACTTGGTTTCCATGGCAGCGGGAAATGGCTTGGGCGCTGAACTTGTGTTTGGCTGTGGAGTTTTGAGTGCCTTGAGTGAGGAGCTCCATGTTAGTTTAGTGTGGGTGCTCAACCTGCTTGATTCCATCCCACTGGGCTCAATGGGCATTGGACCGGAAGTGACCAAACAGGGTTTCCTAGATAGCTGCTAGCACAGCTGATGGTATGTGAAGTTCATGAGGCAGGTGGAGTTGTTTTGGCACTGGAAGAGCTGTGCTGCTGCTTCGGGCAGTTGCCATTCACCACCGCCCTGAGTTCCCTAGGTGTCATATCCACTTTCAGACATATGTGGTGCCAGAGCACTTGGTTTCCATGGCAGCGGGAAATGGCTTTTGCACTGAAGTTGTGTTTGGCTGTGGAGTTTTGAGTGCCTTGAGTGACGAGCTCCATGTTAGTTTAGTGTGGGTGCTCAACCTGCTTGATTCCATCCCACTGGGCTCAATGGGCATTGGACCGGAAGTGACCAAACAGGGTTTCCTAGATAGCTGCTAGCACAGCTGATGGTATATGAAGTGAATGAGGCAGGTGGAGTTGTTTTGGCACTGGAAGAGCTGTGCTGCTGCTTTGAGCACTTGCCATTCACCACCGCCCTGAGTTCCCTAGGTGTCATATCCACTTTCAGACATATGTGGTGCCAGAGCACTTGGTTTCCATGGCAGCGGGAAATGGCTTGGGCGCTGAACTTGTGTTTGGCTGTGGAGTTTTGAGTGCCTTGAGTTAAGAGCTCCATGTGAGTTTAGTGTGGGTGCTCAACCTGCTTGATTCCATCCCACTGGGCTCAATGGGCATTGGACCGGAAGTGACCAAACAGGGTTTCCTAGATAGCTGCTAGCACAGCTGATGGTATGTGAAGTTCATGAGGCAGGTGGAGTTGTTTTGGCACTGGAAGAGCTGTGCTGCTGCTTCGGGCAGTTGCCCTTCTCCACCGCCCTGAGTTCCCTAGGTGTCATATCCACTTTCAGACATATGTGGTGCCAGAGCACTTGGTTTCCATGGCAGCGGGAAATGGCTTTTGCACTGAACTTGTGTTTGGCTGTGGAGTTTTGAGCGCCTTGAGTGAGGAGCTCCATGTTAGTTTAGTGTGGGTGTTCAACCTGCTTGATTCCATCCCACTGGGCTCAATGGGCATTGGACCGGAAGTGACCAAACAGGGTTTCCTAGATAGCTGCTAGCACAGCTGATGGTATATGAAGTGAATGAGGCAGGTGGAGTTGTTTTGGCACTGGAAGAGCTGTGCTGCTGCTTTGAGCACTTGCCATTCACCACCGCCCTGAGTTCCCTAGGTGTCATATCCACTTTCAGACATATGTGGTGCCAGACCACTTGGTTTCCATGGCAGCGGGAAATGGCTTGGGCGCTGAACTTATGTTTGGCTGTGGAGTTTTGAGTGCCTTGAGTTAGGAGCTCCATGTGAGTTTAGTGTGGGTGCTCAACCTGCTTGATTCCATCCCACTGGGCTCAATGGGCATTGGACCGGAAGTGACCAAACAGGGTTTCCTAGATAGCTGCTAGCACAGCTGATGGTATGTGAAGTTCATGAGGCAGGTGGAGTTGTTTTGGCACTGGAAGAGCTGTGCTGCTGCTTCGGGCAGTTGCCATTCACCACCGCCCTGAGTTCCCTAGGTGTCATAGCCACTTTCAGACATGTGGTGCCAGAGCACTTGGTTTCCATGGCAGCGGGAAATGGCTTGGCGCTGAACTTGTGTTTGGCTGTGGAGTTTTGAGTGCCTTGAGTGAGGAGCTCCATGTTAGTTTAGTGTGGGTACTCAACAAGCTTGATTCCATCCCACTGGGCTCAATGGGCATTGGACCGGAAGTGACCAAACAGGGTTTCCTAGATAGCTGCTAGCACAGCTGATGGTATGTGAAGTTCATGAGGCAGGTGGAGTTGTTTTGGCACTGGAAGAGCTGTGCTGCTGCTTCGGGCACTTGCCATTCACCACTGCCCTGAGTTCCCTAGGTGTCATATCCACTTTCAGACATATGTGGTGCCAGAGCACTTGGTTTCCATGGCAGCGGGAAATGGCTTGGGCGCTGAACTTGTGTTTGGCTGTGGAGTTTTGAGCGCCTTGAGTGAGGAGCTCCATGTTAGTTTAGTGTGGGTGCTCAACCTGCTTGATTCCATCCCACTGGGCTCAATGGGCATTGGACCGGAAGTGACCAGACAGGGTTTCCTAGATAGCTGCTAGCACAGCTGATGGTATGTGAAGTTCATGAGGCAGGTGGAGTTGTTTTGGCACTGGAAGAGCTGTGCTGCTGCTTCGGGCAGTTGCCATTCTGCACCGCCCTGAGTTCCCTAGGTGTCATAGCCACTTTCAGACATATGTGGTGCCAGAGCACTTGGTTTCCATGGCAGCGGGAAATGGCTTGGCGCTGAACTTGTGTTTGGCTGTGGAGTTTTGAGTGCCTTGAGTGAGGAGCTCCATGTTAGTTTAGTGTGGGTGCTCAACCTGCTTGATTCCATCCCACTGGGCTCAAAGGGCATTGGACCGGAAGTGACCAGACAGGGTTTCCTAGATAGCTGCTAGCACAGCTGATGGTATGTGAAGTTCATGAGGCAGGTGGAGTTGTTTTGGCACTGGAAGAGCTGTGCTGCTGCTTCGGGCAGTTGCCATTCTGCACCGCCCTGAGTTCCCTAGGTGTCATATCCACTTTCAGACATATGTGGTGCCAGAGCACTTGGTTTCCATGGCAGCGGGAAATGGCTTTGGTGCTGAACTTGTATTTGGCTGTGGAGTTTTGAGCGCCTTGAGTGAGGAGCTCCATGTTAGTTTAGTGTGGGTGCTCAACCTGCTTGATTCCATCCCACTGGGCTCAATGGGCATTGGACCGGAAGTGACCAAACAGGGTTTCCTAGATAGCTGCTAGCACAGCTGATGGTATGTGAAGTGAATGAGGCAGGTGGAGTTGTTTTGGCACTGGAAGAGCTGTGCTGCTGCTTCGGGCAGTTGCCCTTCTCCACCGCCCTGAGTTCCCTAGGTGTCATATCCACTTTCAGACATATGTGGTGCCAGAGCACTTGGTTTCCATGGCAGCGGGAAATGGCTTGGGTGCTGAACTTGTATTTGGCTGTGGAGTTTTGAGCGCCTTGAGTGAGGAGCTCCATGTTAGTTTAGTGTGGGTGCTCAACCTGCTTGATTCCATCCCACTGGGCTCAATGGGCATTGGACCGGAAGTGACCAAACAGGGTTTCCTAGATAGCTGCTAGCACAGCTGATGGTATGTGAATGAATGAGGCAGGTGGAGTTGTTTTGGCACTGGAAGAGCTGTGCTGCTGCTTCGGGCACTTGCCATTCACCACCGCCCTGAGTTCCCTAGGTGTCATATCCACTTTCAGACATATGTGGTGCCAGAGCACTTGGTTTCCATGGCAGCGGGAAATGGCTTGGGCGCTGAACTTGTATTTGGCTGTGGAGTTTTGAGCGCCTTGAGTGAGGAGCTCCATGTTAGTTTCGTGTGGGTGCTCAACCTGCTTGATTCCATCCCACTGGGCTCAAAGGGCATTGGACCGGAAGTGACCAGACAGGGTTTCCTAGATAGCTGCTAGCACAGCTGATGGTATGTGAAGTTCATGAGGCAGGTGGAGTTGTTTTGGCACTGGAAGAGCTGTGCTGCTGCTTCGGGCAGTTGCCATTCTCCACCGCCCTGAGTTCCCTAGGTGTCATATCCACTTTCAGACATATGTGGTGCCAGAGCACTTGGTTTCCATGGCAGCGGGAAATGGCTTTGGCGCTGAACTTGTGTTTGGCTGTGGAGTTTTGAGTGCCTTGAGTGAGGAGCTCCATGTTAGTTTAGTGTGGGTGCTCAACCTGCTTGATTCCATCCCACTGGGCTCAATGGGCATTGGACCGGAAGTGACCAAACAGGGTTTCCTAGATAGCTGCTAGCACAGCTGATGGTATGTGAAGTGAATGAGGCAGGTGGAGTTGTTTTGGCACTGGAAGAGCTGTGCTGCTGCTTCGGGCACTTGCCATTCACCACCGCCCTGAGTTCCCTAGGTGTCATATCCACTTTCAGACATATGTGGTGCCAGAGCACTTGGTTTCCATGGCAGCGGGAAATGGCTTGGGCGCTGAACTTGTGTTTGGTTGTGGAGTTTTGAGTGCCTTGAGTGACGAACTCCATGTTAGTTTAGTGTGGGTGCTCAACCTGCTTGATTCCATCCCACTGGGCTCAATGGGCATTGGACCGGAAGTGACCAAACAGGGTTTCCTAGATAGCTGCTAGCACAGCTGATGGTATGTGAAGTTCATGAGGCAGGTGGAGTTGTTTTGGCAGGAAGAGCTGTGCTGCTGCTTCGGGCAGTTGCCATTCACCACCGCCGTGAGTTCCCTAGGTGTCATATCCACTTTCAGACATATGTGGTGCCAGAGCACTTGGTTTCCATGGCAGCGGGAAATGGCTTTGGCGCTGAACTTGTGTTTGGCTGTGGAGTTTTGAGCGCCTTGAGTGAGGAGCTCCATGTTAGTTTAGTGTGGGTGCTCAACCTGCTTGATTCCATCCCACTGGGCTCAATGGGCATTGGACCGGAAGGGACCAAACAGGGTTTCCTAGATAGCTGCTAGCACAGCTGATGGTATGTGAAGTTCATGAGGCAGGTGGAGTTGTTTTGGCACTGGAAGAGCTGTGCTGCTGCTTCAGGCAGTTGCCATTCACCACTACGTCACTGAGTTCCCTAGGTGTCATATCCACTTTCAGACATATGTGGTGCCAGAGCACTTGGTTTCCATGGCAGCGGGAAATGGCTTTGGCGCTGAACTTGTGTTTGGCTGTGGAGTTTTGAGCGCCTTGAGTGAGGAGCTCCATGTTAGTTTAGTGTGGGTGCTCAACCTGCTTGGTTCCATCCCACTGGGCTCAATGGGCATTGGACCGGAAGTGACCAAACAGGGTTTCCTAGATAGCTGCTAGCACAGCTGATGGTATGTGAAGTGAATGAGGCAGGTGGAGTTGTTTTGGCACTGGAAGAGCTGTGCTGCTGCTTCGGGCACTTGCCATTCACCACCGCCCTGAGTTCCCTAGGTGTCATATCCACTTTCAGACATATGTGGTGCCAGAGCACTTGGTTTCCATGGCAGCGGGAAATGGCTTGGGTGCTGAACTTGTGTTTGGCTGTGGAATTTTGAGTGCCTTGAGTGAGGAGCTCCATGTTAGTTTAGTGTGGGTGCTCAACCTGCTTGATTCCATCCCACTGGGCTCAATGGGCATTGGACCGGAAGTGACCAAACAGGGTTTCCTAGATAGCTGCTAGCACAGCTGATGGTATGTGAAGTTCATGAGGCAGGTGGAGTTGTTTTGGCACTGGAAGAGCTGTGCTGCTGCTTCGGGCACTTGCCATTCACCACCGCCCTGAGTTCCCTAGGTGTCATATCCACTTTCAGACATATGTGGTGCCAGAGCACTTGGTTTCCATGGCAGCGGGAAATGGCTTGGGCGCTGAACTTGTGTTTGGCTGTGGAGTTTTGAGCGCCTTGAGTGAGGAGCTCCATGTTAGTTTAGTGTGGGTGCTCAACCTGCTTGATTCCATCCCCCTGGGCTCAATGGGCATTGGACCGGAAGTGACCAAACAGGGTTTCCTAGATAGCTGCTAGCACAGCTGATGGTATGTGAAGTTCATGAGGCAGGTGGAGTTGTTTTGGCACTGGAAGAGCTGTGCTGCTGCTTCAGGCAGTTGCCATTCACCACTACGTCACTGAGTTCCCTAGGTGTCATATCCACTTTCAGACATATGTGGTGCCAGAGCACTTGGTTTCCATGGCAGCGGGAAATGGCTTTGGCGCTGAACTTGTGTTTGGCTGTGGAGTTTTGAGCGCCTCGAGTGAGGAGCTCCATGTTAGTTTAGTGTGGGTGCTCAACCTGCTTGGTTCCATCCCACTGGCCTCAATGGGCATTGGACCGGAAGTGACCAGACAGGGTTTCTTAGAACGCTGCTAGCACAGCTGATGGTATGTGAAGTTCATGAGGCAGGTGGAGTTGTTTTGGCACTGGAAGAGCTGTGCTGCTGCTTCGGGCAGTTGCCATTCACCACCGCCCTGAGTTCCCTAGGTGTCATATCCACTTTCAGACATATGTGGTGCCAGAGCACTTGGTTTCCATGGCAGCGGGAAATGGCTTGGGCACTGAACTTGTGCTTGGCTGTGGAGTTTTGAGTGCCTTGAGTGACGAACTCCATGTTAGTTTAGTGTGGGTGCTCAACCTGCTTGATTCCATCCCACTGGGCTCAATGGGCATTGGACCGGAAGTGACCAAACAGGGTTTCCTAGATAGCTGCTAGCACAGCTGATGGTATGTGAAGTTCATGAGGCAGGTGGAGTTGTTTTGGCACTGGAAGAGCTGTGCTGCTGCTTCGGGCACTTGCCATTCACCACCGCCGTGAGTTCCCTAGGTGTCATATCCACTTTCAGACATATGTGGTGCCAGAGCACTTGGTTTCCATGGCAGCGGGAAATGGCTTGGGTGCTGAACTTGTGTTTGGCTGTGGAATTTTGAGTGCCTTGAGTGAGGAGCTCCATGTTAGTTTAGTGTGGGTGCTCAACCTGCTTGATTCCATCCCACTGGGCTCAATGGGCATTGGACCGGAAGTGACCAAACAGGGTTTCCTAGATAGCTGCTAGCACAGCTGATGGTATGTGAAGTGAATGAGGCAGGTGGAGTTGTTTTGGCACTGGAAGAGCTGTGCTGCTGCTTCAGGCAGTTGCCATTCACCACCGCCCTGAGTTCCCTAGGTGTCATATCCACTTTCAGACATATGTGGTGCCAGAGCACTTGGTTTCCATGGCAGCGGGAAATGGCTTGGGCGCTGAACTTGTGCTTTGCTGTGGAGTTTTGAGCGCCTTGAGTGAGGAGCTCCATGTTAGTTTAGTGTGGGTGCTCAACCTGCTTGATTCCATCCCACTGGGCTCAAAGGGCATTGGACTGGAAATGACAAAACAGGGTTTCCTAGATAGCTGCTAGCACAGCTGATGGTATGTGAAGTGAATGAGGCAGGTGGAGTTGTTTTGGCACTGGAAGAGCTGTGCTGCTGCTTCGGGCAGTTGCCATTCACCACCGCGTCACTGAGTTCCCTAGGTGTCATATCCACTTTCAGACATATGTGGTGCCAGAGCACTTGGTTTCCATGGCAGCGGGAAATGGCTTGGGCGCTGAACTTGTGCTTTGCTGTGGAGTTTTGAGCGCCTTGAGTGAGGAGCTCCATGTTAGTTTAGTGTGGGTGCTCAACCTGCTTGATTCCATCCCACTGGGCTCAATGGGCATTGGACTGGAAGTGACCAAACAGGGTTTCCTAGATAGCTGCTAGCACAGCTGATGGTATGTGAAGTGAATGAGGCAGGTGGAGTTGTTTTGGCACTGGAAGAGCTGTGCTGCTGCTTCGGGCAGTTGCCATTCACCACCGCCCTGAGTTCCCTAGGTGTCATATCCACTTTCAGACATATGTGGTGCCAGAGCACTTGGTTTCCATGGCAGCGGGAAATGGCTTGGGCGCTGAACTTGTGTTTGGCTGTGGAGTTTTGAGCGCCTTGAGTGAGGAGCTCCATGTTAGTTTAGTGTGGGTGCTCAACCTGCTTGATTCCATCCCACTGGGCTCAATGGGCATTGGACCGGAAGTGACCAAACAGGGTTTCCTAGATAGCTGCTAGCACAGCTGATGGTATGTGAAGTGAATGAGGCAGGTGGAGTTGTTTTGGCACTGGAAGAGCTGTGCTGCTGCTTCGGGCACTTGCCATTCACCACCGCCCTGAGTTCCCTAGGTGTCATATCCACTTTCAGACATATGTGGTGCCAGAGCACTTGGTTTCCATGGCAGCGGGAAATGGCTTGGGCGCTGAACTTGTGTTTGGCTGTGGAGTTTTGAGTGCCTTGAGTGACGAACTCCATGTTAGTTTAGTGTGGGTGCTCAACCTGCTTGATTCCATCCCACTGGGCTCAATGGGCATTGGACCGGAAGTGACCAAACAGGGTTTCCTAGATAGCTGCTAGCACAGCTGATGGTATGTGAAGTTCATGAGGCAGGTGGAGTTGTTTTGGCACTGGAAGAGCTGTGCTGCTGCTTCGGGCAGTTGCCATTCACCACCGCCCTGAGTTCCCTAGGTGTCATATCCACTTTCAGACATATGTGGTGCCAGAGCACTTGGTTTCCATGGCAGCGGGAAATGGCTTGGGCACTGAACTTGTGTTTGGCTGTGGAGTTTTGAGCGCCTTGAGTCAGGAGCTCCATGTTAGTTTAGTGTGGGTGCTCAACCTGCTTGATTCCATCCCACTGGGCTCAATGGGCATTGGACCGGAAGTGACCAAACAGGGTTTCCTAGATAGCTGCAAGCACAGCTGATGGTATGTGAAGTTCATGAGGCAGGTGGAGTTGTTTTGGCACTGGAAGAGCTGTGCTGCTGCTTCGGGCACTTGCCATTCACCACCGCCCTGAGTTCCCTAGGTGTCATATCCACTTTCAGACATATGTGGTGCCAGAGCACTTGGTTTCCATGGCAGCGGGAAATGGCTTGGGCGCTGAACTTGTGTTTGGCTGTGGAGTTTTGAGTGCCTTGAGTGAGGAGCTCCATGTTAGTTTAGTGTGGGTGCTCAACCTGCTTGATTCCATCCCACTGGGCTCAATGGGCATTGGACCGGAAGTGACCAAAGAGGTTTCCTAGATAGCTGCTAGCACAGCCGATGGTATGTGAAGTGAATGAGGCAGGTGGAGTTGTTTTGTCACTGGAAGAGCTGTGCTGCTGCTTCAGGCAGTTGCCATTCACCACCGCGTCAGTGAGTTCCCTAGGTGTCATATCCACTTTCAGACATATGTGGTGCCAGAGCACTTGGTTTCCATGGCAGCGGGAAATGGCTTGGGCGCTGAACTTGTGCTTTGCTGTGGAGTTTTGAGCGCCTTGAGTGAGGAGCTCCATGTTAGTTTAGTGTGGGTGCTCAACCTGCTTGATTCCATCCCACTGGGCTCAATGGGCATTGGACCGGAAGTGACCAAACAGGGTTTCCTAGATAGCTGCTAGCACAGCTGATGGTATGTGAAGTTCATGAGGCAGGTGGAGTTGTTTTGGCACTGGAAGAGCTGTGCTGCTGCTTCGGGCAGTTGCCATTCACCACCGCCCTGAGTTCCCTAGGTGTCATATCCACTTTCAGACATATGTGGTGCCAGAGCACTTGGTTTCCATGGCAGCGGGAAATGGCTTGGGCGCTGAACTTGTATTTAGCTGTGGAGTTTTGAGCGCCTTGAGTGAGGAGCTCCATGTTAGTTTAGTGTGGGTGCTCAACCTGCTTGATTCCATCCCACTGGGCTCAATGGGCATTGGACTGGAAGTGACCAAACAGGGTTTCCTAGATAGCTGCTAGCACAGCCGATGGTATGTGAAGTTCATGAGGCAGGTGGAGTTGTTTTGGCACTGGAAGAGCTGTGCTGCTGCTTCGGGCACTTGCCATTCACCACCGCCGTGAGTTCCCTAGGTGTCATATCCACTTTCAGACATATGTGGTGCCAGAGCACTTGGTTTCCATGGCAGCGGGAAATGGCTTGGGTGCTGAACTTGTGTTTGGCTGTGGAATTTTGAGTGCCTTGAGTGAGGAGCTCCATGTTAGTTTAGTGTGGGTGCTCAACCTGCTTGATTCCATCCCACTGGGCTCAATGGGCATTGGACCGGAAGTGACCAAACAGGGTTTCCTAGATAGCTGCTAGCACAGCCGATGGTATGTGAAGTGAATGAGGCAGGTGGAGTTGTTTTGGCACTGGAATAGCTGTGCTGCTGCTTCAGGCAGTTGCCATTCACCACCGCGTCACTGAGTTCCCTAGGTGTCATATCCACTTTCAGACATATGTGGTGCCAGAGCACTTGGTTTCCATGGCAGCGGGAAATGGCTTGGGCGCTGAACTTGTATTTAGCTGTGGAGTTTTGAGCGCCTTGAGTGAGGAGCTCCATGTTAGTTTAGTGTGGGTGCTCAACCTGCTTGATTCCATCCCACTGGGCTCAATGGGCATTGGACCACAAGTGACCAAACAGGGTTTCCTAGATAGCTGCTAGCACAGCTGATGGTATGTGAAGTGAATGAGGCAGGTGGAGTTGTTTTGGCACTGGAAGAGCTGTGCTGCTGCTTCGGGCAGTTGCCATTCACCACCTCCCTGAGTTCCCTAGGTGTCATATCCACTTTCAGACATATGTGGTGCCAGAGCACTTGGTTTCCATGGCAGCGGGAAATGGCTTTTGCACTGAACTTGTGTTTGGCTGTGGAGTTTTGAGCGCCTTGAGTGAGGAGCTCCATGTTAGTTTAGTGTGGGTGCTCAACCTGCTTGATTCCATCCCACTGGGCTCAATGGGCATTGGACCGGAAGTGACCAGACAGGGTTTCTTAGAACGCTGCTAGCACAGCTGATGGTATGTGAAGTTCATGAGGCAGGTGGAGTTGTTTTGGCACTGGAAGAGCTGTGCTGCTGCTTCGGGCACTTGCCATTCACCACCGCCCTGAGTTCCCTAGGTGTCATATCCACTTTCAAACATATGTGGTGCCAGAGCACTTGGTTTCCATGGCAGCGGGAAATGGCTTGGGCGCTGAACTTGTGTTTGGCTGTGGAGTTTTGAGTGCCTTGAGTGACGAACTCCATGTTAGTTTAGTGTGGGTGCTCAACCTGCTTGATTCCATCCCACTGGGCTCAATGGGCATTGGACCGGAAGTGACCAAACAGGGTTTCCTAAATAGCTGCTAGCACAGCTGATGGTATGTGAATTTCATGAAGCAGGTGGAGTTGTTTTGGCACTGGAAGAGCTGTGCTGCTGCTTCGGGCAGTTGCCATTCACCACCGCCCTGAGTTCCCTAGGTGTCATAGCCACTTTCAGACAATTGTGCTGCTAGAGCACTTGGTTTCCATGGCAGCGGGAAATGGCTTGGGCGCTGAACTTGTGTTTGGCTGTGGAGTTTTGAGTGCCTTGAGTGAGGAGCTCCATGTTAGTTTAGTGTGGGTGCTCAACCTGCTTGATTCCATCCCACTGGGCTCAATGGGCATTGGACCGGAAGTGAGCAAACAGGGTTTCCTAGATAGCTGCTAGCACAGCTGATGGTATGTGAAGTTCATGAGGCAAGCGGAGTTGTTTTGGCACTGGAAGAGCTGTGCTGCTGCTTCGGGCAGTTGCAATTCACCACCGACTGAGTTCCCTAGGTGTCATATCCACTTTCAGACATATGTGGTGCCAGAGCACTTGGTTTCCATGGCAGCGGGAAATGGCTTTTGCACTGAACTTGTATTTGGCTGTGGAGTTTTGAGCGCCTTGAGTGAGGAGCTCCATGTTAGTTTAGTGTGGGTGCTCAACCTGCTTGATTCCATCCCACTGGGCTCAATGGGCATTGGACCGGAAGTGACCAAACAGGGTTTCCTAGATAGCTGCAAGCACAGCTGATGGTATGTGAAGTGAATGAGGCAGGTGGAGTTGTTTTGTCACTGGAAGAGCTGTGCTGCTGCTTCAGGCAGTTGCCATTCACCAGCGCGTCACTGAGTTCCCTACGTGTCATAGCCACTTTCAGACATATGTGGTGCCAGAGCACTTGGTTTCCATGGCAGCGGGAAAAGGCTTGGGCACTGAACTTGTGTTTGGCTGTGGAGTTTTGAGCGCCTTGAGTGATGAGCTCCATGTTAGTTTAGTGTGGTTGCTCAACCTGCTTGATTCCATCCCACTGGGCTCAATGGGCATTGGACCGGAAGTGACCAAACAGGTTTCCTAGATAGCTGCTAGCACAGCTGATGGTATGTGAAGTTCATGAGGCAGGTGGAGTTGTTTTGTCACTGGAAGAGCTGTGCTGCTGCTTCGGGCAGTTGCCATTCACCACCGCCCTGAGTTCCCTAGGTGTCATATCCCTTTTCAGACATATGTCGTGCCAGAGCACTTGGTTTCCATGGCAGCCGAAAATGACTTGGGCACTGAACTTGTGTTTGGCTGTGGAGTTTTCAGCGCCCTGAGTGAGGAGCTCCATGTTAGTTTAGTGTGGGTGCTCAACCTGCTTGATTCCATCCCACTGGGTTCAATGGGCATTGGACAGGAAGTGACCAAACAGGGTTTCCTAGATAGCTGCTAGCACAGCTGATGGTATGTGAAGTTCATGAGGCAGGTGGAGTTGTTTTGTCACTGGAAGAGCTGTGCTGCTGCTTCGGGCACTTGCCATTCACCACCGCCGTGAGTTCCCTAGGTGTCATATCCACTTTCAGACATATGTGGTGCCAGAGCACTTGGTTTCCATGGCAGCGGGAAATGGCTTTTGCGCTGAAGTTGTATTTGGCTGTGGAGTTTTGAGCGCCTTGAGTGAGGAGCTCCATGTTAGTTTAGTGTGGGTGCTCAACCTGCTTGATTCCATCCCACTGGGCTCAATGGGCATTGGACCGGAAGTGACCAAACAGGGTTTCCTAGATAGCTGCTAGCACAGCTGATGGTATGTGAAGTTCATGAGGCAGGTGGAGTTGTTTTGGCACTGGAAGAGCTGTGCTGCTGCTTTGGGCAGTTGCCATTCACCACCGCCCTGAGTTCCCTAGGTGTCATATCCACTTTCAGACATATGTGGTGCCAGAGCACTTGGTTTCCATGGCAGGGGGAAATGGCTTTGTTTGCTGAACTTGTGTTTGGCTGTGGAGTTTTGAGCGCCTTTAGTGAGGAGCCCATGTTAGTTTAGTGTGGGTGCTCAACCTGCTTGATTCTATCCCACTGGGCTCAATGGGCATTGGACCGGAAGTGACCAAACCTGGTTTCTTAGAACCCTGTTAGCACAGCTGATGGTATGTGAAGTGAATGAGGCAGGTGGAGTTGTTTTGGCACTGGAAGAGCTGTGCTGCTGCTTCGGGCACTTGCCATTCACCACCGCCGTGAGTTCCCTAGGTGTCATATCCACTTTCAGACATATGTGGTGCCAGAGCACTTGGTTTCCATGGCAGCGGGAAATGGCTTTTGCACTGAACTTGTGTTTGGCTGTGGAGTTTTGAGTGCCTTGAGTGAGGAGCTCCATGTTAGTTTAGTGTGGGTACTCAACCTGCTTGATTCCATCACACTGGGCTCAATGGGTATTGGACCGGAAGTGACCAAACAGGGTTTCCTAGATAGCTGCTAGCACAGCTGATGGTATGTGAAGTTCATGAGGCAGGTGGAGTTGTTTTGGCACTGGAAGAGCTGTGCTGCTGCTTCGGGCAGTTGCCATTCACGACCTCCCTGAGTTCCCTAGGTGTCATATCCACTTTCAGACATATGTGGTGCCAGAGCACTTGGTTTCCATGGCAGCGGGAAATGGCTTGGGCGCTGAACTTGTGTTTGGCTGTGGAGTTTTGAGCGCCTTGAGTGAGGAGCTCCATGTTAGTTTAGTGTGGGTGCTCAACCTGCTTGATTCCATCCCACTGGGCTCAATGGGCATTGGACCGGAAGTGACCAAACAGGTTTCCTAGATAGCTGCTAGCACAGCTGATGGTATGTGAAGTTCATGAGGCAGGTGGAGTTGTTTTGGCACTGGAAGAGCTGTGCTGCTGCTTCGGGCACTTGCCATTCACCACCGCCCTGAGATCCCTAGGTGTCATATCCACTTTCAGACATATGTGGTGCCAGAGCACTTGGTTTCCATGGCAGCGGGAAATGGCTTGGGCACTGAACTTGTATTTGGCTGTGGAGTTTTGAGCGCCTTGAGTGAGGAGCTCCATGTTAGTTTAGTGTGGGTGCTCAACCTGCTTGATTCCATCCCACTGGGCTCAATGGGCATTGGACCGGAAGTGACCAAACAGGGTTTCCTAGAACGCTGCTAGCACAGCTGATGGTATGTGAAGTTCATGAGGCAGGTGGAGTTGTTTTGGCACTGGAAGAGCTGTGCTGCTGCTTCGGGCACTTGCCATTCACCACCGCCGTGAGTTCCCTAGGTGTCATATCCACTTTCAGACATATGTGGTGCCAGAGCACTTGGTGTCCATGGCAGCGGGAAATGGCTTGGGCGCTGAACTTGTGTTTGGCTGTGGAGTTTTGAGTGCCTTGAGTGAAGAGCTCCATGTTAGTTTAGTGTGGGTGCTCAACCTGCTTGATTCCATCCCACTGGGCTCAATGGGCATTGGACCGGAAGTGACCAAACAGGGTTTCCTAGATAGCTGCTAGCACAGCTGATGGTATGTGAAGTTCATGAGGCAGGTGGAGTTGTTTTGGCACTGGAAGAGCTGTGCTGCTGCTTCGGGCACTTGCCATTCACCACCGCCCTGAGTTCCCTAGGTGTCATATCCACTTTCAGACATATGTGGTGCCAGAGCTCTTGGTTTCCATGGCAGCGGGAAATGGCTTGGGCGCTGAACTTGTGTTTGGCTGTGGAGTTTTCAGCGCCTTGAGTGAGGAGCTCCATGTTAGTTTAGTGTGGTTGCTCAACCTGCTTGATTCCATCCCACTGGGCTCAATGGGCATTGGACCGGAAGTGACCAAACAGGGTTTCTTAGAACGCTGCTAGCACAGCTGATGGTATGTGAAGTTCATGAGGCAGGTGGAGTTGTTTTGGCACTGGAAGAGCTGTGCTGCTGCTTCGGGCACTTGCCATTCAGCACCGCCCTGAGTTCCCTAGGTGTCATATCCACTTTCAGACATATGTGGTGCCAGAGCTCTTGGTTTCCATGGCAGTGGGAAATGGCTTTGGCGCTGAACTTGTGTTTGGCTGTGGAGTTTTCAGCGCCTTGAGTGATGAGCTCCATGTTAGTTTAGTGTGGGTGCTCAACCTGCTTGATTCCATCCCACTGGGCTCAATGGGCATTGGACCGGAAGTGACCAAACAGGGTTTCTTAGAACGCTGCTAGCACAGCTGATGGTATGTGAAGTTCATGAGGCAGGTGGAGTTGTTTTGGCACTGGAAGAGCTGTGCTGCTGCTTCGGGCAGTTGCCATTCACCACCGCGTCACTGAGTTCCCTAGGTGTCATATCCACTTTCAGACATATGTGGTGCCAGAGCACTTGGTTTCCATGGCAGCGGGAAATGGCTTTTGAACTGAACTTGTGTTTGGCTGTGGAGTTTTGAGCGCCTCGAGTGAGCAGCTCCATGTTAGTTTAGTGTGGGTGCTCAACCTGCTTGATTCCATCACACTGGGCTCAATGGGCATTGGACCGGAAGTGACCAAACAGGGTTTCCTAGATAGCTGCTAGCACAGCTGATGGTATGTGAAGTGAATGAGGCAGGTGGAGTTGTTTTGGCACTGGAAGAGCTGTGCTGCTGCTTCAGGCAGTTGCCATTCACCATTACATCACTGAGTTCCCTAGGTGTCATATCCACTTTCAGACATATGTGGTGCCAGAGCACTTGGTTTCCATGGCAGCGGGAAATGGCTTGGGCACTGAACTTGTGTTTGGCTGTGGAGTTTTGAGCGCCTTGAGTGAGGAGCTCCATGTTAGTTTAGTGTGGGTGCTCAACCTGCTTGATTCCATCCCACTGGGCTCAATGGGCATTGGACCGGAAGTGACCAAACAGGGTTTCCTAGATAGCTGCTAGCACAGCTGATGGTTTGTGAAGTTCATGAGGCAGGTGGAGTTGTTTTGGCACTGGAAGAGCTGTGCTGCTGCTTCGGGCAGTTGCCATTCACCACCGCCCTGAGTTCCCTAGGTGTCATATCCACTTTCAGACATATGTGGTGCCAGAGCACTTGGTTTCCATGGCAGCGGGAAATGGCTTGGGCACTCAACTTGTGTTTGGCTGTGGAGTTTTGAGTGCCTTGAGTGAGGAGCTCCATGTTAGTTTAGTGTGGGTGTTCAACCTGCTTGATTCCATCCCACTGGGCTCAATGGGCATTGGACCGGAAGTGACCAAACAGGGTTTCCTAGATAGCTGCTAGCACAGCTGATGGTATGTGAAGTGAATGAGGCAGGTGGAGTTGTTTTCGCACTGGAAGAGCTGTGCTGCTGCTTCGGGCAGTTGCCATTCAGCACCGCCCTGAGTTCCCTAGGTGTCATATCCACTTTCAGACTTATGTGGTGCCAGAGCACTTGGTTTCCATGGCAGCGGGAAATGGCTTTTGCACTGAACTTGTGTTTGGCTGTGGAGTTTTGAGTGCCTTGAGTGACGAACTCCATGTTAGTTTAGTGTGGGTGCTCAACCTGCTTGATTCCATCCCACTGGGCTCAATGGGCATTGGACCGGAAGTGACCAAACAGGGTTTCCTAGATAGCTGCTAGCACAGCTGATGGTATGTGAAGTGAATGAGGCAGGTGGAGTTGTTTTGGCATTGGAAGAGCTGTGCTGCTGCTTCAGGCAGTTGCCATTCACCACCGCCCTGAGTTCCCTAGGTGTCATATCCACTTTCAGACATATGTGGTGCCAGAGCTCTTGGTTTCCATGGCAGTGGGAAATGGCTTTGGCGCTGAACTTGTGTTTGGCTGTGGAGTTTTCAGCGCCTTGAGTGAGGAGCTCCATGTTATTTTAGTGTGGGTGCTCAACCTGCTTGATTCCATCCCACTGGGCTCAATGGGCATTTGACCGGAAGTGACCAAACAGGGTTTCTTAGAACGCTGCTAGCACAGCTGATGGTATGTGAAGTGAATGAGGCAGGTGGAGTTGTTTTGGCACTGGAAGAGCTGTGCTGCTGCTTCGGGCAGTTGCCATTCACCACCGCGTCACTGAGTTCCCTAGGTGTCATATCCACTTTCAGACATATGTGGTGCCAGAGCACTTGGTTTCCATGGCAGCGGGAAATGGCTTTTGCACTGAACTTGTGTTTGGCTGTGGAGTTTTGAGCGCCTTGATTGAGGAGCTCCATGTTAGTTTAGTGTGGGTGCTCAACCTGCTTGATTCCATCCCACTGGGCTCAATGGGCATTGGACCGGAAGTGACCAAACAGGGTTTCCTAGATAGCTGCAAGCACAGCTGATGGTATGTGAAGTGAATGAGGCAGGTGGAGTTGTTTTTGCACTGGAAGAGCTGTGCTGTTGCTTCGGGCAGTTGCCATTCACCACCGCCCTGAGTTCCCTAGGTGTCATATCCACTTTCAGACATATGTGGTGCCAGAGCACTTGGTTTCCATGGCAGCGGGAAATGGCTTGGGCGCTGAAGTTGTGTTTGGCTGTGGAGTTTTGAGTGCCTTGAGTGAGGAGCTCCATGTTAGTTTAGTGTGGGTGCTCAACCTGCTTGATTCCATCCCACTGGGCTCAATGGGCATTGGACCGGAAGTGACCAAACAGGGTTTCCTAGATAGCTGCTAGCACAGCTGACGGTATGTGAAGTGAATGAGGCAGGTGGAGTTGTTTTGGCACTGGAAGAGCTGTGCTGCTGCTTCAGGCAGTTGCCATTCACCACCGCCCTGAGTTCCCTAGGTGTCATATCCACTTTCAGACATATGTGGTGCCAGAGCACTTGGTTTCCATGGCAGTGGGAAATGGCTTGGGCGCTGAACTTGTGTTTGGCTGTGGAGTTTTGAGCGCCTTGAGTGAGGAGCTCCATGTTAGTTTAGTGTGGGTGCTCAACCTGCTTGATTTCATCCCACTGGGCTCAATGGGCATTGGACCGGAAGTGACCAAACAGGGTTTCCTAGATAGCTGCTAGCACAGCTGATGGTATGTGAAGTGAATGAGGCAGGTGGAGTTGTATTGGCACTGGAAGAGTTGTGCTGCTGCTTCGGGCAGTTGCCATTCACCACCGCCCTGAGTTCCCTAGGTGTCATATCCACTTTCAGACATATGTGGTGCCAGAGCACTTGGTTTCCATGACAGCGGGAAATGGCTTGGGCACTGAACTTGTGTTTGGCTGTGGAGTTTTGAGTGCCTTGAGTGACGAACTCCATGTTAGTTTAGTGTGGGTGCTCAACCTGCTTGATTCCATCCCACTGGGCTCAATGGGCATTGGACCGGAAGTGACCAAACAGGGTTTCCTAGATAGCTGCTAGCACAGCTGATGGTATGTGAAGTGAATGAGGCAGGTGGAGTTGTTTTGGCACTGGAAGAGCTGTGCTGCTGCTTCGGGCAGTTGCCATTCAGCACCGCCCTGAGTTCCGTAGGTGTCATATCCACTTTCAGACATATGTGGTGCCAGAGCACTTGGTTTCCATGGCAGCGGGAAATGGCTTGGGCACTGAACTTGTGTTTGGCTGTGGAGTTTTGAGCGCCTTGAGTGAGGAGCTCGATGCTAGTTTAGTGTGGGTGCTCGACCTGCTTGATTCCATCCCACTGGGCTCAATGGGCATTGGACCGGAAGTGACCAAACAGGGTTTCCTAGATAGCTGCTAGCACAGCTGATGGTATGTGAAGTTCATGAGGCAGGTGGAGTTGTTTTGGCATTGGAAGAGCTGTGCTGCTGCTTCAGGCAGTTGCCATTCACCACCGCCCTGAGTTCCCTAGGTGTCATATCCACTTTCAGACATATGTGGTGCCAGAGCACTTGGTTTCCATGGCAGCGGGAAATGGCTTGGGCGCTGAAGTTGTGTTTGGCTGTGGAGGTTTGGGCGCCTTGAGTGAGGAGCTGCATGTTAGTTTAGTGTGGGTGCTCAACCTGCTTGATTCCATCCCACTGGGCTCAATGGGCATTGGACCGGAAGTGACCAAACAGGGTTTCCTAGATAGCTGCTAGCACAGCTGATGGTATGTGAAGTGAATGAGGCAGGTGGAGTTTTTTTTGCACTGGAAGAGCTGTGCTGCTGCTTCAGGCAGTTGCCATTCACCACCGCCCTGAGTTCCCTAGGTGTCATATCCACTTTCAGACATATGTGGTGCCAGAGCACTTGGTTTCCATGGCAGCGGGAAATGGCTTTGGCGCTGAAGTTGTGTTTGGCTGTGGAGGTTTGGGCGCCTTGAGTGAGGAGCTGCATGTTAGTTTAGTGTGGGTGCTCAACCTGCTTGATTCCATCCCACTGGGCTCAATGGGCATTGGACCGGAAGTGACCAAACAGGGTTTCCTAGATAGCTGCTAGCACAGCTGATGGTATGTGAAGTTCATGAGGCAGGTGGAGTTTATTTTGCACTGGAAGAGCTGTGCTGCTGCTTCAGGCAGTTGCCATTCACCACCGCCCTGAGATCCCTAGGTGTCATATCCACTTTCAGACATATGTGGTGCCAGAGCACTTGGTTTCCATGGCAGCGGGAAATGGCTTGGGCGCTGAAGTTGTGTTTGGCTGTGGAGTTTTGAGCGCCTTGAGTGAGGAGCTCCATGTTACTTTAGTGTGGGTGCTCAACCTGCTTGATTCCATCCTCCTGGGCTCAATGGGCATTGGACCGGAAGTGACCAAACAGGGTTTCCTAGATAGCTGCTAGCACAGCTGATGGTATGTGAAGTGAATGAGGCAGGTGGAGTTGTTTTGGCACTGGAAGAGCTGTGCTGCTGCTTCAGGCAGTTGCCATTCACCACCGCCCTGAGTTCCCTAGGTGTCATATCCACTTTCAGACATATGTGGTGCCAGAGCACTTGGTTTCCATGGCAGCGGGAAATGGCTTGGGTGCTGAACTTGTATTTGGCTGTGGAGTTTTGAGCGCCTTGAGTGAGGAGCTCCATGTTACTTTAGTGTGGGTGCTCAACCTGCTTGATTCCATCCCACTGGGCTCAATGGGCATTGGACCGGAAGTGACCAAACAGGGTTTCCTAGATAGCTGCTAGCACAGCTGATGGTATGTGAAGTGAATGAGGCAGGTGGAGTTGTTTTGGCACTGGAAGAGCTGTGCTGCTGCTTCAGGCAGTTGCCATTCACCACCGCCGTGAGTTCCCTAGGTGTCATATCCACTTTCAGACATATGTGGTGCCAGAGCACTTGGTTTCCATGGCAGCGGGAAATGGCTTTTGCACTGAACTTGTGTTTGGCTGTGGAGTTTTGAGCGCCTTGAGTGAGGAGCTCCATGTTAGTTTAGTGTGGGTGTTCAACCTGCTTGATTCCATCCCACTGGGCTCAATGGGCATTGGACCGGAAGTGACCAAACAGGGTTTCCTAGATAGCTGCTAGCACAGCTGATGGTATGTGAAGTGAATGAGGCAGGTGGAGTTGTTTTGGCACTGGAAGAGCTGTGCTGCTGCTTCGGGCAGTTGCCATTCACCACTACATCACTGAGTTCCCTAGGTGTCATATCCACTTTCAGACATATGTGGTGCCAGAGCACTTGGTTTCCATGGCAGCGGGAAATGGCTTTTGCACTGAACTTGTGTTTGGCTGTGGAGTTTTGAGCACCTTTAGTGAGGAGCTCCATGTTAGTTTAGTGTGGGTGCTCAACCTGCTTGATTCCATCCCACTGGGCTCAATGGGCATTGGACCGGAAGTGACCAAACAGGGTTTCTTAGAACCCTGCTAGCACAGCTGATGGTATGTGAAGTTCATGAGGCAGGTGGAGTTGTTTTGGCACTGGAAGAGCTGTGCTGCTGCTTCGGGCAGTTGCCATTCACCACCGCCCTGAGTTCCGTAGGTGTCATATCCACTTTCAGACATATGTGGTGCCAGAGCACTTGGTTTCCATGGCAGCGGGAAATGGCTTGGGTGCTGAACTTGTGTTTGGCTGTGGAGTTTTGAGTGCCTTGAGTGAGGAGCTCCATGTGAGTTTAGTGTGGGTGCTCAACCTGCTTGATTCCATCCCACTGGGCTCAATGGGCATTGGACCGGAAGTGACCAAACAGGGTTTCCTAGATAGCTGCTAGCACAGCTGACGGTATGTGAAGTTCATGAGGCAGGTGGAGTTGTTTTGGCATTGGAAGAGCTGTGCTGCTGCTTCAGGCAGTTGCCATTCACCACCGCCCTGAGTTCCCTAGGTGTCATATCCACTTTCAGACATATGTGGTGCCAGAGCACTTGGTTTCCATGGCAGCGGGAAATGGCTTTGGCGCTGAAGTTGTGTTTGGCTGTGGAGGTTTGGGCGCCTTGAGTGAGGAGCTCCATGTTAGTTTAGTGTGGGTGCTCAACCTGCTTGATTCCATCCCACTGGGCTCAATGGGCATTGGACCGGAAGTGACCAAACAGGGTTTCCTAGATAGCTGCTAGCACAGCTGATGGTATGTGAAGTGAATGAGGCAGGTGGAGTTGTTTTGGCACTGGAAGAGCTGTGCTGCTGCTTCAGGCAGTTGCCATTCACCACCGCCCTGAGATCCCTAGGTGTCATATCCACTTTCAGACATATGTGGTGCCAGAGCACTTGGTTTCCATGGCAGCGGGAAATGGCTTGGGTGCTGAACTTGTGTTTGGCTGTGGAGTTTTGAGCGCCTTGAGTGAGGAGCTCCATGTTAGTTTAGTGTGGGTGCTCAACCTGCTTGATTCCATGCTCCTGGGCTCAATGGGCATTGGACCGGAAGTGACCAAACTGGGATTCCTAGATAGCTGCTAGCACAGCTGATGGTATGTGAAGTGAATGAGGCAGGTGGAGTTATTTTGGCACTGGAAGAGCTGTGCTGCTGCTTCGGGCAGTTGCCATTCACCACCGCCCTGAGTTCCCTAGGTGTCATATCCACTTTCAGACATATGTGGTGCCAGAGCACTTGGTTTCCATGGCAGCGGGAAATGGCTTGGGCACTGAACTTGTGTTTGGCTGTGGAGTTTTGAGTGCCTTGAGTGAGGAGCTCCATGTTAGTTTAGTGTGGGTGCTCAACCTGCTTGATTCCATCCCACTGGGCTCAATGGGCATTGGACCGGAAGTGACCAAACAGGGTTTCCTAGATAGCTGCTAGCACAGCTGATGGTATGTGAAGTGAATGAGGCAGGTGGAGTTGTTTTGGCACTGGAAGAGCTGTGCTGCTGCTTCGGGCACTTGCCATTCACCACCGCCCTGAGTTCCCTAGGTGTCATATCCACTTACAGACATATGTGGTGCCAGAGCTCTTGGTTTCCATGGCAGCGGGAAATGGCTTGGGCGCTGAACTTGTGTTTGGCTGTGGAGTTTTCAGCGCCTTGAGTGAGGAGCTCCATGTGAGTTTAGTGTGGGTGCTCAACCTGCTTGATTCCATCCCACTGGGCTCAATGGGCATTTGACCGGAAGTGACCAAACAGGGTTTCTTAGAACGCTGCTAGCACAGCTGATGGTATGTGAAGTGAATGAGGCAGGTGGAGTTGTTTTGGCACTGGAAGAGCTGTGCTGCTGCTTCGGGCAGTTGCCATTCACCACCGCGTCACTGAGTTCCCTAGGTGTCATATCCACTTTCAGACATATGTGGTGCCAGAGCACTTGGTTTCCATGGCAGCGGGAAATGGCTTTTGCACTGAACTTGTGTTTGGCTGTGGAGTTTTGAGTGCCTTGAGTGAGGAGCTCCATGTTAGTTTAGTGTGGGTGCTCAACCTGCTTGATTCCATGCTCCTGGGCTCAATGGGCATTGGACCGGAAGTGACCAAACAGGGTTTCCTAGATAGCTGCTAGAACAGCTGATGGTATATGAAGTGAATGAGGCAGGTGGAGTTGTTTTGGCACTGGAAGAGCTGTGCTGCTGCTTCGGGCAGTTGCCATTCAGCACCGCCCTGAGTTCCCTAGGTGTCATATCCACTTTCAGACATATGTGGTGCCAGAGCCCTTGGTTTCCATGGCAGCGGGAAATGGCTTGGGTGCTGAACTTGTATTTGGCTGTG
The DNA here is from genome assembly GCF_030435755.1 of Ochotona princeps. Classification (NCBI taxonomy): domain Eukaryota; kingdom Metazoa; phylum Chordata; class Mammalia; order Lagomorpha; family Ochotonidae; genus Ochotona; species Ochotona princeps. The sequence goes on along the minus strand of NC_080835.1, from coordinate 102,130,498 downwards.
GAGTTTTGAGTGCCTTGAGTGAGGAGCTCCATGTTAGTTTAGTGTGGGTGCTCAACCTGCTTGATTCCATCCCACTGGGCTCAATGGGCATTGGACCGGAAGTGACCAAACAGGGTTTCCTAGATAGCTGCTAGCACAGCTGATGGTATGTGAAGTTCATGAGGCAGGTGGAGTTGTTTTGGCACTGGAAGAGCTGTGCTGCTGCTTCGGGCAGTTGCCATTCACCACCGCGTCACTGAGTTCCCTAGGTGTCATATCCACTTTCAGACATATGTGGTGCCAGAGCTCTTGGTTTCCATGGCAGCGGGAAATGGCTTTTGTACTGAACTTGTGTTTGGCTGTGGAGTTTTGAGCGCCTTGAGTGAGGAGCTGCATGTTAGTTTAGTGTGGGTGTTCAACCTGCTTGATTCCATCCCACTGGGCTCAATGGGCATTGGACCGGAAGTGACCAAACAGGGTTTCCTAGATAGCTGCTAGCACAGCTGATGGTATGTGAAGTGAATGAGGCAGGTGGAGTTGTTTTAGCACTGGAAGAGCTGTGCTGCTGCTTCAGGCAGTTGCCATTCACCACTACATCACTGAGTTCCCTAGGTGTCATATCCACTTTCAGACATATGTGGTGCCAGAACACTTGGTTTCCATGGCAGCGGGAAATGGCTTGGGCACTGAACTTGTGTTTGGCTGTGGAGTTTTGAGCGCCTTCAGTGACGAACTCCATGTTACTTTAGTGTGGGTGCTCAACCTGCTTGATTCCATCCCACTGGGCTCAATGGGCATTTGACCGGAAGTGACCAAACAGGGTTTCTTAGAACGCTGCTAGCACAGCTGATGGTATGTGAAGTGAATGAGGCAGGTGGAGTTGTTTTGGCACTGGAAGAGCTGTTCTGCTGCTTCGGGCAGTTGCCATTCACCACCGCGTCACTGAGTTCCCTAGGTGTCATATCCACTTTCAGACATATGTGGTGCCAGAGCACTTGGTTTCCATGGCAGCGGGAAATGGCTTTTGCACTGAACTTGTGTTTGGTTGTGGAGTTTTGAGTGCCTTGAGTGAGGAGCTCCATGTTAGTTTAGTGTGGGTGCTCAACCTGCTTGATTCCATGCTCCTGGGCTCAATGGGCATTGGACCGGAAGTGACCAAACAGGGTTTCCTAGATAGCTGCTAGAACAGCTGATGGTATGTGAAGTGAATGAGGCAGGTGGAGTTGTTTTGGCACTGGAAGAGCTGTGCTGCTGCTTCGGGCAGTTGCCATTCACCACCGCCCTGAGTTCCCTAGGTGTCATATCCACTTTCAGACATATGTGGTGCCAGAGCCCTTGGTTTCCATGGCAGCAGGAAATGGCTTGGGTGCTGAACTTGTATTTGGCTGTGGAGTTTTGAGTGCCTTGAGTGAGGAGCTCCATGTTAGTTTAGTGTGGGTGCTCAACCTGCTTGATTCCATCCCACTGGGCTCAATGGGCATTGGACCGGAAGTGACCAAACAGGGTTTCCTAGATAGCTGCTAGAACAGCTGATGGTTTGTGAAGTTCATGAGGCAGGTGGAGTTGTTTTGGCACTGGAAGAGCTGTGCTGCTGCTTCGGACAGTTGCCATTCACCACCGCCCTGAGTTCCCTAGGTGTCATATCCACATTCAGACATATGTGGTGCCAGAGCACTTGGTTTCCATGGCAGCGGGAAATGGCTTTTGCATTTAACTTGTGTTTGGCTGTGGAGTTTTGAGCGCCTCGAGTGAGGAGCTCCATGTTAGTTTAGTGTGGGTGTTCAACCTGCTTGATTCCATCCCACTGGGCTCAATGGGCATTGGACCGGAAGTGACCAAACAGGGTTTCCTAGATAGCTGCTAGCACAGCTGATGGTATGTGAAGTTCATGAGGCAGGTGGAGTTTTTTTTGCACTGGAAGAGCTGTGCTGCTGCTTCGGGCAGTTGCCATTCACCACCGCCCTGAGATCCCTAGGTGTCATATCCACTTTCAGACATATGTGGTGCCAGAGCACTTGGTTTCCATGGCAGCGGGAAATGGCTTGGGCGCTGAAGTTGTGTTTGGCTGTGGAGTTTTGAGTGCCTTGAGTGAGGAGCTCCATGTTAGTTTAGTGTGGGTGCTCAACCTGCTTGATTCCATCCTCCTGGGCTCAATGGGCATTGGACCGGAAGTGACCAAACAGGGTTTCCTAGATAGCTGCTAGCACAGCTGATGGTATGTGAAGTGAATGAGGCAGGTGGAGTTGTTTTGGCACTGGAAGAGCTGTGCTGCTGCTTCGGGCAGTTGCCATTCACCACCGCGTCACTGAGTTCCCTAGGTGTCATATCCACTTTCAGACATATGTGGTGCCAGAGCTCTTGGTTTCCATGGCAGCGGGAAATGGCTTTTGTACTGAACTTGTGTTTGGCTGTGGAGTTTTGAGCGCCTTGAGTGAGGAGCTGCATGTTAGTTTAGTGTGGGTGTTCAACCTGCTTGATTCCATCCCACTGGGCTCAATGGGCATTGGACCGGAAGTGACCAAACAGGGTTTCCTAGATAGCTGCTAGCACAGCTGATGGTATGTGAAGTGAATGAGGCAGGTGGAGTTGTTTTGGCACTGGAAGAGCTGTGCTGCTGCTTCAGGCAGTTGCCATTCACCACTACATCACTGAGTTCCCTAGGTGTCATATCCACTTTCAGACATATGTGGTGCCAGAGCACTTGGTTTCCATGGCAGCTGGAAATGGCTTTTGCATTTAACTTGTGTTTGGCTGTGGAGTTTTGAGCGCCTTGAGTGACGAACTCCATGTTACTTTAGTGTGGGTGCTCAACCTGCTTGATTCCATCCCACTGGGCTCAATGGGCATTTGACCGGAAGTGACCAAACAGGGTTTCTTAGAACGCTGCTAGCACAGCTGATGGTATGTGAAGTGAATGAGGCAGGTGGAGTTGTTTTGGCACTGGAAGAGCTGTGCTGCTGCTTCGGGCAGTTGCCATTCACCACCGCGTCACTGAGTTCCCTAGGTGTCATATCCACTTTCAGACATATGTGGTGCCAGAGCACTTGGTTTCCATGGCAGCGGGAAATGGCTTTTGCACTGAACTTGTGTTTGGCTGTGGAGTTTTGAGTGCCTTGAGTGAGGAGCTCCATGTTAGTTTAGTGTGGGTGCTCAACCTGCTTGATTCCATGCTCCTGGGCTCAATGGGCATTGGACCGGAAGTGACCAAACAGGGTTTCCTAGATAGCTGCTAGAACAGCTGATGGTATGTGAAGTGAATGAGGCAGGTGGAGTTGTTTTGGCACTGGAAGAGCTGTGCTGCTGCTTCAGGCAGTTGCCATTCAGCACCGCCCTGAGTTCCCTATGTGTCATATCCACTTTCAGACATATGTGGTGCCAGAGCCCTTGGTTTCCATGGCAGCGGGAAATGGCTTTGGTGCTGAACTTGTATTTGGCTGTGGAGTTTTGAGTGCCTTGAGTGAGGAGCTCCATGTTAGTTTAGTGTGGGTGCTCAACCTGCTTGATTCCATCCCACTGGGCTCAATGGGCATTGGACCGGAAGTGACCAAACAGGGTTTCCTAGATAGCTGCTAGCACAGCTGATGGTTTGTGAAGTTCATGAGGCAGGTGGAGTTGTTTTGGCACTGGAAGAGCTGTGCTGCTGCTTCGGACAGTTGCCATTCACCACCGCCCTGAGTTCCCTAGGTGTCATATCCACATTCAGACATATGTGGTGCCAGAGCACTTGGTTTCCATGGCAGCGGGAAATGGCTTTTGCATTTAACTTGTGTTTGGCTGTGGAGTTTTGAGCGCCTCGAGTGAGGAGCTCCATGTTAGTTTAGTGTGGGTGTTCAACCTGCTTGATTCCATCCCACTGGGCTCAATGGGCATTGGACCGGAAGTGACCAAACAGGGTTTCCTAGATAGCTGCTAGCACAGCTGATGGTATGTGAAGTTCATGAGGCAGGTGGAGTTTTTTTTGCACTGGAAGAGCTGTGCTGCTGCTTCGGGCAGTTGCCATTCACCACCGCCCTGAGATCCCTAGGTGTCATATCCACTTTCAGACATATGTGGTGCCAGAGCACTTGGTTTCCATGGCAGCGGGAAATGGCTTGGGCGCTGAAGTTGTGTTTGGCTGTGGAGTTTTGAGTGCCTTGAGTGAGGAGCTCCATGTTAGTTTAGTGTGGGTGCTCAACCTGCTTGATTCCATCCTCCTGGGCTCAATGGGCATTGGACCGGAAGTGACCAAACAGGGTTTCCTAGATAGCTGCTAGCACAGCTGATGGTATGTGAAGTTCATGAGGCAGGTGGAGTTGTTTTGGCACTGGAAGAGCTGTGCTGCTGCTTTAGGCAGTTGCCATTCACCACCGCCCTGAGTTCCCTAGGTGTCATATCCACTTTCAGACATATGTGGTGCCAGAGCTCTTGGTTTCCATGGCAGCGGGAAATGGCTTTTGTACTGAACTTGTGTTTGGCTGTGGAGTTTTGAGCGCCTTGAGTGAGGAGCTGCATGTTAGTTTAGTGTGGGTGTTCAACCTGCTTGATTCCATCCCACTGGGCTCAATGGGCATTGGACCGGAAGTGACCAAACAGGGTTTCCTAGATAGCTGCTAGCACAGCTGATGGTATGTGAAGTGAATGAGGCAGGTGGAGTTGTTTTGGCACTGGAAGAGCTGTGCTGCTGCTTCGGACAGTTGCCATTCACCACCGCCCTGAGTTTCCTAGGTGTCATATCCACTTTCAGACATATGTGGTGCCAGAGCACTTGGTTTCCATGGCAGCGGGAAATGGCTTGGGCACTGAACTTGTGTTTGGCTGTGGAGTTTTGAGCGCCTTGAGTGAGGAGCTCCATGTTAGTTTAGTGTGGGTGCTCAACCTGCTTGATTCCATCCCACTGGGCTCAATGGGCATTGGACCGGAAGTGACCAAACAGGGTTTCCTAGATAGCTCCTAGCACAGCTGATGGTATGTGAAGTGAATGAGACAGGTGGAGTTGTTTTGGCACTGGAAGAGCTGTGCTGCTGCTTCGGACAGTTGCCATTCACCACCGCCCTGAGTTCCCTAGGTGTCATATCCACTTTCAGACATATGTGGTGCCAGAGCACTTGGTTTCCATGGCAGCGGGAAATGGCTTTTGCACTTAACTTGTGTTTGGCTGTTTAGGTTTGGGCGCCTTGAGGAGGAGCTGCATGTTTGTTTAGTGTGGGTGCGCAACCTGCTTGATTCCACCCCACTGGGCTCAATGGGCATTGGACCGGAAGTGACCAAACAGGGTTTCCTAGATAGCTGCTAGCACAGCTGATGGTATGTGAAGTTCATGAGGCAGGTGGAGTTGTTTTGGCACTGGAAGAGCTGTGCTGCTGCTTCAGGCAGTTGCCATTCACCACCGCCCTGAGTTCCCTAGGTGTCATATCCACTTTCAGACATATGTGGTGCCAGAGCACTTGGTTTCCATGGCAGCGGGAAATGGCTTGGGCGCTGAAGTTGTGTTTGGCTGTGGAGTTTTGAGCGCCTTGAGTAAGGAGCTCCATGTTACTTTAGTGTGGGTGCTCAACCTGCTTGATTCCATCCCACTGGGCTCAAAGGGCATTGGACCGGAAGTGACCAAACAGGGTTTCCTAGATAGCTGCTAGCACTGCTGATGGTATGTGAAGTTCATGAGGCAGGTGGAGTTGTTTTGGCACTGGAAGAGCTGTGCTGCTGCTTCGGGCAGTTGCCATTCACCACCGCCCTGAGTTCCCTAGGTGTCTTATCCACTTTCAGACATATGTGGTGCCAGAGCACTTGGTTTCCATGGCAGCGGGAAATGGCTTGGGCGCTGAACTTGTGTTTGGTTGTGGAGTTTTGAGTGCCTTGAGTGACGAACTCCATGTTGGTTTAGTGTGGGTGCTCAACCTGCTTGATTCCATCCCACTGGGCTCAATGGGCATTGGACCGGAAGTGACCAAACAGGGTTTCCTAGATAGCTGCTAGCACAGCTGATGGTATGTGAAGTTCATGAGGCAGGTGGAGTTGTTTTGGCACTGGAAGAGCTGTGCTGCTGCTTCGGGCACTTGCCATTCACCACCGCCGTGAGTTCCCTAGGTGTCATATCCACTTTCAGACATATGTGGTGCCAGAGCACTTGGTTTCCATGGCAGCGGGAAATGGCTTTTGCATTTAACTTGTGTTTGGCTGTGGAGTTTTGAGTGCCTTGAGTGAGGAGCTCCATGTTAGTTTAGTGTGGGTGCTCAACCTGCTAGATTCCATCCCACTGGGCTCAATGGGCATTGGACCGGAAGTGACCAAACAGGGTTTCCTAGATAGCTGCTAGCACAGCTGATGGTATGTGAAGTGAATGAGGCAGGTGGAGTTGTTTTGGCACTGGAAGAGCTGTGCTGCTGCTTCGGGCAGTTGCCATTCACCACCGCCCTGAGTTCCCTAGGTGTCATATCCACTTTCAGACATATGTGGTGCCAGAGCCCTTGGTTTCCATGGCAGCGGGAAATGGCTTGGGCGATGAACTTGTATTTGGCTGTGGAGTTTTGAGTGCCTTGAGTGAGGAGCTCCATGTTAATTTAGTGTGGGTGCTCAACCTGCTTGATTCCATCCCACTGGGCTCAATGGGCATTGGACCGGAAGTGACCAAACAGGGTTTCCTAGATAGCTGCTAGCACAGCTGATGGTATGTGAAGTGAATGAGGCAGGTGGAGTTGTTTTGGCACTGGAAGAGCTGTGCTGCTGCTTCAGGCAGTTGCCATTCACCACCGCGTCACTGAGTTCCCTAGGTTTCATATCCACTTTCAGACATATGTGGTGCCAGAGCACTTGGTTTCCATGGCAGCGGGAAATGGCTTGGGCGCTGAACTTGTGCTTGGCTGTGGAGTTTTGAGCGCCTTGAGTGAGGAGCTCCGTGTTAGTTTAGTGTGGGTGTTCAACCTGCTTGATTCCATCCCACTGGGCTCAATGGGCATTGGACCGGAAGTGACCAAACAGGGTTTCTTAGAACGCTGCTAGCACAGCTGATGGTATGTGAAGTGAATGAGGCAGGTGGAGTTGTTTTGGCACTGGAAGAGCTGTGCTGCTGCTTCGGGCAGTTGCCATTCACCACCGCCCTGAGTTCCCTAGGTGTCATATCCACTTTCAGACATATGTGGTGCCAGAGCACTTGGTTTCCATGGCAGCGGGAAATGGCTTTTGCACTGAACTTGTGTTTGGCTGTGGAGTTTTGAGTGCCTTGAGTGACGAACTCCATGTTAGTTTAGTGTGGGTGCTCAACCTGCTTGATTCCATCCCACTGGGCTCAATGGGCATTGGACCGGAAGTGACCAAACAGGGTTTCCTAGATAGCTGCTAGCACAGCTGATGGTATGTGAAGTTCATGAGGCAGGTGGAGTTGTTTTGGCACTGGAAGAGCTGTGCTGCTGCTTCAGGCAGTTGCCATTCACCACTACGTCACTGAGTTCCCTAGGTGTCATATCCACTTTCAGACATATGTGGTGCCAGAGCACTTGGTTTCCATGGCAGCGGGAAATGGCTTTTGCACTGAACTTGTGTTTGGCTGTGGAGTTTTGAGCGCCTTGAGTGAGGAGCTCCATGTTAGTTTAGTGTGGGTGCTCAACCTGCTTGATTCCATCCCACTGGGCTCAATGGGCATTGGACCGGAAGTGACCAAACAGGGTTTCCTAGATAGCTGCTAGCACAGCTGATGGTTTGTGAAGTTCATGAGGCAGGTGGAGTTGTTTTGGCACTGGAAGAGCTGTGCTGCTGCTTCAGGCAGTTGCCATTCACCACCGCCCTGAGTTCCCTAGGTGTCATATCCACTTTCAGACATATGTGGTGCCAGAGCACTTGGTTTCCATGGCAGCGGGAAATGGCTTGGGTGCTGAACTTGTGTTTGGCTGTGGAGTTTTGAGTGCCTTGAGTGAGGAGCTCCATGTGAGTTTAGTGTGGGTGCTCAACCTGCTTGATTCCATCCCACTGGGCTCAATGGGCATTGGACCGGAAGTGACCAAACAGGGTTTCCTAGATAGCTGCTAGCACAGCTGATGGTATGTGAAGTTCATGAGGCAGGTGGAGTTGTTTTGGCACTGGAAGAGCTGTGCTGCTGCTTCGGGCAGTTGCCATTCACCACCGCCCTGAGTTCCCTAGGTGTCATATCCACTTTCAGACATATGTGGTGCCAGAGCACTTGGTTTCCATGGGAGCGGGAAATGGCTTGGGTGCTGAACTTGTGTTTGGCTGTGGAGTTTTGAGTGCCTTGAGTGAGGAGCTCCATGTGAGTTTAGTGTGGGTGCTCAACCTGCTTGATTCCATCCCACTGGGCTCAATGGGCATTGGACCGGAAGTGACAAAACAGGGTTTCCTAGATAGCTGCTAGCACAGCTGATGGTATGTGAAGTTCATGAGGCAGGTGGAGTTGTTTTGGCACTGGAAGAGCTGTGCTGCTGCTTCGGGCATTTGCCATTCACCACCGCCCTGAGTTCCCTAGGTGTCATTTCCACTTTCAGACATATGTGGTGCCAGAGCACTTGGTTTCCATGGCAGCGGGAAATGGCTTGGGCGCTGAACTTGTGTTTGGCTGTGGAGTTTTGAGTGCCTTGAGTGAGGAGCTCCATGTTAGTTTAGTGTGGGTGCTCAACCTGCTAGATTCCATCCCACTGGGCTCAATGGGCATTGGACCGGAAGTGACCAAACAGGGTTTCCTAGATAGCTGCTAGCACAGCTGATGGTATGTGAAGTGAATGAGGCAGGTGGAGTTGTTTTGGCACTGGAAGAGCTGTGCTGCTGCTTCGGGCAGTTGCCATTCACCACCGCCCTGAGATCCCTAGGTGTCATATCCACTTTCAGACATATGTGGTGCCAGAGCACTTGGTTTCCATGGCAGCGGGAAATGGCTTGGGCGCTGAACTTGTATTTGGCTGTGGAGTTTTGAGCGCCTTGAGTGAGGAGCTGCATGTTAGTTTAATGTGGGTGCTCAACCTGCTTGATTCCATCCCACTGGGCTCAATGGGCATTGGACCGGAAGTGACCAAACAGGGTTTCCTAGATAGCTGCTAGCACAGCTGATGGTATGTGAAGTTCATGAGGCAGGTGGAGTTGTTTTGGCACTGGAAGAGCTGTGCTGCTGCTTCGGGCACTTGCCATTCAGCACCGCCCTGAGTTCCCTAGGTGTCATATCCACTTTCAGACATATGTGGTGCCAGAGCACTTGGTTTCCATGGCAGCGGGAAATGGCTTGGGCACTGAACTTGTGTTTGGTTGTGGAGTTTTGAGTGCCTTGAGTGACGAACTCCATGTTAGTTTAGTGTGGGTGCTCAACCTGCTTGATTCCATCCCACTGGGCTCAATGGGCATTGGACCGGAAGTGACCAAACAGGGTTTCCTAGATAGCTGCTAGCACAGCTGATGGTATGTGAAGTGAATGAGGCAGGTGGAGTTGTTTTGGCACTGGAAGAGCTGTGCTGCTGCTTCGGGCAGTTGCCATTCACCACCACCCTGAGTTCCCTAGGTGTCATATCCACTTTCAGACATATGTGGTGCCAGAGCACTTGGTTTCCATGGCAGCGGGAAATGGCTTTTGCATTTAACTTGTGTTTGGCTGTGGAGTTTTGAGTGCCTTGAGTGAGGAGCTCCATGTTAGTTTAGTGTGGGTGCGCAACCTGCTTGATTCCATCCCACTGGGCTCAATGGGCATTGGACCGGAAGTGACCAAGCAGGGTTTCCTAGATAGCTGCTAGCACAGCTGATGGTATGTGAAGTTCATGAGGCAGGTGGAGTTGTTTTGGCACTGGAAGAGCTGTGCTGCTGCTTCGGGCAGTTGCGATTCACCACCACCCTGAGTTCCCTAGGTGTCATATCCACTTTCAGACATATGTGGTGCCAGAGCACTTGGTTTCCATGGCAGCGGGAAATGGCTTGGGCGCTGAACTTGTATTTGGCTGTGGAGTTTTGAGCGCCTTGAGTGAGGAGCTCCATGTTAGTTTAGTGTGGGTGCTCAACCTGCTTGATTCCATCCCACTGGGCTCAATGGGCATTGGACCGGAAGTGACCAAACAGGGTTTCCTAGATAGCTGCTAGCACAGCTGATGGTATGTGAAGTTCATGAGGCAGGTGGAGTTGTTTTGGCACTGGAAGAGCTGTGCTGCTGCTTCGGGCAGTTGCCATTCACCACCGCCCTGAGTTCCCTAGGTGTCATATCCACTTTCAGACATATGTGGTGCCAGAGCACTTGGTTTCCATGGCAGCGGGAAATGGCTTGGGTGCTGAACTTGTGTTTGGCTGTGGAGGTTTGAGTGCCTTGAGTGAGGAGCTCCATGTTAGTTTAGTGTGGGTGCTCAACCTGCTTGATTCCATCCCACTGGGCTCAATGGGCATTGGACTGGAATTGACAAAACAGGGTTTCCTAGATAGCTGCTAGCACAGCTGATGGTATGTGAAGTGAATGAGGCAGGTGGAGTTGTTTTGGCACTGGAAGAGCTGTGCTGCTGCTTCAGGCAGTTGCCATTCACCACCGCGTCACTGAGTTCCCTAGGTTTCATATCCACTTTCAGACATATGTGGTGCCAGAGCACTTGGTTTCCATGGCAGCAGGAAATGGCTTGGGCGCTGAACTTGTGCTTGGCTGTGGAGTTTTGAGCGCCTTGAGTGAGGAGCTCCATGTGAGTTTAGTGTGGGTGTTCAACCTGCTTGATTCCATCCCACTGGGCTCAATGGGCATTGGACCGGAAGTGACCAAACAGGGTTTCTTAGAACGCTGCTAGCACAGCTGATGGTATGTGAAGTTCATGAGGCAGGTGGAGTTGTTTTGGCACTGGAAGAGCTGTGCTGCTGCTTCGGGCAGTTGCCATTCACCACCGCCCTGAGTTCCCTAGGTGTCATATCCACTTTCAGACATATGTGGTGCCAGAGCACTTGGTTTCCATGGCAGCGGGAAATGGCTTTTGCACTGAACTTGTGTTTGGCTGTGGAGTTTTGAGTGCCTTGAGTGACGAACTCCATGTTAGTTTAGTGTGGGTGCTCAACCTGCTTGATTCCATCCCACTGGGCTCAATGGGCATTGGACCGGAAGTGACCAAACAGGGTTTCCTAGATAGCTGCTAGCACAGCTGATGGTATGTGAAGTTCATGAGGCAGGTGGAGTTGTTTTGGCACCGGAAGAGCTGTGCTGCTGCTTCAGGCGGTTGCCATTCACCACTACGTCACTGAGTTCCCTAGGTGTCATATCCACTTTCAGACATATGTGGTGCCAGAGCACTTGGTTTCCATGGCAGCGGGAAATGGCTTTTGCGCTGAACTTGTGTTTGGCTGTGGAGTTTTAAGCGCCTTGAGTGAGGAGCTCCATGTTAGTTTAGTGTGGGTGCTCAACCTGCTTGATTCCATCCCACTGGGCTCAATGGGCATTGGACCGGAAGTGACCAAACAGGGTTTCCTAGATAGCTGCTAGCACAGCTGATGGTTTGTGAAGTTCATGAGGCAGGTGGAGTTGTTTTGGCACTGGAAGAGCTGTGCTGCTGCTTCGGGCAGTTGCCATTCACCACCGCCCTGAGTTCCCTAGGTGTCATATCCACTTTCAGACATATGTGGTGCCAGAGCACTTGGTTTCCATGGCAGCGGGAAATGGCTTGGGCAATGAACTTGTGTTTGGCTGTGGAGTTTTGAGCGCCTTGAGTGAGGAGCTCCATGTGAGTTTAGTGTGGGTGCTCAACCTGCTTGATTCCATCCCACTGGGCTCAATGTGCATTGGACCGGAAGTGACCAAACAGGGTTTCCTAGATAGCTGCTAGCACAGCTGATGGTATGTGAAGTGAATGAGGCAGGTGGAGTTGTTTTGGCACTGGAAGAGCTGTGCTGCTGCTTCGGGCAGTTGCCATTCACCACCGCCCTGAGTTCCCTAGGTGTCATTTCCACTTTCAGACATATGTGGTGCCAGAGCACTTGGTTTCCATGGCAGCGGGAAATGGCTTTTGCATTTAACTTGTGTTTGGCTGTGGAGTTTTGAGTGCCTTGAGTGAGGAGCTCCATGTTAGTTTAGTGTGGGTGTTCAACCTGCTTGATTCCATCCCACTGGGCTCAATGGGCATTGGACCGGAAGTGACCAAACAGGGTTTCCTAGATAGCTGCTAGCACAGCTGATGGTATGTGAAGTTCATGAGGCAGGTGGAGTTGTTTTGGCACTGGAAGAGCTGTGCTGCTGCTTCGGGCAGTTGCGATTCACCACCACCCTGAGTTCCCTAGGTGTCATATCCACTTTCAGACATATGTGGTGCCAGAGCACTTGGTTTCCATGGCAGCGGGAAATGGCTTGGGCGCTGAACTTGTATTTGGCTGTGGAGTTTTGAGCGCCTTGAGTGAGGAGCTCCGTGTTAGTTTAGTGTGGGTGTTCAACCTGCTTGATTCCATCCCACTGGGCTCAATGGGCATTGGACCGGAAGTGACCAAACAGGGTTTCTTAGAACGCTGCTAGCACAGCTGATGGTATGTGAAGTGAATGAGGCAGGTGGAGTTGTTTTGGCACTGGAAGAGCTGTGCTGCTGCTTCGGGCAGTTGCCATTCACCACCGCCCTGAGTTCCCTAGGTGTCATATCCACTTTCAGACATATGTGGTGCCAGAGCACTTGGTTTCCATGGCAGCGGGAAATGGCTTTTGCACTGAACTTGTGTTTGGCTGTGGAGGTTTGAGTGCCTTGAGTGAGGAGCTGCATGTTAGTTTAGTGTGGGTGCTCAACCTGCTTGATTCCATCCCACTGGGCTCAATGGGCATTGGACCGGAAGTGACAAAACAGGGTTTCCTAGATAGCTGCTAGCACAGCTGATGGTATGTGAAGTTCATGAGGCAGGTGGAGTTGTTTTGGCACTGGAAGAGCTGTGCTGCTGCTTCAGGCGGTTGCCATTCACCACTACGTCACTGAGTTCCCTAGGTGTCATATCCACTTTCAGACATATGTGGTGCCAGAGCACTTGGTTTCCATGGCAGCGGGAAATGGCTTGGGTGCTGAACTTGTGTTTGGCTGTGGAGTTTTGAGTGCCTTGAGTGAGGAGCTCCATGTGAGTTTAGTGTGGGTGCTCAACCTGCTTGATTCCATCCCACTGGGCTCAATGGGCATTGGACCGGAAGTGACCAAACAGGGTTTCCTAGATAGCTGCTAGCACAGCTGATGGTATGTGAAGTGAATGAGGCAGGTGGAGTTGTTTTGGCACTGGAAGAGCTGTGCTGCTGCTTCGGGCAGTTGCCATTCACCACCGCCCTGAGTTCCCTAGGTGTCATTTCCACTTTCAGACATATGTGGTGCCAGAGCACTTGGTTTCCATGGCAGCGGGAAATGGCTTGGGCGCTGAACTTGTATTTGGCTGTGGAGTTTTGAGCGCCTTGAGTGAGGAGCTGCATGTTAGTTTAGTGTGGGTGCTCAACCTGCTTGATTCCATCCCACTGGGCTCAATGGGCATTGGACCGGAAGTGACCAAACAGGGTTTCCTAGATAGCTGCTAGCACAGCTGATGGTATGTGAAGTGAATGAGGCAGGTGGAGTTGTTTTGGCACTGGAAGAGCTGTGCTGCTGCTTCGGGCAGTTGCCCTTCAGCACCGCCCTGAGTTCCCTAGGTGTCATATCCACTTTCAGACATATGTGGTGCCAGAGCACTTGGTTTCCATGGCAGCGGGAAATGGCTTGGGCGCTGAACTTGTGTTTGGTTGTGGAGTTTTGAGTGCCTTGAGTGACGAACTCCATGTTAGTTTAGTGTGGGTGCTCAACCTGCTTGATTCCATCCCACTGGGCTCAATGGGCATTGGACCGGAAGTGACCAAACAGGGTTTCCTAGATAGCTGCTAGCACAGCTGATGGTATGTGAAGTGAATGAGGCAGGTGGAGTTGTTTTGGCACTGGAAGAGCTGTGCTGCTGCTTCGGGCAGTTGCCATTCACCACCGCCCTGAGTTCCCTAGGTGTCATATCCACTTTCAGACATATGTGGTGCCAGAGCACTTGGTTTCCATGGCAGCGGGAAATGGCTTTTGCATTTAACTTGTGTTTGGCTGTGGAGTTTTGAGTGCCTTGAGTGAGGAGCTCCATGTTAGTTTAGTGTGGGTGTTCAACCTGCTTGATTCCATCCCACTGGGCTCAATGGGCATTGGACCGGAAGTGACCAAACAGGGTTTCCTAGATAGCTGCTAGCACAGCTGATGGTATGTGAAGTTCATGAGGCAGGTGGAGTTGTTTTGGCACTGGAAGAGCTGTGCTGCTGCTTCGGGCAGTTGCGAATCACCACCACCCTGAGTTCCCTAGGTGTCATATCCACTTTCAGACATATGTGGTGCCAGAGCACTTGGTTTCCATGGCAGCGGGAAATGGCTTGGGCGCTGAACTTGTGCTTGGCTGTGGAGTTTTGAGCGCCTTGAGTGAGGAGCTCCGTGTTAGTTTAGTGTGGGTGTTCAACCTGCTTGATTCCATCCCACTGGGCTCAATGGGCATTGGACCGGAAGTGACCAAACAGGGTTTCTTAGAACGCTGCTAGCACAGCTGATGGTATGTGAAGTGAATGAGGCAGGTGGAGTTGTTTTGGCACTGGAAGAGCTGTGCTGCTGCTTCGGGCAGTTGCCATTCACCACCGCCCTGAGTTCCCTAGGTGTCATTTCCACTTTCAGACATATGTGGTGCCAGAGCACTTGGTTTCCATGGCAGCGGGAAATGGCTTTTGCATTTAACTTGTGTTTGGCTGTGGAGTTTTGAGTGCCTTGAGTGAGGAGCTCCATGTTAGTTTAGTGTGGGTGTTCAACCTGCTTGATTCCATCCCACTGGGCTCAATGGGCATTGGACCGGAAGTGACCAAACAGGGTTTCCTAGATAGCTGCTAGCACAGCTGATGGTATGTGAAGTTCATGAGGCAGGTGGAGTTGTTTTGGCACTGGAAGAGCTGTGCTGCTGCTTCAGGCGGTTGCCATTCACCACTACGTCACTGAGTTCCCTAGGTGTCATAGCCACTTTCAGACATATGTGGTGCCAGAGCACTTGGTTTCCATGGCAGCGGGAAATGGCTTGGGTGCTGAACTTGTGTTTGGCTGTGGAGTTTTGAGTGCCTTGAGTGAGGAGCTCCATGTGAGTTTAGTGTGGGTGCTCAACCTGCTTGATTCCATCCCACTGGGCTCAATGGGCATTGGACCGGAAGTGACCAAACAGGGTTTCCTAGATAGCTGCTAGCACAGCTGATGGTATGTGAAGTGAATGAGGCAGGTGGAGTTGTTTTGGCACTGGAAGAGCTGTGCTGCTGCTTCGGGCAGTTGCCATTCACCACCGCCCTGAGTTCCCTAGGTGTCATTTCCACTTTCAGACATATGTGGTGCCAGAGCACTTGGTTTCCATGGCAGCGGGAAATGGCTTGGGCGCTGAACTTGTATTTGGCTGTGGAGTTTTGAGCGCCTTGAGTGAGGAGCTGCATGTTAGTTTAGTGTGGGTGCTCAACCTGCTTGATTCCATCCCACTGGGCTCAATGGGCATTGGACCGGAAGTGACCAAACAGGGTTTCCTAGATAGCTGCTAGCACAGCTGATGGTATGTGAAGTGAATGAGGCAGGTGGAGTTGTTTGGCACTGGAAGAGCTGTGCTGCTGCTTCGGGCACTTGCCATTCACCACCGCCCTGAGTTCCCTAGGTGTCATATCCACTTTCAGACATATGTGGTGCCAGAGCACTTGGTTTCCATGGCAGCGGGAAATGGCTTGGGCGCTGAACTTGTGTTTGGTTGTGGAGTTTTGAGTGCCTTGAGTGACGAACTCCATGTTAGTTTAGTGTGGGTGCTCAACCTGCTTGATTCCATCCCACTGGGCTCAATGGGCATTGGACCGGAAGTGACCAAACAGGGTTCCTAGATAGCTGCTAGCACAGCTGATGGTATGTGAAGTGAATGAGGCAGGTGGAGTTGTTTTGGCACTGGAAGAGCTGTGCTGCTGCTTCGGGCAGTTGCCATTCACCACCACCCTGAGTTCCCTAGGTGTCATATCCACTTTCAGACATATGTGGTGCCAGAGCACTTGGTTTCCATGCAGCGGGAAATGGCTTTTGCATTTAACTTGTGTTTGGCTGTGGAGTTTTGAGTGCCTTGAGTGAGGAGCTCCATGTTAGTTTAGTGTGGGTGTTCAACCTGCTTGATTCCATCCCACTGGGCTCAATGGGCATTGGACCGGAAGTGACCAAACAGGGTTTCCTAGATAGCTGCTAGCACAGCTGATGGTATGTGAAGTTCATGAGGCAGGTGGAGTTGTTTTGGCACTGGAAGAGCTGTGCTGCTGCTTCGGGCAGTTGCGATTCACCACCACCCTGAGTTCCCTAGGTGTCATATCCACTTTCAGACATATGTGGTGCCAGAGCTCTTGGTTTCCATGGCAGCGGGAAATGGCTTGGGCGCTGAACTTGTGCTTGGCTGTGGAGTTTTGAGCGCCTTGAGTGAGGAGCTCCGTGTTAGTTTAGTGTGGGTGTTCAACCTGCTTGATTCCATCCCACTGGGCTCAATGGGCATTGGACCGGAAGTGACCAAACAGGGTTTCTTAGAACGCTGCTAGCACAGCTGATGGTATGTGAAGTGAATGAGACAGGTGGAGTTGTTTTGGCACTGGAAGAGCTGTGCTGCTGCTTCGGGCAGTTGCGATTCACCACCACCCTGAGTTCCCTAGGTGTCATATCCACTTTCAGACATATGTGGTGCCAGAGCACTTGGTTTCCATGGCAGCGGGAAATGGCTTGGGCGCTGAACTTGTATTTGGCTGTGGAGTTTTGAGTGCCTTGAGTGAGGAGCTCCATGTTAGTTTAGTGTGGGTGCTCAACCTGCTTGATTCCATCCTCCTGGGCTCAATGGGCATTGGACCGGAAGTGACCAAACAGGGTTTCCTAGATAGCTGCTAGCACAGCTGATGGTATGTGAAGTTCATGAGGCAGGTGGAGTTGTTTTGGCACTGGAAGAGCTGTGCTGCTGCTTCGGGCAGTTGCCATTCACCACCACCCTGAGTTCCCTAGGTGTCATATCCACTTTCAGACATATGTGGTGCCAGAGCACTTGGTTTCCATGGCAGCGGGAAATGGCTTGGGCGCTGAACTTGTGCTTGGCTGTGGAGTTTTGAGCGCCTTGAGTGAGGAGCTCCGTGTTAGTTTAGTGTGGGTGTTCAACCTGCTTGATTCCATCCCACTGGGCTCAATGGGCATTGGACCGGAAGTGACCAAACAGGGTTTCTTAGAACGCTGCTAGCACAGCTGATGGTATGTGAAGTGAATGAGACAGGTGGAGTTGTTTTGGCACTGGAAGAGCTGTGCTGCTGCTTCGGGCACTTGCCATTCACCACCGCCCTGAGTTCCCTAGGTGTCATATCCACTTTCAGACATATGTGGTGCCAGAGCACTTGGTTTCCATGGCAGCGGGAAATGGCTTTTGCACTGAACTTGTGTTTGGCTGTGGAGTTTTGAGTGCCTTGAGTGACGAACTCCATGTTAGTTTAGTGTGGGTGCTCAACCTGCTTGATTCCATCCCACTGGGCTCAATGGGCATTGGACCGGAAGTGACCAAACAGGGTTTCCTAGATAGCTGCTAGCACAGCTGATGGTATGTGAAGTGAATGAGGCAGGTGGAGTTGTTTTGGCACTGGAAGAGCTGTGCTGCTGCTTCTGGCAGTTGCCATTCACCACCGCCCTGAGTTCCCTAGGTGTCATATCCACTTTCAGACATATGTGGTGCCAGAGCACTTGGTTTCCATGGCAGCGGGAAATGGCTTGGGCGCTGAACTTGTATTTGGCTGTGGAGTTTTGAGCGCCTTGAGTGAGGAGCTCCATGTTAGTTTAGTGTGGGTGCTCAACCTGCTTGATTCCATCCCACTGGGCTCAATGGGCATTGGACCGGAAGTGACCAAACAGGGTTTCCTAGATAGCTGCTAGCACAGCTGATGGTATGTGAAGTTCATGAGGCAGGTGGAGTTGTTTTGGCACTGGAAGAGCTGTGCTGCTGCTTCGGGCAGTTGCCATTCAGCACCGCCCTGAGTTCCCTAGGTGTCATATCCACTTTCAGACATATGTGGTGCCAGAGCACTTGGTTTCCATGGCAGCGGGAAATGGCTTTTGCGCTGAACTTGTGTTTGGTTGTGGAGTTTTGAGTGCCTTGAGTGACGAACTCCATGTTAGTTTAGTGTGGGTGCTCAACCTGCTTGATTCCATCCCACTGGCCTCAATGGGCATTGGACCGGAAGTGACCAAACAGGGTTTCCTAGATAGCTGCTAGCACAGCTGATGGTATGTGAAGTGAATGAGGCAGGTGGAGTTGTTTTGGCACTGGAAGAGCTGTGCTGCTGCTTCGGGCACTTGCCATTCACCACCACCCTGAGTTCCCTAGGTGTCATATCCACTTTCAGACATATGTGGTGCCAGAGCACTTGGTTTCCATGGCAGCGGGAAATGGCTTGGGTGCTGAACTTGTGTTTGGCTGTGGAGTTTTGAGTGCCTTGAGTGAGGAGCTCCATGTGAGTTTAGTGTGGGTGCTCAACCTGCTTGATTCCATCCCACTGGGCTCAATGGGCATTGGACCGGAAGTGACCAAACAGGGTTTCCTTGATAGCTGCTAGCACAGCTGATGGTATGTGAAGTTCATGAGGCAGGTGGAGTTGTTTTGGCACTGGAAGAGCTGTGCTGCTGCTTCGGGCAGTTGCCATTCACCACCGCCCTGAGTTCCCTAGGTGTCATTTCCACTTTCAGACATATGTGGTGCCAGAGCACTTGGTTTCCATGGCAGCGGGAAATTTCTTTGGCGCTGAACTTGTATTTGGCTGTGGAGTTTTGAGCGCCTTGAGTGAGGAGCTGCATGTTAGTTTAGTGTGGGTGCTCAACCTGCTTGATTCCATCTCACTGGGCTCAATGGGCATTGGACCGGAAGTGACCAAACAGGGTTTCCTAGATAGCTGCTAGCACAGCTGATGGTATGTGAAGTTCATGAGGCAGGTGGAGTTGTTTTGGCACTGGAAGAGCTGTGCTGCTGCTTCGGGCAGTTGCCATTCACCACCACCCTGAGTTCCCTATGTGTCATATCCACTTTCAGACATATGTGGTGCCAGAGCACTTGGTTTCCATGGCAGCGGGAAATGGCTTTTGCATTTAACTTGTGTTTGGCTGTGGAGTTTTGAGTGCCTTGAGTGAGGAGCTCCATGTTAGTTTAGTGTGGGTGCTCAACATGCTTGATTCCATCCCACTGGGCTCAATGGGCATTGGACCGGAAGTGACCAAACAGGGTTTCCTAGATAGCTGCTAGCACAGCTGATGGTATGTGAAGTTCATGAGGCAGGTGGAGTTGTTTTGGCACTGGAAGAGCTGTGCTGCTGCTTCGGGCAGTTGCGATTCACCACCACCCTGAGTTCCCTAGGTGTCATATCCACTTTCAGACATATGTGGTGCCAGAGCACTTGGTTTCCATGGCAGCGGGAAATGGCTTGGGCGCTGAACTTGTGCTTGGCTGTGGAGTTTTGAGCGCCTTGAGTGAGGAGCTCCGTGTTAGTTTAGTGTGGGTGTTCAACCTGCTTGATTCCATCCCACTGGGCTCAATGGGCATTGGACCGGAAGTGACCAAACAGGGTTTCTTAGAACGCTGCTAGCACAGCTGATGGTATGTGAAGTGAATGAGACAGGTGGAGTTGTTTTGGCACTGGAAGAGCTGTGCTGCTGCTTCGGGCACTTGCCATTCACCACCGCCCTGAGTTCCCTAGGTGTCATATCCACTTTCAGACATATGTGGTGCCAGAGCACTTGGTTTCCATGGCAGCGGGAAATGGCTTGGGCGCTGAACTTGTATTTGGCTGTGGAGTTTTGAGTGCCTTGAGTGAGGAGCTCCATGTTAGTTTAGTGTGGGTGCTCAACCTGCTTGATTCCATCCTCCTGGGCTCAATGGGCATTGGACCGGAAGTGACCAAACAGGGTTTCCTAGATAGCTGCTAGCACAGCTGATGGTATGTGAAGTTCATGAGGCAGGTGGAGTTGTTTTGGCACTGGAAGAGCTGTGCTGCTGCTTCGGGCAGTTGCCATTCACCACCGCCCTGAGTTCCCTAGGTGTCATATCCACTTTCAGACATATGTGGTGCCAGAGCACTTGGTTTCCATGGCAGCGGGAAATGGCTTTTGCACTGAACTTGTGTTTGGCTGTGGAGTTTTGAGTGCCTTGAGTGACGAACTCCATGTTAGTTTAGTGTGGGTGCTCAACCTGCTTGATTCCATCCCACTGGGCTCAATGGGCATTGGACCGGAAGTGACCAAACAGGGTTTCCTAGATAGCTGCTAGCACAGCTGATGGTATGTGAAGTGAATGAGGCAGGTGGAGTTGTTTTGGCACTGGAAGAGCTGTGCTGCTGCTTCAGGCGGTTGCCATTCACCACTACGTCACTGAGTTCCCTAGGTGTCATATCCACTTTCAGACATATGTGGTGCCAGAGCACTTGGTTTCCATGGCAGCGGGAAATGGCTTTTGCGCTGAACTTGTGTTTGGCTGTGGAGTTTTGAGCGCCTTTAGTGAGGAGCTCCATGTTAGTTTAGTGTGGGTGCTCAACCTGCTTGATTCCATCCCACTGGGCTCAATGGGCATTGGACCGGAAGTGACCAAACAGGGTTTCTTAGAACCCTGCTAGCACAGCTGATGGTATGTGAAGTTCATGAGGCAGGTGGAGTTGTTTTGGCACTGGAAGAGCTGTGCTGCTGCTTCGGGCAGTTGCCATTCAGCACCGCCCTGAGTTCCCTAGGTGTCATATCCACTTTCAGACATATGTGGTGCCAGAGCACTTGGTTTCCATGGCAGCGGGAAATGGCTTGGGCGCTGAACTTGTGTTTGGCTGTGGAGTTTTGAGTGCCTTGAGTGAGGAGCTCCATGTTAGTTTAGTGTGGGTGCTCAACCTGCTTGATTCCATCCCACTGGGCTCAATGGGCATTGGACCGGAAGTGACCAAACAGGGTTTCCTAGATAGCTGCTAGCACAGCTGATGGTATGTGAAGTTCATGAGGCAGGTGGAGTTGTTTTGGCACTGGAAGAGCTGTGCTGCTGCTTCGGGCAGTTGCCATTCACCACCACCCTGAGTTCCCTAGGTGTCATATCCACTTTCAGACATATGTGGTGCCAGAGCACTTGGTTTCCATGGCAGCGGGAAATGGCTTGGGTGCTGAACTTGTGTTTGGCTGTGGAGGTTTGAGTGCCTTGAGTGAGGAGCTCCATGTTAGTTTAGTGTGGGTGCTCAACCTGCTTGATTCCATCCCACTGGGCTCAATGGGCATTGGACTGGAAGTGACAAAACAGGGTTTCCTAGATAGCTGCTAGCACAGCTGATGGTATGTGAAGTGAATGAGGCAGGTGGAGTTGTTTTGGCACTGGAAGAGCTGTGCTGCTGCTTCAGGCAGTTGCCATTCACCACCGCGTCACTGAGTTCCCTAGGTTTCATATCCACTTTCAGACATATGTGGTGCCAGAGCACTTGGTTTCCATGGCAGCGGGAAATGGCTTGGGCGCTGAACTTGTGCTTGGCTGTGGAGTTTTGAGCGCCTTGAGTGAGGAGCTCCGTGTTAGTTTAGTGTGGGTGTTCAACCTGCTTGATTCCATCCCACTGGGCTCAATGGGCATTGGACCGGAAGTGACCAAACAGGGTTTCTTAGAACGCTGCTAGCACAGCTGATGGTATGTGAAGTGAATGAGGCAGGTGGAGTTGTTTTGGCACTGGAAGAGCTGTGCTGCTGCTTCGGGCAGTTGCCATTCACCACCGCCCTGAGTTCCCTAGGTGTCATATCCACTTTCAGACATATGTGGTGCCAGAGCACTTGGTTTCCATGGCAGCGGGAAATGGCTTTTGCACTGAACTTGTGTTTGGCTGTGGAGTTTTGAGTGCCTTGAGTGACGAACTCCATGTTAGTTTAGTGTGGGTGCTCAACCTGCTTGATTCCATCCCACTGGGCTCAATGGGCATTGGACCGGAAGTGACCAAACAGGGTTTCCTAGATAGCTGCTAGCACAGCTGATGGTATGTGAAGTTCATGAGGCAGGTGGAGTTGTTTTGGCACTGGAAGAGCTGTGCTGCTGCTTCAGGCAGTTGCCATTCACCACTACGTCACTGAGTTCCCTAGGTGTCATATCCACTTTCAGACTTATGTGGTGCCAGAGCACTTGGTTTCCATGGCAGCGGGAAATGGCTTTTGCGCTGAACTTGTGTTTGGCTGTGGAGTTTTAAGCGCCTTGAGTGAGGAGCTCCATGTTAGTTTAGTGTGGGTGCTCAACCTGCTTGATTCCATCCCACTGGGCTCAATGGGCATTGGACCGGAAGTGACCAAACAGGGTTTCCTAGATAGCTGCTAGCACAGCTGATGGTTTGTGAAGTTCATGAGGCAGGTGGAGTTGTTTTGGCACTGGAAGAGCTGTGCTGCTGCTTCGGGCAGTTGCCATTCACCACCGCCCTGAGTTCCCTAGGTGTCATATCCACTTTCAGACATATGTGGTGCCAGAGCACTTGGTTTCCATGGCAGCGGGAAATGGCTTGGGTGCTGAACTTGTGTTTGGCTGTGGAGTTTTGAGTGCCTTGAGTGAGGAGCTCCATG
Source organism: Ochotona princeps (assembly GCF_030435755.1). Lineage (NCBI taxonomy): Eukaryota > Metazoa > Chordata > Mammalia > Lagomorpha > Ochotonidae > Ochotona > Ochotona princeps. Next base: position 102,107,984 of record NC_080835.1, on the reverse strand, counting down.
TGAGTTTAGTGTGGGTGCTCAACCTGCTTGATTCCATCCCACTGGGCTCAATGGGCATTGGACCGGAAGTGACCAAACAGGGTTTCCTAGATAGCTGCTAGCACAGCTGATGGTATGTGAAGTTCATGAGGCAGGTGGAGTTGTTTTGGCACTGGAAGAGCTGTGCTGGTGCTTCGGGCAGTTGCCATTCACCACCGCCCTGAGTTCCCTAGGTGTCATATCCACTTTCAGACATATGTGGTGCCAGAGCACTTGGTTTCCATGGCAGCGGGAAATGGCTTGGGTGCTGAACTTGTGTTTGGCTGTGGAGTTTTGAGTGCCTTGAGTGAGGAGCTCCATGTGAGTTTAGTGTGGGTGCTCAACCTGCTTGATTCCATCCCACTGGGCTCAATGGGCATTGGACCGGAAGTGACCAAACAGGGTTTCCTTGATAGCTGCTAGCACAGCTGATGGTATGTGAAGTTCATGAGGCAGGTGGAGTTGTTTTGGCACTGGAAGAGCTGTGCTGCAGCTTCGGGCAGTTGCCATTCACCACTGCCCTGAGTTCCCTAGGTGTCATTTCCACTTTCAGACATATGTGGTGCCAGAGCACTTGGTTTCCATGGCAGCGGGAAATGGCTTGGGCGCTGAACTTGTATTTGGCTGTGGAGTTTTGAGCGCCTTGAGTGAGGAGCTCCATGTTAGTTTAGTGTGGGTGCTCAACCTGCTTGATTCCATCCCACTGGGCTCAATGGGCATTGGACCGGAAGTGACCAAACAGGGTTTCCTAGATAGCTGCTAGCACAGCTGATGGTATGTGAAGTTCATGAGGCAGGTGGAGTTGTTTTGGCACTGGAAGAGCTGTGCTGCTGCTTCGGGCAGTTGCCATTCAGCACCGCCCTGAGTTCCCTAGGTGTCATATCCACTTTCAGACATATGTGGTGCCAGAGCACTTGGTTTCCATGGCAGCGGGAAATGGCTTGGGCGCTGAACTTGTGTTTGGTTGTGGAGTTTTGAGTGCCTTGAGTGACGAACTCCATGTTAGTTTAGTGTGGGTGCTCAACCTGCTTGATTCCATCCCACTGGGCTCAATGGGCATTGGACCGGAAGTGACCAAACAGGGTTTCCTAGATAGCTGCTAGCACAGCTGATGGTATGTGAAGTGAATGAGGCAGGTGGAGTTGTTTTGGCACTGGAAGAGCTGTGCTGCTGCTTCGGGCAGTTGCCATTCACCACCACCCTGAGTTCCCTAGGTGTCATATCCACTTTCAGACATATGTGGTGCCAGAGCACTTGGTTTCCATGGCAGCGGGAAATGGCTTTTGCATTTAACTTGTGTTTGGCTGTGGAGTTTTGAGTGCCTTGAGTGAGGAGCTCCATGTTAGTTTAGTGTGGGTGCGCAACCTGCTTGATTCCATCCCACTGGGCTCAATGGGCATTGGACCGGAAGTGACGAAACAGGGTTTCCTAGATAGCTGCTAGCACAGCTGATGGTATGTGAAGTTCATGAGGCAGGTGGAGTTGTTTTGGCACTGGAAGAGCTGTGCTGCTGCTTCGGGCAGTTGCGATTCACCACCACCCTGAGTTCCCTAGGTGTCATATCCACTTTCAGACATATGTGGTGCCAGAGCACTTGGTTTCCATGGCAGCGGGAAATGGCTTGGGCGCTGAACTTGTATTTGGCTGTGGAGTTTTGAGTGCCTTGAGTGAGGAGCTCCATGTTAGTTTAGTGTGGGTGCTCAACCTGCTTGATTCCATCCCACTGGGCTCAATGGGCATTGGACCGGAAGTGACCAAACAGGGTTTCCTAGATAGCTGCTAGCACAGCTGATGGTATGTGAAGTGAATGAGGCAGGTGGAGTTGTTTTGGCACTGGAAGAGCTGTGCTGCTGCTTCGGGCAGTTGCCATTCACCACCGCCCTGAGTTCCCTAGGTGTCATTTCCACTTTCAGACATATGTGGTGCCAGAGCACTTGGTTTCCATGGCAGCGGGAAATGGCTTGGGCGCTGAACTTGTATTTGGCTGTGGAGTTTTGAGCGCCTTGAGTGAGGAGCTCCATGTTAGTTTAGTGTGGGTGCTCAACCTGCTTGATTCCATCCCACTGGGCTCAATGGGCATTGGACCGGAAGTGACCAAACAGGGTTTCCTAGATAGCTGCTAGCACAGCTGATGGTATGTGAAGTGAATGAGGCAGGTGGAGTTGTTTTGGCACTGGAAGAGCTGTGCTGCTGCTTCGGGCAGTTGCCATTCAGCACCGCCCTGAGTTCCCTAGGTGTCATATCCACTTTCAGACATATGTGGTGCCAGAGCACTTGGTTTCCATGGCAGCGGGAAATGGCTTGGGCGCTGAACTTGTGTTTGGTTGTGGAGTTCTGAGTGCCTTGAGTGACGAACTCCATGTTAGTTTAGTGTGGGTGCTCAACCTGCTTGATTCCATCCCACTGGGCTCAATGGGCATTGGACCTTAAGTGACCAAACAGGGTTTCCTAGATAGCTGCTAGCACAGCTGATGGTATGTGAAGTTCATGAGGCAGGTGGAGTTGTTTTGGCACTGGAAGAGCTGTGCTGCTGCTTCGGGCACTTGCCATTCACCACCACCCTGAGTTCCCTAGGTGTCATATCCACTTTCAGACATATGTGGTGCCAGAGCACTTGGTTTCCATGGCAGCGGGAAATGGCTTGGGCGCTGAACTTGTGTTTGGTTGTGGAGTTCTGAGTGCCTTGAGTGACGAACTCCATGTTAGTTTAGTGTGGGTGCTCAACCTGCTTGATTCCATCCCACTGGGCTCAATGGGCATTGGACCTTAAGTGACCAAACAGGGTTTCCTAGATAGCTGCTAGCACAGCTGATGGTATGTGAAGTGAATGAGGCAGGTGGAGTTGTTTTGGCACTGGAAGAGCTGTGCTGCTGCTTCGGGCACTTGCCATTCACCACCACCCTGAGTTCCCTAGGTGTCATATCCACTTTCAGACATATGTGGTGCCAGAGCACTTGGTTTCCATGGCAGCGGGAAATGGCTTTTGCATTTAACTTGTGTTTGGCTGTGGAGTTTTGAGTGCCTTGAGTGAGGAGCTCCATGTTAGTTTAGTGTGGGTGCTCAACCTGCTAGATTCCATCCCACTGGGCTCAATGGGCATTGGACCGGAAGTGACCAAACAGGGTTTCCTAGATAGCTGCTAGCACAGCTGATGGTATGTGAAGTGAATGAGGCAGGTGGAGTTGTTTTGGCACTGGAAGAGCTGTGCTGCTGCTTCGGGCATTTGCCATTCACCACCGCCCTGAGTTCCCTAGGTGTCATATCCACTTTCAGACATATGTGGTGCCAGAGCACTTGGTTTCCATGGCAGCGGGAAATGGCTTGGGCGCTGAACTTGTATTTGGCTGTGGAGTTTTGAGTGCCTTGAGTCAGGAGCTCCATGTTAGTTTAGTGTGGGTGCTCAACCTGCTTGATTCCATCCCACTGGGCTCAATGGGCATTGGTCCGGAAGTGACCAAACAGGGTTTCCTAGATAGCTGCTAGCACAGCTGATGGTATGTGAAGTTCATGAGGCAGGTGGAGTTGTTTTGGCACTGGAAGAGCTGTGCTGCTGCTTCGGGCAGTTGCGATTCACCACCACCCTGAGTTCCCTAGGTGTCATATCCACTTTCAGACATATGTGGTGCCAGAGCACTTGGTTTCCATGGCAGCGGGAAATGGCTTGGGCGCTGAACTTGTATTTGGCTGTGGAGTTTTGAGTGCCTTGAGTGAGGAGCTCCATGTTAGTTTAGTGTGGGTGCTCAACCTGCTTGATTCCATCCCACTGGGCTCAATGGGCATTGGACCGGAAGTGACCAAACAGGGTTTCCTTGATAGCTGCTAGCACAGCTGATGGTATGTGAAGTGAATGAGGCAGGTGGAGTTGTTTTGGCACTGGAAGAGCTGTGCTGCTGCTTCGGGCACTTGCCATTCACCACCACCCTGAGTTCCCTAGGTGTCATATCCACTTTCAGACATATGTGGTGCCAGAGCACTTGGTTTCCATGGCAGCGGGAAATGGCTTGGGTGCTGAACTTGTGTTTGGCTGTGGAGGTTTGAGTGCCTTGAGTGAGGAGCTCCATGTTAGTTTAGTGTGGGTGCTCAACATGCTTGATTCCATCCCACTGGGCTCAATGGGCATTGGACTGGAAGTGACCAAACAGGGTTTCCTAGATAGCTGCTAGCACAGCTGATGGTATGTGAAGTGAATGAGGCAGGTGGAGTTGTTTTGGCACTGGAAGAGCTGTGCTGCTGCTTCAGGCAGTTGCCATTCACCACCGCGTCACTGAGTTCCCTAGGTTTCATATCCACTTTCAGACATATGTGGTGCCAGAGCACTTGGTTTCCATGGCAGCGGGAAATGGCTTGGGCGCTGAACTTGTGCTTGGCTGTGGAGTTTTGAGCGCCTTGAGTGAGGAGCTCCGTGTTAGTTTAGTGTGGGTGTTCAACCTGCTTGATTCCATCCCACTGGGCTCAATGGGCATTGGACCGGAAGTGACCAAACAGGGTTTCCTTGATAGCTGCTAGCACAGCTGATGGTATGTGAAGTGAATGAGGCAGGTGGAGTTGTTTTGGCACTGGAAGAGCTGTGCTGCTGCTTCGGGCACTTGCCATTCACCACCGCCCTGAGTTCCCTAGGTGTCATATCCACTTTCAGACATATGTGGTGCCAGAGCACTTGGTTTCCATGGCAGCGGGAAATGGCTTGGGCGCTGAACTTGTATTTGGCTGTGGAGTTTTGAGCGCCTTGAGTGAGCAGCTCCATGTTAGTTTAGTGTGGGTGCTCAACCTGCTTGATTCCATCCCACTGGGCTCAATGGGCATTGGACCGGAAGTGACCAAACAGGGTTTCCTAGATAGCTGCTAACACAGCTGATGGTATGTGAAGTTCATGAGGCAGGTGGAGTTGTTTTGGCACTGGAAGAGCTGTGCTGCTGCTTCGGGCAGTTGCGATTCACCACCGGCCGGAGTTCCCTAGGTGTCATAGCCACTTTCAGACATATGTGGTGCCAGAGCACTTGGTTTCCATGGCAGCGGGAAATGGCTTGGGCGCTGAACTTGTGTTTGGCTGTGGAGTTTTGAGTGCCTTGAGTGAGGAGCTCCATGTTAGTTTAGTGTGGGTGCTCAACCTGCTTGATTCCATCCCACTGGGCTCAATGGGCATTGGACCGGAAGTGACCAAACAGGGTTTCCTAGATAGCTGCTAGCACAGCTGATGGTATGTGAAGTGAATGAGGCAGGTGGAGTTGTTTTGGCACTGGAAGAGCTGTGCTGCTGCTTCGGGCAGTTGCCATTCACCACCGCCCTGAGTTCCCTAGGTGTCATATCCACTTTCAGACATATGTGTTGCCAGAGCACTTGGTTTCCATGGTAGCGGGAAATGGCTTGGGCGCTGAACTTGTATTTGGCTGTGGAGTTTTGAGTGCCTTGAGTGAGGAGCTCCATGTTAGTTTAGTGTGGGTGCTCAACCTGCTTGATTCCATCCCACTGGGCTCAATGGGCATTGGACCGGAAGTGACCAAACAGGGTTTCCTAGATAGCTGCTAGCACAGCTGATGGTATGTGAAGTTCATGAGGCAGGTGGAGTTGTTTTGGCACTGGAAGAGCTGTGCTGCTGCTTCGGGCACTTGACATTCACCACCGCCCTGAGTTCCCTAGGTGTCATATCCACTTTCAGACATATGTGGTGCCAGAGCACTTGGTTTCCATGGCAGCGGGAAATGGCTTGGGCGCTGAACTTGTGTTTGGCTGTGGAGTTTTGAGCGCCTTTAGTGAGGAGCTCCATGTTAGTTTAGTGTGGGTGCTCAACCTGCTTGATTCCATCCCACTGGGCTCAATGGGCATTGGACCAGAAGTGACCAAACAGGGTTTCTTAGATAGCTGCTAGCACAGCTGATGGTATGTGAAGTTCATGAGGCAGGTGGAGTTGTTTTGGCACTGGAAGAGCTGTGCTGCTGCTTCAGCCAGTTGCCATTCACCACCGCGTCACTGATTTCCCTAGGTGTCATATCCACTTTCAGACATATGTGGTGCCAGAGCACTTGGTTTCCATGGCAGCGGGAAATGGCTTTTGCGCTGAACTTGTGTTTGGCTGTGGAGTTTTGAGCGCCTTGAGTGAGGAGCTCCATGTTAGTTTAGTGTGGGTGCTCAACCTGCTTGTTTCCATCCCACTGGGCTCAATGGGCATTGGACCGGAAGTGACCAAACAGGGTTTCCTAGATAGCTGCTAGCACAGCTGATGGTATGTGAAGTGAATGAGGCAGGTGGAGTTGTTTTGGCACTGGAAGAGCTGTGCTGCTGCTTCAGGCAGTTGCCATTCACCACCGCCCTGAGTTCCCTAGGTGTCATATCCACTTTCAGACATATGTGGTGCCAGAGCACTTGGTTTCCATGGCAGCGGGAAATGGCTTGGGTGCTGAACTTGTATTTGGCTGTGGAGTTTTGAGCGCCTTGAGTGAGGAGCTCCATGTTAGTTTAGTGTGGGTGCTCAACCTGCTTGATTCCATCCCACTGGGCTCAATGGGCATTGGACCGGAAGTGACCAAACAGGGTTTCCTAGATAGCTGCTAGCACAGCTGATGGTATGTGAAGTGAATGAGGCAGGTGGAGTTGTTTTGGCACTGGAAGAGCTGTGCTGCTGCTTCGGGCAGTTGCCATTCACCACCGCCGTGAGTTCCCTAGGTGTCATATCCACTTTCAGACATATGTGGTGCCAGAGCACTTGGTTTCCATGGCAGCGGGAAATGGCTTTTGCACTGAACTTGTGTTTGGCTGTGGAGTTTTGAGCGCCTTGAGTGAGGAGCTGCATGTTAGTTTAGTGTGGGTGTTCAACCTGCTTGATTCCATCCCACTGGGCTCAATGGGCATTGGACCGGAAGTGACGAAACAGGGTTTCTTAGAACGCTGCTGGAACAGCTGATGGTATGTGAAGTTCATGAGGCAGGTGGAGTTGTTTTGGCACTGGAAGAGCTGTGCTGCTGCTTCGGGCAGTTGCCATTCACCACCGCCCTGAGTTCCCTAGGTGTCATATCCACTTTCAGACATATGTGGTGCCAGAGCACTTGGTTTCCATGGCAGCGGGAAATGGCTTTTGCGCTGAACTTGTGTTTGGCTGTGGAGTTTTGAGTGCCTTGAGTGACGAACTCCATGTTAGTTTAGTGTGGGTGTTCAACCTGCTTGATTCCATCCCACTGGGTTTCCTAGATAGCTGCTAGCACAGCTGATGGTATGTGAAGTGAATGAGGCAGGTGGAGTTGTTTTGGCATTGGGAGAGCTGAGCTGCTGCTTCAGGCAGTTGCCATTCACCACCGCCCTGAGATCCGTAGGTGTCATATCCACTTTCAGACATATGTGGTGCCAGAGCACTTGGTTTCCATGGCAGCGGGAAATGGCTTGGGCGCTGAACTTGTGTTTGGCTGTGGAGTTTTGAGCGCCTTGAGTGAGGAGCTCCATGTTAGTTTAGTGTGGTTGCTCAACCTGCTTGATTCCATCCCACTGGGCTCAATGGGCATTGGACCGGAAGTGACCAAACAGGGTTTCTTAGAACGTTGCTAGCACAGCTGATGGTATGTGAAGTGAATGAGGCAGGTGGACTTGTTTTGGCACTGGAAGAGCTGTGCTGCTGCTTCGGGCAGTTGCCATTCACCACCACCCTGAGTTCCCTAGGTGTCATATCCACTTTCAGACATATGTGGTGCCAGAGCACTTGGTTTCCATGGCAGCGGGAAATGGCTTTTGCACTGAACTTGTGTTTGGCTGTGGAGTTTTGAGTGCCTTGAGTGACGAACTACATGTTAGTTTAGTGTGGGTGCTCAACCTGCTTGATTCCATCCCACTGGGCTCAATGGGCATTGGACCGGAAGTGACCAAACAGGGTTTCCTAGATAGCTGCTAGCACAGCTGATGGTATGTGAAGTGAATGAGGCAGGTGGAGTTGTTTTGGCACTGGAAGAGCTGTGCTGCTGCTTCAGGCAGTTGCCATTCACCATCGCCCTGAGTTCCCTAGGTGTCATATCCACTTTCAGACATATGTGGTGCCAGAGCACTTGGTTTCCATGGCAGCGGGAAATGGCTTTTGCACTGAACTTGTGTTTGGCTGTGGAGTTTTGAGCGCCTTGAGTGAGGAGCTCCATGTTAGTTTAGTGTGGGTGCTCAACCTGCTTGATTCCATCCCACTGGGCTCAATGGGCATTGGACCGGAAGTGACCAAACAGGGTTTCCTAGAACGCTGCTAGCACAGCTGATGGTATGTGAAGTGAATGAGGCAGGTGGAGTTGTTTTGGCACTGGAAGAGCTGTGCTGCTGCTTCGGGCAGTTGCCATTCACCACCGCCCTGAGTTCCCTAGGTGTCATATCCACTTTCAGACATATGTGGTGCCAGAGCACTTGGTTTCCATGGCAGCGGAAAATGGCTTTTGCACTGAACTTGTGTTTGGCTGTCGAGTTTTGAGCGCCTTGAGTGAGGAGCTCCATGTTAGTTTAGTGTGGGTGCTCCACCTGCTTGATTCCATCCCACTGGGCTCAATGGGCATTGGACCGGAAGTGACCAAACAGGGTTTCCCAGATAGCTGCTAGCAGAGCTGATGGTATGTGAAGTGAATGAGGCAGGTGGAGTTGTTTTGGCACTGGAAGAGCTGTGCTGCTGCTTCATGCAGTTGCCATTCACCACCTCCCTGAGTTCCCTAGGTGTCATATCCACTTTCAGACATATGTGCTGCCAGAGCACTTGGTTTCCATGGCAGCGGGAAATGGCTTGGGCGCTGAACTTGTATTTGCCTGTGGAGTTTTGAGTGCCTTGAGTGAGGAGCTCCATGTTAGTTTAGTGTGGGTGCTCAACCTGCTTGATTCCATCCCACTGGGCTCAATGGGCATTGGACCGGAAGTGACCAAACAGGGTTTCCTAGATAGCTGCTAGCACAGCTGATGGTATGTGAAGTGAAAGAGGCAGGTGGAGTTGTTTTGGCACTGGAAGAGCTGTGCTGCTGCTTCGGGCAGTTGCCATTCACCACCACACTGAGTTCCCTAGGTGTCATATCCACTTTCAGACATATGTGGTGCCAGAGCACTTGGTTTCCATGGCAGCGGGAAATGGCTTGGGCGCTGAACTTGTGTTTGGCTGTCGAGTTTTGAGCGCCTTGAGTCAGGAGCTCCATGTTAGTTTAGTGTGGGTGCTCAACCTGCTTGATTCCATCCCACTGGGCTCAATGGGCATTGGACCGGAAGTGACCAAACAGGGTTTCCTAGATAGCTGCTAGCACAGCTGATGGTATGTGAAGTTCATGAGGCAGGTGGAGTTGTTTTGGCACTGGAAGAGCTGTGCTGCTGCTTCAGGCAGTTGCCATTCTCCAACGCTCTGAGTTCCCTAGGAGTCATATCCACTTTCAGACATATGTGGTGCCAGAGCACTTGGTTTCCATGGCAGCGGGAAATGGCTTTTGCGCTGAACTTGTGTTTGGCTGTGGAGTTTTGAGCGCCTTGAGTGAGGAGCTCCATGTTAGTTTAGTGTGGGTGCTCAACCTGCTTGTTTCCATCCCACTGGGCTCAATGGGCATTGGACCGGAAGTGACCAAACAGGGTTTCCTAGATAGCTGCTAGCACAGCTGATGGTATGTGAAGTGAATGAGGCAGGTGGAGTTGTTTTGGCACTGGAAGAGCTGTGCTGCTGCTTCAGGCAGTTGCCATTCACCACCGCCCTGAGTTCCCTAGGTGTCATATCCACTTTCAGACATATGTGGTGCCAGAGCACTTGGTTTCCATGGCAGCGGGAAATGGCTTGGGTGCTGAACTTGTATTTGGCTGTGGAGTTTTGAGCGCCTTGAGTGAGGAGCTCCATGTTACTTTAGTGTGGGTGCTCAACCTGCTTGATTCCATCCCACTGGGCTCAATGGGCATTGGACCGGAAGTGACCAAACAGGGTTTCCTAGATAGCTGCTAGCACAGCTGATGGTATGTGAAGTGAATGAGGCAGGTGGAGTTGTTTTGGCACTGGAAGAGCTGTGCTGCTGCTTCGGGCAGTTGCCATTCACCACCGCCGTGAGTTCCCTAGGTGTCATATCCACTTTCAGACATATGTGGTGCCAGAGCTCTTGGTTTCCATGGCAGCGGGAAATGGCTTTTGCACTGAACTTGTGTTTGGCTGTGGAGTTTTGAGTGCCTTGAGTGAGGAGCTGCATGTTAGTTTAGTGTGGGTGTTCAACCTGCTTGATTCCATCCCACAGGGCTCAATGGGCATTGGACCGGAAGTGACGAAACAGGGTTTCTTAGAACGCTGCTGGAACAGCTGATGGTATGTGAAGTTCATGAGGCAGGTGGAGTTGTTTTGGCACTGGAAGAGCTGTGCTGCTGCTTCGGGCAGTTGCCATTCACCACCGCCCTGAGTTCCCTAGGTGTCATATCCACTTTCAGACATATGTGGTGCCAGAGCACTTGGTTTCCATGGCAGCGGGAAATGGCTTTTGCGCTGAACTTGTGTTTGGCTGTGGAGTTTTGAGTGCCTTGAGTGACGAACTCCATGTTAGTTTAGTGTGGGTGTTCAACCTGCTTGATTCCATCCCACTGGGCTCAATGGGCATTGGACCGGAAGTGACCAAACTGGGTTTCCTAGATAGCTGCTAGCACAGCTGATGGTATGTGAAGTGAATGAGGCAGGTGGAGTTGTTTTGGCATTGGGAGAGCTGAGCTGCTGCTTCAGGCAGTTGCCATTCACCACCACACTGAGATCCGTAGGTGTCATATCCACTTTCAGACATATGTGGTGCCAGAGCACTTGGTTTCCATGGCAGCGGGAAATGGCTTGGGCGCTGAACTTGTGTTTGGCTGTGGAGTTTTGAGTGCCTTGAGTGAGGAGCTCCATGTTAGTTTAGTGTGGTTGCTCAACCTGCTTGATTCCATCCCACTGGGCTCAATGGGCATTGGACCGGAAGTGACCAAACAGGGTTTCCTAGATAGCTGCTAGCACAGCTGATGGTATGTGAAGTTCATGAGGCAGGTGGACTTGTTTTGGCACTGGAAGAGCTGTGCTGCTGCTTCAGCCAGTTGCCATTCACCACCGCCCTGAGTTCCCTAGGTGTCATAGCCACTTTCAGACATATGTGCTGCAAGAGCACTTGGTTTCCATGGCAGCGGGAAATGGCTTTTGCACTGAACTTGTGTTTGGCTGTGGAGTTTTGAGTGAATTGAGTGACGAACTACATGTTAGTTTAGTGTGGGTGCTCAACCTGCTTGATTCCATCCCACTGGGCTCAATGGGCATTGGACCGGAAGTGACCAAACAGGGTTTCCTAGATAGCTGCTAGCACAGCTGATGGTATGTGAAGTGAATGAGGCAGGTGGAGTTGTTTTGGCACTGGAAGAGCTGTGCTGCTGCTTCAGGCAGTTGCCATTCACCATCGCCCTGAGTTCCCTAGGTGTCATATCCACTTTCAGACATATGTGGTGCCAGAGCACTTGGTTTCCATGGCAGCGGGAAATGGCTTGGGCACTGAACTTGTGTTTGGCTGTCGAGTTTTGAGCGCCTTGAGTGAGGAGCTCCATGTTAGTTTAGTGTGGGTGTTCAACCTGCTTGATGCCATCCCACTGGGCTCAATGGGCATTGGACCGGAAGTGACCAAACAGGGTTTCCTAGATAGCTGCTAGCACAGCTGATGGTATGTGAAGTTCATGAGGCAGGTGGAGTTGTTTTGGCACTGGAAGAGCTGTGCTGCTGCTTCATGCAGTTGCCATTCACCACCGCCCTGAGTTCCCTAGGTGTCATATCCACGTTTAGACATATGTGCTGCCAGAGCACTTGGTTTCCATGGCAGCGGGAAATGGCTTGGGCGCTGAACTTGTATTTGGCTGTGGAGTTTTGAGTGCCTTGAGTGAGGAGCTCCATGTTAGTTTAGTGTGGGTGCTCAACCTGCTTGATTCCATCCCACTGGGCTCAATGGGCATTGGACCGGAAGTGACCAAACAGCGTTTCCTAGATAGCTGCTAGCACAGCTGATGGTATGTGAAGTTCATGAGGCAGGTGGAGTTGTTTTGGCACTGGAAGAGCTGTGCTGCTGCTTCGGGCAGTTGCGATTCACCACCACCCTGAGTTCCCTAGGTGTCATATCCACTTTCAGACATATGTGGTGACAGAGCACTTGGTTTCCATGGCAGCGGGAAATGGCTTTTGCATTGAACTTGTGTTTGGCTGTGGAGTTTTGAGTGCCTTGAGTGAGGAGCTCCATGTTAGTTTAGTGTGGGTGCTCAACCTGCTTGATTCCATCCCACAGGGCTCAATGGGCATTGGACCGGAAGTGACCAAACAGGGTTTCTTAGAACGCTGCTGGAACAGCTGATGGTATGTGAAGTTCATGAGGCAGGTGGAGTTGTTTTGGCACTGGAAGAGCTGTGCTGCTGCTTCGGGCAGTTGCCATTCACCACCGCCCTGAGTTCCCTAGGTGTCATATCCACTTTCAGACATATGTGGTGCCAGAGCACTTGGTTTCCATGGCAGCGGGAAATGGCTTTTGCGCTGAACTTGTGTTTGGCTGTGGAGTTTTGAGTGCCTTGAGTGACGAACTCCATGTTAGTTTAGTGTGGGTGTTCAACCTGCTTGATTCCATCCCACTGGGCTCAATGGGCATTGGACCGGAAGTGACCAAACAGGGTTTCCTAGATAGCTGCTAGCACAGCTGATGGTATGTGAAGTGAATGAGGCAGGTGGAGTTGTTTTGGCATTGGGAGAGCTGAGCTGCTGCTTCAGGCAGTTGCCATTCACCACCGCCCTGAGATCCGTAGGTGTCATATCCACTTTCAGACATATGTGGTGCCAGAGCACTTGGTTTCCATGGCAGCGGGAAATGGCTTGGGCGCTGAACTTGTGTTTGGCTGTGGAGTTTTGAGTGCCTTGAGTGAGGAGCTCCATGTTAGTTTAGTGTGGTTGCTCAACCTGCTTGATTCCATCCCACTGGGCTCAATGGGCATTGGACCGGAAGTGACCAAACAGGGTTTCTTAGAACGCTGCTAGCACAGCTGATGGTATGTGAAGTTCATGAGGCAGGTGGACTTGTTTTGGCACTGGAAGAGCTGTGCTGCTGCTTCAGCCAGTTGCCATTCACCACCGCCCTGAGTTCCCTAGGTGTCATAGCCACTTTCAGACATATGTGGTGCCAGAGCACTTGGTTTCCATGGCAGCGGGAAATGGCTTTTGCATTGAACTTGTGTTTGGCTGTGGAGTTTTGAGTGCCTTGAGTGACGAACTACATGTTAGTTTAGTGTGGGTGCTCAACCTGCTTGATTCCATCCCACTGGGCTCAATGGGCATTGGACCGGAAGTGACCAAACAGGGTTTCCTAGATAGCTGCTAGCACAGCTGATGGTATGTGAAGTGAATGAGGCAGGTGGAGTTGTTTTGGCACTGGAAGAGCTGTGCTGCTGCTTCGGGCAGTTGCCATTCACCACCGCCCTGAGTTCCCTAGGTGTCATATCCACTTTGAGACATATGTGGTGCCAGAGCACTTGGTTTCCATGGCAGCGGGAAATGGCTTGGGCGCTGAACTTGTATTTGGCTGTGGAGTTTTGAGTGCCTTGAGTGAGGAGCTCCATGTTAGTTTAGTGTGGGTGCTCAACCTGCTTGATTCCATCCCACTGGGCTCAATGGGCATTGGACCGGAAGTGACCAAACAGGGTTTCCTAGATAGCTGCTAGCACAGCTGATGCTATGTGAAGTTCATGAGGCAGGTGGAGTTGTTTTGGCACTGGAAGAGCTGTGCTGCTGCTTCGGGCAGTTGCCATTCACCACCACACTGAGTTCCCTAGGTGTCATATCCACTTTCAGACATATGTGGTGCCAGAGCACTTGGTTTCCATGGCAGCGGGAAATGGCTTGGGCGCTGAACTTGTGTTTGGCTGTGGAGTTTTGAGCGCCTTGAGTCAGGAGCTCCATGTTAGTTTAGTGTGGGTGCTCAACCTGCTTGATTCCATCCCACTGGGCTCAATGGGCATTGGACCGGAAGTGACCAAACAGGGTTTCCTAGATAGCTGCTAGCACAGCTGATGGTATGTGAAGTGAATGAGGCAGGTGGAGTTGTTTTGGCACTGGAAGAGCTGTGCTGCTGCTTCAGGCAGTTGCCATTCTCCAACGCTCTGAGTTCCCTAGGTGTCATAGCCACTTTCAGACATATGTGGTGCCAGAGCACTTGGTTTCCATGGCAGCGGGAAATGGCTTGGGCGCTGAACTTGTATTTGGCTGTGGAGTTTTGAGCGCCTTGAGTGAGGAGCTCCATGTTAGTTTAGTGTGGGTGCTCAACCTGCTTGATTCCATCCCACTGGGCTCAATGGGCATTGGACCGGAAGTGACCAAACAGGGTTTCCTAGATAGCTGCTAGCACAGCTGATGGTATGTGAAGTTCATGAGGCAGGTGGAGTTGTTTTGGCACTGGAAGAGCTGTGCTGCTGCTTCAGCCAGTTGCCATTCACCACCGCGTCACTGATTTCCCTAGGTGTCATATCCACTTTCAGACATATGTGGTGCCAGAGCACTTGGTTTCCATGGCAGCGGGAAATGGCTTGGGCGCTGAACTTGTGTTTGGCTGTGGAGTTTTGAGCGCCTTGAGTCAGGAGCTCCATGTTAGTTTAGTGTGGGTGTTCAACCTGCTTGATTCCATCCCACTGGGCTCAATGGGCATTGGACCGGAAGTGACCAAACAGGGTTTCTTAGAACGCTGCTGGAACAGCTGATGGTATGTGAAGTGAATGAGGCAGGTGGAGTTGTTTTGGCATTGGGAGAGCTGAGCTGCTGCTTCAGGCAGTTGCCATTCACCACCGCCCTGAGTTCCCTAGGTGTCATAGCCACTTTCAGACATATGTGCTGCAAGAGCACTTGGTTTCCATGGCAGCGGGAAATGGCTTTTGCACTGAACTTGTGTTTGGCTGTGGAGTTTTGAGCGCCTTGAGTGAGGAGCTCCATGTTAGTTTAGTGTGGGTGCTCAACCTGCTTGTTTCCATCCCACTGGACTCAATGGGCATTGGACCGGAAGTGACGAAACAGGGTTTCCTAGATAGCTGCTAGCACAGCTGATGGTATGTGAAGTGAATGAGGCAGGTGGAGTTGTTTTGGCACTGGAAGAGCTGTGCTGCTGCTTCGGGCACTTGCCATTCACCACCGCCCTGAGTTCCCTAGGTGTCATATCCACTTTCAGACATATGTGGTGCCAGAGCACTTGGTTTCCATGGCAGCGGGAAATGGCTTGGGTGCTGAACTTGTGTTTGGTTGGAGTTTTGAGTGCCTTGAGTGAGGAGCTCCATGTGAGTTTAGTGTGGGTGCTCAACATGCTTGATTCCATCCCACTGGGCTCAATGGGCATTGGACCGGAAGTGACCAAACAGGGTTTCCTAGATACCTGCTAGCACAGCTGATGGTATGTGAAGTTCATGAGGCAGGTGGAGTTGTTTTGGCACTGGAAGAGCTGTGCTGCTGCTTCAGGCAGTTGCCATTCTCCAACGCTCTGAGTTCCCTAGGTGTCATAGCCACTTTCAGACATATGTGGTGCCAGAGCACTTGGTTTCCATGGCAGCGGGAAATGGCTTGGGCGCTGAACTTGTGTTTGGCTGTGGAGTTTTGAGCGCCTTGAGTGAGGAGCTCCATGTTAGTTTAGTGTGGGTGCTCAACCTGCTTGATTCCATCCCACTGGGCTCAATGGGCATTGGACCGGAAGTGACCAAACAGGGTTTCCTAGATAGCTGCTAGCACAGCTGATGGTATGTGAAGTTCATGAGGCAGGTGGAGTTGTTTTGGCACAGGAAGAGCTGTGCTGCTGCTTCAGCCAGTTGCCATTCACCACCGCGTCACTGAGTTCCCTAGGTGTCCTATCCACTTTCAGACATATGTGGTGCCAGAGCACTTGGTTTCCATGGCAGCGGGAAATGGCTTTTGCGCTGAACTTGTGTTTGGCTGTCGAGTTTTGAGCGCCTTGAGTGAGGAGCTCCATGTTAGTTTAGTGTGGGTGCTCAACCTGCTTGATTCCATCCCACTGGGCTCAATGGGCATTGGACCGGAAGTGACCAAACAGGGTTTCCTAGATAGCTGCTAGCACAGCTGATGGTATGTGAAGTGAATGAGGCAGTGGGAGTGGTTTTGGCACTGGAAGAGCTGTGCTGCTGCTTCGGGCAGTTGCCATTCACCATCGCCCTGAGTTCCCTAGGTGTCATATCCACTTTCAGACATATGTGGTGCCAGAGCACTTGGTTTCCATGGCAGCGGGAAATGGCTTGGGCAATGAACTTGTGTTTAGGTGTGGAGTTTTGAGTGCCTTGAGTGAGGAGATCCATGTTAGTTTAGTGTGGGTGCTCAACCTGCTTGATTCCATCCCACTGGGCTCAATGGGCATTGGACCGGAAGTGACCAAACAGGGTTTCCTAGATAGCTGCTAGCACAGCTGATGGTATGTGAAGTTCATGAGGCAGGTGGAGTTGTTTTGGCACTGGAAGAGCTGTGCTGCTGCTTCGGGCAGTTGCCATTCAGCACCGCCCTGAGTTCCCTAGGTGTCATATCCACTTTCAGACATATGTGGTGCCAGAGCACTTGGTTTCCATGGCAGCGGGAAATGGCTTGGGCGCTGAACTTGTGTTTGGTTGTGGAGTTTTGAGTGCCTTGAGTGACGAGCTCCATGTTAGTTTAGTGTGGGTGCTCAACCTGCTTGATTCCATCCCACTGGGCTCAATGGGCATTGGACCGGAAGTGACCAAACAGGGTTTCCTAGATAGCTGCTAGCACAGCTGATGGTATGTGAAGTTCATGAGGCAGGTGGAGTTGTTTTGGCACTGGAAGAGCTGTGCTGCTGCTTCGGGCAGTTGCCATTCACCACCGCCCTGAGTTCCCTAGGTGTCATATCCACTTTCAGACATATGTGGTGCCAGAGCACTTGGTTTCCATGGCAGCGGGAAATGGCTTGGGTGCTGAACTTGTGTTTGGCTGTGGAGTGTTGAGTGCCTTGAGTGAGGAGCTCCATGTGAGTTTAGTGTGGGTGCTCAACATGCTTGATTCCATCCCACTGGGCTCAATGGGCATTGGACCGGAAGTGACCAAACAGGGTTTCCTAGATAGCTGCTAGCACAGCTGATGGTATGTGAAGTGAATGAGGCAGGTGGAGTTGTTTTGGCACTGGAAGAGCTGTGTTGCTGCTTCAGGCAGTTGCCATTCTCCAACGCTCTGAGTTCCCTAGGTGTCATAGCCACTTTCAGACATATGTGGTGCCAGAGCACTTGGTTTCCATGGCAGCGGGAAATGGCTTGGGCGCTGAACTTGTGTTTGGCTGTGGAGTTTTGAGCGCCTTGAGTGAGGAGCTCCATGTTAGTTTAGTGTGGGTGCTCAACCTGCTTGATTCCATCCCACTGGGCTCAATGGGCATTGGACCGGAAGTGACCAAACAGGGTTTCCTAGATAGCTGCTAGCACAGCTGATGGTATGTGAAGTGAATGAGGCAGGTGGAGTTGTTTTGGCACTGGAAGAGCTGTGCTGCTGCTTCAGCCAATTGTCATTCACCACCGCGTCACTGAGTTCCCTAGGTGTCATATCCACTTTCAGACATATGTGGTGCCAGAGCACTTGGTTTCCATGGCAGCGGGAAATGGCTTGGGCAATGAACTTGTGTTTAGGTGTGGAGTTTTGAGTGCCTTGAGTGAGGAGATCCATGTTAGTTTAGTGTGGGTGCTCAACCTGCTTGATTCCATCCCACTGGGCTCAATGGGCATTGGACCGGAAGTGACCAAACAGGGTTTCCTAGATAGCTGCTAGCACAGCTGATGCTATGTGAAGTGAATGAGGCAGGTGGAGTTGTTTTGGCACTGGAAGAGCTGTGCTGCTGCTTCGGGCAGTTGCCATTCAGCACCGCCCTGAGTTCCCTAGGTGTCATATCCACTTTCAGACATATGTGGTGCCAGAGCACTTGGTTTCCATGGCAGCGGGAAATGGCTTGGGCGCTGAACTTGTGTTTGGTTGTGGAGTTTTGAGTGCCTTGAGTGACGAACTCCATGTTAGTTTAGTGTGGGTGCTCAACCTGCTTGATTCCATCCCACTGGGCTCAATGGGCATTGGACCGGAAGTGACCAAACAGGGTTTCCTAGATAGCTGCTAGCACAGCTGATGGTATGTGAAGTGAATGAGGCAGGTGGAGTTGTTTTGGCACTGGAAGAGCTGTGCTGCTGCTTTGGGCAGTTGCCATTCACCACCGCCCTGAGTTCCCTAGGTGTCATATCCACTTTCAGACATATGTGGTGCCAGAGCACTTGGTTTCCATGGCAGCGGGAAATGGCTTGGGTGCTGAACTTGTGTTTGGCTGTGGAGTTTTGAGTGCCTTGAGTGAGGAGCTCCATGTGAGTTTAGTGTGGGTGCTCAACATGCTTGATTCCATCCCACTGGGCTCAATGGGCATTGGACCGGAAGTGACCAAACAGGGTTTCCTAGATAGCTGCTAGCACAGCTGATGGTATGTGAAGTTCATGAGGCAGGTGGAGTTGTTTTGGCACTGGAAGAGCTGTGCTGCTCCTTCAGGCAGTTGCCATTCTCCAACCCTCTGAGTTCCCTAGGTGTCATAGCCACTTTCAGACATATGTGGTGCTAGAGCACTTGGTTTCCATGGCAGCGGGAAATGGCTTTTGCACTGAACTTGTGTTTGGCTGTGGAGTTTTGAGCGCCTTTAGTGAGGAGCTCCATGTTAGTTTAGTGTGGGTGCTCAACCTGCTTGATTCCATCCCACTGGGCTCAATGGGCATTGGACCGGAAGTGACCAAACAGGGTTTCCTAGATAGCTGCTAGCACAGCTGATGCTATGTGAAGTGAATGAGGCAGGTGGAGTTGTTTTGGCACTGGAAGAGCTGTGCTGCTGCTTCAGCCAGTTGCCATTCACCACCGCGTCACTGAGTTCCCTAGGTGTCATATCCACTTTCAGACATATGTGGTGCCAGAGCACTTGGTTTCCATGGCAGCGGGAAATGGCTTGGGCGCTGAACTTGTGTTTGGCTGTGGAGTTTTGAGCGCCTTGAGTGAGGAGCTCCATGTTAGTTTAGTGTGGGTGCTCAACCTGCTTGATTCCATCCCACTGGGCTCAATGGGCATTGGACCGGAAGTGACCAAACAGGGTTTCCTAGATAGCTGCATGCACAACTGATGGTATGTGAAGTGAATGAGGCAGTGGGAGTGGTTTTGGCACTGGAAGAGCTGTGGTGCTGCTTCGGGCAGTTGCCATTCACCATCGCCCTGAGTTCCCTAGGTGTCATATCCACTTTCAGACATATGTGGTGCCAGAGCACTTGGTTTCCATGGCAGCGGGAAATGGCTTGGGCAATGAACTTGTGTTTAGGTGTGGAGTTTTGAGTGCCTTGAGTGAGGAGATCCATGTTAGTTTAGTGTGGGTGCTCAACCTGCTTGATTCCATCCCACTGGGCTCAATGGGCATTGGACCGGAAGTGACCAAACAGGGTTTCCTAGATAGCTGCTAGCACAGCTGATGCTATGTGAAGTGAATGAGGCAGGTGGAGTTGTTTTGGCACTGGAAGAGCTGTGCTGCTGCTTCGGGCAGTTGCCATTCACCACCGCCCTGAGTTCCCTAGGTGTCATATCCACTTTCAGACATATGTGGTGCCAGAGCACTTGGTTTCCATGGCAGCGGGAAATGGCTTGGGCGCTGAACTTGTATTTGGTTGTGGAGTTTTGAGTGCCTTGAGTGACGAACTCCATGTTAGTTTAGTGTGGGTGCTCAACCTGCTTGATTCCATCCCACTGGGCTCAATGGGCATTGGACCGGAAGTGACGAAACAGGGTTTCCTAGATAGCTGCTAGCACAGCTGATGGTATGTGAAGTGAATGAGGCAGGTGGAGTTGTTTTGGCACTGGAAGAGCTGTGCTGCTGCTTCGGGCAGTTGCCATTCACCACCACCCTGAGTTCCCTAGGTGTCATATCCACTTTCAGACATATGTGGTGCCAGAGCACTTGGTTTCCATGGCAGCGGGAAATGGCTTGGGCGCTGAACTTGTGCTTGGCTGTGGAATTTTGAGCGCCTTGAGTGAGGAGCTCCATGTTAGTTTAGTGTGGGTGCTCAACCTGCTTGATTCCATCCCACTGGGCTCAATGGGCATTGGACCGGAAGTGACCAAACAGGGTTTCCTAGATAGCTGCTAGCACAGCTGATGGTATGTGAAGCTCATGAGGCAGGTGGAGTTGTTTTGGCACTGGAAGAGCTGTGCTGCTGCTTCGGGCAGTTGCCATTCACCACCACACTGAGTTCCCTAGGTGTCATATCCACTTTCAGACATATGTGGTGCCAGAGCACTTGGTTTCCATGGCAGCGGGAAATGGCTTTTGCGCCTAACTTGTGTTTGGCTGTGGAGTTTTGAGCGCCTTGAGTGAGGAGCTCCATGTGAGTTTAGTGTGGGTGCTCAACCTGCTTGATTCCATCCCACTGGGCTCAATGGGCATTGGACCGGAAGTGACCAAACAGGGTTTCCTAGATAGCTGATAGCACAGCTGATGGTATGTGAAGTTCATGAGGCAGGTGGAGTTGTTTTGGCACTGGAAGAGCTGTGCTGCTGCTTCGGGCAGTTGCCATTCACCACCGCCCTGAGTTCCCTAGGTGTCATATCCACTTTCAGACATATGTGGTGCCAGAGCACTTGGTTTCCATGGCAGCGGGAAATGGCTTGGGCGCTGAACTTATGTTTGGCTGTGGAGTTTTGAGTGCCTTGTGTGAGGAGCTCCATGTGAGTTTAGTGTGGGTGCTCAACCTGCTTGATTCCATCCCACTGGGCTCAATGGGCATTGGACCGGAAGTGACCAAACAGGGTTTCCTAGATAGCTGCTAGCACAGCTGATGGTATGTGAAGTTCATGAGGCAGGTGGAGTTGTTTTGGCACTGGAAGAGCTGTGCTGCTGCTTCAGCCAGTTGCCATTCACCACCGCGTCACTGAGTTCCCTAGGTGTCATAGCCACTTTCAGACATATGTGGTGCCAGAGCACTTGGTTTCCATGGCAGCGGGAAATGGCTTTTGCGCTGAACTTGTGTTTGGCTGTCGAGTTTTGAGCGCCTTGAGTGAGGAGCTCCATGTGAGTTTAGTGTGGGTGCTCAACCTGCTTGTTTCCATCCCACTGGGCTCAATGGGCATTGGACCGGAAGTGACGAAACAGGGTTTCCTAGATAGCTGCTAGCACAGCTGATGGTATGTGAAGTTCATGAGGCAGGTGGAGTTGTTTTGGCACTGGAAGAGCTGTGCTGCTGCTTCGGGCAGTTGCCATTCACCATCGCCCTGAGTTCCCTAGGTGTCATATCCACTTTCAGACATATGTGGTGCCAGAGCACTTGGTTTCCATGGCAGCGGGAAATGGCTTGGGCGCTGAACTTGTGTTTGGCTGTCGAGTTTTGAGCGCCTTGAGTGAGGAGCTCCATGTTAGTTTAGTGTGGGTTGCTCAACCTGCTTGATTCCATCCCACTGGGCTCAATGGGCATTGGACCGGAAGTGACCAAACAGTGTTTCTTAGAACGCTGCTAACACAGCTGATGGTATGTGAAGTTCATGAGGCAGGTGGAGTTGTTTTGGCACTGGAAGAGCTGTGCTGCTGCTTCGGGCAGTTGCCATTCACCACCGCGTCACTGAGTTCCCTAGGTGTCATAGCCACTTTCAGACATATGTGCTGCAAGAGCACTTGGTTTCCATGGCAGCGGGAAATGGCTTTTGCACTGAACTTGTGTTTGGCTGTGGAGTTTTGAGCGCCTTGAGTGACGAACTCCATGTTAGTTTAGTGTGGGTGCTCAACCTGCTTGATTCCATCCCACTGGGCTCAATGGGCATTGGACCGGAAGTGACCAAACAGGGTTTCCTAGATAGCTGCTAGCACAGCTGATGGTATGTGAAGTTCATGAGGCAGGTGGAGTTGTTTTGGCACTGGAAGAGCTGTGCTGCTGCTTCGGGCAGTTGCCATTCACCACCGCCATGAGTTCCCTAGGTGTCATATCCACTTTCAGACATATGTGGTGCCAGAGCACTTGGTTTCCATGGCAGCGGGAAATGGCTTGGGCGCTGAACTTGTATTTGGCTGTGGAGTTTTGAGTGCCTTGAGTGAGGAGCTCCATGTTAGTTTAGTGTGGGTGCTCAACCTGCTTGATTCCATCCCACTGGGCTCAATGGGCATTGGACCGGAAGTGACCAAACATGGTTTCCTAGATAGCTGCTAGCACAGCTGATGGTATGTGAAGTTCATGAGGCAGGTGGAGTTGTTTTGGCACTGGAAGAGCTGTGCTGCTGCTTCGGGCAGTTGCCATTCACCACCGCCCTGAGTTCCCTAGGTGTCATATCCACTTTCAGACATATGTGGTGCCAGAGCACTTGGTTTCCATGGCAGCGGGAAATGGCTTGGGCGCTGAACTTGTGTTTGGCTGTGGAGTTTTGAGCGCCTTGAGTCAGGAGCTCCATGTTAGTTTAGTGTGGGTGCTCAACCTGCTTGATTCCATCCCACTGGGCTCAATGGGCATTGGACCGGAAGTGACCAAACAGGGTTTCCTAGATAGCTGCTAGCACAGCTGATGGTATGTGAAGTTCATGAGGCAGGTGGAGTTGTTTTGGCACTGGAAGAGCTGTGCTGCTGCTTCGGGCAGTTGCCATTCACCACCGCCCTGAGTTCCCTAGGTGTCATAGCCACTTTCAGACATATGTGGTGCCAGAGCACTTGGTTTCCATGGCAGCGGGAAATGGCTTGGGCACTGAACTTGTGTTTGGCTGTGGAGTTTTGAGTGCCTTGAGTTAGGAGCTCCATGTTAGTTTAGTGTGGGTGTTCAACCTGCTTGATTCCATCCCACTGGGCTCAATGGGCATTGGACCGGAAGTGACCAAACAGGGTTTCCTAGATAGCTGCTAGCACAGCTGATGGTATGTGAAGTTCATGAGGCAGGTGGAGTTGTTTTGGCACTGGAAGAGCTGTGCTGCTGCTTCGGGCAGTTGCCATTCTCCAACGCTCTGAGTTCCCTAGGTGTCATAGCCACTTTCAGACATATGTGGTGCCAGAGCACTTGGTTTCCATGGCAGCGGGAAATGGCTTGGGCGCTGAACTTGTGTTTGGCTGTGGAGTTTTGAGCGCCTTGAGTGAGGAGCTCCATGTTAGTTTAGTGTGGGTGCTCAACCTGCTTGATTCCATCCCACTGGGCTCAATGGGCATTGGACCGGAAGTGACCAAACAGGGTTTCCTAGATAGCTGCTAGCACAGCTGATGGTATGTGAAGTTCATGAGGCAGGTGGAGTTGTTTTGGCACTGGAAGAGCTGTGCTGCTGCTTCGGGCAGTTGCCATTCACCACCGCCCTGAGTTCCCTAGGTGTCATAGCCACTTTCAGACATATGTGGTGCCAGAGCACTTGGTTTCCATGGCAGCGGGAAATGGCTTGGGCACTGAACTTGTGTTTGGCTGTGGAGTTTTGAGTGCCTTGAGTTAGGAGCTCCATGTTAGTTTAGTGTGGGTGTTCAACCTGCTTGATTCCATCCCACTGGGCTCAATGGGCATTGGACCGGAAGTGACCAAACAGGGTTTCCTAGATAGCTGCTAGCACAGCTGATGGTATGTGAAGTTCATGAGGCAGGTGGAGTTGTTTTGGCACTGGAAGAGCTGTGCTGCTGCTTCGGGCAGTTGCCATTCTCCAACGCTCTGAGTTCCCTAGGTGTCATATCCACTTTCAGACATATGTGGTGCCAGAGCACTTGGTTTCCATGGCAGCGGGAAATGGCTTGGGCGCTGAACTTGTGTTTGGCTGTGGAGTTTTGAGCGCCTTTAGTGAGGAGCTCCATGTTAGTTTAGTGTGGGTGCTCAACCTGCTTGATTCCATCCCACTGGGCTCAATGGGCATTGGACCGGAAGTGACCAAACAGGGTTTCCTAGATAGCTGCTAGCACAGCTGATGGTATGTGAAGTTCATGAGGCAGGTGGAGTTGTTTTGGCACTGGAAGAGCTGTGCTGCTGCTTCGGGCAGTTGCCATTCACCACCGCCATGAGTTCCCTAGGTGTCATATCCACTTTCAGACATATGTGGTGCCAGAGCACTTGGTTTCCATGGCAGCGGGAAATGGCTTGGGCGCTGAACTTGTATTTGGCTGTGGAGTTTTGAGTGCCTTGAGTGAGGAGCTCCATGTTAGTTTAGTGTGGGTGCTCAACCTGCTTGATTCCATCCCACTGGGCTCAATGGGCATTGGACCGGAAGTGACCAAACAGGGTTTCCTAGATAGCTGCTAGCACAGCTGATGGTATGTGAAGTTCATGAGGCAGGTGGAGTTGTTTTGGCACTGGAAGAGCTGTGCTGCTGCTTCGGGCAGTTGCCATTCACCACCGCCCTGAGTTCCCTAGGTGTCATATCCACTTTCAGACATATGTGGTGCCAGAGCACTTGGTTTCCATGGCAGCGGGAAATGGCTTTTGCGCTGAACTTGTGTTTGGCTGTGGAGTTTTGAGCGCCTTGAGTCAGGAGCTCCATGTTAGTTTAGTGTGGGTGCTCAACCTGCTTGATTCCATCCCACTGGGCTCAATGGGCATTGGACCGGAAGTGACCAAACAGGGTTTCCTAGATAGCTGCTGGCACAGCTGATGGTATGTGAAGTTCATGAGGCAGGTGAAGTTGTTTTGGCACTGGAAGAGCTGTGCTGCTGCTTCGGGCAGTTGCCATTCACCACCGCCCTGAGTTCCCTAGGTGTCATAGCCACTTTCAGACATATGTGGTGCCAGAGCACTTGGTTTCCATGGCAGCGGGAAATGGCTTGGGCACTGAACTTGTGTTTGGCTGTGGAGTTTTGAGTGCCTTGAGTTAGGAGCTCCATGTTAGTTTAGTGTGGGTGTTCAACCTGCTTGATTCCATCCCACTGGGCTCAATGGGCATTGGACCGGAAGTGACCAAACAGGGTTTCCTAGATAGCTGCTAGCACAGCTGATGGTATGTGAAGTTCATGAGGCAGGTGGAGTTGTTTTGGCACTGGAAGAGCTGTGCTGCTGCTTCGGGCAGTTGCCATTCTCCAACGCTCTGAGTTCCCTAGGTGTCATAGCCACTTTCAGACATATGTGGTGCCAGAGCACTTGGTTTCCATGGCAGCGGGAAATGGCTTGGGCGCTGAACTTGTGTTTGGCTGTGGAGTTTTGAGCGCCTTGAGTGAGGAGCTCCATGTTAGTTTAGTGTGGGTGCTCAACCTGCTTGATTCCATCCCACTGGGCTCAATGGGCATTGGACCGGAAGTGACCAAACAGGGTTTCCTAGATAGCTGCTAGCACAGCTGATGGTATGTGAAGTTCATGAGGCAGGTGGAGTTGTTTTGGCACTGGAAGAGCTGTGCTGCTGCTTCGGGCAGTTGCCATTCACCACCGCCCTGAGTTCCCTAGGTGTCATAGCCACTTTCAGACATATGTGGTGCCAGAGCACTTGGTTTCCATGGCAGCGGGAAATGGCTTGGGCACTGAACTTGTGTTTGGCTGTGGAGTTTTGAGTGCCTTGAGTTAGGAGCTCCATGTTAGTTTAGTGTGGGTGTTCAACCTGCTTGATTCCATCCCACTGGGCTCAATGGGCATTGGACCGGAAGTGACCAAACAGGGTTTCCTAGATAGCTGCTAGCACAGCTGATGCTATGTGAAGTTCATGAGGCAGGTGGAGTTGTTTTGGCACTGGAAGAGCTGTGCTGCTGCTTCGGGCAGTTGCCATTCTCCAACGCTCTGAGTTCCCTAGGTGTCATATCCACTTTCAGACATATGTGGTGCCAGAGCACTTGGTTTCCATGGCAGCGGGAAATGGCTTGGGCGCTGAACTTGTGTTTGGCTGTGGAGTTTTGAGCGCCTTTAGTGAGGAGCTCCATGTTAGTTTAGTGTGGGTGCTCAACCTGCTTGATTCCATCCCACTGGGCTCAATGGGCATTGGACCGGAAGTGACCAAACAGGGTTTCCTAGATAGCTGCTAGCACAGCTGATGGTATGTGAAGTGAATGAGGCAGTGGGAGTGGTTTTGGCACTGGAAGAGCTGTGCTGCTGCTTCGGGCAGTTGCCATTCTCCAACGCTCTGAGTTCCCTAGGTGTCATAGCCACTTTCAGACATATGTGGTGCCAGAGCACTTGGTTTCCATGGCAGCGGGAAATGGCTTTTGCGCTGAACTTGTGTTTGGCTGTGGAGTTTTGAGCGCCTTGAGTGAGGAGCTCCATGTTAGTTTAGTGTGGGTGCTCAACCTGCTTGATTCCATCCCACTGGGCTCAATGGGCATTGGACCGGAAGTGACCAAACAGGGTTTCCTAGATAGCTGCTAGCACAGCTGATGGTATGTGAAGTTCATGAGGCAGGTGGAGTTGTTTTGGCACTGGAAGAGCTGTGCTGCTGCTTCGGGCAGTTGCCATTCACCACCGCCCTGAGTTCCCTAGGTGTCATAGCCACTTTCAGACATATGTGGTGCCAGAGCACTTGGTTTCCATGGCAGCGGGAAATGGCTTGGGCACTGAACTTGTGTTTGGCTGTGGAGTTTTGAGTGCCTTGAGTTAGGAGCTCCATGTTAGTTTAGTGTGGGTGTTCAACCTGCTTGATTCCATCCCACTGGGCTCAATGGGCATTGGACCGGAAGTGACCAAACAGGGTTTCCTAGATAGCTGCTAGCACAGCTGATGGTATGTGAAGTGAATGAGGCAGGTGGAGTTGTTTTGGCACTGGAAGAGCTGTGCTGCTGCTTCGGGCAGTTGCCATTCTCCAACGCTCTGAGTTCCCTAGGTGTCATATCCACTTTCAGACATATGTGGTGCCAGAGCACTTGGTTTCCATGGCAGCGGGAAATGGCTTGGGCGCTGAACTTGTGTTTGGCTGTGGAGTTTTGAGCGCCTTTAGTGAGGAGCTCCATGTTAGTTTAGTGTGGGTGCTCAACCTGCTTGATTCCATCCCACTGGGCTCAATGGGCATTGGACCGGAAGTGACCAAACAGGGTTTCCTAGATAGCTGCTAGCACAGCTGATGGAATGTGAAGTGAATGAGGCAGGTGGAGTTGTTTTGGCACTGGAAGAGCTGTGCTGCTGCTTCGGGCAGTTGCCATTCACCACGGCCCTGAGTTCCCTAGGTGTCATAGCCACTTTCAGACATATGTGGTGCCAGAGCACTTGGTTTCCATGGCAGCGGGAAATGGCTTGGGCGCTGAACTTGTGTTTGGTTGTGGAGTTTTGAGTGCCTTGAGTGAGGAGCTCCATGTTAGTTTAGTGAGGGTGCTCAACCTGCTTGATTCCATCCCACTGGGCTCAATGGGCATTGGACCGGAAGTGACCAAACAGGGTTTCCTAGATAGCTGCTAGCACAGCTGATGCTATGTGAAGTGAATGAGGCAGGTGGAGTTGTTTTGGCACTGGAAGAGCTGTGCTGCTGCTTCAGCCAGTTGCCATTCAGCACCGCCCTGAGTTCCCTAGGTGTCATATCCACTTTCAGACATATGTGGTGCCAGAGCACTTGGTTTCCATGGCAGCGGGAAATGGCTTGGGCGCTGAACTTGTGTTTGGTTGTGGAGTTTTGAGTGCCTTGAGTGACGAACTCCATGTTAGTTTAGTGTGGGTGCTCAACCTGCTTGATTCCATCCCACTGGGCTCAATGGGCATTGGACCGGAAGTGACCAAACAGGGTTTCCTAGATACCTGCTAGCACAGCTGATGGTATGTGAAGTTCATGAGGCAGGTGGAGTTGTTTTGGCACTGGAAGAGCTGTGCTGCTGCTTCGGGCAGTTGCGATTCACCAACACCCTGAGTTCCCTAGGTGTCATATCCACTTTCAGACATATGTGGTGCCAGAGCACTTGGTTTCCATGGCAGCGGGAAATGGCTTTTGCATTGAACTTGTGTTTGGCTGTGGAGTTTTGAGTGCCTTGAGTGACGAACTACATGTTAGTTTAGTGTGGGTGCTCAACCTGCTTGATTCCATCCCACTGGGCTCAATGGGCATTGGACCGGAAGTGACCAAACAGGGTTTCCTAGATAGCTGCTAGCACAGCTGATGCTATGTGAAGTTCATGAGGCAGGTGGAGTTGTTTTGGCACTGGAAGAGCTGTGCTGCTGCTTCGGGCAGTTGCCATTCTCCAACGCTCTGAGTTCCCTAGGTGTCATATCCACTTTCAGACATATGTGGTGCCAGAGCACTTGGTTTCCATGGCAGCGGGAAATGGCTTGGGCGCTGAACTTGTATTTGGCTGTGGAGTTTTGAGCGCCTTGAGTGAGGAGCTCCATGTTAGTTTAGTGTGGGTGCTCAACCTGCTTGATTCCATCCCACTGGGCTCAATGGGCATTGGACCGGAAGTGACCAAACAGGGTTTCCTAGATAGCTGCTAGCACAGCTGATGGTATGTGAAGTTCATGAGGCAGGTGGAGTTGTTTTGGCACTGGAAGAGCTGTGCTGCTGCTTCAGCCAGTTGCCATTCACCACCGCGTCACTGAGTTCCCTAGGTGTCATATCCACTTTCAGACATATGTGGTGCCAGAGCACTTGGTTTCCATGGCAGCGGGAAATGGCTTTTGCGCTGAACTTGTGTTTGGCTGTGGAGTTTTGAGCGCCTTGAGTGAGGAGCTCCATGT
Source organism: Ochotona princeps (assembly GCF_030435755.1). Taxonomy (NCBI): domain Eukaryota; kingdom Metazoa; phylum Chordata; class Mammalia; order Lagomorpha; family Ochotonidae; genus Ochotona; species Ochotona princeps. The sequence continues at coordinate 102,079,433 of NC_080835.1, read as the reverse complement.
TAGTTTAGTGTGGGTGCTCAACCTGCTTGATTCCATCCCACTGGGCTCAATGGGCATTGGACCGGAAGTGACCAAACAGGGTTTCCTAGATAGCTGCTAGCACAGCTGATGGTATGTGAAGTGAATGAGGCAGGTGGAGTTGTTTTGGCACTGGAAGAGCTGTGCTGCTGCTTCGGGCAGTTGCCATTCACCATCGCCCTGAGTTCCCTAGGTGTCATATCCACTTTCAGACATATGTGGTGCCAGAGCACTTGGTTTCCATGGCAGCGGGAAATGGCTTGGGCAATAAACTTGTGTTTAGGTGTGGAGTTTTGAGTGCCTTGAGTGAGGAGATCCATGTTAGTTTAGTGTGGGTGCTCAACCTGCTTGATTCCATCCCACTGGGCTCAATGGGCATTGGACCTTAAGTGACCAAACAGGGTTTCCTAGATAGCTGCTAGCACAGCTGATGCTATGTGAAGTGAATGAGGCAGGTGGAGTTGTTTTGGCACTGGAAGAGCTGTGCTGCTGCTTCGGGCAGTTGCCATTCAGCACCGCCCTGAGTTCCCTAGGTGTCATATCCACTTTCAGACATATGTGGTGCCAGAGCACTTGGTTTCCATGGCAGCGGGAAATGGCTTGGGCGCTGAACTTGTGTTTGGTTGTGGAGTTTTGAGCGCCTTGAGTCAGGAGCTCCATGTTAGTTTAGTGTGGGTGCTCAACCTGCTTGATTCCATCCCACTGGGCTCAATGGGCATTGGACCGGAAGTGACCAAACAGGGTTTCCTAGATAGCTGCTAGCACAGCTGATGGTATGTGAAGTGAATGAGGCAGGTGGAGTTGTTTTGGCACTGGAAGAGCTGTGCTGCTGCTTCGGGCACTTGCCATTCACCACCGCCCTGAGTTCCCTAGGTGTCATATCCACTTTCAGACATATGTGGTGCCAGAGCACTTGGTTTCCATGGCAGCGGGAAATGGCTTGGGTGCTGAACTTGTGTTTGGCTGTGGAGTTTTGAGTGCCTTGAGTGAGGAGCTCCATGTGAGTTTAGTGTGGGTGCTCAACATGCTTGATTCCATCCCACTGGGCTCAATGGGCATTGGACCGGAAGTGACCAAACAGGGTTTCCTAGATAGCTGCTAGCACAGCTGATGGTATGTGAAGTTCATGAGGCAGGTGGAGTTGTTTTGGCACTGGAAGAGCTGTGCTGCTGCTTCAGGCAGTTGCCATTCTCCAACGCTCTGAGTTCCCTAGGTGTCATATCCACTTTCAGACATATGTGGTGCCAGAGCACTTGGTTTCCATGGCAGCGGGAAATGGCTTGGGCGCTGAACTTGTGTTTGGCTGTGGAGTTTTGAGCGCCTTGAGTGAGGAGCTCCATGTTAGTTTAGTGTGGGTGCTCAACCTGCTTGATTCCATCCCACTGGGCTCAATGGGCATTGGACCGGAAGTGACCAAACAGGGTTTCCTAGATAGCTGCTAGCACAGCTGATGGAATGTGAAGTGAATGAGGCAGGTGGAGTTGTTTTGGCACTGGAAGAGCTGTGCTGCTGCTTCGGGCAGTTGCCATTCACCACGGCCCTGAGTTCCCTAGGTGTCATAGCCACTTTCAGACATATGTGGTGCCAGAGCACTTGGTTTCCATGGCAGCGGGAAATGGCTTGGGCGCTGAACTTGTGTTTGGTTGTGGAGTTTTGAGTGCCTTGAGTGAGGAGCTCCATGTTAGTTTAGTGAGGGTGCTCAACCTGCTTGATTCCATCCCACTGGGCTCAATGGGCATTGGACCGGAAGTGACCAAACAGGGTTTCCTAGATAGCTGCTAGCACAGCTGATGCTATGTGAAGTGAATGAGGCAGGTGGAGTTGTTTTGGCACTGGAAGAGCTGTGCTGCTGCTTCAGCCAGTTGCCATTCAGCACCGCCCTGAGTTCCCTAGGTGTCATATCCACTTTCAGACATATGTGGTGCCAGAGCACTTGGTTTCCATGGCAGCGGGAAATGGCTTGGGCGCTGAACTTGTGTTTGGTTGTGGAGTTTTGAGTGCCTTGAGTGACGAACTCCATGTTAGTTTAGTGTGGGTGCTCAACCTGCTTGATTCCATCCCACTGGGCTCAATGGGCATTGGACCGGAAGTGACCAAACAGGGTTTCCTAGATACCTGCTAGCACAGCTGATGGTATGTGAAGTTCATGAGGCAGGTGGAGTTGTTTTGGCACTGGAAGAGCTGTGCTGCTGCTTCGGGCAGTTGCGATTCACCAACACCCTGAGTTCCCTAGGTGTCATATCCACTTTCAGACATATGTGGTGCCAGAGCACTTGGTTTCCATGGCAGCGGGAAATGGCTTTTGCATTGAACTTGTGTTTGGCTGTGGAGTTTTGAGTGCCTTGAGTGACGAACTACATGTTAGTTTAGTGTGGGTGCTCAACCTGCTTGATTCCATCCCACTGGGCTCAATGGGCATTGGACCGGAAGTGACCAAACAGGGTTTCCTAGATAGCTGCTAGCACAGCTGATGCTATGTGAAGTTCATGAGGCAGGTGGAGTTGTTTTGGCACTGGAAGAGCTGTGCTGCTGCTTCGGGCAGTTGCCATTCTCCAACGCTCTGAGTTCCCTAGGTGTCATATCCACTTTCAGACATATGTGGTGCCAGAGCACTTGGTTTCCATGGCAGCGGGAAATGGCTTGGGCGCTGAACTTGTATTTGGCTGTGGAGTTTTGAGCGCCTTGAGTGAGGAGCTCCATGTTAGTTTAGTGTGGGTGCTCAACCTGCTTGATTCCATCCCACTGGGCTCAATGGGCATTGGACCGGAAGTGACCAAACAGGGTTTCCTAGATAGCTGCTAGCACAGCTGATGGTATGTGAAGTTCATGAGGCAGGTGGAGTTGTTTTGGCACTGGAAGAGCTGTGCTGCTGCTTCAGCCAGTTGCCATTCACCACCGCGTCACTGAGTTCCCTAGGTGTCATATCCACTTTCAGACATATGTGGTGCCAGAGCACTTGGTTTCCATGGCAGCGGGAAATGGCTTTTGCGCTGAACTTGTGTTTGGCTGTGGAGTTTTGAGCGCCTTGAGTGAGGAGCTCCATGTTAGTTTAGTGTGGGTGCTCAACCTGCTTGATTCCATCCCACTGGGCTCAATGGGCATTGGACCGGAAGTGACCAAACAGGGTTTCCTAGATAGCTGCTAGCACAGCTGATGGTATGTGAAGTGAATGAGGCAGGTGGAGTTGTTTTGGCACTGGAAGAGCTGTGCTGCTGCTTCGGGCAGTTGCCATTCACCATCGCCCTGAGTTCCCTAGGTGTCATATCCACTTTCAGACATATGTGGTGCCAGAGCACTTGGTTTCCATGGCAGCGGGAAATGGCTTGGGCAATAAACTTGTGTTTAGGTGTGGAGTTTTGAGTGCCTTGAGTGAGGAGATCCATGTTAGTTTAGTGTGGGTGCTCAACCTGCTTGATTCCATCCCACTGGGCTCAATGGGCATTGGACCGGAAGTGACCAAACAGGGTTTCCTAGATAGCTGCTAGCACAGCTGATGCTATGTGAAGTGAATGAGGCAGGTGGAGTTGTTTTGGCACTGGAAGAGCTGTGCTGCTGCTTCGGGCAGTTGCCATTCAGCACCGCCCTGAGTTCCCTAGGTGTCATATCCACTTTCAGACATATGTGGTGCCAGAGCACTTGGTTTCCATGGCAGCGGGAAATGGCTTGGGCGCTGAACTTGTGTTTGGTTGTGGAGTTTTGAGCGCCTTGAGTCAGGAGCTCCATGTTAGTTTAGTGTGGGTGCTCAACCTGCTTGATTCCATCCCACTGGGCTCAATGGGCATTGGACCGGAAGTGACCAAACAGGGTTTCCTAGATAGCTGCTAGCACAGCTGATGGTATGTGAAGTGAATGAGGCAGGTGGAGTTGTTTTGGCACTGGAAGAGCTGTGCTGCTGCTTCGGGCACTTGCCATTCACCACCGCCCTGAGTTCCCTAGGTGTCATATCCACTTTCAGACATATGTGGTGCCAGAGCACTTGGTTTCCATGGCAGCGGGAAATGGCTTGGGTGCTGAACTTGTGTTTGGCTGTGGAGTTTTGAGTGCCTTGAGTGAGGAGCTCCATGTGAGTTTAGTGTGGGTGCTCAACATGCTTGATTCCATCCCACTGGGCTCAATGGGCATTGGACCGGAAGTGACCAAACAGGGTTTCCTAGATAGCTGCTAGCACAGCTGATGGTATGTGAAGTTCATGAGGCAGGTGGAGTTGTTTTGGCACTGGAAGAGCTGTGCTGCTGCTTCAGGCAGTTGCCATTCTCCAACGCTCTGAGTTCCCTAGGTGTCATATCCACTTTCAGACATATGTGGTGCCAGAGCACTTGGTTTCCATGGCAGCGGGAAATGGCTTGGGCGCTGAACTTGTGTTTGGCTGTGGAGTTTTGAGCGCCTTGAGTGAGGAGCTCCATGTTAGTTTAGTGTGGGTGCTCAACCTGCTTGATTCCATCCCACTGGGCTCAATGGGCATTGGACCGGAAGTGACCAAACAGGGTTTCCTAGATAGCTGCTAGCACAGCTGATGGTATGTGAAGTTCATGAGGCAGGTGGAGTTGTTTTGGCACAGGAAGAGCTGTGCTGCTGCTTCAGCCAGTTGCCATTCACCACCGCGTCACTGAGTTCCCTAGGTGTCATATCCACTTTCAGACATATGTGGTGCCAGAGCACTTGGTTTCCATGGCAGCGGGAAATGGCTTTTGCGCTGAACTTGTGTTTGGCTGTGGAGTTTTGAGTGCCTTGAGTGAGGAGCTCCATGTTAGTTTAGTGTGGGTGCTCAACCTGCTTGATTCCATCCCACTGGGCTCAATGGGCATTGGACCGGAAGTGACCAAACAGGGTTTCCTAGATAGCTGCTAGCACAGCTGATGGTATGTGAAGTTCATGAGGCAGGTGGAGTTGTTTTGGCACTGGAAGAGCTGTGCTGCTGCTTCGGGCAGTTGCCATTCACCATCGCCCTGAGTTCCCTAGGTGTCATATCCACTTTCAGACATATGTGGTGCCAGAGCACTTGGTTTCCATGGCAGCGGGAAATGGCTTTTGGGCTGAACTTGTGTTTGGCTGTCGAGTTTTGAGCGCCTTGAGTGAGGAGCTCCATGTTAGTTTAGTGTGGGTGCTCAACCTGCTTGATTCCATCCCACTGGGCTCAATGGGCATTGGACCGGAAGTGACCAAACAGGGTTTCCTAGATAGCTGCTAGCACAGCTGATGCTATGTGAAGTGAATGAGGCAGGTGGAGTTGTTTTGGCACTGGAAGAGCTGTGCTGCTGCTTCGGGCAGTTGCCATTCAGCACCGCCCTGAGTTCCCTAGGTGTCATATCCACTTTCAGACATATGTGGTGCCAGAGCACTTGGTTTCCATGGCAGCGGGAAATGGCTTGGGCGCTGAACTTGTGTTTGGTTGTGGAGTTTTGAGTGCCTTGAGTGACGAACTCCATGTTAGTTTAGTGTGGGTGCTCAACATGCTTGATTCCATCCCACTGGGCTCAATGGGCATTGGACCGGAAGTGACCAAACAGGGTTTCCTAGATAGCTGCTAGCACAGCTGATGGTATGTGAAGTTCATGAGGCAGGTGGAGTTGTTTTGGCACTGGAAGAGCTGTGCTGCTGCTTCAGGCAGTTGCCATTCTCCAACGCTCTGAGTTCCCTAGGTATCATAGCCACTTTCAGACATATGTGGTGCCAGAGCACTTGGTTTCCATGGCAGCGGGAAATGGCTTTTGCGCTGAACTTGTGTTTGGCTGTGGAGTTTTGAGCGCCTTGAGTGAGGAGCTCCATGTTAGTTTAGTGTGGGTGCTCAACCTGCTTGATTCCATCCCACTGGGCTCAATGGGCATTGGACCGGAAGTGACCAAACAGGGTTTCCTAGATAGCTGCTAGCACAGCTGATGGTATGTGAAGTTCATGAGGCAGGTGGAGTTGTTTTGGCACTGGAAGAGCTGTGCTGCTGCTTCAGCCAATTGTCATTCACCACCGCGTCACTGAGTTCCCTAGGTGTCATATCCACTTTCAGACATATGTGGTGCCAGAGCACTTGGTTTCCATGGCAGCGGGAAATGGCTTGGGCACTGAACTTGTGTTTGGCTGTCGAGTTTTGAGCGCCTTGAGTGAGGAGCTCCATGTTAGTTTAGTGTGGGTGCTCAACCTGCTTGATTCCATCCCACTGGGCTCAATGGGCATTGGACCGGAAGTGACCAAACAGGGTTTCCTAGATAGCTGCTAGCACAGCTGATGGTATGTGAAGTGAATGAGGCAGGTGGAGTTGTTTTGGCACTGGAAGAGCTGTGCTGCTGCTTCGGGCAGTTGCCATTCACCATCGCCCTGAGTTTCCTAGGTGTCATATCCACTTTCAGACATATGTGGTGCCAGAGCACTTGGTTTCCATGGCAGCGGGAAATGGCTTGGGCAATGAACTTGTGTTTAGGTGTGGAGTTTTGAGTGCCTTGAGTGAGGAGCTCCATGTTAGTTTAGTGTGGGTGCTCAACCTGCTTGATTCCATCCCACTGGGCTCAATGGGCACTGGACCGGAAGTGACCAAACAGGGTTTCCTAGATAGCTGCTAGCACAGCTGATGCTATGTGAAGTGAATGAGGCAGGTGGAGTTGTTTTGGCACTGGAAGAGCTGTGCTGCTGCTTCGGGCAGTTGCCATTCACCACCGCCCTGAGTTCCCTAGGTGTCATATCCACTTTCAGACATATGTGGTGCCAGAGCACTTGGTTTCCATGGCAGCGGGAAATGGCTTGGGCGCTGAACTTGTGTTTGGCTGTGGAGTTTTGAGCGCCTTTAGTGAGGAGCTCCATGTTAGTTTAGTGTGGGTGCTCAACCTGCTTGATTCCATCCCACTGGGCTCAATGGGCATTGGACCGGAAGTGACCAAACAGGGTTTCCTAGATAGCTGCTAGCACAGCTGATGCTATGTGAAGTGAATGAAGCAGGTGGAGTTGTTTTGGCACTGGAAGAGCTGTGCTGCTGCTTCAGCCAGTTGCCATTCACCACCGCGTCACTGAGTTCCCTAGGTGTCATATCCACTTTCAGACATATGTGGTGCCAGAGCACTTGGTTTCCATGGCAGCGGGAAATGGCTTGGGCGCTGAACTTGTGTTTGGCTGTGGAGTTTTGAGCGCCTTGAGTGAGGAGCTCCATGTTAGTTTAGTGTGGGTGCTCAACCTGCTTGATTCCATCCCACTGGGCTCAATGGGCATTGGACCGGAAGTGACCAAACAGGGTTTCTTAGAACGCTGCTAGCACAGCTGATGGTATGTGAAGTGAATGAGGCAGTGGGAGTGGTTTTGGCACTGGAAGAGCTGTGCTGCTGCTTCGGGCAGTTGCCATTCACCATCGCCCTGAGTTCCCTAGGTGTCATATCCACTTTCAGACATATGTGGTGCCAGAGCACTTGGTTTCCATGGCAGCGGGAAATGGCTTGGGCAATGAACTTGTGTTTAGGTGTGGAGTTTTGAGTGCCTTGAGTGAGGAGATCCATGTTAGTTTAGTGTGGGTGCTCAACCTGCTTGATTCCATCCCACTGGGCTCAATGGGCATTGGACCGGAAGTGACCAAACAGGGTTTCCTAGATAGCTGCTAGCACAGCTGATGCTATGTGAAGTGAATGAGGCAGGTGGAGTTGTTTTGGCACTGGAAGAGCTGTGCTGCTGCTTCGGACAGTTGCCATTCACCACCGCCCTGAGTTCCCTAGGTGTCATTTCCACTTTCAGACATATGTGGTGCCAGAGCACTTGGTTTCCATGGCAGCGGGAAATGGCTTGGGCAATGAACTTGTGTTTGGTTGTGGAGTTTTGAGTGCCTTGAGTGACGAACTCCATGTTAGTTTAGTGTGGGTGCTCAACCTGCTTGATTCCATCCCACTGGGCTCAATGGGCATTGGACCGGAAGTGACCAAACAGGGTTTCCTAGATAACTGCTAGCACAGCTGATGCTATGTGAAGTGAATGAGGCAGGTGGAGTTGTTTTGGCACTGGAAGAGCTGTGCTGCTGCTTCGGGCAGTTGCCATTCACCACCACCCTGAGTTCCCTAGGTGTCATATCCACTTTCAGACATATGTGGTGCCAGAGCACTTGGTTTCCATGGCAGCGGGAAATGGCTTGGGCGCTGAACTTGTGCTTGGCTGTGGAATTTTGAGCGCCTTGAGTGAGGAGCTCCATGTTAGTTTAGTGTGGGTGCTCAACCTGCTTGATTCCATCCCACTGGGCTCAATGGGCATTGGACCGGAAGTGACCAAACAGGGTTTCCTAGATAGCTGCTAGCACAGCTGATGGTATGTGAAGTTCATGAGGCAGGTGGAGTTGTTTTGGCACTGGAAGAGCTGTGCTGCTGCTTCGGGCAGTTGCCATTCAGCACCACACTGAGTTCCCTAGGTGTCATATCCACTTTCAGACATATGTGGTGCCAGAGCACTTGGTTTCCATGGCAGCGGGAAATGGCTTTTGCGCCTAACTTGTGTTTGGCTGTGGAGTTTTGAGCGCCTTGAGTGAGGAGATCCATGTGAGTTTAGTGTGGGTGCTCAACCTGCTTGATTCCATCCCACTGGGCTCAATGGGCATTGGACCGGAAGTGACCAAACAGGGTTTCCTAGATAGCTGCTAGCACAGCTGATGGTATGTGAAGTGAATGAGGCAGGTGGAGTTGTTTTGGCACTGGAAGAGCTGTGCTGCTGCTTCGGGCACTTGCCATTCACCACCGCCCTGAGTTCCCTAGGTGTCATATCCACTTTCAGACATATGTGGTGCCAGAGCACTTGGTTTCCATGGCAGCGGGAAATGGCTTGGGCGCTGAACTTGTATTTGGCTGTGGAGTTTTGAGCGCCTTGAGTGAGGAGCTCCATGTTAGTTTAGTGTGGGTGCTCAACCTGCTTGATTCCATCCCACTGGGCTCAATGGGCATTGGACCGGAAGTGACCAAACAGGGTTTCCTAGATAGCTGCTAGCACAGCTGATGGTATGTGAAGTGAATGAGGCAGGTGGAGTTGTTTTGGCACTGGAAGAGCTGTGCTGCTGCTTCAGCCAGTTGCCATTCACCACCGCGTCACTGAGTTCCCTAGGTGTCATATCCACTTTCAGACATATGTGGTGCCAGAGCACTTGGTTTCCATGGCAGCGGGAAATGACTTTTGGGCTGAACTTGTGTTTGGCTGTCGAGTTTTGAGCGCCTTGAGTGAGGAGCTCCATGTTAGTTTAGTGTGGGTGCTCAACCTGCTTGATTCCATCCCACTGGGCTCAATGGGCATTGGACCGGAAGTGACCAAACAGGGTTTCCTAGATAGCTGCTAGCACAGCTGATGGTATGTGAAGTGAATGAGGCAGGTGGAGTTGTTTTGGCACTGGAAGAGCTGTGCTGCTGCTTCGGGCAGTTGCCATTCACCATCGCCCTGAGTTCCCTAGGTGTCATATCCACTTTCAGACATATGTGGTGCCAGAGCACTTGGTTTCCATGGCAGCGGGAAATGGCTTGGGCAATAAACTTGTGTTTAGGTGTGGAGTTTTGAGCGCATTGAGTGAGGAGATCCATGTTACTTTAGTGTGGGTGCTCAACCTGCTTGATTCCATCCCACTGGGCTCAATGGGCATTGGACCGGAAGTGACCAAACAGGGTTTCCTAGATAGCTGCTAGCACAGCTGATGGCATGTGAAGTGAATGAGGCAGGTGGAGTTGTTTTGGCACTGGAAGAGCTGTGCTGCTGCTTTGGGCACTTGCCATTCACCACCGCCCTGAGTTCCCTAGGTGTCATATCCACTTTCAGACATATGTGGTGCCAGAGCACTTGGTTTCCATGGCAGCGGGAAATGGCTTGGGCGCTGAACTTGTGTTTGGTTGTGGAGTTTTGAGCGCCTTGAGTCAGGAGCTCCATGTTAGTTTAGTGTGGGTGCTCAACATGCTTGATTCCATCCCACTGGGCTCAATGGGCATTGGACCGGAAGTGACGAAACAGGGTTTCCTAGATAGCTGCTAGCACAGCTGATGGTATGTGAAGTGAATGAGGCAGGTGGAGTTGTTTTGGCACTGGAAGAGCTGTGCTGCTGCTTCGGGCACTTGCCATTCACCACCGCCCTGAGTTCCCTAGGTGTCATATCCACTTTCAGACATATGTGGTGCCAGAGCACTTGGTTTCCATGGCAGCGGGAAATGGTTTGGGTGCTGAACTTGTGTTTGGCTGTGGAGTTTTGAGTGCCTTGAGTGAGGAGCTCCATGTGAGTTTAGTGTGGGTGCTCAACATGCTTGATTCCATCCCACTGGGCTCAATGGGCATTGGACCGGAAGTGACCAAACAGGGTTTCCTAGATACCTGCTAGCACAGCTGATGGTATGTGAAGTTCATGAGGCAGGTGGAGTTGTTTTGGCACTGGAAGAGCTGTGCTGCTGCTTCGGGCAGTTGCCATTCACCACCGCCCTGAGTTCCCTAGGTGTCATATCCACTTTCAGACATATGTGGTGCCAGAGCACTTGGTTTCCATGGCAGCGGGAAATGGCTTGGGCAATGAACTTGTGTTTAGGTGTGGAGTTTTGAGTGCCTTGAGTGAGGAGCTCCATGTTAGTTTAGTGTGGGTGCTCAACCTGCTTGATTCCATCCCACTGGGCTCAATGGGCATTGGACCGGAAGTGACCAAACAGGGTTTCCTAGATAGCTGCTAGCACAGCTGATGCTATGTGAAGTGAATGAGGCAGGTGGAGTTGTTTTGGCACTGGAAGAGCTGTGCTGCTGCTTCGGGCAGTTGCCATTCAGCACCGCCCTGAGTTCCCTAGGTGTCATATCCACTTTCAGACATATGTGGTGCCAGAGCACTTGGTTTCCATGGCAGCGGGAAATGGCTTGGGCGCTGAACTTGTGTTTGGTTGTGGAGTTTTGAGTGCCTTGAGTGACGAACTCCATGTTAGTTTAGTGTGGGTGCTCAACCTGCTTGATTCCATCCCACTGGGCTCAATGGGCATTGGACCGGAAGTGACCAAACAGGGTTTCCTAGATAGCTGCTAGCACAGCTGATGCTATGTGAAGTTCATGAGGCAGGTGGAGTTGTTTTGGCACTGGAAGAGCTGTGCTGCTGCTTCAGGCAGTTGCCATTCTCCAACGCTCTGAGTTCCCTAGGTGTCATAGCCACTTTCAGACATATGTGGTGCCAGAGCACTTGGTTTCCATGGCAGCGGGAAATGGCTTTTGCACTGAACTTGTGTTTGGCTGTGGAGTTTTGAGCGCCTTGAGTGAGGAGCTCCATGTTAGTTTAGTGTGGGTGCTCAACCTGCTTGATTCCATCCCACTGGGCTCAATGGGCATTGGACCGGAAGTGACGAAACAGGGTTTCCTAGATAGCTGCTAGCACAGCTGATGCTATGTGAAGTGAATGAGGCAGGTGGAGTTGTTTTGGCACTGGAAGAGCTGTGCTGCTGCTTCGGGCAGTTGCCATTCAGCACCGCCCTGAGTTCCCTAGGTGTCATATCCACTTTCAGACATATGTGGTGCCAGAGCACTTGGTTTCCATGGCAGCGGGAAATGGCTTGGGCGCTGAACTTGTGTTTGGTTGTGGAGTTTTGAGTGCCTTGAGTGACGAACTCCATGTTAGTTTAGTGTGGGTGCTCAACCTGCTTGATTCCATCCCACTGGGCTCAATGGGCATTGGACCGGAAGTGACCAAACAGGGTTTCCTAGATAGCTGCTAGCACAGCTGATGGTATGTGAAGTTCATGAGGCAGGTGGAGTTGTTTTGGCACTGGAAGAGCTGTGCTGCTGCTTTGGGCAGTTGCCATTCACCACCGCCCTGAGTTCCCTAGGTGTCATATCCACTTTCAGACATATGTGGTGCCAGAGCACTTGGTTTCCATGGCAGCGGGAAATGGCTTGGGTGCTGAACTTGTGTTTGGCTGTGGAGTTTTGAGTGCCTTGAGTGAGGAGCTCCATGTGAGTTTAGTGTGGGTGCTCAACATGCTTGATTCCATCCCACTGGGCTCAATGGGCATTGGACCGGAAGTGACCAAACAGGGTTTCCTAGATAGCTGCTAGCACAGCTGATGCTATGTGAAGTTCATGAGGCAGGTGGAGTTGTTTTGGCACTGGAAGAGCTGTGCTGCTGCTTCGGGCACTTGCCATTCACCACCGCCCTGAGTTCCCTAGGTGTCATATCCACTTTCAGACATATGTGGTGCCAGAGCACTTGGTTTCCATGGCAGCGGGAAATGGCTTGGGTGCTGAACTTGTGTTTGGTAGTGGAGTTTTGAGTGCCTTGAGTGAGGAGCTCCATGTGAGTTTAGTGTGGGTGCTCAACATGCTTGATTCCATCCCACTGGGCTCAATGGGCATTGGACCGGAAGTGACCAAACAGGGTTTCCTAGATACCTGCTAGCACAGCTGATGGTATGTGAAGTTCATGAGGCAGGTGGAGTTGTTTTGGCACTGGAAGAGCTGTGCTGCTGCTTCAGGCAGTTGCCATTCTCCAACGCTCTGAGTTCCCTAGGTGTCATAGCCACTTTCAGACATATGTGGTGCCAGAGCACTTGGTTTCCATGGCAGCGGGAAATGGCTTGGGCGCTGAACTTGTGTTTGGCTGTGGAGTTTTGAGCGCCTTGAGTGAGGAGCTCCATGTTAGTTTAGTGTGGGTGCTCAACCTGCTTGATTCCATCCCACTGGGCTCAATGGGCATTGGACCGGAAGTGACCAAACAGGGTTTCCTAGATAGCTGCTAGCACAGCTGATGGTATGTGAAGTTCATGAGGCAGGTGGAGTTGTTTTGGCACTGGAAGAGCTGTGCTGCTGCTTCAGCCAGTTGCCATTCACCACCGCGTCACTGAGTTCCCTAGGTGTCATATCCACTTTCAGACATATGTGGTGCCAGAGCACTTGGTTTCCATGGCAGCGGGAAATGGCTTTTGCGCTGAACTTGTGTTTGGCTGTCGAGTTTTGAGCGCCTTGAGTGAGGAGCTCCATGTTAGTTTAGTGTGGGTGCTCAACCTGCTTGATTCCATCCCACTGGGCTCAATGGGCATTGGACCGGAAGTGACCAAACAGGGTTTCCTAGATAGCTGCTAGCACAGCTGATGGTATGTGAAGTGAATGAGGCAGGTGGAGTGGTTTTGGCACTGGAAGAGCTGTGCTGCTGCTTCGGGCAGTTGCCATTCACCACCGCCCTGAGTTCCCTAGGTGTCATATCCACTTTCAGACATATGTGGTGCCAGAGCACTTGGTTTCCATGGCAGCGGGAAATGGCTTGGGCAATGAACTTGTGTTTAGGTGTGGAGTTTTGAGTGCCTTGAGTGAGGAGATCCATGTTAGTTTAGTGTGGGTGCTCAACCTGCTTGATTCCATCCCACTGGGCTCAATGGGCATTGGACCGGAAGTGACCAAACAGGGTTTCCTAGATAGCTGCTAGCACAGCTGATGCTATGTGAAGTGAATGAGGCAGGTGGAGTTGTTTTGGCACTGGAAGAGCTGTGCTGCTGCTTCGGGCAGTTGCCATTCACCACCGCCCTGAGTTCCCTAGGTGTCATATCCACTTTCAGACATATGTGGTGCCAGAGCACTTGGTTTCCATGGCAGCGGGAAATGGCTTGGGCGCTGAACTTGTGTTTGGTTGTGGAGTTTTGAGTGCCTTGAGTGAGGAGCTCCATGTTAGTTTAGTGTGGGTGCTCAACCTGCTTGATTCCATCCCACTGGGCTCAATGGGCATTGGACCGGAAGTGACCAAACAGGGTTTCCTAGATAGCTGCTAGCACAGCTGATGCTATGTGAAGTGAATGAGGCAGGTGGAGTTGTTTTGGCACTGGAAGAGCTGTGCTGCTGCTTCGGGCAGTTGCCATTCAGCACCGCCCTGAGTTCCCTAGGTGTCATATCCACTTTCAGACATATGTGGTGCCAGAGCACTTGGTTTCCATGGCAGCGGGAAATGGCTTGGGTGCTGAACTTGTGTTTGGCTGTGGAGTGTTGAGTGCCTTGAGTGAGGAGCTCCATGTGAGTTTAGTGTGGGTGCTCAACATGCTTGATTCCATCCCACTGGGCTCAATGGGCATTGGACCGGAAGTGACCAAACAGGGTTTCCTAGATAGCTGCTAGCACAGCTGATGGTATGTGAAGTTCATGAGGCAGGTGGAGTTGTTTTGGCACTGGAAGAGCTGTGCTGCTGCTTCAGGCAGTTGCCATTCTCCAACGCTCTGAGTTCCCTAGGTGTCATAGCCACTTTCAGACATATGTGGTGCCAGAGCACTTGGTTTCCATGGCAGCGGGAAATGGCTTGGGCGCTGAACTTGTGTTTGGCTGTGGAGTTTTGAGCGCCTTGAGTGAGGAGCTCCATGTTAGTTTAGTGTGGGTGCTCAACCTGCTTGATTCCATCCCACTGGGCTCAATGGGCATTGGACCGGAAGTGACCAAACAGGGTTTCCTAGATAGCTGCTAGCACAGCTGATGGTATGTGAAGTTCATGAGGCAGGTGGAGTTGTTTTGGCACTGGAAGAGCTGTGCTGCTGCTTCAGCCAATTGCCATTCACCACCGCGTCACTGAGTTCCCTAGGTGTCATAGCCACTTTCAGACATATGTGGTGCCAGAGCACTTGGTTTCCATGGCAGCGGGAAATGGCTTGGGCACTGAACTTGTGTTTGGCTGTCGAGTTTTGAGCGCCTTGAGTGAGGAGCTCCATGTTAGTTTAGTGTGGGTGCTCAACCTGCTTGATTCCATCCCACTGGGCTCAATGGGCATTGGACCGGAAGTGACGAAACAGGGTTTCCTAGATAGCTGCTGGAACAGCTGATGGTATGTGAAGTGAATGAGGCAGGTGGAGTTGTTTTGGCACTGGAAGAGCTGTGCTGCTGCTTCGGGCAGTTGCCATTCACCATCGCACTGAGTTTCCTAGGTGTCATATCCACTTTCAGACATATGTGGTGCCAGAGCACTTGGTTTCCATGGCAGCGGGAAATGGCTTGGGCAATGAACTTGTGTTTAGGTGTGGAGTTTTGAGTGCCTTGAGTGAGGAGATCCATGTTAGTTTAGTGTGGGTGCTCAACCTGCTTGATTCCATCCCACTGGGCTCAATGGGCATTGGACCGGAAGTGACCAAACAGGGTTTCCTAGATAGCTGCTAGCACAGCTGATGCTATGTGAAGTGAATGAGGCAGGTGGAGTTGTTTTGGCACTGGAAGAGCTGTGCTGCTGCTTCGGGCACTTGCCATTCACCACCGCCCTGAGTTCCCTAGGTGTCATATCCACTTTCAGACATATGTGGTGCCAGAGCACTTGGTTTCCATGGCAGCGGGAAATGGCTTGGGCGCTGAACTTGTGTTTGGTTGTGGAGTTTTGAGTGCCTTGAGTGACGAACTCCATGTTAGTTTAGTGTGGGTGCTCAACCTGCTTGATTCCATCCCACTGGGCTCAATGGGCATTGGACCGGAAGTGACCAAACAGGGTTTCCTAGATAGCTGCTAGCACAGCTGATGGTATGTGAAGTTCATGAGGCAGGTGGAGTTGTTTTGGCACTGGAAGAGCTGTGCTGCTGCTTTGGGCAGTTGCCATTCACCACCGCCCTGAGTTCCCTAGGTGTCATATCCACTTTCAGACATATGTGGTGCCAGAGCACTTGGTTTCCATGGCAGCGGGAAATGGCTTGGGTGCTGAACTTGTGTTTGGCTGTGGAGTTTTGAGTGCCTTGAGTGAGGAGCTCCATGTGAGTTTAGTGTGGGTGCTCAACATGCTTGATTCCATCCCACTGGGCTCAATGGGCATTGGACCGGAAGTGACCAAACAGGGTTTCTTAGAAAGCTGCTAGCACAGCTGATGGTATGTGAAGTTCATGAGGCAGGTGGAGTTGTTTTGGCACTGGAAGAGCTGTGCTGCTGCTTCGGGCACTTGCCATTCACCACCGCCCTGAGTTCCCTAGGTGTCATATCCACTTTCAGACATATGTGGTGCCAGAGCACTTGGTTTCCATGGCAGCGGGAAATGGCTTGGGCGCTGAACTTGTATTTGGCTGTGGAGTTTTGAGCGCCTTGAGTGAGGAGCTCCATGTTAGTTTAGTGTGGGTGCTCAACCTGCTTGATTCCATCCCACTGGGCTCAATGGGCATTGGACCGGAAGTGACCAAACAGGGTTTCCTAGATAGCTGCTAGCACAGCTGATGGTATGTGAAGTTCATGAGGCAGGTGGAGTTGTTTTGGCACTGGAAGAGCTGTGCTGCTGCTTCAGCCAGTTGCCATTCACCACCGCGTCACTGAGTTCCCTAGGTGTCATATCCACTTTCAGACATATGTGGTGCCAGAGCACTTGGTTTCCATGGCAGCGGGAAATGGCTTTTGGGCTGAACTTGTGTTTGGCTGTCGAGTTTTGAGCGCCTTGAGTGAGGAGCTCCATGTTAGTTTAGTGTGGGTGCTCAACCTGCTTGATTCCATCCCACTGGGCTCAATGGGCATTGGACCGGAAGTGACCAAACAGGGTTTCCTAGATAGCTGCTAGCACAGCTGATGGTATGTGAAGTTCATGAGGCAGGTGGAGTTGTTTTGGCACTGGAAGAGCTGTGCTGCTGCTTCAGCCAGTTGCCATTCACCACCGCGTCACTGAGTTCCCTAGGTGTCATATCCACTTTCAGACATATGTGGTGCCAGAGCACTTGGTTTCCATGGCAGCGGGAAATGGCTTGGGCAATGAACTTGTGTTTAGGTGTGGAGTTTTGAGTGCCTTGAGTGAGGAGATCCATGTTAGTTTAGTGTGGGTGCTCAACCTGCTTGATTCCATCCCACTGGGCTCAATGGGCATTGGACCGGAAGTGACCAAACAGGGTTTCCTAGATAGCTGCTAGCACAGCTGATGGTATGTGAAGTTCATGAGGCAGGTGGAGTTGTTTTGGCACTGGAAGAGCTGTGCTGCTGCTTTGGGCAGTTGCCATTCACCATCGCCCTGAGTTCCCTAGGTGTCATATCCACTTTCAGACATATGTGGTGCCAGAGCACTTGGTTTCCATGGCAGCGGGAAATGGCTTGGGCAATAAACTTGTGTTTAGGTGTGGAGTTTTGAGTGCCTTGAGTGAGGAGATCCATGTTAGTTTAGTGTGGGTGCTCAACCTGCTTGATTCCATCCCACTGGGCTCAATGATCATTGGACCGGAAGTGACCAAACAGGGTTTCCTAGATAGCTGCTAGCACAGCTGATGCTATGTGAAGTGAATGAGGCAGGTGGAGTTGTTTTGGCACTGGAAGAGCTGTGCTGCTGCTTCGGGCACTTGCCATTCACCACCGCCCTGAGTTCCCTAGGTGTCATATCCACTTTCAGACATATGTGGTGCCAGAGCACTTGGTTTCCATGGCAGCGGGAAATGGCTTGGGCACTGAACTTGTGTTTGGTTGTGGAGTTTTGAGCGCCTTGAGTCAGGAGCTCCATGTTAGTTTAGTGTGGGTGCTCAACCTGCTTGATTCCATCCCACTGGGCTCAATGGGCATTGGACCGGAAGTGACGAAACAGGGTTTCCTAGATAGCTGCTAGCACAGCTGATGCTATGTGAAGTGAATGAGGCAGGTGGAGTTGTTTTGGCACTGGAAGAGCTGTGCTGCTGCTTCGGGCACTTGCCATTCACCACCGCCCTGAGTTCCCTAGGTGTCATATCCACTTTCAGACATATGTGGTGCCAGAGCACTTGGTTTCCATGGCAGCGGGAAATGGCTTGGGTGCTGAACTTGTGTTTGGCTGTGGAGTTTTGAGTGCCTTGAGTGAGGAGCTCCATGTGAGTTTAGTGTGGGTGCTCAACATGCTTGATTCCATCCCACTGGGCTCAATGGGCATTGGACCGGAAGTGACCAAACAGGGTTTCCTAGATACCTGCTAGCACAGCTGATGGTATGTGAAGTTCATGAGGCAGGTGGAGTTGTTTTGGCACTGGAAGAGCTGTGCTGCTGCTTCAGGCAGTTGCCATTCTCCAACGCTCTGAGTTCCCTAGGTGTCATAGCCACTTTCAGACATATGTGGTGCCAGAGCACTTGGTTTCCATGGCAGCGGGAAATGGCTTTTGCGCTGAACTTGTGTTTGGCTGTGGAGTTTTGAGCGCCTTGAGTGAGGAGCTCCATGTTAGTTTAGTGTGGGTGCTCAACCTGCTTGATTCCATCCCACTGGGCTCAATGGGCATTGGACCGGAAGTGACCAAACAGGGTTTCCTAGATAGCTGCTAGCACAGCTGATGGTATGTGAAGTTCATGAGGCAGGTGGAGTTGTTTTGGCACTGGAAGAGCTGTGCTGCTGCTTCGGGCACTTGCCATTCACCACCGCGTCACTGAGTTCCCTAGGTGTCATATCCACTTTCAGACATATGTGGTGCCAGAGCACTTGGTTTCCATGGCAGCGGGAAATGGCTTTTGCGCTGAACTTGTGTTTGGCTGTCGAGTTTTGAGCGCCTTGAGTGAGGAGCTCCATGTTAGTTTAGTGTGGGTGCTCAACCTGCTTGATTCCATCCCACTGGGCTCAATGGGCATTGGACCGGAAGTGACCAAACAGGGTTTCCTAGATAGCTGCTAGCACAGCTGATGGTATGTGAAGTGAATGAGGCAGTGGGAGTGGTTTTGGCACTGGAAGAGCTGTGCTGCTGCTTCGGGCAGTTGCCATTCACCACCGCCCTGAGTTCCCTAGGTGTCATATCCACTTTCAGACATATGTGGTGCCAGAGCACTTGGTTTCCATGGCAGCGGGAAATGGCTTGGGCAATGAACTTGTGTTTAGGTGTGGAGTTTTGAGTGCCTTGAGTGAGGAGATCCATGTTAGTTTAGTGTGGGTGCTCAACCTGCTTGATTCCATCCCACTGGGCTCAATGGGCATTGGACCGGAAGTGACCAAACAGGGTTTCCTAGATAGCTGCTAGCACAGCTGATGGTATGTGAAGTTCATGAGGCAGGTGGAGTTGTTTTGGCACTGGAAGAGCTGTGCTGCTGCTTCGGGCAGTTGCCATTCAGCACCGCCCTGAGTTCCCTAGGTGTCATATCCACTTTCAGACATATGTGGTGCCAGAGCACTTGGTTTCCATGGCAGCGGGAAATGGCTTGGGCGCTGAACTTGTGTTTGGTTGTGGAGTTTTGAGTGCCTTGAGTGACGAACTCCATGTTAGTTTAGTGTGGGTGCTCAACCTGCTTGATTCCATCCCACTGGGCTCAATGGGCATTGGACCGGAAGTGACCAAACAGGGTTTCCTAGATAGCTGCTAGCACAGCTGATGCTATGTGAAGTGAATGAGGCAGGTGGAGTTGTTTTCGCACTGGAAGAGCTGTGCTGCTGCTTCGGGCAGTTCCCATTCACCACCGCCCTGAGTTCCCTAGGTGTCATATCCACTTTCAGACATATGTGGTGCCAGAGCACTTGGTTTCCATGGCAGCGGGAAATGGCTTGGGTGCTGAACTTGTGTTTGGCTGTGGAGTGTTGAGTGCCTTGAGTGAGGAGCTCCATGTGAGTTTAGTGTGGGTGCTCAACATGCTTGATTCCATCCCACTGGGCTCAATGGGCATTGGACCGGAAGTGACCAAACAGGGTTTCCTAGATAGCTGCTAGCACAGCTGATGGTATGTGAAGTTCATGAGGCAGGTGGAGTTGTTTTGGCACTGGAAGAGCTGTGCTGCTGCTTCAGGCAGTTGCCATTCTCCAACGCTCTGAGTTCCCTAGGTGTCATAGCCACTTTCAGACATATGTGGTGCCAGAGCACTTGGTTTCCATGGCAGCGGGAAATGGCTTGGGTGCTGAACTTGTGTTTGGCTGTGGAGTTTTGAGCGCCTTGAGTGAGGAGCTCCATGTTAGTTTAGTGTGGGTGCTCAACATGCTTGATTCCATCCCACTGGGCTCAATGGGCATTGGACCGGAAGTGACCAAACAGGGTTTCCTAGATAGCTGCTAACACAGCTGATGCTATGTGAAGTTCATGAGGCAGGTGGAGTTGTTTTGGCACTGGAAGAGCTGTGCTGCTGCTTCAGCCAATTGCCATTCACCACCGCGTCACTGAGTTCCCTAGGTGTCATATCCACTTTCAGACATATGTGGTGCCAGAGCACTTGGTTTCCATGGCAGCGGGAAATGGCTTGGGCACTGAACTTGTGTTTGGCTGTCGAGTTTTGAGCGCCTTGAGTGAGGAGCTCCATGTTAGTTTAGTGTGGGTGCTCAACCTGCTTGATTCCATCCCACTGGGCTCAATGGGCATTGGACCGGAAGTGACGAAACAGGGTTTCCTAGATAGCTGCTGGAACAGCTGATGGTATGTGAAGTGAATGAGGCAGGTGGAGTTGTTTTGGCACTGGAAGAGCTGTGCTGCTGCTTCGGGCAGTTGCCATTCACCATCGCACTGAGTTTCCTAGGTGTCATATCCACTTTCAGACATATGTGGTGCCAGAGCACTTGGTTTCCATGGCAGCGGGAAATGGCTTGGGCAATGAACTTGTGTTTAGGTGTGGAGTTTTGAGTGCCTTGAGTGAGGAGATCCATGTTAGTTTAGTGTGGGTGCTCAACCTGCTTGATTCCATCCCACTGGGCTCAATGGGCATTGGACCGGAAGTGACCAAACAGGGTTTCCTAGATAGCTGCTAGCACAGCTGATGCTATGTGAAGTGAATGAGGCAGGTGGAGTTGTTTTGGCACTGGAAGAGCTGTGCTGCTGCTTCGGGCAGTTGCCATTCAGCACCGCCCTGAGTTCCCTAGGTGTCATATCCACTTTCAGACATATGTGGTGCCAGAGCACTTGGTTTCCATGGCAGCGGGAAATGGCTTGGGCGCTGAACTTGTGTTTGGTTGTGGAGTTTTGAGTGCCTTGAGTGACGAACTCCATGTTAGTTTAGTGTGGGTGCTCAACCTGCTTGATTCCATCCCACTGGGCTCAATGGGCATTGGACCGGAAGTGACCAAACAGGGTTTCCTAGATAGCTGCTAGCACAGCTGATGGTATGTGAAGTTCATGAGGCAGGTGGAGTTGTTTTGGCACTGGAAGAGCTGTGCTGCTGCTTTGGGCAGTTGCCATTCACCACCGCCCTGAGTTCCCTAGGTGTCATATCCACTTTCAGACATATGTGGTGCCAGAGCACTTGGTTTCCATGGCAGCGGGAAATGGCTTGGGTGCTGAACTTGTGTTTGGCTGTGGAGTTTTGAGTGCCTTGAGTGAGGAGCTCCATGTGAGTTTATTGTGGGTGCTCAACATGCTTGATTCCATCCCACTGGGCTCAATGGGCATTGGACCGGAAGTGACCAAACAGGGTTTCCTAGATAGCTGCTAGCACAGCTGATGGTATGTGAAGTTCATGAGGCAGGTGGAGTTGTTTTGGCACTGGAAGAGCTGTGCTGCTCCTTCAGGCAGTTGCCATTCTCCAACCCTCTGAGTTCCCTAGGTGTCATAGCCACTTTCAGACATATGTGGTGCCAGAGCACTTGGTTTCCATGGCAGCGGGAAATGGCTTGGGAGCTGAACTTGTGTTTGGCTGTGGAGTTTTGAGCGCCTTTAGTGAGGAGCTCCATGTTAGTTTAGTGTGGGTGCTCAACCTGCTTGATTCCATCCCACTGGGCTCAATGGGCATTGGACCGGAAGTGACCAAACAGGGTTTCCTAGATAGCTGCTAGCACAGCTGATGCTATGTGAAGTGAATGAGGCAGGTGGAGTTGTTTTGGCACTGGAAGAGCTGTGCTGCTGCTTCAGCCAGTTGCCATTCACCACCGCGTCACTGAGTTCCCTAGGTGTCATATCCACTTTCAGACATATGTGGTGCCAGAGCACTTGGTTTCCATGGCAGCGGGAAATGGCTTGGGCGCTGAATTTGTATTTGGCTGTGGAGTTTTGAGCGCCTTGAGTGACGAACTCCATGTTAGTTTAGTGTGGGTGCTCAACCTGCTTGATTCCATCCCACTGGGCTCAATGGGCATTGGACCGGAAGTGACCAAACAGGGTTTCCTAGATAGCTGCTAGCACAGCTGATGGTATGTGAAGTTCATGAGGCAGGTGGAGTTGTTTTGGCACTGGAAGAGCTGTGCTGCTGCTTCGGGCAGTTGCCATTCACCATCGCCCTGAGTTTCCTAGGTGTCATATCCACTTTCAGACATATGTGGTGCCAGAGCACTTGGTTTCCATGGCAGCGGGAAATGGCTTGGGCGCTGAACTTGTGTTTGGTTGTGGAGTTTTGAGTGCCTTGAGTGACGAACTCCATGTTAGTTTAGTGTGGGTGCTCAACCTGCTTGATTCCATCCCACTGGGCTCAATGGGCATTGGACCGGAAGTGACCAAACAGGGTTTCCTAGATAGCTGCTAGCACAGCTGATGGTATGTGAAGTGAATGAGGCAGGTGGAGTTGTTTTGGCACTGGAAGAGCTGTGCTGCTGCTTCGGGCAGTTGCCATTCACCACCACCCTGAGTTCCCTAGGTGTCATATCCACTTTCAGACATATGTGGTGCCAGAGCACTTGGTTTCCATGGCAGCGGGAAATGGCTTGGGCGCTGAACTTGTGCTTGGCTGTGGAGTTTTGAGCGCCTTGAGTGAGGAGCTCCATGTTAGATTAGTGTGGGTGCTCAACCTGCTTGATTCCATCCCACTGGGCTCAATGGGCATTGGACCGGAAGTGACCAAACAGGGTTTCCTAGATAGCTGCTAGCACAGCTGATGGTATGTGAAGTTCATGAGGCAGGTGGAGTTGTTTTGGCACTGGAAGAGCTGTGCTGCTGCTTCGGACAGTTGCCATTCACCACCACACTGAGTTCCCTAGGTGTCATATCCACTTTCAGACATATGTGGTGCCAGAGCACTTGGTTTCCATGGCAGCGGGAAATGGTTTGGGCGCTGAACTTGTGTTTGGCTGTGGAGTTTTGAGCGCCTTGAGTGAGGAGCTCCATGTGAGTTTAGTGTGGGTGCTCAACCTGCTTGATTCCATCCCACTGGGCTCAATGGGCATTGGACCGGAAGTGACCAAACAGGGTTTCCTAGATAGCTGATAGCACAGCTGATGGTATGTGAAGTTCATGAGGCAGGTGGAGTTGTTTTGGCACTGGAAGAGCTGTGCTGCTGCTTCGGGCAGTTGCCATTCACCACCGCCCTGAGTTCCCTAGGTGTCATATCCACTTTCAGACATATGTGGTGCCAGAGCACTTGGTTTCCATGGCAGCGGGAAATGGCTTGGGCGCTGAAGTTGTGTTTGGCTGTGGAGTTTTGAGCGCCTTGAGTGAGGAGCTCCATGTTAGTTTAGTGTGGTTGCTCAACCTGCTTGATTCCATCCCACTGGGCTCAATGGGCATTGGACCGGAAGTGACCAAACAGGGTTTCTTAGAACGCTGCTAGCACAGCTGATGGTATGTGAAGTGAATGAGGCAGGTGGAGTTGTTTTGGCACTGGAAGAGCTGTGCTGCTGCTTCGGGCACTTGCCATTCACCACCGCCCTGAGTTCCCTAGGTGTCATATCCACTTTCAGACATATGTGGTGCCAGAGCACTTGGTTTCCATGGCAGCGGGAAATGGCTTGGGCGCTGAACTTGTGTTTGATTGTGGAGTTTTGAGTGCCTTGAGTGACGAACTCCATGTTAGTTTAGTGTGGGTGCTCAACCTGCTTGATTCCATCCCACTGGGCTCAATGGGCATTGGACCGGAAGTGACCAAACAGGGTTTCCTAGATAGCTGCTAGCACAGCTGATGGTATGTGAAGTTCATGAGGCAGGTGGAGTTGTTTTGGCACTGGAAGAGCTGTGCTGCTGCTTTGGGCAGTTGCCATTCACCACCGCCCTGAGTTCCCTAGGTGTCATATCCACTTTCAGACATATGTGGTGCCAGAGCACTTGGTTTCCATGGCAGCGGGAAATGGCTTGGGTGCTGAACTTGTGTTTGGCTGTGGAGTTTTGAGTGCCTTGAGTGAGGAGCTCCATGTGAGTTTAGTGTGGGTGCTCAACATGCTTGATTCCATCCCACTGGGCTCAATGGGCATTGGACCGGAAGTGACCAAACAGGGTTTCCTAGATAGCTGCTAGCACAGCTGATGGTATGTGAAGTTCATGAGGCAGGTGGAGTTGTTTTGGCACTGGAAGAGCTGTGCTGCTCCTTCAGGCAGTTGCCATTCTCCAACCCTCTGAGTTCCCTAGGTGTCATAGCCACTTTCAGACATATGTGGTGCCAGAGCACTTGGTTTCCATGGCAGCGGGAAATGGCTTGGGAGCTGAACTTGTGTTTGGCTGTGGAGTTTTGAGCGCCTTTAGTGAGGAGCTCCATGTTAGTTTAGTGTGGGTGCTCAACCTGCTTGATTCCATCCCACTGGGCTCAATGGGCATTGGACCGGAAGTGACCAAACAGGGTTTCCTAGATAGCTGCTAGCACAGCTGATGCTATGTGAAGTGAATGAGGCAGGTGGAGTTGTTTTGGCACTGGAAGAGCTGTGCTGCTGCTTCAGCCAGTTGCCATTCACCACCGCGTCACTGAGTTCCCTAGGTGTCATATCCACTTTCAGACATATGTGGTGCCAGAGCACTTGGTTTCCATGGCAGCGGGAAATGGCTTGGGCGCTGAACTTGTATTTGGCTGTGGAGTTTTGAGCGCCTTGAGTGAGGAGCTCCATGTTAGTTTAGTGTGGGTGCTCAACCTGCTTGATTCCATCCCACTGGGCTCAATGGGCATTGGACCGGAAGTGACCAAACAGGGTTTCCTAGATAGCTGCTAGCACAGCTGATGGTATGTGAAGTTCATGAGGCAGGTGGAGTTGTTTTGGCACTGGAAGAGCTGTGCTGCTGCTTCAGCCAGTTGCCATTCACCACCGCGTCACTGAGTTCCCTAGGTGTCATATCCACTTTCAGACATATGTGGTGCCAGAGCACTTGGTTTCCATGGCAGCGGGAAATGGCTTTTGGGCTGAACTTGTGTTTGGCTGTCGAGTTTTGAGCGCCTTGAGTGAGGAGCTCCATGTTAGTTTAGTGTGGGTGCTCAACCTGCTTGATTCCATCCCACTGGGCTCAATGGGCATTGGACCGGAAGTGACCAAACAGGGTTTCCTAGATAGCTGCTAGCACAGCTGATGGTATGTGAAGTTCATGAGGCAGGTGGAGTTGTTTTGGCACTGGAAGAGCTGTGCTGCTGCTTCGGGCAGTTGCCATTCACCATCGCCCTGAGTTCCCTAGGTGTCATATCCACTTTCAGACATATGTGGTGCCAGAGCACTTGGTTTCCATGGCAGCGGGAAATGGCTTGGGCGCTGAACTTGTGTTTGGTTGTGGAGTTTTGAGTGCCTTGAGTGACGAACTCCATGTTAGTTTAGTGTGGGTGCTCAACCTGCTTGATTCCATCCCACTGGGCTCAATGGGCATTGGACCGGAAGTGACCAAACAGGGTTTCCTAGATAGCTGCTAGCACAGCTGATGCTATGTGAAGTGAATGAGGCAGGTGGAGTTGTTTTGGCACTGGAAGAGCTGTGCTGCTGCTTCGGGCAGTTGCCATTCACCACCACCCTGAGTTCCCTAGGTGTCATATCCACTTTCAGACATATGTGGTGCCAGAGCACTTGGTTTCCATGGCAGCGGGAAATGGCTTGGGCGCTGAACTTGTGCTTGGCTGTGGAGTTTTGAGCGCCTTGAGTGAGGAGCTCCATGTTAGATTAGTGTGGGTGCTCAACCTGCTTGATTCCATCCCACTGGGCTCAATGGGCATTGGACCGGAAGTGACCAAACAGGGTTTCCTAGATAGCTGCTAGCACAGCTGATGGTATGTGAAGTTCATGAGGCAGGTGGAGTTGTTTTGGCACTTGAAGAGCTGTGCTGCTGCTTCGGACAGTTGCCATTCACCACCACACTGAGTTCCCTAGGTGTCATATCCACTTTCAGACATATGTGGTGCCAGAGCACTTGGTTTCCATGGCAGCGGGAAATGGCTTTTGCGCCTAACTTGTGTTTGGCTGTGGAGTTTTGAGTGCCTTGAGTGAGGAGCTCCATGTTAGTTTAGTGTGGGTGCTCAACCTGCTTGATTCCATCCCACTGGGCTCAATGGGCATTGGACCGGAAGTGACCAAACAGGGTTTCCTAGATAGCTGCTAGCACAGCTGATGGTATGTGAAGTTCAAGAGGCAGGTGGAGTTGTTTTGGCACTGGAAGAGCTGTGCTGCTGCTTCGGGCAGTTGCCATTCACCACCGCCCTGAGTTCCCTAGGTGTCATATCCACTTTCAGACATATGTGGTGCCAGAGCACTTGGTTTCCATGGCAGCGGGAAATGGCTTGGGCGCTGAACTTGTGTTTGGCTGTGGAGTTTTGAGCGCCTTGAGTGAGGAGCTCCATGTTAGTTTAGTGTGGTTGCTCAACCTGCTTGATTCCATCCCACTGGGCTCAATGGGCATTGGACCGGAAGTGACCAAACAGGGTTTCTTAGAACGCTGCTAGCACAGCTGATGGTATGTGAAGTTCATGAGGCAGGTGGAGTTGTTTTGGCACTGGAAGAGCTGTGCTGCTGCTTCGGGCACTTGCCATTCACCACCGCCCTGAGTTCCCTAGGTGTCATATCCACTTTCAGACATATGTGGTGCCAGAGCACTTGGTTTCCATGGCAGCGGGAAATGGCTTGGGCGCTGAACTTGTATTTGGCTGTGGAGTTTTGAGTGCCTTGAGTTAGGAGCTCCATGTTAGTTTAGTGTGGGTGTTCAACCTGCTTGATTCCATCCCACTGGGCTCAATGGGCATTGGACCGGAAGTGACCAAACAGGGTTTCCTAGATAGCTGCTAGCACAGCTGATGGTATGTGAAGTTCATGAGGCAGGTGGAGTTGTTTTGGCACTGGAAGAGCTGTGCTGCTGCTTCGGGCAGTTGCCATTCTCCAACGCTCTGAGTTCCCTAGGTGTCATATCCACTTTCAGACATATGTGGTGCCAGAGCACTTGGTTTCCATGGCAGCGGGAAATGGCTTGGGCGCTGAACTTGTGTTTGGCTGTGGAGTTTTGAGCGCCTTGAGTGAGGAGCTCCATGTTAGTTTAGTGTGGTTGCTCAACCTGCTTGATTCCATCCCACTGGGCTCAATGGGCATTGGACCGGAAGTGACCAAACAGGGTTTCTTAGAACGCTGCTAGCACAGCTGATGGTATGTGAAGTTCATGAGGCAGGTGGAGTTGTTTTGGCACTGGAAGAGCTGTGCTGCTGCTTCGGGCACTTGCCATTCACCACCGCCCTGAGTTCCCTAGGTGTCATATCCACTTTCAGACATATGTGGTGCCAGAGCACTTGGTTTCCATGGCAGCGGGAAATGGCTTGGGCGCTGAACTTGTATTTGGCTGTGGAGTTTTGAGTGCCTTGAGTTAGGAGCTCCATGTTAGTTTAGTGTGGGTGTTCAACCTGCTTGATTCCATCCCACTGGGCTCAATGGGCATTGGACCGGAAGTGACCAAACAGGGTTTCCTAGATAGCTGCTAGCACAGCTGATGGTATGTGAAGTTCATGAGGCAGGTGGAGTTGTTTTGGCACTGGAAGAGCTGTGCTGCTGCTTCGGGCAGTTGCCATTCTCCAACGCTCTGAGTTCCCTAGGTGTCATATCCACTTTCAGACATATGTGGTGCCAGAGCACTTGGTTTCCATGGCAGCGGGAAATGGCTTGGGCGCTGAACTTGTGTTTGGCTGTGGAGTTTTGAGCGCCTTTAGTGAGGAGCTCCATGTTAGTTTAGTGTGGGTGCTCAACCTGCTTGATTCCATCCCACTGGGCTCAATGGGCATTGGACCGGAAGTGACCAAACAGGGTTTCCTAGATAGCTGCTAGCACAGCTGATGGAATGTGAAGTGAATGAGGCAGGTGGAGTTGTTTTGGCACTGGAAGAGCTGTGCTGCTGCTTCGGGCAGTTGCCATTCACCACCGCCCTGAGTTCCCTAGGTGTCATAGCCACTTTCAGACATATGTGGTGCCAGAGCACTTGGTTTCCATGGCAGCGGGAAATGGCTTGGGCGCTGAACTTGTGTTTGGTTGTGGAGTTTTGAGTGCCTTGAGTGAGGAGCTCCATGTTAGTTTAGTGAGGGTGCTCAACCTGCTTGATTCCATCCCACTGGGCTCAATGGGCATTGGACCGGAAGTGACCAAACAGGGTTTCCTAGATAGCTGCTAGCACAGCTGATGGTATGTGAAGTTCATGAGGCAGGTGGAGTTGTTTTGGCACTGGAAGAGCTGTGCTGCTGCTTCAGGCAGTTGCCATTCAGCACCGCCCTGAGTTCCCTAGGTGTCATATCCACTTTCAGACATATGTGGTGCCAGAGCACTTGGTTTCCATGGCAGCGGGAAATGGCTTGGGCGCTGAACTTGTGTTTGGTTGTGGAGTTTTGAGTGCCTTGAGTGACGAACTCCATGTTAGTTTAGTGTGGGTGCTCAACCTGCTTGATTCCATCCCACTGGGCTCAATGGGCATTGGACCGGAAGTGACCAAACAGGGTTTCCTAGATACCTGCTAGCACAGCTGATGGTATGTGAAGTTCATGAGGCAGGTGGAGTTGTTTTGGCACTGGAAGAGCTGTGCTGCTGCTTCGGGCAGTTGCGATTCACCAACACCCTGAGTTCCCTAGGTGTCATATCCACTTTCAAACATATGTGGTGCCAGAGCACTTGGTTTCCATGGCAGCGGGAAATGGCTTTTGCATTGAACTTGTGTTTGGCTGTGGAGTTTTGAGTGCCTTGAGTGACGAACTACATGTTAGTTTAGTGTGGGTGCTCAACCTGCTTGATTCCATCCCACTGGGCTCAATGGGCATTGGACCGGAAGTGACCAAACAGGGTTTCCTAGATAGCTGCTAGCACAGCTGATGGTATGTGAAGTTCATGAGGCAGGTGGAGTTGTTTTGGCACTGGAAGAGCTGTGCTGCTGCTTCGGGCAGTTGCCATTCTCCAACGCTCTGAGTTCCCTAGGTGTCATATCCACTTTCAGACATATGTGGTGCCAGAGCACTTGGTTTCCATGGCAGCGGGAAATGGCTTGGGCGCTGAACTTGTATTTGGCTGTGGAGTTTTGAGCGCCTTGAGTGAGGAGCTCCATGTTAGATTAGTGTGGGTGCTCAACCTGCTTGATTCCATCCCACTGGGCTCAATGGGCATTGGACCGGAAGTGACCAAACAGGGTTTCCTAGATAGCTGCTAGCACAGCTGATGGTATGTGAAGTTCATGAGGCAGGTGGAGTTGTTTTGGCACTGGAAGAGCTGTGCTGCTGCTTCAGCCAGTTGCCATTCACCACCGCGTCACTGAGTTCCCTAGGTGTCATATCCACTTTCAGACATATGTGGTGCCAGAGCACTTGGTTTCCATGGCAGCGGGAAATGGCTTTTGCGCTGAACTTGTGTTTGGCTGTCGAGTTTTGAGCGCCTTGAGTGAGGAGCTCCATGTTAGTTTAGTGTGGGTGCTCAACCTGCTTGATTCCATCCCACTGGGCTCAATGGGCATTGGACCGGAAGTGACCAAACAGGGTTTCCTAGATAGCTGCTAGCACAGCTGATGGTATGTGAAGTGAATGAGGCAGGTGGAGTTGTTTTGGCACTGGAAGAGCTGTGCTGCTGCTTCGGGCAGTTGCCATTCACCATCGCCCTGAGTTCCCTAGGTGTCATATCCACTTTCAGACATATGTGGTGCCAGAGCACTTGGTTTCCATGGCAGCGGGAAATGGCTTGGGCAATAAACTTGTGTTTAGGTGTGGAGTTTTGAGTGCCTTGAGTGAGGAGATCCATGTTAGTTTAGTGTGGGTGCTCAACCTGCTTGATTCCATCCCACTGGGCTCAATGGGCATTGGACCGGAAGTGACCAAACAGGGTTTCCTAGATAGCTGCTAGCACAGCTGATGGTATGTGAAGTTCATGAGGCAGGTGGAGTTGTTTTGGCACTGGAAGAGCTGTGCTGCTGCTTCGGGCAGTTGCCATTCTCCAACGCTCTGAGTTCCCTAGGTGTCATATCCACTTTCAGACATATGTGGTGCCAGAGCACTTGGTTTCCATGGCAGCGGGAAATGGCTTGGGCGCTGAACTTGTGTTTGGCTGTGGAGTTTTGAGCGCCTTGAGTGAGGAGCTCCATGTTAGTTTAGTGTGGTTGCTCAACCTGCTTGATTCCATCCCACTGGGCTCAATGGGCATTGGACCGGAAGTGACCAAACAGGGTTTCTTAGAACGCTGCTAGCACAGCTGATGCTATGTGAAGTTCATGAGGCAGGTGGAGTTGTTTTGGCACTGGAAGAGCTGTGCTGCTGCTTCGGGCACTTGCCATTCACCACCGCCCTGAGTTCCCTAGGTGTCATATCCACTTTCAGACATATGTGGTGCCAGAGCACTTGGTTTCCATGGCAGCGGGAAATGGCTTGGGCGCTGAACTTGTATTTGGCTGTGGAGTTTTGAGTGCCTTGAGTTAGGAGCTCCATGTTAGTTTAGTGTGGGTGTTCAACCTGCTTGATTCCATCCCACTGGGCTCAATGGGCATTGGACCGGAAGTGACCAAACAGGGTTTCCTAGATAGCTGCTAGCACAGCTGATGGTATGTGAAGTTCATGAGGCAGGTGGAGTTGTTTTGGCACTGGAAGAGCTGTGCTGCTGCTTCGGGCAGTTGCCATTCTCCAACGCTCTGAGTTCCCTAGGTGTCATATCCACTTTCAGACATATGTGGTGCCAGAGCACTTGGTTTCCATGGCAGCGGGAAATGGCTTGGGCGCTGAACTTGTGTTTGGCTGTGGAGTTTTGAGCGCCTTTAGTGAGGAGCTCCATGTTAGTTTAGTGTGGGTGCTCAACCTGCTTGATTCCATCCCACTGGGCTCAATGGGCATTGGACCGGAAGTGACCAAACAGGGTTTCCTAGATACCTGCTAGCACAGCTGATGGTATGTGAAGTTCATGAGGCAGGTGGAGTTGTTTTGGCACTGGAAGAGCTGTGCTGCTGCTTCGGGCAGTTGCGATTCACCAACACCCTGAGTTCCCTAGGTGTCATATCCACTTTCAAACATATGTGGTGCCAGAGCACTTGGTTTCCATGGCAGCGGGAAATGGCTTTTGCATTGAACTTGTGTTTGGCTGTGGAGTTTTGAGTGCCTTGAGTGACGAACTACATGTTAGTTTAGTGTGGGTGCTCAACCTGCTTGATTCCATCCCACTGGGCTCAATGGGCATTGGACCGGAAGTGACCAAACAGGGTTTCCTAGATAGCTGCTAGCACAGCTGATGGTATGTGAAGTTCATGAGGCAGGTGGAGTTGTTTTGGCACTGGAAGAGCTGTGCTGCTGCTTCGGGCAGTTGCCATTCTCCAACGCTCTGAGTTCCCTAGGTGTCATATCCACTTTCAGACATATGTGGTGCCAGAGCACTTGGTTTCCATGGCAGCGGGAAATGGCTTGGGCGCTGAACTTGTATTTGGCTGTGGAGTTTTGAGCGCCTTGAGTGAGGAGCTCCATGTTAGATTAGTGTGGGTGCTCAACCTGCTTGATTCCATCCCACTGGGCTCAATGGGCATTGGACCGGAAGTGACCAAACAGGGTTTCCTAGATAGCTGCTAGCACAGCTGATGGTATGTGAAGTTCATGAGGCAGGTGGAGTTGTTTTGGCACTGGAAGAGCTGTGCTGCTGCTTCAGCCAGTTGCCATTCACCACCGCGTCACTGAGTTCCCTAGGTGTCATATCCACTTTCAGACATATGTGGTGCCAGAGCACTTGGTTTCCATGGCAGCGGGAAATGGCTTTTGCGCTGAACTTGTGTTTGGCTGTCGAGTTTTGAGCGCCTTGAGTGAGGAGCTCCATGTTAGTTTAGTGTGGGTGCTCAACCTGCTTGATTCCATCCCACTGGGCTCAATGGGCATTGGACCGGAAGTGACCAAACAGGGTTTCCTAGATAGCTGCTAGCACAGCTGATGGTATGTGAAGTGAATGAGGCAGGTGGAGTTGTTTTGGCACTGGAAGAGCTGTGCTGCTGCTTCGGGCAGTTGCCATTCACCATCGCCCTGAGTTCCCTAGGTGTCATATCCACTTTCAGACATATGTGGTGCCAGAGCACTTGGTTTCCATGGCAGCGGGAAATGGCTTGGGCAATAAACTTGTGTTTAGGTGTGGAGTTTTGAGTGCCTTGAGTGAGGAGATCCATGTTAGTTTAGTGTGGGTGCTCAACCTGCTTGATTCCATCCCACTGGGCTCAATGGGCATTGGACCGGAAGTGACCAAACAGGGTTTCCTAGATAGCTGCTAGCACAGCTGATGCTATGTGAAGTGAATGAGGCAGGTGGAGTTGTTTTGGCACTGGAAGAGCTGTGCTGCTGCTTCGGGCAGTTGCCATTCAGCACCGCCCTGAGTTCCCTAGGTGTCATATCCACTTTCAGACATATGTGGTGCCAGAGCACTTGGTTTCCATGGCAGCGGGAAATGGCTTGGGCGCTGAACTTGTGTTTGGTTGTGGAGTTTTGAGCGCCTTGAGTGAGGAGCTCCATGTTAGTTTAGTGTGGGTGCTCAACCTGCTTGATTCCATCCCACTGGGCTCAATGGGCATTGGACCGGAAGTGACCAAACAGGGTTTCCTAGATAGCTGCTAGCACAGCTGATGGTATGTGAAGTTCATGAGGCAGGTGGAGTTGTTTTGGCACTGGAAGAGCTGTGCTGCTGCTTCGGGCACTTGCCATTCACCACCGCCCTGAGTTCCCTAGGTGTCATATCCACTTTCAGACATATGTGGTGCCAGAGCACTTGGTTTCCATGGCAGCGGGAAATGGCTTGGGTGCTGAACTTGTGTTTGGCTGTGGAGTTTTGAGTGCCTTGAGTGAGGAGCTCCATGTGAGTTTAGTGTGGGTGCTCAACATGCTTGATTCCATCCCACTGGGCTCAATGGGCATTGGACCGGAAGTGACCAAACAGGGTTTCCTAGATAGCTGCTAGCACAGCTGATGGTATGTGAAGTTCATGAGGCAGGTGGAGTTGTTTTGGCACTGGAAGAGCTGTGCTGCTGCTTCAGGCAGTTGCCATTCTCCAACGCTCTGAGTTCCCTAGGTGTCATAGCCACTTTCAGACATATGTGGTGCCAGAGCACTTGGTTTCCATGGCAGCGGGAAATGGCTTGGGCGCTGAACTTGTGTTTGGCTGTGGAGTTTTGAGCGCCTTGAGTGAGGAGCTCCATGTTAGTTTAGTGTGGGTGCTCAACCTGCTTGATTCCATCCCACTGGGCTCAATGGGCATTGGACCGGAAGTGACCAGACAGGGTTTCCTAGATAGCTGCTAGCACAGCTGATGGTATGTGAAGTTCATGAGGCAGGTGGAGTTGTTTTGGCACAGGAAGAGCTGTGCTGCTGCTTCAGCCAGTTGCCATTCACCACCGCGTCACTGAGTTCCCTAGGTGTCATATCCACTTTCAGACATATGTGGTGCCAGAGCACTTGGTTTCCATGGCAGCGGGAAATGGCTTGGGCAATGAACTTGTGTTTAGGTGTGGAGTTTTGAGTGCCTTGAGTGAGGAGATCCATGTTAGTTTAGTGTGGGTGCTCAACCTGCTTGATTCCATCCCACTGGGCTCAATGGGCATTGGACCGGAAGTGACCAAACAGGGTTTCCTAGATAGCTGCTAGCACAGCTGATGCTATGTGAAGTTCATGAGGCAGGTGGAGTTGTTTTGGCACTGGAAGAGCTGTGCTGCTGCTTCGGGCACTTGCCATTCACCACCGCCCTGAGTTCCCTAGGTGTCATATCCACTTTCAGACATATGTGGTGCCAGAGCACTTGGTTTCCATGGCAGCGGGAAATGGCTTGGGCGCTGAACTTGTGTTTGGTTGTGGAGTTTTGAGTGCCTTGAGTGACGAACTCCATGTTAGTTTAGTGTGGGTGCTCAACCTGCTTGATTCCATCCCACTGGGCTCAATGGGCATTGGACCGGAAGTGACCAAACAGGGTTTCCTAGATAGCTGCTAGCACAGCTGATGGTATGTGAAGTTCATGAGGCAGGTGGAGTTGTTTTGGCACTGGAAGAGCTGTGCTGCTGCTTCGGGCAGTTGCCATTCACCACCGCCCTGAGTTCCCTAGGTGTCATATCCACTTTCAGACATATGTGGTGCCAGAGCACTTGGTTTCCATGGCAGCGGGAAATGGCTTGGGTGCTGAACTTGTGTTTGGCTGTGGAGTGTTGAGTGCCTTGAGTGAGGAGCTCCATGTGAGTTTAGTGTGGGTGCTCAACATGCTTGATTCCATCCCACTGGGCTCAATGGGCATTGGACCGGAAGTGACCAAACAG
The DNA here is from genome assembly GCF_030435755.1 of Ochotona princeps. Classification (NCBI taxonomy): domain Eukaryota; kingdom Metazoa; phylum Chordata; class Mammalia; order Lagomorpha; family Ochotonidae; genus Ochotona; species Ochotona princeps. The sequence goes on along the minus strand of NC_080835.1, from coordinate 102,045,303 downwards.
GGTTTCCTAGATAGCTGCTAGCACAGCTGATGGTATGTGAAGTTCATGAGGCAGGTGGAGTTGTTTTGGCACTGGAAGAGCTGTGCTGCTGCTTCAGGCAGTTGCCATTCTCCAACGCTCTGAGTTCCCTAGGTGTCATAGCCACTTTCAGACATATGTGGTGCCAGAGCACTTGGTTTCCATGGCAGCGGGAAATGGCTTGGGCGCTGAACTTGTGTTTGGCTGTGGAGTTTTGAGCGCCTTGAGTGAGGAGCTCCATGTTAGTTTAGTGTGGGTGCTCAACCTGCTTGATTCCATCCCACTGGGCTCAATGGGCATTGGACCGGAAGTGACCAAACAGGGTTTCCTAGATAGCTGCTAGCACAGCTGATGGTATGTGAAGTTCATGAGGCAGGTGGAGTTGTTTTGGCACTGGAAGAGCTGTGCTGCAGCTTCAGCCAATTGTCATTCACCACCGCGTCACTGAGTTCCCTAGGTGTCATATCCACTTTCAGACATATGTGGTGCCAGAGCACTTGGTTTCCATGGCAGCGGGAAATGGCTTGGGCACTGAACTTGTGTTTGGCTGTCGAGTTTTGAGCGCCTTGAGTGAGGAGCTCCATGTTAGTTTAGTGTGGGTGCTCAACCTGCTTGATTCCATCCCACTGGGCTCAATGGGCATTGGACCGGAAGTGACGAAACAGGGTTTCCTAGATAGCTGCTGGAACAGCTGATGGTATGTGAAGTGAATGAGGCAGGTGGAGTTGTTTTGGCACTGGAAGAGCTGTGCTGCTGCTTCGGGCAGTTGCCATTCACCATCGCCCTGAGATCCCTAGGTGTCATATCCACTTTCAGACATATGTGGTGCCAGAGCACTTGGTTTCCATGGCAGCGGGAAATGGTTTGGGCAATGAACTTGTGTTTAGGTGTGGAGTTTTGAGTGCCTTGAGTGAGGAGATCCATGTTAGTTTAGTGTGGGTGCTCAACCTGCTTGATTCCATCCCACTGGGCTCAATGGGCATTGGACCGGAAGTGACCAAACAGGGTTTCCTAGATAGCTGCTAGCACAGCTGATGCTATGTGAAGTGAATGAGGCAGGTGGAGTTGTTTTGGCACTGGAAGAGCTGTGCTGCTGCTTCGGGCAGTTGCCATTCAGCACCGCCCTGAGTTCCCTAGGTGTCATATCCACTTTCAGACATATGTGGTGCCAGAGCACTTGGTTTCCATGGCAGCGGGAAATGGCTTGGGCGCTGAACTTGTGTTTGGCTGTGGAGTTTTGAGCGCCTTTAGTGAGGAGCTCCATGTTAGTTTAGTGTGGGTGCTCAACCTGCTTGATTCCATCCCACTGGGCTCAATGGGCATTGGACCGGAAGTTACCAAACAGGGTTTCCTAGATAGCTGCTAGCACAGCTGATGCTATGTGAAGTGAATGAGGCAGGTGGAGTTGTTTTGGCACTGGAAGAGCTGTGCTGCTGCTCAGCCAGTTGCCATTCACCACCGCGTCACTGAGTTCCCTAGGTGTCATAGCCACTTTCAGACATATGTGGTGCCAGAGCACTTGGTTTCCATGGCAGCGGGAAATGGCTTGGGCGCTGAACTTGTGTTTGGCTGTGGAGTTTTGAGCGCCTTGAGTGAGGAGCTCCATGTTAGTTTAGTGTGGGTGCTCAACCTGCTTGATTCCATCCCACTGGGCTCAATGGGCATTGGACCGGAAGTGACCAAACAGGGTTTCCTAGATAGCTGCTAGCACAGCTGATGGTATGTGAAGTGAATGAGGCAGTGGGAGTGGTTTTGGCACTGGAAGAGCTGTGCTGCTGCTTCGGGCAGTTGCCATTCAGCACCGCCCTGAGTTCCCTAGGTGTCATATCCACTTTCAGACATATGTGGTGCCAGAGCACTTGGTTTCCATGGCAGCGGGAAATGGCTTGGGCAATGAACTTGTGTTTAGGTGTGGAGTTTTGAGTGCCTTGAGTGAGGAGATCCATGTTAGTTTAGTGTGGGTGCTCAACCTGCTTGATTCCATCCCACTGGGCTCAATGGGCATTGGACCGGAAGTGACCAAACAGGGTTTCCTAGATAGCTGCTAGCACAGCTGATGCTATGTGAAGTGAATGAGGCAGGTGGAGTTGTTTTGGCACTGGAAGAGCTGTGCTGCTGCTTCGGGCAGTTGCCATTCACCACCGCCCTGAGTTCCCTAGGTGTCATATCCACTTTCAGACATATGTGGTGCCAGAGCACTTGGTTTCCATGGCAGCGGGAAATGGCTTGGGCGCTGAACTTGTGTTTGGCTGTGGAGTTTTGAGTGCCTTGAGTGACGAACTCCATGTTAGTTTAGTGTGGGTGCTCAACCTGCTTGATTCCATCCCACTGGGCTCAATGGGCATTGGACCGGAAGTGACCAAACAGGGTTTCCTAGATAGCTGCTAGCACAGCTGATGCTATGTGAAGTGAATGAGGCAGGTGGAGTTGTTTTGGCACTGGAAGAGCTGTGCTGCTGCTTCGGGCAGTTGCCATTCACCACCACCCTGAGTTCCCTAGGTGTCATATCCACTTTCAGACATATGTGGTGCCAGAGCACTTGGTTTCCATGGCAGCGGGAAATGGCTTGGGCGCTGAACTTGTGCTTGGCTGTGGAATTTTGAGCGCCTTGAGTGAGGAGCTCCATGTGAGTTTAGTGTGGGTGCTCAACCTGCTTGATTCCATCCCACTGGGCTCAATGGGCATTGGACCGGAAGTGACCAAACAGGGTTTCCTAGATAGCTGCTAGCACAGCTGATGGTATGTGAAGCTCATGAGGCAGGTGGAGTTGTTTTGGCACTGGAAGAGCTGTGCTGCTGCTTCGGGCAGTTGCCATTCACCACCACACTGAGTTCCCTAGGTGTCATATCCACTTTCAGACATATGTGGTGCCAGAGCACTTGGTTTCCATGGCAGCGGGAAATGGCTTTTGCGCCTAACTTGTGTTTGGCTGTGGAGTTTTGAGCGCCTTGAGTGAGGAGCTCCATGTGAGTTTAGTGTGGGTGCTCAACCTGCTTGATTCCATCCCACTGGGCTCAATGGGCATTGGACCGGAAGTGACCAAACAGGGTTTCCTAGATAGCTGATAGCACAGCTGATGGTATGTGAAGTTCATGAGGCAGGTGGAGTTGTTTTGGCACTGGAAGAGCTGTGCTGCTGCTTCGGGCAGTTGCGATTCACCAACACCCTGAGTTCCCTAGGTGTCATAGCCACTTTCAGACATATGTGGTGCCAGAGCACTTGGTTTCCATGGCAGCGGGAAATGGCTTGGGCGCTGAACTTGTATTTGGCTGTGGAGTTTTGAGCGCCTTGAGTGAGGAGCTCCATGTTAGATTAGTGTGGGTGCTCAACCTGCTTGATTCCATCCCACTGGGCTCAATGGGCATTGGACCGGAAGTGACCAAACAGGGTTTCCTAGATAGCTGCTAGCACAGCTGATGCTATGTGAAGTTCATGAGGCAGGTGGAGTTGTTTTGGCACTGGAAGAGCTGTGCTGCTGCTTCAGGCAGTTGCCATTCACCACCGCGTCACTGAGTTCCCTAGGTGTCATATCCACTTTCAGACATATGTGGTGCCAGAGCACTTGGTTTCCATGGCAGCGGGAAATGGCTTTTGCGCTGAACTTGTGTTTGGCTGTCGAGTTTTGAGCGCCTTGAGTGAGGAGCTCCATGTTAGTTTAGTGTGGGTGCTCAACCTGCTTGATTCCATCCCACTGGGCTCAATGGGCATTGGACCGGAAGTGACCAAACAGGGTTTCCTAGATAGCTGCTAGCACAGCTGATGGTATGTGAAGTGAATGAGGCAGGTGGAGTTGTTTTGGCACTGGAAGAGCTGTGCTGCTGCTTCGGGCAGTTGCCATTCACCATCGCCCTGAGTTCCCTAGGTGTCATATCCACTTTCAGACATATGTGGTGCCAGAGCACTTGGTTTCCATGGCAGCGGGAAATGGCTTGGGCAATAAACTTGTGTTTAGGTGTGGAGTTTTGAGTGCCTTGAGTGAGGAGATCCATGTTAGTTTAGTGTGGGTGCTCAACCTGCTTGATTCCATCCCACTGGGCTCAATGGGCATTGGACCGGAAGTGACCAAACAGGGTTTCCTAGATAGCTGCTAGCACAGCTGATGCTATGTGAAGTGAATGAGGCAGGTGGAGTTGTTTTGGCACTGGAAGAGCTGTGCTGCTGCTTCGGGCAGTTGCCATTCAGCACCGCCCTGAGTTCCCTAGGTGTCATATCCACTTTCAGACATATGTGGTGCCAGAGCACTTGGTTTCCATGGCAGCGGGAAATGGCTTGGGCGCTGAACTTGTGTTTGGCTGTGGAGTTTTGAGCGCCTTGAGTGAGGAGCTCCATGTTAGTTTAGTGTGGGTGCTCAACCTGCTTGATTCCATCCCACTGGGCTCAATGGGCATTGGACCGGAAGTGACCAAACAGGGTTTCCTAGATAGCTGCTAGCACAGCTGATGGTATGTGAAGTTCATGAGGCAGGTGGAGTTGTTTTGGCACTGGAAGAGCTGTGCTGCTGCTTCGGGCAGTTGCCATTCACCATCGCCCTGAGTTCCCTAGGTGTCATATCCACTTTCAGACATATGTGGTGCCAGAGCACTTGGTTTCCATGGCAGCGGGAAATGGCTTGGGCAATGAACTTGTGTTTAGGTGTGGAGTTTTGAGTGCCTTGAGTGAGGAGATCCATGTTAGTTTAGTGTGGGTGCTCAACCTGCTTGATTCCATCCCACTGGGCTCAATGGGCATTGGACCGGAAGTGACCAAACAGGGTTTCCTAGATAGCTGCTAGCACAGCTGATGCTATGTGAAGTGAATGAGGCAGGTGGAGTTGTTTTGGCACTGGAAGAGCTGTGCTGCTGCTTCGGGCAGTTGCCATTCACCACCGCCCTGAGTTCCCTAGGTGTCATATCCACTTTCAGACATATGTGGTGCCAGAGCACTTGGTTTCCATGGCAGCGGGAAATGGCTTGGGCGCTGAACTTGTGTTTGGTTGTGGAGTTTTGAGTGCCTTGAGTGACGAACTCCATGTTAGTTTAGTGTGGGTGCTCAACCTGCTTGATTCCATCCCACTGGGCTCAATGGGCATTGGACCGGAAGTGACCAAACAGGGTTTCCTAGATAGCTGCTAGCACAGCTGATGCTATGTGAAGTGAATGAGGCAGGTGGAGTTGTTTTGGCACTGGAAGAGCTGTGCTGCTGCTTCGGGCAGTTGCCATTCACCACCACCCTGAGTTCCCTAGGTGTCATATCCACTTTCAGACATATGTGGTGCCAGAGCACTTGGTTTCCATGGCAGCGGGAAATGGCTTGGGCGCTGAACTTGTGCTTGGCTGTGGAATTTTGAGCGCCTTGAGTGAGGAGCTCCATGTGAGTTTAGTGTGGGTGCTCAACCTGCTTGATTCCATCCCACTGGGCTCAATGGGCATTGGACCGGAAGTGACCAAACAGGGTTTCCTAGATAGCTGCTAGCACAGCTGATGGTATGTGAAGCTCATGAGGCAGGTGGAGTTGTTTTGGCACTGGAAGAGCTGTGCTGCTGCTTCGGGCAGTTGCCATTCACCACCACACTGAGTTCCCTAGGTGTCATATCCACTTTCAGACATATGTGGTGCCAGAGCACTTGGTTTCCATGGCAGCGGGAAATGGCTTTTGCGCCTAACTTGTGTTTGGCTGTGGAGTTTTGAGCGCCTTGAGTGAGGAGCTCCATGTGAGTTTAGTGTGGGTGCTCAACCTGCTTGATTCCATCCCACTGGGCTCAATGGGCATTGGACCGGAAGTGACCAAACAGGGTTTCCTAGATAGCTGATAGCACAGCTGATGGTATGTGAAGTTCATGAGGCAGGTGGAGTTGTTTTGGCACTGGAAGAGCTGTGCTGCTGCTTCGGGCAGTTGCGATTCACGAACACCCTGAGTTCCCTAGGTGTCATATCCACTTTCAGACATATGTGGTGCCAGAGCACTTGGTTTCCATGGCAGCGGGAAATGGCTTTTGCATTGAACTTGTGTTTGGCTGTGGAGTTTTGAGTGCCTTGAGTGACGAACTACATGTTAGTTTAGTGTGGGTGCTCAACCTGCTTGATTCCATCCCACTGGGCTCAATGGGCATTGGACCGGAAGTGACCAAACAGGGTTTCCTAGATAGCTGCTAGCACAGCTGATGGTATGTGAAGTTCATGAGGCAGGTGGAGTTGTTTTGGCACTGGAAGAGCTGTGCTGCTGCTTCGGGCAGTTGCCATTCTCCAACGCTCTGAGTTCCCTAGGTGTCATAGCCACTTTCAGACATATGTGGTGCCAGAGCACTTGGTTTCCATGGCAGCGGGAAATGGCTTGGGCGCTGAACTTGTATTTGGCTGTGGAGTTTTGAGCGCCTTGAGTGAGGAGCTCCATGTTAGATTAGTGTGGGTGCTCAACCTGCTTGATTCCATCCCACTGGGCTCAATGGGCATTGGACCGGAAGTGACCAAACAGGGTTTCCTAGATAGCTGCTAGCACAGCTGATGGTATGTGAAGTTCATGAGGCAGGTGGAGTTGTTTTGGCACTGGAAGAGCTGTGCTGCTGCTTCAGCCAGTTGCCATTCACCACCGCGTCACTGAGTTCCCTAGGTGTCATATCCACTTTCAGACATATGTGGTGCCAGAGCACTTGGTTTCCATGGCAGCGGGAAATGGCTTTTGCGCTGAACTTGTGTTTGGCTGTCGAGTTTTGAGCGCCTTGAGTGAGGAGCTCCATGTTAGTTTAGTGTGGGTGCTCAACCTGCTTGATTCCATCCCACTGGGCTCAATGGGCATTGGACCGGAAGTGACCAAACAGGGTTTCCTAGATAGCTGCTAGCACAGCTGATGGTATGTGAAGTGAATGAGGCAGGTGGAGTTGTTTTGGCACTGGAAGAGCTGTGCTGCTGCTTCGGGCAGTTGCCATTCACCATCGCCCTGAGTTCCCTAGGTGTCATATCCACTTTCAGACATATGTGGTGCCAGAGCACTTGGTTTCCATGGCAGCGGGAAATGGCTTGGGCAATAAACTTGTGTTTAGGTGTGGAGTTTTGAGTGCCTTGAGTGAGGAGATCCATGTTAGTTTAGTGTGGGTGCTCAACCTGCTTGATTCCATCCCACTGGGCTCAATGGGCATTGGACCGGAAGTGACCAAACAGGGTTTCCTAGATAGCTGCTAGCACAGCTGATGCTATGTGAAGTTCATGAGGCAGGTGGAGTTGTTTTGGCACTGGAAGAGCTGTGCTGCTGCTTCGGGCAGTTGCCATTCAGCACCGCCCTGAGTTCCCTAGGTGTCATATCCACTTTCAGACATATGTGGTGCCAGAGCACTTGGTTTCCATGGCAGCGGGAAATGGCTTGGGTGCTGAACTTGTGTTTGGCTGTGGAGTTTTGAGTGCCTTGAGTGACGAACTCCATGTTAGTTTAGTGTGGGTGCTCAACCTGCTTGATTCCATCCCACTGGGCTCAATGGGCATTGGACCGGAAGTGACCAAACAGGGTTTCCTAGATACCTGCTAGCACAGCTGATGGTATGTGAAGTTCATGAGGCAGGTGGAGTTGTTTTGGCACTGGAAGAGCTGTGCTGCTGCTTCAGGCAGTTGCCATTCTCCAACGCTCTGAGTTCCCTAGGTGTCATAGCCACTTTCAGACATATGTGGTGCCAGAGCACTTGGTTTCCATGGCAGCGGGAAATGGCTTGGGCGCTGAACTTGTGTTTGGCTGTGGAGTTTTGAGCGCCTTGAGTGAGGAGCTCCATGTTAGTTTAGTGTGGGTGCTCAACCTGCTTGATTCCATCCCACTGGGCTCAATGGGCATTGGACCGGAAGTGACCAAACAGGGTTTCCTAGATAGCTGCTAGCACAGCTGATGGTATGTGAAGTTCATGAGGCAGGTGGAGTTGTTTTGGCACAGGAAGAGCTGTGCTGCTGCTTCAGCCAGTTGCCATTCACCACCGCGTCACTGAGTTCCCTAGGTGTCATATCCACTTTCAGACATATGTGGTGCCAGAGCACTTGGTTTCCATGGCAGCGGGAAATGGCTTTTGCGCTGAACTTGTGTTTGGCTGTGGAGTTTTGAGCGCCTTGAGTGAGGAGCTCCATGTTAGTTTAGTGTGGGTGCTCAACCTGCTTGATTCCATCCCACTGGGCTCAATGGGCATTGGACCGGAAGTGACCAAACAGGGTTTCCTAGATAGCTGCTAGCACAGCTGATGGTATGTGAAGTGAATGAGGCAGTGGGAGTGGTTTTGGCACTGGAAGAGCTGTGCTGCTGCTTCGGGCAGTTGCCATTCACCATCGCCCTGAGTTCCCTAGGTGTCATATCCACTTTCAGACATATGTGGTGCCAGAGCACTTGGTTTCCATGGCAGCGGGAAATGGCTTGGGCAATGAACTTGTGTTTAGGTGTGGAGTTTTGAGTGCCTTGAGTGAGGAGATCCATGTTAGTTTAGTGTGGGTGCTCAACCTGCTTGATTCCATCCCACTGGGCTCAATGGGCATTGGACCGGAAGTGACCAAACAGGGTTTCCTAGATAGCTGCTAGCACAGCTGATGCTATGTGAAGTGAATGAGGCAGGTGGAGTTGTTTTGGCACTGGAAGAGCTGTGCTGCTGCTTCGGGCAGTTGCCATTCAGCACCGCCCTGAGTTCCCTAGGTGTCATATCCACTTTCAGACATATGTGGTGCCAGAGCACTTGGTTTCCATGGCAGCGGGAAATGGCTTGGGCGCTGAACTTGTGTTTGGTTGTGGAGTTTTGAGTGCCTTGAGTGACGAACTCCATGTTAGTTTAGTGTGGGTGCTCAACCTGCTTGATTCCATCCCACTGGGCTCAATGGGCATTGGACCGGAAGTGACCAAACAGGGTTTCCTAGATAGCTGCTAGCACAGCTGATGGTATGTGAAGTTCATGAGGCAGGTGGAGTTGTTTTGGCACTGGAAGAGCTGTGCTGCTGCTTCGGGCAGTTGCCATTCACCACCGCCCTGAGTTCCCTAGGTGTCATATCCACTTTCAGACATATGTGGTGCCAGAGCACTTGGTTTCCATGGCAGCGGGAAATGGCTTGGGTGCTGAACTTGTGTTTGGCTGTGGAGTGTTGAGTGCCTTGAGTGAGGAGCTCCATGTGAGTTTAGTGTGGGTGCTCAACCTGCTTGATTCCATCCCACTGGGCTCAATGGGCATTGGACCGGAAGTGACCAAACAGGGTTTCCTAGATAGCTGCTAGCACAGCTGATGGTATGTGAAGTTCATGAGGCAGGTGGAGTTGTTTTGGCACTGGAAGAGCTGTGCTGCTGCTTCAGGCAGTTGCCATTCTCCAACGCTTTGAGTTCCCTAGGTGTCATAGCCACTTTCAGACATATGTGGTGCCAGAGCACTTGGTTTCCATGGCAGCGGGAAATGGCTTGGGCGCTGAACTTGTGTTTGGCTGTGGAGTTTTGAGCGCCTTGAGTGAGGAGCTCCATGTTAGTTTAGTGTGGGTGCTCAACCTGCTTGATTCCATCCCACTGGGCTCAATGGGCATTGGACCGGAAGTGACCAAACAGGGTTTCCTAGATAGCTGCTAGCACAGCTGATGGTATGTGAAGTTCATGAGGCAGGTGGAGTTGTTTTGGCACTGGAAGAGCTGTGCTGCAGCTTCAGCCAATTGTCATTCACCACCGCGTCACTGAGTTCCCTAGGTGTCATATCCACTTTCAGACATATGTGGTGCCAGAGCACTTGGTTTCCATGGCAGCGGGAAATGGCTTGGGCACTGAACTTGTGTTTGGCTGTCGAGTTTTGAGCGCCTTGAGTGAGGAGCTCCATGTTAGTTTAGTGTGGGTGCTCAACCTGCTTGATTCCATCCCACTGGGCTCAATGGGCATTGGACCGGAAGTGACCAAACAGGGTTTCCTAGATAGCTGCTGGAACAGCTGATGGTATGTGAAGTTCATGAGGCAGGTGGGGTTGTTTTGGCACTGGAAGAGCTGTGCTGCTGCTTCGGGCAGTTGCCATTCACCATCGCCCTGAGTTCCCTAGGTGTCATATCCACTTTCAGACATATGTGGTGCCAGAGCACTTGGTTTCCATGGCAGCGGGAAATGGCTTGGGCGCTGAACTTGTGTTTAGGTGTGGAGTTTTGAGTGCCTTGAGTGAGGAGATCCATGTTAGTTTAGTGTGGGTGCTCAACCTGCTTGATTCCATCCCACTGGGCTCAATGGGCATTGGACCGGAAGTGACCAAACAGGGTTTCCTAGATAGCTGCTAGCACAGCTGATGCTATGTGAAGTGAATGAGGCAGGTGGAGTTGTTTTGGCACTGGAAGAGCTGTGCTGCTGCTTCGGGCAGTTGCCATTCACCACCGCCCTGAGTTCCCTAGGTGTCATATCCACTTTCAGACATATGTGGTGCCAGAGCACTTGGTTTCCATGGCAGCGGGAAATGGCTTGGGCGCTGAACTTGTGTTTGGTTGTGGAGTTTTGAGTGCCTTGAGTGACGAACTCCATGTTAGTTTAGTGTGGGTGCTCAACCTGCTTGATTCCATCCCACTGGGCTCAATGGGCATTGGACCGGAAGTGACCAAACAGGGTTTCCTAGATAGCTGCTAGCACAGCTGATGCTATGTGAAGTGAATGAGGCAGGTGGAGTTGTTTTGGCACTGGAAGAGCTGTGCTGCTGCTTCGGGCAGTTGCCATTCACCACCACCCTGAGTTCCCTAGGTGTCATATCCACTTTCAGACATATGTGGTGCCAGAGCACTTGGTTTCCATGGCAGCGGGAAATGGCTTGGGCGCTGAACTTGTGCTTGGCTGTGGAATTTTGAGCGCCTTGAGTGAGGAGCTCCATGTGAGTTTAGTGTGGGTGCTCAACCTGCTTGATTCCATCCCACTGGGCTCAATGGGCATTGGACCGGAAGTGACCAAACAGGGTTTCCTAGATAGCTGCTAGCACAGCTGATGGTATGTGAAGCTCATGAGGCAGGTGGAGTTGTTTTGGCACTGGAAGAGCTGTGCTGCTGCTTCGGGCAGTTGCCATTCACCACCACACTGAGTTCCCTAGGTGTCATATCCACTTTCAGACATATGTGGTGCCAGAGCACTTGGTTTCCATGGCAGCGGGAAATGGCTTTTGCGCCTAACTTGTGTTTGGCTGTGGAGTTTTGAGCGCCTTGAGTGAGGAGCTCCATGTGAGTTTAGTGTGGGTGCTCAACCTGCTTGATTCCATCCCACTGGGCTCAATGGGCATTGGACCGGAAGTGACCAAACAGGGTTTCCTAGATAGCTGATAGCACAGCTGATGGTATGTGAAGTTCATGAGGCAGGTGGAGTTGTTTTGGCACTGGAAGAGCTGTGCTGCTGCTTCGGGCAGTTGCCATTCACCACCGCCCTGAGTTCCCTAGGTGTCATATCCACTTTCAGACATATGTGGTGCCAGAGCACTTGGTTTCCATGGCAGCGGGAAATGGCTTGGGCGCTGAACTTATGTTTGGCTGTGGAGTTTTGAGTGCCTTGTGTGAGGAGCTCCATGTTAGTTTAGTGTGGGTGCTCAACCTGCTTGATTCCATCCCACTGGGCTCAATGGGCATTGGACCGGAAGTGACCAAACAGGGTTTCCTAGATAGCTGCTAGCACAGCTGATGGTATGTGAAGTTCATGAGGCAGGTGGAGTTGTTTTGGCACTGGAAGAGCTGTGCTGCTGCTTCAGCCAGTTGCCATTCACCACCGCGTCACTGAGTTCCCTAGGTGTCATAGCCACTTTCAGACATATGTGGTGCCAGAGCACTTGGTTTCCATGGCAGCGGGAAATGGCTTTTGCGCTGAACTTGTGTTTGGCTGTCGAGTTTTGAGCGCCTTGAGTGAGGAGCTCCATGTTAGTTTAGTGTGGGTGCTCAACCTGCTTGTTTCCATCCCACTGGGCTCAATGGGCATTGGACCGGAAGTGACCAAACAGGGTTTCCTAGATAGCTGCTAGCACAGCTGATGGTATGTGAAGTGAATGAGGCAGGTGGAGTTGTTTTGGCACTGGAAGAGCTGTGCTGCTGCTTCAGGCAGTTGCCATTCACCACCGCCCTGAGTTCCCTAGGTGTCATATCCACTTTCAGACATATGTGGTGCCAGAGCACTTGGTTTCCATGGCAGCGGGAAATGGCTTGGGCGCTGAACTTGTGTTTGGTTGTGGAGTTTTGAGCGCCTTGAGTCAGGAGCTCCATGTTAGTTTAGTGTGGGTGCTCAACATGCTTGATTCCATCCCACTGGGCTCAATGGGCATTGGACCGGAAGTGACCAAACAGGGTTTCCTAGATAGCTGCTAGCACAGCTGATGGTATGTGAAGTTCATGATGCAGGTGGAGTTGTTTTGGCACTGGAAGAGCTGTGCTGCTGCTTCGGGCAGTTGCCATTCACCACCGCCCTGAGTTCCCTAGGTGTCATATCCACTTTCAGACATATGTGGTGCCAGAGCACTTGGTTTCCATGGCAGCGGGAAATGGCTTGGGCGCTGAACTTGTGTTTGGCTGTGGAGTTTTGAGCGCCTTGAGTGAGGAGCTCCATGTTAGTTTAGTGTGGTTGCTCAACCTGCTTGATTCCATCCCACTGGGCTCAATGGGCATTGGACCGGAAGTGACCAAACAGGGTTTCTTAGAACGCTGCTAGCACAGCTGATGGTATGTGAAGTTCATGAGGCAGGTGGAGTTGTTTTGGCACTGGAAGAGCTGTGCTGCTGCTTCGGGCACTTGCCATTCACCACCGCCCTGAGTTCCCTAGGTGTCATATCCACTTTCAGACATATGTGGTGCCAGAGCACTTGGTTTCCATGGCAGCGGGAAATGGCTTGGGCGCTGAACTTGTATTTGGCTGTGGAGTTTTGAGCGCCTTGAGTGAGGAGCTCCATGTTAGTTTAGTGTGGGTGCTCAACCTGCTTGATTCCATCCCACTGGGCTCAATGGGCATTGGACCGGAAGTGACCAAACAGGGTTTCCTAGATAGCTGCTAGCACAGCTGATGGTATGTGAAGTTCATGAGGCAGGTGGAGTTGTTTTGGCACTGGAAGAGCTGTGCTGCTGCTTCAGCCAGTTGCCATTCACCACCGCGTCACTGAGTTCCCTAGGTGTCATATCCACTTTCAGACATATGTGGTGCCAGAGCACTTGGTTTCCATGGCAGCGGGAAATGGCTTTTGCACTGAACTTGTGTTTGGCTGTGGAGTTTTGAGCGCCTTGAGTGAGGAGCTCCATGTTAGTTTAGTGTGGGTGCTCAACCTGCTTGATTCCATCCCACTGGGCTCAATGGGCATTGGACCGGAAGTGACCAAACAGGGTTTCCTAGATAGCTGCTAGCACAGCTGATGGTATGTGAAGTTCATGAGGCAGGTGGAGTTGTTTTGGCACTGGAAGAGCTGTGCTGCTGCTTTGGGCAGTTGCCATTCACCATCGCCCTGAGTTCCCTAGGTGTCATATCCACTTTCAGACATATGTGGTGCCAGAGCACTTGGTTTCCATGGCAGCGGGAAATGGCTTGGGCAATAAACTTGTGTTTAGGTGTGGAGTTTTGAGTGCCTTGAGTGAGGAGATCCATGTTAGTTTAGTGTGGGTGCTCAACCTGCTTGATTCCATCCCACTGGGCTCAATGGGCATTGGACCGGAAGTGACCAAACAGGGTTTCCTAGATAGCTGATAGCACAGCTGATGGTATGTGAAGTTCATGAGGCAGGTGGAGTTGTTTTGGCACTGGAAGAGCTGTGCTGCTGCTTCGGGCAGTTGCCATTCACCACCGCCCTGAGTTCCCTAGGTGTCATATCCACTTTCAGACATATGTGGTGCCAGAGCACTTGGTTTCCATGGCAGCGGGAAATGGCTTGGGCGCTGAACTTGTGTTTGGTTGTGGAGTTTTGAGCGCCTTGAGTCAGGAGCTCCATGTTAGTTTAGTGTGGGTGCTCAACCTGCTTGATTCCATCCCACTGGGCTCAATGGGCATTGGACCGGAAGTGACGAAACAGGGTTTCCTAGATAGCTGCTAGCACAGCTGATGGTATGTGAAGTTCATGAGGCAGGTGGAGTTGTTTTGGCACTGGAAGAGCTGTGCTGCTGCTTCGGGCACTTGCCATTCACCACCGCCCTGAGTTCCCTAGGTGTCATATCCACTTTCAGACATATGTGGTGCCAGAGCACTTGGTTTCCATGGCAGCGGGAAATGGCTTGGGTGCTGAACTTGTGTTTGGCTGTGGAGTTTTGAGTGCCTTGAGTGAGGAGCTCCATGTGAGTTTAGTGTGGGTGCTCAACATGCTTGATTCCATCCCACTGGGCTCAATGGGCATTGGACCGGAAGTGACCAAACAGGGTTTCCTAGATACCTGCTAGCACAGCTGATGGTATGTGAAGTGAATGAGGCAGGTGGAGTTGTTTTGGCACTGGAAGAGCTGTGCTGCTGCTTCAGGCAGTTGCCATTCTCCAACGCTCTGAGTTCCCTAGGTGTCATAGCCACTTTCAGACATATGTGGTGCCAGAGCACTTGGTTTCCATGTCAGCGGGAAATGGCTTGGGCGCTGAACTTGTGTTTGGCTGTGGAGTTTTGAGCGCCTTGAGTGAGGAGCTCCATGTTAGTTTAGTGTGGGTGCTCAACCTGCTTGATTCCATCCCACTGGGCTCAATGGGCATTGGACCGGAAGTGACCAAACAGGGTTTCCTAGATAGCTGCTAGCACAGCTGATGGTATGTGAAGTTCATGAGGCAGGTGGAGTTGTTTTGGCACTGGAAGAGCTGTGCTGCTGCTTCAGCCAGTTGCCATTCACCACCGCGTCACTGAGTTCCCTAGGTGTCATATCCACTTTCAGACATATGTGGTGCCAGAGCACTTGGTTTCCATGGCAGCGGGAAATGGCTTTTGCGCTGAACTTGTGTTTGGCTGTCGAGTTTTGAGCGCCTTGAGTGAGGAGCTCCATGTTAGTTTAGTGTGGGTGCTCAACCTGCTTGATTCCATCCCACTGGGCTCAATGGGCATTGGACCGGAAGTGACCAAACAGGGTTTCCTAGATAGCTGCTAGCACAGCTGATGGTATGTGAAGTTCATGAGGCAGGTGGAGTTGTTTTGGCACTGGAAGAGCTGTGCTGCTGCTTCGGGCAGTTGCCATTCAGCACCGCCCTGAGTTCCCTAGGTGTCATATCCACTTTCAGACATATGTGGTGCCAGAGCACTTGGTTTCCATGGCAGCGGGAAATGGCTTGGGCGCTGAACTTGTGTTTGGTTGTGGAGTTTTGAGCGCCTTGAGTCAGGAGCTCCATGTTAGTTTAGTGTGGGTGCTCAACATGCTTGATTCCATCCCACTGGGCTCAATGGGCATTGGACCGGAAGTGACCAAACAGGGTTTCCTAGATAGCTGCTAGCACAGCTGATGGTATGTGAAGTTCATGAGGCAGGTGGAGTTGTTTTGGCACTGGAAGAGCTGTGCTGCTGCTTCGGGCACTTGCCATTCACCACCGCCCTGAGTTCCCTAGGTGTCATATCCAATTTCAGACATATGTGGTGCCAGAGCACTTGGTTTCCATGTCAGCGGGAAATGGCTTGGGTGCTGAACTTGTGTTTGGCTGTGGAGTGTTGAGTGCCTTGAGTGAGGAGCTCCATGTGAGTTTAGTGTGGGTGCTCAACATGCTTGATTCCATCCCACTGGGCTCAATGGGCATTGGACCGGAAGTGACCAAACAGGGTTTCCTAGATAGCTGCTAGCACAGCTGATGCTATGTGAAGTTCATGAGGCAGGTGGAGTTGTTTTGGCACTGGAAGAGCTGTGCTGCTGCTTCAGGCAGTTGCCATTCTCCAACGCTCTGAGTTCCCTAGGTGTCATAGCCACTTTCAGACATATGTGGTGCCAGAGCACTTGGTTTCCATGGCAGCGGGAAATGGCTTGGGCGCTGAACTTGTGTTTGGCTGTGGAGTTTTGAGCGCCTTGAGTGAGGAGCTCCATGTTAGTTTAGTGTGGGTGCTCAACCTGCTTGATTCCATCCCACTGGGCTCAATGGGCATTGGACCGGAAGTGACCAAACAGGGTTTCCTAGATAGCTGCTAGCACAGCTGATGGTATGTGAAGTTCATGAGGCAGGTGGAGTTGTTTTGGCACTGGAAGAGCTGTGCTGCTGCTTCAGCCAATTGCCATTCACCACCGCGTCACTGAGTTCCCTAGGTGTCATATCCACTTTCAGACATATGTGGTGCCAGAGCACTTGGTTTCCATGGCAGCGGGAAATGGCTTGGGCACTGAACTTGTGTTTGGCTGTCGAGTTTTGAGCGCCTTGAGTGAGGAGCTCCATGTTAGTTTAGTGTGGGTGCTCAACCTGCTTGATTCCATCCCACTGGGCTCAATGGGCATTGGACCGGAAGTGACGAAACAGGGTTTCCTAGATAGCTGCTGGAACAGCTGATGGTATGTGAAGTTCATGAGGCAGGTGGAGTTGTTTTGGCACTGGAAGAGCTGTGCTGCTGCTTCGGGCAGTTGCCATTCACCATCGCACTGAGTTTCCTAGGTGTCATATCCACTTTCAGACATATGTGGTGCCAGAGCACTTGGTTTCCATGGCAGCGGGAAATGGCTTGGGCAATGAACTTGTGTTTAGGTGTGGAGTTTTGAGTGCCTTGAGTGAGGAGATCCATGTTAGTTTAGTGTGGGTGCTCAACCTGCTTGATTCCATCCCACTGGGCTCAATGGGCATTGGACCGGAAGTGACCAAACAGGGTTTCCTAGATAGCTGCTAGCACAGCTGATGCTATGTGAAGTGAATGAGGCAGGTGGAGTTGTTTTGGCACTGGAAGAGCTGTGCTGCTGCTTCGGGCAGTTGCCATTCAGCACCGCCCTGAGTTCCCTAGGTGTCATATCCACTTTCAGACATATGTGGTGCCAGAGCACTTGGTTTCCATGGCAGCGGGAAATGGCTTGGGTGCTGAACTTGTGTTTGGCTGTGGAGTTTTGAGTGCCTTGAGTGAGGAGCTCCATGTGAGTTTAGTGTGGGTGCTCAACATGCTTGATTCCATCCCACTGGGCTCAATGGGCATTGGACCGGAAGTGACCAAACAGGGTTTCCTAGATAGCTGCTAGCACAGCTGATGGTATGTGAAGTTCATGAGGCAGGTGGAGTTGTTTTGGCACTGGAAGAGCTGTGCTGCTCCTTCAGGCAGTTGCCATTCACCACCCTCTGAGTTCCCTAGGTGTCATAGCCACTTTCAGACATATGTGGTGCCAGAGCACTTGGTTTCCATGGCAGCGGGAAATGGCTTGGGCGCTGAACTTGTGTTTGGTTGTGGAGTTTTGAGCGCCTTTAGTGAGGAGCTCCATGTTAGTTTAGTGTGGGTGCTCAACCTGCTTGATTCCATCCCACTGGGCTCAATGGGCATTGGACCGGAAGTGACCAAACAGGGTTTCCTAGATAGCTGCTAGCACAGCTGATGCTATGTGAAGTGAATGAGGCAGGTGGAGTTGTTTTGGCACTGGAAGAGCTGTGCTGCTGCTTCAGCCAGTTGCCATTCACCACCGCGTCACTGAGTTCCCTAGGTGTCATATCCACTTTCAGACATATGTGGTGCCAGAGCACTTGGTTTCCATGGCAGCGGGAAATGTTTTGGGCGCTGAACTTGTATTTGGCTGTGGAGTTTTGAGCGCCTTGAGTGAGGAGCTCCATGTTAGTTTAGTGTGGGTGCTCAACCTGCTTGATTCCATCCCACTGGGCTCAATGGGCATTGGACCGGAAGTGACCAAACAGGGTTTCCTAGATAGCTGCTAGCACAGCTGATGGTATGTGAAGTGAATGAGGCAGTGGGAGTGGTTTTGGCACTGGAAGAGCTGTGCTGCTGCTTCGGGCAGTTGCCATTCACCATCGCCCTGAGTTCCCTAGGTGTCATATCCACTTTCAGACATATGTGGTGCCAGAGCACTTGGTTTCCATGGCAGCGGGAAATGGCTTGGGCAATGAACTTGTGTTTAGGTGTGGAGTTTTGAGTGCCTTGAGTGAGGAGATCCATGTTAGTTTAGTGTGGGTGCTCAACCTGCTTGATTCCATCCCACTGGGCTCAATGGTCATTGGACCGGAAGTGACCAAACAGGGTTTCCTAGATAGCTGCTAGCACAGCTGATGGTATGTGAAGTGAATGAGGCAGGTGGAGTTGTTTTGGCACTGGAAGAGCTGTGCTGCTGCTTCGGGCAGTTGCCATTCAGCACCGCCCTGAGTTCCCTAGGTGTCATAGCCACTTTCAGACATATGTGGTGCCAGAGCACTTGGTTTCCATGGCAGCGGGAAATGGCTTGGGCGCTGAACTTGTGTTTGGTTGTGGAGTTTTGAGTGCCTTGAGTGACGAACTCCATGTTAGTTTAGTGTGGGTGCTCAACCTGCTTGATTCCATCCCACTGGGCTCAATGGGCATTGGACCGGAAGTGACCAAACAGGGTTTCCTAGATAGCTGCTAGCACAGCTGATGGTATGTGAAGTGAATGAGGCAGGTGGAGTTGTTTTGGCACTGGAAGAGCTGTGCTGCTGCTTCGGGCAGTTGCCATTCACCACCACCCTGAGTTCCCTAGGTGTCATATCCACTTTCAGACATATGTGGTGCCAGAGCACTTGGTTTCCATGGCAGCGGGAAATGGCTTGGGCGCTGAACTTGTGGTTGGCTGTGGAGTTTTGAGCGCCTTGAGTGAGGAGCTCCATGTTAGATTAGTGTGGGTGCTCAACCTGCTTGATTCCATCCCACTGGGCTCAATGGGCATTGGACCGGAAGTGACCAAACAGGGTTTCCTAGATAGCTGCTAGCACAGCTGATGGTATGTGAAGTTCATGAGGCAGGTGGAGTTGTTTTGGCACTGGAAGAGCTGTGCTGCTGCTTCAGCCAGTTGCCATTCACCACCACACTGAGTTCCCTAGGTGTCATATCCACTTTCAGACATATGTGGTGCCAGAGCACTTGGTTTCCATGGCAGCGGGAAATGGCTTTTGCGCCTAACTTGTGTTTGGCTGTGGAGTTTTGAGCGCCTTGAGTGAGGAGCTCCATGTGAGTTTAGTGTGGGTGCTCAACCTGCTTGATTCCATCCCACTGGGCTCAATGGGCATTGGACCGGAAGTGACCAAACAGGGTTTCCTTGATAGCTGATAGCACAGCTGATGGTATGTGAAGTTCATGAGGCAGGTGGAGTTGTTTTGGCACTGGAAGAGCTGTGCTGCTGCTTCGGGCAGTTGCCATTCACCACCGCCCTGAGTTCCCTAGGTGTCATATCCACTTTCAGACATATGTGGTGCCAGAGCACTTGGTTTCCATGGCAGCGGGAAATGGCTTGGGCGCTGAACTTATGTTTGGCTGTGGAGTTTTGAGTGCCTTGTGTGAGGAGCTCCATGTTAGTTTAGTGTGGGTGCTCAACCTGCTTGATTCCATCCCACTGGGCTCAATGGGCATTGGACCGGAAGTGACCAAACAGGGTTTCCTAGATAGCTGCTAGCACAGCTGATGGTATGTGAAGTTCATGAGGCAGGTGGAGTTGTTTTGGCACTGGAAGAGCTGTGCTGCTGCTTCAGCCAGTTGCCATTCACCACCGCGTCACTGAGTTCCCTAGGTGTCATAGCCACTTTCAGACATATGTGGTGCCAGAGCACTTGGTTTCCATGGCAGCGGGAAATGGCTTTTGCGCTGAACTTGTGTTTGGCTGTCGAGTTTTGAGCGCCTTGAGTGAGGAGCTCCATGTTAGTTTAGTGTGGGTGCTCAACCTGCTTGTTTCCATCCCACTGGGCTCAATGGGCATTGGACCGGAAGTGACCAAACAGGGTTTCCTAGATAGCTGCTAGCACAGCTGATGGTATGTGAAGTGAATGAGGCAGGTGGAGTTGTTTTGGCACTGGAGGAGCTGTGCTGCTGCTTCAGGCAGTTGCCATTCACCACCGCCCTGAGTTCCCTAGGTGTCATATCCACTTTTAGACATATGTGCTGCCAGAGCACTTGGTTTCCATGGCAGCGGGAAATGGCTTTTGCACTGAACTTGTGTTTGGCTGTGGAGTTTTGAGTGCCTTGAGTGAGGAGCTCCATGATAGTTCAGTGTGGGTGCTCAACCTGCTTGATTCCATCCCCCTGGGCTCAATGGGCATTGGACCGGAAGTGACCAAACAGGGTTTCCTAGATAGCTGCTAGCACAGCTGATGGTATGTGAAGTGAATGAGGCAGGTGGAGTTGTTTTGGCACTGGAAGAGCTGTGCTGCTGCTTCGGGCAGTTGCCATTCACCACCGCCCTGAGTTCCCTAGGTGTCATATCCACTTTCAGACATATGTGGTGCCAGAGCACTTGGTTTCCATGGCAGCGGGAAATGGCTTGGGCGCTGAACTTGTGTTTGGCTGTGGAGTTTTGAGCGCCTTGAGTGAGGAGCTCCATGTTAGTTTAGTGTGGTTGCTCAACCTGCTTGATTCCATCCCACTGGGCTCAATGGGCATTGGACCGGAAGTGACCAAACAGGGTTTCTTAGAACGCTGCTAGCACAGCTGATGGTATGTGAAGTGAATGAGGCAGGTGGAGTTGTTTTGGCACTGGAAGAGCTGTGCTGCTGCTTCGGGCACTTGCCATTCACCACCGCCCTGAGTTCCCTAGGTGTCATATCCACTTTCAGACATATGTGGTGCCAGAGCACTTGGTTTCCATGGCAGCGGGAAATGGCTTGGGCGCTGAACTTGTATTTGGCTGTGGAGTTTTGAGCGCCTTGAGTGAGGAGCTCCATATTAGTTTAGTGTGGGTGCTCAACCTGCTTGATTCCATCCCACTGGGCTCAATGGGCATTGGACCGGAAGTGACCAAACAGGGTTTCCTAGATAGCTGCTAGCACAGCTGATGGTATGTGAAGTTCATGAGGCAGGTGGAGTTGTTTTGGCACTGGAAGAGCTGTGCTGCTGCTTCGGGCAGTTGCCATTCACCACCGCCCTGAGTTCCCTAGGTGTCATATCCACTTTCAGACATATGTGGTGCCAGAGCACTTGGTTTCCATGGCAGCGGGAAATGGCTTGGGCGCTGAACTTATGTTTGGCTGTGGAGTTTTGAGTGCCTTGTGTGAGGAGCTCCATGTTAGTTTAGTGTGGGTGCTCAACCTGCTTGATTCCATCCCACTGGGCTCAATGGGCATTGGACCGGAAGTGACCAAACAGGGTTTCCTAGATAGCTGCTAGCACAGCTGATGCTATGTGAAGTTCATGAGGCAGGTGGAGTTGTTTTGGCACTGGAAGAGCTGTGCTGCTGCTTCAGCCAGTTGCCATTCACCACCGCGTCACTGAGTTCCCTAGGTGTCATAGCCACTTTCAGACATATGTGGTGCCAGAGCACTTGGTTTCCATGGCAGCGGGAAATGGCTTTTGCGCTGAACTTGTGTTTGGCTGTGGAGTTTTGAGCGCCTTGAGTGAGGAGCTCCATGTTAGTTTAGTGTGGGTGCTCAACCTGCTTGTTTCCATCCCACTGGGCTCAATGGGCATTGGACCGGAAGTGACCAAACAGGGTTTCCTAGATAGCTGCTAGCACAGCTGATGGTATGTGAAGTTCATGAGGCAGGTGGAGTTGATTTGGCACTGGAGGAGCTGTGCTGCTGCTTCAGCCAGTTGCCATTCACCACCGCCCTGAGTTCCCTAGGTGTCATATCCACTTTTAGACATATGTGCTGCCAGAGCACTTGGTTTCCATGGCAGCGGGAAATGGCTTTTGCACTGAACTTGTGTTTGGCTGTGGAGTTTTGAGTGCCTTGAGTGAGGAGCTCCATGATAGTTCAGTGTGGGTGCTCAACCTGCTTGATTCCATCCCCCTGGGCTCAATGGGCATTGGACCGGAAGTGACCAAACAGGGTTTCCTAGATAGCTGCTAGCACAGCTGATGGTATGTGAAGTGAATGAGGCAGGTGGAGTTGTTTTGGCACTGGAAGAGCTGTGCTGCTGCTTCGGGCAGTTGCCATTCACCACCGCCCTGAGTTCCCTAGGTGTCATATCCACTTTCAGACATATGTGGTGCCAGAGCACTTGGTTTCCATGGCAGCGGGAAATGGCTTGGGCGCTGAACTTGTGTTTGGCTGTGGAGTTTTGAGCGCCTTGAGTGAGGAGCTCCATGTTAGTTTAGTGTGGTTGCTCAACCTGCTTGATTCCATCCCACTGGGCTCAATGGGCATTGGACCGGAAGTGACCAAACAGGGTTTCTTAGAACGCTGCTAGCACAGCTGATGGTATGTGAAGTTCATGAGGCAGGTGGAGTTGTTTTGGCACTGGAAGAGCTGTGCTGCTGCTTCGGGCACTTGCCATTCACCACCGCCCTGAGTTCCCTAGGTGTCATATCCACTTTCAGACATATGTGGTGCCAGAGCACTTGGTTTCCATGGCAGCGGGAAATGGCTTGGGCGCTGAACTTGTATTTGGCTGTGGAGTTTTGAGTGCCTTGAGTGAGGAGCTCCATGTTAGTTTAGTGTGGGTGCTCAACCTGCTTGATTCCATCCCCCTGGGCTCAATGGGCATTGGACCGGAAGTGACCAAACAGGGTTTCCTAGATAGCTGCTAGCACAGCTGATGGTATGTGAAGTGAATGAGGCAGGTGGAGTTGTTTTGGCACTGGAAGAGCTGTGCTGCTGCTTCGGGCAGTTGCCATTCACCACCGCCCTGAGTTCCCTAGGTGTCATATCCACTTTCAGACATATGTGGTGCCAGAGCACTTGGTTTCCATGGCAGCGGGAAATGGCTTGGGCGCTGAACTTGTGTTTGGCTGTGGAGTTTTGAGTGCCTTGAGTGAGGAGCTCCA
Source organism: Ochotona princeps (assembly GCF_030435755.1). Classification (NCBI taxonomy): domain Eukaryota; kingdom Metazoa; phylum Chordata; class Mammalia; order Lagomorpha; family Ochotonidae; genus Ochotona; species Ochotona princeps. Next base: position 102,022,568 of record NC_080835.1, on the reverse strand, counting down.
TGTTAGTTTAGTGTGGGTGCTCAACCTGCTTGATTCCATCCCACTGGGCTCAATGGGCATTGGACCGGAAGTGACCAAACAGGGTTTCCTAGATAGCTGCTAGCACAGCTGATGGTATGTGAAGTTCATGAGGCAGGTGGAGTTGTTTTGGCACTGGAAGAGCTGTGCTGCTGCTTCAGGCAGTTGCCATTCTCCAACGCTCTGAGTTCCCTAGGTGTCATAGCCACTTTCAGACATATGTGGTGCCAGAGCACTTGGTTTCCATGGCAGCGGGAAATGGCTTGGGCGCTGAACTTGTGCTTGGCTGTGGAGTTTTGAGCGCCTTGAGTGAGGAGCTCCGTGTTAGTTTAGTGTGGGTGCTCAACCTGCTTGATTCCATCCCACTGGGCTCAATGGGCATTGGACCGGAAGTGACCAAACAGGGTTTCCTAGATAGCTGCTAGCACAGCTGATGGTATGTGAAGTTCATGAGGCAGGTGGAGTTGTTTTGGCACTGGAAGAGCTGTGCTGCTGCTTCGGGCACTTGCCATTCACCACCGCCCTGAGTTCCCTAGGTGTCATATCCACTTTCAGACATATGTGGTGCCAGAGCACTTGGTTTCCATGGCAGCGGGAAATGGCTTGGGCGCTGAACTTGTATTTGGCTGTGGAGTTTTGAGTGCCTTGAGTGAGGAGCTCCATGTTAGTTTAGTGTGGGTGCTCAACCTGCTTGATTCCATCCCACTGGGCTCAATGGGCATTGGACCGGAAGTGACCAAACAGGGTTTCCTAGATAGCTGCTAGCACAGCTGATGGTATGTGAAGTGAATGAGGCAGGTGGAGTTGTTTTGGCACTGGAAGAGCTGTGCTGCTGCTTCGGGCAGTTGCCATTCACCACCGCCCTGAGTTCCCTAGGTGTCATATCCACTTTCAGACATATGTGGTGCCAGAGCACTTGGTTTCCATGGCAGCGGGAAATGGCTTGGGTGCTGAACTTGTGTTTGGCTGTGGAGTTTTGAGCGCCTTGAGTGACGAACTCCATGTTAGTTTAGTGTGGGTGCTCAACCTGCTTGATTCCATCCCACTGGGCTCAATGGGCATTGGACCGGAAGTGACCAAACAGGGTTTCCTAGATAGCTGCTAGCACAGCTGATGCTATGTGAAGTGAATGAGGCAGGTGGAGTTGTTTTGGCACTGGAAGAGCTGTGCTGCTGCTTCGGGCAGTTGCCATTCACCACCGCCCTGAGTTCCCTAGGTGTCATATCCACTTTCAGACATATGTGGTGCCAGAGCACTTGGTTTCCATGGCAGCGGGAAATGGCTTTTGCACTGAACTTGTGTTTGGCTGTGGAGTTTTGAGTGCCTTGAGTGAGGAGCTCCATGTGAGTTTAGTGTGGGTGCTCAACCTGCTTGATTCCATCCCACTGGGCTCAATGGGCATTGGACCGGAAATGACCAAACAGGGTTTCCTAGATAGCTGCTAGCACAGCTGATGGTATGTGAAGTGAATGAGGCAGGTGGAGTTGTTTTGGCACTGGAAGAGCTGTGCTGCTGCTTCGGGCAGTTGCCATTCAGCACCGCCCTGAGTTCCCTAGGTGTCATATCCACTTTCAGACATATGTGGTGCCAGAGCACTTGGTTTCCATGGCAGCGGGAAATGGCTTGGGCGCTGAACTTGTATTTGGCTGTGGAGTTTTGAGTGCCTTGAGTGAGGAGCTCCATGTTAGTTTAGTGTGGGTGCTCAACCTGCTTGATTCCATCCCACTGGGCTCAATGGGCATTGGACCGGAAGTGAGCAAACAGGGTTTCCTAGATAGCTGCTAGCACAGCTGATGGTATGTGAAGTTCATGAGGCAGGTGGAGTTGTTTTGGCACTGGAAGAGCTGTGCTGCTGCTTCGGGCACTTGCCATGCACCACCGCCCTGAGATCCCTAGGTGTCATATCCACTTTCAGACATATGTGGTGCCAGAGCACTTGGTTTCCATGGCAGCGGGAAATGGCTTGGGCGCTGAACTTGTGTTTGGCTGTGGAGTTTTGAGCGCCTTTAGTGAGGAGCTCCATGTTAGTTTAGTGTGGGTGCTCAACCTGCTTGATTCCATCCCACTGGGCTCAATGGGCATTGGACCGGAAGTGACCAAACAGGGTTTCCTAGATAGCTGCTAGCACAGCTGATGGTATGTGAAGTTCATGAGGCAGGTGGAGTTGTTTTGGCACTGGAAGAGCTGTGCTGCTGCTTCAGCCAGTTGCCATTCACCACCGCGTCACTGAGTTCCCTAGGTGTCATAGCCACTTTCAGACATATGTGGTGCCAGAGCACTTGGTTTCCATGGCAGCGGGAAATGGCTTTTGCATTTAACTTGTGTTTGGCTGTCGAGTTTTGAGCGCCTTGAGTGAGGAGCTCCATGTTAGTTTAGTGTGGGTGCTCAACCTGCTTGTTTCCATCCCCCTGGGCTCAATGGGCATTGGACCGGAAGTGACCAAACAGGGTTTCCTAGATAGCTGCTAGCACAGCTGATGGTATGTGAAGTTCATGAGGCAGGTGGAGTTGTTTTGGCACTGGAAGAGCTGTGCTGCTGCTTCGGGCAGTTGCCATTCACCACCGCCCTGAGTTCCCTAGGTGTCATATCCACTTTCAGACATATGTGGTGCCAGAGCACTTGGTTTCCATGGCAGCGGGAAATGGCTTGGGCGCTGAACTTGTGTTTGGCTGTGGAGTTTTGAGCGCCTTGAGTGAGGAGCTCCATGTTAGTTTAGTGTGGTTGCTCAACCTGCTTGATTCCATCCCACTGGGCTCAATGGGCATTGGACCGGAAGTGACCAAACAGGGTTTCTTAGAACGCTGGTAGCACAGCTGATGGTATGTGAAGTGAATGAGGCAGGTGGAGTTGTTTTGGCACTGGAAGAGCTGTGCTGCTGCTTCGGGCACTTGCCATTCACCACCGCCCTGAGTTCCCTAGGTGTCATATCCACTTTCAGACATATGTGGTGCCAGAGCACTTGGTTTCCATGGCAGCGGGAAATGGCTTGGGCGCTGAACTTGTATTTGGCTGTGGAGTTTTGAGCGCCTTGAGTGAGGAGCTCCATATTAGTTTAGTGTGGGTGCTCAACCTGCTTGATTCCATCCCACTGGGCTCAATGGGCATTGGACCGGAAGTGACCAAACAGGGTTTCCTAGATAGCTGCTAGCACAGCTGATGGTATGTGAAGTGAATGAGGCAGGTGGAGTTGTTTTGGCACTGGAAGAGCTGTGCTGCTGCTTCGGGCAGTTGCCATTCACCACCGCGTCACTGAGTTCCCTAGGTGTCATATCCACTTTCAGACATATGTGGTGCCAGAGCACTTGGTTTCCATGGCAGCGGGAAATGGCTTTTGCACTGAACTTGTGTTTGGCTGTGGAGTTTTGAGTGCCTTGAGTGAGGAGCTCCATGTGAGTTTAGTGTGGGTGCTCAACCTGCTTGATTCCATCCCACTGGGCTCAATGGGCATTGGACCGGAAATGACCAAACAGGGTTTCCTAGATAGCTGCTAGCACAGCTGATGGTATGTGAAGTTCATGAGGCAGGTGGAGTTGTTTTGGCACTGGAAGAGCTGTGCTGCTGCTTCGGGCAGTTGCCATTCACCACCGCCCTGAGTTCCCTAGGTGTCATATCCACTTTCAGACATATGTGGTGCCCCAGCACTTGGTTTCCATGGCAGCGGGAAATGGCTTGGGCGCTGAACTTGTATTTGGCTGTGGAGTTTTGAGTGCCTTGAGTGAGGAGCTCCATGTTAGTTTAGTGTGGGTGCTCAACCTGCTTGATTCCATCCCACTGGGCTCAATGGGCATTGGACCGGAAGTGAGCAAACAGGGTTTCCTAGATAGCTGCTAGCACAGCTGATGGTATGTGAAGTTCATGAGGCAGGTGGAGTTGTTTTGGCACTGGAAGAGCTGTGCTGCTGCTTCGGGCACTTGCCATGCACCACCGCCCTGAGATCCCTAGGTGTCATATCCACTTTCAGACATATGTGGTGCCAGAGCACTTGGTTTCCATGGCAGCGGGAAATGGCTTGGGCGCTGAACTTGTGTTTGGCTGTGGAGTTTTGAGCGCCTTTAGTGAGGAGCTCCATGTTAGTTTAGTGTGGGTGCTCAACCTGCTTGATTCCATCCCACTGGGCTCAATGGGCATTGGACCGGAAGTGACCAAACAGGGTTTCCTAGATAGCTGCTAGCACAGCTGATGGTATGTGAAGTTCATGAGGCAGGTGGAGTTGTTTTGGCACTGGAAGAGCTGTGCTGCTGCTTCAGCCAGTTGCCATTCACCACCGCGTCACTGAGTTCCCTAGGTGTCATAGCCACTTTCAGACATATGTGGTGCCAGAGCACTTGGTTTCCATGGCAGCGGGAAATGGCTTTTGCGCTGAACTTGTGTTTGGCTGTCGAGTTTTGAGCGCCTTGAGTGAGGAGCTCCATGTTAGTTTAGTGTGGGTGCTCAACCTGCTTGTTTCCATCCCCCTGGGCTCAATGGGCATTGGACCGGAAGTGACCAAACAGGGTTTCCTAGATAGCTGCTAGCACAGCTGATGGTATGTGAAGTTCATGAGGCAGGTGGAGTTGTTTTGGCACTGGAAGAGCTGTGCTGCTGCTTCGGGCAGTTGCCATTCACCACCGCCCTGAGTTCCCTAGGTGTCATATCCACTTTCAGACATATGTGGTGCCAGAGCACTTGGTTTCCATGGCAGCGGGAAATGGCTTGGGCGCTGAACTTGTGTTTGGCTGTGGAGTTTTGAGCGCCTTGAGTGAGGAGCTCCATGTTAGTTTAGTGTGGTTGCTCAACCTGCTTGATTCCATCCCACTGGGCTCAATGGGCATTGGACCGGAAGTGACCAAACAGGGTTTCTTAGAACTCTGGTAGCACAGCTGATGGTATGTGAAGTGAATGAGGCAGGTGGAGTTGTTTTGGCACTGGAAGAGCTGTGCTGCTGCTTCGGGCACTTGCCATTCACCACCGCCCTGAGTTCCCTAGGTGTCATATCCACTTTCAGACATATGTGGTGCCAGAGCACTTGGTTTCCATGGCAGCGGGAAATGGCTTGGGCGCTGAACTTGTATTTGGCTGTGGAGTTTTGAGCGCCTTGAGTGAGGAGCTCCATGTTAGTTTAGTGTGGGTGCTCAACCTGCTTGATTCCATCCCACTGGGCTCAATGGGCATTGGACCGGAAGTGACCAAACAGGGTTTCCTAGATAGCTGCTAGCACAGCTGATGGTATGTGAAGTGAATGAGGCAGGTGGAGTTGTTTTGGCACTGGAAGAGCTGTGCTGCTGCTTCGGGCAGTTGCCATTCACCACCGCCCTGAGTTCCCTAGGTGTCATATCCACTTTCAGACATATGTGGTGCCAGAGCACTTGGTTTCCATGGCAGCGGGAAATGGCTTGGGTGCTGAACTTGTGTTTGGCTGTGGAGTTTTGAGTGCCTTGAGTGAGGAGCTCCATGTTAGTTTAGTGTGGGTGCTCAACATGCTTGATTCCATCCCACTGGGCTCAATGGGCATTGGACTGGAAGTGACAAAACAGGGTTTCCTAGATAGCTGCTAGCACAGCTGATGCTATGTGAAGTTCATGAGGCAGGTGGAGTTGTTTTGGCACTGGAAGAGCTGTGCTGCTGCTTCGGGCACTTGCCATTCACCACCGCCCTGAGTTCCCTAGGTGTCATATCCACTTTCAGACATATGTGGTGCCAGAGCACTTGGTTTCCATGGCAGCGGGAAATGGCTTGGGTGCTGAACTTGTGTTTGGCTGTGGAGTTTTGAGCGCCTTGAGTGACGAACTCCATGTTAGTTTAGTGTGGGTGCTCAACCTGCTTGATTCCATCCCACTGGGCTCAATGGGCATTGGACCGGAAGTGACCAAACAGGGTTTCCTAGATAGCTGCTAGCACAGCTGATGGTATGTGAAGTTCATGAGGCAGGTGGAGTTGTTTTGGCACTGGAAGAGCTGTGCTGCTGCTTCGGGCAGTTGCCATTCACCACCGCGTCACTGAGTTCCCTAGGTGTCATATCCACTTTCAGACATATGTGGTGCCAGAGCACTTGGTTTCCATGGCAGCGGGAAATGGCTTTTGCACTGAACTTGTGTTTGGCTGTGGAGTTTTGAGTGCCTTGAGTGAGGAGCTCCATGTGAGTTTAGTGTGGGTGCTCAACCTGCTTGATTCCATCCCACTGGGCTCAATGGGCATTGGACCGGAAGTGACCAAACAGGGTTTCCTAGATAGCTGCTAGCACAGCTGATGGTATGTGAAGTGAATGAGGCAGGTGGAGTTGTTTTGGCACTGGAAGAGCTGTGCTGCTGCTTCGGGCAGTTGCCATTCACCACCGCCCTGAGTTCCCTAGGTGTCATATCCACTTTCAGACATATGTGGTGCCAGAGCACTTGGTTTCCATGGCAGCGGGAAATGGCTTGGGCGCTGAACTTGTATTTGGCTGTGGAGTTTTGAGTGCCTTGAGTGAGGAGCTCCATGTTAGTTTAGTGTGGGTGCTCAACCTGCTTGATTCCATCCCACTTGGCTCAATGGGCATTGGACCGGAAGTGAGCAAACAGGGTTTCCTAGATAGCTGCTAGCACAGCTGATGGTATGTGAAGTTCATGAGGCAGGTGGAGTTGTTTTGGCACTGGAAGAGCTGTGCTGCTGCTTCGGGCACTTGCCATGCACCACCGCCCTGAGATCCCTAGGTGTCATATCCACTTTCAGACATATGTGGTGCCAGAGCACTTGGTTTCCATGGCAGCGGGAAATGGCTTGGGCGCTGAACTTGTGTTTGGCTGTGGAGTTTTGAGCGCCTTTAGTGAGGAGCTCCATGTTAGTTTAGTGTGGGTGCTCAACCTGCTTGATTCCATCCCACTGGGCTCAATGGGCATTGGACCGGAAGTGACCAAACAGGGTTTCCTAGATAGCTGCTAGCACAGCTGATGGAATGTGAAGTGAATGAGGCAGGTGGAGTTGTTTTGGCACTGGAAGAGCTGTGCTGCTGCTTCAGGCAGTTGCCATTCACCACCGCCCTGAGTTCCCTAGGTGTCATATCCACTTTTAGACATATGTGGTGCCAGAGCACTTGGTTTCCATGGCAGCGGGAAATGGCTTTTGCACTGAACTTGTGTTTGGCTGTGGAGTTTTGAGTGCCTTGAGTGAGGAGCTCCATGATAGTTCAGTGTGGGTGCTCAACCTGCTTGATTCCATCCCCCTGGGCTCAATGGGCATTGGACCGGAAGTGACCAAACAGGGTTTCCTAGATAGCTGCTAGCACAGCTGATGGTATGTGAAGTGAATGAGGCAGGTGGAGTTGTTTTGGCACTGGAAGAGCTGTGCTGCTGCTTCGGGCAGTTGCCATTCACCATCGCCCTGAGTTCCCTAGGTGTCATATCCACTTTCAGACATATGTGGTGCCAGAGCACTTGGTTTCCATGGCAGCGGGAAATGGCTTGGGCGCTGAACTTGTGTTTGGCTGTGGAGTTTTGAGCGCCTTGAGTGAGGAGCTCCATGTTAGTTTAGTGTGGGTGCTCAACCTGCTTGATTCCACCCCACTGGGCTCAATGGGCATTGGACCGGAAGTGACCAAACAGGGTTTCCTAGATAGCTGCTAGCACAGCTGATGGTATGTGAAGTGAATGAGGCAGGTGGAGTTGTTTTGGCACTGGAAGAGCTGTGCTGCTGCTTCGGGCAGTTGCCATTCACCACCGCCCTGAGTTCCCTAGGTGTCATATCCACTTTCAGACATATGTGGTGCCAGAGCACTTGGTTTCCATGGCAGCGGGAAATGGCTTGGGGGCTGAACTTGTATTTGGCTGTGGAGTTTTGAGCGCCTTGAGTGAGGAGCTCCATGTTAGTTTAGTGTGGGTGCTCAACCTGCTTGATTCCATCCCACTGGGCTCAATGGGCATTGGACCGGAAGTGACCAAACAAGGTTTCCTAGATAGCTGCTAGCACAGCTGATGGTATGTGAAGTGAATGAGGCAGGTGGAGTTGTTTTGGCACTGGAAGAGCTGTGCTGCTGCTTCGGGCAGTTTCCATTCACCACCGCCCTGAGTTCCCTAGGTGTCATAGCCACTTTCAAACATATGTGGTGCCAGAACACTTGGTTTCCATGGCAGCGGGAAATGGCTTGGGCGCTGAACTTGTGTTTGGCTGTGGAGTTTTGAGCGCCTTGAGTGAGGAGCTCATTGTTAGTTTAGTGTGGGTGCTCAACCTGCTTGATTCCATCCCACTGGGCTCAATGGGCATTGGACCGGAAGTGACTAAACAGGGTTTCTTAGAACGCTGCTGGAACAGCTGATGGTATGTGAAGTTCATGAGGCAGGTGGAGTTGTTTTGGCACTGGAAGAGCTGTGCTGCTGCTTCGGGCAGTTGCCATTCACCACCGCCCTGAGTTCCCTAGGTGTCATATCCACTTTCAGACATATGTGGTGCCAGAGCACTTGGTTTCCATGGCAGCGGGAAATGGCTTTTGCGCTGAACTTGTGTTTGGCTGTGGAGTTTTGAGTGCCTTGAGTGACTAACTCCATGTGAGTTTAGTGTGGGTGCTCAACCTGCTTGATTCCATCACACTGGGCTCAATGGGCATTGGACCAGAAGTGACCAAACAGGGTTTCCTAGATAGCTGCTAGCACAGCTGATGGTATGTGACGTGAATGAGGCAGGTTGAGTTGTTTTGGCATTGGGAGAGCTGAGCTGCTGCTTCAGGCAGTTGCCATTCACCACCGCCCTGAGATCCGTAGGTGTCATATCCACTTTCAGACATATGTGGTGCCAGAGCACTTGGTTTCCATGGCAGCGGGAAATGGCTTTTGCACTGAACTTGTGTTTGGCTGTGGAGTTTTGAGTGCCTTGAGTGAGGAGCTCCATGTGAGTTTAGTGTGGGTGCTCAACCTGCTTGATTTCATCCCACTGGGCTCAATGGGCATTGGACTGGAAGTGACCAAACAGGGTTTCCTAGATAGCTGCTAGCACAGCTGATGGTATGTGAAGTGAATGAGGCAGGTGGAGTTGTTTTGGCACTGGAAGAGCTGTGCTGCTGCTTCGGGCAGTTGCCATTCACCACCGCCCTGAGTTCCCTAGGTGTCATATCCACTTTCAGACATATGTGGTGCCAGAGCACTTGGTTTCCATGGCAGCGGGAAATGGCTTGGGCGCTGAACTTGTGTTTGGCTGTGGAGTTTTGAGTGCCTTGAGTGAGGAGCTCCATGTTAGTTTAGTGTGGGTGCTCAACCTGCTTGATTCCATCCCACTGGGCTCAATGGGCATTGGACCGGAAGTGACCAAACAGGGTTTCCTAGATAGCTGCTAGCACAGCTGATGGTATGTGAAGTGAATGAGGCAGGTGGAGTTGTTTTGGCACTGGAAGAGCTGTGCTGCTGCTTCAGCCAGTTGCCATTCACCACCACACTGAGTTCCCTAGGTGTCATATCCACTTTCAGACATATGTGGTGCCAGAGCACTTGGTTTCCATGGCAGCGGGAAATGGCTTGGGCGCTGAACTTATTTTTGGCTGTGGAGTTTTGAGCGCCTTGAGTCAGGAGCTCCATGTTAGTTTAGTGTGGGTGCTCAACCTGCTTGATTCCATCCCACTGGGCTCAATGGGCATTGGACTGGAAGTGACCAAACAGGGTTTCCTAGATAGCTGCTAGCACAGCTGATGGTATGTGAAGTGAATGAGGCAGGTGGAGTTGTTTTGGCACTGGAAGAGCTGTGCTGCTGCTTCAGCCAGTTGCCATTCTCCAACCCTCTGAGTTCCCTAGGTGTCATAGCCACTTTCAGACATATGTGGTGCCAGAGCACTTGGTTTCCATGGCAGCGGGAAATGGCTTTTGCGCTGAACTTGTGTTTGGCTGTGGAGTTTTGAGCGCCTTGAGTGAGGAGCTCCATGTTAGTTTAGTGTGGGTGCTCAACCTGCTTGATTCCATCCCACTGGGCTCAATGGGCATTGGACCGGAAGTGACCAAACAGGGTTTCCTAGATAGCTGCTAGCACAGCTGATGGTATGTGAAGTTCATGAGGCAGGTGGAGTTGTTTTGGCACTGGAAGAGCTGTGCTGCTGCTTCGGGCAGTTGCCATTCACCAGCGCCCTGAGTTCCCTAGGTGTCATATCCACTTTCAGACATATGTGGTGCCAGAGCACTTGGTTTCCATGGCAGCGGAAAATGGCTTTTGCGCTGAACTTGTATTTGGCTGTGGAGTTTTGAGCGCCTTGAGTGAGGAGCTCCATGTTAGTTTAGTGTGGGTGCTCAACCTGCTTGATTCCATCCCACTGGGCTCAATGGGCATTGGACCGGAAGTGACCAAACAGGGTTTCCTAGATAGCTGCTGGCACAGCTGATGGTATGTGAAGTGAATGAGGCAGGTGGAGTTGTTTTGGCACTGGAAGAGCTGTGCTGCTGCTTCGGGCAGTTGCCATTCACCACCGCCCTGAGTTCCCTAGGTGTCATATCCACTTTCAGACATATGTGGTGCCAGAGCACTTGGTTTCCATGGCAGCGGGAGATGGCTTGGGCGCTGAACTTATGTTTGGCTGTGGAGTTTTGAGTGCCTTGAGTGAGGAGCTCCATGTTAGTTTAGTGTGGGTGCTCAACCTGCTTGATTCCATCCCAGTGGGCTCAATGGGCATTGGACTGGAAGTGACCAAACAGGATTTCCTAGATAGCTGCTAGCACAGCTGATGGTATGTGAAGTTCATGAGGCAGGTGGAGTTGTTTTGGCACTGGAAGAGCTGTGCTGCTGCTTCGGGCAGTTGCCATTCACCACCGCCCTGAGTTCCCTAGGTGTCATATCCACTTTCAAACATATGTGGTGCCAGAACACTTGGTTTCCATGGCAGCGGGAAATGGCTTGGGCGCTGAACTTGTGTTTGGCTGTGGAGTTTTGAGCGCCTTGAGTGAGGAGCTCATTGTTAGTTTAGTGTGGGTGCTCAACCTGCTTGATTCCATCCCACTGGGCTCAATGGGCATTGGACCGGAAGTGACTAAACAGGGTTTCTTAGAACGCTGCTGGAACAGCTGATGGTATGTGAAGTTCATGAGGCAGGTGGAGTTGTTTTGGCACTGGAAGAGCTGTGCTGCTGCTTCGGGCAGTTGCCATTCACCACCGCCCTGAGTTCCCTAGGTGTCATATCCACTTTCAGACATATGTGGTGCCAGAGCACTTGGTTTCCATGGCAGCGGGAAATGGCTTTTGCGCTGAACTTGTGTTTGGCTGTGGAGTTTTGAGTGCCTTGAGTGACTAACTCCATGTTAGTTTAGTGTGGGTGCTCAACCTGCTTGATTCCATCCCACTGGGCTCAATGGGCATTGGACCGGAAGTGACCAAACAGGGTTTCCTAGATAGCTGCTAGCACAGCTGATGGTATGTGACGTGAATGAGGCAGGTGGAGTTGTTTTGGCATTGGGAGAGCTGTGCTGCTGCTTCGGGCAGTTGCCATTCACCACCGCCCTGTGATCCGTAGGTGTCATATCCACTTTCAGACATATGTGGTGCCAGAGCACTTGGTTTCCATGGCAGCGGGAAATGGCTTTTGCACTGAACTTGTGTTTGGCTGTGGAGTTTTGAGTGCCTTGAGTGACGAACTCCATGTTAGTTTAGTGTGGGTGCTCAACCTGCTTGATTTCATCCCATTGGGCTCAATGGGCATTGGACCGGAAGTGACCAAACAGGGTTTCCTAGATAGCTGCTAGCACAGCTGATGGTATGTGAAGTTCATGAGGCAGGTGGAGTTGTTTTGGCACTGGAAGAGCTGTGCTGCTGCTTCGGGCAGTTGCCATTCACCACCGCCCTGAGTTCCCTAGGTGTCATATCCACTTTCAGACATATGTGGTGCCAGAGCACTTGGTTTCCATGGCAGCGGGAAATGGCTTGGGCGCTGAACTTGTGTTTGGCTGTGGAGTTTTGAGCGCCTTGAGTGAGGAGCTCCATGTTAGTTTAGTGTGGTTGCTCAACCTGCTTGATTCCATCCCACTGGGCTCAATGGGCATTGGACCGGAAGTGACCAAACAGGGTTTCTTAGAACGCTGGTAGCACAGCTGATGGTATGTGAAGTGAATGAGGCAGGTGGAGTTGTTTTGGCACTGGAAGAGCTGTGCTGCTGCTTCGGGCACTTGCCATTCACCACCGCCCTGAGTTCCCTAGGTGTCATATCCACTTTCAGACATATGTGGTGCCAGAGCACTTGGTTTCCATGGCAGCGGGAAATGGCTTGGGTGCTGAACTTGTGTTTGGCTGTGGAGTTTTGAGCGCCTTGAGTGACGAACTCCATGTTAGTTTAGTGTGGGTGCTCAACCTGCTTGATTCCATCCCACTTGGCTCAATGGGCATTGGACCGGAAGTGACCAAACAGGGTTTCCTAGATAGCTGCTAGCACAGCTGATGGTATGTGAAGTGAATGAGGCAGGTGGAGTTGTTTTGGCACTGGAAGAGCTGTGCTGCTGCTTCGGGCAGTTGCCATTCACCACCGCGTCACTGAGTTCCCTAGGTGTCATATCCACTTTCAGACATATGTGGTGCCAGAGCACTTGGTTTCCATGGCAGCGGGAAATGGCTTTTGCACTGAACTTGTGTTTGGCTGTGGAGTTTTGAGTGCCTTGAGTGAGGAGCTCCATGTGAGTTTAGTGTGGGTGCTCAACCTGCTTGATTCCATCCCACTGGGCTCAATGGGCATTGGACCGGAAGTGACCAAACAGGGTTTCCTAGATAGCTGCTAGCACAGCTGATGGTATGTGAAGTTCATGAGGCAGGTGGAGTTGTTTTGGCACTGGAAGAGCTGTGCTGCTGCTTCGGGCAGTTGCCATTCACCACCGCCCTGAGTTCCCTAGGTGTCATATCCACTTTCAGACATATGTGGTGCCAGAGCACTTGGTTTCCATGGCAGCGGGAAATGGCTTGGGCGCTGAACTTGTATTTGGCTGTGGAGTTTTGAGTGCCTTGAGTGAGGAGCTCCATGTTAGTTTAGTGTGGGTGCTCAACCTGCTTGATTCCATCCCACTTGGCTCAATGGGCATTGGACCGGAAGTGAGCAAACAGGGTTTCCTAGATAGCTGCTAGCACAGCTGATGGTATGTGAAGTTCATGAGGCAGGTGGAGTTGTTTTGGCACTGGAAGAGCTGTGCTGCTGCTTCGGGCACTTGCCATGCACCACCGCCCTGAGATCCCTAGGTGTCATATCCACTTTCAGACATATGTGGTGCCAGAGCACTTGGTTTCCATGGCAGCGGGAAATGGCTTTTGCACTGAACTTGTGTTTGGCTGTGGAGTTTTGAGTGCCTTGAGTGAGGAGCTCCATGTTAGTTTAGTGTGGGTGCTCAACCTGCTTGATTCCATCCCACTGGGCTCAATGGGCATTGGACCGGAAGTGACCAAACAGGGTTTCCTAGATAGCTGCTAGCACAGCTGATGGTATGTGAAGTTCATGAGGCAGGTGGAGTTGTTTTGGCACTGGAAGAGCTGTGCTGCTGCTTCAGGCAGTTGCCATTCACCACCGCCCTGAGTTCCCTAGGTGTCATATCCACTTTTAGACATATGTGGTGCCAGAGCACTTGGTTTCCATGGCAGCGGGAAATGGCTTTTGCACTGAACTTGTGTTTGGCTGTGGAGTTTTGAGTGCCTTGAGTGAGGAGCTCCATGATAGTTCAGTGTGGGTGCTCAACCTGCTTGATTCCATCCCCCTGGGCTCAATGGGCATTGGACCGGAAGTGACCAAACAGGGTTTCCTAGATAGCTGCTAGCACAGCTGATGGTATGTGAAGTGAATGAGGCAGGTGGAGTTGTTTTGGCACTGGAAGAGCTGTGCTGCTGCTTCGGGCAGTTGCCATTCACCATCGCCCTGAGTTCCCTAGGTATCATATCCACTTTCAGACATATGTGGTGCCAGAGCACTTGGTTTCCATGGCAGCGGGAAATGGCTTGGGCGCTGAACTTGTATTTGGCTGTGGAGTTTTGAGCGCCTTGAGTGAGGAGCTCCATGTTAGTTTAGTGTGGGTGCTCAACCTGCTTGATTCCATCCCACTGGGCTCAATGGGCATTGGACCGGAAGTGAGCAAACAGGGTTTCCTAGATAGCTGCTAGCACAGCTGATGGTATGTGAAGTGAATGAGGCAGGTGGAGTTGTTTTGGCACTGGAAGAGCTGTGCTGCTGCTTCGGGCAGTTTCCATTCACCACCGCCCTGAGTTCCCTAGGTGTCATAGCCACTTTCAAACATATGTGGTGCCAGAACACTTGGTTTCCATGGCAGCGGGAAATGGCTTGGGCGCTGAACTTGTGTTTGGCTGTGGAGTTTTGAGCGCCTTGAGTGAGGAGCTCCATGTGAGTTTAGTGTGGGTGCTCAACCTGCTTGATTCCATCCCACTGGGCTCAATGGGCATTGGACCGGAAGTGACTAAACAGGGTTTCTTAGAACGCTGCTGGAACAGCTGATGGTATGTGAAGTTCATGAGGCAGGTGGAGTTGTTTTGGCACTGGAAGAGCTGTGCTGCTGCTTCGGGCAGTAGCCTTCACCACCGCCCTGAGTTCCCTAGGTGTCATATCCACTTTCAGACATATGTGGTGCCAGAGCACTTGGTTTCCATGGCAGCGGGAAATGGCTTTTGCGCTGAACTTGTGTTTGGCTGTGGAGTTTTGAGTGCCTTGAGTGACTAACTCCATGTTAGTTTAGTGTGGGTGCTCAACCTGCTTGATTCCATCCCACTGGGCTCAATGGGCATTGGACCGGAAGTGACCAAACAGGGTTTCCTAGATAGCTGCTAGCACAGCTGATGGTATGTGACGTGAATGAGGCAGGTTGAGTTGTTTTGGCATTGGGAGAGCTGAGCTGCTGCTTCAGGCAGTTGCCATTCACCACCGCCCTGAGATCCGTAGGTGTCATATCCACTTTCAGACATATGTGGTGCCAGAGCACTTGGTTTCCATGGCAGCGGGAAATGGCTTTTGCACTGAACTTGTGTTTGGCTGTGGAGTTTTGAGTGCCTTGAGTGAGGAGCTCCATGTTAGTTTAGTGTGGGTGCTCAACCTGCTTGATTTCATCCCACTGGGCTCAATGGGCATTGGACCGGAAGTGACCAAACAGGGTTTCCTAGATAGCTGCTAGCACAGCTGATGGTATGTGAAGTGAATGAGGCAGGTGGAGTTGTTTTGGCACTGGAAGAGCTGTGCTGCTGCTTCGGGCAGTTGCCATTCACCACCGCCCTGAGTTCCCTAGGTGTCATATCCACTTTCAGACATATGTGGTGCCAGAGCACTTGGTTTCCATGGCAGCGGGAAATGGCTTGGGCGCTGAACTTGTGTTTGGCTGTGGAGTTTTGAGTGCCTTGAGTGAGGAGCTCCATGTGAGTTTAGTGTGGGTGCTCAACCTGCTTGATTCCATCCCACTGGGCTCAATGGGCATTGGACCGGAAGTGACCAAACAGGGTTTCCTAGATAGCTGCTAGCACAGCTGATGGTATGTGAAGTTCATGAGGCAGGTGGAGTTGTTTTGGCACTGGAAGAGCTGTGCTGCTGCTTCAGCCAGTTGCCATTCACCACCACACTGAGTTCCCTAGGTGTCATATCCACTTTCAGACATATGTGGTGCCAGAGCACTTGGTTTCCATGGCAGCGGGAAATGGCTTGGGCGCTGAACTTATTTTTGGCTGTGGAGTTTTGAGCGCCTTGAGTCAGGAGCTCCATGTTAGTTTAGTGTGGGTGCTCAACCTGCTTGATTCCATCCCACTGGGCTCAATGGGCATTGGACTGGAAGTGACCAAACAGGGTTTCCTAGATAGCTGCTAGCACAGCTGATGGTATGTGAAGTGAATGAGGCAGGTGGAGTTGTTTTGGCACTGGAAGAGCTGTGCTGCTGCTTCAGCCAGTTGCCATTCTCCAACCCTCTGAGTTCCCTAGGTGTCATAGCCACTTTCAGACATATGTGGTGCCAGAGCACTTGGTTTCCATGGCAGCGGGAAATGGCTTGGGCGCTGAACTTGTGTTTGGCTGTGGAGTTTTGAGCGCCTTTAGTGAGGAGCTCCATGTTAGTTTAGTGTGGGTGCTCAACCTGCTTGATTCCATCCCACTGGGCTCAATGGGCATTGGACCGGAAGTGACCAAACAGGGTTTCCTAGATAGCTGCTAGCACAGCTGATGGTATGTGAAGTTCATGAGGCAGGTGGAGTTGTTTTGGCACTGGAAGAGCTGTGCTGCTGCTTCAGGCAGTTGCCATTCACCACCGCGTCACTGAGTTCCCTAGGTGTCATAGCCACTTTCAGACATATGTGGTGCCAGAGCACTTGGTTTCCATGGCAGCGGGAAATGGCTTTTGCGCTGAACTTGTGTTTGGCTGTGGAGTTTTGAGCGCCTTGAGTGAGGAGCTCCATGTTAGTTTAGTGTGGGTGCTCAACCTGATTGATTCCATCCCTCTGGGCTCAATGGGCATTGGACCGGAAGTGACCAAACAGGGTTTCCTAGATAGCTGCTAGCACAGCTGATGGTATGTGAAGTTCATGAGGCAGGTGGAGTTGTTTTGGCACTGGAAGAGCTGTGCTGCTGCTTCGGGCAGTTGCCATTCACCATCGCCCTGAGATCCCTAGGTGTCATATCCACTTTCAGACATATGTGGTGCCAGAGCACTTGGTTTCCATGGCAGCGGGAAATGGCTTGGGCGCTGTACTTGTGTTTGGCTGTGGAGTTTTGAGCGCCTTGAGTGAGGAGCTCCATGTTAGTTTAGTGTGGGTGCTCAACCTGCTTGATTCCATCCCACTGGGCTCAATGGGCATTGGACCGGAAGTGACCAAACAGGGTTTCCTAGATAGCTGCTAGCACAGCTGATGGTATGTGAAGTTCATGAGGCAGGTGGAGTTGTTTTGGCACTGGAAGAGCTGTGCTGCTGCTTCGGGCAGTTGCCATTCACCACCGCCCTGAGTTCCCTAGGTGTCATATCCACTTTCAGACATATGTGGTGCCAGAGCACTTGGTTTCCATGGCAGCGGGAAATGGCTTGGGCGCTGAACTTGTATTTGGCTGTGGAGTTTTGAGCGCCTTGAGTGAGGAGCTCCATGTTAGTTTAGTGTGGGTGCTCAACCTGCTTGATTCCATCCCACTGGGCTCAATGGGCATTGGACCGGAAGTGACCAAACAGGGTTTCCTAGATAGCTGCTAGCACAGCTGATGGTATGTGAAGTGAATGAGGCAGGTGGAGTTGTTTTGGCACTGGAAGAGCTGTGCTGCTGCTTCAGGCAGTTGCCATTCACCACCGCCCTGAGTTCCCTAGGTGTCATATCCACTTTCAGACATATGTGGTGCCAGAGCACTTGGTTTCCATGGCAGCGGGAAATGGCTTTTGCACTGAACTTGTGTTTGGCTGTGGAGTTTTGAGCGCCTTGAGTGAGGAGCTCCATGTTAGTTTAGTGTGGGTGCTCAACCTGCTTGATTTCATCCCACTGGGCTCAATGGGCATTGGACCGGAAGTGACCAAACAGGGTTTCCTAGATAGCTGCTAGCACAGCTGATGGTATGTGAAGTGAATGAGGCAGGTGGAGTTGTTTTGGCACTGGAAGAGCTGTGCTGCTGCTTCGGGCAGTTGCCATTCACCACCACACTGAGTTCCCTAGGTGTCATATCCACTTTCAGACATATGTGGTGCCAGAGCACTTGGTTTCCATGGCAGCGGGAAATGGCTTGGGCGCTGAACTTGTGTTTGGCTGTGGAGTTTTGAGTGCCTTGAGTGAGGAGCTCCATGTTAGTTTAGTGTGGGTGCTCAACCTGCTTGATTCCATCCCACTGGGCTCAATGGGCATTGGACCGGAAGTGACCAAACAGGGTTTCCTAGATAGCTGCTAGCACAGCTGATGGTATGTGAAGTTCATGAGGCAGGTGGAGTTGTTTTGGCACTGGAAGAGCTGTGCTGCTGCTTCGGGCAGTTGCCATTCACCACCACACTGAGTTCCCTAGGTGTCATATCCACTTTCAGACATATGTGGTGCCAGAGCACTTGGTTTCCATGGCAGCGGGAAATGGCTTGGGCGCTGAACTTATTTTTGGCTGTGGAGTTTTGAGCGCCTTGAGTCAGGAGCTCCATGTTAGTTTAGTGTGGGTGCTCAACCTGCTTGATTCCATCCCACTGGGCTCAATGGGCATTGGACTGGAAGTGACCAAACAGGGTTTCCTAGATAGCTGCTAGCACAGCTGATGGTATGTGAAGTGAATGAGGCAGGTGGAGTTGTTTTGGCACTGGAAGAGCTGTGCTGCTGCTTCAGCCAGTTGCCATTCTCCAACCCTCTGAGTTCCCTAGGTGTCATAGCCACTTTCAGACATATGTGGTGCCAGAGCACTTGGTTTCCATGGCAGCGGGAAATGGCTTGGGCGCTGAACTTGTGTTTGGCTGTGGAGTTTTGAGCGCCTTTAGTGAGGAGCTCCATGTTAGTTTAGTGTGGGTGCTCAACCTGCTTGATTCCATCCCACTGGGCTCAATGGGCATTGGACCGGAAGTGACCAAACAGGGTTTCCTAGATAGCTGCTAGCACAGCTGATGGTATGTGAAGTTCATGAGGCAGGTGGAGTTGTTTTGGCACTGGAAGAGCTGTGCTGCTGCTTCAGGCAGTTGCCATTCACCACCGCGTCACTGAGTTCCCTAGGTGTCATAGCCACTTTCAGACATATGTGGTGCCAGAGCACTTGGTTTCCATGGCAGCGGAAAATGGCTTTTGCGCTGAACTTGTGTTTGGCTGTGGAGTTTTGAGCGCCTTGAGTGAGGAGCTCCATGTTAGTTTAGTGTGGGTGCTCAACCTGCTTGATTCCATCCCACTGGGCTCAATGGGCATTGGACCGGAAGTGACCAAACAGGGTTTCCTAGATAGCTGCTAGCACAGCTGATGGTATGTGAAGTGAATGAGGCAGGTGGAGTTGTTTTGGCACTGGAAGAGCTGTGCTGCTGCTTCAGGCAGTTGCCATTCACCACCGCCCTGAGTTCCCTAGGTGTCATATCCACTTTCAGACATATGTGGTGCCAGAGCACTTGGTTTCCATGGCAGCGGGAAATGGCTTTTGCACTGAACTTGTGTTTGGCTGTGGAGTTTTGAGTGCCTTGAGTGAGGAGCTCCATGTTAGTTTAGTGTGGGTGCTCAACCTGCTTGATTTCATCCCACTGGGCTCAATGGGCATTGGACCGGAAGTGACCAAACAGGGTTTCCTAGATAGCTGCTAGCACAGCTGATGGTATGTGAAGTGAATGAGGCAGGTGGAGTTGTTTTGGCACTGGAAGAGCTGTGCTGCTGCTTCGGGCAGTTGCTATTCACCACCGCCCTGAGTTCCCTAGGTGTCATATCCACTTTCAGACATATGTGGTGCCAGAGCACTTGGTTTCCATGGCAGCGGGAAATGGCTTTTGCGCTGAACTTGTGTTTGGCTGTGGAGTTTTGAGTGCCTTGAGTGAGGAGCTCCATGTTAGTTTAGTGTGGGTGCTCAACCTGCTTGATTCCATCCCACTGGGCTCAATGGGCATTGGACCGGAAGTGACCAAACAGGGTTTCCTAGATAGCTGCTAGCACAGCTGATGGTATGTGAAGTTCATGAGGCAGGTGGAGTTGTTTTGGCACTGGAAGAGCTGTGCTGCTGCTTCGGGCAGTTGCCATTCACCACCACACTGAGTTCCCTAGGTGTCATATCCACTTTCAGACATATGTGGTGCCAGAGCACTTGGTTTCCATGGCAGCGGGAAATGGCTTGGGCGCTGAACTTATTTTTGGCTGTGGAGTTTTGAGCGCCTTGAGTCAGGAGCTCCATGTTAGTTTAGTGTGGGTGCTCAACCTGCTTGATTCCATCCCACTGGGCTCAATGGGCATTGGACTGGAAGTGACCAAACAGGGTTTCCTAGATAGCTGCTAGCACAGCTGATGGTATGTGAAGTGAATGAGGCAGGTGGAGTTGTTTTGGCACTGGAAGAGCTGTGCTGCTGCTTCAGCCAGTTGCCATTCTCCAACCCTCTGAGTTCCCTAGGTGTCATAGCCACTTTCAGACATATGTGGTGCCAGAGCACTTGGTTTCCATGGCAGCGGGAAATGGCTTGGGCGCTGAACTTGTGTTTGGCTGTGGAGTTTTGAGCGCCTTTAGTGAGGAGCTCCATGTTAGTTTAGTGTGGGTGCTCAACCTGCTTGATTCCATCCCACTGGGCTCAATGGGCATTGGACCGGAAGTGACCAAACAGGGTTTCCTAGATAGCTGCTAGCACAGCTGATGGTATGTGAAGTTCATGAGGCAGGTGGAGTTGTTTTGGCACTGGAAGAGCTGTGCTGCTGCTTCAGGCAGTTGCCATTCACCACCGCGTCACTGAGTTCCCTAGGTGTCATAGCCACTTTCAGACATATGTGGTGCCAGAGCACTTGGTTTCCATGGCAGCGGAAAATGGCTTTTGCGCTGAACTTGTGTTTGGCTGTGGAGTTTTGAGCGCCTTGAGTGAGGAGCTCCATGTTAGTTTAGTGTGGGTGCTCAACCTGCTTGATTCCATCCCTCTGGGCTCAATGGGCATTGGACCGGAAGTGACCAAACAGGGTTTCCTAGATAGCTGCTAGCACAGCTGATGGTATGTGAAGTTCATGAGGCAGGTGGAGTTGTTTTGGCACTGGAAGAGCTGTGCTGCTGCTTCGGGCAGTTGCCATTCACCACCGCCCTGAGTTCCCTAGGTGTCATATCCACTTTCAGACATATGTGGTGCCAGAGCACTTGGTTTCCATGGCAGCGGAAAATGGCTTTTGCGCTGAACTTGTATTTGGCTGTGGAGTTTTGAGCGCCTTGAGTGACGAACTCCATGTTAGTTTAGTGTGGGTGCTCAACCTGCTTGATTCCATCCCACTGGGCTCAATGGGCATTGGACCGGAAGTGACCAAACAGGGTTTCCTAGATAGCTGCTAGCACAGCTGATGGTATGTGAAGTGAATGAGGCAGGTGGAGTTGTTTTGGCACTGGAAGAGCTGTGCTGCTGCTTCGGGCAGTTGCCATTCACCACCGCCCTGAGTTCCCTAGGTGTCATATCCACTTTCAGACATATGTGGTGCCAGAGCACTTGGTTTCCATGGCAGCGGGAGATGGCTTGGGCGCTGAACTTGTATTTGGCTGTGTAGTTTTGAGTGCCTTGAGTGAGGAGCTCCATGTTAGTTTAGTGTGGCTGCTCAACCTGCTTGATTCCATCCCACTGGGCTCAATGGGCATTGGACCGGAAGTGACCAAACAGGGTTTCCTAGATAGCTGCTAGCACAGCTGATGGTATGTGAAGTTCATGAGGCAGGTGGAGTTGTTTTGGCACTGGAAGAGCTGTGCTGCTGCTTCGGGCAGTTGCCATTCACCATCGCCCTGAGATCCCTAGGTGTCATATCCACTTTCAGACATATGTGGTGCCAGAGCACTTGGTTTCCATGGCAGCGGGAAATGGCTTGGGCGCTGAACTTGTGTTTGGCTGTGGAGTTTTGAGCGCCTTTAGTGAGGAGCTCCATGTTAGTTTAGTGTGGGTGCTCAACCTGCTTGATTCCATCCCACTGGGCTCAATGGGCATTGGACCGGAAGTGACCAAACAGGGTTTCCTAGATAGCTGCTAGCACAGCTGATGGTATGTGAAGTTCATGAGGCAGGTGGAGTTGTTTTGGCACTGGAAGAGCTGTGCTGCTGCTTCGGGCACTTGCCATTCACCACCGCCCTGAGTTCCCTAGGTGTCATATCCACTTTCAGACATATGTGGTGCCAGAGCACTTGGTTTCCATGGCAGCGGGAAATGGCTTGGGCGCTGAACTTGTATTTGGCTGTGGAGTTTTGAGCGCCTTGAGTGAGGAGCTCCATGTTAGTTTAGTGTGGGTGCTCAACCTGCTTGATTCCATCCCACTGGGCTCAATGGGCATTGGACCGGAAGTGACCAAACAGGGTTTCCTAGATAGCTGCTAGCACAGCTGATGGTATGTGAAGTGAATGAGGCAGGTGGAGTTGTTTTGGCACTGGAAGAGCTGTGCTGCTGCTTCGGGCAGTTGCCATTCACCACCGCCCTGAGTTCCCTAGGTGTCATATCCACTTTCAGACATATGTGGTGCCAGAGCACTTGGTTTCCATGGCAGCGGGAGATGGCTTGGGCGCTGAACTTATGTTTGGCTGTGGAGTTTTGAGTGCCTTGAGTGAGGAGCTCCATGTTAGTTTAGTGTGGGTGCTCAACCTGCTTGATTCCATCCCACTGGGCTCAATGGGCATTGGACTGGAAGTGACCAAACAGGATTTCCTAGATAGCTGCTAGCACAGCTGATGGTATGTGAAGTTCATGAGGCAGGTGGAGTTGTTTTGGCACTGGAAGAGCTGTGCTGCTGCTTCGGGCAGTTGCCATTCACCACCGCCCTGAGTTCCCTAGGTGTCATAGCCACTTTCAAACATATGTGGTGCCAGAACACTTGGTTTCCATGGCAGCGGGAAATGGCTTGGGCGCTGAACTTGTGTTTGGCTGTGGAGTTTTGAGCGCCTTGAGTGAGGAGCTCATTGTTAGTTTAGTGTGGGTGCTCAACCTGCTTGATTCCATCCCACTGGGCTCAATGGGCATTGGACCGGAAGTGACTAAACAGGGTTTCTTAGAACGCTGCTGGAACAGCTGATGGTATGTGAAGTGAATGAGGCAGGTGGAGTTGTTTTGGCACTGGAAGAGCTGTGCTGCTGCTTCAGGCAGTTGCCATTCACCACCGCCCTGAGTTCCCTAGGTGTCATATCCACTTTCAGACATATGTGGTGCCAGAGCACTTGGTTTCCATGGCAGCGGGAAATGGCTTTTGCGCTGAACTTGTGTTTGGCTGTGGAGTTTTGAGTGCCTTGAGTGACTAACTCCATGTTAGTTTAGTGTGGGTGCTCAACCTGCTTGATTCCATCCCACTGGGCTCAATGGGCATTGGACCGGAAGTGACCAAACAGGGTTTCCTAGATAGCTGCTAGCACAGCTGATGGTATGTGACGTGAATGAGGCAGGTGGAGTTGTTTTGGCATTGGGAGAGCTGAGCTGCTGCTTCAGGCAGTTGCCATTCACCACCGCCCTGAGATCCGTAGGTGTCATATCCACTTTCAGACATATGTGGTGCCAGAGCACTTGGTTTCCATGGCAGCGGGAAATGGCTTTTGCACTGAACTTGTGTTTGGCTGTGGAGTTTTGAGTGCCTTGAGTGACGAACTCCATGTTAGTTTAGTGTGGGTGCTCAACCTGCTTGATTTCATCCCACTGGGCTCAATGGGCATTGGACCGGAAGTGACCAAACAGGGTTTCCTAGATAGCTGCTAGCACAGCTGATGGTATGTGAAGTTCATGAGGCAGGTGGAGTTGTTTTGGCACTGGAAGAGCTGTGCTGCTGCTTCGGGCAGTTGCCATTCAGCACCGCCCTGAGTTCCCTAGGTGTCATATCCACTTTCAGACATATGTGGTGCCAGAGCACTTGGTTTCCATGGCAGCGGGAAATGGCTTGGGCGCTGAACTTGTGTTTGGCTGTGGAGTTTTGAGCGCCTTGAGTGAGGAGCTCCATGTTAGTTTAGTGTGGGTGCTCAACCTGCTTGATTCCATCCCACTGGGCTCAATGGGCATTGGACCGGAAGTGACCAAACAGGGTTTCCTAGATAGCTGCTAGCACAGCTGATGG
Source organism: Ochotona princeps (assembly GCF_030435755.1). Taxonomy (NCBI): domain Eukaryota; kingdom Metazoa; phylum Chordata; class Mammalia; order Lagomorpha; family Ochotonidae; genus Ochotona; species Ochotona princeps. The sequence continues at coordinate 101,998,970 of NC_080835.1, read as the reverse complement.
TATGTGAAGTTCATGAGGCAGGTGGAGTTGTTTTGGCACTGGAAGAGCTGTGCTGCTGCTTCGGGCAGTTGCCATTCACCACCGCCCTGAGTTCCCTAGGTGTCATATCCACTTTCAGACATATGTGGTGCCAGAGCACTTGGTTTCCATGGCAGCGGGAGATGGCTTGGGCGCTGAACTTATGTTTGGCTGTGGAGTTTTGAGTGCCTTGAGTGAGGAGCTCCATGTTAGTTTAGTGTGGGTGCTCAACCTGCTTGATTCCATCCCACTGGGCTCAATGGGCATTGGACCGGAAGTGACTAAACAGGGTTTCCTAGATAGCTGCTAGCACAGCTGATGGTATGTGAAGTTCATGAGGCAGGTGGAGTTGTTTTGGCACTGGAAGAGCTGTGCTGCTGCTTCAGCCAGTTGCCATTCACCACCGCGTCACTGAGTTCCCTAGGTGTCATAGCCACTTTCAGACATATGTGGTGCCAGAGCACTTGGTTTCCATGGCAGCGGGAAATGGCTTTTGCGCTGAACTTGTGCTTGGCTGTGGAGTTTTGAGCGCCTTGAGTGAGGAGCTCCATGTTAGTTTAGTGTGGGTGCTCAACCTGCTTGTTTCCATCCCACTGGACTCAATGGGCATTGGACCGGAAGTGACCAAACAGGGTTTCCTAGATAGCTGTAAGCACAGCTGATGGTATGTGAAGTTCATGAGGCAGGTGGAGTTGTTTTGGCACTGGAAGAGCTGTGCTGCTGCTTCGGGCAGTTGCCATTCACCACCGCCCTGAGTTCCCTAGGTGTCATAGCCACTTTCAAACATATGTGGTGCCAGAACACTTGGTTTCCATGGCAGCGGGAAATGGCTTGGGCGCTGAACTTGTGTTTGGCTGTGGAGTTTTGAGCGCCTTGAGTGAGGAGCTCATTGTTAGTTTAGTGTGGGTGCTCAACCTGCTTGATTCCATCCCACTGGGCTCAATGGGCATTGGACCGGAAGTGACTAAACAGGGTTTCTTAGAACGCTGCTGGAACAGCTGATGGTATGTGAAGTGAATGAGGCAGGTGGAGTTGTTTTGGCACTGGAAGAGCTGTGCTGCTGCTTCAGGCAGTTGCCATTCACCACCGCCCTGAGTTCCCTAGGTGTCATATCCACTTTCAGACATATGTGGTGCCAGAGCACTTGGTTTCCATGGCAGCGGGAAATGGCTTTTGCGCTGAACTTGTGTTTGGCTGTGGAGTTTTGAGTGCCTTGAGTGACTAACTCCATGTTAGTTTAGTGTGGGTGCTCAACCTGCTTGATTCCATCCCACTGGGCTCAATGGGCATTGGACTGGAAGTGACCAAACAGGGTTTCCTAGATAGCTGCTAGCACAGCTGATGGTATGTGACGTGAATGAGGCAGGTGGAGTTGTTTTGGCATTGGGAGAGCTGAGCTGCTGCTTCAGGCAGTTGCCATTCACCACCGCCCTGAGATCCCTAGGTGTCATATCCACTTTCAGACATATGTGGTGCCAGAGCACTTGGTTTCCATGGCAGCGGGAAATGGCTTTTGCACTGAACTTGTGTTTGGCTGTGGAGTTTTGAGTGCCTTGAGTGACGAACTCCATGTTAGTTTAGTGTGGGTGCTCAACCTGCTTGATTTCATCCCACTGGGCTCAATGGGCATTGGACCGGAAGTGACCAAACAGGGTTTCCTAGATAGCTGCTAGCACAGCTGATGGTATGTGAAGTTCATGAGGCAGGTGGAGTTGTTTTGGCACTGGAAGAGCTGTGCTGCTGCTTCGGGCAGTTGCCATTCAGCACCGCCCTGAGTTCCCTAGGTGTCATATCCACTTTCAGACATATGTGGTGCCAGAGCACTTGGTTTCCATGGCAGCGGGAAATGGCTTGGGCGCTGAACTTGTGTTTGGCTGTGGAGTTTTGAGCGCCTTGAGTGAGGAGCTCCATGTTAGTTTAGTGTGGGTGCTCAACCTGCTTGATTCCATCCCACTGGGCTCAATGGGCATTGGACCGGAAGTGACCAAACAGGGTTTCCTAGATAGCTGCTAGCACAGCTGATGGTATGTGAAGTTCATGAGGCAGGTGGAGTTGTTGTGGCACTGGAAGAGCTGTGCTGCTGCTTCGGGCACTTGCCATTCACCACCGCCCTGAGTTCCCTAGGTGTCATATCCACTTTCAGACATATGTGGTGCCAGAGCACTTGGTTTCCATGGCAGCGGGAAATGGCTTGGGCGCTGAACTTGTATTTGGCTGTGGAGTTTTGAGCGCCTTGAGTGAGGAGCTCCATGTTAGTTTAGTGTGGGTGCTCAACCTGCTTGATTCCATCCCACTGGGCTCAATGGGCATTGGACCGGAAGTGACCAAACAGGGTTTCCTAGATAGCTGCTAGCACAGCTGATGGTATGTGAAGTGAATGAGGCAGGTGGAGTTGTTTTGGCACTGGAAGAGCTGTGCTGCTGCTTCGGGCAGTTGCCATTCACCACCGCCCTGAGTTCCCTAGGTGTCATATCCACTTTCAGACATATGTGGTGCCAGAGCACTTGGTTTCCATGGCAGCGGGAGATGGCTTGGGCGCTGAACTTATGTTTGGCTGTGGAGTTTTGAGTGCCTTGAGTGAGGAGCTCCATGTTAGTTTAGTGTGGGTGCTCAACCTGCTTGATTCCATCCCACTGGGCTCAATGGGCATTGGACCGGAAGTGACGAAACAGGGTTTCCTAGATAGCTGCTAGCACAGCTGATGGTATGTGAAGTTCATGAGGCAGGTGGAGTTGTTTTGGCACTGGAAGAGCTGTGCTGCTGCTTCAGCCAGTTGCCATTCACCACCGCGTCACTGAGTTCCCTAGGTGTCATAGCCACTTTCAGACATATGTGGTGCCAGAGCACTTGGTTTCCATGGCAGCGGGAAATGGCTTTTGCGCTGAACTTGTGCTTGGCTGTGGAGTTTTGAGCGCCTTGAGTGAGGAGCTCCATGTTAGTTTAGTGTGGGTGCTCAACCTGCTTGTTTCCATCCCACTGGGCTCAATGGGCATTGGACCGGAAGTGACCAAACAGGGTTTCCTAGATAGCTGCTAGCACAGCTGATGGTATGTGACGTGAATGAGGCAGGTGGAGTTGTTTTGGCATTGGGAGAGCTGAGCTGCTGCTTCAGGCAGTTGCCATTCACCACCGCCCTGAGATCCGTAGGTGTCATATCCACTTTCAGACATATGTGGTGCCAGAGCACTTGGTTTCCATGGCAGCGGGAAATGGCTTTTGCACTGAACTTGTGTTTGGCTGTGGAGTTTTGAGTGCCTTGAGTGACGAACTCCATGTTAGTTTAGTGTGGGTGCTCAACCTGCTTGATTTCATCCCACTGGGCTCAATGGGCATTGGACCGGAAGTGACCAAACAGGGTTTCCTAGATAGCTGCTAGCACAGCTGATGGTATGTGAAGTTCATGAGGCAGGTGGAGTTGTTTTGGCACTGGAAGAGCTGTGCTGCTGCTTCGGGCAGTTGCCATTCAGCACCGCCCTGAGTTCCCTAGGTGTCATATCCACTTTCAGACATATGTGGTGCCAGAGCACTTGGTTTCCATGGCAGCGGGAAATGGCTTGGGCGCTGAACTTGTGTTTGGCTGTGGAGTTTTGAGCGCCTTGAGTGAGGAGCTCCATGTTAGTTTAGTGTGGGTGCTCAACCTGCTTGATTCCATCCCACTGGGCTCAATGGGCATTGGACCGGAAGTGACCAAACAGGGTTTCCTAGATAGCTGCTAGCACAGCTGATGGTATGTGAAGTTCATGAGGCAGGTGGAGTTGTTTTGGCACTGGAAGAGCTGTGCTGCTGCTTCGGGCACTTGCCATTCACCACCGCCCTGAGTTCCCTAGGTGTCATATCCACTTTCAGACATATGTGGTGCCAGAGCACTTGGTTTCCATGGCAGCGGGAAATGGCTTGGGCGCTGAACTTGTGTTTGGCTGTGGAGTTTTGAGCGCCTTGAGTGAGGAGCTCCATGTTAGTTTAGTGTGGGTGCTCAACCTGCTTGATTCCATCCCACTGGGCTCAATGGGCATTGGACCGGAAGTGACCAAACAGGGTTTCCTAGATAGCTGCTAGCACAGCTGATGGTATGTGAAGTGAATGAGGCAGGTGGAGTTGTTTTGGCACTGGAAGAGCTGTGCTGCTGCTTCGGGCAGTTGCCATTCACCACCGCCCTGAGTTCCCTAGGTGTCATATCCACTTTCAGACATATGTGGTGCCAGAGCACTTGGTTTCCATGGCAGCGGGAGATGGCTTGGGCGCTGAACTTATGTTTGGCTGTGGAGTTTTGAGTGCCTTGAGTGAGGAGCTCCATGTTAGTTTAGTGTGGGTGCTCAACCTGCTTGATTCCATCCCACTGGGCTCAATGGGCATTGGACCGGAAGTGACTAAACAGGGTTTCCTAGATAGCTGCTAGCACAGCTGATGGTATGTGAAGTTCATGAGGCAGGTGGAGTTGTTTTGGCACTGGAAGAGCTGTGCTGCTGCTTCAGCCAGTTGCCATTCACCACCGCGTCACTGAGTTCCCTAGGTGTCATAGCCACTTTCAGACATATGTGGTGCCAGAGCACTTGGTTTCCATGGCAGCGGGAAATGGCTTTTGCGCTGAACTTGTGCTTGGCTGTGGAGTTTTGAGCGCCTTGAGTGAGGAGCTCCATGTTAGTTTAGTGTGGGTGCTCAACCTGCTTGTTTCCATCCCACTGGACTCAATGGGCATTGGACCGGAAGTGACCAAACAGGGTTTCCTAGATAGCTGTAAGCACAGCTGATGGTATGTGAAGTTCATGAGGCAGGTGGAGTTGTTTTGGCACTGGAAGAGCTGTGCTGCTGCTTCGGGCAGTTGCCATTCACCACCGCCCTGAGTTCCCTAGGTGTCATAGCCACTTTCAAACATATGTGGTGCCAGAACACTTGGTTTCCATGGCAGCGGGAAATGGCTTGGGCGCTGAACTTGTGTTTGGCTGTGGAGTTTTGAGCGCCTTGAGTGAGGAGCTCATTGTTAGTTTAGTGTGGGTGCTCAACCTGCTTGATTCCATCCCACTGGGCTCAATGGGCATTGGACCGGAAGTGACTAAACAGGGTTTCTTAGAACGCTGCTGGAACAGCTGATGGTATGTGAAGTGAATGAGGCAGGTGGAGTTGTTTTGGCACTGGAAGAGCTGTGCTGCTGCTTCAGGCACTTGCCATTCACCACCGCCCTGAGTTCCCTAGGTGTCATATCCACTTTCAGACATATGTGGTGCCAGAGCACTTGGTTTCCATGGCAGCGGGAAATGGCTTTTGCGCTGAACTTGTGTTTGGCTGTGGAGTTTTGAGTGCCTTGAGTGACTAACTCCATGTTAGTTTAGTGTGGGTGCTCAACCTGCTTGATTCCATCCCACTGGGCTCAATGGGCATTGGACCGGAAGTGACCAAACAGGGTTTCCTAGATAGCTGCTAGCACAGCTGATGGTATGTGACGTGAATGAGGCAGGTGGAGTTGTTTTGGCATTGGGAGAGCTGAGCTGCTGCTTCAGGCAGTTGCCATTCACCACCGCCCTGAGATCCCTAGGTGTCATATCCACTTTCAGACATATGTGGTGCCAGAGCACTTGGTTTCCATGGCAGCGGGAAATGGCTTTTGCACTGAACTTGTGTTTGGCTGTGGAGTTTTGAGTGCCTTGAGTGACGAACTCCATGTTAGTTTAGTGTGGGTGCTCAACCTGCTTGATTTCATCCCACTGGGCTCAATGGGCATTGGACCGGAAGTGACCAAACAGGGTTTCCTAGATAGCTGCTAGCACAGCTGATGGTATGTGAAGTTCATGAGGCAGGTGGAGTTGTTTTGGCACTGGAAGAGCTGTGCTGCTGCTTCGGGCAGTTGCCATTCAGCACCGCCCTGAGTTCCCTAGGTGTCATATCCACTTTCAGACATATGTGGTGCCAGAGCACTTGGTTTCCATGGCAGCGGGAAATGGCTTGGGCGCTGAACTTGTGTTTGGCTGTGGAGTTTTGAGCGCCTTGAGTGAGGAGCTCCATGTTAGTTTAGTGTGGGTGCTCAACCTGCTTGATTCCATCCCACTGGGCTCAATGGGCATTGGACCGGAAGTGACCAAACAGGGTTTCCTAGATAGCTGCTAGCACAGCTGATGGTATGTGAAGTTCATGAGGCAGGTGGAGTTGTTGTGGCACTGGAAGAGCTGTGCTGCTGCTTCGGGCACTTGCCATTCACCACCGCCCTGAGTTCCCTAGGTGTCATATCCACTTTCAGACATATGTGGTGCCAGAGCACTTGGTTTCCATGGCAGCGGGAAATGGCTTGGGCGCTGAACTTGTATTTGGCTGTGGAGTTTTGAGCGCCTTGAGTGAGGAGCTCCATGTTAGTTTAGTGTGGGTGCTCAACCTGCTTGATTCCATCCCACTGGGCTCAATGGGCATTGGACCGGAAGTGACCAAACAGGGTTTCCTAGATAGCTGCTAGCACAGCTGATGGTATGTGAAGTGAATGAGGCAGGTGGAGTTGTTTTGGCACTGGAAGAGCTGTGCTGCTGCTTCGGGCAGTTGCCATTCACCACCGCCCTGAGTTCCCTAGGTGTCATATCCACTTTCAGACATATGTGGTGCCAGAGCACTTGGTTTCCATGGCAGCGGGAGATGGCTTGGGCGCTGAACTTATGTTTGGCTGTGGAGTTTTGAGTGCCTTGAGTGAGGAGCTCCATGTTAGTTTAGTGTGGGTGCTCAACCTGCTTGATTCCATCCCACTGGGCTCAATGGGCATTGGACCGGAAGTGACGAAACAGGGTTTCCTAGATAGCTGCTAGCACAGCTGATGGTATGTGAAGTTCATGAGGCAGGTGGAGTTGTTTTGGCACTGGAAGAGCTGTGCTGCTGCTTCAGCCAGTTGCCATTCACCACCGCGTCACTGAGTTCCCTAGGTGTCATAGCCACTTTCAGACATATGTGGTGCCAGAGCACTTGGTTTCCATGGCAGCGGGAAATGGCTTTTGCGCTGAACTTGTGCTTGGCTGTGGAGTTTTGAGCGCCTTGAGTGAGGAGCTCCATGTTAGTTTAGTGTGGGTGCTCAACCTGCTTGTTTCCATCCCACTGGACTCAATGGGCATTGGACCGGAAGTGACCAAACAGGGTTTCCTAGATAGCTGTAAGCACAGCTGATGGTATGTGAAGTTCATGAGGCAGGTGGAGTTGTTTTGGCACTGGAAGAGCTGTGCTGCTGCTTCGGGCAGTTGCCATTCACCATCGCCCTGAGTTCCCTAGGTGTCATATCCACTTTCAGACATATGTGGTGCCAGAGCACTTGGTTTCCATGGCAGCGGGAAATGGCTTTTGCACTGAACTTGTGTTTGGCTGTGGAGTTTTGAGTGCCTTGAGTGAGGAACTCCATGTTAGTTTAGTGTGGGTGCTCAACCTGCTTGATTCCATCCCACTGGGCTCAATGGGCATTGGACCGGAAGTGACCAAACAGGGTTTCCTAGATAGCTGCTAGCACAGCTGATGGTATGTGAAGTTCATGAGGCAGGTGGAGTTGTTTTGGCACTGGAAGAGCTGTGCTGCTGCTTCGGGCAGTTGCCATTCACCATCGCCCTGAGATCCCTAGGTGTCATATCCACTTTCAGACATATGTGGTGCCAGAGCACTTGGTTTCCATGGCAGCGGGAAATGGCTTTGGCGCTGAACTTGTGTTTGGCTGTCGAGTTATGAGCGCCTTGAGTGAGGAGCTCCATGTTAGTTTAGTGTGGGTGCTCAACCTGCTTGATTCCATCCCACTGGGCTCAATGGGCATTGGACCGGAAGTGACCAAACAGGGTTTCCTAGATAGCTGCTAGCACAGCTGATGGTATGTGAAGTTCATGAGGCAGGTGGAGTTGTTTTGGCACTGGAAGAGCTGTGCTGCTGCTTCGGGCAGTTGCCATTCACCACCGCCCTGAGTTCCCTAGGTGTCATATCCACTTTCAGACATATGTGGTGCCAGAGCACTTGGTTTCCATGGCAGCGGGAATTGGCTTGGGCGCTGAACTTGTGTTTGGCTGTGGAGTTTTGAGCGCCTTGAGCGAGGAGCTCCATGTTAGTTTAGTGTGGGTGCTCAACCTGCTTGATTCCATCCCACTGGGCTCAATGGGCATTGGACCGGAAGTGACCAAACAGGGTTTCCTAGATAGCTGCTAGCACAGCTGATGGTATGTGAAGTTCATGAGGCAGGTGGAGTTGTTTTGGCACTGGAAGAGCTGTGCTGCTGCTTCGGGCAGTTGCCATTCACCACCGCGTCACTGAGTTCCCTAGGTGTCATATCCACTTTCAGACATATGTGATGCCAGAGCACTTGGTTTCCATGGCAGCGGGAAATGGCTTTTGCGCTGAACTTGTGCTTGGCTGTGGAGTTTTGAGCGCCTTGAGTCAGGAGCTCCATGTTAGTTTAGTGTGGGTGCTCAACCTGCTTGTTTCCATCCCACTGGGCTCAATGGGCATTGGACCGGAAGTGACCAAACAGGGTTTCCTAGATAGCTGCTAGCACAGCTGATGGTATGTGAAGTTCATGAGGCAGGTGGAGTTGTTTTGGCACTGGAAGAGCTGTGCTGCTGCTTCGGGCAGTTGCCATTCACCATCGCCCTGAGATCCCTAGGTGTCATATCCACTTTCAGACATATGTGGTGCCAGAGCACTTGGTTTCCATGGCAGCGGGAAATGGCTTTTGCACTGAACTTGTGTTTGGCTGTGGAGTTTTGAGCGCCTTGAGTGAGGAGCTCATTGTTAGTTTAGTGTGGGTGCTCAACCTGCTTGATTCCATCCCACTGGGCTCAATGGGCATTGGACCGGAAGTGACTAAACAGGGTTTCTTAGAACGCTGCTGGAACAGCTGATGGTATGTGAAGTTCATGAGGCAGGTGGAGTTGTTTTGGCACTGGAAGAGCTGTGCTGCTGCTTCGGGCAGTTGCCATTCACCACCGCCCTGAGTTCCCTAGGTGTCATATCCACTTTCAGACATATGTGGTGCCAGAGCACTTGGTTTCCATGGCAGCGGGAAATGGCTTTTGCGCTGAACTTGTGTTTGGCTGTGGAGTTTTGAGTGCCTTGAGTGACGAACTACATGTTAGTTTAGTGTGGGTGCTCAACCTGCTTGATTCCATCCCACTGGGCTCAATGGGCATTGGACCGGAAGTGACCAAACAGGGTTTCCTAGATAGCTGCTAGCACAGCTGATGGTATGTGACGTGAATGAGGCAGGTGGAGTTGTTTTGGCATTGGGAGAGCTGAGCTGCTGCTTCAGGCAGTTGCCATTCACCACCGCCCTGAGATCCGTAGGTGTCATATCCACTTTCAGACATATGTGGTGCCAGAGCACTTGGTTTCCATGGCAGCGGGAAATGGCTTTTGCACTGAACTTGTGTTTGGCTGTGGAGTTTTGAGTGCCTTGAGTGACGAACTCCATGTTAGTTTAGTGTGGGTGCTCAACCTGCTTGATTTCATCCCACTGGGCTCAATGGGCATTGGACCGGAAGTGACCAAACAGGGTTTCCTAGATAGCTGCTAGCACAGCTGATGGTATGTGAAGTTCATGAGGCAGGTGGAGTTGTTTTGGCACTGGAAGAGCTGTGCTGCTGCTTCGGGCACTTGCCATTCACCACCGCCCTGAGTTCCCTAGGTGTCATATCCACTTTCAGACATATGTGGTGCCAGAGCACTTGGTTTCCATGGCAGCGGGAAATGGCTTGGGCGCTGAACTTGTATTTGGCTGTGGAGTTTTGAGCGCCTTGAGTGAGGAGCTCCATGTTAGTTTAGTGTGGGTGCTCAACCTGCTTGATTCCATCCCACTGGGCTCAATGGGCATTGGACCGGAAGTGACCAAACAGGGTTTCCTAGATAGCTGCTAGCACAGCTGATGGTATGTGAAGTGAATGAGGCAGGTGGAGTTGTTTTGGCACTGGAAGAGCTGTGCTGCTGCTTCGGGCAGTTGCCATTCACCACCGCCCTGAGTTCCCTAGGTGTCATATCCACTTTCAGACATATGTGGTGCCAGAGCACTTGGTTTCCATGGCAGCGGGAGATGGCTTGGGCGCTGAACTTATGTTTGGCTGTGGAGTTTTGAGTGCCTTGAGTGAGGAGCTCCATGTTAGTTTAGTGTGGGTGCTCAACCTGCTTGATTCCATCCCACTGGGCTCAATGGGCATTGGACCGGAAGTGACCAAACAGGATTTCCTAGATAGCTGCTAGCACAGCTGATGGTATGTGAAGTTCATGAGGCAGGTGGAGTTGTTTTGGCACTGGAAGAGCTGTGCTGCTGCTTCAGCCAGTTGCCATTCACCACCACGTCACTGAGTTCCCTAGGTGTCATAGCCACTTTCAGACATATGTGGTGCCAGAGCACTTGGTTTCCATGGCAGCGGGAAATGGCTTTTGCGCTGAACTTGTGCTTGGCTGTGGAGTTTTGAGCGCCTTGAGTGAGGAGCTCCATGTTAGTTTAGTGTGGGTGCTCAACCTGCTTGTTTCCATCCCACTGGGCTCAATGGGCATTGGACCGGAAGTGACGAAACAGGGTTTCCTAGATAGCTGTAAGCACAGCTGATGGTATGTGAAGTTCATGAGGCAGGTGGAGTTGTTTTGGCACTGGAAGAGCTGTGCTGCTGCTTCGGGCAGTTGCCATTCACCATCGCCCTGAGTTCCCTAGGTGTCATATCCACTTTCAGACATATGTGGTGCCAGAGCACTTGGTTTCCATGGCAGCGGGAAATGGCTTTTGCACTGAACTTGTGTTTGGCTGTGGAGTTTTGAGTGCCTTGAGTGACGAACTCCATGTTAGTTTAGTGTGGGTGCTCAACCTGCTTGATTCCATCCCACTGGGCTCAATGGGCATTGGACCGGAAGTGACCAAACAGGGTTTCCTAGATAGCTGCTAGCACAGCTGATGGTATGTGAAGTTCATGAGGCAGGTGGAGTTGTTTTGGCACTGGAAGAGCTGTGCTGCTGCTTCGGGCAGTTGCCATTCACCATCGCCCTGAGATCCCTAGGTGTCATATCCACTTTCAGACATATGTGGTGCCAGAGCACTTGGTTTCCATGGCAGCGGGAAATGGCTTTGGCGCTGAACTTGTGTTTGGCTGTCGAGTTATGAGCGCCTTGAGTGAGGAGCTCCATGTTAGTTTAGTGTGGGTGCTCAACCTGCTTGATTCCATCCCACTGGGCTCAATGGGCATTGGACCGGAAGTGACCAAACAGGGTTTCCTAGATAGCTGCTAGCACAGCTGATGGTATGTGAAGTTCATGAGGCAGGTGGAGTTGTTTTGGCACTGGAAGAGCTGTGCTGCTGCTTCGGGCAGTTGCCATTCACCACCGCCCTGAGATCCCTAGGTGTCATATCCACTTTCAGACATATGTGGTGCCAGAGCACTTGGTTTCCATGGCAGCGGGAAATGGCTTTTGCACTGAACTTGTGTTTGGCTGTGGAGTTTTGAGCGCCTTGAGTGAGGAGCTCATTGTTAGTTTAGTGTGGGTGCTCAACCTGCTTGATTCCATCCCACTGGGCTCAATGGGCATTGGACCGGAAGTGACTAAACAGGGTTTCTTAGAACGCTGCTGGAACAGCTGATGGTATGTGAAGTTCATGAGGCAGGTGGAGTTGTTTTGGCACTGGAAGAGCTGTGCTGCTGCTTCGGGCAGTTGCCATTCACCACCGCCCTGAGTTCCCTAGGTGTCATATCCACTTTCAGACATATGTGGTGCCAGAGCACTTGGTTTCCATGGCAGCGGGAAATGGCTTTTGCGCTGAACTTGTGTTTGGCTGTGGAGTTTTGAGTGCCTTGAGTGACTAACTCCATGTTAGTTTAGTGTGGGTGCTCAACCTGCTTGATTCCATCCCACTGGGCTCAATGGGCATTGGACCGGAAGTGACCAAACAGGGTTTCCTAGATAGCTGCTAGCACAGCTGATGGTATGTGACGTGAATGAGGCAGGTGGAGTTGTTTTGGCATTGGGAGAGCTGAGCTGCTGCTTCAGGCAGTTGCCATTCACCACCGCCCTGAGATCCGTAGGTGTCATATCCACTTTCAGACATATGTGGTGCCAGAGCACTTGGTTTCCATGGCAGCGGGAAATGGCTTTTGCACTGAACTTGTGTTTGGCTGTGGAGTTTTGAGTGCCTTGAGTGACGAACTCCATGTTAGTTTAGTGTGGGTGCTCAACCTGCTTGATTTCATCCCACTGGGCTCAATGGGCATTGGACCGGAAGTGACCAAACAGGGTTTCCTAGATAGCTGCTAGCACAGCTGATGGTATGTGAAGTGAATGAGGCAGGTGGAGTTGTTTTGGCACTGGAAGAGCTGTGCTGCTGCTTCGGGCAGTTGCCATTCACCACCGCCCTGAGTTCCCTAGGTGTCATATCCACTTTCAGACATATGTGGTGCCAGAGCACTTGGTTTCCATGGCAGCGGGAAATGGCTTGGGCGCTGAACTTGTGTTTGGCTGTGGAGTTTTGAGCGCCTTGAGTGAGGAGCTCCATGTTAGTTTAGTGTGGGTGCTCAACCTGCTTGATTCCATCCCACTGGGCTCAATGGGCATTGGACCGGAAGTGACCAAACAGGGTTTCCTAGATAGCTGCTAGCACAGCTGATGGTATGTGAAGTGAATGAGGCAGGTGGAGTTGTTTTGGCACTGGAAGAGCTGTGCTGCTGCTTCGGGCACTTGCCATTCACCACCGCCCTGAGTTCCCTAGGTGTCATATCCACTTTCAGACATATGTGGTGCCAGAGCACTTGGTTTCCATGGCAGCGGGAAATGGCTTGGGCGCTGAACTTGTATTTGGCTGTGGAGTTTTGAGCGCCTTGAGTGAGGAGCTCCATGTTAGTTTAGTGTGGGTGCTCAACCTGCTTGATTCCATCCCACTGGGCTCAATGGGCATTGGACCGGAAGTGACCAAACAGGATTTCCTAGATAGCTGCTAGCACAGCTGATGGTATGTGAAGTTCATGAGGCAGGTGGAGTTGTTTTGGCACTGGAAGAGCTGTGCTGCTGCTTCAGCCAGTTGCCATTCACCACCGCGTCACTGAGTTCCCTAGGTGTCATAGCCACTTTCAGACATATGTGGTGCCAGAGCACTTGGTTTCCATGGCAGCGGGAAATGGCTTTTGCGCTGAACTTGTGCTTGGCTGTGGAGTTTTGAGCGCCTTGAGTGAGGAGCTCCATGTTAGTTTAGTGTGGGTGCTCAACCTGCTTGTTTCCATCCCACTGGACTCAATGGGCATTGGACCGGAAGTGACGAAACAGGGTTTCCTAGATAGCTGTAAGCACAGCTGATGGTATGTGAAGTTCATGAGGCAGGTGGAGTTGTTTTGGCACTGGAAGAGCTGTGCTGCTGCTTCGGGCAGTTGCCATTCACCATCGCCCTGAGTTCCCTAGGTGTCATATCCACTTTCAGACATATGTGGTGCCAGAGCACTTGGTTTCCATGGCAGCGGGAAATGGCTTTTGCACTGAACTTGTGTTTGGCTGTGGAGTTTTGAGTGCCTTGAGTGACGAACTCCATGTTAGTTTAGTGTGGGTGCTCAACCTGCTTGATTCCATCCCACTGGGCTCAATGGGCATTGGACCGGAAGTGACCAAACAGGGTTTCCTAGATAGCTGCTAGCACAGCTGATGGTATGTGAAGTGAATGAGGCAGGTGGAGTTGTTTTGGCACTGGAAGAGCTGTGCTGCTGCTTCGGGCAGTTGCCATTCACCATCGCCCTGAGATCCCTAGGTGTCATATCCACTTTCAGACATATGTGGTGCCAGAGCACTTGGTTTCCATGGCAGCGGGAAATGGCTTTGGCGCTGAACTTGTGTTTGGCTGTCGAGTTATGAGCGCCTTGAGTGAGGAGCTCCATGTTAGTTTAGTGTGGGTGCTCAACCTGCTTGATTCCATCCCACTGGGCTCAATGGGCATTGGACCGGAAGTGACCAAACAGGGTTTCCTAGATACCTGCTAGCACAGCTGATGGTATGTGAAGTTCATGAGGCAGGTGGAGTTGTTTTGGCACTGGAAGAGCTGTGCTGCTGCTTCGGGCAGTTGCCATTCACCACCGCCCTGAGTTCCCTAGGTGTCATATCCACTTTCAGACATATGTGGTGCCAGAGCACTTGGTTTCCATGGCAGCGGGAATTGGCTTGGGCGCTGAACTTGTGTTTGGCTGTGGAGTTTTGAGCGCCTTGAGTGAGGAGCTCCATGTTAGTTTAGTGTGGGTGCTCAACCTGCTTGATTCCATCCCACTGGGCTCAATGGGCATTGGACCGGAAGTGACCAAACAGGGTTTCCTAGATAGCTGCTAGCACAGCTGATGGTATGTGAAGTTCATGAGGCAGGTGGAGTTGTTTTGGCACTGGAAGAGCTGTGCTGCTGCTTCGGGCAGTTGCCATTCACCATCGCCCTGAGATCCCTAGGTGTCATATCCACTTTCAGACATATGTGGTGCCAGAGCACTTGGTTTCCATGGCAGCGGGAAATGGCTTTTGCACTGAACTTGTGTTTGGCTGTGGAGTTTTGAGTGCCTTGAGTGAGGAGCTCCATGTTAGTTTAGTGTGGGTGCTCAACCTGCTTGATTCCATCCCACTGGGCTCAATGGGCATTGGACCGGAAGTGACCAAACAGGGTTTCCTAGATAGCTGCTAGCACAGCTGATGGTATGTGAAGTTCATGAGGCAGGTGGAGTTGTTTTGGCACTGGAAGAGCTGTGCTGCTGCTTCGGGCAGTTGCCATTCACCACCGCCCTGAGTTCCCTAGGTGTCATATCCACTTTCAGACATATGTGGTGCCAGAGCACTTGGTTTCCATGGCAGCGGGAAATGGCTTGGGCGCTGAACTTGTATTTAGCTGTGGAGTTTTGAGTGCCTTGATTGAGGAGCTCCATGTTAGTTTAGTGTGGGTGCTCAACCTGCTTGATTCCATCCCACTGGGCTCAATGGGCATTGGACCGGAAGTGACCAAACAGGGTTTCCTAGATAGCTGCTAGCACAGCTGATGGTATGTGAAGTTCATGAGGCAGGTGGAGTTGTTTTGGCACTGGAAGAGCTGTGCTGCTGCTTCGGGCACTTGCCATTCACCACCGCCCTGAGTTCCCTGGGTGTCATATCCACTTTCAGACATATGTGGTGCCAGAGCACTTGGTTTCCATGGCAGCGGGAAATGGCTTGGGCGCTGAGCTTGTGTTTGTCTGTGGAGTTTTGAGCGCCTTGAGTGAGGAGCTCCATGTTAGTTTAGTGTGGTTGCTCAACCTGCTTGATTCCATCCCACTGGGCTCAATGGGCATTGGACCGGAAGTGACCAAACAGGGTTTCCTAGATAGCTGCTAGCACAGCTGATGGTATGTGAAGTGAATGAGGCAGGTGGACTTGTTTTGGCACTGGAAGAGCTGTGCTGCTGCTTCGGGCACTTGCCATTCACCACCGCCCTGATTTCCCTAGGTGTCATAGCCACTTTAAGACATATGTGGTGCCAGAGCACTTGGTTTCCATGGCAGCGGGAAATGGCTTGGGCACTGAACTTGTGTTTGGCTGTGGAGTTTTGAGTGCCTTGAGTGAGGAGCTCCATGTTAGTTTAGTGTGAGTGCTCAACCTGCTTGAATCCATCCCACTGGGCTCAATGGGCATTGGACCGGAAGTGACCAAACAGGGTTTCCTAGATAGCTGCTAGCACAGCTGATGGTATGTGAAGTTCATGAGGCAGGTGGAGTTGTTTTGGCACTGGAAGAGCTGTGCTGCTGCTTCGGGCAGTTGCCATTCACCACCGCCCTGAGTTCCCTAGGTGTCATATCCACTTTTAGACATATGTGGTGCCAGAGCACTTGGTTTCCATGGCAGCGGGAAATGGCTTGGGCGCTGAACTTGTGTTTGGCTGTGGAGTTTTGAGTGCCTTGAGTGAGGAGCTCCATGTTAGTTTAGTGTGGGTGCTCAACCTGCTTGATTCCATCCCACTGGGCTCAATGGGCATTGGACCGGAAGTGACCAAACAGGGTTTCCTAGATAGCTGCTAGCACAGCTGATGGTATGTGAAGTTCATGAGGCAGGTGGACTTGTTTTGGCACTGGAAGAGCTGTGCTGCTGCTTCGGGCAGTTGCCATTCACCACCGCCCTGAGTTCCCTAGGTGTCATAGCCACTTTCAGACATATGTGGTGCCAGAGCACTTGGTTTCCATGGCAGCGGGAAATGGCTTGGGCGCTGAGCTTGTGTTTGTCTGTGGAGTTTTGAGCGCCTTGAGTGAGGAGCTCCATGTTAGTTTAGTGTGGTTGCTCAACCTGCTTGATTCCATCCCACTGGGCTCAATGGGCATTGGACCGGAAGTGACCAAACAGGGTTTCCTAGATAGCTGCTAGCACAGCTGATGGTATGTGAAGTTCATGAGGCAGGTGGACTTGTTTTGGCACTGGAAGAGCTGTGCTGCTGCTTCGGGCAGTTGCCATTCACCACCGCCCTGAGTTCCCTAGGTGTCATATCCACTTTCAGACATATGTGGTGCCAGAGCACTTGGTTTCCATGGCAGCGGGAAATGGCTTGGGCACTGAACTTGTGCTTGGCTGTGGAGTTTTGAGTGCCTTGAGTGAGGAGCTCCATGTTAGTTTAGTGTGGGTGCTCAACCTGCTTGATTCCATCCCACTGGGCTCAATGGGCATTGGACCGGAAGTGACCAAACAGGGTTTCCTAGATAGCTGCTAGCACAGCTGATGGTATGTGAAGTTCATGAGGCAGGTGGAGTTGTTTTGGCACTGGAAGAGCTGTGCTGCTGCTTCGGGCAGTTGCCATTCACCACCGCCCTGAGTTCCCTAGGTGTCATAGCCACTTTCAGACATATGTGGTGCCAGAGCACTTGGTTTCCATGGCAGCGGGAAATGGCTTTTGCACTGAACTTGTGTTTGGCTGTGGAGTTTTGAGTGCCTTGAGTGAGGAGCTCCATGTTAGTTTAGTGTGGGTGCTCAACCTGCTTGAATCCATCCCACTGGGCTCAATGGGCATTGGACCGGAAGTGACCAAACAGGGTTTCCTAGATAGCTGCTAGCACAGCTGATGGTATGTGAAGTTCATGAGGCAGGTGGAGTTGTTTTGGCACTGGAAGAGCTGTGCTGCTACTTCGGGCAGTTGTCATTCACCACCGCCCTGAGTTCCCTAGGTGTCATAGCCACTTTCAGACATATGTGGTGCCAGAGCACTTGGTTTCCATGGCAGCGGGAAATGGCTTGGGCACTGAACTTGTGTTTGGCTGTGGAGTTTTGAGTGCCTTGAGTGAGGAGCTCCATGTGAGTTTAGTGAGGGTGTTCAACCTGCTTGATTCCATCCCACTGGGCTCAATGGGCATTGGACCTGAAGTGACCAAACAGGGTTTCCTAGATAGCTGCTAGCACAGCTGATGGTATGTGAAGTTCATGAGGCAGGTGGAGTTGTTTTGGCACTGGAAGAGCTGTGCTGCTGCTTCGGGCAGTTGCCATTCTCCAACGCTCTGAGTTCCCTAGGTGTCATATCCACTTTCAGACATATGTGGTGCCAGAGCACTTGGTTTCCATGGCAGCGGGAAATGGCTTGGGTGCTGAACTTGTGTTTGGCTGTGGAGTTTTGAGTGCCTTGAGTGAGAAGCTCCATGTTAGTTTAGTGTGGGTGCTCAACCTGCTTGAATCCATCCCACTGGGCTCAATGGGCATTGGACCGGAAGTGACCAAACAGGGTTTCCTAGATAGCTGCTAGCACAGCTGATGGTATGTGAACTTCATGAGGCAGGTGGAGTTGTTTTGGCACTGGAAGAGCTGTGCTGCTGCTTCGGGCACTTGCCATTCACCACCGCCCTGAGTTCCCTAGGTGTCATATCCACTTTCAGACATATGTGGTGCCAGAGCACTTGGTTTCCATGGCAGCGGGAAATGGCTTGGGGGCTGAACTTGTATTTGGCTGTGGAGTTTTGAGCGCCTTGAGTGAGGAGCTCCATGTTAGTTTAGTGTGGGTGCTCAATCTGCTTGATTCCATCCCACTGGGCTCAATGGGCATTGGACCGGAAGTGACCAAACAGGGTTTCCTAGATAGCTGCTAGCACAGCTGATGGTATGTGAAGTGAATGAGGCAGGTGGAGTTGTTTTGGCACTGGAAGAGCTGTGCTGCTGCTTCAGGCAGTTGCCATTCACCACCGCCTCACTGAGTTCCCTAGGTGTCATAGCCACTTTCAGACATATGTGGTGCCAGAGCACTTGGTTTCCATGGCAGCGGGAAATGGCTTGGGCGCTGAACTTGTGTTTGGCTGTGGAGTTTTGAGTGCCTTGAGTGAGGAGCTCCATGTTAGTTTAGTGTGGGTGCTCAACCTGCTTGATTCCATCCCACTGGGCTCAATGGGCATTGGACCGGAAGTGACCAAACAGGGTTTCCTAGATAGCTGCTAGCACAGCTGATGGTATGTGACGTTCATGAGGCAGGTGGAGTTGTTTTGGCACTGGAAGAGCTGTGCTGCTGCTTCGGGCAGTTGCCATTCACCACCGCCCTGAGTTCCCTAGGTGTCATATCCACTTTCAGACATATGTGGTGCCAGAGCACTTGGTTTCCATGGCAGCGGGAAATGGCTTGGGGGCTGAACTTGTATTTGGCTGTGGAGTTTTGAGTGCCTTGAGTGAGGAGCTCCATGTTAGTTTAGTGTGGGTGCTCAACCTGCTTGATTCCATCCCACTGGGCTCAATGGGCATTGGACCGGAAGTGACCAAACAGGGTTTCCTAGATAGCTGCTAGCACAGCTGATGGTATGTGAAGTGAATGAGGCAGGTGGAGTTGTTTTGGCACTGGAAGAGCTGTGCTGCTGCTTCGGGCAGTTGCCATTCACCACCACACTGAGTTCCCTAGGTGTCATATCCACTTTCAGACATATGTGGTGCCAGAGCACTTGGTTTCCATGGCAGCGGGAAATGGCTTGGGCGCTGAAGTTGTGTTTGGCTGTGGAGTTTTGAGCGCCTTGAGTGAGGAGCTCCATGTTAGTTTAGTGTGGGTGCTCAACCTGCTTGATTCCATCCCACTGGGCTCAATGGGCATTGGACCGGAAGTGACCAAACAGGGTTTCCTAGATAGCTGCTAGCACAGCTGATGGTATGTGAAGTTCATGAGGCAGGTGGAGTTGTTTTGGCACTGGAAGAGCTGTGCTGCTACTTCGGGCAGTTGTCATTCACCACCGCCCTGAGTTCCCTAGGTGTCATATCCACTTTCAGACATATGTGGTGCCAGAGCACTTGGTTTCCATGGCAGCGGGAAATGGCTTGGGCAATGAACTTGTGTTTGGCTGTGGAGTTTTGAGTGCCTTGAGTGAGGAGCTCCATGTGAGTTTAGTGAGGGTGTTCAACCTGCTTGATTCCATCCCACTGGGCTCAATGGGCATTGGACCGGAAGTGACCAAACAGGGTTTCCTAGATAGCTGCTAGCACAGCTGATGGTATGTGAAGTTCATGAGGCAGGTGGAGTTGTTTTGGCACTGGAAGAGCTGTGCTGCTGCTTCGGGCAGTTGCCATTCTCCAACGCTCTGAGTTCCCTAGGTGTCATAGCCACTTTCAGACATATGTGGTGCCAGAGCACTTGGTTTCCATGGCAGCGGGAAATGGCTTGGGCACTGAACTTGTGTTTGGCTGTGGAGTTTTGAGTGCCTTGAGTGAGAAGCTCCATGTTAGTTTAGTGTGGGTGCTCAACCTGCTTGAATCCATCCCACTGGGCTCAATGGGCATTGGACCGGAAGTGACCAAACAGGGTTTCCTAGATAGCTGCTAGCACAGCTGATGGTATGTGAACTTCATGAGGCAGGTGGAGTTGTTTTGGCACTGGAAGAGCTGTGCTGCTGCTTCGGGCACTTGCCATTCACCACCGCCCTGAGTTCCCTAGGTGTCATAGCCACTTTTAGACATATGTGGTGCCAGAGCACTTGGTTTCCATGGCAGCGGGAAATGGCTTGGGCGCTGAACTTGTGTTTGGCTGTGGAGTTTTGAGTGCCTTGAGTGAGGAGCTCCATGTTAGTCTAGTGTGGGTGCTCAACCTGCTTGATTCCATCCCACTGGGCTCAATGGGCATTGGACCGGAAGTGACAAAACAGGGTTTCCTAGATAGCTGCTAGCAGAGCTGATGGTATGTGAAGTTCATGAGGCAGGTGGAGTTGTTTTGGCACTGGAAGAGCTGTGCTGCTGCTTCGGGCAGTTGCCATTCACCACCACCGCCCTGAGTTCCCTAGGTGTCATATCCACTTTCAGACATATGTGGTGCCAGAGCACTTGGTTTCCATGGCAGCGGGAAATGGCTTGGGCGCTGAAGTTGTGTTTGGCTGTGGAGTTTTGAGCGCCTTGAGTGAGGAGCTCCATGTTAGTTTAGTGTGGGTTCTCAACCTGCTTGATTCCATCCCACTGGGCTCAATGGGCATTGGACCGGAAGTGACCAAACAGGGTTTCCTAGATAGCTGCTAGCACAGCTGATGGTATGTGAAGTGAAAGAGGCAGGTGGAGTTGTTTTGGCACTGGAAGAGCTGTGCTGCTGCTTCGGGCACTTGCCATTCACCACCGCCCTGAGTTCCCTAGGTTTCATATCCACTTTCAGACATATGTGGTGCCAGAGCACTTGGTTTCCATGGCAGCGGGAAATGGCTTGGGGGCTGAACTTGTATTTGGCTGTGGAGTTTTGAGCGCCTTGAGTGAGGAGCTCCATGTTAGTTTAGTGTGGGTGCTCAATCTGCTTGATTCCATCCCACTGGGCTCAATGGGCATTGGACCGGAAGTGACCAAACAGGGTTTCCTAGATAGCTGCTAGCACAGCTGATGGTATGTGAAGTGAATGAGGCAGGTGGAGTTGTTTTGGCACTGGAAGAGCTGTGCTGCTGCTTCGGGCAGTTGACATTCACCACCGCCTCACTGAGTTCCCTAGGTGTCATAGCCACTTTCAGACATATGTGGTGCCAGAGCACTTGGTTTCCATGGCAGCGGGAAATGGCTTTTGCACTGAACTTGTGTTTGGCTGTGGAGTTTTGAGCGCCTTGAGTGAGGAGCTCCATGTGAGTTTAGTGTGGGTGCTCAACCTGCTTGATTCCATCCCACTGGGCTCAATGGGCATTGGACCGGAAGTGACCAAACAGGGTTTCCTAGATAGCTGCTAGCACAGCTGATGGTATGTGAAGTTCATGAGGCAGGTGGAGTTGTTTTGGCACTGGAAGAGCTGTGCTGCTGCTTCAGCCAGTTGCCATTCACCACCGCGTCACTGAGTTCCCTAGGTGTCATAGCCACTTTCAGACATATGTGGTGCCAGAGCACTTGGTTTCCATGGCAGCGGGAAATGGCTTGGGCGCTGAACTTGTGTTTGGCTGTGGAGTTTTGAGCGCCTTGAGTGAGGAGCTCCATGTTAGTTTAGTGTGGGTGCTCAACCTGCTTGATTCCATCCCACTGGGCTCAATGGGCATTGGACCGGAAGTGACGAAACAGGGTTTCCTAGATAGCTGCTGGAACAGCTGATGGTATGTGAAGTGAATGAGGCAGGTGGAGTTGTTTTGGCACTGGAAGAGCTGTGCTGCTGCTTCGGGCAGTTGCCATTCACCACCGCCCTGAGATCCCTAGGTGTCATATCCACTTTCAGACATATGTGGTGCCAGAGCACTTGGTTTCTATGGCAGCGGGAAATGGCTTGTGCACTGAGCTTGTGTTTGGCTGTGGAGTTTTGAGTGCCTTGAGTGAGGAGCTCCATGTTAGTTTAGTGTGGGTGCTCAACCTGCTTGATTCCATCCCACTGGGCTCAATGGGCATTGGACCGGAAGTGACCAAACAGGGTTTCCTAGATAGCTGCTAGCACAGCTGATGGTATGTGAAGTGAATGAGGCAGGTGGAGTTGTTTTGGCACTGGAAGAGCTGTGCTGCTGCTTCAGGCAGTTGCCATTCACCACCGCGTCACTGAGTTCCCTAGGTGTCATAGCCACTTTCAGACATATGTGGTGCCAGAGCACTTGGTTTCCATGGCAGCGGGAAATGGCTTGGGCGCTGAACTTGTGTTTGGCTGTGGAGTTTTGAGCGCCTTGAGTGAGGAGCTCCATGTTAGTTTAGTGTGGGTGCTCAACCTGCTTGATTCCATCCCACTGGGCTCAATGGGCATTGGACCGGAAGTGACCAAACAGGGTTTCCTAGATAGCTGCTAGCACAGCTGATGGTATGTGAAGTTCATGAGGCAGGTGGAGTTGTTGTGGCACTGGAAGAGCTGTGCTGCTGCTTCAGGCAGTTGCCATTCACCACCGCCCTGAGTTCCCTAGGTGTCATATCCACTTTCAGACATATGTGGTGCCAGAGCACTTGGTTGCCATGGCAGCGGGAAATGGCTTTTGCACTGAACTTGTGTTTGGCTGTGGAGTTTTGAGCGCCTTGAGTGAGGAGCTCCATGTTAGTTTAGTGTGGCTGCTCAACCTGCTTGATTCCATCCCACTGGGCTCAATGGGCATTGGACCAGAAGTGACCAAACAGGGTTTCCTAGATAGCTGCTAGCACAGCTGATGGTATGTGAAGTTCATGAGGCAGGTGGAGTTGTTTTGGCACTGGAAGAGCTGTGCTGCTGCTTCAGGCAGTTGCCATTCACCACCGCGTCACTGAGTTCCCTAGGTGTCATAGCCACTTTCAGACATATGTGGTGCCAGAGCACTTGGTTTCCATGGCAGCGGGAAATGGCTTGGGTGCTGAACTTGTGTTTGGCTGTGGAGTTTTGAGCGCCTTGAGTGAGGAGCTCCATGTTAGTTTAGTGTGGGTGCTCAACCTGCTTGATTCCATCCCACTGGGCTCAATGGGCATTGGACCGGAAGTGACCAAACAGGGTTTCCTGGATAGCTGCTAGCACAGCTGATGGTATGTGAAGTGAATGAGGCAGGTGGAGTTGTTTTGGCACTGGAAGAGCTGTGCTGCTGCTTCAGGCAGTTGCCATTCACCACCGCGTCACTGAGTTCCCTAGGTGTCATATCCACTTTCAGACATATGTGGTGCCAGAGCACTTGGTTTCCATGGCAGCGGGAAATGGCTTGGGCGCTGAACTTGTGTTTGGCTGTGGAGTTTTGAGCGCCTTGAGTGAGGAGCTCCATGTTAGTTTAGTGTGGGTGCTCAACCTGCTTGATTCCATCCCACTGGGCTCAATGGGCATTGGACCGGAAGTGACCAAACAGGGTTTCCTAGATAGCTGCTAGCACAGCTGATGGTATGTGAAGTTCATGAGGCAGGTGGAGTTGTTGTGGCACTGGAAGAGCTGTGCTGCTGCTTCAGGCAGTTGCCATTCACCACCGCCCTGAGTTCCCTAGGTGTCATATCCACTTTCAGACATATGTGGTGCCAGAGCACTTGGTTGCCATGGCAGCGGGAAATGGCTTTTGCACTGAACTTGTGTTTGGCTGTGGAGTTTTGAGTGCCTTGAGTGAGGAGCTCCATGTTAGTTTAGTGTGGCTGCTCAACCTGCTTGATTCCATCCCACTGGGCTCAATGGGCATTGGACCGGAAGTGACCAAACAGGGTTTCCTAGATAGCTGCTAGCACAGCTGATGGTATGTGAAGTTCATGAGGCAGGTGGAGTTGTTTTGGCACTGGAAGAGCTGTGCTGCTGCTTCAGCCAGTTGCCATTCACCACCGCGTCACTGAGTTCCCTAGGTGTCATAGCCACTTTCAGACATATGTGGTGCCAGAGCACTTGGTTTCCATGGCAGCGGGAAATGGCTTGGGTGCTGAACTTGTGTTTGGCTGTGGAGTTTTGAGCGCCTTGAGTGAGGAGCTCCATGTTAGTTTAGTGTGGGTGCTCAACCTGCTTGATTCCATCCCACTGGGCTCAATGGGCATTGGACCGGAAGTGACCAAACAGGGTTTCCTGGATAGCTGCTAGCACAGCTGATGGTATGTGAAGTTCATGAGGCAGGTGGAGTTGTTTTGGCACTGGAAGAGCTGTGCTGCTGCTTCAGGCAGTTGCCATTCACCACCGCCCTGAGTTCCCTAGGTGTCATAGCCACTTTCAAACATATGTGGTGCCAGAGCACTTGGTTTCCATGGCAGCGGGAAATGGCTTGGGCGCTGAAGTTGTGTTTGGCTGTGGAGTTTTGAGCGCCTTGAGTGAGGAGCTCCATGTTAGTTTAGTGTGGGTGCTCAACCTGCTTGATTCCATCCCACTGGGCTCAATGGGCATTGGACCGGAAGTGACCAAACAGGGTTTCCTAGATAGCTGCTAGCACAGCTGATGGTATGTGAAGTGAATGAGGCAGGTGGAGTTGTTTTGGCACTGGAAGAGCTGTGCTGCTGCTTCAGGCAGTTGCCATTCACCACCGCCCTGAGTTCCCTAGGTGTCATATCCACTTTCAGACATATGTGGTGCCAGAGCACTTGGTTTCCATGGCAGCGGAAAATGGCTTGGGTGCTGAACTTGTGTTTGGCTGTGGAGTTTTGAGCGCCTTGAGTGAGGAGCTCCATGTTAGTTTAGTGTGGGTGCTCAACCTGCTTGATTCCATCCCACTGGGCTCAATGGGCATTGGACCGGAAGTGACCAAACAGGGTTTCCTAGATACCTGCTAGCACAGCTGATGGTATATGAAGTGAATGAGGCAGGTGGAGTTGTTTTGGCACTGGAAGAGCTGTGCTGCTGCTTCAGCCAGTTGCCATTCACCACCGCGTCACTGAGTTCCCTAGGTGTCATAGCCACTTTCAGACATATGTGGTGCCAGAGCACTTGGTTTCCATGGCAGCGGGAAATGGCTTGGGTGCTGAACTTGTGTTTGGCTGTGGAGTTTTGAGCGCCTTGAGTGAGGAGCTCCATGTTAGTTTAGTGTGGGTGCTCAACCTGCTTGATTCCATCCCACTGGGCTCAATGGGCATTGGACCACAAGTGACCAAACAGGGTTTCTTAGAACGCTGCTGGAACAGCTGATGGTATGTGAAGTTCATGAGGCAGGTGGAGTTGTTTTGGCACTGGAAGAGCTGTGCTGCTGCTTCGGGCAGTTGCCATTCACCACCGCCCTGAGATCCCTAGGTGTCATATCCACTTTCAGACATATGTGGTGCCAGAGCACTTGGTTTCTATGGCAGCGGGAAATGGCTTGTGCACTGAGCTTGTGTTTGGCTGTGGAGTTTTGAGTGCCTTGAGTGACGAACTCCATGTTAGTTTAGTGTGGGTGCTCAACCTGCTTGATTCCATCCCACTGGGCTCAATGGGCATTGGACCGGAAGTGACCAAACAGGGTTTCCTAGATAGCTGCTAGCACAGCTGATGGTATGTGAAGTTCATGAGGCAGGTGGAGTTGTTTTGGCACTGGAAGAGCTGTGCTGCTGCTTCAGGCAGTTGCCATTCACCACCGCGTCACTGAGTTCCCTAGGTGTCATATCCACTTTCAGACATATGTGGTGCCAGAGCACTTGGTTTCCATGGCAGCGGGAAATGGCTTGGGCGCTGAACTTGTGTTTGGCTGTGGAGTTTTGAGCGCCTTGAGTGAGGAGCTCCATGTTAGTTTAGTGTAGGTGCTCAACCTGCTTGATTCCATCCCACTGGGCTCAATGGGCATTGGACAGGAAGTGACCAAACAGGGTTTCCTAGATAGCTGCTAGCACAGCTGATGGTATGTGAAGTTCATGAGGCAGGTGGACTTGTTTTGGCACTGGAAGAGCTGTGCTGCTGCTTCAGGCAGTTGCCATTCACCACCGCCCTGAGTTCCCTAGGTGTCATATCCACTTTCAGACATATGTGGTGCCAGAGCACTTGGTTTCCATGGCAGCGGGAAATGGCTTGGGTGCTGAACTTGTGTTTGGCTGTGGAGTTTTGAGTGCCTTGAGTGACGAACTCCATGTTAGTTTAGTGTGGTTGTTCAACCTGCTTGATTCCATCCCACTGGGCTCAATGGGCATTGGACCGGAAGTGACCAAACAGGGTTTCCTAGATAGCTGCTAGCACAGCTGATGGTATGTGAAGTGAATGAGGCAGGTGGAGTTGTTTTGGCACTGGAAGAGCTGTGCTGCTGCTTCGGGCACTTGCCATTCACCACCGCCCTAGTTCCCTAGGTGTCATATCCACTTTCAGACATATGTGGTGCCAGAGCACTTGGTTTCCATGGCAGCGGGAAATGGCTTGGGCGCTGAACTTGTGTTTGGCTGTGGAGTTTTGAGCGCCTTGAGTGAGGAGCTCCATGTTAGTTTAGTGTGGGTGCTCAACCTGCTTGATTCCATCCCACTGGGCTCAATGGGCATTGGACCGGAAGTGACCAAACAGGGTTTCCTGGATAGCTGCTAGCACAGCTGATGGTATGTGAAGTGAATGAGGCAGGTGGAGTTGTTTTGGCACTGGAAGGGCTGTGCTGCTGCTTCGGGCAGTTGCCATTCACCACCGCCCTGAGATCCCTAGGTGTCATATCCACTTTCAGACATATGTGGTGCCAGAGCACTTGGTTTCTATGGCAGCGGGAAATGGCTTGTGCACTGAGCTTGTGTTTGGCTGTGGAGTTTTGAGTGCCTTGAGTGACGAACTCCATGTTAGTTTAGTGTGGGTGCTCAACCTGCTTGATTCCATCCCACTGGGCTCAATGGGCATTGGACCGGAAGTGACCAGAAAGGGTTTCTTAGAACGCTGCTAGCACAGCTGATGGTATGTGAAGTTCATGAGGCAGGTGGAGTTGTTTTGGCACTGGAAGAGCTGTGCTGCTGCTTCAGGCAGTTGCCATTCACCACCGCGTCACTGAGTTCCCTAGGTGTCATAGCCACTTGCAGACATATGTGGTGCCAGAGCACTTGGTTTCCATGGCAGCGGGAAATGGCTTGGGCGCTGAACTTGTGTTTGGCTGTGGAGTTTTGAGCGCCTTGAGTGAGGAGCTCCATGTTAGTTTAGTGTGGGTGCTCAACCTGCTTGATTCCATCCCACTGGGCTCAATGGGCATTGGACCGGAAGTGACCAAACAGGGTTTCCTAGATAGCTGCTAGCACAGCTGATGGTATGTGAAGTTCATGAGGCAGGTGGACTTGTTTTGGCACTGGAAGAGCTGTGCTGCTGCTTCAGGCAGTTGCCATTCACCACCGCCCTGAGTTCCCTAGGTGTCATATCCACTTTCAGACATATGTGGTGCCAGAGCACTTGGTTTCCATGGCAGCGGGAAATGGCTTGGGTGCTGAACTTGTGTTTGGCTGTGGAGTTTTGAGTGCCTTGAGTGACGAACTCCATGTTAGTTTAGTGTGGTTGTTCAACCTGCTTGATTCCATCCCACTGGGCTCAATGGGCATTGGACCGGAAGTGACCAAACAGGGTTTCCTAGATAGCTGCTAGCACAGCTGATGGTATGTGAAGTGAATGAGGCAGGTGGAGTTGTTTTGGCACTGGAAGAGCTGTGCTGCTGCTTCGGGCACTTGCCATTCACCACCGCCCTAGTTCCCTAGGTGTCATATCCACTTTCAGACATATGTGGTGCCAGAGCACTTGGTTTCCATGGCAGCGGGAAATGGCTTGGGCGCTGAACTTGTGTTTGGCTGTGGAGTTTTGAGCGCCTTGAGTGAGGAGCTCCATGTTAGTTTAGTGTGGGTGCTCAACCTGCTTGAATCCATCCCACTGGGCTCAATGGGCATTGGACCGGAAGTGACCAAACAGGGTTTCCTAGATAGCTGCTAGCACAGCTGATGGTATGTGAAGTTCATGAGGCAGGTGGAGTTGTTTTGGCACTGGAAGAGCTGTGCTGCTACTTCGGGCAGTTGTCATTCACCACCGCCCTGAGTTCCCTAGGTGTCATAGCCACTTTCAGACATATGTGGTGCCAGATCACTTGGTTTCCATGGCAGCGGGAAATGGCTTGGGTGCTGAACTTGTGTTTGGCTGTGGAGTTTTGAGTGCCTTGAGTGAGAAGCTCCATGTTAGTTTAGTGTGGGTGCTCAACCTGCTTGAATCCATCCCACTGGGCTCAATGGGCATTGGACCGGAAGTGACCAAACAGGGTTTCCTAGATAGCTGCTAGCACAGCTGATGGTATGTGAACTTCATGAGGCAGGTGGAGTTGTTTTGGCACTGGAAGAGCTGTGCTGCTGCTTCGGGCACTTGCCATTCACCACCGCCATGAGTTCCCTAGGTGTCATATCCACTTTCAGACATATGTGGTGCCAGAGCACTTGGTTTCCATGGCAGCGGGAAATGGCTTGGGGGCTGAACTTGTATTTGGCTGTGGAGTTTTGAGCGCCTTGAGTGAGGAGCTCCATGTTAGTTTAGTGTGGTTGCTCAACCTGCTTATTTCCGTCCCAATGGGCTCAATGGGCATTGGACCGGAAGTGACCAAACAGGGTTTCCTAGATAGCTGCTAGCACAGCTGATGGTATGTGAAGTGAATGAGGCAGGTGGAGTTGTTTTGGCACTGGAAGAGCTGTGCTGCTGCTTCAGGCAGTTGCCATTCACCACCGCCTCACTGAGTTCCCTAGGTGTCATAGCCACTTTCAGACATATGTGGTGCCAGAGCACTTGGTTTCCATGGCAGCGGGAAATGGCTTGGGCGCTGAACTTGTGTTTGGCTGTGGAGTTTTGAGTGCCTTGAGTGAGGAGCTCCATGTTAGTTTAGTGTGGGTGCTCAACCTGCTTGATTCCATCCCACTGGGCTCAATGGGCATTGGACCGGAAGTGACCAAACAGGGTTTCCTAGATAGCTGCTAGCACAGCTGATGGTATGTGAAGTTCATGAGGCAGGTGGAGTTGTTTTGGCACTGGAAGAGCTGTGCTGCTGCTTCGGGCACTTGCCATTCACCACCGCCCTGAGTTCCCTAGGTGTCTAATCCACTTTCAGACATATGTGGTGCCAGAGCACTTGGTTTCCATGGCAGCGGGAAATGGCTTGGGGGCTGAACTTGTATTTGGCTGTGGATTTTTGAGCGCCTTGAGTGAGGAGCTCCATGTTAGTTTAGTGTGGGTGCTCAACCTGCTTGATTCCATCCCACTGGGCTCAATGGGCATTGGACAGGAAGTGACCAAACAGGGTTTCCTAGATAGCTGCTAGCACAGCTGATGGTATGTGAAGTTCATGAGGCAGGTGGATTTGTTTTGGCACTGGAAGAGCTGTGCTGCTGCTTCGGGCAGTTGCCATTCACCACCACACTGAGTTCCCTAGGTGTCATAGCCACTTTCAGACATATGTGGTGCCAGAGCACTTGGTTTCCATGGCAGCGGGAAATGGCTTGGGCGCTGAAGTTGTGTTTGGCTGTGGAGTTTTGAGCGCCTTGAGTGAGGAGCTCCATGTTAGTTTAGTGTGGGTGCTCAACCTGCTTGATTCCATCCCACTGGGCTCAATGGGCATTGGACCGGAAGTGACCAAACAGGGTTTCCTGGATAGCTGCTAGCACAGCTGATGGTATGTGAAGTGAATGAGGCAGGTGGAGTTGTTTTGGCACTGGAAGGGCTGTGCTGCTGCTTCGGGCAGTTGCCATTCACCACCGCCCTGAGATCCCTAGGTGTCATATCCACTTTCAGACATATGTGGTGCCAGAGCACTTGGTTTCTATGGCAGCGGGAAATGGCTTGTGCACTGAGCTTGTGTTTGGCTGTGGAGTTTTGAGTGCCTTGAGTGACGAACTCCATGTTAGTTTAGTGTGGGTGCTCAACCTGCTTGATTCCATCCCACTGGGCTCAATGGGCATTGGACCGGAAGTGACCAGAAAGGGTTTCTTAGAACGCTGCTAGCACAGCTGATGGTATGTGAAGTTCATGAGGCAGGTGGAGTTGTTTTGGCACTGGAAGAGCTGTGCTGCTGCTTCAGGCAGTTGCCATTCACCACCGCGTCACTGAGTTCCCTAGGTGTCATAGCCACTTGCAGACATATGTGGTGCCAGAGCACTTGGTTTCCATGGCAGCGGGAAATGGCTTGGGCGCTGAACTTGTGTTTGGCTGTGGAGTTTTGAGCGCCTTGAGTGAGGAGCTCCATGTTAGTTTAGTGTGGGTGCTCAACCTGCTTGATTCCATCCCACTGGGCTCAATGGGCATTGGACCGGAAGTGACCAAACAGGGTTTCCTAGATAGCTGCTAGCACAGCTGATGGTATGTGAAGTTCATGAGGCAGGTGGACTTGTTTTGGCACTGGAAGAGCTGTGCTGCTGCTTCAGGCAGTTGCCATTCACCACCGCCCTGAGTTCCCTAGGTGTCATATCCACTTTCAGACATATGTGGTGCCAGAGCACTTGGTTTCCATGGCAGCGGGAAATGGCTTGGGTGCTGAACTTGTGTTTGGCTGTGGAGTTTTGAGTGCCTTGAGTGACGAACTCCATGTTAGTTTAGTGTGGTTGTTCAACCTGCTTGATTCCATCCCACTGGGCTCAATGGGCATTGGACCGGAAGTGACCAAACAGGGTTTCCTAGATAGCTGCTAGCACAGCTGATGGTATGTGAAGTGAATGAGGCAGGTGGAGTTGTTTTGGCACTGGAAGAGCTGTGCTGCTGCTTCGGGCACTTGCCATTCACCACCGCCCTAGTTCCCTAGGTGTCATATCCACTTTCAGACATATGTGGTGCCAGAGCACTTGGTTTCCATGGCAGCGGGAAATGGCTTGGGCGCTGAACTTGTGTTTGGCTGTGGAGTTTTGAGCGCCTTGAGTGAGGAGCTCCATGTTAGTTTAGTGTGGGTGCTCAACCTGCTTGAATCCATCCCACTGGGCTCAATGGGCATTGGACCGGAAGTGACCAAACAGGGTTTCCTAGATAGCTGCTAGCACAGCTGATGGTATGTGAAGTTCATGAGGCAGGTGGAGTTGTTTTGGCACTGGAAGAGCTGTGCTGCTACTTCGGGCAGTTGTCATTCACCACCGCCCTGAGTTCCCTAGGTGTCATAGCCACTTTCAGACATATGTGGTGCCAGAGCACTTGGTTTCCATGGCAGCGGGAAATGGCTTGGGTGCTGAACTTGTGTTTGGCTGTGGAGTTTTGAGTGCCTTGAGTGAGAAGCTCCATGTTAGTTTAGTGTGGGTGCTCAACCTGCTTGAATCCATCCCACTGGGCTCAATGGGCATTGGACCGGAAGTGACCAAACAGGGTTTCCTAGATAGCTGCTAGCACAGCTGATGGTATGTGAACTTCATGAGGCAGGTGGAGTTGTTTTGGCACTGGAAGAGCTGTGCTGCTGCTTCGGGCACTTGCCATTCACCACCGCCATGAGTTCCCTAGGTGTCATATCCACTTTCAGACATATGTGGTGCCAGAGCACTTGGTTTCCATGGCAGCGGGAAATGGCTTGGGGGCTGAACTTGTATTTGGCTGTGGAGTTTTGAGCGCCTTGAGTGAGGAGCTCCATGTTAGTTTAGTGTGGTTGCTCAACCTGCTTATTTCCGTCCCAATGGGCTCAATGGGCATTGGACCGGAAGTGACCAAACAGGGTTTCCTAGATAGCTGCTAGCACAGCTGATGGTATGTGAAGTGAATGAGGCAGGTGGAGTTGTTTTGGCACTGGAAGAGCTGTGCTGCTGCTTCAGGCAGTTGCCATTCACCACCGCCTCACTGAGTTCCCTAGGTGTCATAGCCACTTTCAGACATATGTGGTGCCAGAGCACTTGGTTTCCATGGCAGCGGGAAATGGCTTGGGCGCTGAACTTGTGTTTGGCTGTGGAGTTTTGAGTGCCTTGAGTGAGGAGCTCCATGTTAGTTTAGTGTGGGTGCTCAACCTGCTTGATTCCATCCCACTGGGCTCAATGGGCATTGGACCGGAAGTGACCAAACAGGGTTTCCTAGATAGCTGCTAGCACAGCTGATGGTATGTGAAGTTCATGAGGCAGGTGGAGTTGTTTTGGCACTGGAAGAGCTGTGCTGCTGCTTCGGGCACTTGCCATTCACCACCGCCCTGAGTTCCCTAGGTGTCTAATCCACTTTCAGACATATGTGGTGCCAGAGCACTTGGTTTCCATGGCAGCGGGAAATGGCTTGGGGGCTGAACTTGTATTTGGCTGTGGATTTTTGAGCGCCTTGAGTGAGGAGCTCCATGTTAGTTTAGTGTGGGTGCTCAACCTGCTTGATTCCATCCCACTGGGCTCAATGGGCATTGGACAGGAAGTGACCAAACAGGGTTTCCTAGATAGCTGCTAGCACAGCTGATGGTATGTGAAGTTCATGAGGCAGGTGGATTTGTTTTGGCACTGGAAGAGCTGTGCTGCTGCTTCGGGCAGTTGCCATTCACCACCACACTGAGTTCCCTAGGTGTCATAGCCACTTTCAGACATATGTGGTGCCAGAGCACTTGGTTTCCATGGCAGCGGGAAATGGCTTGGGCGCTGAAGTTGTGTTTGGCTGTGGAGTTTTGAGCGCCTTGAGTGAGGAGCTCCATGTTAGTTTAGTGTGGGTGCTCAACCTGCTTGATTCCATCCCACTGGGCTCAATGGGCATTGGACCGGAAGTGACCAAACAGGGTTTCCTAGATAGCTGCTAGCACAGCTGATGGTATGTGAAGTTCATGAGGCAGGTGGAGTTGTTTTGGCACTGGAAGAGCTGTGCTGCTACTTCGGGCAGTTGTCATTCACCACCGCCCTGAGTTCCCTAGGTGTCATATCCACTTTCAGACATATGTGGTGCCAGAGCACTTGGTTTCCATGGCAGCGGGAAATGGCTTGGGCACTGAACTTGTGTTTGGCTGTGGAGTTTTGAGTGCCTTGAGTGAGGAGCTCCATGTGAGTTTAGTGAGGGTGTTCAACCTGCTTGATTCCATCCCACTGGGCTCAATGGGCATTGGACCGGAAGTGACCAAACAGGGTTTCCTAGATAGCTGCTAGCACAGCTGATGGTATGTGAAGTTCATGAGGCAGGTGGAGTTGTTTTGGCACTGGAAGAGCTGTGCTGCTGCTTCGGGCAGTTGCCATTCTCCAACGCTCTGAGTTCCCTAGGTGTCATATCCACTTTCAGACATATGTGGTGCCAGAGCACTTGGTTTCCATGGCAGCGGGAAATGGCTTGGGTGCTGAACTTGTGTTTGGCTGTGGAGTTTTGAGTGCCTTGAGTGAGAAGCTCCATGTTAGTTTAGTGTGGGTGCTCAACCTGCTTGAATCCATCCCACTGGGCTCAATGGGCATTGGACCGGAAGTGACCAAACAGGGTTTCCTAGATAGCTGCTAGCACAGCTGATGGTATGTGAACTTCATGAGGCAGGTGGAGTTGTTTTGGCACTGGAAGAGCTGTGCTGCTGCTTCGGGCACTTGCCATTCACCACCGCCCTGAGTTCCCTAGGTGTCATAGCCACTTTTAGACATATGTGGTGCCAGAGCACTTGGTTTCCATGGCAGCGGGAAATGGCTTGGGCGCTGAACTTGTGTTTGGCTGTGGAGTTTTGAGTGCCTTGAGTGAGGAGCTCCATGTTAGTCTAGTGTGGGTGCTCAACCTGCTTGATTCCATCCCACTGGGCTCAATGGGCATTGGACCGGAAGTGACCAAACAGGGTTTCCTAGATAGCTGCTAGCAGAGCTGATGGTATGTGAAGTTCATGAGGCAGGTGGAGTTGTTTTGGCACTGGAAGAGCTGTGCTGCTGCTTCGGGCAGTTGCCATTCACCACCACACTGAGTTCCCTAGGTGTCATATCCACTTTCAGACATATGTGGTGCCAGAGCACTTGGTTTCCATGGCAGCGGGAAATGGCTTGGGCGCTGAAGTTGTGTTTGGCTGTGGAGTTTTGAGCGCCTTGAGTGAGGAGCTCCATGTTAGTTTAGTGTGGGTGCTCAACCTGCTTGATTCCATCCCACTGGGCTCAATGGGCATTGGACCGGAAGTGACCAAACAGGGTTTCCTAGATAGCTGCTAGCACAGCTGATGGTATGTGAAGTGAAAGAGGCAGGTGGAGTTGTTTTGGCACTGGAAGAGCTGTGCTGCTGCTTCGGGCACTTGCCATTCACCACCGCCCTGAGTTCCCTAGGTGTCATATCCACTTTCAGACATATGTGGTGCCAGAGCACTTGGTTTCCATGGCAGCGGGAAATGGCTTGGGGGCTGAACTTGTATTTGGCTGTGGAGTTTTGAGCGCCTTGAGTGAGGAGCTCCATGTTAGTTTAGTGTGGGTGCTCAATCTGCTTGATTCCATCCCACTGGGCTCAATGGGCATTGGACCGGAAGTGACCAAACAGGGTTTCCTAGATAGCTGCTAGCACAGCTGATGGTATGTGAAGTGAATGAGGCAGGTGGAGTTGTTTTGGCACTGGAAGAGCTGTGCTGCTGCTTCGGGCAGTTGACATTCACCACCGCCTCACTGAGTTCCCTAGGTGTCATAGCCACTTTCAGACATATGTGGTGCCAGAGCACTTGGTTTCCATGGCAGCGGGAAATGGCTTGGGCACTGAACTTGTGTTTGGCTGTGGAGTTTTGAGTGCCTTGAGTGAGGAGCTCCATGTGAGTTTAGTGAGGGTGTTCAACCTGCTTGATTCCATCCCACTGGGCTCAATGGGCATTGGACCGGAAGTGACCAAACAGGGTTTCCTAGATAGCTGCTAGCACAGCTGATGGTATGTGAAGTTCATGAGGCAGGTGGAGTTGTTTTGGCACTGGAAGAGCTGTGCTGCTGCTTCGGGCAGTTGCCATTCTCCAACGCTCTGAGTTCCCTAGGTGTCATATCCACTTTCAGACATATGTGGTGCCAGAGCACTTGGTTTCCATGGCAGCGGGAAATGGCTTGGGTGCTGAACTTGTGTTTGGCTGTGGAGTTTTGAGTGCCTTGAGTGAGAAGCTCCATGTTAGTTTAGTGTGGGTGCTCAACCTGCTTGAATCCATCCCACTGGGCTCAATGGGCATTGGACCGGAAGTGACCAAACAGGGTTTCCTAGATAGCTGCTAGCACAGCTGATGGTATGTGAACTTCATGAGGCAGGTGGAGTTGTTTTGGCACTGGAAGAGCTGTGCTGCTGCTTCGGGCACTTGCCATTCACCACCGCCCTGAGTTCCCTAGGTGTCATAGCCACTTTTAGACATATGTGGTGCCAGAGCACTTGGTTTCCATGGCAGCGGGAAATGGCTTGGGCGCTGAACTTGTGTTTGGCTGTGGAGTTTTGAGTGCCTTGAGTGAGGAGCTCCATGTTAGTCTAGTGTGGGTGCTCAACCTGCTTGATTCCATCCCACTGGGCTCAATGGGCATTGGACCGGAAGTGACCAAACAGGGTTTCCTAGATAGCTGCTAGCAGAGCTGATGGTATGTGAAGTTCATGAGGCAGGTGGAGTTGTTTTGGCACTGGAAGAGCTGTGCTGCTGCTTCGGGCAGTTGCCATTCACCACCACACTGAGTTCCCTAGGTGTCATATCCACTTTCAGACATATGTGGTGCCAGAGCACTTGGTTTCCATGGCAGCGGGAAATGGCTTGGGCGCTGAAGTTGTGTTTGGCTGTGGAGTTTTGAGCGCCTTGAGTGAGGAGCTCCATGTTAGTTTAGTGTGGGTGCTCAACCTGCTTGATTCCATCCCACTGGGCTCAATGGGCATTGGACCGGAAGTGACCAAACAGGGTTTCCTAGATAGCTGCTAGCACAGCTGATGGTATGTGAAGTGAAAGAGGCAGGTGGAGTTGTTTTGGCACTGGAAGAGCTGTGCTGCTGCTTCGGGCACTTGCCATTCACCACCGCCCTGAGTTCCCTAGGTGTCATATCCACTTTCAGACATATGTGGTGCCAGAGCACTTGGTTTCCATGGCAGCGGGAAATGGCTTGGGGGCTGAACTTGTATTTGGCTGTGGAGTTTTGAGCGCCTTGAGTGAGGAGCTCCATGTTAGTTTAGTGTGGGTGCTCAATCTGCTTGATTCCATCCCACTGGGCTCAATGGGCATTGGACCGGAAGTGACGAAACAGGGTTTCCTAGATAGCTGCTAGCACAGCTGATGGTATGTGAAGTTCATGAGGCAGGTGGAGTTGTTTTGGCACTGGAAGAGCTGTGCTGCTGCTTCGGGCAGTTGACATTCACCACCGCCTCACTGAGTTCCCTAGGTGTCATAGCCACTTTCAGACATATGTGGTGCCAGAGCACTTGGTTTCCATGGCAGCGGGAAATGGCTTTTGCACTGAACTTGTGTTTGGCTGTGGAGTTTTGAGCGCCTTGAGTGAGGAGCTCCATGTGAGTTTAGTGTGGGTGCTCAACCTGCTTGATTCCATCCCACTGGGCTCAATGGGCATTGGACCGGAAGTGACCAAACAGGGTTTCCTAGATAGCTGCTAGCACAGCTGATGGTATGTGAAGTTCATGAGGCAGGTGGAGTTGTTTTGGCACTGGAAGAGCTGTGCTGCTGCTTCAGCCAGTTGCCATTCACCACCGCGTCACTGAGTTCCCTAGGTGTCATAGCCACTTTCAGACATATGTGGTGCCAGAGCACTTGGTTTCCATGGCAGCGGGAAATGGCTTGGGCGCTGAACTTGTGTTTGGCTGTGGAGTTTTGAGCGCCTTCAGTGAGGAGCTCCATGTTAGTTTAGTGTGGGTGCTCAACCTGCTTGATTCCATCCCACTGGGCTCAATGGGCATTGGACCGGAAGTGACGAAACAGGGTTTCCTAGATAGCTGCTGGAACAGCTGATGGTATGTGAAGTGAATGAGGCAGGTGGAGTTGTTTTGGCACTGGAAGAGCTGTGCTGCTGCTTCGGGCAGTTGCCATTCACCACCGCCCTGAGATCCCTAGGTGTCATATCCACTTTCAGACATATGTGGTGCCAGAGCACTTGGTTTCTATGGCAGCGGGAAATGGCTTGTGCACTGAGCTTGTGTTTGGCTGTGGAGTTTTGAGTGCCTTGAGTGAGGAGCTCCATGTTAGTTTAGTGTGGGTGCTCAACCTGCTTGATTCCATCCCACTGGGCTCAATGGGCATTGGACCGGAAGTGACCAAACAGGGTTTCCTAGATAGCTGGTAGCA
Organism: Ochotona princeps; assembly: GCF_030435755.1. Lineage (NCBI taxonomy): Eukaryota > Metazoa > Chordata > Mammalia > Lagomorpha > Ochotonidae > Ochotona > Ochotona princeps. The sequence goes on along the minus strand of NC_080835.1, from coordinate 101,962,191 downwards.
CAGCTGATGGTATGTGAAGTGAATGAGGCAGGTGGAGTTGTTTTGGCACTGGAAGAGCTGTGCTGCTGCTTCAGGCAGTTGCCATTCACCACCGCGTCACTGAGTTCCCTAGGTGTCATAGCCACTTTCAGACATATGTGGTGCCAGAGCACTTGGTTTCCATGGCAGCGGGAAATGGCTTGGGCGCTGAACTTGTGTTTGGCTGTGGAGTTTTGAGCGCCTTGAGTGAGGAGCTCCATGTTAGTTTAGTGTGGGTGCTCAACCTGCTTGATTCCATCCCACTGGGCTCAATGGGCATTGGACCGGAAGTGACCAAACAGGGTTTCCTAGATAGCTGCTAGCACAGCTGATGGTATGTGAAGTTCATGAGGCAGGTGGAGTTGTTGTGGCACTGGAAGAGCTGTGCTGCTGCTTCAGGCAGTTGCCATTCACCACCGCCCTGAGTTCCCTAGGTGTCATAGATACTTTCAGACATATGTGGTGCCAGAGCACTTGGTTGCCATGGCAGCGGGAAATGGCTTTTGCACTGAACTTGTGTTTGGCTGTGGAGTTTTGAGCGCCTTGAGTGAGGAGCTCCATGTTAGTTTAGTGTGGCTGCTCAACCTGCTTGATTCCATCCCACTGGGCTCAATGGGCATTGGACCAGAAGTGACCAAACAGGGTTTCCTAGATAGCTGCTAGCACAGCTGATGGTATGTGAAGTGAATGAGGCAGGTGGAGTTGTTTTGGCACTGGAAGAGCTGTGCTGCTGCTTCAGCCAGTTGCCATTCACCACCGCGTCACTGAGTTCCCTAGGTGTCATAGCCACTTTCAGACATATGTGGTGCCAGAGCACTTGGTTTCCATGGCAGCGGGAAATGGCTTGGGTGCTGAACTTGTGTTTGGCTGTGGAGTTTTGAGCGCCTTGAGTGAGGAGCTCCATGTTAGTTTAGTGTGGGTGCTCAACCTGCTTGATTCCATCCCACTGGGCTCAATGGGCATTGGACCGGAAGTGACCAAACAGGGTTTCCTGGATAGCTGGTAGCACAGCTGATGGTATGTGAAGTGAATGAGGCAGGTGGAGTTGTTTTGGCACTGGAAGAGCTGTGCTGCTGCTTCAGGCAGTTGCCATTCACCACCGCGTCACTGAGTTCCCTAGGTGTCATAGCCACTTTCAGACATATGTGGTGCCAGAGCACTTGGTTTCCATGGCAGCGGGAAATGGCTTGGGCGCTGAAGTTGTGTTTGGCTGTGGAGTTTTGAGCGCCTTGAGTGAGGAGCTCCATGTTAGTTTAGTGTGGGTGCTCAACCTGCTTGATTCCATCCCACTGGGCTCAATGGGCATTGGACCGGAAGTGACCAAACAGGGTTTCCTAGATAGCTGCTAGCACAGCTGATGGTATGTGAAGTTCATGAGGCAGGTGGAGTTGTTGTGGCACTGGAAGAGCTGTGCTGCTGCTTCAGGCAGTTGCCATTCACCACCGCCCTGAGTTCCCTAGGTGTCATATCCACTTTCAGACATATGTGGTGCCAGAGCACTTGGTTGCCATGGCAGCGGGAAATGGCTTTTGCACTGAACTTGTGTTTGGCTGTGGAGTTTTGAGTGCCTTGAGTGAGGAGCTCCATGTGAGTTTAGTGTGGCTGCTCAACCTGCTTGATTCCATCCCACTGGGCTCAATGGGCATTGGACCGGAAGTGACCAAACAGGGTTTCCTAGATAGCTGCTAGCACAGCTGATGGTATGTGAAGTTCATGAGGCAGGTGGAGTTGTTTTGGCACTGGAAGAGCTGTGCTGCTGCTTCAGCCAGTTGCCATTCACCACCGCGTCACTGAGTTCCCTAGGTGTCATAGCCACTTTCAGACATATGTGGTGCCAGAGCACTTGGTTTCCATGGCAGCGGGAAATGGCTTGGGTGCTGAACTTGTGTTTGGCTGTGGAGTTTTGAGCGCCTTGAGTGAGGAGCTCCATGTTAGTTTAGTGTGGGTGCTCAACCTGCTTGATTCCATCCCACTGGGCTCAATGGGCATTGGACCGGAAGTGACCAAACAGGGTTTCCTGGATAGCTGCTAGCACAGCTGATGGTATGTGAAGTTCATGAGGCAGGTGGAGTTGTTTTGGCACTGGAAGAGCTGTGCTGCTGCTTCAGGCAGTTGCCATTCACCACCGCCCTGAGTTCCCTAGGTGTCATAGCCACTTTCAAACATATGTGGTGCCAGAGCACTTGGTTTCCATGGCAGCGGGAAATGGCTTGGGCGCTGAAGTTGTGTTTGGCTGTGGAGTTTTGAGCGCCTTGAGTCAGGAGCTCCATGTTAGTTTAGTGTGGGTGCTCAACCTGCTTGATTCCATCCCACTGGGCTCAATGGGCATTGGACCGGAAGTGACGAAACAGGGTTTCCTAGATAGCTGCTAGCACAGCTGATGGTATGTGAAGTTCATGAGGCAGGTGGAGTTGTTTTGGCACTGGAAGAGCTGTGCTGCTGCTTCAGCCAGTTGCCATTCACCACCGCGTCACTGAGTTCCCTAGGTGTCATAGCCACTTTCAGACATATGTGGTGCCAGAGCACTTGGTTTCCATGGCAGCGGGAAATGGCTTGGGTGCTGAACTTGTGTTTGGCTGTGGAGTTTTGAGCGCCTTGAGTGAGGAGCTCCATGTTAGTTTAGTGTGGGTGCTCAACCTGCTTGATTCCATCCCACTGGGCTCAATGGGCATTGGACCACAAGTGACCAAACAGGGTTTCTTAGAACGCTGCTGGAACAGCTGATGGTATGTGAAGTGAATGAGGCAGGTGGAGTTGTTTTGGCACTGGAAGAGCTGTGCTGCTGCTTCGGGCAGTTGCCATTCACCACCGCCCTGAGATCCCTAGGTGTCATATCCACTTTCAGACATATGTGGTGCCAGAGCACTTGGTTTCCATGGCAGCGGGAAATGGCTTGTGCACTGAGCTTGTGTTTGGCTGTGGAGTTTTGAGTGCCTTGAGTGACGAACTCCATGTTAGTTTAGTGTGGGTGCTCAACCTGCTTGATTCCATCCCACTGGGCTCAATGGGCATTGGACCGGAAGTGACCAAACAGGGTTTCCTAGATAGCTGCTAGCACAGCTGATGGTATGTGAAGTTCATGAGGCAGGTGGAGTTGTTTTGGCACTGGAAGAGCTGTGCTGCTGCTTCAGGCAGTTGCCATTCACCACCGCGTCACTGAGTTCCCTAGGTGTCATATCCACTTTCAGACATATGTGGTGCCAGAGCACTTGGTTTCCATGGCAGCGGGAAATGGCTTGGGCGCTGAACTTGTGTTTGGCTGTGGAGTTTTGAGCGCCTTGAGTGAGGAGCTCCATGTTAGTTTAGTGTGGGTGCTCAACCTGCTTGATTCCATCCCACTGGGCTCAATGGGCATTGGACAGGAAGTGACCAAACAGGGTTTCCTAGATAGCTGCTAGCACAGCTGATGGTATGTGAAGTTCATGAGGCAGGTGGACTTGTTTTGGCACTGGAAGAGCTGTGCTGCTGCTTCAGGCAGTTGCCATTCACCACCGCCCTGAGTTCCCTAGGTGTCATATCCACTTTCAGACATATGTGGTGCCAGAGCACTTGGTTTCCATGGCAGCGGGAAATGGCTTGGGTGCTGAACTTGTGTTTGGCTGTGGAGTTTTGAGTGCCTTGAGTGAGAAGCTCCATGTTAGTTTAGTGTGGGTGCTCAACCTGCTTGAATCCATCCCACTGGGCTCAATGGGCATTGGACCGGAAGTGACCAAACAGGGTTTCCTAGATAGCTGCTAGCACAGCTGATGGTATGTGAACTTCATGAGGCAGGTGGAGTTGTTTTGGCACTGGAAGAGCTGTGCTGCTGCTTCGGGCACTTGCCATTCACCACCGCCCTGAGTTCCCTAGGTTTCATATCCACTTTCAGACATATGTGGTGCCAGAGCACTTGGTTTCCATGGCAGCGGGAAATGGCTTGGGGGCTGAACTTGTATTTGGCTGTGGAGTTTTGAGCGCCTTGAGTGAGGAGCTCCATGTTAGTTTAGTGTGGGTGCTCAATCTGCTTGATTCCATCCCACTGGGCTCAATGGGCATTGGACCGGAAGTGACCAAACAGGGTTTCCTAGATAGCTGCTAGCACAGCTGATGGTATGTGAAGTGAATGAGGCAGGTGGAGTTGTTTTGGCACTGGAAGAGCTGTGCTGCTGCTTCAGGCAGTTGCCATTCACCACCGCCTCACTGAGTTCCCTAGGTGTCATAGCCACTTTCAGACATATGTGGTGCCAGAGCACTTGGTTTCCATGGCAGCGGGAAATGGCTTGGGCGCTGAACTTGTGTTTGGCTGTGGAGTTTTGAGTGCCTTGAGTGAGGAGCTCCATGTTAGTTTAGTGTGGGTGCTCAACCTGCTTGATTCCATCCCACTGGGCTCAATGGGCATTGGACCGGAAGTGACCAAACAGGGTTTCCTAGATAGCTGCTAGCACAGCTGATGGTATGTGAAGTTCATGAGGCAGGTGGAGTTGTTTTGGCACTGGAAGAGCTGTGCTGCTGCTTCGGGCACTTGCCATTCACCACCGCCCTGAGTTCCCTAGGTGTCTAATCCACTTTCAGACATATGTGGTGCCAGAGCACTTGGTTTCCATGGCAGCGGGAAATGGCTTGGGGGCTGAACTTGTATTTGGCTGTGGATTTTTGAGCGCCTTGAGTGAGGAGCTCCATGTTAGTTTAGTGTGGGTGCTCAACCTGCTTGATTCCATCCCACTGGGCTCAATGGGCATTGGACAGGAAGTGACCAAACAGGGTTTCCTAGATAGCTGCTAGCACAGCTGATGGTATGTGAAGTTCATGAGGCAGGTGGAGTTGTTTTGGCACTGGAAGAGCTGTGCTGCTGCTTCGGGCAGTTGCCATTCACCACCACACTGAGTTCCCTAGGTGTCATAGCCACTTTCAGACATATGTGGTGCCAGAGCACTTGGTTTCCATGGCAGCGGGAAATGGCTTGGGCGCTGAAGTTGTGTTTGGCTGTGGAGTTTTGAGCGCCTTGAGTGAGGAGCTCCATGTTAGTTTAGTGTGGGTGCTCAACCTGCTTGATTCCATCCCACTGGGCTCAATGGGCATTGGACCGGAAGTGACCAAACAGGGTTTCCTAGATAGCTGCTAGCACAGCTGATGGTATGTGAAGTTCATGAGGCAGGTGGAGTTGTTTTGGCACTGGAAGAGCTGTGCTGCTACTTCGGGCAGTTGTCATTCACCACCGCCCTGAGTTCCCTAGGTGTCATATCCACTTTCAGACATATGTGGTGCCAGAGCACTTGGTTTCCATGGCAGCGGGAAATGGCTTGGGCACTGAACTTGTGTTTGGCTGTGGAGTTTTGAGTGCCTTGAGTGAGGAGCTCCATGTGAGTTTAGTGAGGGTGTTCAACCTGCTTGATTCCATCCCACTGGGCTCAATGGGCATTGGACCGGAAGTGACAAACAGGGTTTCCTAGATAGCTGCTAGCACAGCTGATGGTATGTGAAGTTCATGAGGCAGGTGGAGTTGTTTTGGCACTGGAAGAGCTGTGCTGCTGCTTCGGGCAGTTGCCATTCTCCAACGCTCTGAGTTCCCTAGGTGTCATATCCACTTTCAGACATATGTGGTGCCAGAGCACTTGGTTTCCATGGCAGCGGGAAATGGCTTGGGTGCTGAACTTGTGTTTGGCTGTGGAGTTTTGAGTGCCTTGAGTGAGAAGCTCCATGTTAGTTTAGTGTGGGTGCTCAACCTGCTTGAATCCATCCCACTGGGCTCAATGGGCATTGGACCGGAAGTGACCAAACAGGGTTTCCTAGATAGCTGCTAGCACAGCTGATGGTATGTGAACTTCATGAGGCAGGTGGAGTTGTTTTGGCACTGGAAGAGCTGTGCTGCTGCTTCGGGCACTTGCCATTCACCACCGCCCTGAGTTCCCTAGGTGTCATAGCCACTTTTAGACATATGTGGTGCCAGAGCACTTGGTTTCCATGGCAGCGGGAAATGGCTTGGGCGCTGAACTTGTGTTTGGCTGTGGAGTTTTGAGTGCCTTGAGTGAGGAGCTCCATGTTAGTCTAATGTGGGTGCTCAACCTGCTTGATTCCATCCCACTGGGCTCAATGGGCATTGGACCGGAAGTGACAAAACAGGGTTTCCTAGATAGCTGCTAGCAGAGCTGATGGTATGTGAAGTGAATGAGGCAGGTGGAGTTGTTTTGGCACTGGAAGAGCTGTGCTGCTGCTTCGGGCAGTTGCCATTCACCACCACCGCGTCACTGAGTTCCCTAGGTGTCATATCCACTTTCAGACATATGTGGTGCCAGAGCACTTGGTTTCCATGGGCGCGGGAAATGGCTTGGGCGCTGAAGTTGTGTTTGGCTGTGGAGTTTTGAGCGCCTTGAGTGAGGAGCTCCATGTTAGTTTAGTGTGGGTGCTCAACCTGCTTGATTCCATCCCACTGGGCTCAATGGGCATTGGACCGGAAGTGACCAAACAGGGTTTCCTAGATAGCTGCTAGCACAGCTGATGGTATGTGAAGTGAAAGAGGCAGGTGGAGTTGTTTTGGCACTGGAAGAGCTGTGCTGCTGCTTCGGGCACTTGCCATTCACCACCGCCCTGAGTTCCCTAGGTGTCATATCCACTTTCAGACATATGTGGTGCCAGAGCACTTGGTTTCCATGGCAGCGGGAAATGGCTTGGGGGCTGAACTTGTATTTGGCTGTGGAGTTTTGAGCGCCTTGAGTGAGGAGCTCCATGTTAGTTTAGTGTGGGTGCTCAATCTGCTTGATTCCATCCCACTGGGCTCAATGGGCATTGGACCGGAAGTGACCAAACAGGGTTTCCTAGATAGCTGCTAGCACAGCTGATGGTATGTGAAGTTCATGAGGCAGGTGGAGTTGTTTTGGCACTGGAAGAGCTGTGCTGCTGCTTCGGGCAGTTGCCATTCACCACCGCCTCACTGAGTTCCCTAGGTGTCATAGCCACTTTCAGACATATGTGGTGCCAGAGCACTTGGTTTCCATGGCAGCGGGAAATGGCTTGGGTGCTGAACTTGTGTTTGGCTGTGGATTTTTGAGCGCCTTGAGTGAGGAGCTCCATGTTAGTTTAGTGTGGGTGCTCAACCTGCTTGATTCCATCCCACTGGGCTCAATGGGCATTGGACCGGAAGTGACCAAACAGGGTTTCCTGGATAGCTGCTAGCACAGCTGATGGTATGTGAAGTTCATGAGGCAGGTGGAGTTGTTTTGGCACTGGAAGAGCTGTGCTGCTGCTTCAGGCAGTTGCCATTCACCACCGCCCTGAGTTCCCTAGGTGTCATAGCCACTTTCAAACATATGTGGTGCCAGAGCACTTGGTTTCCATGGCAGCGGGAAATGGCTTGGGCGCTGAAGTTGTGTTTGGCTGTGGAGTTTTGAGCGCCTTGAGTGAGGAGCTCCATGTTAGTTTAGTGTGGGTGCTCAACCTGCTTGATTCCATCCCACTGGGCTCAATGGGCATTGGACCGGAAGTGACCAAACAGGGTTTCCTAGATAGCTGCTAGCACAGCTGATGGTATGTGAAGTTCATGAGGCAGGTGGAGTTGTTTTGGCACTGGAAGAGCTGTGCTGCTGCTTCAGGCAGTTGCCATTCACCACCGCGTCACTGAGTTCCCTAGGTGTCATAGCCACTTTCAGACATATGTGGTGCCAGAGCACTTGGTTTCCATGGCAGCGGGAAATGGCTTGGGTGCTGAACTTGTGTTTGGCTGTGGAGTTTTGAGCGCCTTGAGTGAGGAGCTCCATGTTAGTTTAGTGTGGGTGCTCAACCTGCTTGATTCCATCCCACTGGGCTCAATGGGCATTGGACCGGAAGTGACCAAACAGGGTTTCTTAGAACGCTGCTGGAACAGCTGATGGTATGTGAAGTTCATGAGGCAGGTGGAGTTGTTTTGGCACTGGAAGAGCTGTGCTGCTGCTTCGGGCAGTTGCCATTCACCACCGCCCTGAGATCCCTAGGTGTCATATCCACTTTCAGACATATGTGGTGCCAGAGCACTTGGTTTCTATGGCAGCGGGAAATGGCTTGTGCACTGAGCTTGTGTTTGGCTGTGGAGTTTTGAGTGCCTTGAGTGACGAACTCCATGTTAGTTTAGTGTGGGTGCTCAACCTGCTTGATTCCATCCCACTGGGCTCAATGGGCATTGGACCGGAAGTGACCAAACAGGGTTTCCTAGATAGCTGCTAGCACAGCTGATGGTATGTGAAGTTCATGAGGCAGGTGGAGTTGTTTTGGCACTGGAAGAGCTGTGCTGCTGCTTCAGCCAGTTGCCATTCACCACCGCGTCACTGAGTTCCCTAGGTGTCATAGCCACTTTCAGACATATGTGGTGCCAGAGCACTTGGTTTCCATGGCAGCGGGAAATGGCTTGGGTGCTGAACTTGTGTTTGGCTGTGGATTTTTGAGCGCCTTGAGTGAGGAGCTCCATGTTAGTTTAGTGTGGGTGCTCAACCTGCTTGATTCCATCCCACTGGGCTCAATGGGCATTGGACCGGAAGTGACCAAACAGGGTTTCCTGGATAGCTGCTAGCACAGCTGATGGTATGTGAAGTTCATGAGGCAGGTGGAGTTGTTTTGGCACTGGAAGAGCTGTGCTGCTGCTTCAGGCAGTTGCCATTCACCACCGCCCTGAGTTCCCTAGGTGTCATAGCCACTTTCAGACATATGTGGTGCCAGAGCACTTGGTTTCCATGGCAGCGGGAAATGGCTTGGGCGCTGAAGTTGTGTTTGGCTGTGGAGTTTTGAGCGCCTTGAGTGAGGAGCTCCATGTTAGTTTAGTGTGGGTGCTCAACCTGCTTGATTCCATCCCACTGGGCTCAATGGGCATTGGACCGGAAGTGACCAAACAGGGTTTCCTAGATAGCTGCTGGAACAGCTGATGGTATGTGAAGTGAATGAGGCAGGTGGAGTTGTTTTGGCACTGGAAGGGCTGTGCTGCTGCTTCGGGCAGTTGCCATTCACCACCGCCCTGAGATCCCTAGGTGTCATATCCACTTTCAGACATATGTGGTGCCAGAGCACTTGGTTTCTATGGCAGCGGGAAATGGCTTGTGCACTGAGCTTGTGTTTGGCTGTGGAGTTTTGAGTGCCTTGAGTGACGGACTCCATGTTAGTTTAGTGTGGGTGCTCAACCTGCTTGATTCCATCCCACTGGGCTCAATGGGCATTGGACCGGAAGTGACCAGAAAGGGTTTCTTAGAACGCTGCTAGCACAGCTGATGGTATGTGAAGTTCATGAGGCAGGTGGAGTTGTTTTGGCACTGGAAGAGCTGTGCTGCTGCTTCAGGCAGTTGCCATTCACCACCGCGTCACTGAGTTCCCTAGGTGTCATAGCCACTTGCAGACATATGTGGTGCCAGAGCACTTGGTTTCCATGGCAGCGGGAAATGGCTTGGGCGCTGAACTTGTGTTTGGCTGTGGAGTTTTGAGCGCCTTGAGTGAGGAGCTCCATGTTAGTTTAGTGTGGGTGCTCAACCTGCTTGATTCCATCCCACTGGGCTCAATGGGCATTGGACCGGAAGTGACCAAACAGGGTTTCCTAGATAGCTGCTAGCACAGCTGATGGTATGTGAAGTTCATGAGGCAGGTGGAGTTGTTGTGGCACTGGAAGAGCTGTGCTGCTGCTTCAGGCAGTTGCCATTCACCACCGCGTCACTGAGTTCCCTAGGTGTCATATCCACTTTCAGACATATGTGGTGCCAGAGCACTTGGTTTCCATGGCAGCGGGAAATGGCTTGGGCGCTGAACTTGTGTTTGGCTGTGGAGTTTTGAGCGCCTTGAGTGAGGAGCTCCATGTTAGTTTAGTGTGGGTGCTCAACCTGCTTGATTCCATCCCACTGGGCTCAATGGGCATTGGACAGGAAGTGACCAAACAGGGTTTCCTAGATAGCTGCTAGCACAGCTGATGGTATGTGAAGTTCATGAGGCAGGTGGACTTGTTTTGGCACTGGAAGAGCTGTGCTGCTGCTTCAGGCAGTTGCCATTCACCACCGCCCTGAGTTCCCTAGGTGTCATATCCACTTTCAGACATATGTGGTGCCAGAGCACTTGGTTTCCATGGCAGCGGGAAATGGCTTGGGTGCTGAACTTGTGTTTGGCTGTGGAGTTTTGAGTGCCTTGAGTGACGAACTCCATGTTAGTTTAGTGTGGTTGTTCAACCTGCTTGATTCCATCCCACTGGGCTCAATGGGCATTGGACCGGAAGTGACCAAACAGGGTTTCCTAGATAGCTGCTAGCACAGCTGATGGTATGTGAAGTGAATGAGGCAGGTGGAGTTGTTTTGGCACTGGAAGAGCTGTGCTGCTGCTTCGGGCACTTGCCATTCACCACCGCCCTAGTTCCCTAGGTGTCATATCCACTTTCAGACATATGTGGTGCCAGAGCACTTGGTTTCCATGGCAGCGGGAAATGGCTTGGGCGCTGAACTTGTGTTTGGCTGTGGAGTTTTGAGCGCCTTGAGTGAGGAGCTCCATGTTAGTTTAGTGTGGGTGCTCAACCTGCTTGATTCCATCCCACTGGGCTCAATGGGCATTGGACCGGAAGTGACCAAACAGGGTTTCCTAGATAGCTGCTGGAACAGCTGATGGTATGTGAAGTGAATGAGGCAGGTGGAGTTGTTTTGGCACTGGAAGGGCTGTGCTGCTGCTTCGGGCAGTTGCCATTCACCACCGCCCTGAGATCCCTAGGTGTCATATCCACTTTCAGACATATGTGGTGCCAGAGCACTTGGTTTCTATGGCAGCGGGAAATGGCTTGTGCACTGAGCTTGTGTTTGGCTGTGGAGTTTTGAGTGCCTTGAGTGACGGACTCCATGTTAGTTTAGTGTGGGTGCTCAACCTGCTTGATTCCATCCCACTGGGCTCAATGGGCATTGGACCGGAAGTGACCAGAAAGGGTTTCTTAGAACGCTGCTAGCACAGCTGATGGTATGTGAAGTTCATGAGGCAGGTGGAGTTGTTTTGGCACTGGAAGAGCTGTGCTGCTGCTTCAGGCAGTTGCCATTCACCACCGCGTCACTGAGTTCCCTAGGTGTCATAGCCACTTTCAGACATATGTGGTGCCAGAGCACTTGGTTTCCATGGCAGCGGGAAATGGCTTGGGCGCTGAACTTGTGTTTGGCTGTGGAGTTTTGAGCGCCTTGAGTGAGGAGCTCCATGTTAGTTTAGTGTGGGTGCTCAACCTGCTTGATTCCATCCCACTGGGCTCAATGGGCATTGGACCGGAAGTGACCAAACAGGGTTTCCTAGATAGCTGCTAGCACAGCTGATGGTATGTGAAGTTCATGAGGCAGGTGGACTTGTTTTGGCACTGGAAGAGCTGTGCTGCTGCTTCAGGCAGTTGCCATTCACCACCGCCCTGAGTTCCCTAGGTGTCATATCCACTTTCAGACATATGTGGTGCCAGAGCACTTGGTTTCCATGGCAGCGGGAAATGGCTTGGGTGCTGAACTTGTGTTTGGCTGTGGAGTTTTGAGTGCCTTGAGTGACGAACTCCATGTTAGTTTAGTGTGGTTGTTCAACCTGCTTGATTCCATCCCACTGGGCTCAATGGGCATTGGACCGGAAGTGACCAAACAGGGTTTCCTAGATAGCTGCTAGCACAGCTGATGGTATGTGAAGTGAATGAGGCAGGTGGAGTTGTTTTGGCACTGGAAGAGCTGTGCTGCTGCTTCGGGCACTTGCCATTCACCACCGCCCTAGTTCCCTAGGTGTCATATCCACTTTCAGACATATGTGGTGCCAGAGCACTTGGTTTCCATGGCAGCGGGAAATGGCTTGGGCGCTGAACTTGTGTTTGGCTGTGGAGTTTTGAGTGCCTTGAGTGAGGAGCTCCATGTTAGTTTAGTGTGGGTGCTCAACCTGCTTGATTCCATCCCACTGGGCTCAATGGGCATTGGACCGGAAGTGACCAAACAGGGTTTCTTAGAACGCTGCTGGAACAGCTGATGGTATGTGAAGTGAATGAGGCAGGTGGAGTTGTTTTGGCACTGGAAGGGCTGTGCTGCTGCTTCGGGCAGTTGCCATTCACCATCGCCCTGAGATCCCTAGGTGTCATAGCCACTTTCAGACATATGTGGTGCCAGAGCACTTGGTTTCTATGGCAGCGGGAAATGGCTTGTGCACTGAGCTTGTGTTTGGCTGTGGAGTTTTGAGTGCCTTGAGTGACGAACTCCATGTTAGTTTAGTGTGGGTGCTCAACCTGCTTGATTCCATCCCACTGGGCTCAATGGGCATTGGACCGGAAGTGACCAGAAAGGGTTTCTTAGAACGCTGCTAGCACAGCTGATGGTATGTGAAGTTCATGAGGCAGGTGGAGTTGTTTTGGCACTGGAAGAGCTGTGCTGCTGCTTCAGGCAGTTGCCATTCACCACCGCGTCACTGAGTTCCCTAGGTGTCATAGCCACTTGCAGACATATGTGGTGCCAGAGCACTTGGTTTCCATGGCAGCGGGAAATGGCTTGGGCGCTGAACTTGTGTTTGGCTGTGGAGTTTTGAGCGCCTTGAGTGAGGAGCTCCATGTTAGTTTAGTGTGGGTGCTCAACCTGCTTGATTCCATCCCACTGGGCTCAATGGGCATTGGACCGGAAGTGACCAAACAGGGTTTCCTAGATAGCTGCTAGCACAGCTGATGGTATGTGAAGTTCATGAGGCAGGTGGACTTGTTTTGGCACTGGAAGAGCTGTGCTGCTGCTTCAGGCAGTTGCCATTCACCACCGCCCTGAGTTCCCTAGGTGTCATATCCACTTTCAGACATATGTGGTGCCAGAGCACTTGGTTTCCATGGCAGCGGGAAATGGCTTGGGTGCTGAACTTGTGTTTGGCTGTGGAGTTTTGAGTGCCTTGAGTGACGAACTCCATGTTAGTTTAGTGTGGTTGTTCAACCTGCTTGATTCCATCCCACTGGGCTCAATGGGCATTGGACCGGAAGTGACCAAACAGGGTTTCCTAGATAGCTGCTAGCACAGCTGATGGTATGTGAAGTGAATGAGGCAGGTGGAGTTGTTTTGGCACTGGAAGAGCTGTGCTGCTGCTTCGGGCACTTGCCATTCACCACCGCCCTAGTTCCCTAGGTGTCATATCCACTTTCAGACATATGTGGTGCCAGAGCACTTGGTTTCCATGGCAGCGGGAAATGGCTTGGGCGCTGAACTTGTGTTTGGCTGTGGAGTTTTGAGCGCCTTGAGTGAGGAGCTCCATGTTAGTTTAGTGTGGGTGCTCAACCTGCTTGATTCCATCCCACTGGGCTCAATGGGCATTGGACCGGAAGTGACCAAACAGGGTTTCTTAGAACGCTGCTGGAACAGCTGATGGTATGTGAAGTGAATGAGGCAGGTGGAGTTGTTTTGGCACTGGAAGGGCTGTGCTGCTGCTTCGGGCAGTTGCCATTCACCACCGCCCTGAGATCCCTAGGTGTCATAGCCACTTTCAGACATATGTGGTGCCAGAGCACTTGGTTTCTATGGCAGCGGGAAATGGCTTGTGCACTGAGCTTGTGTTTGGCTGTGGAGTTTTGAGTGCCTTGAGTGACGAACTCCATGTTAGTTTAGTGTGGGTGCTCAACCTGCTTGATTCCATCCCACTGGGCTCAATGGGCATTGGACCGGAAGTGACCAGAAAGGGTTTCTTAGAACGCTGCTAGCACAGCTGATGGTATGTGAAGTTCATGAGGCAGGTGGAGTTGTTTTGGCACTGGAAGAGCTGTGCTGCTGCTTCAGGCAGTTGCCATTCACCACCGCGTCACTGAGTTCCCTAGGTGTCATAGCCACTTGCAGACATATGTGGTGCCAGAGCACTTGGTTTCCATGGCAGCGGGAAATGGCTTGGGCGCTGAACTTGTGTTTGGCTGTGGAGTTTTGAGCGCCTTGAGTGAGGAGCTCCATGTTAGTTTAGTGTGGGTGCTCAACCTGCTTGATTCCATCCCACTGGGCTCAATGGGCATTGGACCGGAAGTGACCAAACAGGGTTTCCTAGATAGCTGCTAGCACAGCTGATGGTATGTGAAGTTCATGAGGCAGGTGGACTTGTTTTGGCACTGGAAGAGCTGTGCTGCTGCTTCAGGCAGTTGCCATTCACCACCGCCCTGAGTTCCCTAGGTGTCATATCCACTTTCAGACATATGTGGTGCCAGAGCACTTGGTTTCCATGGCAGCGGGAAATGGCTTGGGTGCTGAACTTGTGTTTGGCTGTGGAGTTTTGAGTGCCTTGAGTGACGAACTCCATGTTAGTTTAGTGTGGTTGTTCAACCTGCTTGATTCCATCCCACTGGGCTCAATGGGCATTGGACCGGAAGTGACCAAACAGGGTTTCCTAGATAGCTGCTAGCACAGCTGATGGTATGTGAAGTGAATGAGGCAGGTGGAGTTGTTTTGGCACTGGAAGAGCTGTGCTGCTGCTTCGGGCACTTGCCATTCACCACCGCCCTAGTTCCCTAGGTGTCATATCCACTTTCAGACATATGTGGTGCCAGAGCACTTGGTTTCCATGGCAGCGGGAAATGGCTTGGGCGCTGAACTTGTGTTTGGCTGTGGAGTTTTGAGCGCCTTGAGTGAGGAGGTCCATGTTAGTTTAGTGTGGGTGCTCAACCTGCTTGATTCCATCCCACTGGGCTCAATGGGCATTGGACCGGAAGTGACCAAACAGGGTTTCTTAGAACGCTGCTGGAACAGCTGATGGTATGTGAAGTGAATGAGGCAGGTGGAGTTGTTTTGGCACTGGAAGGGCTGTGCTGCTGCTTCGGGCAGTTGCCATTCACCACCGCCCTGAGATCCCTAGGTGTCATAGCCACTTTCAGACATATGTGGTGCCAGAGCACTTGGTTTCTATGGCAGCGGGAAATGGCTTGTGCACTGAGCTTGTGTTTGGCTGTGGAGTTTTGAGTGCCTTGAGTGACGAACTCCATGTTAGTTTAGTGTGGGTGCTCAACCTGCTTGATTCCATCCCACTGGGCTCAATGGGCATTGGACCGGAAGTGACCAGAAAGGGTTTCTTAGAACGCTGCTAGCACAGCTGATGGTATGTGAAGTTCATGAGGCAGGTGGAGTTGTTTTGGCACTGGAAGAGCTGTGCTGCTGCTTCAGGCAGTTGCCATTCACCACCGCGTCACTGAGTTCCCTAGGTGTCATAGCCACTTGCAGACATATGTGGTGCCAGAGCACTTGGTTTCCATGGCAGCGGGAAATGGCTTGGGCGCTGAACTTGTGTTTGGCTGTGGAGTTTTGAGCGCCTTGAGTAAGGAGCTCCATGTTAGTTTAGTGTGGGTGCTCAACCTGCTTGATTCCATCCCACTGGGCTCAATGGGCATTGGACCGGAAGTGACGAAACAGGGTTTCCTAGATAGCTGCTAGCACAGCTGATGGTATGTGAAGTTCATGAGGCAGGTGGAGTTGTTTTGGCACTGGAAGAGCTGTGCTGCTGCTTCAGGCAGTTGCCATTCACCACCGCCCTGAGTTCCCTAGGTGTCATATCCACTTTCAGACATATGTGGTGCCAGAGCACTTGGTTTCCATGGCAGCGGGAAATGGCTTGGGCGCTGAACTTGTGTTTGGCTGTGGAGTTTTGAGCGCCTTGAGTGAGGAGCTCCATGTTAGTTTAGTGTGGGTGCTCAACCTGCTTGATTCCATCCCACTGGGCTCAATGGGCATTGGACCGGAAGTGACCAAACAGGGTTTCCTAGATAGCTGCTAGCACAGCTGACGGTATGTGAAGTTCATGAGGCAGGTGGAGTTGTTTTGGCACTGGAAGAGCTGTGCTGCTGCTTCGGGCACTTGCCATTCACCACCGCCCTGAGTTCCCTAGGTGTCTAATCCACTTTCAGACATATGTGGTGCCAGAGCACTTGGTTTCCATGGCAGCGGGAAATGGCTTGGGCAATGAACTTGTGTTTGGCTGTGGAGTTTTGAGTGCCTTGAGTGAGGAGCTCCATGTTAGTTTAGTGTGGGTGCTCAACCTGCTTGATTCCATCCCACTGGGCTCAATGGGCATTGGACCGGAAGTGACGAAACAGGGTTTCCTAGATAGCTGCTAGCACAGCTGATGGTATGTGAAGTGAATGAGGCAGGTGGAGTTGTTTTGGCACTGGAAGAGCTGTGCTGCTGCTTCGGGCAGTTGCCATTCACCACCACACTGAGTTCCCTAGGTGTCATATCCACTTTCAGACATATGTGGTGCCAGAGCACTTGGTTTCCATGGCAGCGGGAAATGGCTTGGGCGCTTAAGTTGTGTTTGGCTGTGGAGTTTTGAGCGCCTTGAGTGAGGAGCTCCATGTTAGTTTAGTGTGGGTGCTCAACCTGCTTGATTCCATCCCACTGGGCTCAATGGGCATTGGACCGGAAGTGACGAAACAGGGTTTCCTAGATAGCTGCTAGCACAGCTGATGGTATGTGAAGTTCATGAGGCAGGTGGAGTTGTTTTGGCACTGGAAGAGCTGTGCTGCTGCTTCGGGCAGTTTCCATTCACCACCGCCCTGAGTTCCCTAGGTGTCCTAGCCACTTTCAGACATATGTGGTGCCAGAGCACTTGGTTTCCATGGCAGCGGGAAATGGCTTGGGTGCTGAACTTGTGTTTGGCTGTGGAGTTTTGAGTGCCTTGAGTGAGGAGCTCCATGTGAGTTTAGTGTGGGTGCTCAACCTGCTTGATTCCATCCCACTGGGCTCAATGGGCATTGGACCGGAAGTGACCAAACAGGGTTTCCTAGATAGCTGCTAGCACAGCTGATGGTATGTGAAGTGAATGAGGCAGGTGGAGTTGTTTTGGCACTGGGAGAGCTGTGCTGCTGCTTCAGGCAGTTGCCATTCACCACCGCGTCACTGAGTTCCCTAGGTGTCATATCCACTTTCAGACATATGTGGTGCCAGAGCACTTGGTTTCCATGGCAGCGGGAAATGGCTTGGGCGCTGAACTTGTGCTTGGCTGTGGAGTTTTGAGCGCCTTGAGTCAGGAGCTCCATGTTAGTTTAGTGTGGGTGCTCAACCTGCTTGATTCCATCCCACTGGGCTCAATGGGCATTGGACCGGAAGTGACCAAACAGGGTTTACTAGATAGCTGCTAGCACAGCTGATGGTATGTGAAGTTCATGAGGCAGGTGGAGTTGTTTTGGCACTGGAAGAGCTGTGCTGCTGCTTCGGGCACTTGCCATTCACCACCGCCCTGAGTTCCCTAGGTGTCATATCCACTTTCAGACATATGTGGTGCCAGAGCACTTGGTTTCCATGGCAGCGGGAAATGGCTTGGGCGCTGAACTTGTATTTGGCTGTGGAGTTTTGAGTGCCTTGAGTGAGGAGCTCCATGTTAGTTTAGTGTGGGTGCTCAACCTGCTTGATTCCATCCCACTGGGCTCAATGGGCATTGGACCGGAAGTGACCAAACAGGGTTTCCTAGATAGCTGCTAGCACAGCTGATGGTATGTGAAGTTCATGAGGCAGGTGGAGTTGTTTTGGCACTGGAAGAGCTGTGCTGCTGCTTCGGGCACTTGCCATTCACCACCGCCCTGAGATCCCTAGGTGTCCTAGCCACCTTCATACATATGTGGTGCCAGAGCACTTGGTTTCCATGGCAGCGGGAAATAGCTTTTGCACTGAACTTGTGTTTGGCTGTGGAGTTTTGAGCGCCTTTAGTGAGGAGCTCCATGTTAGTTTAGTGTGGGTGCTCAACCTGCTTGATTCCATCCCACTGGGCTCAATGGGCATTGGACCGGAAGTGACGAAACAGGGTTTCCTAGATAGCTGCTAGCACAGCTGATGGTATGTGAAGTTCATGAGGCAGGTGGAGTTGTTTTGGCACTGGAAGAGCTGTGCTGCTGCTTCAGCCAGTTGCCATTCACCACCGCCCTGAGTTCCCTAGGTGTCATATCCACTTTCAGACATATGTGGTGCCAGAGCACTTGGTTTCCATGGCAGCGGGAAATGGCTTGGGCGCTGAACTTGTGTTTGGCTGTGGAGTTTTGAGCGCCTTGAGTGAGGAGCTCCATGTTAGTTTAGTGTGGGTGCTCAACCTGCTTGATTCCATCCCACTGGGCTCAATGGGCATTGGACCGGAAGTGACCAAACAGGGTTTCCTAGATAGCTGCTAGCACAGCTGACGGTATGTGAAGTTCAAGAGGCAGGTGGAGTTGTTTTGGCACTGGAAGAGCTGTGCTGCTGCTTCGGGCACTTGCCATTCACCACCGCCCTGAGTTCCCTAGGTGTCATAGCCACTTTCAGACATATGTGGTGCCAGAGCACTTGGTTTCCATGGCAGCGGGAAATGGCTTGGGCAATGAACTTGTGTTTGGCTGTGGAGTTTTGAGTGCCTTGAGTGAGGAGCTCCATGTTAGTTTAGTGTGGGTGCTCAACCTGCTTGATTCCATCCCACTGGGCTCAATGGGCATTGGACCGGAAGTGACGAAACAGGGTTTCCTAGATAGCTGCTAGCACAGCTGATGGTATGTGAAGTGAATGAGGCAGGTGGAGTTGTTTTGGCACTGGAAGAGCTGTGCTGCTGCTTCGGGCAGTTGCCATTCACCACCACACTGAGTTCCCTAGGTGTCATATCCACTTTCAGACATATGTGGTGCCAGAGCACTTGGTTTCCATGGCAGCGGGAAATGGCTTGGGCGCTTAAGTTGTGTTTGGCTGTGGAGTTTTGAGCGCCTTGAGTGAGAAGCTCCATGTTAGTTTAGTGTGGGTGCTCAACCTGCTTGATTCCATCCCACTGGGCTCAATGGGCATTGGACGGGAAGTGACCAAACAGGGTTTCCTAGATAGCTGCTAGCACAGCTGATGGTATGTGAAGTTCATGAGGCAGGTGGAGTTGTTTTGGCACTGGAAGAGCTGTGCTGCTGCTTCGGGCAGTTTCCATTCACCACCGCCCTGAGTTCCCTAGGTGTCATATCCACTTTCAGACATATGTGGTGCCAGAGCACTTGGTTTCCATGGCAGCGGGAAATGGCTTGGGCGCTGAACTTGTGTTTGGCTGTGGAGTTTTGAGTGCCTTGAGTGAGGAGCTCCATGTTAGTTTAGTGTGGGTGCTCAACCTGCTTGATTCCATCCCACTGGGCTCAATGGGCATTGGACCGGAAGTGACCAAACAGGGTTTCCTAGATAGCTGCTAGCACAGCTGATGGTATGTGAAGTGAATGAGGCAGGTGGAGTTGTTTTGGCACTGGGAGAGCTGTGCTGCTGCTTCAGGCAGTTGCCATTCACCACCGCGTCACTGAGTTCCCTAGGTGTCATATCCACTTTCAGACATATGTGGTGCCAGAGCACTTGGTTTCCATGGCAGCGGGAAATTGCTTGGGCGCTGAACTTGTGCTTGGCTGTGGAGTTTTGAGCGCCTTGAGTCAGGAGCTCCATGTTAGTTTAGTGTGGGTGCTCAACCTGCTTGATTCCATCCCACTGGGCTCAATGGGCATTGGACCGGAAGTGACCAAACAGGGTTTACTAGATAGCTGCTAGCACAGCTGATGGTATGTGAAGTGAATGAGGCAGGTGGAGTTGTTTTGGCACTGGAAGAGCTGTGCTGCTGCTTCGGGCACTTGCCATTCACCACCGCCCTGAGTTCCCTAGGTGTCATAGCCACTTTCAGACATATGTGGTGCCAGAGCACTTGGTTTCCATGGCAGCGGGAAATGGCTTGGGCGCTGAACTTGTATTTGGCTGTGGAGTTTTGAGTGCCTTGAGTGAGGAGCTCCATGTTAGTTTAGTGTGGGTGCTCAACCTGCTTGATTCCATCCCACTGGGCTCAATGGGCATTGGACCGGAAGTGACCAAACAGGGTTTCCTAGATAGCTGCTAGCACAGCTGATGGTATGTGAAGTGAATGAGGCAGGTGGAGTTGTTTTGGCACTGGAAGAGCTGTGCTGCTGCTTCGGGCACTTGCCATTCACCACCGCCCTGAGATCCCTAGGTGTCCTAGCCACCTTCAGACATATGTGGTGCCAGAGCACTTGGTTTCCATGGCAGCGGGAAATAGCTTTTGCACTGAACTTGTGTTTGGCTGTGGAGTTTTGAGCGCCTTTAGTGAGGAGCTCCATGTTAGTTTAGTGTGGGTGCTCAACCTGCTTGATTCCATCCCACTGGGCTCAATGGGCATTGGACCGGAAGTGACCAAACAGGGTTTCCTAGATAGCTGCTAGCACAGCTGATGGTATGTGAAGTGAATGAGGCAGGTGGAGTTGTTTTGGCACTGGAAGAGCTGTGCTGCTGCTTCGGGCAGTTGCCATTCACCACCGCCCTGAGTTCCCTAGGTGTCATAGCCACTTTCAGACATATGTGGTGCCAGAGCACTTGGTTTCCATGGCAGCGGGAAATGGCTTGGGTGCTGAACTTGTGTTTGGCTGTGGAGTTTTGAACGCCTTGATTGAGGAGCTCCATGTTAGTTTAGTGTGGGTACTCAACCTGCTTGATTCCATCCCACTGGGCTCAATGGGCATTGGACCGGAAGTGACCAAACAGGGTTTCCTAGATAGCTGCTAGCACAGCTGATGGTATATGAAGTTCATGAGGCAGGTGGAGTTGTTTTGGCACTGGAAGAGCTGTGCTGCTGCTTCGGGCAGTTGCCATTCACCACCGCCCTGAGTTCCCTAGGTGTCATAGCCACTTTCAGACATATGTGGTGCCAGAGCACTTGGTTTCCATGGCAGCGGGAAATGGCTTGGGCGCTGAAGTTGTGTTTGGCTGTGGAGTTTTGAGCGCCTTGAGTGAGGAGCTCCATGTTAGTTTAGTGTGGGTGCTCAACCTGCTTGATTCCATCCCACTGGGCTCAATGGGCATTGGACCGGAAGTGACCAAACAGGGTTTCCTAGATAGCTGCTAGCACAGCTGACGGTATGTGAAGTTCATGAGGCAGGTGGAGTTGTTTTGGCACTGGAAGAGCTGTGCTGCTGCTTCAGGCAGTTGCCATTCACCACCGCCGTGAGTTCCCTAGGTGTCATAGCCACTTTCAGACATATGTGGTGCCAGAGCACTTGGTTTCCATGGCAGCGGGAAATGGCTTGGGCAATGAACTTGTGTTTGGCTGTGGAGTTTTGAGTGCCTTGAGTGAGGAGCTCCATGTTAGTTTAGTGTGGGTGCTCAACCTGCTTGATTCCATCCCACTGGGCTCAATGGGCATTGGACCGGAAGTGACCAAACAGGGTTTCCTAGATAGCTGCTAGCACAGCTGATGGTATGTGAAGTTCATGAGGCAGGTGGAGTTGTTTTGGCACTGGAAGAGCTGTGCTGCTGCTTCGGGCAGTTGCCATTCACCACCGCGTCACTGAGTTCCCTAGGTGTCATATCCACTTTCAGACATATGTGGTGCCAGAGCACTTGGTTTCCATGGCAGCGGGAAATGGCTTGGGCGCTTAAGTTGTGTTTGGCTGTGGAGTTTTGAGCGCCTTGAGTGAGGAGCTCCATGTTAGTTTAGTGTGGGTGCTCAACCTGCTTGATTCCATCCCACTGGGCTCAATGGGCATTGGACCGGAAGTGACCAAACAGGGTTTCCTAGATAGCTGCTAGCACAGCTGATGGTATGTGAAGTGAATGAGGCAGGTGGAGTTGTTTTGGCACTGGAAGAGCTGTGCTGCTGCTTCGGGCACTTGCCATTCACCACCGCCTTGAGATCCCTAGGTGTCCTAGCCACTTTCAGACATATGTGGTGCCAGAGCACTTGGTTTCCATGGCAGCGGGAAATGGCTTTTGCACTGAACTTGTGTTTGCCTGTGGAGTTTTGAGTGCCTTGAGTGAGGAGCTCCATGTGAGTTTAGTGTGGGTGCTCAACCTGCTTGATTCCATCCCACTGGGCTCAATGGGCATTGGACCGGAAGTGACCAAACAGGGTTTCCTAGATAGCTGCTAGCACAGCTGATGGTATGTGAAGTGAATGAGGCATTTGGAGTTGTTTTGGCACTGGGAGAGCTGTGCTGCTGCTTCAGGCAGTTGCCATTCACCACCGCGTCACTGAGTTCCCTAGGTGTCATATCCACTTTCAGACATATGTGGTGCCAGAGCACTTGGTTTCCATGGCAGCGGGAAATGGCTTGGGCGCTGAACTTGTGCTTGGCTGTGGAGTTTTGAGCGCCTTGAGTCAGGAGCTCCATGTTAGTTTAGTGTGGGTGCTCAACCTGCTTGATTCCATCCCACTGGGCTCAATGGGCATTGGACCGGAAGTGACGAAACAGGGTTTACTAGATAGCTTCTAGCACAGCTGATGGTATGTGAAGTGAATGAGGCAGGTGGAGTTGTTTTGGCACTGGAAGAGCTGTGCTGCTGCTTCGGGCACTTGCCATTCACCACCGCCCTGAGTTCCCTAGGTGTCATAGCCACTTTCAGACATATGTGGTGCCAGAGCACTTGGTTTCCATGGCAGCGGGAAATGGCTTGGGTGCTGAACTTGTATTTGGCTGTGGAGTTTTGAGCGCCTTCATTGAGGAGCTCCATGTTAGTTTAGTGTGGGTACTCAACCTGCTTCATTCCATCCCACTGGGCTCAAAGGGCATTGGACTGGAAGTGACCAAACAGGGTTTCCTAGATAGCTGCTAGCACAGCTGATGGTATATGAAGTTCATGAGGCAGGTGGAGTTGTTTTGGCACTGGAAGAGCTGTGCTGCTGCTTCGGGCAGTTTCCATTCACCACCGCCCTGAGTTCCCTAGGTGTCATAGCCACTTTCAGACATATGTGGTGCCAGAGCACTTGGTTTCCATGGCAGCGGGAAATGGCTTGGGCGCTGAACTTGTGTTTGGCTGTGGAGTTTTGAGTGCCTTGAGTGAGGAGCTCCATGTTAGTTTAGTGTGGGTGCTCAACCTGCTTGATTCCATCCCACTGGGCTCAATGGGCATTGGACCGGAAGTGACCAAACAGGGTTTCCTAGATAGCTGCTAGCGTAGCTGATGGTATGTGAAGTTCATGAGGCAGGTGGAGTTGTTTTGGCACTGGAAGAGCTGTGCTGCTGCTTCGGGCAGTTGCCATTCACCACCGCGTCACTGAGTTCCCTAGGTGTCATAGCCACTTTCAGACATATGTGGTGCCAGAGCACTTGGTTTCCATGGCAGCGGGAAATGGCTTGGGGGCTGAACTTGTGTTTGGCTGTCGAGTTTTGAGCGCCTTGAGTGAGGAGCTCCATGTTAGTTTAGTGTGGGTGCTCAACCTGCTTGTTTCCATCCCACTGGGCTCAATGGGCATTGGACCGGAAGTGACCAAACAGGGTTTCCTAGATAGCTGCTAGCACAGCTGATGGTATGTGAAGTTCATGAGGCAGGTGGAGTTGTTTTGGCACTGGAAGAGCTGTGCTGCTGCTTCGGGCAGTTGCCATTCACCACCGCGTCACTGAGTTCCCTAGGTGTCATATCCACTTTCAGACATATGTGGTGCCAGAGCACTTGGTTTCCATGGCAGCAGGAAATGGCTTGGGCGCTGAACTTGTGCTTGGCTGTGGAGTTTTGAGCGCCTTGAGTGAGGAGCTCCATGTGAGTTTAGTGTGGGTGCTCAACCTGCTTGATTCCATCCCACTGGGCTCAATGGGCATTGGACCGGAAGTGACCAAACAGGGTTTCCTAGATAGCTGCTAGCACAGCTGATGGTATGTGAAGTTCATGAGGCAGGTGGAGTTGTTTTGGCACTGGAAGAGCTGTGCTGCTGCTTCGGGCAGTTGCCATTCACCACCGCCCTGAGTTCCCTAGGTGTCATAGCCACTTTCAGACATATGTGGTGCCAGAGCACTTGGTTTCCATGGCAGCGGGAAATGGCTTGGGCGCTGAACTTGTGTTTGGCTGTGGAGTTTTGAGTGCCTTGAGTGAGGAGCTCCATGTTAGTTTAGTGTGGGTGCTCAACCTGCTTGATTCCATCCCACTGGGCTCAATGGGCTTTGGACCGGAAGTGACCAAACAGGGTTTCCTAGATAGCTGCTAGCACAGCTGATGGTATGTGAAGTTCATGAGGCAGGTGGAGTTGTTTTGGCACTGGAAGAGCTGTGCTGCTGCTTCGGGCACTTGCCATTCACCACCGCCCTGAGTTCCCTAGGTGTCATATCCACTTTCAGACATATGTGGTGCCAGAGCACTTGGTTTCCATGGCAGCGGGAAATGGCTTGGGCGCTGAACTTGTGTTTGGCTGTGGAGTTTTGAGTGCCTTGAGTGAGGAGCTCCATGTGAGTTTAGTGTGGGTGCTCCACCTGCTTGATTCCATCCCACTGGGCTCAATGGGCATTGGACCGGAAGTGACCAAACAGGGTTTCCTAGATAGCTGCTAGCACAGCTGATGATATGTGAAGTGAATGAGGCAGGTGGAGTTGTTTTGGCACTGGAAGAGCTGTGCTGCTGCTTCGGGCAGTTGCCATTCACCACCGCCCTGAGTTCCCTAGGTGTCATATCCACTTTCAGACATATGTGGTGCCAGAGCACTTGGTTTCCATGGCAGCGGGAAATGGCTTGGGCGCTGAACTTGTGTTTGGCTGTGGAGTTTTGAGCGCCTTGAGTCAGGAGCTCCATGTTAGTTTAGTGTGGGTGCTCAACCTGCTTGATTCCATCCCACTGGGCTCAATGGGCATTGGACCGGAAGTGACCAAACAGGGTTTCCTAGATAGCTGCTAGCACAGCTGATGGTATGTGAAGTTCATGAGGCAGGTGGAGTTGTTTTGGCACTGGAAGAGCTGTGCTGCTGCTTCGGGCAGTTGCCATTCACCATCGCCCTGAGTTCTCTAGGTGTCATATCCACTTTCAGACATATGTGGTGCCAGAGCACTTGGTTTCCATGGCAGCGGGAAATGGCTTGGGCGCTGAACTTGTGTTTGGCTGTGGAGTTTTGAGCGCCTTGAGTGAGGAGCTCCATGTGAGTTTAGTGTGGGTGCTCAACCTGCTTGATTCCATCCCACTGGGCTCAATGGGCATTGGACCGGAAGTGACCAAACAGGGTTTCCTAGATAGCTGCTAGCACAGCTGATGGTATGTGAAGTTCATGAGGCAGGTGGAGTTGTTTTGGCACTGGAAGAGCTGTGCTGCTGCTTCGGGCAGTTGCCATTCATCACCGCCCTGAGTTCCCTAGGTGTCATAGCCACTTTCAGACATATGTGGTGCCAGAGCACTTGGTTTCCATGGCAGCGGGAAATGGCTTGGGCGCTGAACTTGTGCTTGGCTGTGGAGTTTTGAGCGCCTTGAGTGAGGAGCTCCATGTGAGTTTAGTGTGGGTGCTCAACCTGCTTGATTCCATCCCACTGGGCTCAATGGGCATTGGACCGGAAGTGACCAAACAGGGTTTCCTAGATAGCTGCTAGCACAGCTGATGGTATGTGAAGTGAATGAGGCAGGTGGAGTTGTTTTGGCACTGGAAGAGCTGTGCTGCTGCTTCGGGCAGTTGCCATTCACCACCGCCCTGAGTTCCCTAGGTGTCATAGCCACCTTCAGACATATGTGGTGCCAGAGCACTTGGTTTCCATGGCAGCGGGAAATGGCTTGGGCGCTGAACTTGTGTTTGGCTGTGGAGTTTTGAGTGCCTTGAGTGAGGAGCTCCATGTTAGTTTAGTGTGGGTGCTCAACCTGCTTGATTCCATCCCACTGGGCTCAATGGGCATTGGACCGGAAGTGACCAAACAGGGTTTCCTAGATAGCTGCTAGCACAGCTGATGGTATGTGAAGTGAATGAGGCAGGTGGAGTTGTTTTGGCACTGGAAGAGCTGTGCTGCTGCTTCGGGTACTTGCCATTCACCACCGCCCTGAGTTCCCTAGGTGTCATATCCACTTTCAGACATATGTGGTGCCAGAGCACTTGGTTTCCATGGCAGCGGGAAATGGCTTGGGCAATGAACTTGTGTTTGGCTGTGGAGTTTTGAGTGCCTTGAGTGAGGAGCTCCATGTTACTTTAGTGTGGGTGCTCAACCTGCTTGATTCCATCCCACTGGGCTCAATGGGCATTGGACCGGAAGTGACCAAACAGGGTTTCCTAGATAGCTGCTAGCACAGCTGATGGTATGTGAAGTGAATGAGGCAGGTGGAGTTGTTTTGGCACTGGAAGAGCTGTGCTGCTGCTTCGGGCAGTTGCCATTCACCACCGCCCTGAGTTCCCTAGGTGTCATATCCACTTTCAGACATATGTGGTGCCAGAGCACTTGGTTTCCATGGCAGCGGGAAATGGCTTGGGCAATGAACTTGTGTTTGGCTGTGGAGTTTTGAGTGCCTTGAGTGAGAAGCTCCATGTGAGTTTAGTGTGGGTGCTCAACCTGCTTGATTCCATCCCACTGGGCTCAATGGGCATTGGACCGGAAGTGATCAAACAGGGTTTCCTAGATAGCTGCTAGCACAGCTGATGGTATGTGAAGTTCATGAGGCAGGTGGAGTTGTTTTGGCACTGGAAGAGCTGTGCTGCTGCTTCGGGCAGTTGCCATTCACCACCGCCCTGAGTTCCCTAGGTGTCATATCCACTTTCAGACATATGTGGTGCCAGAGCACTTGGTTTCCATGGCAGCGGGAAATGGCTTGGGCGCTGAACTTGTGTTTGGCTGTGGAGTTTTGAGTGCCTTGAGTGAGGAGCTCCATGTTAGTTTAGTGTGGGTGCTCAACCTGCTTGATTCCATCCCACTGGGCTCAATGGGCATTGGACCGGAAGTGACCAAACAGGGTTTCCTAGATAGCTGCTAGCACAGCTGATGGTATGTGAAGTTCATGAGGCAGGTGGAGTTGTTTTGGCACTGGAAGAGCTGTGCTGCTGCTTCGGGCAGTTGCCATTCACCACCGCCCTGAGTTCCCTAGGTGTCATATCCACTTTCAGACATATGTGGTGCCAGAGCACTTGGTTTCCATGGCAGCGGGAAATGGCTTGGGCAATGAACTTGTGTTTGGCTGTGGAGTTTTGAGTGCCTTGAGTGAGAAGCTCCATGTGAGTTTAGTGTGGGTGCTCAACCTGCTTGATTCCATCCCACTGGGCTCAATGGGCATTGGACCGGAAGTGATCAAACAGGGTTTCCTAGATAGCTGCTAGCACAGCTGATGGTATGTGAAGTTCATGAGGCAGGTGGAGTTGTTTTGGCACTGGAAGAGCTGTGCTGCTGCTTCGGGCAGTTGCCATTCACCACCGCCCTGAGTTCCCTAGGTGTCATAGCCACTTGCAGACATATGTGGTGCCACAACACTTGGTTTCCATGGCAGCGGGAAATGGCTTGGGCGCTGAACTTGTGTTTGGCTGTGGAGTTTTGAGCGCCTTGAGTGAGGAGCTCCATGTTAGTTTAGTGTGGGTGCTCAACCTGCTTGATTCCATCCCACTGGGCTCAATGGGCATTGGACCGGAAGTGACCAAACAGGGTTTCCTAGATAGCTGCTAGCACAGCTGATGGTATGTGAAGTTCATGAGGCAGGTGGAGTTGTTTTGGCACTGGAAGAGCTGTGCTGCTGCTTCGGGCAGTTGCCATTCACCACCGCCCTGAGTTCCCTAGGTGTCATATCCACTTTCAGACATATGTGGTGCCAGAGCACTTGGTTTCCATGGCAGCGGGAAATGGCTTGGGCGCTGAACTTGTGTTTGGCTGTGGAGTTTTGAGCGCCTTGAGTGAGGAGCTCCATGTTAGTTTAGTGTGGGTGCTCAACCTGCTTGATTCCATCCCACTGGGCTCAATGGGCATTGGACCGGAAGTGACCAAACAGGGTTTCCTAGATAGCTGCTAGCACAGCTGATGGTATGTGAAGTTCATGAGGCAGGTGGAGTTGTTGTGGCACTGGAAGAGCTGTGCTGCTGCTTCGGGCACTTGCCATTCACCACCGCCCTGAGTTCCCTAGGTGTCATAGCCACTTTCAGACATATGTGGTGCCAGAGCACTTGGTTTCCATGGCAGCGGGAAATGGCTTGGGCGCTGAACTTGTGTTTGGCTGTGGAGTTTTGAGTGCCTTGAGTGAGGAGCTCCATGTTAGTTTAGTGTGGGTGCTCAACCTGCTTGATTCCATCCCACTGGGCTCAATGGGCATTGGACCGGAAGTGACCAAACAGGGTTTCCTAGATAGCTGCTAGCACAGCTGATGGTATGTGAAGTTCATGAGGCAGGTGGAGTTGTTTTGGCACTGGAAGAGCTGTGCTGCTGCTTCGGGCAGTTGCCATTCACCACCGCCCTGAGTTCCCTAGGTGTCATATCCACTTTCAGACATATGTGGTGCCACAACACTTGGTTTCCATGGCAGCGGGAAATGGCTTTTGCACTGAACTTGTGTTTGGCTGTGGAGTTTTGAGTGCCTTGAGTGACGAACTCCATGTTAGTTTAGTGTGGGTGCTCAACCTGCTTGATTCCATCCCACTGGGCTCAATGGGCATTGGACCGGAAGTGACCAAACAGGGTTTCTTAGAACGCTGCTAGCACAGCTGATGGTATGTGAAGTGAATGAGGCAGGTGGAGTTGTTTTGGCACTGGAAGAGCTGTGCTGCTGCTTCGGGCAGTTGCCATTCACCACCACACTGAGTTCCCTAGGTGTCATAGCCACTTTCAGACATATGTGGTGCCAGAGCACTTGGTTTCCATGGCAGCGGGAAATGGCTTGGGTGCTGAACTTGTGTTTGGCTGTGGAGTTTTGAGTGCCTTGAGTGAGGAGCTCCATGTGAGTTTAATGTGGGTGCTCAACCTGCTTGATTCCATCCCACTGGGCTCAATGGGCATTGGACCGGAAGTGACCAAACAGGGTTTCCTAGATAGCTGCTAGCACAGCTG
The DNA here is from genome assembly GCF_030435755.1 of Ochotona princeps. NCBI lineage: Eukaryota > Metazoa > Chordata > Mammalia > Lagomorpha > Ochotonidae > Ochotona > Ochotona princeps. Next base: position 101,933,558 of record NC_080835.1, on the reverse strand, counting down.
ATGGTATGTGAAGTGAATGAGGCAGGTGGAGTTGTTTTGGCACTGGAAGAGCTGTGCTGCTGCTTCGGGCAGTTGCCATTCACCATCGCCCTGAGTTCCCTAGGTGTCATATCCACTTTCAGACATATGTGGTGCCAGAGCACTTGGTTTCCATGGCAGCGGGAAATGGCTTGGGGGCTGAACTTGTATTTGGCTGTGGAGTTTTGAGCGCCTTGAGTGAGGAGCTCCATGTTAGTTTAGTGTGGGTGCTCAACCTGCTTGATTCCATCCCACTGGGCTCAATGGGCATTGGACCGGAAGTGACCAAACAGGGTTTCCTAGATAGCTGCTAGCACAGCTGATGGTATGTGAAGTTCATGAGGCAGGAGGAGTTGTTTTGGCACTGGAAGAGCTGTGCTGCTGCTTCGGGCAGTTGCCATTCACCACCGCCCTGAGTTCCCTAGGTGTCATATCCACTTTCAGACATATGTGGTGCCAGAGCACTTGGTTTCCATGGCAGCGGGAAATGGCTTGGGTGCTGAACTTGTATTTGGCTGTGGAGTTTTGAGCGCCTTGAGTGAGGAGCTCCATGTTAGTTTAGTGTGGGTGCTCAACCTGCTTGATTCCATCCCACTGGGCTCAATGGGCATTGGACCGGAAGTGACCAAACAGGGTTTCCTAGATAGCTGCTAGCACAGCTGATGGTATGTGAAGTTCATGAGGCAGGTGGAGTTGTTTTGGCACTGGAAGAGCTGTGCTGCTGCTTCGGGCAGTTGCCATTCACCACCGCCTCACTGAGTTCCCTAGGTGTCATAGCCACTTTCAGACATATGTGGTGCCAGAGCACTTGGTTTCCATGGCAGCGGGAAATGGCTTGGGTGCTGACCTTGTGTTTAGGTGTGGAGTTTTGAGTGCCTTGAGTGAGGAGCTCCATGTGAGTTTACTGTGGATGCTCAACCTGCTTGATTCCATCCCACTGGGCTCAATGGGCATTGGACCGGAAGTGACCAAACAGGGTTTCCTAGATAGCTGCTAGCACAGCTGATGGTATGTGAAGTTCATGAGGCAGGTGGAGTTGTTTTGGCACTGGAAGAGCTGTGCTGCTGCTTCGGGCAGTTGCCATTCACCACCGCCCTGAGTTCCCTAGGTGTCATATCCACTTTCAGACATATGTGGTGCCAGAGCACTTGGTTTCCATGGCAGCGGGAAATGGCTTGGGCACTGAACTTGTGTTTGGCTGTGGAGTTTTGAGTGCCTTGAGTGACGAACTCCATGTTAGTTTAGTGTGGGTGCTCAACCTGCTTGATTCCATCCCACTGGGCTCAATGGGCATTGGACCGGAAGTGACCAAACAGGGTTTCCTAGATAGCTGCTAGCACAGCTGATGGTATGTGAAGTGAATGAGGCAGGTGGAGTTGTTTTGGCACTGGAAGAGCTGTGCTGCTGCTTCGGGCACTTGCCATTCACCACCGCCCTGAGATCCCTAGGTGTCATATCCACTTTCAGACATATGTGGTGCCAGAGCACTTGGTTTCCATGGCAGCGGGAAATGGCTTGGGTGCTGAACTTGTGTTTAGGTGTGGAGTTTTGAGTGCCTTGAGTGAGGAGCTCCATGTTAGTTTAGTGTGGATGCTCAACCTGCTTGATTCCATCCCACTGGGCTCAATGGGCATTGGACCGGAAGTGACCAAACAGGGTTTCCTAGATAGCTGCTAGCACAGCTGATGGTATGTGAAGTGAATGAGGCAGGTGGAGTTGTTTTGGCACTGGAAGAGCTGTGCTGCTGCTTCGGGCAGTTGCCATTCACCACCGCCCTGAGTTCCCTAGGTGTCATATCCACTTTCAGACATATGTGGTGCCAGAGCACTTGGTTTCCATGGCAGCGGGAAATGGCTTGGGCACTGAAATTGTGTTTGGCTGTGGAGTTTTGAGTGCCTTGAGTGACGAACTCCATGTTAGTTTAGTGTGGGTGCTCAACCTGCTTGATTCCATCCCACTGGGCTCAATGGGCATTGGACCGGAAGTGACCAAACAGGGTTTCCTAGATAGCTGCTAGCACAGCTGATGGTATGTGAAGTTCATGAGGCAGGAGGAGTTGTTTTGGCACTGGAAGAGCTGTGCTGCTGCTTCGGGCACTTGCCATTCACCACCGCCCTGAGTTCCCTAGGTGTCATATCCACTTTCAGACATATGTGGTGCCAGAGCACTTGGTTTCCATGGCAGCGGGAAATGGCTTGGGTGCTGAACTTGTATTTGGCTGTGAAGTTTTGAGCGCCTTGAGTGAGGAGCTCCATGTTAGTTTAGTGTGGGTGCTCAACCTGCTTGATTCCATCCCACTGGGCTCAATGGGCATTGGACCGGAAGTGACCAAACAGGGTTTCCTAGATAGCTGCTAGCACAGCTGATGGTATGTGAAGTGAATGAGGCAGGTGGAGTTGTTTTGGCACTGGAAGAGCTGTGCTGCTGCTTCGGGCAGTTGCCATTCACCACCGCCCTGAGTTCCCTAGGTGTCATATCCACTTTCAGACATATGTGGTGCCAGAGCACTTGGTTTCCATGGCAGCGGGAAATGGCTTTTGCGCTGAACTTGTGTTTGGCTGTGGAGTTTTGAGTGCCTTGAGTGAGGAGCTCCATGTGAGTTTAGTGTGGATGCTCAACCTGCTTGATTCCATCCCACTGGGCTCAATGGGCATTGGACCGGAAGTGACCAAACAGGGTTTCCTAGATAGCTGCTAGCACAGCTGATGGTATGTGAAGTGAATGAGGCAGGTGGAGTTGTTTTGGCACTGGAAGAGCTGTGCTGCTGCTTCGGGCAGTTGCCATTCACCACCGCCCTGAGTTCCCTAGGTGTCATATCCACTTTCAGACATATGTGGTGCCAGAGCACTTGGTTTCCGTGGCAGCGGGAAATGGCTTGGGCACTGAACTTGTGTTTGGCTGTGGAGTTTTGAGTGCCTTGAGTGACGAACTCCATGTTAGTTTAGTGTGGGTGCTCAACCTGCTTGATTCCATCCCACTGGGCTCAATGGGCATTGGACCGGAAGTAACCAAACAGGGTTTCCTAGATAGCTGCTAGCACAGCTGATGGTATGTGAAGTTCATGAGGCAGGTGGAGTTGTTTTGGCACTGGAAGAGCTGTGCTGCTGCTTCGGGCAGTTGCCACTCACCACCACCCTGAGTTCCCTAGGTGTCATATCCACTTTCAGACATATGTGGTGCCAGAGCACTTGGTTTCCATGGCAGCGGGAAATGGCTTGGGTGCTGAACTTGTGTTTGGCTGTGGAGTTTTGAGCGCCTTGAGTGAGGAGCTCCATGTTAGTTTAGTGTGGGTGCTCAACCTGCTTGATTCCATCCCACTGGGCTCAATGGGCATTGGACCGGAAGTGACCAAACAGGGTTTCCTAGATAGCTGCTAGCACAGCTGATGGTATGTGAAGTTCATGAGGCAGGTGGAGTTGTTTTGGCACTGGAAGAGCTGTGCTGCTGCTTCGGGCACTTGCCATTCACCACCGCCCTGAGTTCCCTAGGTGTCATATCCACTTTCAGACATATGTGGTGCCAGAGCACTTGGTTTCCATGGCAGCGGGAAATGGCTTGGGCACTGAACTTGTGTTTGGCTGTGGAGTTTTGAGTGCCTTGAGTGACGAACTCCATGTTAGTTTAGTGTGGGTGCTCAACCTGCTTGATTCCATCCCACTGGGCTCAATGGGCATTGGACCGGAAGTGACCAAACAGGCTTTCCTAGATAGCTGCTAGCACAGCTGATGGTATGTGAAGTGAATGAGGCAGGTGGAGTTGTTTTGGCACTGGAAGAGCTGTGCTGCTGCTTCGGGCACTTGCCATTCACCACCGCCCTGAGTTCCCTAGGTGTCATATCCACTTTCAGACATATGTGGCGCCAGAGCACTTGGTTTCCATTGCAGCGGGAAATGGCTTGGGTGCTGAACTTGTGTTTGGCTGTGGAGTTTTGAGCGCCTTGAGTGAGGAGCTCCATGTTAGTTTAGTGTGGGTGCTCAACCTGCTTGATTCCATCCCACTGGGCTCAATGGGCATTGGACCGGAAGTGACGAAACAGGGTTTCTTAGAACGCTGCTGGAACAGCTGCTGGTATGTGAAGTTCATGAGGCAGGTGGAGTTGTTTTGGCACTGGAAGAGCTGTGCTGCTGCTTCGGGCAGTTGCCATTCACCACCGCCCTGAGTTCCCTAGGTGTCATATCCAGTTTCAGACATATGTGGTGCCAGAGCACTTGGTTTCCATGGCAGCGCGAAATGGCCTGGGCGCTGAACTTGTATTTGGCTGTGGAGTTTTGAGTGCCTTGAGTGAGGAGCTCCATGTTAGTTTATTGTGGGTGCTCAACCTGCTTGATTCCATCCCACTGGGCTCAATGGGCATTGGACCGGAAGTGACCAAACAGGGTTTCCTAGATAGCTGCTAGCACAGCTGATGGTATGTGAAGTGAATGAGGCAGGTGGAGTTGTTTTGGCACTGGAAGAGCTGTGCTGCTGCTTCGGGCACTTGCCATTCACCACCGCCCTGAGTTCCCTAGGTGTCATATCCACTTTCAGACATATGTGGTGCCAGAGCACTTGGTTTCCATGGCAGCGGGAAATGGCTTGGGCGCTGAACTTGTGTTTGGCTGTGGAGTTTTGCGCGCCTTGAGTGAGGAGCTCCATGTTAGTTTATTGTGGGTGCTCAACCTGCTTGATTCCATCCCACTGGGCTCAATGGGCATTGGACCGGAAGTGACCAAACAGGGTTTCCTAGATAGCTGCTAGCACAGCTGATGGTATGTGAAGTTCATGAGGCAGGTGGAGTTGTTTTGGCACTGGAAGAGCTGTGCTGCTGCTTCGGGCAGTTGCCATTCACCACCGCGTCACTGAGTTCCCTAGGTGTCATAGCCACTTTCAGACATATGTGGTGCCAGAGCACTTGGTTTCCATGGCAGCGGGAAATGGCCTGGGCGCTGAACTTGTATTTGGCTGTGGAGTTTTGAGCGCCTTGAGTGAGGAGCTCCATGTTAGTTTCGTGTGGGTGCTCAACCTGCTTGATTCCATCCCACTGGGCTCAATGGGCATTGGACCGGAAGTGACCAAACAGGGTTTCCTAGATAGCTGCTAGCACAGCTGATGGTATGTGAAGTTCATGAGGCAGGTGGAGTTGTTTTGGCACTGGAAGAGCTGTGCTGCTGCTTCAGGCAGTTGCCATTCACCACCGCCCTGAGTTCCCTAGGTGTCATATCCACTTTCAAACATATGTGGTGCCAGAGCACTTGGTTTCCATGGCAGCGGGAAATGGCTTGGGCGCTGAACTTGTGTTTGGCTGTGGAGTTTTGAGCGCCTTGAGTGAGGAGCTCCATGTTAGTTTAGTGTGGGTGCTCAACCTGCTTGATTCCATCCCACTGGGCTCAATGGGCATTGGACCGGAAGTGACCAAACAGGGTTTCCTAGATAGCTGCTAGCACAGCTGATGGTATGTGAAGTTCATGAGGCAGCTGGAGTTGTTTTGGCACTGGAAGAGCTGTGCTGCTGCTTCGGGCAGTTTCCATTCACCACCGCCCTGAGTTCCCTAGGTGTCATATCCACTTTCAGACATATGTGGTGCCAGAGCACTTGGTTTCCATGGCAGCGGGAAATGGCTTGGGCGCTGAACTTGTGTTTGGCTGTGGAGTTTTGAGTGCCTTGAGTGAGGAGCTCCATGTTAGTTTAGTGTAGGTGCTCAACCTGCTTGATTCCATCCCACTGGGCTCAATGGGCATTGGACCACAAGTGACCAAACAGGGTTTCCTAGATAGCTGCTAGCACAGCTGATGGTATGTGAAGTGAATGAGGCAGGTGGAGTTGTTTTGGCACTGGAAGAGCTGTGCTGCTGCTTCGGGTAGTTGCCATTCACCACCGCCCTGAGTTCCCTAGGTGTCATATCCACTTTCAGACATATGTGGTGCCAGAGCACTTGGTTTCCATGGCAGCGGGAAATGGCTTTTGCACTGAACTTGTGTTTGGCTGTGGAGTTTTGAGTGCCTTTAGTGACGAACTCATGTTAGTTTAGTGTGGGTGTTCAACCTGCTTGATTCCATCCCACTGGGCTCAATGGGCATTGGACCGGAAGTGACCAAACAGGGTTTCCTAGATAGCTGCTAGCACAGCTGATGGTATGTGAAGTGAATGAGGCAGGTGGAGTTGTTTTGGCACTGGAAGAGCTGTGCTGCTGCTTCGGGCAGTTGCCATTCACCACCGCCCTGAGTTCCCTAGGTGTCATATCCACTTTCAGACATATGTGGTGCCAGAGCACTTGGTTTCCATGGCAGCGGGAAATGGCTTGGGTGCTGAACTTGTGTTTGGCTGTGGAGTTTTGAGTGCCTTGAGTGAGGAGCTCCATGTTAGTTTAGTGTGGGTGCTCAACCTGCTTGATTCCATCCCACTGGGCTCAATGGGCATTGGACCGGAAGTGACCAAACAGGGTTTCCTAGATAGCTGCTAGCACAGCAGATGGTATGTGAAGTTCATGAGGCAGGTGGAGTTGTTTTGCCATTTGAAGAGCTGTGCTGCTGCTTCAGGCACTTGCCATTCACCACCGCCCTGAGTTCCCTAGGTGTCATAGCCACTTTCAGACATATGTGGTGCCAGACCACTTGGTTTCCATGGCAGCGGGAAATGGCTTGGGCGCTGAACTTGTGTTTGGCTGTGGAGGTTTGAGTGCCTTGAGTGAGGAGCTGCATGTTAGTTTAGTGTGGGTGCTCCACCTGCTTGATTCCATCCCACTGGGCTCAATGGGCATTGGACCGGAAGTGACGAAACAGGGTTTCTTAGAACGCTGCTGGAACAGCTGATGGTATGTGAAGTTCATGAGGCAGGTGGAGTTGTTTTGGCACTGGAAGAGCTGTGCTGCTGCTTCGGGCAGTTGCCATTCACCACCGCCCTGAGTTCCCTAGGTGTCATATCCACTTTCAGACATATGTGGTGCCAGAGCACTTGGTTTCCATGGCAGCGGGAAATGGCCTGGGCGCTGAACTTGTATTTGGCTGTGGAGTTTTGAGTGCCTTGAGTGAGGAGCTCCATGTTAGTTTATTGTGGGTGCTCAACCTGCTTGATTCCATCCCACTGGGCTCAATGGGCATTGGACCGGAAGTGACCAAACAGGGTTTCCTAGATAGCTGCTAGCACAGCTGATGGTATGTGAAGTGAATGAGGCAGGTGGAGTTGTTTTGGCACTGGAAGAGCTGTGCTGCTGCTTCGGGCACTTGCCATTCACCACCGCCCTGAGTTCCCTAGGTGTCATATCCACTTTCAGACATATGTGGTGCCAGAGCACTTGGTTTCCATGGCAGCGGGAAATGGCTTGGGCGCTGAACTTGTGTTTGGCTGTGGAGTTTTGAGCGCCTTGAGTGAGGAGCTCCATGTTAGTTTATTGTGGGTGCTCAACCTGCTTGATTCCATCCCACTGGGCTCAATGGGCATTGGACCGGAAGTGACCAAACAGGGTTTCCTAGATAGCTGCTAGCACAGCTGATGGTATGTGAAGTTCATGAGGCAGGTGGAGTTGTTTTGGCACTGGAAGAGCTGTGCTGCTGCTTCGGGCAGTTGCCATTCACCACCGCGTCACTGAGTTCCCTAGGTGTCATAGCCACTTTCAGACATATGTGGTGCCAGAGCACTTGGTTTCCATGGCAGCGGGAAATGGCTTGGGCGCTGAACTTGTGTTTGGCTGTGGAGTTTTGAGCGCCTTGAGTGAGGAGCTCCATGTTAGTTTAGTGTGGGTGCTCAACCTGCTTGATTCCACCCCACTGGGCTCAATGGGCATTGGACCGGAAGTGACCAAACAGGGTTTCCTAGATAGCTGCTAGCACAGCTGATGGTATGTGAAGTTCATGAGGCAGGTGGAGTTGTTTTGGCACTGGAAGAGCTGTGCTGCTGCTTCGGGCAGTTGCCATTCACCACCGCCCTGAGTTCCCTAGGTGTCATATCCACTTTCAGACATATGTGGTGCCAGAGCACTTGGTTTCCATGGCAGCGGGAAATGGCTTGGGGGCTGAACTTGTGTTTGGCTGTGGAGTTTTGAGCGCCTTGAGTGAGGAGCTCCATGTTAGTTTAGTGTGGGTGCTCAACCTGCTTGATTCCATCCCACTGGGCTCAATGGGCATTGGACCGGAAGTGACCAAACAGGGTTTCCTAGATAGCTGCTAGCACAGCTGATGGTATGTGAAGTGAATGAGGCAGGTGGAGTTGTTTTGGCACTGGAAGAGCTGTGCTGCTGCTTCAGGCAGTTGCCATTCACCACCGCCCTGAGTTCCCTAGGTGTCATAGCCACTTTCAAACATATGTGGTGCCAGAGCACTTGGTTTCCATGGCAGCGGGAAATGGCTTGGGCACTGAACTTGTGTTTGGCCCTGGAGTTTTGAGCGCCTTGAGTGAGGAGCTCCATGTGAGTTTAGTGTGGGTGCTCAACCTGCTTGATTCCATCCCACTGGGCTCAATGGGCATTGGACCGGAAGTGACCAAACAGGGTTTCCTAGATAGCTGCTAGCACAGCTGATGGTATGTGAAGTGAATGAGGCAGGTGGAGTTGTTTTGGCACTGGAAGAGCTGTGCTGCTGCTTCGGGCAGTTGCCATTCACCACCGCCCTGAGTTCCCTAGGTGTCATATCCACTTTCAGACATATGTGGTGCCAGAGCACTTGGTTTCTATGGCAGCGGGAAATGGCTTTTGCACTGAGCTTGTGTTTGGCTGTGGAGTTTTGAGTGCCTTGAGTGAGAAGCTCCATGTTAGTTTAGTGTGGGTGCTCAACCTGCTTGATTCCATCCCACTGGGCTCAATGGGCATTGGACCGGAAGTGACCAAACAGGGTTTCCTAGATAGCTGCTAGCACAGCTGATGGTATGTGAAGTGAATGAGGCAGGTGGAGTTGTTTTGGCACTGGAAGAGCTGTGCTGCTGCTTCGGGCACTTGCCATTCACCACCTCCCTGAGTTCCCTAGGTGTCATATCCACTTTCAGACATATGTGGTGCCAGAGCACTTGGTTTCCATGGCAGCGGGAAATGGCTTGGGCGCTGAACTTGTATTTGGCTGTGGAGTTTTGAGTGCCTTGAGTGAGGAGCTCCATGTTAGTTTATTGTGGGTGCTCAACCTGCTTGATTCCATCCCACTGGGCTCAATGAGCATTGGACCGGAAGTGACCAAACAGGGTTTCCTAGATAGCTGCTAGCACAGCTGATGGTATGTGAAGTGAATGAGGCAGGTGGAGTTGTTTTGGCACTGGAAGAGCTGTGCTGCTGCTTCGGGCAGTTGCCATTCACCACCGCCCTGAGTTCCCTAGGTGTCATATCCACTTTCAGACATATGTGGTGCCAGAGCACTTGGTTTCCATGGCAGCGGGAAATGGCTTTTGCGCTGAACTTGTGTTTGGCTGTGGAGTTTTGAGCGCCTTGAGTCAGGAGCTCCATGTTAGTTTAGTGTGGGTGCTCCACCTGCTTGATTCCATCCCCCTGGGCTCAATGGGCATTGGACCGGAAGTGACCAAACAGGGTTTCCTAGACAGCTGCTAGCACAGCTGATGGTATGTGAAGTGAATGAGGCAGGTGGAGTTGTTTTGGCACTGGAAGAGCTGTGCTGCTTCATCGGGCACTTGCCATTCACCACCGCGTCACTGAGTTCCCTAGGTGTCATATCCACTTTCAGACATATATGGTGCCAGAGCACTTGGTTTCCATGGCAGCGGGAAATGGCTTGGGCGCTGAACTTGTGTTTGGCTGTGGAGTTTTGAGCGCCTTGAGTGAGGAGCTCCATGTTAGTTTAGTGTGGGTGCTCAACCTGCTTGATTCCATCCCACTGGGCTCAATGGGCATTGGACCGGAAGTGACCAAACAGGGTTTCCTAGATAGCTGCTAGCACAGCTGATGGTATGTGAAGTTCATGAGGCAGGTGGAGTTGTTTTGGCACTGGAAGAGCTGTGCTGCTGCTTCATCCAGTTGCCATTCACCACCGCGTCACTGAGTTCCCTAGGTGTCATAGCCACTTTCAGACATATGTGGTGCCAGAGCACTTGGTTTCCATGGCAGCGGGAAATGGCTTTTGCACTGAACTTGTGTTTGGCTGTGGAGTTTTGAGTGCCTTGAGTGAGGAGCTCCATGTTAGTTTAGTGTGGGTGCTCAACCTGCTTGATTCCATCCCACTGGGCTCAATGGGCATTGGACCGGAAGTGACCAAACAGGTTTTCCTAGATAGCTGCTAGCACAGCTGATGGTATGTGAAGTGAATGAGGCAGGTGGAGTTGTTTTGGCACTGGAAGAGCTGTGCTGCTGCTTCGGGCAGTTGCCATTCACCATCGCCCTGAGTTCCCTAGGTGTCATATCCACTTTCAGACATATGTGGTGCCAGAGCACTTGGTTTCCATATCAGCGGGAAATGGCTTTTGCACTGAACTTGTGTTTGGCTGTGGAGTTTTGAGCGCCTTGAGTGAGGAGCTCCATGATAGTTCAGTGTGGGTGCTCAACCTGCTTGATTCCATCCCACTGGGCTCAATGGGCATTGGACCGGAAGTGACCAAACAGGGTTTCCTAGATAGCTGCTAGCACAGCTGATGGTATGTGAAGTGAATGAGGCAGGTGGAGTTGTTTTGGCACTGGAAGAGCTGTGCTGCTGCTTCGGGCAGTTGCCATTCACCACCGCCCTGAGTTCCCTAGGTGTCATATCCACTTTCAGACATATGTGGTGCCAGAGCACTTGGTTTCCATGGCAGCGGGAAATGGCTTGGGTGCTGAACTTGTGTTTGGCTGTGGAGTTTTGAGTGCCTTGAGTGAGGAGCTCCATGTTAGTTTAGTGTGGGTGCTCAACCTGCTTGATTCCATCCCACTGGGCTCAATGGGCATTGGACCGGAAGTGACCAAACAGGGTTTCCTAGATAGCTGCTAGCACAGCAGATGGTATGTGAAGTTCATGAGGCAGGTGGAGTTGTTTTGCCATTTGAAGAGCTGTGCTGCTGCTTCAGGCACTTGCCATTCACCACCGCCCTGAGTTCCCTAGGTGTCATAGCCACTTTCAGACATATGTGGTGCCAGAGCACTTGGTTTCCATGGCAGCGGGAAATGGCTTGGGCGCTGAACTTGTGTTTGGCTGTGGAGGTTTGAGTGCCTTGAGTGAGGAGCTGCATGTTAGTTTAGTGTGGGTGCTCCACCTGCTTGATTCCATCCCACTGGGCTCAATGGGCATTGGACCGGAAGTGACGAAACAGGGTTTCTTAGAACGCTGCTGGAACAGCTGATGGTATGTGAAGTTCATGAGGCAGGTGGAGTTGTTTTGGCACTGGAAGAGCTGTGCTGCTGCTTCGGGCAGTTGCCATTCACCACCGCCCTGAGTTCCCTAGGTGTCATATCCAGTTTCAGACATATGTGGTGCCAGAGCACTTGGTTTCCATGGCAGCGGGAAATGGCCTGGGCGCTGAACTTGTATTTGGCTGTGGAGTTTTGAGTGCCTTGAGTGAGGAGCTCCATGTTAGTTTATTGTGGGTGCTCAACCTGCTTGATTCCATCCCACTGGGCTCAATGGGCATTGGACCGTAAGTGACCAAACAGGGTTTCCTAGATAGCTGCTAGCACAGCTGATGGTATGTGAAGTGAATGAGGCAGGTGGAGTTGTTTTGGCACTGGAAGAGCTGTGCTGCTGCTTCGGGCACTTGCCATTCACCACCGCCCTGAGTTCCCTAGGTGTCATATCCACTTTCAGACATATGTGGTGCCAGAGCACTTGGTTTCCATGGCAGCGGGAAATGGCTTGGGCGCTGAACTTGTGTTTGGCTGTGGAGTTTTGAGCGCCTTGAGTGAGGAGCTCCATGTTAGTTTATTGTGGGTGCTCAACCTGCTTGATTCCATCCCACTGGGCTCAATGGGCATTGGACCGGAAGTGACCAAACAGGGTTTCCTAGATAGCTGCTAGCACAGCTGATGGTATGTGAAGTTCATGAGGCAGGTGGAGTTGTTTTGGCACTGGAAGAGCTGTGCTGCTGCTTCGGGCAGTTGCCATTCACCACCGCGACACTGAGTTCCCTAGGTGTCATAGCCACTTTCAGACATATGTGGTGCCAGAGCACTTGGTTTCCATGGCAGCGGGAAATGGCTTGGGCGCTGAACTTGTGTTTGGCTGTGGAGTTTTGAGCGCCTTGAGTGAGGAGCTCCATGTTAGTTTAGTGTGGGTGCTCAACCTGCTTGATTCCATCCCACTGGGCTCAATGGGCATTGGACCGGAAGTGACCAAACAGGGTTTCCTAGATAGCTGCTAGCACAGCTGATGGTATGTGAAGTTCATGAGGCAGGTGGAGTTGTTTTGGCACTGGAAGAGCTGTGCTGCTGCTTCGGGCAGTTGCCATTCACCACCGCCCTGAGTTCCCTAGGTGTCATATCCACTTTCAGACATATGTGGTGCCAGAGCACTTGGTTTCCATGGCAGCGGGAAATGGCTTGGGGGCTGAACTTGTGTTTGGCTGTGGAGTTTTGAGCGCCTTGAGTGAGGAGCTCCATGTTAGTTTAGTGTGGGTGCTCAACCTGCTTGATTCCATCCCACTGGGCTCAATGGGCTTTGGACCGGAAGTGACCAAACAGGGTTTCCTAGATAGCTGCTAGCACAGCTGATGGTATGTGAAGTTCATGAGGCAGGTGGAGTTGTTTTGGCACTGGAAGAGCTGTGCTGCTGCTTCAGGCAGTTGCCATTCACCACCGCCCTGAGTTCCCTAGGTGTCATAGCCACTTTCAAACATATGTGGTGCCAGAGCACTTGGTTTCCATGGCAGCGGGAAATGGCTTGGGCACTGAACTTGTGTTTGGCCCTGGAGTTTTGAGCGCCTTGAGTGAGGAGCTCCATGTTAGTTTAGTGTGGGTGCTCAACCTGCTTGATTCCATCCCACTGGGCTCAATGGGCATTGGACCGGAAGTGACCAAACAGGGTTTCCTAGATAGCTGCTAGCACAGCTGATGGTATGTGAAGTGAATGAGGCAGGTGGAGTTGTTTTGGCACTGGAAGAGCTGTGCTGCTGCTTCGGGCACTTGCCATTCACCACCGCCCTGAGTTCCCTAGGTGTCATATCCACTTTCAGACATATGTGGTGCCAGAGCACTTGGTTTCTATGGCAGCGGGAAATGGCTTTTGCACTGAGCTTGTGTTTGGCTGTGGAGTTTTGAGTGCCTTTAGTGAGAAGCTCCATGTTAGTTTAGTGTGGGTGCTCAACCTGCTTGATTCCATCCCACTGGGCTCAATGGGCATTGGACCGGAAGTGACCAAACAGGGTTTCCTAGATAGCTGCTAGCACAGCTGATGGTATGTGAAGTGAATGAGGCAGGTGGAGTTGTTTTGGCACTGGAAGAGCTGTGCTGCTGCTTCGGGCAGTTGCCATTCACCACCTCCCTGAGTTCCCTAGGTGTCATATCCACTTTCAGACATATGTGGTGCCAGAGCACTTGGTTTCCATGGCAGCGGGAAATGGCTTGGGCACTGAACTTGTATTTGGCTGTGGAGTTTTGAGTGCCTTGAGTGAGGAGCTCCATGTTAGTTTAGTGTGGGTGCTCAACCTGCTTGATTCCATCCCACTGGGCTCAATGAGCATTGGACCGGAAGTGACCAAACAGGGTTTCTTAGAACGCTGCTAGCACAGCTGATGGTATGTGAAGTTCATGAGGCAGGTGGAGTTGTTTTGGCACTGGAAGAGCTGTGCTGCTGCTTCGGGCAGTTGCCATTCACCACCTCCCTGAGTTCCCTAGGTGTCATATCCACTTTCAGACATATGTGGTGCCAGAGCACTTGGTTTCCATGGCAGCGGGAAATGGCTTTTGCGCTGAACTTGTGTTTGGCTGTGGAGTTTTGAGCGCCTTGAGTCAGGAGCTCCATGTTAGTTTAGTGTGGGTGCTCCACCTGCTTGATTCCATCCCACTGGGCTCAATGGGCATTGGACCGGAAGTGACCAAACAGGGTTTCCTAGATAGCTGCTAGCACAGCTGATGGTATGTGAAGTGAATGAGGCAGGTGGAGTTGTTTTGGCACTGGAAGAGCTGTGCTGCTTCTTCGGGCACTTGCCATTCACCACCGCGTCACTGAGTTCCCTAGGTGTCATATCCACTTTCAGACATATATGGTGCCAGAGCACTTGGTTTCCATGGCAGCGGGAAATGGCTTGGGCGCTGAACTTGTGTTTGGCTGTGGAGTTTTGAGCGCCTTGAGTGAGGAGCTCCATGTTAGTTTAGTGTGGGTGCTCAACCTGCTTGATTCCATCCCACTGGGCTCAATGGGCATTGGACCGGAAGTGACCAAACAGGGTTTCCTAGATAGCTGCTAGCACAGCTGATGGTATGTGAAGTTCATGAGGCAGGTGGAGTTGTTTTGGCACTGGAAGAGCTGTGCTGCTGCTTCATCCAGTTGCCATTCACCACCGCGTCACTGAGTTCCCTAGGTGTCATAGCCACTTTCAGACATATGTGGTGCCAGAGCACTTGGTTTCCATGGCAGCGGGAAATGGCTTTTGCACTGAACTTGTGTTTGGCTGTGGAGTTTTGAGTGCCTTGAGTGAGGAGCTCCATGTTAGTTTAGTGTGGGTGCTCAACCTGCTTGATTCCATCCCACTGGGCTCAATGGGCATTGGACCGGAAGTGACCAAACAGGTTTTCCTAGATAGCTGCTAGCACAGCTGATGGTATGTGAAGTGAATGAGGCAGGTGGAGTTGTTTTGGCACTGGAAGAGCTGTGCTGCTGCTTCGGGCAGTTGCCATTCACCATCGCCCTGAGTTCCCTAGGTGTCATATCCACTTTCAGACATATGTGCTGCCAGAGCACTTGGTTTCCATATCAGCGGGAAATGGCTTTTGCACTGAACTTGTGTTTGGCTGTGGAGTTTTGAGCGCCTTGAGTGAGGAGCTCCATGATAGTTCAGTGTGGGTGCTCAACCTGCTTGATTCCATCCCACTGGGCTCAATGGGCATTGGACCGGAAGTGACCAAACAGGGTTTCCTAGATAGCTGCTAGCACAGCTGATGGTATGTGAAGTGAATGAGGCAGGTGGAGTTGTTTTGGCACTGGAAGAGCTGTGCTGCTGCTTCGGGCAGTTGCCATTCACCACCGCCCTGAGTTCCCTAGGTGTCATAGCCACTTTCAGACATATGTGGTGCCAGAGCACTTGGTTTCCATGGCAGCGGGAAATGGCTTGGGCGCTGAACTTGTATTTGGCTGTGGAGTTTTGAGCGCCTTGAGTGAGGAGCTCCATGTTAGTTTCGTGTGGGTGCTCAACCTGCTTGATTCCATCCCACTGGGCTCAATGGGCATTGGACCGGAAGTGACCAAACAGGGTTTCCTAATTAACTGGTAGCACAGCTGATGGTATGTGAAGTTCATGAGGCAGGTGGAGTTGTTTTGGCACTGGAAGAGCTGTGCTGCTGCTTCAGGCAGTTGCCATTCACCACCGCCCTGAGTTCCCTAGGTGTCATATCCACTTTCAAACATATGTGGTGCCAGAGCACTTGGTTTCCATGGCAGCGGGAAATGGCTTGGGCGCTGAACTTGTGTTTGGCTGTGGAGTTTTGAGCGCCTTGAGTGAGGAGCTCCATGTTAGTTTAGTGTGGGTGCTCAACCTGCTTGATTCCATCCCACTGGGCTCAATGGGCATTGGACCGGAAGTGACCAAACAGGGTTTCCTAGATAGCTGCTAGCACAGCTGATGGTATGTGAAGTTCATGAGGCAGGTGGAGTTGTTTTGGCACTGGAAGAGCTGTGCTGCTGCTTCGGGCAGTTTCCATTCACCACCGCCCTGAGTTCCCTAGGTGTCATATCCACTTTCAGACATATGTGGTGCCAGAGCACTTGGTTTCTATGGCAGCGGGAAATGGCTTGGGCGCTGAACTTGTGTTTGGCTGTGGAGTTTTGAGTGCCTTGAGTGAGGAGCTCCATGTTAGTTTAGTGTAGGTGCTCAACCTGCTTGATTCCATCCCACTGGGCTCAATGGGCATTGGACCACAAGTGACCAAACAGGGTTTCCTAGATAGCTGCTAGCACAGCTGATGGTATGTGAAGTGAATGAGGCAGGTGGAGTTGTTTTGGCACTGGAAGAGCTGTGCTGCTGCTTCGGGCAGTTGCCATTCACCACCGCCCTGAGTTCCCTAGGTGTCATATCCACTTTCAGACATATGTGGTGCCAGAGCACTTGGTTTCCATGGCAGCGGGAAATGGCTTGGATGCTGAACTTGTGTTTGGCTGTGGAGTTTTGAGTGCCTTTAGTGACGAACTCATGTTAGTTTAGTGTGGGTGTTCAACCTGCTTGATTCCATCCCACTGGGCTCAATGGGCATTGGACCGGAAGTGACCAAACAGGGTTTCCTAGATAGCTGCTAGCACAGCTGATGGTATGTGAAGTGAATGAGGCAGGTGGAGTTGTTTTGGCACTGGAAGAGCTGTGCTGCTGCTTCGGGCAGTTGCCATTCACCACCGCCCTGAGTTCCCTAGGTGTCATATCCACTTTCAGACATATGTGGTGCCAGAGCACTTGGTTTCCATGGCAGCGGGAAATGGCTTGGGTGCTGAACTTGTGTTTGGCTGTGGAGTTTTGAGTGCCTTGAGTGAGGAGCTCCATGTTAGTTTAGTGTGGGTGCTCAACCTGCTTGATTCCATCCCACTGGGCTCAATGGGCATTGGACCGGAAGTGACCAAACAGGGTTTCCTAGATAGCTGCTAGCACAGCAGATGGTATGTGAAGTTCATGAGGCAGGTGGAGTTGTTTTGCCATTTGAAGAGCTGTGCTGCTGCTTCAGGCACTTGCCATTCACCACCGCCCTGAGTTCCCTAGGTGTCATAGCCACTTTCAGACATATGTGGTGCCAGAGCACTTGGTTTCCATGGCAGCGGGAAATGGCTTGGGCGCTGAACTTGTGTTTGGCTGTGGAGGTTTGAGTGCCTTGAGTGAGGAGCTGCATGTTAGTTTAGTGTGGGTGCTCCACCTGCTTGATTCCATCCCACTGGGCTCAATGGGCATTGGACCGGAAGTGACCAAACAGGGTTTCCTAGATAGCTGCTAGCACAGCTGATGGTATGTGAAGTTCATGAGGCAGGTGGAGTTGTTTTGGCATTGGAAGAGCTGTGCTGCTGCTTCAGGCAGTTGCCATTCACCACCGCCCTGAGATCCGTAGGTGTCATATCCACTTTCAGACATATGTGGTGCCAGAGCACTTGGTTTCCATGGCAGCGGGAAATGGCTTTTGCACTGAACTTGTGTTTGGCTGTGGAGTTTTGAGCGCGTTGAGTGAGGAGCTCCATGTTAGTTCAGTGTGGGTGCTCAACCTGCTTGATTCCATCCCACTGGGCTCAATGGGCATTGGACCGGAAGTGAATAAACAGGGTTTCTTAGAACGCTGCTAGCACAGCTGATGGTATGTGAAGTTCATGAAGCAGGTGGACTTGTTTTGGCACTGGAAGAGCTGTGCTGCTACTTCGGGTAGTTGCCATTCACCACCGCTCTGAGTTCCCTAGGTGTCATATCCACTTTCAGACATATGTGGTGCCAGAGCACTTGGTTTCCATGGCAGCGGGAAATGGCTTTTGCACTGAACTTGTGTTTGGCTGTGGAGTTTTGAGTGCCTTAAGTGAGGAGCTCCATGTTAGTTTAGTGTGGGTGCTCAACCTGCTTGATTCCATCCCACTGGGCTCAATGGGCATTGGACCGGAAGTGACCAAACAGGGTTTCCTAGATAGCTGCTAGCACAGCTGATGGTATGTGAAGTTCATGAGGCAGGTGGAGTTGTTTTGGCACTGGAAGAGCTGTGCTGCTGCTTCGGGCAGTTGCCATTCACCACCGCCCTGAGTTCCCTAGGTGTCATAGCCACTTTCAGACATATGTGGTGCCAGAGCACTTGGTTTCCATGGCAGCGGGAAATGGCTTGGGCACTGAACTTGTGTTTGGCTGTGGAGTTTTGAGTGCCTTGAGTGAGGAGCTCCATGTTAGTTTAGTGTGGGTGCTCAACCTGCTTGATTCCATCCCACTGGGCTCAATGGGCATTGGACCGGAAGTGACCAAACAGGGTTTCCTAGATAGCTGCTAGCACAGCTGATGGTATGTGAAGTTCATGAGGCAGGTGGAGTTGTTTTGGCACTGGAAGAGCTGTGCTGCTGCTTCGGGCAGTTGCCATTCACCACCGCCCTGAGTTCCCTAGGTGTCATATCCACTTTCAGACATATGTGGTGCCAGAGCACTTGGTTTCCATGGCAGCGGGAAATGGCTTTTGCGCTGAACTTGTGTTTGGCTGTGGAGTTTTGAGCGCCTTGAGTCAGGAGCTCCATGTTAGGTTAGTGTGGGTGCTCAACCTGCTTGATTCCATCCCACTGGGCTCAATGGGCATTGGACAGGAAGTGACCAAACAGGGTTTCCTAGATAGCTGCTAGCACAGCTGATGGTATGTGAAGTGAATGAGGCAGGTGGAGTTGTTTTGGCACTGGAAGAGCTGTGCTGCTGCTTCGGGCACTTGCCATTCACCACCGCCCTGAGTTCCCTAGGTGTCATAGCCACTTTCAGACATATGTGGTGCCAGAGCACTTGGTTTCCATGGCAGCGGGAAATGGCTTGGGCGCTGAACTTGTGTTTGGCTGTGGAGTTTTGAGCGCCTTGAGTGAGGAGCTCCATGTTAGTTTAGTGTGGGTGCTCCACCTGCTTGATTCCATCCCACTGGGCTCAATGGGCATTGGACCGGAAGTGACCAAACAGGGTTTCCTAGATAGCTGCTAGCACAGCTGATGGTATGTGAAGTGAATGAGGCAGGTGGAGTTGTTTTGGCACTGGAAGAGCTGTGCTGCTGCTTCAGGCAGTTGCCATTCACCACCGCCCTGAGTTCCCTAGGTGTCATAGCCACTTTCAAACATATGTGGTGCCAGAGCACTTGGTTTCCATGGCAGCGGGAAATGGCTTTTGCGCTGAACTTGTGTTTGGCTGTGGAGTTTTGAGCGCCTTGAGTGAGGAGCTCCATGTTAGTTTAGTGTGGGTGCTCAACCTGCTTGATTCCATCCCACTGGGCTCAATGGGCATTGGACCGGAAGTGACCAAACAGGGTTTCCTAGATAGCTGCTAGCACAGCTGATGGTATGTGAAGTGAATGAGGCAGGTGGAGTTGTTTTGGCACTGGAAGAGCTGTGCTGCTGCTTCGGGCAGTTGCCATTCACCACCGCCCTGAGTTCCCTAGGTGTCATATCCACTTTCAGACATATGTGGTGCCAGAGCACTTGGTTTCCATGGCAGCGGGAAATGGCTTTTGCACTGAGCTTGTGTTTGGCTGTGGAGTTTTGAGTGCCTTAAGTGAGGAGCTCCATGTTAGTTTAGTGTGGGTGCTCAACCTGCTTGATTCCATCCCACTGGGCTCAATGGGCATTGGACCGGAAGTGACCAAACAGGGTTTCCTAGATAGCTGCTAGCACAGCTGATGGTATGTGAAGTTCATGAGGCAGGTGGAGTTGTTTTGGCACTGGAAGAGCTGTGCTGCTGCTTCGGGCAGTTGCCATTCACCACCGCCCTGAGTTCCCTAGGTGTCATATCCACTTTCAGACATATGTGGTGCCAGAGCACTTGGTTTCCATGGCAGCGGGAAATGGCTTGGATGCTGAACTTGTGTTTGGCTGTGGAGTTTTGAGTGCCTTTAGTGACGAACTCATGTTAGTTTAGTGTGGGTGTTCAACCTGCTTGATTCCATCCCACTGGGCTCAATGGGCATTGGACCGGAAGTGACCAAACAGGGTTTCCTAGATAGCTGGTAGCACAGCTGATGGTATGTGAAGTGAATGAGGCAGGTGGAGTTGTTTTGGCACTGGAAGAGCTGTGCTGCTGCTTCGGGCAGTTGCCATTCACCACCGCCCTGAGTTCCCTAGGTGTCATATCCACTTTCAGACATATGTGGTGCCAGAGCACTTGGTTTCCATGGCAGCGGGAAATGGCTTGGGGGCTGAACTTGTGTTTGGCTGTGGAGTTTTGAGCGCCTTGAGTGAGGAGCTCCATGTTAGTTTAGTGTGGGTGCTCAACCTGCTTGATTCCATCCCACTGGGCTCAATGGGCATTGGACCGGAAGTGACCAAACAGGGTTTCCTAGATAGCTGCTAGCACAGCAGATGGTATGTGAAGTGAATGAGGCAGGTGGAGTTGTTTTGCCATTTGAAGAGCTGTGCTGCTGCTTCAGGCACTTGCCATTCACTTCCGCCGTGAGTTCCCTAGGTGTCATATCCACTTTCAGACATATGTGGTGCCAGAGCACTTGGTTTCCATGGCAGCGGGAAATGGCTTGGGCGCTGAACTTGTGTTTGGCTGTGGAGGTTTGAGTGCCTTGAGTGAGGAGCTGCATGTTATTTTAGTGTGGGTGCTCCACCTGCTTGATTCCATCCCACTGGGCTCAATGGGCATTGGACCAGAAGTGACCAAACAGGGTTTCCTAGATAGCTGCTAGCACAGCTGATGGTATGTGAAGTTCATGAGGCAGGTGGAGTTGTTTTGGCACTGGAAGAGCTGTGCTGCTGCTTCAGGCAGTTGCCATTCACCACCGCCCAGAGATCCGTAGGTGTCATATCCACTTTCAGACATATGTGGTGCCAGAGCACTTGGTTTCCATGGCAGCGGGAAATGGCTTTTGCACTGAACTTGTGTTTGGCTGTGGAGTTTTGAGCGCCTTGAGTGAGGAGCTCCATGTTAGTTTAGTGTGGTTGCTCAACCTGCTTGATTCCATCCCACTGGGCTCAATGGGCATTGGACCGGAAGTGACCAAACAGGGTTTCTTAGAACGCTGCTAGCACAGCTGATGGTATGTGAAGTTCATGAGGCAGGTGGAGTTGTTTTGGCACTGGAAGAGCTGTGCTGCTACTTCGGGCACTTGCCATTCACCACCGCCCTGAGTTCCCTAGGTGTCATAGCCACTTTCAGACATATGTGCTGCCAGAGCACTTGGTTTCCATGGCAGCGGGAAATGGCTTTTGCACTGAACTTGTGTTTGGCTGTGGAGTTTTGAGCGCCTTGAGTGAGGAGCTCAATGATAGTTCAGTGTGGGTGCTCAACCTGCTTGATTCCATCCCACTGGGCTCAATGGGCATTGGACCGGAAGTGACCAAACAGGGTTTCCTAGATAGCTGCTAGCACAGCTGATGGTATGTGAAGTTCATGAGGCAGGTGGAGTTGTTTTGGCACTGGAAGAGCTGTGCTGCTGCTTCGGGCAGTTGCCATTCACCACCGCCCTGAGTTCCCTAGGTGTCATATCCACTTTCAGACATATGTGGTGCCAGAGCACTTGGTTTCCATGGCAGCGGGAAATGGCTTGGATGCTGAACTTGTGTTTGGGTGTGGAGTTTTGAGTGCCTTTAGTGACGAACTCATGTTAGTTTAGTGTGGGTGTTCAACCTGCTTGATTCCATCCCACTGGGCTCAATGGGCATTGGACCGGAAGTGACCAAACAGGGTTTCCTAGATAGCTGCTAGCACAGCTGATGGTATGTGAAGTGAATGAGGCAGGTGGAGTTGTTTTTGCACTGGAAGAGCTGTGCTGCTGCTTCGGGCAGTTGCCATTCACCACCACACTGAGTTCCCTAGGTGTCATATCCACTTTCAGACATATGTGGTGCCAGAGCACTTGGTTTCCATGGCAGCGGGAAATGGCTTGGGCGCTGAACTTGTGTTTGGCTGTGGAGTTTTGAGCACCTTGAGTGAGGAGCTCCATGTTAGTTTAGTGTGGGTGCTCAACCTGCTTGATTCCATCCCACTGGGCTCAATGGGCATTGGACCGGAAGTGACCAAACAGGGTTTCCTAGATAGCTGCTAGCACAGCTGATGGTATGTGAAGTTCATGAGGCAGGTGGAGTTGTTTTGGCACTGGAAGAGCTGTGCTGCTGCTTCAGGCAGTTGCCATTCACCACCGCCCTGAGTTCCCTAGGTGTCATATCCACTTTCAGACATATGTGGTGCCAGAGCACTTGGTTTCCATGGCAGCGGGAAATGGCTTGGGCGCTGAACTTGTGTTTGGCTGTGGAGTTTTGAGCGCCTTGAGTCAGGAGCTCCATGTTAGTTTAGTGTGGGTGCTCAACCTGCTTGATTCCATCCCACTGGGCTCAATGGGCATTGGACCGGAAGTGACGAAACAGGGTTTCCTAGATAGCTGCTAGCACAGCTGATGGTATGTGAAGTTCATGAGGCAGGTGGAGTTGTTTTGGCACTGGAAGAGCTGTGCTGCTGCTTCGGGCACTTGCCATTCGTCACCGCCCTGAGTTCCCTAGGTGTCATAGCCACTTTCAGACATATGTGGTGCCAGAGCACTTGGTTTCCATGGCAGCGGGAAATGGCTTGGGCGCTGAACTTGTGTTTGGCTGTGGAGTTTTGAGCGCCTTGAGTGAGGAGCTCCATGTTAGTTTAGTGTGGGTGCTCAACCTGCTTGATTCCATCCCACTGGGCTCAATGGGCATTGGACTGGAAGTGACCAAACAGGGTTTCCTAGAACGCTGCTAGCACAGCTGATGGTATGTGAAGTGAATGAGGCAGGTGGAGTTGTTTTGGCACTGGAAGAGCTGTGCTGCTGCTTCGGGCGCTTGCCATTCGTCACCGCCCTGAGTTCCCTAGGTATCACATCCACTTTCAGACATATGTGGTGCCAGAGCACTTGGTTTCCATGGCAGCGGGAAATGGCTTGGGCGCTGAACTTGTGTTTGGCTGTGGAGTTTTGAGCGCCTTGAGTGAGGAGCTCCATGTTAGTTTAGTGTGGGTGCTCAACCTGCTTGATTCCATCCCACTGGGCTCAATGGGCATTGGACCGGAAGTGACCAAACAGGGTTTCCTAGATAGCTGCTAGCACAGCTGATGGTATGTGAAGTGAATGAGGCAGGTGGAGTTGTTTTGGCACTGGAAGAGCTGTGCTGCTGCTTCGGGCACTTGCCATTCACCATCGCCCTGTGTTCCCTAGGTGTCATATCCACTTTCAGACATATGTGGTGCCAGAGCACTTGGTTTCCATGGCAGCGGGAAATGGCTTGGGCGCTGAACTTGTGTTTGGCTGTGGAGTTTTGAGCGCCTTGAGTCAGGAGCTCCATGTTAGTTTATTGTGGGTGCTCAACCTGCTTGATTCCACCCCACTGGGCTCAATGGGCATTGGACCGGAAGTGACCAAACAGGGTTTCCTAGATAGCTGCTAGCACAGCTGATGGTATGTGAAGTGAATGAGGCAGGTGGAGTTGTTTTGGCACTGGAAGAGCTGTGCTGCTGCTTCGGGCACTTGCCATTCACCACCGCCCTGAGTTCCCTAGGTGTCATAGCCACTTTCAGACATATGTGGTGCCAGAGCACTTGGTTTCCATGGCAGCGGGAAATGGCTTGGGCGCTGAACTTGTGTTTGGCTGTGGAGTTTGAGTGCCTTGAGTGACGAACTCCATGTTAGTTTAGTGTGTTTGTTCAACCTGCTTGATTCCATCCCACTGGGCTCAATGGGCATTGGACCGGAAGTGACCAAACAGGGTTTCCTAGATAGCTGCTAGCACAGCTGATGGTATGTGAAGTTCATGAGGCAGGTGGAGTTGTTTTGCCATTGGAAGAGCTGTGCTGCTGCTTCAGGCAGTTGCCATTCACCACCGCCCTAAGTTCCCTAGGTGTCATATCCACTTTCAGATATATGTGGTGCCAGAGCACTTGGTTTCCATGGCAGCGGGAAATAGCTTTTGCGCTGAACTTGTGTTTGGCTGTGGAGGTTTGAGCACCTTGAGTGAGGAGCTCCATGTTAGTTTAGTGTGGGTGCTCAACCTGCTTGATTCCATCCCACTGGGCTCAATGGGCATTGGACCGGAAGTGACCAAACAGGGTTTCCTAGATAGCTGCTAGCACAGCTGATGGTATGTGAAGTGAATGAGGCAGGAGGAGTTGTTTTGGCATTGGAAGAGCTGTGCTGCTGCTTCGGGCAGTTGCCATTCACCACCGCCCTGAGTTCCCTAGGTGTCATAGCCACTTTCAGACATACGTGGTGCCAGAGCACTTGGTTTCCATGGCAGCGGAAAATGGCTTCGGCACTGAACTTGTGTTTGGCTGTGGAGTTTTGAGTGCCTTGAGTGAGGAGCTCCATGTTAGTTTAGTGTGGGTGCTCAACCTGCTTGATTCCATCCCACTGGGCTCAATGGGCATTGGACCGGAAGTGACCAAACAGGGTTTCCTAGATAGCTGCTAGCACAGCTGATGGTATGTGAAGTTCATGAGGCAGGTGGAGTTCCTTTGGCACTGGAAGAGCTGTGCTGCTGCTTCGGGCAGTTGCCATTCACCACCGCCGTGAGTTCCCTAGGTGTCATATCCACTTTCAGACATATGTGGTGCCAGAGCACTTGGTTTCCATGGCAGCGGAAAATGGCTTCGGCACTGAACTTGTGTTTGGCTGTGGAGTTTTGAGTGCCTTGAGTGAGGAGCTCCATGTTAGTTTAGTGTGGGTGCTCAACCTGCTTGATTCCATCCCACTGGGCTCAATGGGCATTGGACCGGAAGTGACCAAACAGGGTTTCCTAGATAGCTGCTAGCACAGCTGATGGTATGTGAAGTTCATGAGGCAGGTGGAGTTGTTTTGGCACTGGAAGAGCTGTGCTGCTGCTTCAGGCAGTTCCCATTCTCCAACGCTCTGAGTTCCCTAGGTGTCATAGCCACTTTCAGACATATGTGGTGCCAGAGCACTTGGTTTCCATGGCAGCGGGAAATGGCTTGGGCGCTGAACTTGTGTTTGGCTGTGGAGTTTTGAGCGCCTTGAGTGAGGAGCTCCATGTGAGTTTAGTGTGGGTGCTCAACCTGCTTGATTCCATCCCACTGGGCTCAATGGGCATTGGACCGGAAGTGACCAAACAGGGTTTCCTAGATAGCTGCTAGCACAGCTGATGGTATGTGAAGTGAATGAGGCAGGTGGAGTTGTTTTGCCATTTGAAGAGCTGTGCTGCTGCTTCAGGCACTTGCCATTCACTTCCGCCGTGAGTTCCCTAGGTGTCATATCCACTTTCAGACATATGTGGTGCCAGAGCACTTGGTTTCCATGGCAGCGGGAAATGGCTTGGGCGCTGAACTTGTGTTTGGCTGTGGAGGTTTGAGTGCCTTGAGTGAGGAGCTGCATGTTATTTTAGTGTGGGTGCTCCACCTGCTTGATTCCATCCCACTGGGCTCAATGGGCATTGGACCGGAAGTGACCAAACAGGGTTTCCTAGATAGCTGCTAGCACAGCTGATGGTATGTGAAGTTCATGAGGCAGGTGGAGTTGTTTTGGCACTGGAAGAGCTGTGCTGCTGCTTCAGGCAGTTGCCATTCACCACCGCCCAGAGATCCGTAGGTGTCATATCCACTTTCAGACATATGTGGTGCCAGAGCACTTGGTTTCCATGGCAGCGGGAAATGGCTTTTGCACTGAACTTGTGTTTGGCTGTGGAGTTTTGAGCGCCTTGAGTGAGGAGCTCCATGTTAGTTTAGTGTGGTTGCTCAACCTGCTTGATTCCATCCCACTGGGCTCAATGGGCATTGGACCGGAAGTGACCAAACAGGGTTTCTTAGAACGCTGCTAGCACAGCTGATGGTATGTGAAGTTCATGAGGCAGGTGGAGTTGTTTTGGCACTGGAAGAGCTGTGCTGCTACTTCGGGCACTTGCCATTCACCACCGCCCTGAGTTCCCTAGGTGTCATAGCCACTTTCAGACATATGTGCTGCCAGAGCACTTGGTTTCCATGGCAGCGGGAAATGGCTTTTGCACTGAACTTGTGTTTGGCTGTGGAGTTTTGAGCGCCTTGAGTGAGGAGCTCAATGATAGTTCAGTGTGGGTGCTCAACCTGCTTGATTCCATCCCACTGGGCTCAATGGGCATTGGACCGGAAGTGACCAAACAGGGTTTCCTAGATAGCTGCTAGCACAGCTGATGGTATGTGAAGTTCATGAGGCAGGTGGAGTTGTTTTGGCACTGGAAGAGCTGTGCTGCTGCTTCGGGCAGTTGCCATTCACCACCGCCCTGAGTTCCCTAGGTGTCATATCCACTTTCAGACATATGTGGTGCCAGAGCACTTGGTTTCCATGGCAGCGGGAAATGGCTTGGATGCTGAACTTGTGTTTGGGTGTGGAGTTTTGAGTGCCTTTAGTGACGAACTCATGTTAGTTTAGTGTGGGTGTTCAACCTGCTTGATTCCATCCCACTGGGCTCAATGGGCATTGGACCGGAAGTGACCAAACAGGGTTTCCTAGATAGCTGCTAGCACAGCTGATGGTATGTGAAGTGAATGAGGCAGGTGGAGTTGTTTTTGCACTGGAAGAGCTGTGCTGCTGCTTCGGGCAGTTGCCATTCACCACCACACTGAGTTCCCTAGGTGTCATATCCACTTTCAGACATATGTGGTGCCAGAGCACTTGGTTTCCATGGCAGCGGGAAATGGCTTTTGCACTGAACTTGTGTTTGGCTGTGGAGTTTTGAGTGCCTTGAGTAACGAACTCCATGTTAGTTTAGTGTGGGTGCTCAACCTGCTTGATTCCATCCCACTGGGCTCAATGGGCATTGGACCGGAAGTGACCAAACAGGGTTTCCTAGATAGCTGCTAGCACAGCTGATGGTATGTGAAGTTCATGAGGCAGGTGGAGTTGTTTTGGCACTGGAAGAGCTGTGCTGCTGCTTCAGGCAGTTGCCATTCACCACCGCCCTGAGTTCCCTAGGTGTCATATCCACTTTCAGACATATGTGGTGCCAGAGCACTTGGTTTCCATGGCAGCGGGAAATGGCTTGGGCGCTGAACTTGTGTTTGGCTGTGGAGTTTTGAGCGCCTTGAGTCAGGAGCTCCATGTTAGTTTAGTGTGGGTGCTCAACCTGCTTGATTCCATCCCACTGGGCTCAATGGGCATTGGACCGGAAGTGACGAAACAGGGTTTCCTAGATAGCTGCTAGCACAGCTGATGGTATGTGAAGTTCATGAGGCAGGTGGAGTTGTTTTGGCACTGGAAGAGCTGTGCTGCTGCTTCGGGCACTTGCCATTCGTCACCGCCCTGAGTTCCCTAGGTGTCATAGCCACTTTCAGACATATGTGGTGCCAGAGCACTTGGTTTCCATGGCAGCGGGAAATGGCTTGGGCGCTGAACTTGTGTTTGGCTGTGGAGTTTTGAGCGCCTTGAGTGAGGAGCTCCATGTTAGTTTAGTGTGGGTGCTCAACCTGCTTGATTCCATCCCACTGGGCTCAATGGGCATTGGACTGGAAGTGACCAAACAGGGTTTCCTAGAACGCTGCTAGCACAGCTGATGGTATGTGAAGTGAATGAGGCAGGTGGAGTTGTTTTGGCACTGGAAGAGCTGTGCTGCTGCTTCGGGCGCTTGCCATTCGTCACCGCCCTGAGTTCCCTAGGTATCACATCCACTTTCAGACATATGTGGTGCCAGAGCACTTGGTTTCCATGGCAGCGGGAAATGGCTTGGGCGCTGAACTTGTGTTTGGCTGTGGAGTTTTGAGCGCCTTGAGTGAGGAGCTCCATGTTAGTTTAGTGTGGGTGCTCAACCTGCTTGATTCCATCCCACTGGGCTCAATGGGCATTGGACCGGAAGTGACCAAACAGGGTTTCCTAGATAGCTGCTAGCACAGCTGATGGTATGTGAAGTGAATGAGGCAGGTGGAGTTGTTTTGGCACTGGAAGAGCTGTGCTGCTGCTTCGGGCACTTGCCATTCACCATCGCCCTGTGTTCCCTAGGTGTCATATCCACTTTCAGACATATGTGGTGCCAGAGCACTTGGTTTCCATGGCAGCGGGAAATGGCTTGGGCGCTGAACTTGTGTTTGGCTGTGGAGTTTTGAGCGCCTTGAGTCAGGAGCTCCATGTTAGTTTATTGTGGGTGCTCAACCTGCTTGATTCCACCCCACTGGGCTCAATGGGCATTGGACCGGAAGTGACCAAACAGGGTTTCCTAGATAGCTGCTAGCACAGCTGATGGTATGTGAAGTGAATGAGGCAGGTGGAGTTGTTTTGGCACTGGAAGAGCTGTGCTGCTGCTTCGGGCAGTTGCCATTCACCACCGCCCTGAGTTCCCTAGGTGTCATAGCCACTTTCAGACATATGTGGTGCCAGAGCACTTGGTTTCCATGGCAGCGGGAAATGGCTTGGGCGCTGAACTTGTGTTTGGCTGTGGAGTTTGAGTGCCTTGAGTGACGAACTCCATGTTAGTTTAGTGTGTTTGTTCAACCTGCTTGATTCCATCCCACTGGGCTCAATGGGCATTGGACCGGAAGTGACCAAACAGGGTTTCCTAGATAGCTGCTAGCACAGCTGATGGTATGTGAAGTTCATGAGGCAGGTGGAGTTGTTTTGCCATTGGAAGAGCTGTGCTGCTGCTTCAGGCAGTTGCCATTCACCACCGCCCTAAGTTCCCTAGGTGTCATATCCACTTTCAGATATATGTGGTGCCAGAGCACTTGGTTTCCATGGCAGCGGGAAATAGCTTTTGCGCTGAACTTGTGTTTGGCTGTGGAGGTTTGAGCACCTTGAGTGAGGAGCTCCATGTTAGTTTAGTGTGGGTGCTCAACCTGCTTGATTCCATCCCACTGGGCTCAATGGGCATTGGACCGGAAGTGACCAAACAGGGTTTCCTAGATAGCTGCTAGCACAGCTGATGGTATGTGAAGTGAATGAGGCAGGAGGAGTTGTTTTGGCATTGGAAGAGCTGTGCTGCTGCTTCGGGCAGTTGCCATTCACCACCGCCCTGAGTTCCCTAGGTGTCATAGCCACTTTCAGACATACGTGGTGCCAGAGCACTTGGTTTCCATGGCAGCGGAAAATGGCTTCGGCACTGAACTTGTGTTTGGCTGTGGAGTTTTGAGTGCCTTGAGTGAGGAGCTCCATGTTAGTTTAGTGTGGGTGCTCAACCTGCTTGATTCCATCCCACTGGGCTCAATGGGCATTGGACCGGAAGTGACCAAACAGGGTTTCCTAGATAGCTGCTAGCACAGCTGATGGTATGTGAAGTTCATGAGGCAGGTGGAGTTCCTTTGGCACTGGAAGAGCTGTGCTGCTGCTTCGGGCAGTTGCCATTCACCACCGCCCTGAGTTCCCTAGGTGTCATATCCACTTTCAGACATATGTGGTGCCAGAGCACTTGGTTTCCATGGCAGCGGAAAATGGCTTCGGCACTGAACTTGTGTTTGGCTGTGGAGTTTTGAGTGCCTTGAGTGAGGAGCTCCATGTTAGTTTAGTGTGGGTGCTCAACCTGCTTGATTCCATCCCACTGGGCTCAATGGGCATTGGACCGGAAGTGACCAAACAGGGTTTCCTAGATAGCTGCTAGCACAGCTGATGGTATGTGAAGTTCATGAGGCAGGTGGAGTTGTTTTGGCACTGGAAGAGCTGTGCTGCTGCTTCAGGCAGTTCCCATTCTCCAACGCTCTGAGTTCCCTAGGTGTCATAGCCACTTTCAGACATATGTGGTGCCAGAGCACTTGGTTTCCATGGCAGCGGGAAATGGCTTGGGCGCTGAACTTGTGTTTGGCTGTGGAGTTTTGAGCGCCTTGAGTGAGGAGCTCCATGTGAGTTTAGTGTGGGTGCTCAACCTGCTTGATTCCATCCCACTGGGCTCAATGGGCATTGGACCGGAAGTGACCAAACAGGGTTTCCTAGATAGCTGCTAGCACAGCTGATGGTATGTGAAGTTCATGAGGCAGGTGGAGTTGTTTTGGCACTGGAAGAGCTGTGCTGCTGCTTCGGGCAGTTGCCATTCACCACTACGTCACTGAGTTCCCTAGGTGTCATATCCACTTTCAGACATATGTGGTGCCAGAGCACTTGGTTTCCATGGCAGCGGGAAATGGCTTGGGCGCTGAACTTGTGTTTGGCTGTGGAGTTTTGAGCGCCTTGAGTGAGGAGCTCCATGTTAGTTTAGTGTGGGTGCTCAACCTGCTTGATTCCATCCCACTGGGCTCAATGGGCATTGGACCGGAAGTGACCAAACAGGGTTTCCTAGATAGCTGCTAGCACAGCTGATGGTATGTGAAGTTCATGAGGCAGGTGGAGTTCCTTTGGCACTGGAAGAGCTGTGCTGCTGCTTCGGGCAGTTTCCATTCACCACCGCCCTGAGTTCCCTAGGTGTCATAGCCACTTTCAGACATATGTGGTGCCAGAGCACTTGGTTTCCATGGCAGCGGGAAATGGCTTGGGCGCTGAACTTGTGTTTGGCTGTGGAGTTTTGAGTGCCTTGAGTGAGGAGCTCCATGTTAGTTTAGTGTGGCTGCTCAACCTGCTTGATTCCATCCCACTGGGCTCAATGGGCATTGGACCGGAAGTGACCAAACAGGGTTTCCTAGATAGCTGCTAGCACAGCTGATGGTATGTGAAGTTCATGAGGCAGGTGGAGTTGTTTTGGCACTGGAAGAGCTGTGCTGCTGCTTCGGGCACTTGCCATTCACCACCGCCCTGAGTTCCCTAGGTGTCATATCCACTTTCAGACATATGTGGTGCCAGAGCACTTGGTTTCCATGGCAGCGGGAAATGGCTTTTGCACTGAACTTGTGTTTGGCTGTGGAGTTTTGAGCGCCTTGAGTGAGTAGCTCCATGTTAGTTTAGTGTGGGTGCTCAACCTGCTTGATTCCATCCCACTGGGCTCAATGGGCATTGGACCGGAAGTGACCAAACAGGGTTTCCTAGATAGCTGCTAGCACAGCTGATGGTATGTGAAGTGAATGAGGCAGGTGGAGTTGTTTTGGCACTGGAAGAGCTGTGCTGCTGCTTCAGGCAGTTTCCATTCACCACCGCCCTGAGTTCCCTAGGTGTCATATCCACTTTCAGACATATGTGGTGCCAGAGCACTTGGTTTCCATGGCAGCGGGAAATGGCTTTTGCACTGAACTTGTGTTTGGCTGTGGAGTTTTGAGCGCCTTGAGTGAGGAGCTCCATGTTAGTTTCGTGTGGGTGCTCAACCTGCTTGATTCCATCCCACTGGGCTCAATGGTCATTGGACCGGAAGTGACCAAACAGGGTTTCCTAGATAGCTGCTAGCACAGCTGATGGTATGTGAAGTTCATGAGGCAGGTGGAGTTGTTTTGGCATTGGAAGAGCTGTGCTGCTGCTTCAGGCAGTTGCCATTCACCACCGCCGTGAGTTCCCTAGGTGTCATATCCACTTTCAGACATATGTGGTGCCAGAGCACTTGGTTTCCATGGCAGCGGGAAATGGCTTTTGCACTGAACTTGTGTTTGGCTGTGGAGTTTTGAGCGCCTTGAGTGAGGAGCTCCATGTTAGTTTAGTGTGGGTGCTCAACCTGCTTGATTCCATCCCACTGGGCTCAATGGGCATTGGACCGGAAGTGACCAGACAGGGTTTCTTAGAACGCTGCTAGCACAGCTGATGGTATGTGAAGTTCATGAGGCAGGTGGAGTTGTTTTGGCACTGGAAGAGCTGTGCTGCTTCAGGCAGTTGCCATTCACCACTACGTCACTGAGTTCCCTAGGTGTCATATCCACTTTCAGACATATGTGGTGCCAGAGCACTTGGTTTCCATGGCAGCGGGAAATGGCTTGGGCGCTGAACTTGTGTTTGGCTGTGGAGTTTTGAGCGCCTTGAGTGAGGAGCTCCATGTTAGTTTAGTGTGGGTGCTCAACCTGCTTGATTCCATCCCACTGGGCTCAATGGGCATTGGACCGGAAGTGACCAAACAGGGTTTCCTAGATAGCTGCTAGCACAGCTGATGGTATGTGAAGTGAATGAGGCAGGTGGAGTTGTTTTGGCACTGGAAGAGCTGTGCTGCTGCTTCAGGCAGTTTCCATTCACCACCGCCCTGAGTTCCGTAGGTGTCATATCCACTTTCAGACATATGTGGTGCCAGAGCACTTGGTTTCCATGGCAGCGGGAAATGGCTTGGGTGCTGAACTTGTGTTTGGCTCTGGAGTTTTGAGTGCCTTGAGTGAGGAGCTCCATGTGAGTTTAGTGTCGGTGCTCAACCTGCTTGATTCCATCCCACTGGGCTCAATGGGCATTGGACCGGAAGTGACCAAACAGGGTTTCCTAGTTAGCTCCTAGCACAGCTGATGCTATGTGAAGTTCATGAGGCAGGTGGAGTTGTTTTGGCACTGGAAGAGCTGTGCTGCTGCTTCGGGCACTTGCCATTCACCACTGCCCTGAGTTCCCTAGGTGTCATATCCACTTTCAGACATATGTGGTGCCAGAGCACTTGGTTTCCATGGCAGCGGGAAATGGCTTTTGCACTGAACTTGTGTTTGGCTGTGGAGTTTTGAGCGCCTTGAGTGAGGAGCTCCATGTTAGTTTAGTGTGGGTGCTCAACCTGCTTGATTCCATCCCACTGGGCTCAATGGGCATTGGACCGGAAGTGACCAAACAGGGTTTCTTAGAACGCTGCTAGCACAGCTGATGGTATGTGAAGTTCATGAGGCAGGTGGAGTTGTTTTGGCACTGGAAGAGCTGTGCTGCTGCTTCGGGCACTTGCCATTCACCACCGCCCTGAGTTCCCTAGGTGTCATAGCCACTTTCAGACATATGTGGTGCCAGAGCACTTGGTTTCCATGGCAGCGGGAAATGGCTTTTGCACTGAACTTGTGTTTGGCTGTGGAGTTTTGAGTGCCTTGAGTGAGGAGCTCCATGTTAGTTTAGTGTGGGTGCTCAACCTGCTTGATTCCATCCCACTGGGCTCAATGGGCATTGGACCGGAAGTGACCAAACAGGGTTTCCTAGATAGCTGCTAGCACAGCTGATGGTATGTGAAGTTCATGAGGCAGGTGGAGTTGTTTTGGCACTGGAAGAGCTGTGCTGCTGCTTCAGGCAGTTGCCATTCACCACCGCCCTGAGTTCCCTAGGTGTCATAGCCACTTTCAGACATATGTGGTGCCAGAGCACTTGGTTTCCATGGCAGCGGGAAATGGCTTGGGCGCTGAACTTGTGTTTCGCTGTGGAGTTGTGAGCGCCTTGAGTGAGGAGCTCCATGTTAGTTTAGTGTGGGTGCTCAACCTGCTTGATTCCATCCCACTGGGCTAAATGGGCATTGGACTGGAAGTGACCAGACAGGGTTTCTTAGAACGCTGCTAGCACAGCTGATGGTATGTGAAGTGAATGAGGCAGGTGGAGTTGTTTTGGCACTGGAAGAGCTGTGCTGCTGCTTCGGGCACTTGCCATTCACCACCGCCCTGAGTTCCCTAGGTGTCATAGCCACTTTCAGACATATGTGGTGCCAGAGCACTTGGTTTCCATGGCAGCGGGAAATGGCTTTTGCACTGAACTTGTGTTTGGCTGTGGAGTTTTGAGCGCCTTGAGTGAGGAGCTCCATGTTAGTTTAGTGTGGGTGCTCAACCTGCTTGATTCCATCCCACTGGGCTCAATGGGCATTGGACCGGAAGTGACCAAACAGGGTTTCCTAGATCGCTGCTAGCACAGCTGATGGTATGTGAAGTTCATGAGGCAGGTGGAGTTGTTTTGGCACTGGAAGAGCTGTGCTGCTGCTTCAGGCACTTGCCATTCACCACCGCCCTGAGTTCCCTAGGTGTCATATCCACTTTCAGACATATGTGGTGCCAGAGCACTTGGTTTCCATGGCAGCGGGAAATGGCTTGGGTGCTGAACTTGTGTTTGGCTCTGGAGTTTTGAGCGCCTTGAGTCAGGAGCTCCATGTTAGTTTAGTGTCGGTGCTCAACCTGCTTGATTCCATCCCACTGGGCTCAATGGGCATTGGACCGGAAGTGACCAAACATGGTTTCCTAGTTAGCTCCTAGCACAGCTGATGGTATGTGAAGTTCATGAGGCAGGTGGAGTTGTTTTGGCACTGGAAGAGCTGTGCTGCTGCTTCGGGCAGTTGCCATTCACCACCGCCCTGAGTTCCCTAGGTGTCATATCCACTTTCAGACATATGTGGTGCCAGAGCACTTGGTTTCCATGGCAGCGGGAAATGGCTTGGGCGCTGAACTTGTGCTTGGCTGTGGAGTTTTGAGCGCCTTGAGTGAGGAGCTCCATGTGAGTTTAGTGTGGGTGCTCAACCTGCTTGATTCCATCCCACTGGGCTCAATGGGCATTGGACCGGAAGTGACCAAACAGGGTTTCCTAGATAGCTGCTAGCACAGCTGATGGTATGTGAAGTGAATGAGGCAGGTGGAGTTGTTTTGGCACTGGAAGAGCTGTGCTGCTGCTTCGGGCACTTGCCATTCACCACCGCCCTGAGTTCCCTAGGTGTCATATCCACTTTCAGACATATGTGGTGCCAGAGCACTTGGTTTCCATGGCAGCGGGAAATGGCTTGGGTGCTGAACTTGTGTTTGGCTGTGGAGTTTTGAGTGCCTTAAGTGAGGAGCTCCATGTTAGTTTAGTGTGGGTGCTCAACCTGCTTGATTCCATCCCACTGGGCTCAATGGGCATTGGACCGGAAGTGACCAAACAGGGTTTCCTAGATAGCTCCTAGCACAGCTGATGCTATGTGAAGTGAATGAGGCAGGTGGAGTTGTTTTGGCACTGGAAGAGCTGTGCTGCTGCTTCAGGCAGTTGCCATTCACCACCGCGTCTCTGAGTTCCCTAGGTGTCTTAGAACTTTCAGACATATGTGGTGCCAGAGCACTTGGTTTCCATGGCAGCGGGAAATGGCTTTTGCACTGAACTTGTGCTTGGCTGTGGAGTTGTGAGCGCCTTGAGTGAGGAGCTCCATGTTAGTTTAGTGTGGGTGCTCAACCTGCTTGATTCCATCCCACTGGGCTCAATGGGCATTGGACCGGAAGTGACCAAACAGGGTTTCCTAGATAGCTGCTAGCACAGCTGATGGTATGTGAAGTGAATGAAGCAGGTGGACTTGTTTTGGCACTGGAAGAGCTGTGCTGCTGCTTCGGGCAGTTGCCATTCACCACCGCCCTGAGTTCCCTTGGTGTCATATCCACTTTCAGACATATGTGGTGCCAGAGCACTTGGTTTCCATGGCAGCGGGAAATGGCTTGGGCGCTGAACTTGTGTTTGGGTGTGGAGTTTTGAGAGCCTTGAGTGAGGAGCTGCATGTTAGTTTAGTGTGGGTGCTCAACCTGCTTGATTCCATCCCCCTGGGCTCAATGGGCATTGGACCGGAAGTGACCAAACAGGGTTTCCTAGATAGCTGCTAGCGTAGCTGATGGTATGTGCAGTTCATTAGGCAGGTGGAGTTGTTTTGGCACTGGAGGAGCTGTGCTGCTGCTTCGGGCAGTTGCCATTCACCACCGCCCTGAGTTCCCTAGGTGTCATATCCACTTTCAGACATATGTGGTGCCAGAGCACTTGGTTTCCATGGCAGCGGGAAATGGCTTTTGCACTGAACTTGTGTTTGGCTGTGGAGTTTTGAGCGCCTTGAGTGAGGAGCTCCATGTTAGTTTAGTGTGGGTGTTCAACCTGCTTGATTCCATCCCACTGGGCTCAATGGGCATTGGACCGGAAGTGACCAAACAGGGTTTCCTAGATAGCTGCTAGCACAGCTGATGGTATGTGAAGTGAATGAGGCAGGTGGAGTTGTTTTGGCACTGGAAGAGCTGTGCTGCTGCTTCGGGCAGTTGCCATTCACCACCGCCCTGAGTTCCCTAGGTGTCATATCCACTTTCAGACATATGTGGTGCCAGAGCACTTGGTTTCCATGGCAGCGGGAAATGGCTTTTGCACTGAACTTGTGCTTGGCTGTGGAGTTTTGAGCGCCTTGAGTGAGGAGCTCCATGTGAGTTTAGTGTGGGTGCTCAACCTGCTTGATTCCATCCCACTGGGCTCAATGGGCATTGGACCGGAAGTGACCAAACAGGGTTTCCTAGATAGCTGCTAGCACAGCTGATGGTATGTGAAGTGAATGAGGCAGGTGGAGTTGTTTTGGCACTGGAAGAGCTGTGCTGCTTCAGGCAGTTGCCATTCACCACCTCCCTGAGTTCCCTAGGTGTCATAGCCAATTTCAGACATATGTGGTGCCAGAGCACTTGGTTTCCATGGCAGCGGGAAATGGCTTTTGCACTGAACTTGTGCTTGGCTGTGGAGTTTTGAGCGCCTTGAGTGAGGAGCTCCATGTTAGTTTAGTGTGGGTGCTCAACCTGCTTGATTCCATCCCACTGGGCTCAATGGGCATTGGACCGGAAGTGACCAAACAGGGTTTCCTAGATAGCTGCTAGCACAGCTGATGGTATGAGAAGTTCATGAGGCAGGTGGAGTTGTTTTGGCACTGGAAGAGCTGTGCTGCTGCTTCGGGCAGTTGCCATTCACCACCGCCCTGAGTTCCCTAGGTGTCATATCCACTTTCAGACATATGTGGTGCCAGAGCACTTGGTTTCCGTGGCAGCGGAAATGGCTTGGGCGCTGAACTTGTGTTTGGCTGTGGAGTTTTGAATGCCGTGAGTTAGGAGCTCCATGTGAGTTTAGTGTGGGTGCTCCACCTGCTTGATTCCATCCCACTGGACTCAATGGGCATTAGACCGGAAGTGACCAAACAGGTTTTCCTAGATAGCTGCTAGCACAGCTGATTCTATGTGAAGTTCATGAGGCAGGTGGACTTGTTTTGGCACTGGAAGAGCTGTGCTGCTGCTTCGGGCAGTTGCCATTCACCACCGCCCTGAGTTTCCTAGGTGTCATATCCACTTTCAGACATATGTGGTGCCAGAGCACTTGGTTTCCATGGCAGCGGGAAATGGCTTGGGCACTGAACTTGTGTTTGGCTGTGGAGTTTTGAGTGCCTTGAGTGAGGAGCTCCATGTGAGTTTAGTGTGGGTGCTCCACCTGCTTGATTCCATCCCACTGGGCTCAATGGGCATTGGACCGGAAGTGACCAAACAGGGTTTCCTAGATAGCTGCTAGCACAGCTGATGGTATGTGAAGTGAATGAGGCAGGTGGAGTTGTTTTGGCACTGGAAGAGCTGTGCTGCTGCTTCGGGCAGTTGCCATTCACCACCGCCCTGAGTTCCCTAGGTGTCATATCCACTTTCAGACATATGTGGTGCCAGAGCACTTGGTTTCCATGGCAGCGGGAAATGGCTTGGGCACTGAACTTGTGTTTGGCTGTGGAGTTTTGAGCGCCTTGAGTGAGGAGCTCCATGTGAGTTTAGTGTGGGTGCTCAACCTGCTTGATTCCATCACACTGGGCTCAATGGGCATTGGACCTGAATTGACGAAACAGGGTTTCCTAGATAGCTGCTAACACAGCTGATGGTATGTGAAGCTCATGAGGCAGGTGGAGTTGTTTTGGCACTGGAAGAGCTGTGCTGCTGCTTCGGGCAGTTGCCATTCACCACCGCCGTGAGTTCCCTAGGTGTCATATCCACTTTCAGACATATGTGGTGCCAGAGCACTTGGTTTCCATGGCAGCGGGAAATGGCTTGGGCGCTGAACTTGTGTTTGGCTGTGGAGTTTTGAGTGCCTTGAGTTAGGAGCTCCATGTTAGTTTATTGTGGGTGCTCAACCTGCTTGATTCCATCCCACTGGGCTCAATGGCATTTGACCGGAAGTGACCAAACAGGGTTTCCTAGATAGCTGCTAGCACAGCTGATGGTATGTGAAGTTCATGAGGCAGGTGGAGTTGTTTTGGCACTGGAAGAGCTGTGCTGCTGCTTCGGGCAGTTGCCATTCACCACCGCCCTGAGTTCCCTAGGTGTCATATCCACTTTCAGACATATGTGGTGCCAGAGCACTTGGTTTCCATGGCAGCGGGAAATGGCTTGGGCGCTGAACTTGTGTTTGGCTGTGGATTTTTTTTTTTGAATTTTATTTTAAATTCATTAATTACATTGTATTATGTGACACAGTTTCATAGGTACTGGGATTCTCCCCACCCCTCCTCAAACCCTCCCACCATGGTGGATTCCTCCAACTTTTTGCATAACCACAGTTCAAGTTCAGTTGAGATTCCCCCATTGCAAGCATATACCAAACATAGAGTCCAGTATCTTACTGTCTAGTCAAGTTCAACGGCTTCTTAAGTATACCCTCTCTGGTCTGAAGACAGAGCCAGCAGAGTGTCATCCCGATCAATTAAAAGCTCCAACATACCATCAGCAAAAATTTACATCATTATGGAATTAATTGACATAGTAATGAGTAACCAATATGGTAAAAGTAAATGCGATTTCTTATCCACCTTCTGTGACCACCTCATTGACATTTCAATTTTGGTTTATACACAACATATAACATTCATAACATAACTTGTTATACATAACATCATATCATCTGAAATTAAGGCAAACATGTGGTATTTAACCTTTTGGGATTGGCTCATTTCCCTTAGCATTATGGTTTCCAGTTTGGCCCATTTGGCCACAAAGAACTGCATTTTGTTTTTTTTAATAGCTGAGTAGTATTCCATGGAGTAGATGAACCATAGCTTTCTTATCCAATCGTCTGCTGATGGGCATTTTGGGTGCTTCCATGTTTTTGCAATTACTGATTGTGCTGCTATGAACATAGGAGTGCATGTTGTTTTCTCATAAAACAAGTGTTCTGGATATATTCCTAGGAGTGCTATTGCCGGGTCATACGGTATGTTGTATTTGAGTTGTTTGAATGTTCTCCATACTGATTTCCATAGAGGCTGTACCAGCCTGCAGCCCCACCAGCAGTGGAGTAGGGTTCCCTTTTCCCCGCAACCTTGCCAACAAGTGTTGTTGGTGCTTTTATTCATGTGGGCCAGTCTTACTGGCGTTAGGTGGTACCTCATTGATGTTTTAATTTGGATTTCCCTTATTGCCAGGGAACTTGAGCATTTTTTCATATGTTTATTTGCCATTTGGGTTTGTTCTTTTGTGAAGTGTTTGCCCATTTCCCGTGCCCATTTCTTGAGTGGCTTGTTTGTTTTGACATTTTGGTTGTTTTGTAGCTCTTTGTATATTCTGGAGATCAGCCCTCTATCACCTAAGTCGTGTGCGAAGATCTTCTCCCATTCTGTGGGTTGCCTTTTTACTTTGTTGATTGTTTCTCTAGCTGTACAGAAGCTTCTTAGTTTGATGAGGTCCCAATTGTTTATTTTGGTCTTGATTTCTACTGCATTTGGAGTCTTTTTTAGGAAGTGAGGGCCTACCCCTAAGTGTTCCAGTGTGTTTCCAACATTTTCTTCCAAAAGTTTGAAGGTTTCTGGATGTAGGTTTAAATCTTTTATCCATTTGGATTTGATCTTAGTATATGGTGAGAGATGTGGGTCTATCTTTTTGTTTCTGCAGGCTATCAACCAGTTGTCCCAACAGCATTTATTGAACAGACCTTCCCATTTGCCTGGGTTGTCGTTTGTCTTTTTGTCAAAGATTATTTGGCTGTATTTGTGTGGGTTCCCATCTGGTGTTTCTATTCTGCTCCATTGATCTTCTTCTCTATTTTTTTGCCAGTACCAGGCTGTTTTGATAACCACTGCCCTATAGTATGTCCAGAGGTCTGGGACTGTGATTCCCCCTGCTAACTTCCTGTTCTTGAGAATGGTTCTAGCTATTCGTGGTTTTTTGTGTTTCCAGATGAACCTTTGAATCATTGTTTCCAGATCTGTGAAGAATGTTTTGGGCAATTTGATTGGGATTGCGTTGAATGTATATATTGCCTTTGGCAGTATAGACATTTTAATGATATTGATTTTACCTATCCAGGAGCATGGGGTGTTACTCCATCTTTCTAGATCTTGTTCAATTTCTTTTTTAAGTAGTTTGTAGTTTTCCTCAAATAGGTCTCCAACATTTTGGTTAGGTTAATTCCCAGATACTTCATGTTTTCCTTTGTTACTTTGAATGGTATCTTGCTGGTTAGATCTTTTTCCAACTTGGGGCTGTTAGCATACACTATGGCTGTTGATTTTTGTTCATTAATTTTGTACCCTGCCACTCTACCGAACTCTCGTATAAGTTCTAGTAGTCTCTGTGTTGAGCCTTTTGGCTCTTCCATATAAAGAATCATGTCATCTGCATATAGTGAAAGCTTGACTTCTTCATTTCCCATTTGGATTCCTTTGATTTCTTTTTCTTGTCTTATGGCCTCAGCGAGTACCTCTAGAACTATGTTGAATAGCAGCGGAGAAAGCGGACATCCCTGTCTTGTTCCAGATCTCAGTGGGAAGGGTTCCAGTTTTTCTCCATTCAGTATGATGCTGGCATTGGGTTTTGCATATATTGCTTTGATTATGTTGTGGATTTTTCCATCTATGCCTACCTTGGTTAGGGTCTTTAGCAGGAAGTTGTGCTGGATTTTGTCGAAAGCTTTTTCTGCATCTATTGATACTATCATGTGATTCTTGTTTTTCGGTTTTTGGATGTGGTGTATCACATTTATGGATTTCTGAATGTTGAACCATCCCTGCATTCCAGGGATGAATCCTACTTGATCTGGATGAATGATCTGTCTGATGTGTTTTTGAATTCTGTTGGCTAGGATTTTGTTGAGAATCTTAGCATCAATGTTCATCAAAGAGATAGGTCTGTAGTTTTCTTTCTCTGTAGGATCTCTGCCCGGTTTTGGGATTAAGGTAATGTTGGCTTCATAGAATGAGTTTGGAAGGGTTGCTTCCTTTTCTATTGTTTTGAAGAGTTTGTAGAGGATTGGGGTTAGTTCTGTTCGGAATGTTTTGTAGAATTCTGTAGTGAAGCCGTCTGGGCCTGGGCTTTTCTTTGTTGGGAGGTCTTTAATCACTGATTCAATCTCTGCTTCAGTTATGGGTTTGTTCAGGTTGATTGTTGCCTCTGGGCTAAGTTTTGGCAGGTTGTGTGAGTCTAAGAACTTTTCCATTTCTTGGTGATCTTCTGATTTGTTGGAGTACAGAGCTTTGTAGTAATTTCTGATTATGTTCTTAATGGTTGTAATGTCTGTTGTTATGTTGCCTTTTTCATCTTTGATGCTGTTAATTCTTGCTTTCTCTTGTTTTTTCTTTGTCAGATGGGCCAGCGGGGTGTCTATTTTGTTTATCTTTTCAAAAAACCAGCTTTTTGATTCTTTGATTTTGTGTATGGTTTTTTTTATTTCTATCTGGTTGATTTCCTCCCTTGTTTTGATGATTTCTTGTTTCCTGTTGTGTGTGGGGCTCATCTGCTGCTGCTTTTCCAATTCCTGGAGGTGTGTGGTTAGTTCCTGTATTTGGCGCCTCTCTTGGGCCTTGACATGAGCTCCAATTGCGATGAGTTTACCCCGTAGCACTGCTTTGGCAGCGTCCCACAAGTTTTGGAATGATGTATCAGAGTTTTCATTGGTTTCAATAAATTTTTTGATCTCATCTTTAATTTCTTCCCTGACCCATTGTTCGTTTAATAGCATATTGTTCAACCTCCAAGAGTTTCTGTATTTCCTTGGACATTTTGAATTGCTGATTTCCAGTTTCATTCCGTGGTGGTCTGAGAGGGTACATGGTATGATTCCTATCTTTTTGAAGTTATTTAGATTTGCTTTGTGTCCTATCATGTGGTCGATCCTGGAGAAGGTGCCATGCACTGCTGAAAAAAATGTATAATCTGTGGTCTTAGGATAAAAAATTCTATAAATGTCTACCAAGTCCAGTTGTTCTAATGTTTGTACGAGCTCTGTTGTTTCTTTGTTGAGTTTTTGTTTTGTTGATCTGTCTATAGTTGTTAGCGGGGTGTTAAGATC
Organism: Ochotona princeps; assembly: GCF_030435755.1. Taxonomy (NCBI): domain Eukaryota; kingdom Metazoa; phylum Chordata; class Mammalia; order Lagomorpha; family Ochotonidae; genus Ochotona; species Ochotona princeps. Next base: position 101,892,079 of record NC_080835.1, on the reverse strand, counting down.
TCCCACTATTATTGTGTGTGTATCTATGTCTCCCCTTAAGTCTGTAAGTAGTTGCTTCACGAAGCTAGGTGCATTGGAATTAGGTGCATATATGTTCACGATTGTAATTACTTCTTGATGGATCAGTCCCTTCACCAATATATAATGTCCTTCTCTGTCCTTTTTGATGTCTGTCAGCTTGAAGTCTAGGTCATCTGAGATTAGAACAGCTACGCCAGCCTTTTTTTCTCATCCATTGGCATGAAATGTCCTTTCACTTTAAATTTCTTACAGGATTTTCTGGTTAGATGTGTCTCTTGTAGGCAACATATAGTTGGGTGCTGTTTGATGATCCATTCCGTTAATCTATGCCTTTTGATTGGTGAGTTTAAGCCATTTGTGTTTAGAGATAATATTGAGAGGAATTGGTTTTGGGCTGCCATGAGTGTAAGTGTGCAAGTGTGTATTTGCGACTATTAGAGTTTTTGATTGGTTGACTTTTCTTGTATGGATTTTAGTGGGGAGGTCTTCCCATTTGCCATCTTTGATTTTGGTTTGTATTTTTTCTTTCTGGGTTTAGCACCTTCCTGAGGAGATTTTCCAGAGCTGGTTTCGTGTTGATGTATTCTTCGAGTTTCTCTTTACTGTTGAAGTATTTGATTTCATTCTCAAATATAAATGAGAGCTTTGCTGGGTACATTATTCTTGGTTGGCAGTTGTTTTGTTTCAGGATTTGATAGGTTTTACCCCATTCTCTCCTTGCTTGGAGCGTTTCTTCTGATAGGTCGGCTGTGATCCTGATTTCCCTTCCCCTGAAAGTAATCTTATCCTTTTTTCTTACTTGTCTTAGAATGGTTTCCTTGTATTCACTTGAAGGTAGCTTGAGGACCACATGTCTGGGAGACGATTTGTTTGGGTCGTATCTACTGGGGGTTCTTTGTCCTTCCTGGATTTGTGCTGGATTTATATTTCCAGTATTCTGGAAGTTCTCCTGTATTATCTCATTGAGCACTCATTGCAAGCCTGTCTCCTTTTCCACTCCTTCGGGAAGGCCTATTATTCTAATATTTGATTTTTTGAGGTTGTCTTTCATTTCCTGTATGGACCTATTGGCTTTCTCTAGATTTGTCTCCAACTGTTTGATGAGCTGCTGCCTTTCATTCTGATTGTCTTCCAATTCTGATATTCTGTCTTCTGCTGTGTTCATTCTGTTGGTTAGGCTTTCAATTTTGTTCTCTATATCGAGGATTCCCTTTTTGACTTGATTTATTTCTGCAGTGATATGGTTTTCGAATGCCTTAGACTCTTCCCAGCGCTTTTCACTCTCTCTGACGAATTTCATCATTAGCTTCTTAAAGTCCTTATCTGATAGTTCCTCTATGTCTTCATCTTGCATCTCAGATATTGGGATTAGTTTTTGGTTGTATTGGGAGGGAGTGCTTGATCTTTCCTCTGGGTCATTGCTTTTTCTGATACTTCTCCTCATTGTGTTTTTGCTTCTTGTTGTTTTGAGGTTTTAGCGGTGATTCAGCTGAGCCGGCTCTGGTTTGGGGTCTCCGGCTGAGCCCAGCAGGGCTTACTGCCTGAGTCACCAGCTGCTTTCAGGGTCTGTAGATCACAGCCCCGAGTTGGGTCAGGAGGCTTTGTGGGCCAGCCCTAGTGCCAGGCCACTTCCCCTGTGGCTCCCTCTCAAAGGCAGTGCCCTACAGATTCACTCTGCCGAGCCGTGCCTGGGCTTTGGATCACAAGGCTAATACAGTGGGGGTCTCTTCCTCAGTGCTGAGCCGAGACTCTCCTTCAGGGCTTGAGGTTAGCACAGCAAGGGCTCCTGCTGCTCGGAGCCTAAAATCCCCAAACCCGGCCTGTGCTGGGCTGGAAATCTCCGCGGCCCCAGTGCCAAACTTGGAAGTGCTGCTCCACTGAGGGCTGCAACACCACAGGCAGGTCTTTCCGAGCGGGCTCCTGCTGGGAAAACCTGTCCGGCCAGTTCAGCTGAGCCCGCTCAGGTCTGGCCTCTCTAGCTGAGCCCAGCTGGGGACTCCACCCTGAAGAAGTCACTTCCTCAGCTGCACTCTCTCAAGGATGGAAGCGGATCTCTGAGAGGCACAGAGCCCTTGAGGTGAGACGTGCCCCCACTAGTCTGCTCCTCTGCCCAGGACGTGAGGCCCTGTCGAGCGTTGCCCAGCCTCTGGGGCTCAGGGCGAGTCCAGCAACAGGATCCACTGACTCTCCCGCAGCCAGTCCACAGCTCGGAGCCGATATGGGGATCTCTGAGCCCCAGTCCCACAGCGCCGCTCCTGTTCCCTCTGCACTCTCCCACAGCCGCTGAGCAGCGGGTAGGCAAGCCTCTGGGAAATCTCCCCTGCTTTTCCTCCACTTCTGCAGGGATAATGCACCCAATGATCAGTCCAGTAGCCTCCTCTGGGGGCTCCTACCTTCCAGGGGACTGGTGCCCCTGTCGGTGTGGGCGCCTATCCTTCCAGCCGCCTCTGTTTTCCCTGGGGCGGTTGAGCCTCTGCCGCCTTAACCCCTGCCTGGGATCGTGACTCACCAGGTTTCTCGCGGCGTGCTGTATTTTCTTTCCTACTTTTTGCGGCTGTGCCTTCATGCTGTGTAGATCTTCTTGCTTTAGTGAACTCCAGTGACCTTCTCGCTCTTCTCCCTACAGTTTCGCGCCTCCTGTCCTGTTTCTCTGCTGGATCGGCTCTAATCCTTCCCTACTCCACCCTACACCAGCTCTCTGCAGTAGGCCATCTTTTTCCTCAATCTTTATTGGCTGTGGAGTTTTGAGCGCCTTGAGTGACGAACTCCATGTTAGTTTAGTGTGGGTGCTCAACCTGATTGATTCCATCCCACTGGGCTCAATGGCCTTTGGACAGGAAGTGACCAAACAGGGTTTCCTAGATAGCTGCTAGCACAGCTGATGGTATGTGAAGTTCATGAGGCAGGTGGAGTTGTTTTGTCCCTGGAAGAGCTGTGCTGCTGCTTCGGGCACTTGCCATTCACCACCGCCCTGAGTTCCCTAGGTGTCATATCCACTTTCAGACATATGTGGTGCCAGAGCACTTGGTTTCCATGGCAGCGGGAAATGGCTTGGGCGCTGAACTTGTGTTTGGCCGTGGAGTTTTGAGTGCCTTGAGTTAGGAGCTCCATGTTAGTTTAGTGTGGGTGCTCAACCTGCTTGATTCCATCCCACTGGGCTCAAAGGGCATTGGACCGGAAGTGACCAAACAGGGTTTCCTAGATAGCTGCTAGCACAGCTGATGGTATGTGAAGTTCATGAGGCAGGTGGAGTTGTTTTGGCACTGGAAGAGCTGTGCTGCTGCTTCGGGCAGTTGCCATTCACCACCGCCGTGAGTTCCCTAGGTGTCATATCCACTTTCAGACATATGTGGTGCCAGAGAACTTGGTTTCCATGGCAGCGGGAAATGGCTTGGGCGCTGAAATTGAGCTTGGCTATGAATTTTTGAGTGCCTTGAGTGAGGAGCTCCATGTGAGTTTAGTGTGGGTGCTCAACCTGCTTGATTCCATCCCACTGGGCTCAATGGGCATTGGACCGGAAGTGACCAAACAGGGTTTCCTAGATAGCTGCTAGCACAGCTGATGGTATGTGAAGTTCATGAGGCAGGTGGAGTTGTTTTGGCATTGGAAGAGCTGTGCTGCTGCTTCGGGCAGTTGCCATTCACCACCGCCGTGAGTTCCCTAGGTGTCATATCCACTTTCAGACATATGTGGTTCCAGAGCACTTGGTTTCCATGGCAGCGGGAAATGGCTTGGGCGCTGAACTTGTTTTTGGCTGTGGAGTTTTGAGCGCCTTGAGTGAGGAGCTCCATGTTAGTTTAGTGTGGGTGCTCAACCTGCTTGATTCCATCACACTGGGCTCAATGGCCTTTGGACCAGAAGTGACCAAACAGGGTTTCCTAATTAACTGGCAGCACAGCTGATGGTATGTGAAGTTCATGAGGCAGGTGGAGTTGTTTTGGCACTGGAAGAGCTGTGCTGCTGCTTCGGGCAGTTGCCATTCACCACCGCCCTGAGTTCCCTAGGTGTCATATCCACTTTCAGACATATGTGCTGCCAGAGCACTTGGGTTCCATGGCAGCGGGAAATGACTGGGGCGCTGAACTTGTGTTTGGCTGTGGAGATTTGAGCGCCTTGAGTGAGGAGCTCCATGTTAGTTTAGTGTGGGTGCTCAACCTGCTTGATTCCATCCCACTGGGCTCAATGGGCATTGGACAGGAAGTGACCAAACAGGGTTTCCTAGATAGCTGGTAGCACAGCTGATGGTATGTGAAGTGAATGAGGCAGGTGGGGTTGTTTTGGCACTGGAAGAGCTGTGCTGCTGCTTCGGGCAGTTGCCATTCACCACCGCCCTGAGTTCCCTAGGTGTCATATCCACTTTCAGACATATGTGGTGCCAGAGCACTTGGTTTCCATGGCAGCGGGAAATGGCTTGGGCGCTGAACTTGTGTTTGGCTGTGGAGTTCTGAGCGCCTTGAGTGACGAGCTCCATGTTAGTTTAGTGTGGGTGCTCAACCTGCTTGATTCCATCCCACTGGGCTCAATGGACTTTCGCCCGGAAGTGACCAAACAGGGTTTCCTAGATAGCTGCTAGCACAGCTGATGGTATGTGAAGTGAATGAGGCAGGTGGAGAGTTGTTTTGGCACTGGAAGAGCTGTGCTGCTGCTTCGGGCAGTTGCCATTCACCACCGCCCTGAGTTCCCTAGGTGTCATATCCACTTTCAGACATATGTGGTGCCAGAGCACTTGGTTTCCATGGCAGCAGGAAATGGCTTGGGCGCTAAACTTGTGCTTGGCTGTGGAGTTTTGCGTGCCTTGAGTGAGGAGCCCATGTGAGTTTAGTGTGGGTGCTCAACCTGCTTGATTCCATCCCACTGGGCTCAATGGGCATTGGACCGGAAGTGACCAAACAGGGTTTCCTAGATAGCTGCTAGCACAGCTGATGGTATGTGAAGTGAATGAGGCAGGTGGAGTTGTTTTGGCACTGGAAGAGCTGTGCTGCTGCTTCGGGCAGTTGCCATTCACCACCGCCCTGAGTTCCCTAGGTGTCATATCCACTTTCAGACATATGTGGTGCCAGAGCACTTGGTTTCCATGGCAGCGGGAAATGGCTTTTGCACTGAACTTGTGTTTGGCTGTGGAGTTTTGAGTGCCTTGAGTTAGGAGCTCCATGTGAGTTTAGTGTCGGTGCTCAACCTGCTTGATTCCATCCCCCTGGGCTCAATGGGCATTGGACCAGAAGTGACCAAACAGGGTTTCCTAGATAGCTGCTAGCACAGCTGATGGTATGTGAAGTTCATGAGGCAGGTGGAGTTGTTTTGGCACTGGAAGAGCTGTGCTGCTGCTTCGGGCAGTTGCCATTCACCACTGCCCTGAGTTCCCTAGGTGTCATATCCACTTTCAGACATATGTGGTGCCAGAGCACTTGGTTTCCAAGGCAGCAGGAAATGGCTTGGGTGCTGAACATGTGTTTGGCTGTGGAGTTTTGAGCGCCTTGAGTGACGAGCTCCATGTTAGTTTAGTGTGGGTGCTCCACCTGCTTGATTCCATCCCACTGGGCTCAATGGGCATTGGACCGGAAGTGACCAAACAGGGTTTCCTAGATAGCTGCTAGCACAGCTGATGGTATGTGAAATTCATGAGGCAGGTGGAGTTGTTTTGGCACTGGAGGAGCTGTGCTGCTGCTTCGGGCAGTTGCCATTCACCACCGCCCTGAGTTCCCTAGGTGTCATATCCACTTTCAGACATATGTGGTGCCAGAGCACTTGGTTTCCATGGCAGCGGGAAATGGCTTTTGCACTGAACTTGTGTTTGGCTGTGGAGTTTTGAGTGCCTTGAGTGACGAGCTCCATGTTAGTTTAGTGTGGGTGCTCAACCTGCTTGATTCCATCCCACTGGGCTCAATGGGCATTGGACCGGAAGTGACAAAACAGGGTTTCCTAGATAACTGCTAGCACAGCTGATGGTATGTGAAGTGAATGAGGCAGGTGGAGTTGTTTTGGCACTGGAAGAGCTTTGCTGCTGCTTCGGGCAGTTGCCATTCACCACCGCCCTGAGTTCCCTAGGTGTCATATCCACTTTCAGACATATGTGGTGCCAGAGCACTTGGTTTCCATGGCAGCGGGAAATGGCTTGGGCGCTGAACTTGTGTTTGGCTGTGGAGTTTTGAGTGCCTTGAGTTAGGAGCTCCTTGTGAGTTTAGTGTGGGTGCTCAACCTGCTTGATTCCATCCCACTGGGCTCAATGGGCATTGGACGGGAAGTGACCAAACAGGGTTTCCTAGATAGCTGCTAGCACAGCTGATGGTATGTGAAGTGAATGAGGCAGGTGGAGTTGTTTTGGCACTGGAAGAGCTGTGCTGCTGCTTCGGGCAGTTGCCATTCACCACCGCCCTGAGTTCCCTAGGTGTCATATCCACTTTCAGACATATGTGGTGCCAGAGCACTTGGTTTCCATGGCAGCGGGAAATGGCTTGGGCACTGAACTTATGCTTGGCTGTGGAGTTTTGAGTGCCTTGAGTGAGGAGCTCCATGTGAGTTTAGTGTGGGTGCTCAACCTGCTTGATTCCATCCCCCTGGGCTCAATGGGCATTGGACCAGAAGTGACCAAACAGGGTTTCCTAGATAGCTGCTAGCACAGCTGATGGTATGTGAAGTTCATGAGGCAGGTGGAGTTGTTTTGGCACTGGAAGAGCTGTGCTGCTGCTTCGGGCAGTTGCCATTCACCACCGCTCTGAGTTCCCTAGTTGTCATATCCACTTTCAGACATATGTGGTGCCAGAGCACTTGGTTTCCAAGGCAGCAGGAAATGGCTTTTGCACTGAACTTGTGTTTGGCTGTGGAGTTTTGAGTGCCTTGAGTGAGGAGCCCATGTTAGTTTAGTGTGGGTGCTCAACCTGCTTGATCCATCCCACTGGGCTCAATGGGCATTGGACCGGAAGTGACCAAACAGGGTTTCCTAGATAGCTGCTAGCACAGCTGATGGTATGTGAAATTCATGAGGCAGGTGGAGTTGTTTTGGCACTGGAGGAGCTGTGCTGCTGCTTCGGGCAGTTGCCATTCATCACCGCCCTGAGTTCCCTAGGTGTCATATCCACTTTCATACATATGTGGTGCCAGAGCACTTGGTTTCCATGGCAGCGGGAAATGGCTTTTGCACTGAACTTGTGTTTGGCTGTGGAGTTTTGAGCGCCTTGAGTGACGAGCTCCATGTTAGTTTAGTGTGGGTGCTCCACCTGCTTGATTCCATCCCACTGGGCTCAATGGGCATTGGACCGGAAGTGACCAAACAGGGTTTCCTAGATAGCTGCTAGCACAGCTGATGGTATGTGAAATTCATGAGGCAGGTGGAGTTGTTTTGGCACTGGAGGAGCTGTGCTGCTGCTTCGGGCAGTTGCCATTCACCACCGCCCTGAGTTCCCTAGGTGTCATATCCACTTTCAGACATATGTGGTGCCAGAGCACTTGGTTTCCATGGCAGCGGGAAATGGCTTTTGCACTGAACTTGTGTTTGGCTGTGGAGTTTTGAGTGCCTTGAGTGACGAGCTCCATGTTAGTTTAGTGTGGGTGCTCAACCTGCTTGATTCCATCCCACTGGGCTCAATGGGCATTGGACCGGAAGTGACCAAACAGGGTTTCCTAGATAACTGCTAGCACAGCTGATGGTATGTGAAGTTCATGAGGCAGGTGGAGTTGTTTTGGCACTGGAAGAGCTTTGCTGCTGCTTCGGGCAGTTGCCATTCACCACCGCCCTGAGTTCCCTAGGTGTCATATCCACTTTCAGACATATGTGGTGCCAGAGCACTTGGTTTCCATGGCAGCGGGAAATGGCTTGGGCGCTGAACTTGTGTTTGGCTGTGGAGTTTTGAGTGCCTTGAGTTAGGAGCTCCATGTGAGTTTAGTGTGGATGCTCAACCTGCTTGATTCCATCCCACTGGGCTCAATGGGCATTGGACTGGAAGTGACCAAACAGGGTTTCCTAGATAGCTGCTAGCACAGCTGATGGTATGTGAAGTTCATGAGGCAGGTGGAGTTGTTTTGGCACTGGAAGAGCTGTGCTGCTGCTTCGGGCAGTTGCCATTCACCACTGCCCTGAGTTCCCTAGGTGTCATATCCACTTTCAGACATATGTGGTGCCAGAGCAGTTAGTTTCCATGGCAGCGGGAAATGGCTTGGGCGCTGAACTTGTGTTTGGCTGTGGAGTTTTGAGCGCCTTGAGTGAGGAGCTCCATGTTAGTTTATTGTGGGTGCTCAACCTGCTTGATTCCATCCTACTGGGCTCAATGGGCATTGGACCAGAAGTGACCAAACAGGGTTTCCTAGATAGCTGCTAGCACAGCTGATGGTATGTGAAGTTCATGAGGCAGGTGGAGTTGTTTTGGCACTGGAAGAGCTGTGCTGCTGCTTCGGGCAGTTGCCATTCACCACCGCCCTGAGTTCCCTAGGTGTCATATCCACTTTCAGACATATGTGGTGCCAGAGCACTTGGTTTCCATGGCAGCGGGAAATGGCTTGGGCACTGAACTTATGCTTGGCTGTGGAGTTTTGAGTGCCTTGAGTGAGGAGCTCCATGTGAGTTTAGTGTGGGTGCTCAACCTGCTTGATTCCATCCCCCTGGGCTCAATGGGCATTGGACCAGAAGTGACCAAACAGGGTTTCCTAGATAGCTGCTAGCACAGCTGATGGTATGTGAAGTGAATGAGGCAGGTGGAGTTGTTTTGGCACTGGAAGAGCTGTGCTGCTGCTTCGGGCAGTTGCCATTCACCACCGCCCTGAGTTCCCTAGGTGTCATATCCACTTTCAGACATATGTGGTGCCAGAGCACTTGGTTTCCAAGGCAGCAGGAAATGGCTTTTGCACTGAACTTGTGTTTGGCTGTGGAGTTTTGAGTGCCTTGAGTGAGGAGCCCATGTTAGTTTAGTGTGGGTGCTCAACCTGCTTGATCCATCCCACTGGGCTCAATGGGCATTGGACCGGAAGTGACCAAACAGGGTTTCCTAGATAGCTGGTAGCACAGCTGATGGTATGTGAAGTGAATGAGGCAGGTGGAGTTGTTTTGGCACTGGAGGAGCTGTGCTGCTGCTTCGGGCAGTTGCCATTCATCACCGCCCTGAGTTCCCTAGGTGTCATATCCACTTTCAGACATATGTGGTGCCAGAGCACTTGGTTTCCATGGCAGCGGGAAATGGCTTTTGTACTGAACTTGTGTTTGGCTGTGGAGTTTTGAGCGCCTTGAGTGACGAGCTCCATGTTAGTTTAGTGTGGGTGCTCCACCTGCTTGATTCCATCCCACTGGGCTCAATGGGCATTGGACCGGAAGTGACCAAACAGGGTTTCCTAGATAACTGCTAGCACAGCTGATGGTATGTGAAGTTCATGAGGCAGGTGGAGTTGTTTTGGCACTGGAAGAGCTTTGCTGCTGCTTCGGGCAGTTGCCATTCACCACCGCCCTGAGTTCCCTAGGTGTCATATCCACTTTCAGACATATGTGGTGCCAGAGCACTTGGTTTCCATGGCAGCGGGAAATGGCTTGGGCGCTGAACTTGTGTTTGGCTGTGGAGTTTTGAGTGCCTTGAGTTAGGAGCTCCATGTGAGTTTAGTGTGGATGCTCAACCTGCTTGATTCCATCCCACTGGGCTCAATGGGCATTGGACGGGAAGTGACCAAACAGGGTTTCCTAGATAGCTGCTAGCACAGCTGATGGTATGTGAAGTTCATGAGGCAGGTGGAGTTGTTTTGGCACTGGAAGAGCTGTGCTGCTGCTTCGGGCAGTTGCCATTCACCACCGCCCTGAGTTCCCTAGGTGTCATATCCACTTTCAGACATATGTGGTGCCAGAGCACTTGGTTTCCATGGCAGCGGGAAATGGCTTGGGCACTGAACTTATGCTTGGCTGTGGAGTTTTGAGTGCCTTGAGTGAGGAGCTCCATGTGAGTTTAGTGTGGGTGCTCAACCTGCTTGATTCCATCCCCCTGGGCTCAATGGGCATTGGACCAGAAGTGACCAAACAGGGTTTCCTAGATAGCTGCTAGCACAGCTGATGGTATGTGAAGTGAATGAGGCAGGTGGAGTTGTTTTGGCACTGGAAGAGCTGTGCTGCTGCTTCGGGCAGTTGCCATTCACCACCGCTCTGAGTTCCCTAGGTGTCATATCCACTTTCAGACATATGTGGTGCCAGAGCACTTGGTTTCCAAGGCAGCAGGAAATGGCTTTTGCACTGAACTTGTGTTTGGCTGTAGAGTTTTGAGTGCCTTGAGTGAGGAGCCCATGTTAGTTTAGTGTGGGTGCTCAACCTGCTTGATTCCATCCCACTGGGCTCAATGGGCATTGGACCGGAAGTGACCAAACAGGGTTTCCTAGATAACTGCTAGCACAGCTGATGGTATGTGAAGTTCATGAGGCAGGTGGAGTTGTTTTGGCACTGGAAGAGCTTTGCTGCTGCTTCGGGCAGTTGCCATTCACCACCGCCCTGAGTTCCCTAGGTGTCATATCCACTTTCAGACATATGTGGTGCCAGAGCACTTGGTTTCCATGGCAGCGGGAAATGGCTTGGGCGCTGAACTTGTGTTTGGCTGTGGAGTTTTGAGTGCCTTGAGTGACGAGCTCCATGTGAGTTTAGTGTGGGTGCTCAACCTGCTTGATTCCATCCCACTGGGCTCAATGGGCATTGGACCACAAGTGACCAAACAGGGTTTCCTAGATAGCTGCTAGCACAGCTGATGGTATGTGAAGTGAATGAGGCAGGTGGAGTTGTTTTGGCACTGGAAGAGCTGTGCTGCTGCTTCGGGCAGTTGCCATTCACCACCGCCCTGAGTTCCCTAGGTGTCATATCCACTTTCAGACATATGTGGTGCCAGAGCAGTTAGTTTCCATGGCAGCGGGAAATGGCTTGGGCGCTGAACTTGTGTTTGGCTGTGGAGTTTTGAGCGCCTTGAGTTAGGAGCTCCATGTTAGTTTAGTGTGGGTGCTCAACCTGCTTGATTCCATCCCATTGGGCTCAATGGGCATTGGACTGGAAGTGACCAAACAGGGTTTCCTAGATAGCTGCTAGCACAGCTGATGGTATGTGAAGTTCATGAGGCAGGTGGAGTTGTTTTGGCACTGGAAGAGCTGTGCTGCTGCTTGGGGCAGTTGCCATTCACCACCGCCCTGAGTTCCCTAGGTGTCATATCCACTTTCAGACATATGTGGTGCCAGAGCACTTGGTTTCCATGGCAGCGGTAAATGGCTTGGGCGCTGAACTTGTGTTTGGCTGTGGAGTTTTGCGCGCCTTGAGTGAGGAGCTCCATGTTAGTTTAGTGTGGGTGCTCAACCTGCTTGATTCCATCCCACTGGGCTCAATGGGCATTGGACCGGAAGTGACCAAACAGGGTTTCCTAGATAGCTGCTAGCACAGCTGATGGTATGTGACGTTTATGAGGCAGGTGGAGTTGTTTTGGCACTGGAAGAGCTGTGCTGCTGCTTCGGGCAGTTGCCATTCACCACCTCACTGAACCCTATGTGTCATATCCACTTTCAGACATATGTGGTGCCAGAGCACTTGGTTTCCATGGCAGCGGGAAATGGCTTGGGCGCTGAACTTGTGTTTGGCTGTGGAGTTTTGAGCGCCTTGAGTGACGAGCTCCATGTTAGTTTAGTGTGGGTGCTCAACCTGCTTGATTCCATCCCACTGGGCTCAATGGGCATTGGACCGGAAGTGACCAAACAGGATTTCCTAGATAGCTGCTAGCACAGCTGATGGTATGTGAAGTTCATGAGGCAGGTGGAGTTGTTTTGGCACTGGAAGAGCTGTGCTGCTGCTTCGGGCAGTTGCCATTCACCACCGCCCTGAGTTCCCTAGGTGTCATATCCACTTTCAGACATATGTGGTGCCAGAGCACTTGGTTTCCATGGCAGCGGGAAATGGCTTGGGCGCTGAACTTGTGTTTGGCTGTGGAGTTTTGAGTGCCTTGAGTGACGAGCTCCATGTTAGTTTAGTGTGGGTACTCAACCTGCTTGATTCCATCCCACTGGGCTCAATGGGCATTGGACCGGAAGTGACCAAACAGGGTTTTCCAGATAGCTGCTAGCACAGCTGATGGTATGTGAAGTTCATTAGGCAGGTGGAGTTGTTTTGGCACTGGAAGAGCTGTGCTGCTGCTTCGGGCAGTTGCCATTCACCACCGCCCTGAGTTCCCTAGGTGTCATATCCACTTTCAGACATATGTGCTGCCAGAGCACTTGGGTTCCATGGCAGCGGGAAATGACTTGGGTGCTGAACTTGTGTTTGGCTGTGGAGTTTGGAGTGCCTTGAGTTAGGAGCTCCATGTGAGTTTAGTGTGGGTGCTCAAACTGCTTGATTCCATCCGACTGGGCTCAATGGGCATTGGACCGGAAGTGACCAAACAGGGTTTCCTAGATAGCTGCTAGCACAGCTGATGGTATGTGAAGTTCATGAGGCAGGTGGAGTTGTTTTGGCACTGGAAGAGCTGTGCTGCTGCTTCGGGCAGTTGCCATTCACCACCACCCTGAGTTCCCTAGGTGTCATATCCACTTTCAGACATATGTGGTGCCAGAGCACTTGGTTTCCATGGCAGCGGGAAATGGCTTGGGCGCTGAACTTGTGTTTGGCTGTGGAGTTCTGAGCGCCTTCAGTGAGGAGCTCCATGTTAGTTTATTGTGGGTGCTCAACCTGCTTGATTCCATCCCACTGGGCTCGATGGACTTTCGCCCGGAAGTGACCAAACAGGGTTTCCTAGATAGCTGCTAGTACAGCTGATGGTATGTGAAGTGAATGAGGCAGGTGGAGAGTTGTTTTGGCACTGGAAGAGCTGTGCTGCTGCTTCGGGCAGTTGCCATTCACCAACGCCCTGAGTTCCCTAGGTGTCATATCCACTTTCAGACATATGTGGTGCCAGAGCACTTGGTTTCCATGGCAGCAGGAAATGGCTTGGGCGCTAAACTTGTGCTTGGCTGTGGAGTTTTGCGTGCCTTGAGTGAGGAGCTCCATGTTAGTTTAGTGTGGGTGCTCAACCTGCTTGATTCCATCCTACTGGGCTCAATGGGCATTGGACGGGAAGTGACCAAACAGGGTTTCCTAGATAGCTGCTAGCACAGCTGATGGTATGTGAAGTGAATGAGGCAGGTGGAGTTGTTTTGGCACTGGAAGAGCTGTGCTGCTGCTTCGGGCAGTTGCCATTCACCACCGCCGTGAGTTCCCTAGGTGTCATATCCACTTTCAGACATATGTGGTGCCAGAGCACTTGGTTTCCATGGCAGCTCGAAATGGCTTGGGCGTTGAACTTGTGTTTGGCTGTGGAGTTTTGCGCGCCTTGAGTGACAAACTCCATGTTAGTTTAGTGTGGGTGCTCAACCTGCTTGATTCCATCCCACTGGGCTCAATGGGCATTGGACCGGAAGTAACGAAACAGGGTTTCCTAGATAGCTGCTAGCATAGCTGATGGTATGTGAAGTTCATGAGGCAGGTGGAGTTGTTTTGGCACTGGAAGAGCTGAGCTGCTGCTTCGGGCAGTTGCCATTCACCACTGCCCTGAGTTCCCTAGGTGTCATATCCACTTTCAGACATATGTGGTGCCAGAGCACTTGGTTTCCATGGCAGCGGGAAATGGCTTGGGCGCTGAACTTGTGTTTGGCTGTGGAGTTTTGAGCGCCTTGAGTGAGGAGCTCCATGTTAGTTTAGTGTGGGTGCTCAACCTGCTTGATTCCATCCCACTGGGCTCAATGGGCATTGGACCGGAAGTGACCAAACAGGATTTCCTAGATAGCTGCTAGCACAGCTGATGGTATGTGAAGTGAATGAGGCAGGTGGAGTTGTTTTGGCACTGGAAGAGCTGTGCTGCTGCTTCGGGCAGTTGCCATTCACCACCGCCCTGAGTTCCCTAGGTGTCATATCCACTTTCAGACATATGTGGTGCCAGAGCACTTGGTTTCCATGGCAGCGGGAAATGGCTTGGGCGCTGAACTTGTGTTTGGCTGTGGAGTTTTGAGTGCCTTGAGTGACGAGCTCCATGTTAGTTTAGTGTGGGTACTCAACCTGCTTGATTCCATCCCACTGGGCTCAATGGGCATTGGACCGGAAGTGACCAAACAGCGTTTTCCAGATAGCTGCTAGCACAGCTGATGGTATGTGAAGTTCATGAGGCAGGTGGAGTTGTTTTGGCACTGGAAGAGCTGTGCTGCTGCTTGGGGCAGTTGCCATTCACCACCGCCCTGAGTTCCCTAGGTGTCATAGCCACTTTCAGACATATGTGGTGCCAGAGCACTTGGTTTCCATGGCAGCGGGAAATGGCTTGGGCACTGAACTTGTTTTTGGCTGTGGAGTTTTGAGTGCCTGGAGTGACGGACTCCATGTTAGTTTAGTGTGGGTGCTCAACCTGCTTGATTCCATCCCACTGGGCTCAATGGGCATTGGACCGGAAGTGACCAAACAGGGTTTCCTAGATAGCTGGTAGCACAGCTGATGGTATGTGAAGTGAATGAGGCAGGTGGAGTTGTTTTGGCACTGGAAGAGCTGTGCTGCTTCGGGCAGTTGCATTCACCACCTCCCTGAGTTCCCTAGGTGTCATATCCACTTTCAGACATATGTGGTGCCAGAGCACTTGGTTTCCATGGCAGCGGGAAATGGCTTGGGCGCTGAACTTGTGTTTGGCTGTGGAGTTTTGAGTGCCTTGAGTTAGGAGCTCCATGTGAGTTTAGTGTGGGTGCTCAACCTGCTTGATTCCATCCCACTGGGCTCAATGGGCATTGGACCGGAAGTGACCAAACAGGGTTTCCTAGATAGCTGCTAGCACAGCTGATGGTATGTGAAGTTCATGAGGCAGGTGGAGTTGTTTTGGCATTGGAAGAGCTGTGCTGCTGCTTCGGGCAGTTGCCATTCACCACCGCCCTGAGTTCCCTAGGTGTCATATCCACTTTCAGACATATGTGGTGCCAGAGCACTTGGTTTCCATGGCAGCGGGAAATGGCTTTTGCGCTGAACTTGTGTTTGGCTGTGGAGTTTTGAGCGCCTTGACTGAGGAGCCCATGTTAGTTTAGTGTGGGTGCTCAACCTGCTAGATTCCATCCCACTGGGCTCAATGGGCATTGGACCGGAAGTGACCAAACAGGGTTTCCTAGATAGCTGCTAGCACAGCTGATGCTATGTGAAGTTCATGAGGCAGGTGGAGTTGTTTTGGCACTGGAAGAGCTGTGCTGCTGCTTGGGGCAGTTGCCATTCACCACCGCCCTGAGTTCCCTAGGTGTCATATCCACTTTCAGACATATGTGGTGCCAGAGCACTTGGTTTCCATGGCAGCGGTAAATGGCTTGGGCGCTGAACTTGTGTTTGGCTGTGGAGTTTTGCGCGCCTTGAGTGAGGAGCTCCATGTTAGTTTAGTGTGGGTGCTCAACCTGCTTGATTCCATCCCACTGGGCTCAATGGGCATTGGACCGGAAGTGACCAAACAGGGTTTCCTAGATAGCTGCTAGCACAGCTGATGGTATGTGACGTTTATGAGGCAGGTGGAGTTGTTTTGGCACTGGAAGAGCTGTGCTGCTGCTTCGGGCAGTTGCCATTCACCACCTCACTGAACCCTATGTGTCATATCCACTTTCAGACATATGTGGTGCCAGAGCACTTGGTTTCCATGGCAGCGGGAAATGGCTTGGGCGCTGAACTTGTGTTTGGCTGTGGAGTTTTGAGCGCCTTGAGTGACGAGCTCCATGTTAGTTTAGTGTGGGTGCTCAACCTGCTTGATTCCATCACACTGGGCTCAATGGGCATTGGACCGGAAGTGACCAAACAGGATTTCCTAGATAGCTGCTAGCACAGCTGATGGTATGTGAAGTGAATGAGGCAGGTGGAGTTGTTTTGGCACTGGAAGAGCTGTGCTGCTGCTTCGGGCAGTTGCCATTCACCACCGCACTGAGTTCCCTAGGTGTCATATCCACTTTCAGACATATGTGGTGCCAGAGCACTTGGTTTCCATGGCAGCGGGAAATGGCTTGGGCGCTGAACTTGTGTTTGGCTGTGGAGTTTTGAGTGCCTTGAGTGACGAGCTCCATGTTAGTTTAGTGTGGGTACTCAACCTGCTTGATTCCATCCCACTGGGCTCAATGGGCATTGGACCGGAAGTGACCAAACAGGGTTTTCCAGATAGCTGCTAGCACAGCTGATGGTATGTGAAGTTTATTAGGCAGGTGGAGTTGTTTTGGCACTGGAAGAGCTGTGCTGCTGCTTCGGGCAGTTGCCATTCACCACCGCCCTGAGTTCCCTAGGTGTCATATCCACTTTCAGACATATGTGCTGCCAGAGCACTTGGGTTCCATGGCAGCGGGAAATGACTTGGGTGCTGAACTTGTGTTTGGCTGTGGAGTTTTGAGTGCCTTGAGTGAGGAGCTCCATGTGAGTTTAGTGTGGGTGCTCAAACTGCTTGATTCCATCCCACTGGGCTCAATGGGCATTGGACCGGAAGTGACCAAACAGGGTTTCCTAGATAGCTGCTAGCACAGCTGATGGTATGTGAAGTGAATGAGGCAGGTGGAGTTGTTTTGGCACTGGAAGAGCTGTGCTGCTGCTTCGGGCAGTTGCCATTCACCACCACCCTGAGTTCCCTAGGTGTCATATCCACTTTCAGACATATGTGGTGCCAGAGCACTTGGTTTCCATGGCAGCGGGAAATGGCTTGGGCGCTGAACTTGTGTTTGGCTGTGGAGTTCTGAGCGCCTTCAGTGAGGAGCTCCATGTTAGTTTATTGTGGGTGCTCAACCTGCTTGATTCCATCCCACTGGGCTCGATGGACTTTCGCCCGGAAGTGACCAAACAGGGTTTCCTAGATAGCTGCTAGCACAGCTGATGGTATGTGAAGTGAATGAGGCAGGTGGAGAGTTGTTTTGGCACTGGAAGAGCTGTGCTGCTGCTTCGGGCAGTTGCCATTCACCAACGCCCTGAGTTCCCTAGGTGTCATATCCACTTTCAGACATATGTGGTGCCAGAGCACTTGGTTTCCATGGCAGCAGGAAATGGCTTGGGCGCTAAACTTGTGCTTGGCTGTGGAGTTTTGCGTGCCTTGAGTGAGGAGCTCCATGTTAGTTTAGTGTGGGTGCTCAACCTGCTTGATTCCATCCTACTGGGCTCAATGGGCATTGGACGGGAAGTGACCAAACAGGGTTTCCTAGATAGCTGCTAGCACAGCTGATGGTATGTGAAGTGAATGAGGCAGGTGGAGTTGTTTTGGCACTGGAAGAGCTGTGCTGCTGCTTCGGGCAGTTGCCATTCACCACCGCCGTGAGTTCCCTAGGTGTCATATCCACTTTCAGACATATGTGGTGCCAGAGCACTTGGTTTCCATGGCAGCTCGAAATGGCTTGGGCGTTGAACTTGTGTTTGGCTGTGGAGTTTTGCGCGCCTTGAGTGACAAACTCCATGTTAGTTTAGTGTGGGTGCTCAACCTGCTTGATTCCATCCCACTGGGCTCAATGGGCATTGGACCGGAAGTAACGAAACAGGGTTTCCTAGATAGCTGCTAGCATAGCTGATGGTATGTGAAGTTCATGAGGCAGGTGGAGTTGTTTTGGCACTGGAAGAGCTGAGCTGCTGCTTCGGGCAGTTGCCATTCACCACTGCCCTGAGTTCCCTAGGTGTTATATCCACTTTCAGACATATGTGGTGCCAGAGCACTTGGTTTCCATGGCAGCGGGAAATGGCTTGGGCGCTGAACTTGTGTTTGGCTGTGGAGTTTTGAGCGCCTTGAGTGAGGAGCTCCATGTTAGTTTAGTGTGGGTGCTCAACCTGCTTGATTCCATCCCACTGGGCTCAATGGGCATTGGACCGGAAGTGACCAAACAGGATTTCCTAGATAGCTGCTAGCACAGCTGATGGTATGTGAAGTGAATGAGGCAGGTGGAGTTGTTTTGGCACTGGAAGAGCTGTGCTGCTGCTTCGGGCAGTTGCCATTCACCACCGCCCTGAGTTCCCTAGGTGTCATATCCACTTTCAGACATATGTGGTGCCAGAGCACTTGGTTTCCATGGCAGCGGGAAATGGCTTGGGCGCTGAACTTGTGTTTGGCTGTGGAGTTTTGAGTGCCTTGAGTGACGAGCTCCATGTTAGTTTAGTGTGGGTACTCAACCTGCTTGATTCCATCCCACTGGGCTCAATGGGCATTGGACCGGAAGTGACCAAACAGCGTTTTCCAGATAGCTGCTAGCACAGCTGATGGTATGTGAAGTTCATGAGGCAGGTGGAGTTGTTTTGGCACTGGAAGAGCTGTGCTGCTGCTTGGGGCAGTTGCCATTCACCAACGCCCTGAGTTCCCTAGGTGTCATAGCCACTTTCAGACATATGTGGTGCCAGAGCACTTGGTTTCCATGGCAGCGGGAAATGGCTTGGGCACTGAACTTGTTTTTGGCTGTGGAGTTTTGAGTGCCTGGAGTGACGGACTCCATGTTAGTTTAGTGTGGGTGCTCAACCTGCTTGATTCCATCCCACTGGGCTCAATGGGCATTGGACCGGAAGTGACCAAACAGGGTTTCCTAGATAGCTGGTAGCACAGCTGATGGTATGTGAAGTGAATGAGGCAGGTGGAGTTGTTTTGGCACTGGAAGAGCTGTGCTGCTTCGGGCAGTTGCATTCACCACCGCCCTGAGTTCCCTAGGTGTCATATCCACTTTCAGACATATGTGGTGCCAGAGCACTTGGTTTCCATGGCAGCGGGAAATGGCTTGGGCGCTGAACTTGTGTTTGGCTGTGGAGTTTTGAGTGCCTTGAGTTAGGAGCTCCATGTGAGTTTAGTGTGGGTGCTCAACCTGCTTGATTCCATCCCACTGGGCTCAATGGGCATTGGACCGGAAGTGACCAAACAGGGTTTCCTAGATAGCTGCTAGTACAGCTGATGGTATGTGAAGTTCATGAGGCAGGTGGAGTTGTTTTGGCATTGGAAGAGCTGTGCTGCTGCTTCGGGCAGTTGCCATTCACCACCGCCCTGAGTTCCCTAGGTGTCATATCCACTTTCAGACATATGTGGTGCCAGAGCACTTGGTTTCCATGGCAGCGGGAAATGGCTTTTGCGCTGAACTTGTGTTTGGCTGTGGAGTTTTGAGCGCCTTGACTGAGGAGCCCATGTTAGTTTAGTGTGGGTGCTCAACCTGCTAGATTCCATCCCACTGGGCTCAATGGGCATTGGACCGGAAGTGACCAAACAGGGTTTCCTAGATAGCTGCTAGCACAGCTGATGCTATGTGAAGTGAATGAGGCAGGTGGAGTTGTTTTGGCACTGGAAGAGCTGTGCTGCTGCTTCGGGCAGTTGCCATTCACCACCGCCCTGAGTTCCCTAGGTGTCATAGATACTTTCAGACATATGTGGTGCCAGAGCACTTGGTTTCCATGGCAGCGGGAAATGGCTTGGGCGCTGAACTTGTGCTTGGATATGAATTTTTGAGCGCCTTGAGTGAGGAGCTCAATGTTAGTTTAGTGTGGGTACTCCACCTGCTTGATTCCATCCCACTGGGCTCAATGGGCATTGGACCGGAAGTGACCAAACAGGGTTTCCTAGATAGCTGCTAGCACAGCTGATGCTATGTGAAGTGAATGAGGCAGGTGGAGTTGTTTTCGCACTGGAGGAGCTGTGCTGCTGCTTCGGGCAGTTGCCATTCACCACCGCCCTGAGTTCCCTAGGTGTCATATCCACTTTCAGACATATGTGGTGCCAGAGCACTTAGTTTCCATGGCAGCGGGAAATTGCTTTTTAGCTGAACTTGTGTTTGGCTGTGGAGTTTTGAGCGCCTTGAGTTAGGAGCTCCATGTTAGTTTAGTGTGGGTGCTCAACCTGCTTGATTCCATCCCACTGGGCTCAATGTGCATTGGACCGGAAGTGACCAAACAGGGTTTCCTAGATAGCTGCTAGCACAGCTGATGGTATGTGAAGTTCATGAGGCAGGTGGAGTTGTTTTGGCCCTGGAAGAGCTGTGCTGCTGCTTCGGGCAGTTGCCATTCACCACGGCCCTGAGTTCCCTAGGTGTCATAGCCACTTTCAGACATATGTGGTGCCAGAGCACTTGGTTTCCATGGGCGCAGGAATTGGCTTGGACGCTGAACTTGTGTTTGGCTGTGGAGTTTTGAGCGCGTTGAGTGAGGAGCTCCATGTTAGTTTAGTGTGGGTGCTCAACCTGCTTGATTCCATCCCACTGGGCTCAATGGGCATTGGACCGGAAGTGACCAAACAGGGTTTCTTAGAACGCTGCTAGCACAGCTGATGGTATGTGAAGTTCATGAGGCAGGTGGAGTTGTTTTGGCACTGGAGGAGCTGTGCTGCTGCTTCGGGCAGTTGCCATTCACCACCGCCCTGAGTTCCCTAGGTGTCATATCCACTTTCAGACATATGTGGTGCCAGAGCACTTGGTTTCCATGGCAGCGGGAAATGGCTTGGGCGCTGAACTTGTGTTTGGCTGTGGAGTTTTGAGCGCCTTGAGTGAGGAGCTCCATGTTAGTTTAGTGTGGGTGCTCAACCTGCTTGATTCCATCCCACTGGGCTCAATGTGCATTGGACCGGAAGTGACCAAACAGGGTTTCCTAGATAGCTGCTAGCACAGCTGATGGTATGTGAAGTGAATGAGGCAGGTGGAGTTGTTTTGGCACTGGAAGAGCTGTGCTGCTGCTTCGGGCAGTTGCCATTCACCACCGCCGTGAGTTCCCTAGGTGTCATATCCACTTTCAGACATATGTCGTGCCAGAGCACTTGGTTTCCATGGCAGCGGGAAATGGCTTGGGCGCTGAACTTGTGTTTGGCTGTGGAGTTTTGAGCGCCTTGAGTGAGGAGCTCCATGTTATTTTAGTGTGGGTGCTTAACCTGCTTGATTCCATCACACTGGGCTCAATGGGCATTGGAACAGAAGTGACCAAACAGGGTTTCCTAGATAACTGCTAGCACAGCTGATGCTATGTGAAGTGAATGAGGCAGGTGGAGTTGTTTTGGCACTGGAAGAGCTGTGCTGCTGCTTCAGGCAGTTGCCATTCACCACCGCCGTGAGTTCCCTAGGTGTCATATCCACTTTCAGACATATGTGGTGCCAGAGCACTTGGTTTCCATGGCAGCGGGAAATGGCTTGGGCGCTGAACTTGTGTTTGGCTGTGGAGTTTTGAGCGCCTTGAGTGAGGAGCCCATGTTATTTTAGTGTGGGTGCTCAACCTGCTTGATTCCATCCCACTGGGCTCAATGGGCATTGGACCGGAAGTGACCAAACAGGGTTTCCTAGATAGCTGCTAGCACAGCTGATGGTATGTGAAGTTCATGAGGCAGGTGGAGTTGTTTTGGCACTGGAAGAGCTGAGCTGCTGCTTCAGGCAGTTGCCATTCATCAACTCACTGATCACTATGTGTCATATCCACTTTCAGACATATGTGGTGCCAGAGCACTTGGTTTCCATGGCAGCGGGAAATGGCTTGGGCACTGAACTTGTGTTTGGCTGTGGAGTTTTGAGTGCCTTGAGGAGCTCCATGTTAGTTTAGTGTGGGTGCTCAACCTGCTTGATTCCATCCCACTGGGCTCAATGGGCATTGGAACAGAAGTGACCAAACAGGGTTTCCTAGATAACTGCTAGCACAGCTGATGCTATGTGAAGTGAATGAGGCAGGTGGAGTTGTTTTGGCACTGGAAGAGCTGTGCTGCTGCTTCGGGCAGTTGCCATTCACCACCGCCCTGAGTTCCCTAGGTGTCATATCCACTTTCAGACATATGTGGTGCCAGAGCACTTGGTTTCCATGGCAGCGGGAAATGGCTTGAGCACTGAACTTGTGTTTGGCTGTGGAGTTTTGAGCGCCTTGAGTTAGGAGCTCCATGTTAGTTTAGTGTGGGTGCTCCACCTGCTTGATTCTTTTTTTTTTTTTTTTTCTTTTTATTTATTTATTTATTTTTTTTCTTTATACATTTTGATTTTGTTTATTGTTAAGGTCTGTTTCATTTATTTTTCTTTTTTTTATTTATTATTTAACTTCATTAATTAAATTGTATTATGTGACACAGTTACATAGATACTTGGATTCTCCCCACCCCTCCCCAAACCCTCCCACCATGGTGGATTCCTCCACCTTGTTGCATAACCACAGTTCAAGTTCAGTTGAGATTCCCTCATTGCAAGCGTATACCAAACATAGAGTTCAGCATCTTATTGTCCAGTCAAGTTCAACGGCTTCTTAGGTAAACCCTAGCCATCGCAGCCATTAGGGGAGTGAACCAGTGATTGGAGGATATTTCTGTCTCTCCTTTGTCTGAAAATCTGCCTTTCCAATGAAATAAATAAATTTTAAGAAAAGAAAAAAAACTGAACCTGAGTACTCCAATATGGCATATAAACATCTTAGCCATTAGGCTAAACATGAGTCACATTTATTGTTATTTTATAGATGATGCATAGTTATGCAGCACGGTGTGATAGTCCCATATATTTCTTTTTTATTATTTTTAATTCATTAATTACATTGTATTATGTAAGTCCCATATATTTCTAACAAATACAATGATCGAATTAGGGTGATCAGCATTTCCACCTCCTTAAACATATATCATTTCTTTATATTAAGGAAGTTTAAACTCCTTTTTCCTAGTTCTTTAAAGCATATGAACTATATACAATAAATAATTACAAACTGCAGTGACTCTGCTGCACTATGGAACACCAGCATTTACTCCTTCTGAGTAACTGTATGTAGCTATCCATCACTCCCCATATTCTACTCTCTACTTCTAGGGGCTCAAATTTATTATTTATTTCATTATTCATGATGGATACAGAATAATATTCGTGGTTTGCAATGTGATGTTTTGGTGCATGAATACACTGAGTAATGATCAGATCTGCATATGCAGGGCCTCAAACATTGAGCATGTCTTTGTGATGAGAACTGGAAAGTTCCTTCCTAACCATTTTCACGGTAAGCAGGACTGTGAGTTGTCATGCCTTCCCCTGGTACCTGGAACACCTGCTTGATTCCATCCCACTGGGCTCAATGGGCATTGGACCGGAAGTGACCAAACAGGGTTTCCTAGATAGCTGCTAGCACAGCTGATGGTATGTGAAGTTCATGAGGCAGGTGGAGTTGTTTTGGCACTGGAAGAGCTGAGCTGCTGCTTCGGGCAGTTGCCATTCACCACCGCCCTGAGTTCCCTAGGTGTCATATCCACTTTCAGACATATGTGGTGCCAGAGCACTTGGTTTCCATGGTAGCGGGAAATGGCTTGGGCGCTGAACTTGTGTTTGGCTGTGGAGTTTTGAGCGCCTTGAGTGAGGAGCCCATGTTAGTTTAGTGTGGGTGCTCAACCTGTTTGATTCCATCCCACTGGGCTCAATGGGCATTGGAACAGAAGTGACCAAACAGGGTTTCCTAGATAGCTGCTACCACAGCTGATGGTATGTGAAGTGAATGAGGCAGGTGGAGTTGTTTTGGCACTGGAAGAGCTGAGCTGCTGCTTCAGGCAGTTGCCATTCTTCAACTCACTGATCCCTATGTGTCATATCCACTTTCAGACATATGTGGTGCCAGAGCACTTGGTTTCCATAGGCGCAGGAAATGGCTTGGGCGCTGAACTTGTGTTTGGCTGTGGAGTTTTGAGTGCCTTGAGTGAGGAGCTCCATGTTAGTTTAGTGTGGGTGCTCAACCTGCTTGATTCCATCCCACTGGGCTCAATGGGCATTGGACCGGAAGTGACCAAACAGGGTTTCCTAGATAGCTGCTAGCACAGCTGATGGTATGTGAAGTGAATGAGGCAGGTGGAGTTGTTTTGGCACTGGAAGAGCTGTGCTGCTGCTTCAGGCAGTTGCCATTCACCACCGCCGTGAGTTCCCTAGGTGTCATATCCACTTTCAGACATATGTGGTGCCAGAGCACTTGGTTTCCATGGCAGCGGGAAATGGCTTTTGTGCTGAACTTGTGTTTGGCTGTGGAGTTTTGAGCGCCTTGAGTGAGGAGCCCATGTTAGTTTAGTGTGGGTGCTCAACCTGCTTGATTCCATCCCACTGGGCTCAATGGGCATTGGACCGGAAGTGACCAAACAGGGTTTCCTAGATAGCTGCTACCACAGCTGATGGTATGTGAAGTGAATGAGGCAGGTGGAGTTGTTTTGGCACTGGAAGAGCTGAGCTGCTGCTTCAGGCAGTTGCCATTTTCAACTCACTGATCCCTATGTGTCATATCCACTTTCAGACATATGTCGTGCCAGAGCACTTGGTTTCCATGGGCGCAGGAAATGGCTTGGACGCTGAACTTGTGTTTGGCTGTGGAGTTTTGAGTGCCTTGAGGAGCTCCATGTTAGTTTAGTGTGGGTGCTCAACCTGCTTGATTCCATCCCACTGGGCTCAATGGGCATTGGAACAGAAGTGACCAAACAGGGTTTCCTAGATAACTGCTAGCACAGCTGATGCTATGTGAAGTGAATGAGGCAGGTGGAGTTGTTTTGGCACTGGAAGAGCTGTGCTGCTGCTTCGGGCAGTTGCCATTCACCACCGCCCTGAGTTCCCTAGTTCTCATATCCACTTTCAGACATATGTGGTGCCACAACACTTGGTTTCCATGGCAGCGGGAAATGGCTTGGGCACTGAACTTGTGTTTGGCTGTGGAGTTTTGAGCGCCTTAAGTGAGGAGCCCATGTTAGTTTAGTGTGGGTGCTCAACCTGTTTGATTCCTTCCCACTGGGCTCAATGGGCATTGGACCGGAAGTGACCAAACAGGGTTTCCTAGATAGCTGCTAGCACAGCTGATGGTATGTGAAGTGAATGAGGCAGGTGGAGTTGTTTTGGCACTGGAAGAGCTGAGCTGCTGCTTCAGGCAGTTGCCATTCTTCAACTCACTGATCCCTATGTGTCATATCCACTTTCAGACATATGTGGTGCCAGAGCACTTGGTTTCCATGGGCGCAGGAAATGGCTTGGACGCTGAACTTGTGTTTGGCTGTGGAGTTTTGAGTGCCTTGAGTGAGGAGCTCCATGTTAGTTTAGTGTGGGTGCTCAACCTGCTTGATTCCATCCCACTGGGCTCAATGGGCATTGGAACGGAAGTGACCAAACAGGTTTTCCTAGAACGCTGCTAGCACAGCTGATGGTATGTGAAGTTCATGAGGCAGGTGGAGTTGTTTTGGCACTGGAAGAGCTGTGCTGCTGCTTCGGGCAGTTGCCATTCACCACCGCCCTGAGTTCCCTAGGTGTCATATCCACTTTCAGACATATGTGGTGCCAGAGCACTTGGTTTCCATGGGCGCAGGAAATGGCTTGGACGCTGAACTTGTGTTTGGCTGTGGAGTTTTGAGCGCCTGGAGTGACGGACTCTATGTTAGTTTAGTGTGGGTGCTCAACCTGCTTGATTCCATCCCACTGGGCTCAATGGGCATTGGACCGGAAGTGACCAGACAGGGTTTCCCAGATAGCTGCTAGCACAGCTGATGGTATGTGAAGTTCATGAGGCAGGTGGAGTTGTTTTGAAACTGGAAGAGCTGTGCTGCTGCTTCAGGCAGTTGCCATTCATCAACTCACTGATCCCTATGTGTCATATCCACTTTCAGACATATGTGGTGCCAGAGCACTTGGTTTCCATGGCAGCGGGAAATGGCTTTTGCGCTGAACTTGTATTTGGCTGTGGAGTTTTGAGCTCCTTGAGTGAGGAGCTCCATGTTAGTTTAGTGTGGGTGCTCAACCTGCTTGATTCCATCCCACTGGGCTCAATGGGCATTGGACCGGAAGTGACCAAACAGGGTTTCCTAGATAGCTGCTAGCACAGCTGATGGTATGTGAAGTGAATGAGGCAGGTGGAGTTGTTTTGGCACTGGAAGAGCTGTGCTGCTGCTTCGGGCAGTTGCCATTCACCACCTCCCTGAGTTCCCTAGGTGTCATATCCACTTCCAGACATATGTGGTGCCAGAGCACTTGGTTTCCATGGAAGCGGGAAATGGCTTGGGTGCTGAACTTGTGTTTGGGTATGAAATTTTGAGTGCCTTGAGTGAGGAGCTCCATGTTAGTTTCGTGTGGGTGCTCAACCTGCTTGATTCCATCCCACTGGGCTCAATGGGCATTGGACCGGAAGTGACCAAACAGGGTTTATTAGATAGCTGTAAGCACAGCTGATGGTATGTGAAGTGAATGAGGCAGGTGGAGTTGTTTTGGCACTGGAAGAGCTGTGCTGCTGCTTCGGGCAGTTGCCATTCACCACCACCCTGAGTTCCCTAGGTGTCATATCCACTTTCAGACATATGTGGTGCCAGAGCACTTGGTTTCCATGGGCGCAGGAAATGGCTTGGGCGCTGAACTTGTGTTTGGCTGTGCAGTTTTGAGCACCTTGAGTGAGGAGCTCCATGTTATTTTAGTGTGGGTGCTCAACCTGCTTGATTCCATCCCACTGGGCTCAATGGGCATTGGACAGGAAGTGACCAAACAGGGTTTCCTAGATAGCTGGTAGCACAGCTGATGGTATGTGAAGTGAATGAGGCAGGTGGAGTTGTTTTGGCACTGGAAGAGCTGTGCTGCTGCTTCGGGCAGTTGCCATTCACCACCGCCCTGAGTTCCCTAGGTGTCATATCCACTTTCAGACATATGTGGTGCCAGAGCACTTGGTTTCCATGGCAGCGGGAAATGGCTTGGGCGCTGAACTTGTGTTTGGCTGTGGAGTTTTGAGCGCCTTGAGTTAGGAACTCCATGTTAGTTTAGTGTGGGTGCTCGACCTGCTTGATTCCATCCCACTGGGCTCAATGGGCATTGGACCGGAAGTGACCAAACAGGGTTTCCTAGATAGCTGCTAGCACAGCTGATGGTATGTGAAGTTCATGAGGCAGGTGGAGTTGTTTTGGCACTGGAAGAGCTGTGCTGCTGCTTCGGGCAGTTGCCATTCACCACCGCCCTGAGTTCCCTAGGTGTCATATCCACTTTCAGACATATGTGGTGCCAGAGCACTTGGTTTCCATGGCAGCGGGAAATGGCTTGGGCGCTGAACTTGTGTTTGGCTGTGGAGTTTTGAGCGCCTTGAGTCAGGAGCTCC
Organism: Ochotona princeps; assembly: GCF_030435755.1. Lineage (NCBI taxonomy): Eukaryota > Metazoa > Chordata > Mammalia > Lagomorpha > Ochotonidae > Ochotona > Ochotona princeps. The sequence goes on along the minus strand of NC_080835.1, from coordinate 101,865,090 downwards.
ATGTTAGTTTAGTGTGGGTGCTCAACCTGCTTGATTCCATCCCACTGGGCTCAATGGGCATTGGACCGGAAGTGACCAAACAGGGTTTCCTAATTAACTGGTAGCACAGCTGATGGTATGTGAAGTGAATGAGGCAGGTGGAGTTGTTTTGGCACTGGGAGAGCTCAGCTGCTGCTTCAGTCAGTTGCCATTCATCAACTCACTGATCACTATGTGTCATATCCACTTTCAGACATATGTCGTGCCAGAGCACTTGGTTTCCATGGCAGCGGGAAATGGCTTTTGCGCTGAACTTGTATTTGGCTGTGGAGTTTTGAGTGCCTTGAGTGAGGAGCTCCATGTTAGTTTAGTGTGGGTGCTCAACCTGCTTGATTCCATCCCACTGGGCTCAATGGGCATTGGACCGGAAGTGACCAAACAGGGTTTCCTAGATAGCTGCTAGCACAGCTGATGGTATGTGAAGTGAATGAGGCAGGTGGAGTTGTTTTGGCACTGGAAGAGCTGTGCTGCTGCTTCAGGCAGTTGCCATTCACCACCGCCGTGAGTTCCCTAGGTGTCATATCCACTTTCAGACATATGTGGTGCCAGAGCACTTGGTTTCCATGGCAGCGGGAAATGGCTTTTGTGCTGAACTTGTGTTTGGCTGTGGAGTTTTGAGCTCCTTGAGTGAGGAGCCCATGTTAGTTTAGTGTGGGTGCTCAACCTGCTTGATTCCATCCCACTGGGCTCAATGGGCATTGGACCGGAAGTGACCAAACAGGGTTTCCTAGATAGCTGTAAGCACAGCTGATGGTATGTGAAGTGAATGAGGCAGGTGGAGTTGTTTTGGCACTGGAAGAGCTGAGCTGCTGCTTCAGGCAGTTGCCATTTTCAACTCACTGATCCCTATGTGTCATATCCACTTTCAGACATATGTCGTGCCAGAGCACTTGGTTTCCATGGGCGCAGGAAATGGCTTGGACGCTGAACTTGTGTTTGGCTGTGGAGTTTTGAGTGCCTTGAGGAGCTCCATGTTAGTTTAGTGTGGGTGCTCAACCTGCTTGATTCCATCCCACTGGGCTCAATGGGCATTGGAACAGAAGTGACCAAACAGGGTTTCCTAGATAACTGCTAGCACAGCTGATGCTATGTGAAGTGAATGAGGCAGGTGGAGTTGTTTTGGCACTGGAAGAGCTGTGCTGCTGCTTCGGGCAGTTGCCACTCACCACCGCCCTGAGTTCCCTAGTTCTCATATCCACTTTCAGACATATGTGGTGCCACAACACTTGGTTTCCATGGCAGCGGGAAATGGCTTGGGCACTGAACTTGTGTTTGGCTGTGGAGTTTTGAGCGCCTTAAGTGAGGAGCCCATGTTAGTTTAGTGTGGGTGCTCAACCTGTTTGATTCCTTCCCACTGGGCTCAATGGGCATTGGACCGGAAGTGACCAAACAGGGTTTCCTAGATAGCTGCTAGCACAGCTGATGGTATGTGAAGTGAATGAGGCAGGTGGAGTTGTTTTGGCACTGGAAGAGCTGAGCTGCTGCTTCAGGCAGTTGCCATTCTTCAACTCACTGATCCCTATGTGTCATATCCACTTTCAGACATATGTGGTGCCAGAGCACTTGGTTTCCATGGGCGCAGGAAATGGCTTGGACGCTGAACTTGTGTTTGGCTGTGGAGTTTTGAGTGCCTTGAGTGAGGAGCTCCATGTTAGTTTAGTGTGGGTGCTCAACCTGCTTGATTCCATCCCACTGGGCTCAATGGGCATTGGAACGGAAGTGACCAAACAGGGTTTCCTAGATAACTGCTAGCACAGCTGATGGTATGTGAAGTGAATGAGGCAGGTGGAGTTGTTTTGGCACTGGAAGAGCTGTGCTGCTGCTTCGGGCAGTTGCCATTCACCACCGCCCTGAGTTCCCTAGGTGTCATATCCACTTTCAGACATATGTGGTGCCAGAGCACTTGGTTTCCATGGCAGCGGGAAATGGCTTGGGCGCTGAACTTGTGTTTGGCTGTGGAGTTTTGAGCGCCTTGAGTTAGGAACTCCATGTTAGTTTAGTGTGGGTGCTCGACCTGCTTGATTCCATCCCACTGGGCTCAATGGGCATTGGACCGGAAGTGACCAAACAGGGTTTCCTAGATAGCTGCTAGCACAGCTGATGGTATGTGAAGTTCATGAGGCAGGTGGAGTTGTTTTGGCACTGGAAGAGCTGTGCTGCTGCTTCGGGCAGTTGCCATTCACCACCGCCCTGAGTTCCCTAGGTGTCATATCCACTTTCAGACATATGTGGTGCCAGAGCACTTGGTTTCCATGGCAGCGGGAAATGGCTTGGGCGCTGAACTTGTGTTTGGCTGTGGAGTTTTGAGCGCCTTGAGTCAGGAGCTCCATGTTAGTTTAGTGTGGGTGCTCAACCTGCTTGATTCCATCCCACTGGGCTCAATGGGCATTGGACCGGAAGTGACCAAACAGGGTTTCCTAATTAACTGGTAGCACAGCTGATGGTATGTGAAGTGAATGAGGCAGGTGGAGTTGTTTTGGCACTGGGAGAGCTCAGCTGCTGCTTCAGTCAGTTGCCATTCATCAACTCACTGATCACTATGTGTCATATCCACTTTCAGACATATGTCGTGCCAGAGCACTTGGTTTCCATGGCAGCGGGAAATGGCTTTTGCGCTGAACTTGTATTTGGCTGTGGAGTTTTGAGTGCCTTGAGTGAGGAGCTCCATGTTAGTTTAGTGTGGGTGCTCAACCTGCTTGATTCCATCCCACTGGGCTCAATGGGCATTGGACCGGAAGTGACCAAACAGGGTTTCCTAGATAGCTGCTAGCACAGCTGATGGTATGTGAAGTGAATGAGGCAGGTGGAGTTGTTTTGGCACTGGAAGAGCTGTGCTGCTGCTTCAGGCAGTTGCCATTCACCACCGCCGTGAGTTCCCTAGGTGTCATATCCACTTTCAGACATATGTGGTGCCAGAGCACTTGGTTTCCATGGCAGCGGGAAATGGCTTTTGTGCTGAACTTGTGTTTGGCTGTGGAGTTTTGAGCTCCTTGAGTGAGGAGCCCATGTTAGTTTAGTGTGGGTGCTCAACCTGCTTGATTCCATCCCACTGGGCTCAATGGGCATTGGACCGGAAGTGACCAAACAGGGTTTCCTAGATAGCTGTAAGCACAGCTGATGGTATGTGAAGTGAATGAGGCAGGTGGAGTTGTTTTGGCACTGGAAGAGCTGAGCTGCTGCTTCAGGCAGTTGCCATTTTCAACTCACTGATCCCTATGTGTCATATCCACTTTCAGACATATGTCGTGCCAGAGCACTTGGTTTCCATGGGCGCAGGAAATGGCTTGGACGCTGAACTTGTGTTTGGCTGTGGAGTTTTGAGTGCCTTGAGGAGCTCCATGTTAGTTTAGTGTGGGTGCTCAACCTGCTTGATTCCATCCCACTGGGCTCAATGGGCATTGGAACAGAAGTGACCAAACAGGGTTTCCTAGATAACTGCTAGCACAGCTGATGCTATGTGAAGTGAATGAGGCAGGTGGAGTTGTTTTGGCACTGGAAGAGCTGTGCTGCTGCTTCGGGCAGTTGCCACTCACCACCGCCCTGAGTTCCCTAGTTCTCATATCCACTTTCAGACATATGTGGTGCCACAACACTTGGTTTCCATGGCAGCGGGAAATGGCTTGGGCACTGAACTTGTGTTTGGCTGTGGAGTTTTGAGCGCCTTAAGTGAGGAGCCCATGTTAGTTTAGTGTGGGTGCTCAACCTGTTTGATTCCTTCCCACTGGGCTCAATGGGCATTGGACCGGAAGTGACCAAACAGGGTTTCCTAGATAGCTGCTAGCACAGCTGATGGTATGTGAAGTGAATGAGGCAGGTGGAGTTGTTTTGGCACTGGAAGAGCTGAGCTGCTGCTTCAGGCAGTTGCCATTCTTCAACTCACTGATCCCTATGTGTCATATCCACTTTCAGACATATGTGGTGCCAGAGCACTTGGTTTCCATGGGCGCAGGAAATGGCTTGGACGCTGAACTTGTGTTTGGCTGTGGAGTTTTGAGTGCCTTGAGTGAGGAGCTCCATGTTAGTTTAGTGTGGGTGCTCAACCTGCTTGATTCCATCCCACTGGGCTCAATGGGCATTGGAACGGAAGTGACCAAACAGGGTTTCCTAGATAACTGCTAGCACAGCTGATGGTATGTGAAGTGAATGAGGCAGGTGGAGTTGTTTTGGCACTGGAAGAGCTGTGCTGCTGCTTCGGGCAGTTGCCATTCACCACCGCCCTGAGTTCCCTAGGTGTCATATCCACTTTCAGACATATGTGGTGCCAGAGCACTTGGTTTCCATGGGCGCAGGAAATGGCTTGGACGCTGAACTTGTGTTTGGCTGTGGAGTTTTGAGCGCCTTGAGTGAGGAGCCCATGTTAGTTTAGTGTGGGTGCTCAACCTGCTTGATTCCATCCCACTGGGCTCAATGGGCATTGGACCGGAAGTGACCAAACAGGGTTTCCTAGATAGCTGCTAGCACAGCTGATGGTATGTGAAGTTCATAAGGCAGGTGGAGTTGTTTTGAAACTGGAAGAGCTGTGCTGCTGCTTCAGGCAGTTGCCATTCATCAACTCACTGATCCCTACGTGTCATATCCACTTTCAGACATATGTGGTGCCAGAGCACTTGGTTTCCATGGCAGCGGGAAATGGCTTGGGCGCTGAACTTGTGTTTGTCTGTGGAGTTTTGAGCGCCTTGAGTGAGGAGCTCCATGTTAGTTTAGTGTGGGTGCTCAACCTGCTTGATTCCATCCCACTGGGCTCAATGGGCATTGGACCAGAAGTGACCAAACAGGGTTTCCTAGATAACTGCTAGCACAGCTGATGCTATGTGAAGTTCATGAGGCAGGTGGAGTTGTTTTGGCACTGGAAGAGCTGTGCTGCTGCTTCGGGCAGTTGCCATTCACCACCGTCGTGAGTTCCCTAGGTCTCATATCCACTTTCAGACATATGTGGTGCCAGAGCACTTGGTTTCCATGGCAGCGGGAAATGGCTTTTGCGCTGAACTTGTATTTGGCTGTGGAGTTTTGAGCTCCTTGAGTGAGGAGCTCCATGTTAGTTTAGTGTGGGTGCTCAACCTGCTTGATTCCATCCCACTGGGCTCAATGGGCATTGGACCGGAAGTGACCAAACAGGGTTTCCTAGATAGCTGCTAGCACAGCTGATGGTATGTGAAGTTCATGAGGCAGGTGGAGTTGTTTTGGCACTGGAAGAGCTGTGCTGCTGCTTCGGGCAGTTGCCATTCACCACCTCCCTGAGTTCCCTAGGTGTCATATCCACTTCCAGACATATGTGGTGCCAGAGCACTTGGTTTCCATGGAAGCGGGAAATGGCTTGGGTGCTGAACTTGTGTTTGGGTATGAAATTTTGAGTGCCTTGAGTGAGGAGCTCCATGTTAGTTTCGTGTGGGTGCTCAACCTGCTTGATTCCATCCCACTGGGCTCAATGGGCATTGGACCGGAAGTAACCAAACAGGGTTTATTAGATAGCTGTAAGCACAGCTGATGGTATGTGAAGTGAATGAGGCAGGTGGAGTTGTTTTGGCACTGGAACAGCTGTGCTGCTGCTTCGGGCAGTTGCCATTCACCACCACCCTGAGTTCCCTAGGTGTCATATCCACTTTCAGACATATGTGGTGCCAGAGCACTTGGTTTCCATGGGCGCAGGAAATGGCTTGGACGCTGAACTTGTGTTTGGCTGTGCAGTTTTGAGCACCTTGAGTGAGGAGCTCCATGTTATTTTAGTGTGGGTGCTCAACCTGCTTGATTCCATCCCACTGGGCTCAATGGGCATTGGACAGGAAGTGACCAAACAGGGTTTCCTAGATAGCTGGTAGCACAGCTGATGGTATGTGAAGTGAATGAGGCAGGTGGAGTTGTTTTGGCACTGGAAGAGCTGTGCTGCTGCTTCGGGCAGTTGCCATTCACCACCGCCCTGAGTTCCCTAGGTGTCATATCCACTTTCAGACATATGTGGTGCCAGAGCACTTGGTTTCCATGGCAGCGGGAAATGGCTTGGGCGCTGAACTTGTGTTTGGCTGTGGAGTTTTGAGCGCCTTGAGTCAGGAGCTCCATGTTAGTTTAGTGTGGGTGCTCAACCTGCTTGATTCCATCCCACTGGGCTCAATGGGCATTGGACCGGAAGTGACCAAACAGGGTTTCCTAATTAACTGGTAGCACAGCTGATGGTATGTGAAGTGAATGAGGCAGGTGGAGTTGTTTTGGCACTGGGAGAGCTCAGCTGCTGCTTCAGTCAGTTGCCATTCATCAACTCACTGATCACTATGTGTCATATCCACTTTCAGACATATGTCGTGCCAGAGCACTTGGTTTCCATGGCAGCGGGAAATGGCTTTTGCGCTGAACTTGTATTTGGCTGTGGAGTTTTGAGCTCCTTGAGTGAGGAGCTCCATGTTAGTTTAGTGTGGGTGCTCAACCTGCTTGATTCCATCCCACTGGGCTCAATGGGCATTGGACCGGAAGTGACAAAACAGGGTTTATTAGATAGCTGTAAGCACAGCTGATGGTATGTGAAGTGAATGAGGCAGGTGGAGTTGTTTTGGCACTGGAAGAGCTGTGCTGCTGCTTCGGGCACTTGCCATTCACCACCACCCTGAGTTCCCTAGGTGTCATATCCACTTTCAGACATATGTGGTGCCAGAGCACTTGGTTTCCATGGCAGCGGGAAATGGCATTTGCACTGAACTTGTGTTTGGCTGTGGAGTTTTGAGCTCCTTGAGTGAGGAGCTCCATGTTAGTTTAGTGTGGGTGCTCAACCTGCTTGATTCCATCCCACTGGGCTCAATGGGCATTGGACCGGAAGTGACCAAACAGGGTTTCCTAAATGGCTGCTAGCACAGCTGATGGTATGTGAAGTGAATGAGGCAGGTGGAGTTGTTTTGGCACTGGAAGAGCTGTGTTGCTGCTTCAGGCAGTTGCCATTCACCACCGCCCTGAGTTCCCTAGGTGTCATATCCACTTTCAGACATATGTGGTGCCAGAGCACTTGGTTTCCATGGCAGCGGGAAATGGCTTGGGCGCTGAACTTGTGTTTGGCTGTGGAGTTTTGAGCGCCTTGAGTGAGGAGCTCCATGTTAGTTTAGTGTGGGTGCTCAACCTGCTTGATTCCATCCCACTGGGCTCAATGGGCATTGGACAGGAAGTGACCAAACAGGGTTTCCTAGATAGCTGGTAACACAGCTGATGGTATGTGAAGTGAATGAGGCAGGTGGAGTTGTTTTGGCACTGGAAGAGCTGTGCTGCTGCTTCGGGCAGTTGCCATTCACCACCGCCCTGAGTTCCCTAGGTGTCATATCCACTTTCAGACATATGTGGTGCCAGAGCACTTGGTTTCCATGGCAGCGGGAAATGGCTTGGGCGCTGAACTTGTGTTTGGCTGTGGAGTTTTGAGCGCCTTGAGTGAGGAACTCCATGTTAGTTTAGTGTGGGTGCTCGACCTGCTTGATTCCATCCCACTGGGCTCAATGGGCATTGGACCGGAAGTGACCAAACAGGGTTTCCTAGATAGCTGCTAGTACAGCTGATGGTATGTGAAGTTCATGAGGCAGGTGGAGTTGTTTTGGCACTGGAGGAGCTGAGCTGCTGCTTCGGGCAGTTGCCATTCACCACCGCCCTGAGTTCCCTAGGTGTCATATCCACTTTCAGACATATGTGGTGCCAGAGCACTTGGTTTCCATGGCAGCGGGAAATGGCTTGGGCACTGAACTTGTGTTTGGCTGTGGAGTTTTGAGCGCCTTGAGTCAGGAGCTCCATGTTAGTTTAGTGTGGGTGCTCAACCTGCTTGATTCCATCCCACTGGGCTCAATGGGCATTGGACCGGAAGTGACCAAACAGGGTTTCCTAGATAGCTGATAGCACAGCTGATGGTATGTGAAGTTCATGAGGCAGGTGGAGTTGTTTTGGCACTGGAAGAGCTGTGCTGCTGCTTCGGGCAGTTGCCATTCACCACCGCCCTGAGTTCCCTAGGTGTCATATCCACTTTCAGATATGTGGTGCCAGAGCACTTGGTTTCCATGGCAGCGGGAAATGGCTTGGGCGCTGAACTTGTGTTTGGCTGTGGAGTTTTGAGCGCCTTGAGTGAGGAGCCCATGTTAGTTTAGTGTGGGTGCTCAACCTGCTAGATTCCATCCCACTGGGCTCAATGGGCATTGGACCGGAAGTGACCAAACAGGGTTTCCTAATTAACTGGTAGCACAGCTGATGGTATGTGAAGTTCATGAGGCAGGTGGAGTTGTTTTGGCACTGGGAGAGCTGAGCTGCTGCTTCAGTCAGTTGCCATTCATCAACTCACTGATCACTATGTGTCATATCCACTTTCAGACATATGTCGTGCCAGAGCACTTGGTTTCCATGGCAGCGGGAAATGGCTTGGGCGCTGAACTTGTGTTTGGCTGTGGAGTTTTGAGCGCCTTGAGTCAGGAGCTCCATGTTAGTTTAGTGTGGGTGCTCAACCTGCTTGATTCCATCCCACTGGGCTCAATGGGCATTGGACCGGAAGTGACCAAACAGGGTTTATTAGAACGCTGCAAGCACAGCTGATGGTTTGTGAAGTTCATGAGGCAGGTGGAGTTGTTTTGGCACTGGAAGAGCTGTGCTGCTGCTTCGGGCAGTTGCCATTCACCACCGCCCTGAGTTCCCTAGGTGTCATATCCACTTTCAGACATATGTGGTGCCAGAGCACTTGGTTTCCATGGCAGCGGGAAATGCTTGGGTGCTGAACTTGTGTTTGGCTGTGGAGTTTTGAGCGCCTTGAGTGAGGAGCCCATGTTAGTTTAGTGTGGGTGCTCAACCTGCTTGATTCCATCCCACTGGGCTCAATTGGCATTGGACCGGAAGTGACCAAACAGGGTTTCCTAGATAACTGCTAGCACAGCTGATGGTATGTGAAGTGAATGAGGCAGGTGGAGTTGTTTTGGCACTGGAAGAGCTGTGCTTCTGCTTCGGGCAGTTGCCATTCACCACCGCCCTGAGTTCCCTAGGTGTCATATCCACTTTCAGATATGTGGTGCCAGAGCACTTGGTTTCCATGGCAGCGGTAAATGGCTTGGGCGCTGAACTTGTGTTTGGCTGTGGAGTTTTGAGCGCCTTGAGTGAGGAGCTCCATGTTAGTTTAGTGTGGGTGCTCAACCTGCTTGATTCCATCCCACTGGGCTCAATGGGCATTGGACTGGAATTGACCAAACAGGGTTTCCTAGATAGCTGTTAGCACAGCTGATGGTATGTGAAGTTCATGAGGCAGGTGGAGTTGTTTTGGCACTGGAAGAGCTGTGCTGCTGCTTCGGGAAGTTGCCATTCACCACCGCCCTGAGTTCCCTAGGTGTCATATCCACTTTCAGACATATGTGGTGCCAGAACACTTGGTTTCCATGGCAGCGGGAAATGGCTTGAGCACTGAACTTGTGTTTGGCTGTGGAGTTTTGAGCGCCTTGAGTTAGGAGCTCCATGTTAGTTTAGTGTGGGTGCTCGACCTGCTTGATTCTATCACACTGGGCTCAATGAGCATTGGACCGGAAGTGACGAAACAGGGTTTCCTAGATAACTGCTAGCAGAGCTGATGGTATGTGAAGTTCATGAGGCAGGTGGAGTTGTTTTGGCACTGGAAGAGCTGAGCTGCTGCTTCGGGCAGTTGCCATTCACCACCGCCGTGAGTACCCTAGGTGTCATATCCACTTTCAGACACATGTGGTGCCAGAGTACTTGGTTTCCATGGCAGCGGGAAATGGCTTGGGCGCTGAACTTGTGTTTGGCTGTGGAGTTTTGAGCGCCTTGAGTGAGGAGCTCCATGTTAGTTTAGTGTGGGTGCTCAACCTGCTTGATTCCATCCCACTGGGCTCAATGGGCATTGGACCGGAAGTGACCAAACAGGGTTTCCTAGATAGCTGCTAGCACAGCTGATGGTATGTGAAGTGAATGAGGCAGGTGGAGTTGTTTTGGCACTGGAAGAGCTGAGCTGCTGCTTCAGGCAGTTGCCATTCATCAACTCACTGATCCCTAGGTGTCATATCCACTTTCAGACATATGTCGTGCCAGAGCACTTGGTTTCCATGGCAGCGGGAAATGGCTTGGACGCTGAACTTGTGTTTGGCTGTGGAGTTTTGAGTGCCTTGAGTGAGGAGCTCCATGTTAGTTTAGTGTGGTTGCTCAACCTGCTTATTTCCGTCCCAATGGGCTCAATGGGCATTGGACCGGAAGTGACCAAACAGGGTTTCCTAGATAACTGCTAGCACAGCTGATGGTATGTGAAGTTCATGAGGCAGGTGGAGTTGTTTTGGCACTGGAAGAGCTGTGCTTTTGCTTCGGGAAGTTGCCATTCACCACCGCCCTGAGTTCCCTAGGTGTCATATCCACTTTCAGACATATGTGGTGCCAGAGCACTTGGTTTCCATGGCAGCGGGAAATGGCTTGGGCGCTGAACTTGTGTTTGGCTGTGGAGTTTTGAGCGCCTTGAGTGAGGAGCCCATGTTAGTTTATTGTGGGTGCTCAACCTGCTTGATTCCATCCCACTGGGCTCAATGGGCATTGGACCGGAAGTGACCAAACAGGGTTTCCTAGATAGCTGCTAGCACAGCTGATGGTATGTGAAGTTCATGAGGCAGGTGGAGTTGTTTTGGCACTGGAAGAGCTGAGCTGCTGCTTCAGGCAGTTGCCATTCATCAACTCACTGATCCCTATGTGTCATATCCACTTTCAGACATATGTGGTGCCAGAGCACTTGGTTTCCATGGGCGCAGGAAATGGCTTGGACGCTGAACTTGTGTTTGGCTGTGGAGTTTTGAGTGCCTTGAGTGAGGAGCTCCATGTTAGTTTAGTGTGGGTGCTCAACCTGCTTGATTCCATCCCACTGGGCTCAATGGGCATTGAACAGAAGTGACCAAACAGGGTTTCCTAGATAACTGCTAGCACAGCTGATGGTATGTGAAGTTCATGAGGCAGGTGGAGTTGTTTTGGCACTGGAAGAGCTGTGCTGCTGCTTCGGGCAGTTGCCATTCACCACCGCCGTGAGTTCCCTAGGTGTCATATCCACTTTCAGACATATGTGGTGCCAGAACACTTGGTTTCCATGGCAGCGGGAAATGGCTTGAGCACTGAACTTGTGTTTGGCTGTGGAGTTTTGAGCGCCTTGAGTTAGGAGCTCCATGTTAGTTTAGTGTGGGTGCTCGACCTGCTTGATTCTATCACACTGGGCTCAATGGGCATTGGACCGGAAGTGACGAAACAGGGTTTCCTAGATAGCTGCTAGCAGAGCTGATGGTATGTGAAGTTCATGAGGCAGGTGGAGTTGTTTTGGCACTGGAAGAGCTGAGCTGCTGCTTCGGGCACTTGCCATTCACCACCGCCGTGAGTACCCTAGGTGTCATATCCACTTTCAGACACATGTCGTGCCAGAGCACTTGGTTTCCATGGCAGCGGGAAATGGCTTGGGCGCTGAACTTGTGTTTGGCTGTGGAGTTTTGAGCGCCTTGAGTGAGGAGCCCATGTTAGTTTAGTGTGGGTGCTCAACCTGTTTGATTCCATCCCACTGGGCTCAATGGGCATTGGACCGGAAGTGACCAAACAGGGTTTCCTAGATAGCTGCTAGCACAGCTGATGGTATGTGAAGTGAATGAGGCAGGTGGAGTTGTTTTGGCACTGGAAGAGCTGTGCTGCTGCTTCAGGCAGTTGCCATTCATCAACTCACTGATCCCTATGTGTCATATCCACTTTCAGACATATGTCGTGCCAGAGCACTTGGTTTCCATGGCAGCGGGAAATGGCTTGGACGCTGAACTTGTGTTTGGCTGTCGAGTTTTGAGTGCCTTGAGTGAGGAGCTCCATGTTAGTTTAGTGTGGTTGCTCAACCTGCTTGATTGCATCCCACTGGGCTCAATGGGCATTGGACCGGAAGTGACCAAACAGGGTTTCCTAGATAACTGCTAGCACAGCTGATGGTATGTGAAGTTCATGAGGCAGGTGGAGTTGTTTTGGCACTGGAAGAGCTGTGCTTTTGCTTCGGGAAGTTGCCATTCACCACCGCCCTTAGTTCCCTAGGTGTCATATCCACTTTCAGACATATGTGGTGCCAGAGCACTTGGTTTCCATGGCGCAGGAAATGGCTTGGGCGCTGAACTTGTGTTTGGCTGTGGAGTTTTGAGCGCCTTGAGTGAGGAGCTCCATGTTAGTTTAGTGTGGGTGCTCAACCTGCTTGATTCCATCCCACTGGGCTCAATGGGCATTGGACCGGAAGTGAACAAACAGGGTTTCCTGGATAGCTGCTAGCACAGCTGATGGTATGTGAAGTTCATGAGGCAGGTGGAGTTGTTTTGGCACTGGAAGAGCTGTGCTGCTGCTTCGGGCAGTTGCCATTCACCACCGCCGTGAGTTCCCTAGGTGTCATATCCACTTTCAGACATATGTGGTGCCAGAGCACTTGGTTTCCATGGCAGCGGGAAATGGCTTGGGCGCTGAACTTGTGTTTGGCTATGAAATCATGAGCGCCTTGAGTGAGGAGCCTATGTTAGTTTATTGTGGGTGCTCAACCTGCTTGATTCCATCCCACTGGGCTCAATGGGCATTGGACCGGAAGTGACCAAACAGGTTTTCCTAGATAGCTGCTAGCACAGCTGATGGTATGTGAAGTTCATGAGGCAGGTGGAGTTGTTTTGGCACTGGAAGAGCTTAGCTGCTGCTTCAGGCAGTTGCCATTCATCAACTCACTGATCCCTATGTGTCATATCCACTTTCAGACATATGTGGTGCCAGAGCACTTGGTTTCCATGGCAGCGGGAAATGGCTTTTGTGCTGAACTTGTGTTTGGCTGTGGAGTTTTGAGCGCCTTGAGTGAGGAGCCCATGTTAGTTTAGTGTGGGTGCTCAACCTGCTAGATTCCATCCCACTGAGCTCAATGGGCATTGGACCGGAAGTGACCAAACAGGGTTTCCTAGATAGCTGCTAGCACAGCTGATGGTATGTGAAGTTCATGAGGCAGGTGGAGTTGTTTTGGAACTGGAAGAGCTGTGCTGCTGCTTCGGGCAGTTGCCATTCACCACCGCCCTGAGTTCCCTAGGTGTCATATCCACTTTCAGACATATGTGGTGCCAGAGCACTTGGTTTCCATGGCAGCGGGAAATGGCTTGGGCGCTGAACTTGTGTTTGGCTGTGGAGTTTTGAGCGCCTTGAGTGAGGAGCTCCATGTTAGTTTAGTGTGGGTGCTCAACCTGCTAGATTCCAACCCACTGAGCTCAATGGGCATTGGACCGGAAGTGACCAAACAGGCTTTCCTAGATAGCTGCTAGCACAGCTGATGGTATGTGAAGTTCATGAGGCAGGTGGAGTTGTTTTGGCACTGGAAGAGCTGAGCTGCTGCTTCGGGCACTTGCCATTCACCACCGCCGTGAGTACCCTAGGTGTCATATCCACTTTCAGACACATGTGGTGCCAGAGCACTTGGTTTCCATGGCAGCGGGAAATGGCTTGGGCGCTGAACTTGTGTTTGGCTGTGGAGTTTTGAGCGCCTTGAGTGAGGAGCCCATGTTAGTTTAGTGTGGGTGCTCAACCTGCTTGATTCCATCCCACTGGGCTCAATGGGCATTGGACCGGAAGTGACCAAACAGGGTTTCCTAGATGGCTGTTAGCACAGCTGTTGGTATGTGAAGTTCATGATGCAGGTGGAGTTGTTTTGGCACTGGAAGAGCTGTGCTGCTGCTTCGGGCAGTTGCCATTCACCACCGCCGTGAGTTCCCTAGGTGTCATAGCCACTTTCAGACATATGTGGTGCCAGAGCACTTGGTTTCCATGGAAGCGGGAAATGGCTTGGGTGCTGAACTTGTGTTTGGGTATGAAATTTTGAGCGCCTTGAGTGAGGAGCTCCATGTTAGTTTAGTGTGGGTGCTCAACCTGCTTGATTCCATCCCACTGGGCTCAATGGGCATTGGACCGGAAGTGACCAAACAGGGTTTCCTAAATGGCTGCTAGCACAGCTGATGGTATGTGAAGTGAATGAGGCAGGTGGAGTTGTTTTGGCACTGGAAGAGCTGTGTTGCTGCTTCAGGCAGTTGCCATTCACCACCGCCCTGAGTTCCCTAGGTGTCATATCCACTTTCAGACATATGTGGTGCCAGAGCACTTGGTTTCCATGGCAGCGGGAAATGGCTTGGGCGCTGAACTTGTGTTTGGCTGTGGAGTTTTGAGCGCCTTGAGTGAGGAGCTCCATGTTAGTTTAGTGTGGGTGCTCAACCTGCTTGATTCCATCCCACTGGGCTCAATGGGCATTGGACAGGAAGTGACCAAACAGGGTTTCCTAGATAGCTGGTAACACAGCTGATGGTATGTGAAGTGAATGAGGCAGGTGGAGTTGTTTTGGCACTGGAAGAGCTGTGCTGCTGCTTCGGGCAGTTGCCATTCACCACCGCCCTGAGTTCCCTAGGTGTCATATCCACTTTCAGACATATGTGGTGCCAGAGCACTTGGTTTCCATGGCAGCGGGAAATGGCTTGGGCGCTGAACTTGTGTTTGGCTGTGGAGTTTTGAGCGCCTTGAGTGAGGAACTCCATGTTAGTTTAGTGTGGGTGCTCGACCTGCTTGATTCCATCCCACTGGGCTCAATGGGCATTGGACCGGAAGTGACCAAACAGGGTTTCCTAGATAGCTGCTAGTACAGCTGATGGTATGTGAAGTTCATGAGGCAGGTGGAGTTGTTTTGGCACTGGAGGAGCTGAGCTGCTGCTTCGGGCAGTTGCCATTCACCACCGCCCTGAGTTCCCTAGGTGTCATATCCACTTTCAGACATATGTGGTGCCAGAGCACTTGGTTTCCATGGCAGCGGGAAATGGCTTGGGCACTGAACTTGTGTTTGGCTGTGGAGTTTTGAGCGCCTTGAGTCAGGAGCTCCATGTTAGTTTAGTGTGGGTGCTCAACCTGCTTGATTCCATCCCACTGGGCTCAATGGGCATTGGACCGGAAGTGACCAAACAGGGTTTCCTAGATAGCTGATAGCACAGCTGATGGTATGTGAAGTTCATGAGGCAGGTGGAGTTGTTTTGGCACTGGAAGAGCTGTGCTGCTGCTTCGGGCAGTTGCCATTCACCACCGCCCTGAGTTCCCTAGGTGTCATATCCACTTTCAGATATGTGGTGCCAGAGCACTTGGTTTCCATGGCAGCGGGAAATGGCTTGGGCGCTGAACTTGTGTTTGGCTGTGGAGTTTTGAGCGCCTTGAGTGAGGAGCCCATGTTAGTTTAGTGTGGGTGCTCAACCTGCTAGATTCCATCCCACTGGGCTCAATGGGCATTGGACCGGAAGTGACCAAACAGGGTTTCCTAATTAACTGGTAGCACAGCTGATGGTATGTGAAGTTCATGAGGCAGGTGGAGTTGTTTTGGCACTGGGAGAGCTGAGCTGCTGCTTCAGTCAGTTGCCATTCATCAACTCACTGATCACTATGTGTCATATCCACTTTCAGACATATGTCGTGCCAGAGCACTTGGTTTCCATGGCAGCGGGAAATGGCTTGGGCGCTGAACTTGTGTTTGGCTGTGGAGTTTTGAGCGCCTTGAGTCAGGAGCTCCATGTTAGTTTAGTGTGGGTGCTCAACCTGCTTGATTCCATCCCACTGGGCTCAATGGGCATTGGACCGGAAGTGACCAAACAGGGTTTATTAGAACGCTGCAAGCACAGCTGATGGTTTGTGAAGTTCATGAGGCAGGTGGAGTTGTTTTGGCACTGGAAGAGCTGTGCTGCTGCTTCGGGCAGTTGCCATTCACCACCGCCCTGAGTTCCCTAGGTGTCATATCCACTTTCAGACATATGTGGTGCCAGAGCACTTGGTTTCCATGGCAGCGGGAAATGCTTGGGTGCTGAACTTGTGTTTGGCTGTGGAGTTTTGAGCGCCTTGAGTGAGGAGCCCATGTTAGTTTAGTGTGGGTGCTCAACCTGCTTGATTCCATCCCACTGGGCTCAATTGGCATTGGACCGGAAGTGACCAAACAGGGTTTCCTAGATAACTGCTAGCACAGCTGATGGTATGTGAAGTGAATGAGGCAGGTGGAGTTGTTTTGGCACTGGAAGAGCTGTGCTTCTGCTTCGGGCAGTTGCCATTCACCACCGCCCTGAGTTCCCTAGGTGTCATATCCACTTTCAGATATGTGGTGCCAGAGCACTTGGTTTCCATGGCAGCGGTAAATGGCTTGGGCGCTGAACTTGTGTTTGGCTGTGGAGTTTTGAGCGCCTTGAGTGAGGAGCTCCATGTTAGTTTAGTGTGGGTGCTCAACCTGCTTGATTCCATCCCACTGGGCTCAATGGGCATTGGACTGGAATTGACCAAACAGGGTTTCCTAGATAGCTGTTAGCACAGCTGATGGTATGTGAAGTTCATGAGGCAGGTGGAGTTGTTTTGGCACTGGAAGAGCTGTGCTGCTGCTTCGGGAAGTTGCCATTCACCACCGCCCTGAGTTCCCTAGGTGTCATATCCACTTTCAGACATATGTGGTGCCAGAACACTTGGTTTCCATGGCAGCGGGAAATGGCTTGAGCACTGAACTTGTGTTTGGCTGTGGAGTTTTGAGCGCCTTGAGTTAGGAGCTCCATGTTAGTTTAGTGTGGGTGCTCGACCTGCTTGATTCTATCACACTGGGCTCAATGAGCATTGGACCGGAAGTGACGAAACAGGGTTTCCTAGATAACTGCTAGCAGAGCTGATGGTATGTGAAGTTCATGAGGCAGGTGGAGTTGTTTTGGCACTGGAAGAGCTGAGCTGCTGCTTCGGGCAGTTGCCATTCACCACCGCCGTGAGTACCCTAGGTGTCATATCCACTTTCAGACACATGTGGTGCCAGAGTACTTGGTTTCCATGGCAGCGGGAAATGGCTTGGGCGCTGAACTTGTGTTTGGCTGTGGAGTTTTGAGCGCCTTGAGTGAGGAGCTCCATGTTAGTTTAGTGTGGGTGCTCAACCTGCTTGATTCCATCCCACTGGGCTCAATGGGCATTGGACCGGAAGTGACCAAACAGGGTTTCCTAGATAGCTGCTAGCACAGCTGATGGTATGTGAAGTGAATGAGGCAGGTGGAGTTGTTTTGGCACTGGAAGAGCTGAGCTGCTGCTTCAGGCAGTTGCCATTCATCAACTCACTGATCCCTAGGTGTCATATCCACTTTCAGACATATGTCGTGCCAGAGCACTTGGTTTCCATGGCAGCGGGAAATGGCTTGGACGCTGAACTTGTGTTTGGCTGTGGAGTTTTGAGTGCCTTGAGTGAGGAGCTCCATGTTAGTTTAGTGTGGTTGCTCAACCTGCTTATTTCCGTCCCAATGGGCTCAATGGGCATTGGACCGGAAGTGACCAAACAGGGTTTCCTAGATAACTGCTAGCACAGCTGATGGTATGTGAAGTTCATGAGGCAGGTGGAGTTGTTTTGGCACTGGAAGAGCTGTGCTTTTGCTTCGGGAAGTTGCCATTCACCACCGCCCTGAGTTCCCTAGGTGTCATATCCACTTTCAGACATATGTGGTGCCAGAGCACTTGGTTTCCATGGTGCAGGAAATGGCTTGGGCGCTGAACTTGTGTTTGGCTGTGGAGTTTTGAGAGCCTTGAGTGAGGAGCTCCATGTTAGTTTAGTGTGGGTGCTCAACCTGCTTGATTCCATCCCACTGGGCTCAATGGGCATTGGACCGGAAGTGAACAAACAGGGTTTCCTGGATAGCTGCTAGCACAGCTGATGGCATGTGAAGTTCATGAGGCAGGTGGAGTTGTTTTGGCACTGGAAGAGCTGTGCTGCTGCTTCGGGCAGTTGCCATTCACCACCGCCCTGAGTTCCCTAGGTGTCATATCCACTTTCAGACATATGTGGTGCCAGAGCACTTGGTTTCCATGGCAGCGGGAAATGGCTTGGGCGCTGAACTTGTGTTTGGCTGTGGAGTTTTGAGCGCCTTGAGTGAGGAGCCCATGTTAGTTTATTGTGGGTGCTCAACCTGCTTGATTCCATCCCACTGGGCTCAATGGGCATTGGACCGGAAGTGACCAAACAGGGTTTCCTAGATAGCTGCTAGCACAGCTGATGGTATGTGAAGTTCATGAGGCAGGTGGAGTTGTTTTGGCACTGGAAGAGCTGAGCTGCTGCTTCAGGCAGTTGCCATTCATCAACTCACTGATCCCTATGTGTCATATCCACTTTCAGACATATGTGGTGCCAGAGCACTTGGTTTCCATGGGCGCAGGAAATGGCTTGGACGCTGAACTTGTGTTTGGCTGTGGAGTTTTGAGTGCCTTGAGTGAGGAGCTCCATGTTAGTTTAGTGTGGGTGCTCAACCTGCTTGATTCCATCCCACTGGGCTCAATGGGCATTGAACAGAAGTGACCAAACAGGGTTTCCTAGATAACTGCTAGCACAGCTGATGGTATGTGAAGTTCATGAGGCAGGTGGAGTTGTTTTGGCACTGGAAGAGCTGTGCTGCTGCTTCGGGAAGTTGCCATTCACCACCGTCCTGAGTTCCCTAGGTGTCATATCCACTTTCAGACATATGTGGTGCCAGAACACTTGGTTTCCATGGCAGCGGGAAATGGCTTGAGCACTGAACTTGTGTTTGGCTGTGGAGTTTTGAGCGCCTTGAGTTAGGAGCTCCATGTTAGTTTAGTGTGGGTGCTCGACCTGCTTGATTCTATCACACTGGGCTCAATGGGCATTGGACCGGAAGTGACGAAACAGGGTTTCCTAGATATCTGCTAGCAGAGCTGATGGTATGTGAAGTTCATGAGGCAGGTGGAGTTGTTTTGGCACTGGAAGAGCTGAGCTGCTGCTTCGGGCACTTGCCATTCACCACCGCCGTGAGTACCCTAGGTGTCATATCCACTTTCAGACACATGTCGTGCCAGAGCACTTGGTTTCCATGGCAGCGGGAAATGGCTTGGGCGCTGAACTTGTGTTTGGCTGTGGAGTTTTGAGCGCCTTGAGTGAGGAGCCCATGTTAGTTTAGTGTGGGTGCTCAACCTGTTTGATTCCATCCCACTGGGCTCAATGGGCATTGGACCGGAAGTGACCAAACAGGGTTTCCTAGATAGCTGCTAGCACAGCTGATGGTATGTGAAGTGAATGAGGCAGGTGGAGTTGTTTTGGCACTGGAAGAGCTGTGCTGCTGCTTCAGGCAGTTGCCATTCATCAACTCACTGATCCCTATGTGTCATATCCACTTTCAGACATATGTCGTGCCAGAGCACTTGGTTTCCATGGCAGCGGGAAATGGCTTGGACGCTGAACTTGTGTTTGGCTGTCGAGTTTTGAGTGCCTTGAGTGAGGAGCTCCATGTTAGTTTAGTGTGGTTGCTCAACCTGCTTGATTGCATCCCACTGGGCTCAATGGGCATTGGACCGGAAGTGACCAAACAGGGTTTCCTAGATAACTGCTAGCACAGCTGATGGTATGTGAAGTTCATGAGGCAGGTGGAGTTGTTTTGGCACTGGAAGAGCTGTGCTTTTGCTTCGGGAAGTTGCCATTCACCACCGCCCTTAGTTCCCTAGGTGTCATATCCACTTTCAGACATATGTGGTGCCAGAGCACTTGGTTTCCATGGCGCAGGAAATGGCTTGGGCGCTGAACTTGTGTTTGGCTGTGGAGTTTTGAGCGCCTTGAGTGAGGAGCTCCATGTTAGTTTAGTGTGGGTGCTCAACCTGCTTGATTCCATCCCACTGGGCTCAATGGGCATTGGACCGGAAGTGAACAAACAGGGTTTCCTGGATAGCTGCTAGCACAGCTGATGGTATGTGAAGTTCATGAGGCAGGTGGAGTTGTTTTGGCACTGGAAGAGCTGTGCTGCTGCTTCGGGCAGTTGCCATTCACCACCGCCGTGAGTTCCCTAGGTGTCATATCCACTTTCAGACATATGTGGTGCCAGAGCACTTGGTTTCCATGGCAGCGGGAAATGGCTTGGGCGCTGAACTTGTGTTTGGCTATGAAATCATGAGCGCCTTGAGTGAGGAGCCTATGTTAGTTTATTGTGGGTGCTCAACCTGCTTGATTCCATCCCACTGGGCTCAATGGGCATTGGACCGGAAGTGACCAAACAGGGTTTCCTAGATAGCTGCTAGCACAGCTGATGGTATGTGAAGTTCATGAGGCAGGTGGAGTTGTTTTGGCACTGGAAGAGCTTAGCTGCTGCTTCAGGCAGTTGCCATTCATCAACTCACTGATCCCTATGTGTCATATCCACTTTCAGACATATGTGGTGCCAGAGCACTTGGTTTCCATGGCAGCGGGAAATGGCTTTTGTGCTGAACTTGTGTTTGGCTGTGGAGTTTTGAGCGCCTTGAGTGAGGAGCCCATGTTAGTTTAGTGTGGGTGCTCAACCTGCTAGATTCCATCCCACTGAGCTCAATGGGCATTGGACCGGAAGTGACCAAACAGGGTTTCCTAGATAGCTGCTAGCACAGCTGATGGTATGTGAAGTTCATGAGGCAGGTGGAGTTGTTTTGGCACTGGAAGAGCTGTGCTGCTGCTTCGGGCAGTTGCCATTCACCACCGCCCTGAGTTCCCTAGGTGTCATATCCACTTTCAGACATATGTGGTGCCAGAGCACTTGGTTTCCATGGCAGCGGGAAATGGCTTGGGCGCTGAACTTGTGTTTGGCTGTGGAGTTTTGAGCGCCTTGAGTGAGGAGCTCCATGTTAGTTTAGTGTGGGTGCTCAACCTGCTAGATTCCAACCCACTGAGCTCAATGGGCATTGGACCGGAAGTGACCAAACAGGCTTTCCTAGATAGCTGCTAGCACAGCTGATGGTATGTGAAGTTCATGAGGCAGGTGGAGTTGTTTTGGCACTGGAAGAGCTGAGCTGCTGCTTCGGGCACTTGCCATTCACCACCGCCGTGAGTACCCTAGGTGTCATATCCACTTTCAGACACATGTGGTGCCAGAGCACTTGGTTTCCATGGCAGCGGGAAATGGCTTGGGCGCTGAACTTGTGTTTGGCTGTGGAGTTTTGAGCGCCTTGAGTGAGGAGCCCATGTTAGTTTAGTGTGGGTGCTCAACCTGCTTGATTCCATCCCACTGGGCTCAATGGGCATTGGACCGGAAGTGACCAAACAGGGTTTCCTAGATGGCTGTTAGCACAGCTGTTGGTATGTGAAGTTCATGATGCAGGTGGAGTTGTTTTGGCACTGGAAGAGCTGTGCTGCTGCTTCGGGCAGTTGCCATTCACCACCGCCGTGAGTTCCCTAGGTGTCATAGCCACTTTCAGACATATGTGGTGCCAGAGCACTTGGTTTCCATGGAAGCGGGAAATGGCTTGGGTGCTGAACTTGTGTTTGGGTATGAAATTTTGAGTGCCTTGAGTGAGGAGCTCCATGTTAGTTTCGTGTGGGTGCTCAACCTGCTTGATTCCATCCCACTTGGCTCAATGGGCATTGGACCGGAAGTGACCAAACAGGGTTTCCTGGATAGCTGCTAGCACAGCTGATGGTATGTGAAGTTCATGAGGCAGGTGGAGTTGTTTTGGCACTGGAACAGCTGTGCTGCTGCTTCGGGCAGTTGCCATTCACCACCGCCGTGAGTTCCCTAGGTGTCATATCCACTTTCAGACATATGTGGTGCCAGAGCACTTGGTTTCCATGGCAGCGGGAAATGGCTTGGGCGCTGAACTTGTGTTTGGCTGTGGAGTTTTGAGCGCCTTGAGTGAGGAGCTCCATGTTAGTATAGTGTGGGTGCTCGACCTGCTTGATTCCATCCCACTGGGCTCAATGGGCATTGGACCGGAAGTGAACAAACAGGGTTTCCTAGATAGCTGCTAGCACAGCTGATGGTATGTGAAGTGAATGAGGCAGGTGGAGTTGTTTTGGCACTGGAAGAGCTGTGTTGCTGCTTCGGGCAGTTGCCATTCACCACCACCCTGAGTTCCCTAGGTGTCATATCCACTTTCAGACATATGTGGTGCCAGAGCACTTGGTTTCCATGTCAGCGGGAAATGGCTTTGGCGCTGAACTTGTGTTTGGCTGGGGAGTTTTGAGTGCCTTGAGTGAGGAGCTCCATGTTAGGTTAGTGTGGGTGCTCAACCTGCTTGATTCCATCCCACTGGGCTCAATGGGCATTGGACCGGAAGTGACCAAACAGGGTTTCCTAGATAGCTGGTAGCACAGCTGATGGTATGTGAAGTTCATGAGGCAGGTGGAGTTGTTTTGGCACTGGAAGAGCTGTGCTGCTGCTTCGGGCACTTGCCATTCACCACCGCCCTGAGTTCCCTAGGTGTCATATCCACTTTCAGACATATGTGGTGCCAGAGCACTTGGTTTCCATGGCAGCGGGAAATGGCTTGGGCGCTGAATTTGTGTTTGGCTGTCGAGTTTTGAGCGCCTTGAGTGAGGAGCTCCATGTTAGTTTAGTGTGGGTGCTCCACCTGCTTGATTCCATCTCACTGGGCTCAATGGGCATTGGACCGGAAGTGACCAAACAGGGTTTCCTAGATAGCTGCTAGCACAGCTGATGGTATGTGAAGTTCATGAGGCAGGTGGAGTTGTTTTGGAACTGGAAGAGCTGAGCTGCTGCTTCAGGCAGTTGCCATTCATCAACTCACTGATCCCTATGTGTCATATCCACTTTCAGACATATGTCGTGCCAGAGCACTTGGTTTCCATGGGAGCAGGAAATGCTTGGGTGCTGAACTTGTGTTTGGCTATGAAGTTTTGAGTGTATGGGGTTAGGAGCTCCATGTTAGTTTAGTGTGGGTGCTCAACCTGCTTGATTCCATCCCACTGGGCTCAATGGGCATTGGAACAGAAGTGACCAAACAGGGTTTCCTAGATAGCTGCTAGCACAGCTGATGGTATGTGAAGTGAATGAGGCAGGTGGAGTTGTTTTGGCACTGGAAGAGCTGTGCTGCTGCTTCGGGCAGTTGCCATTCACCACCGCCCTGAGTTCCCTAGGTGTCATATCCACTTTCAGACATATGTGGTGCCA